>NW_026294492.1:9692500-10915000 GCF_007827085.1 Peromyscus californicus insignis
GCTGAGATCCATTCAGATGAGGACTCAGAGGCTTCCAGTTTGAGGAAACAAGATCAGCTGAGAAGTTATCAGGGTGAGGTTGGATGCGACTTGTTCTGTTTCTCTGATCTTTCAGCGTTCACACCAATACATGGCTCCAGGTTTGTTTTTATTAATAAGACCTTTTAATATTCGTGCTATATTTCTTAGTTCAATTCTTCAGTTCTTGTCCTTACTTCCCCTCATGATAAACTATAATCTGTGATGTGTAAGCCAAATAAACTGCTTTCTCCCCAAGTTTCTTTGGTTATAATGTTTGGTCATAACAATAGAAAGCAAGCAAGGTCAGGCAGGAGCAGAATGTGTACAAAGTATTCCAGGAAGTGTTTCTTGCTACCTCTAACACCAACTTCCCTGGCTGGATATTGGCTATGGTGTCTATAAATATGCTTATATTTTTCAGAGTGTGTCATGTGTCCTATAAGTAGATCCTCTTAGAAGTGAGCCTACATGAAAAGGAGTGTAATAATGACAAGGTCATGGGGAGCATACATGCATGTGCCACTATGCAAGAGGATTTACAACAGGAAACCCAGGCTCAATAATGACTGGACGTGGCAAGTAATGGGATATTGCTGCACTGATTATATTAACAGTTGTACTTGGTACCCAAAGGCACATTCATTTTATTTTATTGCTTGTATGCTTGACTTTTGAGATAAAGCCTCACTTAATACCCCAGAGTTGCCTCAAACTTGTGACGATTCCTCTGCCTCAACCACTCAGATTGCGAGCTCCAGTCTACTGTCCAACAGTAGATATTTGTCTACGTGAATGAATAATCTCATTATATCCATGTGAATAAAGTGGAAATGGGATAGAAAGTGAATCTTACTTTTGTGACTTAACTAACATGTAGCCAGCCCAGAAACTGACTCTGAAGCCAACTATGGCTAGTCACGTTTGCATGAGTGGTCGGTCCTCTATGATACCATTTCCTTTGGTTCCCAACACCCCATTGTATTCTCATGCAATATAATTTTATACAAATCTAAAGTGTGGTGTTAGGTGGACTTTTCAAATCAGTGAAATATGCCCCCAATACTTGGAAAATAGAAGTCAAGGAGCATCTACTACTCTGGAACCTAGCACAATGGCTGTAGCACAGAGGCCCACTGCTTCTAGAAACAATACAACTTCATACCCTTAAAAAAGGGGTGTCAATCTTGCATTTACCTGAGACCTATGAGCTTACAGAGGTAGGTAAGAAACACCAAGCCATCTCTTCGTGCTCAGCAAGACTTTATGGCAAAAAAATTATTCTTTTGCTTACTACCTAAACAATAGGTGTCCCTTTACTTAAGCCTAGGACCAGACACAGACCCATTCTTTGTCTCTTACAGGATTGTCTGAAATGCTTATCCCTGTGACTAATCAAAACAAAATGTTAATCCACTTTTGCTTAATTGTCTTTCTTTCCTCCAGGTCCCTGAATCTTGACCTCAGCCTGAGTCAGAACACGTTTCATTAATATTTTTCCCACACATAATCCTGAGAATGGGGTAGGCACTCAGTAGAACGCTGACTGAACTTTAACTCACTCAAGTCTTCACCTCCTTTTCCCACGCTTGTTTTCCAGCTCTGTTTATTTCTCACAAACACAAATCTCATATTTTCCACTGAAAATTCAGTGACAAACATTGCTTGGATCATCTCATCAAAAATTCTGCTTATTTTTCTACAGCCCAGCCCCTCTTCTTCTTTCAGGAAACTTTGGGATAAAATTTTGCTTTACTAAGTCTTGATTTGTTTATTATTTTTGACATCAACAAAGTGAAAATAAGTCCTGAGCCAAAAATAAAAACAAACAAGCAAGCAAAAAAAATGAGTCCTTTTCTAAGCCCACAAGTTAACATCACAAAGATTAAGAAGGACCCTATACAAGGACTAATGGGGGACAGTTAGGCAAGGGGCTCTCAATTTATCACAATCTGGGTATTAAGTATAAAGTATGTTCTTATTTTCAGGACAGCTTTTGAGATGAAGATCTCTACATGATATCTAAAATACTTTTAATAGGAGACAACGCAGATATTCAAAGCTCAGCTCGGAATGAGTCATTCTTACTCAGATATCCTAAACTCCTCTCACATCAGAATCTAGCTAATTATGAAGACTCTGCAATTAAGAAAAAAATTTATTAATCTCCAAAAGTAACAACCTTGCCTTTAGCAGAATGTAGCAAGAAGCACTGTTCTGCTTACTTCAAATGCCAGGAAATGCAATCCCTAAAGCTGTTCTCAAAGGTGACCCCCTGCCCTAGTACCTCTGACACACATAAAAAATCAACACCTTCTTTTGTCTTTACCACTTCTTGTGTTCCAACCTTTTCTAGATACTAGGGTCCTGCCAGTCATCAATAAAAACAGCATCTTAATTCATCAACCTCTCCCTCTAACTCTTCCATCTTGGGGCAGAGTCTCTCTATGTAAACCAGGCTGGAGTTAAATGTTTGGTCCCTTTGAATAAATGCCCATTCCCACCCCACAGTGTTGAGTGATACCATGCCAAGGTGTAATCCTTTGATTCTTGCATGGACTTCATAAAACATGCAGTCTGCCAGAGTAAGAAATGGTAGAAATAAAGGTCAAAAGTTCAAGTCTTGGTGTCAGACAACTTAGATTTAAATCCATACTCTATAACACATTTGCTCTCTAATCTTAAAGATAAGTGAAATTAACATGCTCATCACTGAAGTGGGGATGATGATAGCTATCGTGGGTCATTAGCGTCAGGATTTTTATACCTGAAACACTAAGATGTGTTTAATCTTGAGTAGATAATTGCTAAATTCACTTCCTTTCCCCTTTACCCATGCGGAGCACATTTTCCATCAGACCTTTCATTTTCTCTATCTCAACACCAATATAGCGATTAGAATTCATTGTTAATTAAGGTATATTATTTAACCAATTTAAAGTATTTTACTGAGAGTCTATTTTTAAAATAACAATACTAAGGGCTGTTCACTTCCAGGACTGACTCAGAAAGATTATTTCTAGATTTCTTCTTTCTCCAACACTTTTATCTTCTACTTTGTGCATTAAGGGACTGGAGAGACGGCTAAGTGGTTAAAAGCACTGGCTGCTCTTCCAGAGGACACAGGTTCAATTCCCATTAACCACATGGCAGCTCACAACTGACTAACTCCAGTTCCAGGGGATATGACACCCTCACTCAAACACCAACACAGGCAAAACACCAATGCACATAAAATAATGTAAGCAGAGACTTTTATCTGTCCCACAGCTGCTTCCAAATAATCACATAGAGGCTTATATTAATTATAAATGTTTGGCTGATGGCTTAGGCTTATTATTAACTAGCTCTTACATTTAAATTAACCCATTCCCAATAATTTATTTATTGCCACATGGTCCATGGCTTACCCATCCTCCAGCATCCTGCTTCTTAGGCAGTTTGCAGCATCTATTTGGTTTTCCTACCCAGTCTTATTCTGCCTGGCTATAGGCCAAATCAGCTTTTATTATCAACCAGTGAGAGCAATATACATTCACAGCATGCAGAAGGGTCCTCCCACAGCAAAATAAAAATGAATCAGTCAATTAAAGAAAAGAATTATTCACTGGTTCCTACCTTGCTCATCCCATGAGACAGCCAGAGGTACAAACCTTAGTACAATATGGTCAGAGTGCAAGCCAGGGGAAGAGATAGGCAGGCTGCGACACACAGGCTCATAACCAGGAAGCAGCTGGGATCATGTGAGTGAACACAACTTAAGAACTCAGATCTGGAGCAGAAGACACAGTCCATGAGGTTGATGTATTGATATATAAAAGATGAAGAAATGTTTAGGTGAAGAAAAGGTAATCGGGGTTATGTTTCCACCTACAGGCAAAAGGACTTCAAACAGAATGGGTGTAATAGTTCTTGTGGTTTTTTGTTTGTTTGTTTGTTTTTAAAGGAACTGGAAGTGTTGGCATGATGTTTTGCTATATAAAACACACATATATACTCATAAATTAACATATGTATGTAACAAAAATCTATTATTTTACATAGGTACTTTTCAATTTGTAACAGTATTTTTAATACCAGGACAAAATACATACACATAGTTAAAAGAACATATATAAGTATGTCTAGATAGATATATATTAGATATATAATCTATTTATAATCATACACTTTATATACACACATGTTATGTGGGCACTTGGGAGTTATATATGTGCATAAACATATCTATTTCAAGATTATGTCATTATAAATGTCTGTAATGAACTCAGTAGCTGTGAACATGCCAAGCATCCAGATCTTGCTTTCTAAATGCTTTTCTATAATTAAACTCTCCTAAGAAAAAAGGTTGATTCAAAGCCAGTAGTAAGAACAGGGCACAAGAAAATTGTGTGATTTTAATTTCAGCATTCTAAAGGTAAAGACATAGTCACAAAATGAAGGATTTTCAAATAAACAAACCCATGACCACCTTGGAAGGGGTCCTACTGGCTAATGTGAAGCTGATTATGAAAATGAAGATAATAAAACTGCAACTTGTTTAACACAACAGGAATATATAGCTTCATCCTCAAATACACAAATGAACAGGAGCTCCCCATTAAGTGGAACACTAACCAATAAATGTAAATAAAATTAAGATGTCATTGTTTTAATTAATTATATTGACAATTGGTTAGCACAAGTATCATATGAATATGCTAAACCAATGAGTAAATATTTGGCAAAGGGCAGGAAAATTATGGCACTATCCTAGGTGATACAATTGCGAAGACAGTACATTCTACTGGAGCAAACTTCTGGGATGAACTACCACCTAAAACTTGATTCTGTTGTTAAGACTGAAGAGCTGACATATACCAAGTGTGATTGTAAAGACTGAGGGCTCACAGAACACAGCAGGGCCGAGATACAAGGGCAGGTTTCCCTATACTATACTCCACTGCCTCTCAGAATCCCTTCTACCAGTGATCACACTCACCAGATGTTTACATCTGGAAATACCAGAACCATGTATAGACTGGAAATGACTCTATAAGAGAAGACATACTCGTGACATCATACTATCTGTTGCTAGGTGACCTACAGCCTGGGAAACTTTAGAATTGGGTCTATAATAGCACTCAATAGCTCCCTATGCTTGGACACAGTGTTCTCAGGTTTTTCCTTCTGTTATAACTTGTGCGAGGCTAGAGAGTGAAAGATAGAGGCAGTAAGCCAATGAGCAAGACCCTACACATGCGTACACATGGAAAAAAGGTGGTGAGTTGTGGATGGCCACTGAGAAGTGAATTGAAGCTGGGAAGAGAGTAAACAGGAAGGCACAGTGGTATGTGGCATCTCAGTGTGCGTGGTAGTAAGAAATAACTCCATTTCATACTATTCCATTTTGGGGCCACATAACTTGATTTGGCAAACTCTGCTCTAGAATGAATCAATTATAAAAGACATTAGAACTAGTCACTTATAGAGGCACAACTGGGCAATGGCTTCAAAGGCTTAGCATTTAATTATTAACACCCAGAGAAAATCTTGTTCATGTTGTCTGGCATTCAGCTCATTACTTCCTTTCTATTTATCATTTCTATTTTGCTCTATAAATTCCCCCAAATCTCTTACCTGTAAAACTTAAACAGTATTCTAATGGACCTTTTCATTAGGGTTTTTTCTCACTTATTTGATACTGAAACAATATTGAACTATTTTAAATTGAAATATGACTCCGGCAGTTTTTTTTTTTATTAACACCTTCAATATCTGTCCATTATTTGTATCCAAAATATCTAGCCTTATAGCCAAGGAAAGCTTTCCATAGTACAAGTCATATGCCTAAGCATATGCCTATGTGGCAATGTCTACATATGGAAAAAATTTCTAGTAAGTTATGCTCATCAGAGCAAGCTATTAGGCAGGTAAAGAGTAACTGTTTCTAAAACAGGTGGGTGACTAATTTATGAGTAAATAGATGAATGTCATTGAAGCAAATGAATAGTCTATCTTTTAGAAACAGGCTCTCACTTTATCTTCCAGGCTAACATTGAGAACCTTGACCCTAAGTGGTTGATACTTCTGCCTCAGCCTCCAAATTAGTTGAGATCATGACAAGCACACATAATGGGCATCCAAGTTGAATATGCTACACTGGCCATGAGTGACTTTTAGTTTGAAGCAGTGTTCATAGGACAAGGAAATGCCTTTGACTAGACTGTGTGTTCATGGTGCTCTGTTTCCAAGTAGTAGAGAATAGAAGACACGTCTGCTGATAGAGAAGTTTCCAAACAGATGTTAGTTCTACAGAAGTTTTAGTAATAGAAAACCTTGAGACTAAGACTGTTTTTTTAAGTTTCCTTTTGTTTATATCTACATCTGGATGGATATAAGTATGTCTTTCCCCACATAAACAGAACTCCCAGAGAGCAAATGTCTACCTCAACTGATTTTAAACCACAGCTATGGATAGCCATGGTGGTTGATTACCGTAGTTTCCAACTCTCCCTAATTCTCAATACATCTTATGGACAGCAAGATCTATTTGCCTATAATACTCATCTAATGCTTCTTCTTATATCTGGCTTTAATATTCACCCTCTGGCCGGGCGGTGGTGGCGCACGCCTTTAATCCCAGCACACGGGAGGCAGAGCCAGGCGGATCTCTGTGAGTTCGAGGCCAGCCTGGACTACCAAGTGAGTTCCAGGAAAGGCGCAAAGCTACACAGAGAAACCCTGTCTCGAAAAAAAACCAAAAAAAAAAAAAAATATTCACCCTCTGACTTAACATGTCAGCACTTTGAGAGAAGCATGCTAGCATTCATCGGGACCTTTTAATTCTTAGCCTACATTAGGAATGGTGATTTCAGAACCCAAGGCGATATTCTGTTTAAAACAAATCACTGGAGGCACAACAGCCAAAAAATGGGATGCTTTCATCCCATTTTATGAATTTTTCTCAGACATTTTGGCACATACATACAGTATATCTTCCCTGAAATTTTTAGAAGCCTTGTTTATCAATGTAATTAGTGTTAATTTTGGTGGCCTTGGACAACTGATTCTTCCCTACTAAATTATGAACCTAGAAATAAAAATCATATGGTCTTTGTTATTCAGATTCTTTGAATGTTGGTGTTTGTTTTGAAGGATATCTCTCGAGTATACTCCAAGCTGTTATATTTATGTATAGCAGGGATGAGAGAAGTAATAAAACCAAGACCAATTGCCTAGTAACAACCCTGATCCATAGACATTAAAGAGTATTTGTAATTTAGGCACCATAATATGGTCTAATAACCTATCCTATGTACCTATTGATTTTTCAATATCAGGAAAGCCCCAGAAAAACCTTTCAGGACTGAATTCTCCCTGCTATATCTGGCAAGGAATCATGCTAGTTTTTTTTGTTTTGTTTTGTTTTTGATTTTGTTTTTTTTTCTGAAGGGGCCTAGGCTGAGGGAAGACTTGCTATTGTGGAAGTTCCACTTGGCCTATGACTTAAGCATTTCTTTAAGGTCTCTCCAGTTCCACTTCTCCAGCTCTACTTCTTCAGTTGCAAAATAGCTTTTTCTTTTTCAGCAGCTGCCAATAAAGAGGTCTCAAGCACCAGCACACTTGACAACTGACTGTTCTGATTAGCAATGACATCTTAAGGTGTTCCAACACTCAAGAAACAATACACAAACCACAAAGTCAAGAGCCCCCAAACAAAATGTTGATTAATTTTCTGTGGCTATAAGAAAACACAGCTGGGAAAGGATAGTTTCTTTGCTTATTATTTTGGGTAAAGCCAGAAATCCACAAGAAGAAAGAAATTGGACTGTAATACATGTACATATGTACACACACACACACACACACACACACACACACACACACACACACTCAAGCAAGCACATGAACAACTGAAAATGTTCTAAAGACATCAAATGCAAGACTGAAACACTCAAATTCATTTGAATAAAGCATAGAAAATATTTTTTCTCATTTAAATATTTATTTGTGTATGTGAGTGTGTATGCACACAAGCATTCCACAAGGCACACATATAGGTAAAGGAACAACTTGAGAGAGTCAATTCTCTTTTGCTATGTGGATCCCCAGTATGATCAAATTCAGCTCAATAGACTTGGTATATCAGGTGACTTTACCTGAAAAGCCATCTTGCTGGCCTCAAGACAAATATTCTTGGCCAATATTTCTTTAGATGACTCCCAAAGACAAGGTAACAAAAGTAGAAACAAGCAAGCAAGATTACATAAGACTAAAAAATAATCTTCATTACAGAAAAGGGAATAGCCAACAGAGCAAAGAGACAATTTATGGGATGGAGGGCAATATGTCCAAGCCATATATCTGATAAGAGGTTGTCCAGAATACACAAAGAAGTCACACAATTTAGTAGAAATAAATAACCTAAGCAGAAATGGACAAAAAGGCTGAAACAGATAATCCTCAAAAGATATGCAGAAGGACAGCAGGTATTTGAAAAGGTGCCCCACATCACTAGTCTATCAAAGTGCACATCAAAAAAAAAAATGATACCTGCTTCACATCTGTTAGGGTGGTTATTATTTAAAAAATAACAGATGACAAATGTTGGTGAAGGTGTGCAAGAAAAACAAAAGAATCTTGTCAGTTTTTGTTGTTGTTGTTAGAGACACATGTTTATATAACCATTATGGAAAACAATTTTTAAGTTTCCATCAAAATTAAAAAGAGAGCTGTCATGTGATCCATAAATCATGTTTTCTGTGTTTATTGTGACAGAGATCAAAATCACTATCTGAAAGAGCTCTCTGTACACTTGCCATAATTATAGTATTCAAAACAAGAGCTAAGACAGTACTAAATGTCCATCAACGAATGGATAAAGACAACTTATCTGTGTGTGTTTATACAATACACACACACACACACACACACACACACACACACACACACACAAATATTCAGATCTAAAACTAGAAGGACATCTTAATTTTGCTTGTTGGAATTAAAGACCAGTGGAAATACAAGGCTCCCATCATCTAATTTAACTGTTCAATGTTATTATTTTAGCTTGCAAAGTGGAGAGTAGGAAGCTGATTGCAATCCCCTAGAGGGAGGGACAATGGACAAATGGTCAAAGGTATAAAGTTTCTACTACACAAGACATGTTATAGAAATCTAAGGTGCCACAGGATGAATGTAGTTCATCAACACCAGTAGGCAATATACTTGAAAAATGCTAAGATGTAGATCTTAAGTCACCACACATAATAAAAATAGAAGGGAGAAAAGCATCTCTATGCAAAGTGACAAGTATGCTCAGTAGTTTGATTGTGCTGTTTAGTTCATAGTATTTAAGTGTGTTGAAGCCTCAAGCTGTCTACTTCAAATGTATATGATTTTAATCTGCTGATTATACCTCAAAGGATAGGGAAATGTCAGAGTTAAGGTTTGGTTTAATGAAAACAGAATACCGCAATAAAAGATCATCTTTCACAAAATTATACTTAAATTTCTGTTGCGGCTGTGTCTGACAACTCTTTGAGAATATTCTCCTCTGACACTTCTCAAACTCCTTCCCAAGACATTTCCATGAACGTGAAGACATATTTTCATAGATGAGCTGCAAATGCTGCTTTCTACTCAGTATAAGGTGAAAACAGAACAGCCATCACTCATTTCTTCATAAGGGAAACAATGACGAAATCAAAGATTGAGAGTGCTCTGCCAATGACAAAAGGTGACAGCCATTAGGACAGATGATCTTCCCAAAGCTGGAGTGAAGAACTGTAAGCACCTGCAGTCAACAAACCAATGAGATATTGATGTGTATATGCACATCAGCAGTCAGAGCACATAATGCAGAAGGACAGACTGACTCTATTAGAGTAGAGGTTAAATATGGTCAACATTTATCCTTTCACCCAACCATGCCCCATCAGCTACTCCTCAGTTCCCAAGGCTGTGCTCCTGTATTGGCATTCCAGGGCTCCTGGTCGTACCTTGGTTCAGAAATGACATCATCTATCCATGAATGACTAGGGTAACTCCTCTCTCATGATCCTTTAATCAAACAGTTCGGGCTTTTCTTCAGCAGTGGACTGGCTGGATAAATATTCCAGCCAATGACTCAAGTAATATGCAGTCCGACTTCTGCCCATGATGGCTGCTTGGTTTTGTGTCTCCCTACACCATAGGACAATCGTGAAATGCAAGGAGAACCTCTGGAAAATGAAGTCACATTCTGATACCACCACTGGTAAACTGTGTGACCTTGGGATGACCCTCCAACTGTGACAAGCAGTTTTTCTTTTCAGCTCTGTTAAGACCGCTTGTCCCTCATCTGAATGGCTAATGCCATGGTTCTCAACTATTCGGTCTTAGGATCCCTTTCAAGTCTTAACTCTTCAAAACTCCAAAGGTGTTTTTTTTTTAAACTGGGGGTGAAGGAGTTTACTAATGACATAGACAGACAGACAGAAGGGCAGCAGCATGGGGAGGGCTCTGAGGAGAATCTAGGCCTCAGCACCAGAGGCAAACAGCATGTGAGAGCTTATCTGCAAATATGCCAAAATTGAGAAAATATGAACCATTACTCATTCATCCACTAAGAAGTACTAAACCTAGTCATACTAAATAAATAAAAAAGTATTCTTCAATAATAGTAGCGATAATTATTTTGCATTTGTGAAATGTCTTATTAATACCTGGCTTCATCAGCAGGCTGCTGAAATCTCATTTTCGTTTTTAGCATTTGACTTGTTGCAATGCTCAATTGGTTGAAATGCACAAAGGAAACCTAGGAAAAGGTGGAATATGTTAATAGCTTTTCATAGGCTTGTGGACACTCTTCCGTTTGCTACTATACCAAAGGGCAAAAGTGGAAAGATGTTGACAATTACCTGAAATTCAGAATCTGAAAGTGTTTCAATTAACTTTATTAATCTGGTACATTAATATTTAATTGTCTATTTTGCATTTTGTATCATTTGGCTCTTTTACTACAAATTTACTCATATATCCTTTCTTATATTGATCTCTTAGCAAATACAGGTTTGTTGAGTTGTGCCAGTCACAATGTTGATTACACACTTAAAAATCAACATTCATAAATACATCTGTGGATTTCACTAATAAAAAATCTTTAATACTGCAATGCTATCAAACTCATTTGTAAGAGATACATTTTTAATAAATACTTATCTGAAACCACACGTTTATAATTGCAAAACACATTGCTATTTGTTTCCCTTAATGTTATAGGTTCAGTTCATCCCTTTTAGAGAAAATGTTTGCCAAGTGTATAAGATCAAGGAGCCACTGTAGAATGCTGGGTCTTTCAAGTAAGAATGTTCTTTAGGAAAATTTGCCAATTAAACTTAAGCTCAAAAAAAAATGTATATAACAATTTATTTTAGCCAACCATTGGACCACAGGATGTAGTATAAATATTTTATGCTTGCAATTCCCAGACCGTTTGCCAAAATTCCAAGAAAACAATCCCACTAGACTCATAGGCACTCTGCAGGATATTTTCAATACTCAACGAAGATGCAGTAACATCTATTGACACTAGGAGACAGCTACCATAAGGTAGCTCAGATTCAAATCAGCCATACTGCATTCATTCACAGAGTAAACTACTTGTGAAACTGAGGTTTGTGGAGCTGCTGTGATAAAATCCAAGATGCCACACCAGAATCAAAGTGCAACAGGAAATGCGAGGGACACCCAGTCTGATTCCAAAGTTTGAGAATCAGTACAGGGACGCGGCAGAACCTGTGACTAAATGACGTCTGTCCACAGCAAAACACTAATTTTTCAAGTTCCTACAGGTTGTTGGAATGAACCATTTAAGAAACAGGACTGGCAGGTCCAGTTTTGCTGGTTTCAGATTGTTCAGGAGACCAATGTTTTTAAAAGTCACTAGGACACTTGGGAGCAAAATTAGAAAAGACTGCTTTGTGCGAGCTTTTGGTTTCATCAGAGATTATTAACCAGGTATGAACCAAGGGTTGAGATGTTTAACAAGGTAATAGTCTATGACACAATCAAAGGTTACTGGCCTTTTGTTTTCCTCTCCTAAGAAAATAAAACACTACTAGAGCACTGTTGTGCTTGCCTTGATTCACACTTTCAACCAGATTGCTTTTGTTTGCTCCACCAGCAAATGTCAACCCTGGAAATGGCAAGTGCTTTCTCAGTTGTTGAAAAGATAGTTTGACCTTACAGGACCATTGAAAAAAAGCACCTGTTTCCCACATTTTAAAAGCCAGCGGTCTGTTTATCATACTCTATAAAACACCTGCAATGTAATGATTCTTCCTGTAATATGAATCGCTGGGCAAATTCCACCTAATCATCTCTGGCTCACTGCCGTCTTGTTCCATGAGTCATCTCAGCCTTAGACTCCCGAGGCAGGCTCAGCCCTGGTTCATGAAACTGTCCTTTGTTCTTAGTCCTCCTGAGAACAAATGGTCCCCTCTTGAACTCTTGCCCCAGGCTTCTTGAGAGTTCCTGACAGTGGGGCCAGGATTTCTTTATGTTTATTATCCTCGGACTTCTGACAATTTGATCTACTGAACAAGGCAGCAATCTTGATTTGAAATAACAAAGTGCGGTACTGACTAATATGAGCCAGAAAGAATTTTCTTAGCAAGTAACCACGTAGCTCACAGTGAGAATTTAGAAGGCTGGCATGCCAGGCTCTGGAGTGAACGAAGGTAGTGAAAACAGAGTGGAGATGCAGTCCTAGGTGGCTGCATTTGGAATGCCTACTGTCTTTGAACAGTAATCACTTCATCAGACATCCCTACCCCCACTGCACTTGCTGCAGATAGCCTTTAACAGAGGCCTCGGACCTCTGCCATTCACTCAAGATTCATTTTACTACGAGGGAGCAAGTGATCCACTGTAGTTAACTCACAGACCCATGCTTTTTCTATCGGGGACAAGGAGAGTATCTTCCTTTTCCCATTTCCTACTCTCATCTGTTTAGACCTTTCATCAAAGTAGACAAGGTTTCCAATGGTGAAGAGTTGAACTGATAAATGTCAATATTATTTACTGCTTTAGCAAAAGGTATCCAAACACACATCACTCCCCAATCTATCACAAAGAAAAAATACCTATTGATTAACCTATGACTCAATGATAGAGAGAGCCACATCAATGGTGAATCCACCAAAATACATGTTCAGTATCTCCCGATAGTACCATGTCCTATAAATGATACATTGTGATTTTATCATAATACTTTTATAATTATTACCCTGGTACCCCTTTTTAAATACTCACAATATGTTGTGGGAAACAAAAAGTCATTTATGACATTTTATAATTATTTAACTAATGCACAAAAGAAGGAAATGTACACATTCTGTAGTGTGCTTAAGCATGCAACCAATCACTATATTACAGTTGATACCTATGACTTCTATCTTCTTACCATGTGCTTCAAATTCTTCAGCAGAAGAAACATCTAAATAAGTGACAGAAAGTTTCTTTGTGGATAGATCTGAACATTCAAGGTCCTGACAATATAGGACTAAACTTGTTTAACAGCAGGATGGACCATCTTTCCAGGGAAGCTTCTCAATGTTATTCATTCTCTTTATTAGCTCCATTGAACAGCAACCATGTTCCCTGGAGAACTGGACTCAATCAACCTAGCCAATACTACAATCCTCATTTTACCTTGTTTCTTTAGGGCTGGGAGGTGCCTGACATGATAGGCAGAAATCTGAGGGTCAAGTAAAATGGGACTGATACTAGCTTTTCTCTGGCCCTAAGATCTGTAAAGGCAAAAGTACCAAAAATATAAAGGAAAAGGAAAAGAAATTCACACTAGGTAATTAGATGAAGTGATCACCAGTATTACACCATCCCACTCCTGTGCTTTCTATTTCACATCTTTAGATGCCATGATGACTAGGATCAAGGTACAGGCCCATCCTGTATTGGCTGAGAGCTGGTCTCTGCTTTCAAAATGACCCTCCTTGCTGTGCACGTGCCTGGGCGAGGGCAAATGGGTAGAGAGGCTAAGAAAAGTCTAAAGTTTCATCAGTCTGGTCACTGATCCAGTTGATGAAACCCACGCTTTTAAAATCATGTGCTAAAGGCTGTACCTCAACACTACCCATATTGGCGACTTTTGTTGTTGTTGTGAGAAAGTACGTGACAGAGACCACAAAAAGGAAGACAGATTTATTTTGGCTGGTGGTTTGAGTGGTTATAGTCTGTTCTGGTAGGGAAAATGTGGTAGACAACATGGTGGTACAAACATGAGGTTGGAGTCCCCTAACACACTGCAGAACCAGAAAGCAAATAAATTTACCCCAACTGGGCAAGGCTATGACCCTAAGGTTTATCCCTCAGCAATCCAATATCTCATAAAGGCTCAACAAATATCACCTCAAAACATTACCACTAGCTGGGACAAACTGTTTGCCAGAAGCTGCGGGGTGCTATTTCAGATTTTACCTACAATGGTATCACTTTGACAATTAAGTTTCAGTATAAATTCAAAGTGCACATAGTATACTATATTTTCACATATAGTATACCATGGTGGCACAAATAGCATCCAATATGTCTTTGAAGTATTGGTACAAAAATGAGACATAGGGACATAGCTAAATGTTTACTCCCAGGAGCACTGCATTTTCCATGATTGGGAGCAAATATAATCAGGTATGATATCTATAACTGGATACCTGACAGGTCCTAGAAGAACTTGATGGATTCCCTGTGGCTTGACTTGAATCCTACTTATGAAAAGTTGTGCACTCGGCAGCAGAAGAGAGGCTAGCTTTCATGAGGTGAAGTAGATGATGTACTTGTCACTAAAAGGACTGAGATGAATCCATTGTAAAACCATTTGAGTGGGAAAAAAAATGGGTGTGACCTACATTCATTAAATTCAGATCATCAGGTTCCCCTCCAGAGTGGTTTTCTTGCTATTGGTTGGTTGCATTTTGCTCTTGGTTAACATCTACTTAAATACAAATATTCTCCCACTTAGAAGCCAACGCTGGATATTCATTCATATACTTTCTGGTCTGATGATTTGCCCTTACCTAGAACTGCTGTGGTTGTTCTTTAAGCCATCTTTTCAAGCAAAAGAATGTTAAGTGCATTTCCACAGCTCTCACTGTGTGAAGGACTCCTTCCTCACTTCACTGATGTCTTCCCTAAGTGGGGTTAGAACCTCCTTGCCAATCACTTTGGCTTGTATCAAACTTTGTTTTCACAACCCTGGTTGAGTTATTCACTTGAATCAAGTTCAGACATTCAAAACACTGTTACTGATTTTAGCCATCACAATATGCAGCAGCATCTTAAAACCTAGAATCACGTGTCTTTTGACCAAACCTCATCAATCCCTCTCAACCAGCCTCCAGTGGTCATTTTATTTCCGTGAGTTCGGTACCTTACACTCCACGCATAAGTGAGATCAGATGGTGTTTGTCTTTTTGTGCTTGGAAGATTTCATCCAACATGTCTTCTATGTTTATTCACCTTGCAGATGGCACAGTTTGCTTCTTTATAAGGCTGAATACTATTCAACTATGAATTATATTTTCTTTGTCTATCCATGAAAGCTAATTTGATTCTGTATCTTGCCTACCATGAAACACGAACAGATACCTCCTCGGTTGACTGTTTACACACACACACACACACACACACACACACACACACACACACACACACAGAGTTTATTATACACAAAAGATTACAGGAGCATATTATTGAACTATTTTTAATTTTTGAGAAACTCCTATAATATTTTTCATAGTTACAGTATTTTATGTTTCCTCCAACAATGTACAATGGCCCCTTTCCTCTATATCCTTGTAAATCCTTGTCACTTAGATAATATTGGTCCTAACATTTGCAAGGCACTAATTCATCATAGTTTTAATATGAATTTCCTGATGACTTTTGGCTACTCTTATGGCTTGTTTTGAGTTTGTGCTAACGACTTTGCTCAACATTAAACATGAGTGATTTTTCTTATTAATGATTTATGTGTGTTCATTACAAATTTTGGATGTTAACCTTTTACCACATCTATAACTTATAAAGCTATTGCTTTATTCATTCACTTTCTTGGCACTGTGTCGTCAGATTCTTTACAGTGCAGGATTGATGCAATCCCATTGTCTGCTCTTGCTGTTTTTGCCTTTGGGGTTAAATCCAAATATCTTTGCCTCAACCAGTGAAATGGTGCTTTTGTCTTTTCTAATACAAGTAGTTTTTATTGCTTATCTTGTATTTCAATCTTCAATTCCTTTTGAATTTCTCGTATTTGGTATGTGGGCTAGACTAAGAACTTCCTACTAATATTTGTGTGATTTTATATATTGATATTTTAGTGTTTATTCTAACAAATTGGTATCTTCAGAATTTTCTATATTTATGATCATATCATGTACAAACCAGATAACTGAACTTTCATTTTTAATGTCCATAGTGTTTTTTCTCTGGCTTAATTACTTTGGCTTGTACTAAAATCTCATTTTTTAGAAAAGTGATGAAGGTGGACATGTTGTCTTGTTCCTAATCTAAAAGGAATCTTCCGTCTTCACCGCTGAGGACCACACCAGCAAGTATAATCTAAATGCAACAGTCAAAAGACTATATAACCACAAGCAGATGTGAGAACTCTACTCTTCATTGCTCTTGCTGATCGAGGAGAACGAGAAACAAAGACAACAAGAAATAACCAGTCTTTTTCATTCAGTTTGAAGAAATCTCTCCATTCTGACTTCTTATGTGATGGCAGCATGCAGCCCCATTGAATTTTCTGGAAACAATCCTTCACTGAACTTGCTCCAGTCAATGAACAGACCCTCATTTAGAGTTGGGGCCACTTTCAACTTCAGTGGTCATAAAGAAAATGTTTTTGAATTTAAAGAGGCTATATGCTCTATCACCATTATATGAATTACAGAAACACAGAGCTACTTTATGTGAAGGTATAGAGGGCAGAAACAAATAGAAATATAATACAGACAAGAAAACAGTGCCAAGACCATAAGAGTTACTTAACTTAGTTAATACTACTCAACAGATTTTTAAATGCACTATGGAGATCAGCAATTATATACCTCAGCTATGCCTATAATTAGAAGTCTGTACATATGCACAGTCATATGATTTTCTGCTATAATTTAGGCACTGATTCCAAAGTAAATTTCTAGCTATTTTTTCTAGAGTCTAATTAAACAGACATGTCTGGGAATTTTTTTAACTTCTCTAATAGATATAAAAAAGTAAAGCTTATATATAGATCCATTGCTGGATATACTATAGAAGAAATTATATCTAAAATACATTAAATATTTATATAATGTAACAAATAGATGAAGACAGGTAGGGGTATAGCAATAAATGGGTATATCAATACAAAATAATAGTCTAGTGAGCCCTGTTTTACTTTATCTTTAAGCCTACAGAGCAAAGGCCTGTGAGATAATTTTAAAATAAACACTCATACCTCATAGACCAAGGTAACCCACCACTTGAGTTCATAAAGCAACTAAAAGTTGTACATTTTTAAACACTGCCATCTGTTCCTAACCCATAAAATCACATTGGCAAACACTTACCATTAGTGGTAAGCATAGGTTTATTATTTGTGACATTTTCTGCCCCATCACCCAGAAGTACCATGGTTCTATTGCTTGAAACTGTCTTTTTTTTCCCCATTGTACGAAATGGCATTGGAAGTTGTCTTGTTCAAAACCCTATTCCCGCCACAGTTAACTAACCCAAGATTTGTGAGTTAATCTGAAATGTTCTTCAAAATATTTGATCTAGAGAGCATCAAAAATAAAATCATAACATGGTTAACACTTCAAAGAATTTGGTGATGAGAACACTAGGGTATGATGAAAGACACAGGGGCGTAAGAGATGGGGATAGATCCTAGCAGCTTGTGTACCTCTGATGATCAGGACCAGCTCCAGATTCCTGAACCTGATCCTCAATAATCTCAAGTCAACTGCCATTAGAGACTCTTCTTAGCTTATGCTTATAAACAGATGGCTTTCTGTCTCAAAAAAGCTCTGCCATGTTAATAAACTGAACAAAATGGAAGATTGAATTCATATGGCCTTGTCTGAGTCAATTTCTATGAAAGTTTTAATATCTCCCCCAAAAAAGTAAGGAATTGGAGAATATGGTGTCTAAGAATCCTCTTAGACATGCTCTATTACTTGAGGGCTCTTGTGAGAGCAATCCTTTCTCTTACGAGTGTTCCCCCCTGCCTCTGCAACAGGATTTCCTGATGGGCACACCATGGCCAATAAGGCAGTAAACTCACTGCATTGAAGAGAACAAGTACCTGCTTCCAACATAATATTTCTTTGAAATACATCCTTTGCAGCAACAATTAATAAGTCTTTAAGTGACACAACAAAGTTGAAATGATCCTAAGAAATGTAGAAATGAAACAGACAAGCAGTATCATTTTTACTGATCTAAAAGTGTCAAGCCTACACACACACACACACACACACACACACACACACAAACCAATGAACAGCTGTTTATCTGATTTTCCCCCTACTTAGTATGTAAATAACATTTGCTTGGCATTCACTCATAATGATCTGAAAGAATATGGAAATTGCCACGATACAAAAGATGAAACCATGGAAATCCAAAGAAGAGAAGGAGGGGGAAATAAAGGCACAATGGAATAAAACCAGAAACTCAACATTCCATTGCACAGGGGCTGAGAAAATGACAAGGAAGACAACAGGGAGATAAAATGACAAGATTCAGCAGCACATAGCTGGAATCCCCTGAATCGTGTGTCTTTGATTGGAATTTCACTCTCAGACAATCACAATCTTAGCAGCACCCATGTTTACCCTGCACTGGGAAGCAAGCTTTGTTTAAGGATTTCTAAGACCCATGTGCTCTCCTCACTAGGTAGCATTCCTAATCCATGTTAAAAAAAAAAATGATTCTGATAGTTGGAGAAATCTGCTAGACACTTCAGTAAACATTGTTAAGGATGGGAGCTCAAGTCACTTCTTATACTATGCTCTTTAAACCTACATCTAACTACCAGAAATCTTACTAACATTTTGATCAATTCTTGAGCAAGAGTGTGGTCAACACGAACCCATGGCTTCTGTGGAAGGAAGATCTTCTAGAGAAGTAATTTCACAATGTGCATTCACAGAATGACCACCGTCATCATGATGTGGGAACTTTCCAGAAATTCAACTTCACATCCAAACTAACTCAGTGACTAAATCAGAATACAGAGATGAATCCCAGCATTCTGTGTATTATTCCATGTGATTCTGCTATACATTCAACAGTTTAAGAGAAATAACTTGCAAACATAACATGCATAGAACTCATTTGAGAATCTTATTTAGATGTAGGTTCTGATTTTACAGATCTTAAATAAGACCTGGGGCAATTCCAAGAAACTCCTAGGTACTTCTTATACACTAGTCAACAAAATGTCAAATGTCATTATTAAAATAAAATTTGAATTAGTTAAATGAGAAATTCAGTTCCTCAGTCACACTAGACATATTCCAAATCCTCAATAGCAATGTTTGACAAGAACCTATCATATTGGAAAGCTGAAAATACAACACTTTCATCATTACAGAAAGATCTATGTTCCCAACCCCCTTATTTTCTTTGTGTTTTGAAATTTTCATAGAATGTGTTTTGAGAATTTATAGAATATGTTTTGATCATATTTTACCCTTTTCCAACTCCTCCCAGATCCTCCCTGCCTTTCCAATCCACCCAACTTTGTGTCCTCTTTTCTTTCAAATTCATTAAGCAGAGTTTGTGTTGTCCACATATTCTTGGATGTGTGGCTATCCACCAGGGCAGGGTTGACTTACCAGGGGTTAGAACCTTAAAGAGAGCTGACTCTTCCTCTCCCTGAAGCTATCAACTGCTCCTTAGCCATGGGTGGGCAGTAGTGCACACCTTCCCCCTCCATGTTGGGAGTTGATCTGTTTTGAGCTCTCATGGGTCTTGTTTATGCTGTCACAACTGCTGCTGGTTCACATGTGTTACTGCCCTGCTGTGTCCAGAAGATACTGTTTCTCAGTGGTCACCTCCAGCAACTGTCTCTTACTATTTTTCTGTCCCTTCTTCTACAATGATTCCAGAATCTCGGGATTAGGAGATGTGATAGAAATGCCCCATTTATGACTATATACCACCCAACCCTTTATTCTCTGCACCTTGACCAACTGAGTCTCTGTGTTAAATGCCATCTGCAGCAAATAGAAAGGCTTTAGGTAGATACGATGGAAATGCATTCTACTCACGAATGAAATTCTCCAAAAAGAGAAAGACTTTTAATTTTTCCTTGTTGGTGACGATTATTGTTGTGGTTGATAAACTCTATAAGGTAAAGAGATTTATATTTTGGACAGCAATAATTTGGGTTTCAATGTGTTCAGTAAGTAGATATGGAAACATGTTTTCATAGGTTCCTTCAATCACAAAGTTATTTCCCAGGCAGTCATTTTGGGCTATGTGATATTCTATACACAGGAATACCTCACTGAGAAAAATGCTCCAAATCATAGCCTCAAAGATCTCATGTGACACGTATCATTCATGCCTATGATTGGAGCAAATATTGCTATAAATGAGTTCACTTTCAACAGGAAACAGAAATTATATGTGTGATGTCCAGGGCACTTCCCTTCTCACCATGGGATATAATCAAAACCATTTGACACTTGAGAACTAAAACTCTCTCATAAACATCTTTCTCCAGGATGTAGCCCAGAGAGCTCTGTCTCGGACCAGATACTATAAAAGCATTTCTTCAAAATAGTCTCATATGAAACCCTGAAAGTTCGCTTTACAACCTACCTAAATCTCCTTGTGCATATCCCAAGTTCACCCAATAAAAACTTTAGTATAGCCATCCTGTAGCCCCACCTCCCAAGCCAGCAATTGAGCTGGCGGGACTCCCTTCAATCAGTATCATCTTTCTCTGCCTAACAAGAATAGGCTATTGTTTCCTGCTAAATTTTTTTTTCAGCTAAGGCACTGCTGTGTGTTTTCTGGGTAGCACATATAATTCAACATAGAGAGGCAATCTGTCTGCATGGAAATAACTCATGGTTCAGCATATGGTCACTGGCCTGCACAGAAGCCGGCTTCAGCTTCGCAATCATCCCATTCATTGGTCTGAGCTAAACTTCTGATGGGAAAATGTAATGAGGCTGTCCGAGCCCCTGACACTCCCCAAACAACTGCTGCATCTCAGAGACCAGGAGAAGAGCGGTGCCTTCAGAACCACTCCAGTGTTTTTGCATAGGTTTCTAAGCATTTTAATCCCCCAGAATCCATTTGTATTCATCTAAATGTCATGTAGGGGAATGATCACAAGGTTGACGGCTTGGCATACCTGCCTTTTATCTAGGTGTCCAGTGCTGCTTGGTGATTTGATCAGAGACTTTCTTACACTGGTAGCTTTGCCTATATAAAATGGAAAGTTATTCATGCTGTTGGTACTTCAGATCAGAGGAAAACTACTATTTCTGGGTCTTCACACAGGGTAGGTGTTCAAGAGCCATATTAATGGCTTAAGAAATCATCATTTCTATATCCCGTGATTTCTGAACTGCATAAGTTTCAAAAGCCTGACCCACTTACAATGGAGTTGTCTTTAACCTGCCTCATAACAGACCAAGTGACAAGCTCAATGAGAATAGAAATAGCTTCTTGCGTATTACTATCAGATAATCTCATAGCTTAATTTCATAAATATGTGGAACATGTTTCAATGAAGGCTCTTATGATAA
Source organism: Peromyscus californicus insignis (assembly GCF_007827085.1). Lineage (NCBI taxonomy): Eukaryota > Metazoa > Chordata > Mammalia > Rodentia > Cricetidae > Peromyscus > Peromyscus californicus. The sequence goes on from NW_026294492.1 coordinate 9,714,319, forward strand.
TCTGATGAAAATAGAAAGAGGTAAATATGCTAATTAAAATGGAGGGGCAGCACAGGCTAGCATTTCCTCCTAACGGTGTGCCCTGTAGAAATTTACTGTTTCTTTTCAACTCTGTGAAGCTTCATTGGAAAATCAATAAACGTTTTTATTTTACTAAACGTAAAAGATTAAAGAAGAGTAGATGTATGACATTTCCAAGGTTACATAGGATTAGAATCCAGATGCCCTGAGGCAAAAATCATATATGTCATTCACTGCACAGATGCTTACAGAGGCCAGACAATTGTGCTGAGCACTGGGTCAAGATTTTCCAAGGACTAAACGTGGTAAAGTCATCCAGCTCTGAAACAGGTGAAAGGATGTAGGAGTCAAGCGATTCCATGACTAGTTAATTATAATATGAAACAGAGGAAACTCTGATGTGGGGATACAAAACAGTGGAGACAAAATGGAAAAGGGAATAAGCTGTGCTTTGGTGGAACATGATGATGCCACATCCTGGAGCAAGGCTTTCAAAGGCAGCATTTAAGGAACAGAAGGAGAAAATATAGCGAGAACATACCAAGAACGATGCACAAAGACAGGGGATAAGGAAAGCATCTTTTAGGAATACTGAACAGATCAACTTTGCTGGGGCAAAATGACACAAGGAGGAAGGGCAAGAAATAACAATTTCGCATTAATTTTCATCAGCATTGTGCAGTCCTGAATGCCTGGCCAACGGCTTAGCCTTGATCCTGCAGTCAGAAACCAATCGCTGAAAGATTATGAAGTCCTCTGTGAAATGTTGGAAGCTGTGTTTCAGGGCATTCAGCTGCTACCCATGTGGAATAAAACAAACATTTAACAACCCAAAGATATTTTTTATAACTTTGTGCCTTGTCTAAATGCTTGCTTTCTCGGGAGCTAAATCACCAGTATACTGTTTAGACTTTGTGTTCCAACTACCAACAACTCATCAATTATCCCTCTTTCAGTAAGTGGAAGAGAAAAGCTACTATTCATTAGCTGTTCCAGTGGGAGAGAAAGACTATCATTTATGGCCTGATTAATAGCTAACGACTATTTATTCTTTGTGTCTGTGAGCTCTCAATCTAGGAGATAAAGTTCCAGCTTTCAGATAATGAAAGTAGTTGTTAAACGACATGTCCACAGTCACAGAGTCCAACTCTAGTCTGGTGAGTTTAAAATTTGTTCCCCTGTGCTATGTAGAAGTTTAGAAACCATCTGAACAGAGTGGACATGGAGGAGTCACACCTTTAAATCCCCCCTGGGAACTTTCATTCATTCCTGGGAAATTAACAGAAAGGTCTAAAGAAAGACAAAGCAATGGTTCTCAACCTGTGGATGGCAACGCTTCAGAGTTCAACCAACTCTTTCACAGGAGTCACATAGGAGATATCCTGCATATCAGATATTTGCATTATAACTCATAACAGTAGTAAAATTACAGCAACAAAATAATTTTATGGTTGGGCATCACCACAACATGAGGAACTGTATTAAAAGGTTGCAGCATTAAGAAGGCTAAGAACCACTGAGATAGAGCCAATGACAGAGGAGGCCCAGGAAAACAGAATAAATATCCTGGGGGATGCAGACAACAAGACCAGTACCTAAGTGGCAGATATTTCCCAACATTCTTTGTTAGTAGAATCTGGACCACAGGGCCTTCTTCTAACATGGTCTGACTTACAGTTTGAGTTAGTCTGTTCAAATAAACAGGGAATGAAAATGGAGAAAAAATTGATTTGAACTTAATCCCTTCAAAAGACAAACATACACTCACGATCCCTTATTTTCTCATCTCACACGTCTCATCTGCAAACAAGAAATTCATGTATATAAATAACTCGAAGCACTGAAATGTAAAATTCTTCCCCGCATATATAATATTCTCATTACATTAACATGGGATTTTCATAGGAGCAGGGACTACCTATTGTGATGGACTAAATCCAAATATCAGTTCCATGCTTCACAGTTAGGTTATGTTGGGTTCACTACACAGTCTCTATGGTCTTGAATGTCTATCTATAAGCTAGGATGCTAAAAGTGTTCACCTCACAGACTGAATTAAATGAGCTATACATAAAAGTAACCAACAGTGACCAGCATAGAAGACACAGTACTTAAACCCAGCACCTTTTCCTTATCGATAGGACAACTATTTCATGGCACCCAGGTCATCTCAGAAACCACAAATAGCGGCAAACACTATATATTATGTTTTTTTCTATATACATAACTATGGAAGAGATTAATTAATTATTGAGCACATTAAGTTATAAACAAAATAGCTACATACATATAGAATAATTATAATACATTGTAAAAGTTACTTAAAATATGTTTTATTTCTGGAATATACCAGTTAATATTTTCACAGCCTTTTGAATACAGGTTGCTAAAACCTTATGAAAGTAAATCCAGGTGAAAACAAACAATTATTCTTACTATTATTCTGTTATCATTACTATTGCTTCTGATGATATTTGTTTCCATTATTTTATTAATGGTTTTGTATTCTTTATGTCAGAACACTGCTTTATAAATCATGCACTAAGTTCGGTTTGTTGAAGGAATGCCTGGATTAATGAAAATTCTACAATAGCACCTTGGACAAGATTAAATTCTGCCTGTTGGGTCCTAGGCAAGCTCAGCGTTCATGAAACTAGTAATTTCTGGTGTTCAAGATGCAATGGGACCAGAACAAAGTAGAAAATAAATCATCACTACTAGAGTGGGTTGGAGGGTAACACAAGGCATAGAGCGTTTGTCACATGGCCTACAAATCCTAAATAGTTATTCTTTGAGGACAGTCTAGAAGTCACTGAGATTAAAATGATGCCAAGAAACAGAAGGAATTTTACAACCTCATTGACTCAATTCTTTCATTTTTCAAGCAAAGTGATGCAACGCGGTTTTTGTTCACTGAAAATAGTTTGAATTAGCATGGCAACTTTCAAATAGGATTTCTGGCATCACTTCCTTCTTAAAAGACCACTGGACTGAATTACCTGGTCTTGAATTCTGCTCATATAATATCCACTGGAGCGCAAATGAGAATTACAATGATGAATATTTATTCTTTACACAAATATGAATATTTCTGTGTGCAATCTAATTGAGTATCTAAGGAAGGTCTAGTAGGATACTCAGCAACTATCAGTGTATGAACACCAAAGAATAGTGGCTATATAAGCTGAAGAAAATTAAGAATTTTTCCTATGTAGGCACTGCATAAGTCATATTAATTCATCATGAAGCAAGAGATTCAAGCCTGAAAACACTCAAGAATATTTTTACTGCCATAGTTCAATAGATTGCTGTGTTTCTTCACAATCGAGAGACTTGTCCTGGTTTAGGTTCACCTTAGTGTGGCTCCAATATCTCATTCTGATAAAGCTTTCACTGATTGCTTCTTAATGAGGCCTTCCTGTATTTGCCTAATGAAAGGGCCTCACAAAGCCTATGAGTTCTGCTCCACTTGTCAAATGTGACAATAAGATTTCGAACTTCAAGAGAGAAAAGAGCAAGATCTGCAAGTAGGATTTGGGGAACTTTTCAAAGGGAGGTGATCTGGCTCTGTAGAGTAGAAACTTTACAGACTGCATGCACCCAGTGCCTCCCCAGGGTCTTTGATCACTTGTGAGACAGTGACTATGAAGCAGTGAGAGGAAGTGGGAGGGCTCCAGTGGAGGCCATACCTCAGCCACTCCGAACTGGATTTGATCCATGTAGACCTCGAATGACACTGTGTGCTAAAAGGTAGTTTAGTGATCAAAGATCTCTACGGAGCCCGAAGAACATTGCTGATTTCACATGATATTGGCCAGAAACTCTCCGAGTCCCCTCAAGAAAACCAGTAGCAAAGTCACAACCAGAACCCTAGTCCTTTGGTCCCACCGAAGATCTCTACTTGGCCACTGTATTATAGAAATTCTATCCATTCGACCTTCAACACCATGGCATTTGCTCCACAGGTTGTCTCCTCTCTATGGCATTCTTAGAGTATATCCTGTTTTATTTAGCCTCAATCCATGATACCTCTCTCCTCTCCACTCCCCTCTAGCCCACGTCCATTCTATTCATATTTTTCTGGTTTTGTTTTCTAGTGATGTCATTTAAAACACTATAAACCATTCATTTATCCATTCAATTTAATGTTTTTGAAATATCAAAGAATTCGTGTAAGCCAACCAACCTTCATCGATTTCTTAGTAGCTGTAAATTAGTAAAATGAAGAGTTTATACCTGTCTCCAAATTGGTCTCAAGACCAACTGAACTCAGCACCATTCACTCACAGCCTGTTTCCATGCTAACTCCAGCCAACACCTACCAGATCCCTTCATTTTGTGGAATTCTTCCACTCTCCACTGCATTACCAGTCTGTCAAAGCAACAGTAAAATGTTTTCAATCTTCAAGTTAGTTACTCCACACTATAACCAGGATACTCCACAGTTCATAAAATCAAATATCTTCCCCTTGTAGCCTCAGGTTTATTCTCTCCTTTTGTTTGGTCTTCCTGCTTTTTGCTGGTGAATAAGCTCGCCCACCTGACCAGCCACTTTGCTAGCATCCTGGTCTGGTCTAACCACCACCTGGCTCAGCCCTGAGAATTCCCTGTCCCCTGTGGCTCTATCTGATGAATGACTCATGCAGTCTGGATCCTTCCCTCACCCATATTACTCCAGATCTTTCTTCATCACCTTTATGTAAAGCTTTGCCCTAAATAGAAATTATCCATTTACCTCCCAACAGATCTCATGAAAACAATTACAGACTGCTTGCATTAAACAAGAGAGTCAGCCACTCTGGTTTTCACTGTGTTGCCAGGGCTTAGATTAACAGTGGGATAACCCTTTTTTTAGTACAAACCAGAATATGAGTCATTATATGAATAATGTTGTTCTTAAAGCAAAACTTTACATGCTGACATTTATAGGTTAACAACTTAATAAAAGTGGTTGCTAATGGTCAAAAGTCAGAACCAAGAGACTTTAACATTAACATATTTGCCTACTCCAAGACCAGTAGGATTTAGAAAGTCCTATTTACCTACCTCATTAAAGTGCATGAGCATTTGAAGGGCTGCCAGACAACCCAGGCTAAGTGCCAAGCAGGCAGGAAGCAAAAATATCAAACAGGTCAAACCTGCCTGGTTAGCTTGTGACTTTTGAAAAACTCCAAGGCAGGTGGTCAAAATACTCATCCTCCAATGCAGTTCCCACACCATTCCTTATCTGTATACTGGAGACCAGTTAAAATCAACTTCTTATCACTTATTTCAAGGAAGGAACTGCTTACTTTTAGAAGATAACTTTGATATACAAGAGGAAACACGATCTGTGCAATGTCACAATATCAGTGTGTGGCAAAGAACTACTAAAATTCAAGTCATTTGTCTTCCCATTGATTTTGTGTGTGTGTGTGTGTGTGTGTGTGTGTGTGTGTGTGTGTGTGTGTGTGTACACGCTAAGATGGATCTCAGGTTCCTGAGCATGCTAGGGGTGTGCAATAGACCTTCAAACACTCTTGTCTGATACCCTACCTAACATCGTAGCAAGATCATGATTTGAAACAGACATCTTAAATATTCTATCAAGGAGGAGACCAAAATAAATTACTTAATAACCAGTGAAATGATAAAGAAAATAAACATATCACATACAACTATAGAAATACATAAAATAATAGGCATTATATAAATGTGCATTAATAGTTTCAAAAATCAACTCATTATAAAGGTAAGTAGGAATAGATATAGACAATAAGTCAGGGTATATCGTGCTTCCAGTTGGTAACTGCTCATTTCTCAGATAAGCAGGCAGGAAACCTACACAACATGAAACCTTTCTAATTAAATCCTAGTCCAATTGGTTAATCATTGTGAATAATCACGCCTACCAATTTTCATGAGAAATGTTTGAAGCGGTTAGTTGTTTCCTATACTACCAGATACAGTCGGACTTCTTAACAATTTAGAATAGATCTACAACTTATATTTAAAAATCCACCATCCCTATTCTCAAAGGCCTGTAAGGTTTTCTGGGAGGTAGACAGAAACTGGCTCATCCCTGATTATGCTAGTCACCACATGAAAAGCATTATGTATACACAGCAATGACTGAACACATGAGTAGGTGACAGGAAGGCAAAAAACAAAGACTTAGCTATGACTCACCTTTAACATCTCCAAAGCAAAAACTCATGAAGACAGACCCCTCCCCACAAAGCATCCGTAAGTGTGAAAAAGGATCCCAAATGCATCAGGTGGTGGGGATCACCCCGAGTGGACTTAAGGAGGTAATTTGACTAGTAACAACATCCTTCTGACACAGAGAGGCTTTGACAGTTTCCTCATTTTGATTCTTTTCCCTAAACTTTGAGGAGGAGGGAGGGAGGGAGGACCTGACCATAGTTATGGAACTGAAGAAGGATGTGGGCTCTCGGGTTGGCAATCTTGATGTGGGGGTTGACTCAGGACATGCAGTGACTCTGTGCTCAGGATTGTCCCACAGCCTGATAAAATGGAAAGGACAACAGACTCCGAGCCAAGAACAGCTCTTCCGCAACAGTGGTCCTTTGACTTGCAGCACGTGTTCAAGCTTTTCCAAGTTTCAGATTGAGTACTGAGGAAAGCTATCTCCCTCACTAAAGGCAAGCTGTAATCAGGAATTGGCGGCATCTCCCACCCTGTGGGCACACGGCACTTAAGGGCTACCATGTCCCCTTCTGTCACGACTGCATCCACACGCCCTCTGCCAGTCTGAATACACTCTGTCCCCTGAAGACCATGCTCATGACGGCCACGGCACACAAACAAAGCTTTAAGCCTGCCAGTTCACGACCAAAGCTGAGGGACAATTTGTCAAACGCCTGTAGGACTAGGCATAAACTCTGAACTGAAAGCTCCCGGGAGCCTTCTTAACATCTCTCATTCTTCTCATGAAAAGCCTCATCACCAGAGCTTGTCTGCCCATTATACCTAAAAGTATGGATGTACACATGCAACAGCAGCAGCAGCCTACACCCCTACTTCATTCTGGTCCTTCAAATCCTAATAGTTTTTAAAATGGACCATTTTCTGTATTGCTTAGCTTTTGTCTAAAATACTGACTGGTATTTTGGACACAACATGTATTTTGATCACAACTGGCATTTTGAAAACTTGTTGCTTACCGTCCATGTCATTAACTATCAAATGTGCCTTAGTCACGGACTTTCTCCATATGTGAAACTCTCTTCCTCCACTAGGTGACAAATCTTTAAGGGAAGGAACTAGTTATTAAATACATTTACATCATCCAGTGGATGTATGAAGTGATGTCTAGAGGAAAGAAAAGGCAACATTGCTACATAATCCAGGGCACTCTTAAATGTGGCGTGTATTTAAACATTTTATGCAAATGAATGAACGAATATATAGATTTCTTCACATGCAGCCTCCTCTTGACTAAAATGTACTCTTAGGTCATCATAGCATTGCTTCTCAGTTCTTAGTTCAGCACCTTGCCGTCTAGATGAGCAAACAGCCTCAGAGGAAAAGGGGAAAAAAAAGGAAGATAACCATTCACATTAGTCAGTTCCCAACACTGTATAAAGTGACATGATCAGTTCCCAACACTGTATAGAGTGACATGGACAACAGACTGGAAATGCAGTTAGAACAAACAGAAGAGATGGGGAATTTCTATGCTGACTGCTCACACACCTCCTCTGCCTTGCCTCACTTTGAAGTTTTGCAACAATAAGGCTGATGAAGGAATCCTTTCATTCTCCCCAGGCCTCTGGAAGCTCTACCATCATAACACCTCCCACAATCTGTGCCTTTTCAGACTCTGGCTAAGGAAAGCAAACACATACACATGCCCCCTAGGGTTCTCCATCACTGTGTGGGCCTTTTATTTCACAGTCCTCTGGAAAATGTTATTTGTGAAGCTTAAAATATGTGAGCTTTGCAGGGGAGGCAGCCTGCGATTCAGAGAAAATAACACACCAGGACAAGCCACGTGGCATTGTTTCTTCGGGGACACATTTTGTTCTGGGAAAATGTCCTAATGGCCTCTGATTTCAGTGTTACTGTGTATCACCGCCTCGTGCCTGGGAAAACACAATGGCATTTTATATGATGATATTGTGGTGAAGTAATAGCTCTCCTGTTCCACAAGGAGCGGATTGACGTGCAGCATCTATTGGAAATAGTTCGCTTTGAATGCCTAACCTTTCAAACAGCTCTGTATATAGCACTGGTGTCATGGCAGGGGGAGGGGAAATACCACAAACCAAGGTGTGATACATATTTTAGCACAGCATTAATTGCTCGTTTGTTGAAAGAAGCAAGGGGAAGTGTGCCTTGTCAGGCAGACAGTAATACAGGCATCTGTGGCAAACAAAACACAAGCTTCAGTCTCAAAGACTTGGCACCAGCAGCGAGTTCAGGAGAGAGACTGAGACACGCAGGTTCCCTCGGGATAATTCACTTGGCATTTCTGGCTTTCAGTTTCCTAATTTTTCTAGTGTTGCTGCTATTCATTTGTTTGTTTCTTGAAGCAAACTCTCCCTATACAGCCCAGGCTAACTTGGAACTGGGGCTCTGTTTGTCTCGGCATCCCAAGCTTGGGATTATAGGTATGTACCAACGTGCCTGACTTTAATTCTTTTAAATACAGCTATTCACATCTACTTTGTATCACTTGTCTTCCTTTGGTGGACAACTAGTGGTTCTGCTTATTGTGGTCCTAATGATAAAGCAAGTGAAAGGAAAAGTATTGGCTCAGGACCCCCAAGACCAAATTATCAACTCCAAGGACATTTATTTGCCCCAGAGGAACAGAGGGCAGGAAATGAGATAACAACAGGAGATAGAGGATGGGAGAGAAGGGGAAGGGAACATGAGAAAGGGGGAAAGGCTATTTGTCCTGGAGTGGGACAAAGGACTGACTCTGGATAGAGAGGAGGCAGACAGTGACCCACAGGCAAATGGTGGTTTATAAAGGTAAATGAGAAGCCCTGCTGTTCTTAGCAAGGGTTTCTATGAAGAGACACCGTGAAGACAGCAACTCTTACAAACGAAAACATTTTATTGGGGTTGGCTTGCTCATAGTTCAGAGGTTCAGTTCCTTATCATCATGGTGGGATATGGTGCTGGAGAAGTAGCTGGGAGTCCTACACCTTGCAGGCAACAGGAAGTGGTCTGTCTCAATGCGCATGGTTTGAGCATATATGAGACCACAAAGCCCACCTCTGCAGTGACACACTTCCTCCAACACGACCATGCCTACTCTAACAAGGCCACCCTCCTGATAGTGCCACTCCCTATGAGGGTCATTTTCTTTTAAACCACCATACTTGTGTTAAGATGAGGTATTTTAATTTTAATTGGTAATGTTAATTACGTGAGCCAAAGGGGGCTTTTGATTGCTGAATTTCAATACTTCCATCGCTAGAGCTTGGTAGTCAGCCTTAGGAGGAGGAACTGGTCAAATAAGTGAATAGAACTTGGTGGCTAGCTTTAGGAATGTAATCTAATAGTTTATAGCAAGGCAGAGGGAATGGGAGAGAAGGGCAAGGCCTGCTAGAGCCATGCTTGACACCTTGCATTTCCATTGCCAAGAAAGACACTTAAGTTTGCCCTAAGATCTGAGGATAAGCTACATGTAGAGGATGAGAATCCATTGCATTGGTAGATCCAAGAACATTCATGAACTAGTGTACCCAGTTCCTTAGTTGAAAGAAATCTTGTTTTTAGCTCCACAAGACCATACACCTGACTACTGGCCATCATCAGAAACACAAGCTTTTACTTTAGTTTCCATTTTGATTTCCTGATAATAACTTTAACAAATGGGCATGTGCTGTGTGATTAAAAAAGAAAATGAGCCAGGCATGGTGGTCACAGGGCAGGAGTACAAGAATTGCAAATTTGAGGCTTTACTGGGCTATATAGCAGTGACCTGATGGGACTTGTCTCAGAACAAAACTAACACCAACACAATAACAGCAAAAATCCACATATTTATTAGCAGATACTGTTTTTCACTAATAAATCTGACGCATTATCACTGAGCTAAATCCAGGAGGCTTCTAGCAATTATTTGCATTTTACACTCTCTGGAACATTTGTATTTCTTGGCTCATGGGCCCCTTCCTCCATTCGCAAAATTAAAAAGATTACCTCTTATTCTGACCCTCCTCTCTTGCCATCACCTGTTCCTTTTAAGTATTCTTATGATTTTTATTGGGCCAGTTCAGATAATCCAGGAAAATCTCATTATTTCAAGGTCAGTTGATTAGCAGTCTTCACATCTACCACATGAATTCCCTTTCTGCTGTGCATAACTGATTATACATTCCTAGTTTCTAAGGATTAGGATATGGAAAAATTCCAGGAGATACTCTTTCTATTGTCATTTGGCTTTAGATATTTTTCCAAGATCATAAACAATTTCAAAAAACCAAGTTTTCCCTCCAGGGAGAAGGTGATCTATGTGTTTTTTCTGAGTGCCTAGTACATAGGCCCTTTACATCAATGGGTACAGTCAACCCACAGACCAATGCTCTTTATGTTGCTGGTAGAGGAACCTGCTTACCTCCCTCTCCATATTTATTTGCCCTTCCATGCAGCTTCATTTCATCCCACATAAGTCAGATTTCCTATGGATAAAAAAAGAAGGTTCTATGCCTGAAGAAAAATCAGAGTCTGTAGCTGGAGAAGTGAAAAATACAATTTTGAAAAGGTGACACATCACCTCTTACATGTGTTGATCAGTTCATATTTAGCATTCCTTCAACTAAGTATGTCTTGCTTATGGGCTATATTGTTGAATCCTTACAGAGCCCCATGTGGAAGTATTACTCATAGGGTGAAGAGAAGGGGAAGGGCATATTTTGAGAAGCAAGAGAATTTTGAAGAAATCTCGTTTCCACCTAATTTACCTCTTTCAAACTCCAAGTATTATACCATGTCACAAATTGTCCCCAGGGCTGTGTGTTGAAAACTGAAGTTCTAAAGGATTTTTAAAGCAACATATTTAATATACCTCAAGATCTGTGCCTTCTACATTAGTGCTCTGAAAGGAGAAAAGTATTCATTTGGAAAGGTCAGCATAGGAGTCATTCAGAATGCAGAGCCCTTTACCACCCTGGGTGTGGCACACTTTGGGCATGACCATCCTCTTATTGGGGTGCACACAATTCACACTGGGTTTTCTGTAGTTGTTTGTAAATGGTCTTTAGAGTTCCTTTTTTTTTTTTTTTTTTTGGTTTTTTCGAGACAGGGTTTCTCTGTGTAGCTTTGTGCCTTTCCTGGAACTCACTTGGTAGCCCAGGCTGGCCTCGAACTCACAGAGATCCGCCGGCCTCTGCCTCCCGAGAGCTGGGATTAAAGGCGTGCGCCACCACCGCCCGGCTAGAGTTCCTTTTTTATAGGGGAGAGTGAGCAACACAGAAGGACCTATGTAAACGCATTTTCACAATCTCTTTCTTGTGGCTTTCATTACTTCAAAGACAGAGAAAGACTTACTGGGAACAGAATGACAAGCTACCCCTTACTGTTAAGTAACAGTGGAGACAACTGGCTTCGGAAGTTCTCTGAGAACTCACTTTTTAGCAACTACCTGATTATACTATATGTATGTGCCAAGTGACTTATTCAATGACCAAAAATGTTTGAGGTCCTCTTTTAGAATCAAACTTGAGTTGTTGTATGGATGTATCCCTCAGGACACTCAATCTCTCCAGCTCTCGGGTCAGCCTCTGTAAAACGGGGACAGCAAGGATTAGTGCAGCAAATAAAACACCTGGAAGAAATGATTGACCAGCAGTGCTCCTGAAATACCAGGCAAAAATGTGTTCAAAGAGGAATTACTGATTGGATTGTCATACGGCATGAGGGATAAGAATATTATTTTCCACCCAGGCACAGTATGCTTCAATCTAGAAGAACCAACAATCCCTGTGCTCTCTTCAAGAACAGGACACAGAAGTGTTAGGTTGCACATTTAAATGTTCCACTTAAATGTTCCACTTTAAGTGGAACATTTAAAGGAGAAGGAAAGACAAGGGACTTTGCAGATGGTGGGGGAATTATACCCAAAATAATAATATAAGCTAAGATTTATAATTAATTTAAACATGTGTATGTAGGTTGTACATACATGCATATGTGCACTTTCATGTGTGTGTGGGGCATGTGTGTGTGAGAAAGAGAGAGAATGTATATGTATATGAAGGACAGAGATAGACTATTTGATCATGCTCAACCTATACTGAGACAGAGTTTTCCACTTCAATGCAGACTTCACCTACACCTAGTACTCTAGTCCAGCCAGCCAGCTTGTTCCAGGAACCCATGTCTTTACATCCTAGACACTGGGATAATATATGGGCCAGCACACTCACCTTGTATTTATGCTTACTTAGGCAGCAAGCACTTTGCTCACTGAAAAAAATCTCCCCAGCCTTAAGTTATATAACTAATACTATAAATTAACATCAGTTTTTAAAAAAGCTTTCTATATGCAAGGCAGCACTGTATATGCTCCTTTCAGAATTATCTCATGTAATTTTTGTTAATTTAAAATGTAATTATAATTACATGATCATTATTTACCCTCTTCCCATTTCGCTTATCTATGCCCTCCCTGTACTCCTTTACACCATCTCAAATTCATGATCTCTTTTCCTTAATTTTATATATATAAAAAAACTTAATTTTACAAATTTATATTATATATTAATATATTATGTAAACTATATATTATATGCTACTATATATTGCGTGTCAATTGCTATATTAAATATGTATACGTAATTAGGAACATTTATATATTTCTAAATATATAATTACAACCTCCTCAGTCTGTGTATTTTTATATATATATATATATATGTATATATATATGAATGATTTCAGAGCTGATAACTTAGTATTGGATAACAAATTGGGGGGAACTTTAATAAAGCAGCATAATTCCTAACTCCTTCCAAATACATACCCACAGAAAACTGCAGCTTTCATTCCTCATCAAAGAGACTTCTTTTTGCAATAGACAGAGACCATTACAGGAAATGACAACAGATTAAAATACAGATGATCAGGCCAGGTGTGGGGATGTATACCTTTAATCCCAGTGCTTGGGAGTGAGAAGCAGATGAGTCTATAGGAGTTAAAGGTCAGTCTGACCGACATAGCAAGTTCCAAACCAACAAGCTATAAGCCATTCAAGGATGCACAGTGAGACCCTGCCTCAAGGAAACAAAACAAACAACAACAATGAAAACCAGAATTCAGATGACTTCATTTCTAATCCTCACAACGCAATGTAAGGTCATCATCACTTTCGTTTGCCCATTATACAGATGAGAACCAGAAGCTTAGGGAGGTGGTATACTTACGCAATGTGGACAGCCCTGAAGTTAAACATATTGGGTCCATTTGGAGCAGCACTTTTGAGTTCCAGAACATGATACTCAGTCATGATCTGCAGCCATGACTCAAGTGGGTAGAAATAAGCAGGCAGAGAACCAAGAGGACTTAGAGTAGCAGGAATGCGAGACCAAGCAGAACTGAACAATACAAAACCTGAAATGGAAGGAATTTCCTTATAACCTTCATCTATGCCGATATTAGGGAATTAATCAGAAAAAATTACTTTGAGATAGAATTTGTCCTTTATACAATCTGAATTGTTGTTGCATACCAAGATCAATTTTAAAGATTCTTATTTTAATATTTTGAGTGTGTTTAGATAGTGAGAAAAGAGAACAGCAGTGCGAATTATATCTTTGTATTGATGAAAACTCCAAGAAACTTTACCTAAGTATGTGCAAGTAACAAATGCTTTGCTTTGCAAAGCATAGTGTTCACACATCCAGAAAAGGCGGGAAACAAAGTTGATCCTCACCCATGAAAGCGTAGATTGAGCTGAGCGTTTGAAGGGAAGTGACTGGCTTGAGAATGAACAGATGTGGCACTGAGGAGGAAAGAGTCAGTCACAAGGAGGACAGTGTTGAGAGTCCATGAAGACAGGCCTCTCAGATATGACACATTGAGGATACAGCGTGCACATGGAGAGAAAGGAAACCTGATTTTTTTTATTTGCTCTAGAACTACTTGTAATGAACTCGAGCTACTGTATTCTCCCTATAATTAAATTTATATATTTAGTTTGACAGAATGCTTAATAAGCTCAATTTTATATTGTTTGCGCTGTTACAAATTAAAACCCAATCACTGGTCCAAATCTTATTAAGCTTGTTTTCAGACACACAGGTGCCCTAAGGCAGAATCAACGAACAAAGATTGCCTTCGACTCCTGGGTGAGTGAGGAGAGAGCAGACACAGGACATGAACACTTAATACAAGCAGGAGTGTGGGTCGATTTTATGTACATCTCAAAGGATAGATGACTGCAGCTAAGATAGGTCCTCCATATTAATTATAATGAAAATGACCAAGTAGCGTGATAAGACTTCATAATCCCAAAACAGTTCCTCTGCCGTGTTCTGAAAGTCCTAAGCTGAAAGAATTTCCAGAAATCATTTTATGTGAGTGCCTGAGAGACAGTCCATGAGAAAGGTCTTTGAAGCCGGGCAGCTCTGGACTGGGAGCTGAGTTTCTCCACTGGCTCACCCTGTAACCTGGGGGGAGTTACTGAACTTTTTGAAATGTAGTTTCCTCATTGGTAAAAATGAGGTTAACAGTCCTTCTCCTAAAAGGCTGGACTGAGAATTAAATGACGCACTACAAACTGCTTACTTCAGAAGCAGACACAGAAGTCACTTGTCTTCCGGAGAGACAGCAGAGAGTGACAGAGATATGCAAACTCTACATTAGCAGCCCCCAAACCAGAATAGACATGAAGCCTGTTGATGAGCCCAAGAAAGAGTCCAAAGGGGACATCATGTGTGAAATAGGTTTATCTGTTCTACAACACTCTTGTTTTTAATGTTTCTCTTGTTCTGCTAACCTGAGATAAAGGCCCTGACTTCCCTGAGACCTAGAGCCACATCTGCTGTCCATAATGCCATCTATGGCTATAATCACTCACAACGATTACCTAATTAAATAAGACTAAAATAATTGTCTACAGCCAATAATGGTTTGCTACTGACTCATTCTAGAAGATCTGAAAAGTACGTACAAACACACATGCGCAAACACACAAGCACATGTACACACATATTTTCAGCCTCACAGAAGAGGAGAAATGTGTGAATGTGTTTTCTGGAAGAATTGCATTCTTGGAGGAGGATGAATTACAAGGGCTTCAGGCAGATCAGATAGCCTGAGCCAATGGAAGCCGGACCCATCTCAGAGTTTCATAAAGGAGCACGTGGTCCCGTTGGCACAGCCTCACATGTCACAGGGGATGTCATAGATCATGAAATCCAGGCATTTGCAATTTTCCGCTGGGACTGCATTTGTCTTGAATTATTTAGCACCAGATTTCCTCACAGTGGGAATAGACCAATAATGTGGTTTTGAATAGGGGAGTAGGGGGCCGTCACGTTGTAATTAATCCATCTCTAGGAGATCAATGGGTCTGGCTGAACTAGGGTCTATAAATTATTACAATTAATGCCTTTATGGCATCATGAAAGGTTCATAGCGTGAAAATCCACATTTCCAGAAAGAACAGAGAGTGGGAAATACTATGAAACAGACCGTCTCCCGTCTAGCGGCAATTCTTTCAGGCTACATTAGGCCCCATCATTACAGTGAATGCTATCCACCAGGGAAAAGGAGATGGCATCTGTAGTAGACAAAAGTGAGATGGCTTTTCATCCAAAAGTGTGTCCCAGCCCAGAGAGCATGCATCAAGAAACCACATGAGAAATAATTACGATCTGCGTGAGGAGGCTCCACCACTCAGGACCTTTCAGACATCCTCCACTGCCTTCCAGAAGGAGCCCAAAGTCCTCAACATATGGGAACACAGGCCTCTCTGCGAGCTAGCTCCTGCTACCATCTCTAGGCTCATCTCTCATCCCCAGTTGTACCTCAGACTCTGAATTCTAAACTACTTGCTGTTCACCAAACAAACCATGCTTTGTGTTTGGGACTAATTTTCTTCCTGTGTCCTCTACCAGGAAGTCTCCCCTTCCTTTTGCACCTGGGAAAGTTGAATCCTAATGATTTTGTTAGAATAAGACTTCGACTTGGTGGCTATTCATTTTATTTTATAATTAATTTAATTTTAAGTATCAACCACGGATTCCCCTGTCCTCCCTCCTCCCACCTGCCAACCTTCCCCCCCAATCCTTCTCCCACCTCCCACCTCCTCCAAGGCAAGGTCTCCCCTGGGGAATCAGCTCAGCCTGATAGATTCAGTCCAGGCAGGTCCAGTCCACTCATGTAGATCTCATTCACTTCTCCTTCACAGGCTCATCCATGTGTCCCTCCTAGGGTCTTTCCCTGTTAGCTAGCTAGTTGTGGGTTGCAGTCTGGCCATCGCTTCCCTCACATTTAGTATCCACTTATGAGTGAGTACATACTATGTTTGTCCTTCTGAGTCTGGGTTACCTCACTCAGGACATTTTCTACTTCCATCCATTTTCCTGCAAATTTCATGGTATCATTGTTTTTTACTGCTGAGTAGTACTCCATTGCGTATATGTGCCATATTTTCTTTATCTATTCTTCAGTTGAGGGGCATCTAGGTTGTTCCCAGGTTCTTGCTATTACGAATAATGCTGATATGAACATAGTTGAGCATGTGTCCTTGTGGTAAGACTGAGCATTCCTTGGGTATATGCCCAAGAGTGGTATAACTGGGTCTTGAGGAAGACGTATTCCCAATTTTCTGAGAAACCGCCATACTGATTTCCAGAGTGGTTGTACAAGTTTGCATTCCCACCAACAGTGGAGGAGTGATCCCCTTACTCCACATCCTCTCCAAAAAAATCTGTCTTCAGTGTTTTTGATCTTAGCCATTCTGACAAGTGTAAGATGGTATTTCAGAGTTGTTATGATTTTCATTTCCATGATGACTACGGATGTTGAGCAATTCCTTAAACGCCTTTCAGCCATTTGAGATTCTTCTGTTGAGAATTCTCTGTTAAGCTCTGTAGTCCATTTTTTAATTGGATTGTTCAGTATTTTGATGTATAGCTTTTTGAGCTCTTTATATATTTTAGAGATCAGCCCTCTGTCAGATGTGGGGTTGGTGAAGATTTTTTCCCATTCTGTAGGCTGTCATTTGGTCTTATTGACCATGTCCTTTGCTCTACAAAAACTTCTCAGTTTCAGGAGGTCCCATTTATTAATTATTGCTCTCACTGTCTGTGCTACTCACGTTATATTTAGGAAGTGGTCTCCTGTGCCAATTCCAGACATGAATTCTAAACACGTGAAAACATGGGTTTGATTTTGTTAAATGGCAAAGCACCAGAGAAATGCTAATCTTCCTTAGGGATTGGATAAGATGCTATAATTGAGTTTTACACATATATTCAGTCTAGCCAGAATTGTCTTTATGTGCCCAATTTGTATCCTTAAGTCAAGGTTCAGTTAACCTACCAGCATGTGCGCCATATGTAGTTTTCAATGTCAGTGGTAGTGCAATGAAGTCTCACACTTCTCAGCTCATAGGATATTTTCCATACTTTTCTCTTGTTCTACTTATAACACCTTTACCACACAGTCACTGCTTTTGCAACTTACATAAATCTTTGAGGCTGATGTCTCCCGTTAGATTGGGATACACTTCAAGTCTGTTCCGGTCATCTACTGTTCCAACATACTTGTCTACAACAATAATCACTTATCATTCATCATTTCTGATCACAGCGAGTTTGTGAACTACTCACAAATAGGCAATTGTGGCTTGGAGTCTCTGCTGTGGTCAGAAGCAGGCAATGACTGGAGCTGGAACAATTGGAGAAGGACCACCTGAGGACTGACTGAGCATCAATCCTATCCTTCTACCTGTACTGCCCCTCCCTCCAAGAGTAAGTCGAGATGGTAGCCCTAGAGGGTTAATGGCAAGGCCTTAGATGAAAGATGGTATTCTTAGATTTCACAAATGCCAACTCAGGCTCACAAGTCAAGGGCACCAAGAAGCAGCGTTCCCCTGGGAGATCTGGCCTCCATCAATTTAGTCAAAGCAGAAGACCAAGTCCAAGTCGGGGGAGGTAGAAATTTTACCCCTGACAGGAACGGAGAACATTCTGGCAGTGAATGTGAAACAAGAAATATTTTTATGATCACTTCTGGAATATGCTTCATTTCTCATGCATTGTCTCATTATTATTCCCTAATATTTGTTCTATATTCCTGATTTAAAAATCAGTAAATAGGCATAAATCAATGATTGCTAAGTTCTGATAACATTACCTCAAGCTCAATATTTGAACCAACGTATTTTCGCTCATCTGATTCTCTACAAGTCAGAGTTTTGTCCAGAAGAAAGGACAAGGCAGATGACACTTGTTATTGACTCCATTGATTAGGAATAATAAAGATCATACAATTATTTTCAAATGGAACTCAAACTAATCAAATGTCAATTTCAGTAATTTTATAATTATTTGGTACTTAATGCAAAATATCAAATCATTTTTCCTCTAGGTCTCCTAAAAGACAAGTATGTGCATCTACTATCTACCTAACTGACGGACAGTCTTCCAAAGTCTGACCTAACTCTACTCTTCATCCCTGTTTCTAGTCTCTCCTGGATTATGTTTAAATTTAAGTGTAATAAATCCATCTCCTCTGAACACACCAAGTGCCTATCCACTCCTTCCTCCATTTCACTACCTGGCAAATCCTCCTATAATGATAGAAATTTTATCAATTTTAATAATTTTTTAAGTCCAGATACAATTTTTTTTACTATTTCTTTTTATAGAATATATATATATATATATACCATACACATATGGTATAACATAAATGATAGATACCAAAATATATGGAGTGAATAACATTGAAATAATTTCCTAGTTTCAAATATTTGGTCCAAACACTTAGCCTGTACATTGAAAATAAAGTTGAGTATATTAGTTCATCAGAACTGGTCAAACAAAAGCAATAAAGTGAGTGAGTGAGTGAGTAGGTGAGTGAGTTAAACTACCTGAAGAACTGTACTGGGAACTACAGGAAATCAATGAATTATGACAAAGAATATGTCTACAAAGAGAGATGAGTCTTTTACAGAGAGGGATCTCTAGCTTTCCATAATACCACTGAGTTCTTTTTGTGGAAGATTCTAAGACTGCCAAATGGCCTGCTAGATGGTTAAGAGAAGAATAACACCTTAGTTCTAAGGTATATTTACATCCCTACCAGTAAGGAATGTTCATGTAAATATGGAAAGTCTAAATTCACTTGCTGTAGGTTGAGCACCCGAAGTAGGACAATTATAAACCATATAAAAATCTCCTTCAGGTCTGTGCAGCATGCTGGTGTGCTCTTGTCCCCTATAGCCTCTCTCCCATGGTGGTGGGCTGTGAGTTCTGAAGGAAGAGATAGAAAACAGGAGACACCACATATAGGTCTTTCTAATGAGTAATGGGGACGGTAATCTTGTCCACTTCCCGCTTGTGGACCATGGAAGCAGAGAGAGCAATTTCCCTTATTTAATGTAAGCAGATGGAGGGGTCAAAGGGACTTGTCTAAAGCATTAGTGACTGCCTCTTCAACTTAAGGACCTTTGAGAATTGAAAGAGTTCTGAGAAACCCTGGTGGCTCACAAGAGTGTGTGTTCCCATTAGATGATCAAGCATGCAAATTCCCTAAACATTTAACCACATTCAATATGCAGGGAGTGGTTGACTATTGTAATGAACTCCAAGTCTTCTGACTGAAGGTAAGGTGGGGAGACAGACAGGACCAGAGAGCGCAAACATTTTTCGTTGAGCTTCTCCAAATATAATTCAATAACGGGCTCCAAAGGCCCACAGAAACATCTGGTTGGGATAATAACAATTTCTTAAAAAAATTTTTCAAGTGCGGGCTATCTTTCAAAGTTTTATTAGGTTATATTCAGAAGTACAAATATACTTATATATCAGAATTACTAAACATTTACTCCAAAATTCCAGCATAGACTTAAAAGAAATATATTTTTCTAAAGTCTCATAGGATCTGTGTCAAATTAGATATTTTAATCACAGCAAAAAAATGGAGAGATGGAAAGAGACTAATGGGACAAAAGCAGAAAACAGCTTGTGTGAATGACAGAAACCATTATTCACCTAGTTAGGGAAACAGTTTCATTTTTCAGTCCTTCCTAAGATTCAAAAAATAAAAGCACCTTTTAAAAAAAAAAACTAAATCACTGTGTTTTACATGTGTCCTAGAAGAAGGTTTTAGATTGGCAGTGATAGATATAAAAAATACATAAATTGTCCAACACGAAAAGGCCATTGGCCAGCACCTACTGCAAACTCGGCATCTCGCAGAGGAGCAGATGAAGTGAGATCTACAAAGCAGATCTCACTAGACTCTGCTGTGAGAATACATGGGAAGTAGAATGGATCTCAAGAATAAAGGAGTAAGAGTGACTTCACATCCCAGGGTGATATTGTGTAAGTCAAACTACATAGCTTAGATGACCCCAATCTTCATAGAAGTGAGGCATCTTCTATGAGATGTATCTGATAACAATTAATGCACTAATTTCAAAGAAAAAAAACACATACCAAATAACAAAGAAAAGAGAAACATAAATGTTATTTTTTTTCTCTACTGAATATAGAAAACTATCATTGGCTGAAATTATCCTGAACCAGAAATAGTCCTGTGCATGAATAATATCAGAATTAAATTCTGGTATAATCCAAATGTTAATATCATAATCTTACCATCTGGAAAAACATGTTCTACAAAAGCCTGTAGAGAATATTTCAATAAAATTGAGAGTTCTCTGGAAAAATACAGCAGTTACTTCCTTCCTCTAAGATGAAGACCAAAAGCACGGTTATATAACATTTCCAAGTTAAAAAAAAAATCCTTGACCTTAAAATAAATGTACTGTACAGGTTAAAAGATCCCAGCATCTAAGACTGACCAGTTAAAGAAGTTGGGCATTCTCCAATCCTCATGAAGTCTTCTTTGATCAGGATTCAGTGTGCAGAAAGAGAGGAAGGTAGATCCTGCCTTAGAAGAATGTGTATCTTAGCAACTGGGACCCCATGTGGAAGGGAGAAAAGAGTCAATGGGAAAGTAGCCTTTGCTTGGAAAGACTAGAGAGTACAAAGAAGATTAAAAACTTCAAGCATGGACACAAACCAAATAAAAACTCCAGCCTTTCATACAAAGCCCATAAGAACTTCAAGTATGGATTCAAAGGTGGTGTTGGAGTAGGCAGGTCTTGCATATGCAAGAGGCTTAAGTATCAAAAGACCAATTCAGAAAGCAGTGGGGATTCCAAGTTGTGAATAGTTTGCCCTTCTCATCAGATTAATGGGAGATGGGATCTGGAAGCAGCATTTGACAAAAAGATTCAGAAGGTTATTGACTTCGAGCCGAGCAGCACAAGGCTGGAGTAGAAATCATCACAACCAGGGCAAGGAAAGGCTCACCTTGGGAATGCCAAGACAGGCTTCAGAGGAGTTACACACACTGGGGAAATAAAAGACTTCCTTCCTGTGAAGTTACTGGACTCTCTAAGGAAAAGGACAAAGAAGGGGAAAATAAAGAAAGCCAGAGACAGAATATAAGAACACACAGGTAAGCAGACAACGAACAGAGATGAGAGCAAAGAGAGAAAAGGACCCATGTGAAACATCTCGGAGGGGGAAAAAAGTAATGAAAAAGCAAATGCTGAAGGATTGAGGTGTCTGGGTCACATGAAATCTGTAGTTTTCACTCCATATGCCACTGGTACAACAGAGATGCCTGGAATTTATCCTGGGTACCATTGAGGAAATCACCTTACCTCTAGATTCACTTATTTTCTCATATATAAAACTGGAATGAAAAAAATTCATGTACAGACTTAGTATGAAACCAATATACAATCCCCTATATATTTTTTTCTCACAAAATTCTCTCACTTTATTCCATTTAATAGCTCACTGTAGTTTAAGTATTAGCATTTATCAATACACGTGAAGGCTCAACATGAAGGTATTTTATAAGCCACAGGTTGTTGTGAATATGGTATTTTTATGTGACATGCATATCATATAATGGATATTGACATTTTCATTCAGTGTATTTTCTATTTTTGTAACGATTTACTTATTTTATGTATCTGAGTATTTTGCTAAATATATGTTACATGTACCATGGAGGTGAGAAGATGGTAATGGACGCCCTGGAACAAGACATACAAAAAGTTGTGAGCTGCCACGTGGGTGCTGAGAATGCAACCCGAGTCTTCTGCAAGCACAAGTGTTCCTAGTCGCTGAACCATCTCTCCAGCAACTAAAATGGAGTTGCAAAAAATAGTCTAGGGCTGGAATAAAAGACAAACTGAGCCTGATACTACAATCAAATGGAAACATGCTTATGACCTTAAACCCTAAACAAATATAACTGCCCATAAAATCCAGAAACCTGCAGCCTAGACATGAAGAATACAAAGGTGACCTTAACAAATCT
This sequence comes from Peromyscus californicus insignis, assembly GCF_007827085.1. Lineage (NCBI taxonomy): Eukaryota > Metazoa > Chordata > Mammalia > Rodentia > Cricetidae > Peromyscus > Peromyscus californicus. Next base: position 9,736,879 of record NW_026294492.1, read on the forward strand.
CAGAAACCACATTGTTATCCAAGACCTTCTCAAGTCCTTGGTATTCTTGGTTAAGTGGTAGAAAAAAGCTTGATAATAGCATGATGTGCAAAAATAGAACTTTTCTAGTTTCTGTCTCACATGCAGTTAAAATCCTGGTTTTTGTGTCTCCAAGTACCAAACTTCTAATCATCTTTGTATATTTATAAACAGAACCAAAAAGATGAATACTTCTTTCATGTTCGTTTCAATTTCAACTCAAGCCAATCATTTAAAAATAACGATTTTATTTATTTGAGTTTTTTTGTAAAGTATTGGTAATTGGAGTTAGAACCCTGGGGACTACTAAGATTTTGTTTTTCTTTATTCTTGGGCTTATAGGATGGGTAATATTAGAGGGAAATAAAAAGGGGGAAGTGGGTGGGGCAATGTCTTAACCAAGGACATCAGTCAGCAACTGTCAGGTTAGAAGGAAATCCACACGTCTAGTGTTTGTGACATCAGGTCACACTTTCTACGACCTCTTTTGTAGCCACAAATGAATCTCAGACTTCTTAGAACCACCTAGAAGATTTTGAAACTTTCAATCCAGCCATATCATTCAATAAGGGCTCAGCATCCTCAGGTGGGGCCCATTCACTACTAATTCTTGGAGCTATCAGCAGAGAAGGTTGAAATCAACTGGTCTAGAATAATACTTCCCCACATCTACATGCTGATGTCCAATTAGATATTAAACATTAACAATATCTCAAAATATTGAGCACTCATTCTGGGCTAAGGATGTTATCAAGACTTTTCTCAGCTTTATTCTTATCTGTTCCTTATATCTAAATGATACCGTTGTTCCTTTACAACAGCAAGGTACCTGATGCTCCTAGAGCACTGGTTCTCAACCTGTGGGTCAGGTGACCCTTCCACAGGGGTTGCAGATCAGATATCCTGCTTATCAGATATTTATAATTCATAACAGTAGCAAAATTACAGTTATGAAGTATCAATGAAATAATTTTATGGTTGGGGGTCACCACAGCATGAGGATCACAGCATTAGGAAGGTTGAGAACCACTGTCCTAGAGGCTAATTCCCTTGCTCAAGAATATTTCGGTTTTGTGTAGCAGGTCCTAAGTAGAGCCCAGAGCTCGTATGGACTGTTGTCTTACTTAGGGTCATCACGGTTGTGATGAAACACCATAACCAAAAACAAGTTGGGGAGGAAAGAATATATTCAGCTTATGCTTCCAGCTCACAGTTCATTATCAAAGGAAGACAGGACAGGAAGTCAGGCAGGGCAGAAACCTGGAGGCAGGAGCTGATGCAGAGGACATGGAGGAGAGCTGTTTATTGCCTTGCTCACCAAGGCTTGCTCAGTCTGCTTTCTCTTAGAACTCAGGACCACTAGCCAAAGGATGTCACCACACACAATGGGCTGGACCCTCCTTCACCAGTCACTAGTTAAGAAAACAGCCTGCAGGCTTACCTACAGTCTGAACTTATGGAGGCATTTTCTTAATTGAGACTCCCTTTTCTCAGATGACATTAGCTGGGCCAAGTTGACATAAAACTATCCAGCACAATTAACCCCTTGTTACCTTGACACACAAACACATGACTGTTAAGTCACAATCTTCTCTTTCTCACTCATTACCAAGCTCTCATTAAAACATAAGTAACTTTAGAAATTCCACAGTCTTTACAAATTCAAACACATTAAAAGTTCAGCCCCTTTTAACCACCGTCTTTTTAAAAACTGAAAATCCCTTCTAAAATTTGAAATCTCCCAACTGTGGTCTCCTGTAAAAAATAAAAATTATGTTAAATACTTTCTTACTTCAAGAGAGAAGAACCAGGAACAATCACAATCAGGACAAAGCAAAACCAAACTCCAACAGTAAATAATTCAATATCCAATATGTGAGATTCACTCACCATCTTCGAGGCTCCTCCAATGGGCTTGGGTCACTTCTCTGAATCTGCCCTCTGCAGCACACACAGCTTGTCTTCCAGGCTCCACTCCACACTTACTGCTGTTCTTGGAGGTCATCCCATGGTACTGGTATCTCCAAGTTACTGGAGTCTCTTTCTGAAAGGGCTGCACTTTCACCAATAGCCTCTCCTGGGCTCTCTTCAGGGACTCCAGTCCCACCACATACTCCCAAGCCTCAGCTGCTCTCCATTATTCCTTCATACTTTCCAAACCAGTATCACCTGGGTGACTCTTACACTACCAAGTTCAGCTGCCAGCAGGAGGTACAACCTTGGCCTCCTCTGTAACACAACTTCTATGGGCTGACCCTGAGAAAACACTTCCCAGAAGACTTCACCTCAATGATGTTGGTCTCTTCTTAATCACAGCTGATTCTTCAATCCCAGCTGACCAGCATCCAGTGTCCCAGCAAAGCAAACGTTTCACTTTTGTGGTTCTGCTATCTTGTTAATCACAGCTGAATTCTTCAGCCCCAGGTGACCAGAACCACAAATTAACTCAAACAGCCCAGAAAGGTTTGTTTCCCTCTGAAACTTCCCAAGCCAGACCGCCATTGTCTGTACTGCTCACAACATTATCTTCCAAGTTCCTACAGAACATCCCACTAAACCCTCAATTCTCAATGTGCTTTTTCTAGCTGAACGTTCCAAAGTCCTTCCACAGTCCTCCCTAAAACCTAACAGGTCTGTCGCAGCAATACCCCACTATGCTGGTACCAACTTGTCTTAGTTGGAGTTTCTATTGCTGTAGTTAAATATCAACTACAAATTAGGGAGGAAAGGTTTTTTTTGGCTTACGATTTATACTTCCACATCACAATTCATTATCAAAGGGAAATCAGGACAGGAACTCACACGGGGCAGGAACTGAAGCAGAGGCCTTGGAGGGGTGCTGCGTGCTCTCCGTGGCTTTCTCAGTCTGCTGTCTTATAAAACCCAGGACCCCCAGCCAAGGGATGGCACCACCCACACTGGGCTGGGCCTTCTCCCATCAATCACTAATTAAGAACATGCCCTACAGTCTTGCCTACAGCGTGACCTTATAGAGACATTTTCTTAACTAAGGCTCCCTCCTCTCAGATAACTGTGACTTGCATCAAGTTTGTATAAAACTCGCCAGCACAGCTGATTTGTCCCCTGCTTAGTAGCGTCGTTGCACACTGGTGGCCATCTGTGGCCAGAGCAGAAACCACCGAAGCTTTCTGGAGCCCATGTTGTCACCTTTATTAATGTCCTGCGTAAACTCCGTTGTACACTTCACCTTCACACTTGAATCCTTCCCCACCATGGGGATCCTGAACTTATAAGAGATGCAAGATATTGGCCTGTAAGACAACACTGGGCTTTGGGGGGGAATCTCAAAGGGCTGTTCTCAGGGAAACAACACCATTATAAAAATCCATATTGTACACATATATCACAGTTTTCTCTGGTTAGTTATGGTGACTACCCAGACATGAAAGCTACATGGTCAACGTCTACCCACATCATGCTGATCTAACTTCTTCTGGGTCTACCTGATATCCAGTCTCCAGCTCTCATCTGCAGTCCCCTCCAAAGTCAAACTGAAGGAGGATAGAAATTACCCGGGGTGAGAAATAGCACTGTATCTGAGTTATTTTAGGATTGTTTTTATAAACTGAAACGCAAGGACACATTTTAGAGGTCTTACATCTCACTGTAAGACACTTTAATTTTTTTTAGAATCATGGCGAAAACATTCTTTAAATTAAAAATAGTATATTCTAAATTGTTGGAATGACTGTTTCATTTCTAAACCCCCGTTCCCAGTTCCAGTGTCCAAGTTTGTAATTATGTTTATAAATGAGTTGTCACTAGTCAAATAGTGCCGCTTTAATTGTCCCAGGCTAATGAGAAAAGAACAGAGGCATATTTAGTAGGCAAATGATGCATTCTTGCTGTGTGAACTCCAAATGACATCACTGTGAACTGCGGGGAGGAAGGTTCTGAGAGAGTATAAGAAGGGCTGAGAAAATTGACTTCAATCCAACAAAGTCTGTCGATACACTAATAATCAAAGGGACAGACCATGCCACACAGCCTGGAAGCAGCAATTTTGTTTCAATGAAATAAATTACTATAGACAATTTAAATTAATTTTTGGCTTTTGTCATTGTTTGGCTTTGGTTTGTATTTTTTTTCCTCTTTAGAGTATTATGAAATAAAAGATAAGGGTTAGTATCTAATTTTATGATTATGCATATTTAAACAATATGAAGAATCAAAGGTCTCTAGCTTTATGACTATGCATATTTAAATAATATGAAGAATAAAAGGTCTAATTTCATATTGTGGAGGTTATGAAAATATTTCTTTAAGAACAAGGCAGGGGATGCTTCCCTACAAGTTACTGATCATGAAGACTCTGGAAGTCCCCAAGACAATGCATGCCAAAGCTGTTGCTTTTGGTTACCAGCCATAACTACATGGCAAGACTATGTTGCTGGACAACATACCATTTGTATATAGAACACGGAAAGACAAATCTCAAACCAACCAGAAAACTCCCACCTTGGTAGCTAGCTTTCATCCTTCCAGAAGGCATGATGCCTGCTATTGAGGACAAAAAGATCTCAATGGCTTTGCCTAGTCCTGTACCCCGTGTGCTGCAATGCTGACCTGTCAGTCAAGATGTGCCTAGTGGTATCATAGCAGTAGAGCCGCTTTAGGGTAAACAATGTCTTCCGGGTCCGGGTTGGATCTGAGGAATAAGATACTGTGCCATACCTGGTACTGTAATCCTGTTCAAAAACTCTTGACTGGAGAAGTCATAGGTCATATGGTAGAAACTGCTATTGTTATTTCGCTAAATGGATACGCTGTCCAACTGCTTTCTAAATATTTGTGTTTATACCCATAGACCTTGGCTGCTCACAATCTTAGTCCGGAGAGCTTCTTTTTGCAGTGGACAACAGTTACTGCAGAGATGCATAAATGTTCAATTTACAGAGAAATGGAGAGCAAGTGTTCAACCCTAAATATGCCATCTATATTAACCAGACAACCACCAACACCAAGACTCAGGGAACATCATAGGACATCTAGAACATTATGGATGAAAGGATGTGAGAGGAGGGTGGAGAAGAGTACAGTGAAACAGTCCTATAAACATGCCTTGCCTGTCACAATGAAGGAGTCACAAAAGCTATGGTTAGCTGCATAAGGACTCACAATATCAAATAAACCAATATTTTGGCATAGATGAAAGAAATGACCTCCAGATGCCACCCCATACTGAGAAAGGTATTGGCAGTGGAGAGTTGCCAAGTGTGGGAAAATTATTCTTTTCTGAGGGTGTGGCCATTCGTATGTTTTCCCTGCTTCATTGGATTCCCATTCCCTCACACCCATGTGGGCAGCATTAACTGGATATAGAGGATTATCAATGAAACTGTAAAAAAAAAAAAAAAAAAAAAAAAAAAAAAAAAAAAAAAAAAAAGAAAAAAATGAAAGAAAGAAAAGAAAAAGAAATAAAGTCATGAAGTTGGGTGATAATCATGTTGGGAAGAATACAGGGAATTAGAAGAGGGAAATGGCGGGGGGGGGGGGTAGAGATGATCATATTGTATAAATGCATGATATTCTCAAAAATAATGAAAAATATTTTTTAAAGAAGACACACATGATGTGATTGGCTTTGGATTAGCATGAGATTTGGGTCTCCTTGATGAATGAAGTCTGCAGAAGCAAATGGACCTCCAGACTCAGCTCTCCACACGCCAAAAACAGCATTACATGGCATTCAGGATAATATCAATACATTACATTGAAGAGGGTCTTTTTTTCAGTTTTTAATTCAATTTTTTTATCTAGTCTCAAATTCATGTTAATATTCCAATTAAATCGAAAATGAGGACATGAAGAAAAGATGAGTTTTTAATAAATTGGATTTCCATTTAGGTTTTATGAAAATTACCATGGAAATTATCATGGAAAAGTTAGTCTCTGAAAATAATGAGAGAATCAATTGTTTCTATTCTTGTGATCCAGGAGAGCTGGGAATAGTAAGGGTTCTGGGATGCACATACCCTATAATATTAAGCACCTTAAGCCTGCCTGAGTAAGACAAGAAGTATATTTAGATATATCTTATCTGAAAATGATACTAAGAATATATTTGACATCTTAAACTATTGTGTAAACTCACTACAAATGCCACTTATAAACAAACTTAAATAAGCTCATGAAGATCATAAATAAACTGTATACTTAACATGCCAATGTTTTTAAAATATTGGTTACTTTTCCAATAATTTAACTACCACAGAAATTTCTGCTATATCATTCTCAAGTCTATAATCTTAAAATAAGCCATAATTACACTAAATTCCTAAATGCTATCCAGATGATAGTTTTTTACCCTAATAGAGAAGTTATCTTATCTAAAAATCCTATTTTCATACTCATAGTTAGCTATTTATAAAGTATTTACGGAAATATATTTTAAATGCTCATCAATAAAAAAGCTTATAATTGACAAGAAAGGTGAAAACTGGCTTCTAATATTTAAAAAAATACTGAAAAATGTCCCAGTGTGCAATAGACACTACTTTTATATATTTTACTCATTCAGATGATAGACTTACTTTCAACATGGCATGTTGGAAACTGCTATGATAGAGGATTTAAAAACAAACAGCATATTTCCTCAGATGCCCTGATTGAATAAAAACATGGGCAATACCTTTTCACATCACTGAATCATCTTAAAGTTTGCAATTTCCAACTGCTGTAGAAAGAGTGAATGAAGGACTCTGAGAATATGCATATGCCAAGAACACTGATGGATAGGTAGCTGTTCATGAATAAATGAAAAAAGGTAAAACTTAGCCTTTCCATAGGGAACCATCTAGGAAATGTATGTAATTGAGTATATAAGTTGAGACCTGCCTGCCAGTCACCCTTGTGGCCAAATGTAAGAATCTTAAGACAGTACCCTTGTCTTAACTGATCTAATTCCCTTGTCTGGTTCCACAGACTGCACTCATACCTTCTGCAGGAAGGACTTGCTAACTGAAGTGAACTCAATCAATATTTACCTGATAAAACTGAAATGTTTTCAGAATAAACTGCATGCCTCTAAATCATTAGTAGTCAACTTAGAATCAGCATTAAAGAATTAGACCACTGGGCACAACCAATAGAGCCCGCCCTCTGTGCAATGCATGCCTACTTTACTTCCGTCAAACATTCTCACTTCTCTGAGATTATTGATATGGCAACTCGATAAAGGTTGTGACTGGATTTTAAAAAAATACAACAGATTTTCATAAATTGTTTCTGATGTAGTATAAAAAGAACTGAGGTTAGAAGATGTGGATTCCAACACCAGGTCCCCAGTTCAAAAGTCTGGAAACTTTGTCAAGATCTTTAGACTTCATATTAGGGACAGGATCTTCAGGTAAAATTTTGCAACATAAATAATAATGGAGACTGGCTCCCTTTATCCCCTCAGAAAGCTGCAATTCCGAGCATAAGGCTATGAGAGCTATGGAGACAAGGAGGAGGAGGAGGCGGAAGAGGAAGAAGAAAGAAAGAAGGAAACAAAGAAAGAAAGAAGGAAGGAAAAAAGGAGGGAGGGAAAGAAACAAACAAAGAAATGATTTGGGTGCTTTTTTTTTTTGATTTTTGATTTTTCAGGACAGTTTTTCTCTGTGTAACAGCCCTGGCTGTCCTGGAACTCATTCTGTAGACAAGGCTGGCCTCAAACACACAGAGATCCACCTGCCTCTGCCTCTTCTACTATATTAGATTTCCATACTACCCTCAAATGGCTCTGTTTTTAGTTTTCTTTCTCCTTATTCCCTCATTCAATCCTCTTTCTTTCTCCTCCCAACTTGAGAGTTGATCCTCCCATTCCAGCCACCCCCTTGTCATCCATCCACAACCATCTATTCTATTATTCTTTCTTGTGCTCCCATTACTCTATACCTAACCTCTGTGGTATAGCTATGGAAATCAGTGTGAAAGCTCCTCAAGAAGATGGGAACTGGTCTATCCCCAAAATTCCAACACAGTTCTCCGCAGAACTGGGAAGGAAAATGTTCAACTTCATATGGAAACACACACACACACACACACACACACACACACACACACACACACACGCACACAAAATCCCAAGATAGTTAATACAATTTGTTGTGGAATATTACTTTAACTATGTAAAGATGTATTACCTTTGTTTATGCTACATTTGTTTGACGATGTAAAGATGTGTTGCTTTGCCTGTCTAAGCTTTCTGGTTGATCTAATAAAGAGCTGAATGGCCAATAGCTAGGCAGAGTAGAGATAGATGGGCAAAGAGAATAAATAGAATGTGAGCTAATGCTTGTGAATGCTGTGCTAAAAAAGAGTTTTAAATCCCCTGGAACTGGAGTTACAGCTGTTTGTGAGCCACCATGTAGGAGCCCAACTTGGGTCCTCTACAAAAGCAGCAAGTGCTCTTAACCACTGAGCCATATCTCCAGGCCCCAAGGTGGGGGGAACATTTTAAAGATGAAGTGGAAATCATTACATAAATCGTTTTGAAATAATTATTCATAGCAATGAAAATCAGTAACAAAGGTGGTATCAGTCCAAGGCTGAACAGGCATTTGCTGGTAGCTTTCTTTCAAGAAGCATTATATGTATGAGGTTGCAGTACAAAGTGTAGTTTTCAGAGAATCTTTGTAATAAATCTTTATTGCCAGGTATGTGTACAGATGAGCCCCTCCTTTCTCTTTCCTTACCATAAAAGGATATTTTGTATCGATTTCCTATCTACCATAGACTTCTATTCTGCTACATTTTCCTTTTTCCATTGCTCTGTGTTCTAAATAATCAACAGCTTCCTTCCCTAGAACCTTACATGACACCCAAAGCTTAATATGAACAGCCCTGGGAGAAAGATCATCTCATTAATCTCTAACAAGAAGGATTTCAAATGCTTTTGGTGAAATTTAAGGCCATTATCTCTATGACACATTCAATCCTGTTTTGTCTTAACATATTTGCAGCTACAGCGATGATCTGGCGCCTGTGTGACTAAAATTGGCATCTGGTTCACATTTAGACTGGACGGCCAACACCACCACTCACCCCAGGGAACAATTCCAGGGTAGGAACATTCTCTCAACTGTGAATCCTTCAAGTTCTCAACAAGCTGAAGACATGACAGGTAAGTGCTTGTTAAGTTAAATTTCCTGCCTGGCTTGGCATGCTGCCCTCCAGCGCTCAGAGCTGAGTCCTGCCTGAGGCACCACTGTGCCCCTATCCCTAGGATCCAGTGATGCAACTGGCTGCTGGGAATCTAGAGGTTCAACTTCCATGCAGCCCACATGCCCACCCTGCCCTCCACTCTGGTGACCTGTCTCCCAGTTACCTAGACTCCAGTTCAGGGAACAAGAGTCCCTGGCGATTCGCATGCCTCCTCGTAATGTACACACTCAGCAAGTCCTCACAGGTCTTCCAGATGGCATCTCTGCCCACATCATTGCAAATCGCACCATGACTCGGAGGTCGGAGGGGAGGCAATATACGGGGCATGAAGTCTCTGTGTGTGTGTGTGTGTGTGTGTGTGTGTGTGTGTATGTGTGTGTGTGTGTGTTTTATGTCTGTCATACCCTACACTCATATTAAATATATCTGGTAACTTGTCACCCCTGCAGTTACTGCAGCCACTAAATTATGTTTCTTATTTGTTTCCTTTTTTTTTTATTTGTTCTTTCTTCATCTGGCCAAAGCCCACATGCTTTCTTAACCAAGAACCACTACATCATTAACTGAATAATCAAACAAGGCTTACTTACTCTTTCACAGTCTTTAATCCTGGCATGGATGAGCTTGGTTTATCGCCCCTGAGCAGAACCCATGATGACATAGGCTTCCATGAAGAAATTAGGGTGACTCTGCAGTGAGACACTTTCCTTCTTCTTGAAGGCCTGTGACCTGAATTCATACAGTCCTTTTTCTAATTAAAAAAAAAAATGCCCTAGGAGTGGAGATTCAGTGACAGACCCTGTCTTGCTCCCTGTGAGAACTTGGCATTGGCTCAAGAGACCAGACAGGTTAAGTTTTAAAGGAGCAGGTCACTGTATAGTCAGAAACACACAATGAAAGCAGTGTGTGTGAATGTTTATGAAAAATGGTCCATGGTGCTAGATGTAACTGATATGCCTACAGAAAAGGGTCAAAAGTTCTCTGTACATCTGCTCCTGAGCCTCACCCATTGTACCCTGGCTCCCCAATTCAACGTCCTATAATGCTCTCCACTGAAAACTTTGACTCTCGGTTTCTACCTTCACATCTCACCCTTCACACAAGCTTTACTGTAGTCTTTCTCAGACTAGCCAATGTTTTCCCCAGAGAGTCTCCTCTGCACTCCTGCTGGCCTCCTTGCCTTACAACTACCATGACAGGAAACCTGTCCTAACAAGATGCTCTTTTTGGACCCTGTCTCAACAGTGAACAACTATTTCACTATTTCATGTTCCTCACCTTCATGAATCTGTCTCAGAGTGACGGAAGATGCATGACCTCCCTTTATAACACTTGTCCTTGACCTTTCTAATGCTGAGACCCTTTAATACAGTTCCTCATGTTGTGGTGACCCCCAACTATAAAATTATTTTCATTGTGACTTCGTAATTTTGCTAATCATGAAGAGTAATATAAACATCTGTGTTTTCTGATGGTCTTTGGTGACCCCTGTGAAAGGGTCATTTGACCCTCAAAGGGATCATGACCCACAGGTTAAAAATCACTGCTCTACAAGACTGCATAGTAGAATACAGTGGAGGGATTTCACCACTGGAATTAAAGATCCCTAATGAATTTACTGGAAATAAATACAATGTGAATGTCTTCTGGGTCACATTGACTTAGCTGAAAGTCCTCAAAAGAGAATTTGTCCTTCTGTAAGAGTTACTAAGAAACAAGAACCTGTCCTGGATGCCCAACAATGGGAGTGGCATGTGGAAGGAAGCAGTGTAGTGAGAAGCCACAGGCAGCCTTGACATTGGACTCTGACCTTTAGACAGCCAAAGCTAGTATCTTCCCTCACAGCCACAAAAACTAATTCTGCCAGCAAACCGACTGAGCCAGGAAAGGCATTCATCTCCACGTGTGGCCTCACATGGAAACAAACTTATTCACATCTTCATTGTTACCTCGCAGGGCTTAGCATAGAGGATCCTAGGAGGCCATGTCTAGATACCTGACCCACAGAACTGGCCACGGTAAGACGGGCCAATCCATTAGATCATGAGAAAACGACGAAGTCGGTCCATATGGCAACAACCAGGGATATGAGTTATACGGCAAAAGAAGCCATAGTAAAAACACAAACCAAAATCCAAACCAAATAGAGAATATCAGTTTATATTCACTATTACCTGAGGTCTAGAATGTTCGTTGTTTCAGTTTGGCCCCAGATTCCCTCCCCCAATGCATTGCTGCCAACAGCCTTTAGAGAGACAAGTTGGATCAGCCTCATAGGCATTTTCCCTCCTAATGAGGTCACAATGGACATGAAAATACAAGGGTATATGAAGGATAAATGCATGCAAGCCTCTGGTGGATCCCTGGATAGTCAGGCAGCTCCACATCCCAGTGGAGGACATGAAGGGGGAGGCCTTGGCAGAAGAAAAGATAAGAGGAAAAGATCACCTGAAGGCTGTCTTTGACTGCGCACACAGAAAGAGAAAGACGACAACTATAAATGTCCTTTCACATTCTTTTGCAAAAATGTCTAGGCCTGAAGATGAACATCAGTGGTAAAGCATCTGAGTAGTATGCACATCATCCTGCTTTCAAGCCCCAGTTCCTCTTAAAAAAAATAAACACATCGTAGGCAAGAGGACTAAGGTTAGGAAAATATATACCACTTAATATAGTACATGGGATACTCTAATGGAGATGTTGCATTTCTGTAAGGTTAGAATAAAAAATTTTGTTTTAATTATTTTTGGTTTTGCCATTCCCATCATTGGATGCTCTGACACACTGTCCTAGTTTGGTTTCTGTGACTGGGCTAAAATCATGGCTAAAAGCACCTTGGGAAAGGAAAGGCTTTGCTGGTTTACACTTCTGTGCCACAGTTCATCATAGAGAGAAGCCAAGGTGGGGATGCGAGGCAGAAACGGCAGCAGAGGCCCTGGACAAACAATACTTTTCTGGCTTGCTCTATGTGGCTCTCTCTCCTTGTGTTCTTATACCACCCATGAGCATCTTCCCAGGGTGACATTGCCAACAGTGATCTGGACCCTCTCATACCAATCATTAGTAGAGACAATGTCCCCAAGCCAAGATGATGGGGGCAATTCTTTAGTTGATTATCCCTCTTCTCGGGTGACTCTAGCTTGTGTCAAGTTGACAGAGTCTAACCGGTACAGATATTTTTTTCTTTGCTTCTGGTCAGAGTAACCAAGCATAAGGAAAGGAGGAGGGTGCTGGGTAGAGGGTCATCATGTGCCCTCACCGGTCTCAGAAGAGCTCAGTGCTGTAGAGGAAGATCTACCCTGGCCACTTTCAAAAGCAGTCCCTGCAACTTCGAGCTTGTTGCTACAATTTTCTCTCCTCTATTTAATCATTCTGATTCTGAACCAATTTTTTGAAATGGTTGTGGACTGATCTTGCTAGTGGTCATTAACTATTTCTTCCATTGGGTGGGGCAGTCATGATTTTCATTTCTTTTTGTGAGGATAGAGCAGTGAGGAGCAAGATGGAAACCCACTGTGTGAGAACAGAATCCCATCACTAAGCTCCATGTCCCGGCTTCTCCTTCTTCCCCATTCTTGACACTGCTTCAAGGATCTAGGACTAAGTACTGGGCCTAGCTCAGTCAACAGACTAACTTTATGTGGCTAGGATCTAAACTATGCTCCAAAGGTACAAGAGAGATAAGGACGGAGATTCTAATTAGAATCCAAAGGAAAAATCTGCTTCCTTGTATTTTATATTTAAGCTTCTATTTGAGGTGAAATTGGAAGAACATGTTCTCCTATAACTGCTGTGGGATGTTCTGTATGTCAAATATGTTGCTCTGATTGGTTAGTAAATAAAACACTGATTGGCCAGTAGCCAGGCAGGAAGGACAGGCAGGACAAGCAGAGAAGAGAATTCTGGGAAGTGGAAGGCTGAGTGGGAGACACTGCCAGCCACCGCCAGGACAAGCAGCATGTAAAGATACCGGTAAGCCACGAGCCATGTGGCAAGGTATAGATTTATAGAAATGTGTTCATTTAAGATATAAGAACAGTTAGCAAAAAGCCTGCCATGGCCATACAGTTTATAACTAATATAAACGTCTGAGTGATTATTTTATAGGTGGGTTGTGGGACTGCGGGCCCAGTGGGACCTGGAGGGAAACTCTCAAGCAACACATAGCAAAATATCAAAGAACAGGAAAAGTTGGACAATTACCATATTCACACATTTGCAATATCTTCATCTGTATGAATACTTACCTGATTCGTACCAAGTCTGCAAGTTTGATTCAGGACTTTCTGCTTAGGAAATTTAGAGGTATGAGTGATGAGTGAGAGACTGCTAAGATTTTCACAGAACATGTGTGTAATATAAAGACATCACATAAAACTAAGTGACAGTAAAACATGTGCATAGAGATACGCAGGAATCATAACACTGATAATCCATAAATAAGTAGCTTGAATATAAAAAAATTAGAATCTAATTATTAAAACTAAACAGCATTACTGTTACAAAAACCCTCATACTAACTATTTTGTTGTCTGTGACTCTATTGGTTTGATATTCTGGGGGGAAAACAACTACTTAAGGAAAGAAAACAGATCAAAATGATTCAGGTAATATCTGACTGTGACAGAACAGCTCTGCATCTTGGTGACTGTGCTGAAGAGCATGTGTTTATCAAAACCTGAAGACATTTGCTCTCCAGGGCTGGTGAGAGGGCTCAGCAGGTCCAAGCACTTCTGTGCATATCTGATGACCTGAGTCCAGTCTCTGAATCCTAGCAGGTGGCAGGAGAGAACAGAATCTTGAAAACACAAACACACACACACACACACACACACACACACACACACACACACACCACAGCACATCAAGTAACAAAAATATAATCTACAAAAGTGAAGTTTACTACATGTAACTCTGTCGGATAACATAATAAAGATTTAGAAACACACAAATTAGACTTCACCAAAGTCAAGTAAAATTGTGCCACAGCAAGCAACCCCAGAGAGTGAAGACACGTGTAGAATTAGAGAAAATATGTTTGATCACGTATCAGTCATTGATCACGTAAGGAGCTGAACATCAGGACATGCATAAAGTTTATGATTCAACAGCAATAAAATAAGCAACCCGGCTAAAAAGTCAGGTGTATAGCTAGCCATTTCCCAAAGGCTCTCAAATGGATTAGCACATGAAAAGAAAATTTCTGTCATTAGGTATTGGGAAATGCAAATCAAAATCACAATGAAATACCTACCAAGATGACTGCATCCCCCAAAACATAAAATCACATAATAATGAGGGGGCAGGAATAATAGACTGCTCAAACGTTGTTGGTTAGCATGCAAAATAGTGCAACTGCTGCTTTGGAAATCATTTTGCATTTCCCTGAAATATCAAACATGCATTACATATTACCGTCTCCATTCCTGCTGATTAATCCAGCATAGGTGGAAATATGCACAAAAAGATCCTTGAATATGAATAAAATAGAAGCACTGTTCATGTAAGCCAAGAGTATCAACAACCCAAATGTTTATCAACTGATAAGTGAATAAATAAATAAAGCATGTCCACAATAAGACATTCTCAAAAGTTAGAATGATGTCTAGATAAAGGCTACAAGATAAATACACTGTGGAAACAGGCTTTACCATAGTTAAACCAAGCAGCTACAAAAAATTCCACGCATTCCATTTATGTGAAATATGCACAGTCAGCAATTATACAGAGATAGAAAGTAAATTAAAGATTGTCAGAGCCCAGTGAAGAGAGAAGTAGTGGGGGACATGACTTCCAGGAAGACTTAACTTATCTTTTTATTAAGAAAAATGTCCTAAAATTGTTTATAGCAATGGCTGCTCTGATTTGTCAAGGTACTCAATACACTGAATTGCATATTTTAAATTATGAATTATATGGTAGGTGAATTGTGCAACATTAAGACTGTTGGACCAATTACACCTCAATAAATTTAATCCAAAGGAGGAAGAACATTTGAAAATGCCATACAGTCCAAAATAAAGGAGAAATACAAAAGCAAAAATGAAAATAAGTTCACACATATTAAAAAAAATAACCAAAAAGGCTGGGGTATAGCTCAGTGGTAGAGTACTTTTCTGTCATTAATAAGATCCTAAGCTATATCTTTGTCACAGCAATGGAAAAAAATGAAAATGAAAATAACCATTGAGACCTAGACTTGGTAGAACACACCTGTAATCCCTCACTTGAGAGGCTGAGGCAAAATCAGCCTGGGCTCTAGAGTGAAACTCTGTCTCTAAAATAATAAAAATCACCAATAAACATATAAAGGAAGTTTAATTTATAAATTATCAAGCTAATGTGTATAAAACAAAAATAAGATATGTTTCCCCATGACTCACAAAATTGAAGGTTGGCAATCTATAATGATGGCAAGGTTACTATTAAATATTCGTTTTACCCTTGGGGCTTATGAATGTTCAAATGAAACATGTATTTTAAAAAGCATGTTTTAAAATGAGGGATATGCATGACATTTTATTCTAGCTTCAAGGCGAGAGAGCGTAGGTTTTCTATTCAAACGTTCAGAAAGTGTCACAGCAGAACACAGATTGGGAGTGAGAGACACTTCTGAGTCAGCCTTCAGCCTTCAGCTCTGAATGACAATCTGAGGGGTCCAGGACGAAGGCCTGGACAACCAAGGAAGCTCACATAGGCAAACAATGATCCTACTGTCCAGTATAAATGAATTTTGGACCATCTGGTACAAATTTATAGATTAAAAAATTGGCTTGGCCTCACTATGCATACTGAATAAATTAAGTCCTATTAAAACATGAATGTTAAAAAATTATGAGTGTTAAAAATTCTTGTTAAATTATATTGGCTTAATCACAATGTATTTATAATGTCAGAAGTCTAAATATTCTTCTTTATGGGAGCCTGCTAAGAAAATCTTGTTATAGCTATACATTAGAATAGCATATGGTAATTATTAATAACTTGAGCATATACATATATATATATATGGTGTGTATAATAATACACTAAAACATCTGAAATGAAATTTTTGAATGAAAACATAGACTCTGAAATAATAAATGTGAAAATATGCCTTACCAAGATGGAATCATGTAGAAATAAAAATGTAAAAGAATCAATAATCAATAACAGGGTTGAAATGGTAATAAGGAGTCCTCATCAAAGCAAAGCCCAGGAGCAGAAGAATCACTACTGAGTTCCACCAAGCATTCTAAGAAGCTTTCAGTGATACAGCTCTACATAGTAGGACGTGATAGAGCTCTTGACTCATACCCACAAGACCCTGAGTTATATCACTTAAAAAATAGGAAGGGAGGATAATTGAGGGTGAGAGATGAGGAGAAAAGGAAGAGGAAAATGGAGAGGAGGAGAAATAGGGTAGAAGAAGCTCAAAATTTCTTAAATTATCTCCCAAAATTTAAGAGAAACTAATTTATCTAAAATTCTTCTACCTCCCTTCCTCAGATAGCAAAAATAAACCAATATGAGGGAGAAAAGGGGATGAAGGTCAACATACTTGAACAGCATAGATATTAAAATTTCAACAAAGTGCAACCAAAATATCCAAAATTATATTAAAAAGGACTTTACCATAATCACATAAGACTCATCTAAATGATGAAAACAAGACTCCAAATATGTAAATCGGTAACTATGTAAAACATTTCAGTAGAATTCAGAAAATCACATTATCATCTTAACAAAGGAAGAAAAGGTATTTGATAAAAATTCAACATCCCTTAATGATAGAAAATGATGGAATAATAGTTATATAAGGAATAGACCTCATCACAATAGAGGTCACACATAAGTCAACAACAACAGCTGTCACCATAGCATATGGGGGAATAACTGAAAATTTTCTAAAGTATCTGAGCATGAACAGGAAACACACTTTGACCAATTGCATCAGGACTGCACAGTGAGTCTCACCCAGAAGAAATAGGCAAGTGCAAGAAACAAAGGGCATCCAAATTTTATATATGTGTACATATTACATAATATATATGAATAGATTGCCATTGTTTATATATCATGTGGTCTTATATAGAGATTATACCAAAACCCTAACATAACTAATGAAGGAATTCAGGAATGCTGCAAAATGATACCAAGTAGTAGCACTGCTGGATGTGGATAGCCAGTTACGTAAGGTAGAAACTAAGACAGTAATCTCATTCAAAACAGCTACAAAATCCCAACAATAAATATAACTAAAGCAGTGAAAGATCTCTACCATGATGAAAGAAACTAGAGAATACTCTAAACAAAGGAAAGGCATACTATGTTCATGGATCACGAGAATTTTTTAATGTTTGTATTACTAAACACTTACTACAAACTTAATTCTGTTCCTTAATATGTACCAGTTGTACTCATGTACTCATCACATAATTATAGAAAACTTAAGATAGGTATACAACTACATACACACACACACACACACACACACACACACACACACACACACACACCCCAAACCCTGAGTCATCAAAGCAGTATTCACTTAAACTAATAAAGCAGGAGATATTGTACTACCTATGAAATATACTATGAAACTTATGTAATCTAAATAACATAATACTGAGCAAGAGATAGCAGAGACAGAGGAGAGGGTGATAATATGAAATGGGGTACAACAGAGGACTTAGCACTAAGCCTACTCATCTACAGAGACTGACTTTTATTAAAGGTCCTGAGAATATGCATTTAGAAAAGACACTCTTGGGCTGGTCATGTGGTTCTGCTGCTAAAAGTACTTGTGTCACAGGCCCGATGACCTGACTTTGATCCCTAGATCCCACAGCAGAAGGAAAGAACAAACCCACTGCTGTAATTTGTCCCCTGTCCTCCATATGCATGGCCTGACGCTCGCCTACGCCTACAAACTGTCATCATCTTCAAACACACAATTAAATTTTTTTAAAAGAAAGAATGGTCTCTCCAAAATGGTGCTGAGAAACTGGCAATCCATGTAAGGAACAATAAAAGTAGACCTTTTACTGTCATGTTACAAAAATCAACTCAGAAAAGTTTGAAGGCTTATATATACAACCTGCAGCAATGAAATAAAACAAAAGGCATCAGGACATTGGCATAATGCAGAATGCTTTGGATGAAGTCCCTAAAACAAATCAAACAAACAGAGAGAGAGAGAGAGAGAGAGAGAGAGAGAGAGAGAGAGAGAGAGAGATTATAGCAAACTAACAGCCTAAGTATTGCAGAAGAAATAATCAACAAACTGAACTCTACTTATGAAAAGGGGTTAGAACAGGAACAGAGTGGTAGAACAAGGAAAGAGATACCATGATAGAGGGAGACATCATGGGGAGAGGGAGAAACAGGGTGTTAGAGAAGTTCTCAGGTATCCACAATGATGACCACAGCTTAGAATACCATCTATAGTGGAAAGGTGCCTGAACTGGCCTGCCCCCATAATCAGATCAGTGAATACCCTAACTGTCATCATAGAGCCTTCATCCATTAACTGATGGAAGCTGATGCAGAGATCCACAGCCAAGCACCAGGCTGAGCTCCAGGAGTCCAGTCAAAGAGAGGGAAGAAGGATTCTATGAGTAAGGGGGGGTCAAGATCATGATGGGGAAACCTACAGAGACAACCAAACCCAGCTAGTGGGAACTCATGAACTTTAGACCAACAGCTGTGGAACCTGCATGGGACTGGACTAGGCCCTCTGCAAAGCAAGATAGTCATGTAGCTTGATCTGCTTAAGGGGTCCCCTGGCAGTAGGATCAGGATCCATCCCTGGTGCATGAGCTGGCTTTCTGCAGCCCACTACCTATGGTGGGGCACTTTGCACAACCTTGATGCATGGGGAGGGGCTTGGACCTGCCTCAACTGAATGTACCAGGCTCAACTAACTCCCCAAGGGAGGACTTAACTTGTCAGAAGAGGGAATGGGGTTGGGTTGGGGTGAAAGACTGGGGGTGTGGAAGGAGGGAAGAGAGGGGGATCTGTGGTTGGTATGTAAAATGAATTTAAACATTATAAAAAAAAGAAAAATAGACAAACAGCTTAAAAAAGAAGAGAAAGGGGTTCATATACAAAATATAAAGGGACTTGAATGCTAAATAGTTCAGGGCCCACATGTGCACTTACACTCACACACACATAAATAAAAAATATTTAAAATATCCAATTTAAAGAATGAGGTAAGGTCAAGTTTGAGGGCACATAGTTCTAATCCCAGCGCTCTAGAGCAAAGGCAGGTCAATCTCTGTAAGTTCAAAGTAAGCCTGGTATACACAATAAGTTCTAGGATAGCCAGAGCTGCATAAAAAAGACCTGTCTCATAAAAATAAAATTTAAAAAAAATGAAGGCAGAGCCTCAATAGACATTGCTCAAGAGATTGCACATGAAGGGTTGTCAGGGACATGAATAAAATGTTCTTAGTCCTGGTAGTCATCAGGGAAATGCAAATCAAAACCACAAAGGGACTTCCTTGTACTCCAAGAAGAATGACTATTATCAATACGACAAAAGACAACAGAAGAATGGGAAGAAAAAGACACCGTTTTACCCCATTGGTGAGAATGTAAATTAATGCAGCCATTCTGGAAATAGCAGAAAGCTTCCTCAACACTTAAAAGTGAAGCCCCAAGTGATCCAAGAGCTTCACTCCCAGGTACAGATTCAAAGGTGTGAAATCATTCTGGGAAATGTCTGTACTTCTATGCTTGTCCCAGGAGCACTGGCAATAGTCAAGAAATAGAAGCAACCCAATTCATCACAAGATGAATGGAGAGTATTTGGTGTGTATACACAGTGGAATATCATCCAGCCATAAATGACAATGAAATGCTGACATATGCAACAACATTCGTGAAATTGGATATGACTGTGTTAAGGGAAGTAAGTCAGGAATAGAAATGCAAATGTCACATGATTTCACCGGTGTGTCATCTGAAAATATTGGTGAAGGGCCAGTGAGAGAGCAGAGCAGACAAAACAGGCTGCCACCATGCCTGATGACCTGAGTTCCATCCCCAGAATGCATAGCGGAAGGAGAGAACCAACTCCTAAAAGTTGTCCTATGAATTTTGTGTAGTTAAATTTTTCAAATAAAAATTATTCACGGAAATAACACTTATATAATAAGTGTTATAATGAATATAACATATAATAAGAAAATAACCTGTATAAAGGGATGAATGCACAGAAGGGTTATCATTGAAACAGCTGCAAGGTACCCTGGGTGATATATGTGTGATCGTTATAAATATACATATCTACATATTAGAGCCATCTGAAGTATTTTTTTGTTTATCATAGCTATACACTGGTGAAATCATGTACCAGATGTACCTCTCCCAAGCCCCTCCTGAGTAAGGTAATGGAATTTAGTTGGGTCAACAGAGATGTGGTAGAGAAAAAGCAAATGATTTGTCCAAGTTTACCTGCTTACTTTTTAACAAGGCTCAACTTTTCGGATCACATGTCTTGTTTCCTAACCCTAGGGTGTTTGTTCTACAATTGTCTCCCTAATACTAAGCAAAATAAGAAACCTAGTGAAATAATTTTCTATCACCACTGGGAAAAAAAAAACCCTTATGGATTAAAATAGCACAATGTATTCTCTTACTGGCTGGAGGTCAGAAGTCTGATGTGGGTCTCGCCAAGCTGAAAGAATTTAGCCAGAACTACATATCCCTCCTGAAGGTTAAGGTCACCCTCCTTGACTTTTCCAGCTTCTACTGACAGGCTTCATTCCTTGGCTCATTGGCCCAAACAACTGTTACATTACTATGAGCTCCAGATTCTACCACCAAGTCACCTTTTCCAATTTCCTTCTCCAGCTTCTTCTGATTGGGTTTCACTTACCTGCATCATCTAGGAAAATACCGCATTTTAAAGTCCTTCTTTACTAGGGGAAATGTCTCTGCCTTTAGCCTTTTCAGCAAATCCTACCTGTGTGTCCCTCTAAGTCTATTACTTCATAGCCCAACTTTAAAAATATCATTTTAGGGGTAGTAGTACTCAAGTGACAAGAACAGAGAGAGGAGATATGGGGGTTAAAAGATTAAGTTGAGTTTTAGGATATGAAGGAGAGGTAAGGGGAAGATGGGGGGTAGGTTAAACAAAACTAAGGATATATGAAAAAGTTTTATGCAAATCCATAAGTTAGTAATATAATTTCAAAATACAACAGAATTACCCACTATGGGTTAGACACGGGTTATTAAGTGGAATCTGTGGCATGGAGCATGAGATATCTCCCTACAAGTTATTGCTCATGGAGTTTCTGGAGGGCTCCAAAACAACACGAACTATTGTTATTACCCTTGGTTACCCACCCTAACTACATGGGCAGACACAACCATATTTCATTCTACATATCCATTGAAATTCTCAAAAATATAGGCATGAAAATTTTAAAAGGCTAATCCTGATGTGATGGTGCATGCTTATAATTCCAGAGCTGAGGAGCAGAGACAGGCAATCTATCTTCCAGGCTGGTGAGAAACCCTGCCCCCCTAAAGGTGTACATATAAACAGTGCCTAAAGAACGTTGCCCAAGTATTCCTCTGATTTCCACACACCTACTCTTCCTCACACATATGCACATGCATGTGCACACACAATCCTTAATCACAACTGCAAATCTATTTTTCCCTGTCCAGTAACATGTTACTACTTGGGAAGATGAGGACATAGCCATTTCCAAGAACTATTATTCTTCCCCAAGAACAGTAGACATATTTTTTTAATTGTTTTATTTTGAAATTAATATAACCTACATCACTGCCCCCATTTCCTTTTCTCCCACCCCTCCCATAGACCCCCATTCTCTATCAAATTCATTGCCACTTTTTCTTTAATTATTGTTAAATTACTATATATATATATATATATATATATATATATATATATATATATATATATAAAGTGTCATCAACGTGGCTGTTTAAACAAGCCCTGGACAATAGCATAACAAATAGACATGCTAATGTGACAGGAGGAAATCTCAAGAGGCCTTCAACCCAAATAAAGAACTAGAGCAACTAAGGAATTCCGGGAGCTGAAGAATTTGTCTTCCCCAGGGAAGAACCCCCTAATTGGTTATCTAATACTAGTGGTCAGCCCTGAAATCAAATGCATACAAGTTACATTATACAGACTGAGTGGGTTGTGTTTAGATATTTAGAAATATTTTTTAAATATTCCTATAGACCAAATCAGGATTAGACAAACCACTAGCAAACAAACAACAATCAACACCTAAAAGCAATTCAGGAGGTAATCCTATAAGAATCAGGGTAAATTGACCTCTACAGTAAAATGGGGTATAGGACTAAACAGGTAGAGCTGTGATAAATCCTGCAATGAAGTGCAGACGCAACAAAGAGAGGACAAGAGCCATTTTTAGGTCTCTGCTCCTGCAAACAGTCCACACAGTTCACTTGGCATCTGGTAGCGTGAGATTAAATGAGCAAATATATATGAAGTACTGAGAGGGTTGTCTGCTGCCACTGTGAGCATCCGGCAAATGCTGGCTATTAAACTTCAGTGATGGCCAGACCATGTGCCTAGGCAGAGGAGAAGATCTCTCCCTTCTGTTTTCAGGATCCAGAGCAAGAATATAAATTCAAGAACACACACCCTGAAAGTTGCAAA
Organism: Peromyscus californicus insignis; assembly: GCF_007827085.1. Taxonomy (NCBI): domain Eukaryota; kingdom Metazoa; phylum Chordata; class Mammalia; order Rodentia; family Cricetidae; genus Peromyscus; species Peromyscus californicus. The sequence continues at coordinate 9,759,725 of NW_026294492.1, forward strand.
TCAAGACGATGGCCTTGAAATATGTCATTCTCCCACTTCAACCAAAAGAACTCTGCATTGAAATGATCGTCAAGAATTGTGTTTAGTTCTTGGAGTTGCCCTTGAAATGTGGAGGAGAAAGGAAAGGTACCCAAGAGCTTCCAGAAGGGGTGATGCTTTGATTTTTGCTCAGAGACACCAGCATGGAACTTCTGAGCTACCCAATATACTGATAACAAATGGCATTGTTTTGAGTCAGTATGTCTCTGATGAGCTACAACCATAGGAAACTAAGACATCTCCCCCAGTTTCACATCCTTCATATGTACTGTCACCACAGAAGAGACTGTTGTAGCTCTGGCTGGATTGGGGTCTCTTCTTGATGATGGGTACTAGGTTTAGCTCACATTTCAGTCTCTAACACCCATTAAGAGTTTAATCTATAAATGTAGGGCAATGTCTGAGGCATACGCACGTCTTCCACCTGCTTCTTCGCGGCTATTTCAACCTTACTATAAGCATAATCAAGGTTTAATTTTTGTGGCCCCCGAAGCTCATTTTCTTTACATGCCTTATCAACTTCATTACACTTTATTGGCCTACTTTACACTGTGCTAAGCCTTCTAGAAATTCAAGAACAGAAACAAAATCAGACTTGGAAATCCCAGCAAGCAGGGCTCATCGGAAAATGTCTCCAACAGAACTTGGTGATGTTAAGTCACTTAAGCTAATTTGCTGCAAATCACTCCTGAATCTATTACAGTGGTCAGATCTGGATGGGCAATTTCGTAGAAGGAGATGAGCTCAGCTTATCCTTATCCATCTGCAAATCCACTTAGTCTTATAGGTGGAATGGTAATAAATTTCATTATGTTTTATTGAAAACATCTCAAAGATTATAGATCTGTTTATGAGGGCATCGACTCCTTTTTTTAAACTCAGAACTGTGGGCATAACTGTACACGTTCTTGTGCTAACTCCAAAGCAAGAATGTGACTTTACTAAGCATGAGCTAATTACAGATTCCCTAGGATGCCCTTGCCTATGATGCTATTGAGTTCTGAGTATACTACAATATATCTCTGCAACACAAGAACCCCTCGTTTCAGATCATAAAGTGTCCGGTGTTTGTTATAATTATGTCAAATTCAACCAGATAAACCCTGACTTATAACAAGAGCTGAAAATCCCCTTTGTGAGTCTATAACTTGGTATTTTTTGATAGCTGTGGTACATGGCTTTGTGTATCTACAACTCAGTGTTTTTTGATAGTCATGGTACTTGGTACATGGATATACTAAACTGTGCTTAATTTTCCCCATACTGGGTGAGTTATGTATTCTTACTTATATAAAGATGCAGGAACCCAGAAGATTCATCCAAGGTTGTGTAGAAAGTTTCAGAACTCATACCCCAGCCCACAGCTTTGGGCTGGAGGTTTTTTCACTGGGATATTTCATCTTTAATGCAGAGTGCCGAACAGACTCCAATAGAAACAGGGGCTCTTTGATTCTCTGAGCATATGACAATGTACTAGAATCATGAACTCTGTACAGATTAGATACTGAAGAGATGCCTCATATAACTTTCCACCTTTTGGTGGGTGAGCTACCTAATATAGGAGGGAATTAGGACCTGTCACAAATAAATGACATGAGATCTGGCTCTAGAACCCAGCTTCTATGACTTCATGGTACTTCTGCAGATCTCACAGATGACAGGGCCCACAGTTAAGAGCAAACGTATCCATCACCCAGTACCCAGGTCAGAGATGCAACCCCTGAAAGGCTATTCCAGTAGATGGCCCTGCACCTTTGCACACACAGGTAGCACTAATTGGACTCAGTGGGTTTGAGAAGGAAGAGTCAGGGCACGGGACACAGTGGGTATTGGATGGGAGGAAGAAAAGGTATATTTATGTACATGTTTAAAATGTACGTCTATAAAATTTCCAAACAATAAATTAAAACTACTTTTTATAAAAGCTGTTTTCATTATTAGCCTACATAGATTTGAGGAGAATTATTGGGAATAACAAGTCCCTATGCAATTTAAAAAAGGAGGAGAAGGAGGAAGAGGAGGAGGAGGACGAGGAGGAGCAGGAAGAGGAGAAGGAGAAGGAGGAGAAGGAGAAGGAGAAGGAGAAGGAGAAGGAGAAGGAGAAGGAGAAGGAGAAGGAGAAGGAGAAGGAGAAGGAGAAGAAGAAGAAGAAGAAGAAGAAGAAGAAGAAGAAGAAGAAGAAGAAGAAGAAGAAGAAGAGACGGCAAGCCACCAGAGTAAAGGATACATGTGATGGAGTTATATAAAATTGTCTCTAATGTATCATGCTGGGCTAGACATGTGGGTGAGTTGGCCTTAGCACAGTGTCCTAAGAAGAATGGCAGGGATTGAAATTCATGAGATAGACAGGAACCAGTGCCAACTCTAAATTTACAACTGAAAATCATATGCTGTGCCTACACATTCTGCCCCGAGCCTTCTCTTACCCCACTAGCTTCGGTACCAGTACAACACAGCATATTTTCTCCTCTGGGGCAAGAAGCAGAGGGGCATGACAATCTCTGGGTGGTTCAAACTTTAAAATGTTCCAAATTTTCACTTGTTCTAATTTTAAAGCATCATAACAAGTTGATCACTAGTGGTGGCATGTCAATTATTACCGAGACTGTTGAAGATTTCTTGGTTTACAGAGAGAAGTGTTTCTCTCCACTTAGTCTAATAGTTGGACAGAAGGGAATAGAGACATAGAACGTGATGTTGATTACAAGACTATTCCAGAACCTAGAGCCAAAGGACTAGTATCTTGTCCCTACTCGGGACTTAAATTGCCTTGAGAGTGTGAACTGAACATCACCTCTCTCTGAGTTTTCCCATTCTATGAGGCCCCTTTTAGTTCTGACTATATGATTCTCATGCTCACACCATGGTTCTCCTTTATGTGTGATGGTACCCTTGTTTGCAATACTAAAATGATATTAGTGTGCCATGGTTAGCCTTTCTGTAGGAATTAAATAAAACCATCTATTTTTCTAGGGTTTAGATATATTTCTGATATATAGTGTCAATGAATGCCAAATCTGCAACTTTTGAGTCCCCCTACAGGCACAATCCAAAGTGCTATTATTTTTCAAATGTAAATTTAAATCAACTTAAAGATATGTTAGGAAGAATAATTCCATTAAAATAAATTGATCATATAGAATGCCAATTACAGTCACGTGAAAAACTGTCAGGGAACTTGTCACTTTGATGCCACGTGAATGAATTCTTCCATTCATCCCCAGACAATATGACCCAGATGAAAGGGCAATTCACAGCCCTTAAACATACCACATGTTTTCAGACAGGCCCGAAATTTTTAGGAATGGCTCTTTTTTTTTTTTTATTTTCTCCACTTGATCTCTTCTGCCTACTGTCATTTTCAAAGATACAAACCAATGAGCCTATGTTTCTTTCCTCATCAGAAGGAAGGTGCCACCCTTTAGGCTCACTTCATCTGCTCCTTTGAGCATGCATCTCAGGCCAACTTCTATCAATGAGTTTGGCAGGGACTTTTCTCTAAAGGATTCCTGAGAACAAACATTCTGTCTTATCCCTATCTTGCCATCAATCTGGAGGCCAGGGGCAGATGCGAGAAGATGGCCCAGAGGCAATGCAAAGCAAGAAGAATATCTGAAGATAGAGTAGGGGAGATTATTAACAAGAACATCATTGATCAAGAGAACTGAAGAGGGATGATAAACAGAGTCATTTTAAGCTGAACAAAGAGAGCTTGTGTCAAAGGGTAGGGACAGTCAAAGTAATAGTCAGAGTCTTAACTACTTTGAGGAGCTAAAGGTTAATCTTTGGAGAAAAGATCTGGAGTAAGTGATGACTCCGAGTCAAGAAGCATAGAGCATGGGCAGTTGATGGGCATTTTTATGTAATTCTCCATTATGTTGTATTCTCAGACACAGTTATAAGGAGAGAGTTTTAAAGAGTTATCCAGGAGTATAGACACTGTAACTCTCAGAGTCCAGCATATAAAAGGGTTATAGTGTGTATTCTTTGATATCCAATCCAAAGGCATCCTAAGCTCCTCTTACAACCCACCATTTCTTCCTTGTTCCACCAGAGCTCCTAATAACACCCACACTGGGACATGTGAACACTACTCCTGAGTCTCCTCCCTTTCCGGTCATCTCAGACAAGCCAAGCTCACTTCTATACACAGAGTTTACAGTCACTTCATTGCCTGGATGCCCTTGTCTGTGGCTTGACATTCATATACTTCCTGCATGTTCCTTTTATCAGTGAGCCTTTCAGTAATCAATTGAAACAGAAATGCAAGAATGGGGGTGGGGAGCTCAGTGAGTAAAATGCTTACCATACAAACCAAAAACCTGAGTTCAGATCCCCAGAACACACACAGTAGCCAGACACAGGAATACAGGCATCTGTAATCCCAATGTACTACTACTGAAAGAAGGGAGGCAGAGACGGGAACTGAAGTTCATAGCCAAGGAGCTGGGCTTAAGCAGTGGTGGACAAGGGAGACCCTGTCTCAAAGACTCTGTAAGGCAAAGGTGGACATCCAACATTCTCCTCTGACCTTCACATGTGCAACATGGTGTGCTCATGTTTACAGACAGGTGCAAACACATAAAAATTAAAATGAATTTGAAATGGATAAAATACAGAAGTAGCCCTTCTCTGTGTCCACCCCAGTACACCATTTCTATTCCACTTAAAGTGCTTTCCTTTGCTCCATAGTCATTTTCATCCTCTAACATCATAAATTGCTCACTAATTACATTCTATCTCTTACTTATATGATACCTAAAGGCATGGACTTAGCTTGTTGTATTCTTGGATGCTTCCAAAACACCCACAGCAATGCTCGTAGGTACTGAAAAAATATACACTGAATGAAGAAACCAGAAAGCACTAATACTTCTAGCTACAAAAATTCATCACCTCCATTTTTCCAATACCAATTAGAATCATGATTCCCTTTGCTGTCCAATTCTGCACATATATTCGTTTAGAGAACTGAAATCTAAACCCTCCATTCATTCCCCAGTTGCCAGTTCTGGGTCTTAGAATTCTGTCTCACTTTCTCTAATAGTAAATGCCAGCATACACTGTTGCTGGCACTACTTCAGTTAGGATAACATGCGGGTCTCCTGTCTGACATCGTTGCCCCTCCCTAAAGGGATCACAAGGCTACAGCAGGAAGCACAGCTTAGAAACTGCCCAGCGGTCCTACAGCCACTGCCTCTCACTTTGAATGGAAGCTGATAAAGATTGACTACCTTTATGTGGTAGCAATTCATCACACTTAGAGTCTCTCATTTGAACATCAATCTTATGAATTCACCGGGAGACTCAATAGTGTAAATATATTATTCATAAACTGGAGTGAATCCCTGCTCACCACCAGAACCATTTTGACAATAAATCATAACATGTAAATGTTGTGGGGTTTTTTTTTTCTCCTTCTTTGTACTTTTTTTATTTGGAGAGTCAACAAAACACGTCTATAAGCAGAACAAAGAACAGCAAAAATGATTCTCCAAGAAAGAGCGGAAACTCATAAAAAGAAACCTGCATTAAATGCATAACATTTGGGAACATGGATGAGCTCAGACCATTTTTCTTTACAGAACTGACAAACCGTTCTGGAATCTTTTTTATTGTATTTTTGGTTGTACTGTGATCTATAGTCATGAGCATTCTGCTCAGATGGAAAGTGCCCACTATATCTCAAATGCTTGGAAAATGGGTCCATTGACCACACAGAAATTATAGACAAAAAAAGCACTATTTTAATGTAGATTTAGGGCTTATAGTATAGGTAAAAATGTAATAGTCTTGTGAGTAGCAGAACTACGTTCATACTTAATTTCTAGAGACTCTTGTCATTAGCAACAATCAGTTTCTCTCACATGTGAACCAAGACTTATACTATGTTTACTTTCCTGTCCCTCATTATATTGGAGTTGCATAAATTAATGCACACAGATGTTTTTAATATAAAATGAGATATAAATGTCTGTAAACATGTATAGTTATATACTATATAGAAAATATAACTTGATTAAGAACATGTTTTAAGAAAGGTTTGAATGAAACACAACAAAATAAAAATTTCAGATGAACTGAGTTACCGTTAGAGGAAAGGACGATATTTATGAATGAGCCTGGTATAAAATTAGCTAATTTCAGTCTTCAATTTTTTTGAAATCACTTTGGGACTTAGAAACCATCAAAAAACACAGATCAGCAGCCTTCCTGTTTCAGTTTTATTTCTGTTACTGTGATAAAATAACCTCGACAGAAAGCAACTTAGTTGGAAAAGGGGTATATTTCAGTTTCCAACCCCAGGCTATAGTCTATCCATGTGGGGAAGTCCAAGCAGAAACTTCAAATAGCTAGTCCCATCACATCCACAGTCAAGAGACAAGAGAAAGGGAGGCACACATGCTCTCTTGCCTGCTTGCTTATGCAATCCAGTTTATCCAATCTTACAGCTCAGGAGCCAGCTACTACATAGGGAGTAGATTCCCTCCAAGTGAGTTACATCTTCCCATGTCATTTAACACAATAAAGGCAATTCCCCATAGACAACCCAGCGGGCTAACTCAATGTAGACAATCCTTTGTCGAGACTCCAGTTGATTCTAGGTTGTGTCAAGTTGACAATTAAAGTTAAAGAGAAACATTGTCTTCTGGACTTGAAAGGGTTGCAGCATTCAAGAAGTCACAGCAACGGTTGTTGCCTAATGGTGAGGGGCTCACAGTTCCCAACACCTACCAGAGGAGCTACTGACAGTTTATGGCTTTGGAAGAAGGGAAAGTGAGTTTTATTCAAGAGTGTGACCCTTGGTAGGCTCCCACTTTGCAACAGATGGCCCAACACTTATGAATATATCAGCAGCATAAATTAAGTTCAATAGGTTATCAAAAAATTAAAGGCTGAATGGTGATGGCACATGCCTTTAATCCCAGCACTCAGGAGGCAGAGACAGGCAGATCTCTGTGAGTTCAAGGCCAGCCTAGTCAACAGAGTGAGATCCAGGATGGCCAAGACTACACAACACTGTGAAACCCTGTCTTTAAAAACCAAATAATAATAACAATAATAATAATAATAATATAAAGAAGACATGAATCTGAAGAAAGTGATAAAGGGAGAGGAGAGGATGCATGAGCAATGTGGATGTATATAATCAAAACACAGTGTACATATGTATGAAATTCTCAATGAATCAGTAAACATAATAAAACTTCAGACAAAAGGCTAACCATCATAATCGCCAGCATCCATAGTTCACGGGCATATCACAATCTTACGGTGATGTCTTTTGTCACTTATACTGCTGCACAATACACTAGTATTCTCACATAGAGTATGGCAAGTGGGTTTTTTCCTTTACTCTGTGTTCCATGTGTGTGTAGGGGGGCGGGCAGGGCATGTTCCTGCATCCTCTGTGCATGTTGCCATACATGCACGGAGCCCAGAGAACAACTTGCAGGAGTCCCCTTTATCCTTCTACCATGTGGATATCCAGGACTGGACCCAGATCATCAGGCTGAGCAACGACCACCTTTACCTACTCAGCCATCTCACTGGCATTTGCTGTCACATTTTCTTTGTCACTTCAGTCAGACACTTCTCCCAGAAAAGAAAATTATCAAAGGATGAAAGTCCAAAGTTCAACACATCAACTGTGGGCATAGTTTCCAGGCACCAAAAGAGTTTGGAATATTGAATAGCACATCTATCGCTTGCTATTCTCAACAAACTGGGCAAATAATTTAATCTAAAACCTACTTTCTAACTGTTAAATTGGGTGGGTGAAACCAAAGTCCACATCAATGTATTATTTACAGTTAGTATGATCATATGAACATAGGCCAACACTGGACAATGCCATATTCATTATAGCTGTCATAATGTTCTGTGCGGACATAAACAGGAAGACTGAATAGAGAAGACAGAATTATATTGAGAATCCCTGATTGGCATTTAGGTACAATTGCCATAATAACAATAAACCTGCAATCTAGTCATTTAACATTCCTCAGTCTGAAATAGAACCCCAGAAAATTGGAAAGCAATTCATGCCTGACTGACTTATAGAATGGTTGGAAAGTTCAAACGTTTCCATGTTGAAAATCATTTCTAAAAGTGCTCTGCAAACCGTAATGACTTTGACAGGGCAGTTAATATTTCAGTATCTCCCCACAGACCTTGCCTTAGGAGGCTGCATTTTTTTCAGACATTTTAGAGCCAGAACTGTCCAATCACAGCATGGACTGTGTCTTTCTATTCAACACTCATTAACCCTCATCTCTTTGCATAGCTAATCGCGAGCAGGAGAGGAAGAGGTAGACCATAAGTAGATGGAACTGTTAGATACACAGGACATAACAATTTTGAGGAAAGAGGATAAAACGGGGGGGGGGGGGGTGCTAACAAAGTGCTACATGGTCAAAAATAAGTCCTGGAGACAGAATTCAAGTCGAGATCTTTCCCTGTGGTACCCATGCTTTGGAAAACATTTAGCCCACTGCAGCAGAGACCCACTGACTACCAGCCCCCAAGTCATGACACCAAGACTTATTAATAGTTATGAATTCTTGTCCTTATAACTTAGGCTTGTCCCACTCGCTCTCATAACTTATTTTAACCTGTTTCTTTTCATCTACATTTTGCCTCAGGGCTTCTTACCTTTCTTTCATCTGTATGTCCTACTTTTCTTCTTCCATGTCTGGCTGGCTGGCAGTTGCCTGGCTGGCTGGCCCCTAATGTTTCCCCCTCTTTCTTCCTTATTCTCTCTCAAGCCTAGATTCCTCATCTTACTTATTCTTGTGGCCCACCAGCCCCGCCTATCCCTTTACTTCCTAGCTATTGGCTGTTAAGCTTTTTATTAAGCCAATCACGTGCCTTAGGCAGGCAAGGTGAAACAGCAACACATCTTTACGTAGCTAAACAAATGCAGTATAAACAAATGCATCACACCTTCACATAGTTAAAGTAATATTCCACAATAGCCCAGCACCCATATAAATTTATTCTACAGGTCATGAAATTAAAGATCAGAAAAAGAAACCAAATTCCAAAAATCACTGTGAGTACCAAAGTCTGCAAGTTTAACACTATGAGCCATCAGCAAACCCAGACAGACTACACACACACACACACACACACACACACAATTGGCCAAGATGTCATCTTGCTCGATACCTTTGATAGCCACCACTTGGAATGTTTTATGTGTGTGTTTCAGAACAGTTTTTTCCATATATGCCTTTTTCCACACTTATTTGTTAGTTCTTTGAGGATTCTGTACAGTGTATTTTTGGATCATATGTACCCCCACTGACTCCTCCCCAGATCTACACTTCTTTCCTATGTACCCAGCTTTTTGTCCTCATTTTTTTTTTAAATCCATCCTAGAGTTCATACTGCCCATATATTCCTAGACATGTGGCCTTCCACTGGACTGTGGTCAACTCAAGCATGGTCAACCAAAAGTGGCTGAACCTGTAAAGAAAACTGACTCCCCATCTCCCAGAGCTATCAATGGCCAACAGTTTCTAGGCTACAGTAGGTCTTCATTTCTATCTTTGATCTCCTTGCTGTAATTTCATCTCTCCTGAACTTGTACAGGTCTTGTGTACGATGTCTCAACTGTTGTGAATTCATACATGCCACTGCCCTTTATGTCTGGAAAATACTGCTTCTTGTAGTCATTCACTGTCTGTGGCTCTTACATTTTTTCTCACCCTGTACCTCAACGATCCTTTGAAATGACAGCTGTGATACAGATGTCCTGTTTAGGGCTGAGTATTCCATAGTCTCTCTGCATCTTGACCAGTTGTAGGTTTTTGTGTTAACTGCTACCTACTGTAGAAAAGAAGCTTCTCTGATGATGATGAGGAGGAGGTACACTAATCTATAAGTACAATAAATCACTATGAATGGGTTTAATACTTTGCCCATTTATCAGGGTATTAGTAGTAGGTTCTTCCCAAGGACCTGCCTGGCTACAAGTTCTTGTCCCCAAAATGAGTGCCACATATGGACTTGCAGAGTGGGCCTTAAATTCAATCAGAGAATGATTAGGTACAGCCGTGACACCTTTGACACTGTTGTACCAGTGGCTATATCTCGCCAGATACGTTGCCGCAGCTCACAGAAGTGACAACAGTGTAAGGTTAGTGATTACTTTTCTCCTTTTGTACCATGTCTAATGCTTGCCAATACTACGAAATCCAGCCAGGAGGAATAAAATTTCCCAATGCATATCAGCTTGATTTCTCTGTGAGCTATGGCTCAAGCACACGGGTCATACTAACAAGTTCTGGAGGGTAACCATGAGCACTCTCAATAGCCTGTAATGCCTGGAGTCTATGAAGACTCCCAGGTCAACAATTCCAATAGGAATAACCCATTTGTAGCACTAGAATTTTTCTTTGTTAGACGGTGGTATCCAGTAGAGGCACCATTGCCCCAGTATACAGTAACCCCATTTAAACTCTTCATATGTATGCACATATCTAATGTACAAGACACTTTGAAAAAGTCATATAGAAACCTGATGTAAAGCTATTCATTTTGGAGCCATCATTTTTATTCATTTCTTGTCTGAGCAAGCTGTGGGAGGGAGCTGAAGGTGAGGCAACCCATTGCTTTAATTAGTATAAGGCGAAAACTGTGTATTCATAGTTTTTTTAATTTTTAGACTTCTCTCTGAAACACCACAGTCAATTCTGAAACTCACTCTGGGGATAATAATCCCACATTCTGTGCTCATGAGCACAGGTTCCTATTAATCTCTGATGACTTCTAAGGAGTTGGTCTCATCTGCCTGGTTTGACTCTGGACACAAACCATTATCTTTTTTGAAATCAGAAAAGGGGTGTTTCACGGTCCTTGCTTTAATTCTTCCCACAAGCTTGTGACAGAATAAAGACTGAGAACCACCTTGCAAACCCTTGTTAGACCTCATGGTGCCATTTCCTACAAATTCTTCCCATTCTCTGCCACCTGAATCTGAGTCTGTGGTTACTACAAGAAGAGTGGATCAGGTGTTTATTGGTAATAATTTGCTATGACTAATTCATGGTGTGTGTTTGCTTCATTGATTCATTGTCAGCTCTTATTTTTCCTCCTTTAGGATGCAAAGAAAGAATCAGTCTATCAAAAAATGGAACCATACTGAGGCATTTAATAAATTTTAGATGAAAAATACAGCTGTCAATGAAAGCAGCTGTTCATGTCTTTTGACCAACATGTTCTATTCTCTAAATGCATTATTCATTAAATCCATTTTAGCCAATTTTTATGTGTATGGCAGCATTAAAAAAATGTAATTATTAACTGTTAAATGCCAGATAGAGTAAAGGCATGCTAGCCTCAAACATCTTTGTCCACATTATCTTCTACCTATTTTCTACTTTAAAAAAAATGGAGTAGGCACAGCCAGGAAACAAAAAGCCATGAGGAGAGAGGCTTCTTATGTTAGTATCTCCAAGTAAGTACCAAAGACTGGTCAATAAAGTTCTTACTGAAATACTATGTCCATTGATCTTGTGTTAAACTTTGCAATATGGATGTTCCTCAAAGGTCTATGTGTCAAAGGTATGGTCTAGAGGATGGCATTGTTGGGCGTTTGTGGACCTACAGAAAGCAAAGACTAGTAAGAGGTCTTTATGCCACCGAGGACATCTTTGAGGGGAACTCTGAGCCCCCCTCTTCCTCTATCACTTTTGCCTTCTATTCAAGAGGTGAGTGGCTTTGCTCTGCCCTGTATTCTGCCCAATGCATGTGATATAGATATAGGTCCAAAACCCAGACTCAATATATCATGGACTGGACCTTCCAAAACCATGAACTAAATTAAACCTTCTCTCACTGAAAATGTATTTCCTCTGGTATTTTATTACGTAAACTAGAAGTAAAATATCAAACCACCAGTAGGACCTATCGACATCACTTCCCTCTTAGCCACAAACACTATTCCCCATTCAGCTTTCCCATCTCTCTTCACACCCTTTTCTCCTCCACCATTTGACTTCGTCATCCCACTCACATGCACCGCTGCTGGTTTAGTTCAGCAATCAGTTTGAGGTCCTACTTGATTTATGACACTCTGTCCATAAAATTTTAGCAATCTTCAACCTTAAGCTTTGCAAAAAACCAATTGGATGAAACATTCTGAGAAAGGAGTCATACAGTCATTACTATATAATAGTTACTTCAGACGTATGTTTAAATGAAACAATTCCAAGGTGTGCTAACTGTATAACATTTAAAATAGAACCAGCTACAATCCTTGAGTCATATAAATATAAAAGTTTCTCTTTAGCAAATAACAGACCACCCTTTATTTCTGGAGACCTATATAAATAATTAAAATGTATCTTCCACTGCTCACAGGAACATTACTTATATATGTGGTATTTATTATATAATATTAATGTACATGTTATAATATTTTATGACACACACACACACACACACACACACACACACACACACACACACACACACCCCGCACAGTTCACAGAATAGAATTTGGAGTTGAGTGGTCTTTCAGTGACGATCCAGTCATGAGTGCTCTGGGATTCATGTCCTTAACAAAGAGGCCTGAGAGGATGTATATATCCAATCAGCTATGCAACCTTATAATAATTAGACAGCTGTCTATCAACAAAGGAGATTCACCTACTGGGTCTATTTAAGCCTGGCTTTTTGATTCCTAGCCTCTGAAACTATGAGAAATAAACTTTTCTTTTATTACGATCTACTAAGATTATGGTATTTTGTTATAGCGTCTCTAACGGATGAAGACATAAAAACAGTATATTCCAGTAAAATAATTTGGCAGGCAATTCAAGTCTCAAGTGAGCGTCTGACCACTCTATATTGCTTCTCAATTATAAAACATCTCTATTGATTTAGTGTACCTCTTAGAGATTGGTTAACATTGCAACATGGACATAATTTTCCCGAATCTTGTATCTGAGGACCTCAAGGAAAGTTAATAGACTAAGTAAATGAATGAATAGATGTATGAGGAACATGTTGATTTTTGTCTTGTGAAGCAGGCTTGAGAAGTGGAATCATTTTACCAGAGGTACTCTTTGGGAACAGAGAGGGGATAGTTCCCAGGCCTGGGGAGTATGGACAGGCTGATGAGAAAGAGACACCAGTGTGTACGTGAAAAGTCTAGGAAGGAAACTGACATCAGTTACCATGTGACAAGTGTAGTGGGTAGCTGTTCCAGCTTTGACCTGGAAATACCACCCCCATTGAGGCTTCGGAAACTGTCATGCCTACAAGGGCCGAGACAGGAGCCCTTAAGACCCGAGATCCAGATGTGCAGGCTCTCTTGGTTCCTGGATCCTGGATACTGGAGGTAGACCAAGCAGAGTTTTCCAGAGAACAATGCTGGACTGTGCTACATCTTTCCTGGACCCTGTAACCTATCCCTTCACTTGTAAGTTATCCCACAAAATAAACCTCCCTTTTAACTACGTGGATTTGCCTTAATACTACAATCAAAAGACAAGTTCATCAAGTCACATGCATTCCATCATTTGAGCTTACAACTGAAGGAGCCAGTAACACACTTGTCCCTTCATAAGCAAGAAAAATGAGACTGGAGGTGGCTAAATAACTTGCCACGAGCTTTACAACAGTAGGAAGTTTGGTCATGGGTTTAAAGCAGCCTACTTGTTTCTGAAGGTCATGATTTACAATACTGTGCAAATATCTGGTTTTGTTCTCTGCCCACTCCTCAGGGACTAAGGAGCATAGTGCAATTTCCATGACCAGAATGGCCTGCTTTGCAAGAATACTCTCAAAAGGAGAAAGTCAGAGGTCTGTCTCCCAGTTCTTATGAGGTTAATGAAGGCCTGGAGAAGCTGAGGAGGTGGGTGTGGGCCCTGGTTCACACCCACTCTCTCTCAAAGCTACAGGCTGTCACCATTTACATTGTGATCAGACAGGGGTTATAACTGTATTTAAAATACTGGGAGTCACCTATCAGGAGGATCAAAGGCAACCTTTGTGATTTAATGTTGTCCCAAAATATCCAGGGAGTAGTCCCTAACTCAGAGTGGAACCGGGAGTACCCATGAAAGAACTAACAATGAGAGGCCTTTGAAGTTCACAGAACACTTCTCATGGCTAAGATCACTTGTTATAAGAGAAGAAACCACCATTTTCAGAGTGTCTACTGTGTTTACAGCACTGTTGCTTTTCATGGATTAGCTCTCAACATACAGGAAGAATAACAGGTTGATGGTTGGATCATGTCTTTCTTACTGAAGATGATACTAAAGGTAACCGAGAGCGTCAAATCAGGTACTAGCTTCTCTTCCGTTCCCCTGACCATCAACAAGCCATCTGCAAAGAGCTATCTGCAAATATTCTTCCCTTCCACAAGATATTTCTCATTCTAGAGCCGCATGGAAGAATAAGAGAAGACACCACCAACTCTTTGCCTCTGAAATCCGAGCTTGTGTTTCACAAGTCTGTTTTGTTTCAACATGACTGGAATTAGACTAAAACTGAGAAATCACCTAGGAACAGGTGTTAGACAAGTTTCACAGCTGTGATTCCAGCGTGGGAATCAAAGAAGAAAGGTTTCTGTCAGTCTGGGAAGCTCTGAACAGGCTGGAAATCTGCCTCTGTCATCCTAAGAGACCAGGGGTAAACATGAGGGTGGACACACTGAGGACAGAGCATTAGTTAAGAAGGGAAAAGTATGAAATGTCAAGAATTCTGCAAAAATGCTGTCCATCAGAAACAACTATCGGGGCTGGAAGTGTGACAGTAGGTAGAATGTAGGGAGGTAATGAACTACACAGATTCCTCCCAAAGCGTCTGGATAGCCTTAGACGGGGTCACAGGGACCAGACACTGATGTAAGAGAAAGAATATAGTGACTGTTGTTAACAATGAAACTAAGCTTGAGAGAGAGAAAATGTTCTCATCTGAAAACCAGCTGAATGGATGTCTGCAAGCCAAGCAGCCTGTTTCATGATTTGTAGGATATTTCCTAAACCGCCTCTTCCATGAGGTTGTTACGGCACTAAAGAGAGATAATGCCAAATCACAAACCATCACAATGAGGCAAAATAGACAAGACTGCTCGTGCTTACAAGCCGTTCACCAAGCCCTTCAATTTTAGAAAGACATAAGCGTTTTAGGACAGAGCCAAATCAACACACTGAAACAGGGTCCACAGAAATTAGGAGGAAGTGAGGCTTGAGGGGGGAAAAATGTTTGTGGCTTAAGAATAAAGAAAGTTTTGAAATAAAACAAACAAAAATGAAAAAAAAGGGGGGGTAGGACAGGTTTTGACACAGGGTATTGTGTTTAAAATAACAGCGAGAAAGGACAGACAAGTCAGGGCCCGTACCTGCTCGCACTGTATTTAGCTGTTTGCCGGTTAGAGAGGATTACCTAGTGTTTACTCTCCGGAAATGTCACCCACGGTATCACAATATTCTGAAAGATGTTAAGGACAGCGCTCTTAAGTTGTCCTCTAATTTTCAGATTTGATGACAGGCTGCAGAGTGTGACAAGATCGGTGGTTAAATGAATGCCTGGTGACCCAAATGATAGCTTAATCACAAGAGCCATTTAACCTTACATGTAGATGGATCAGTAACTTCCCTCCTCTTACAGAAATAGGGCTAGTTATAGGGTGTGTGATACGACAGATCAGAAAGCAAGACAATTACAGAAAGCCATGACTGAAGTGCAGAGAACCGACTGTGAGGTGCCCAGCCCCAACTGATACGTTCTACAACACAGCAGCTATACCAAAAGCTCGGGGAACGTCATGGAAGAGGGATTGGAATGATTACCTGACCTAGAGGACTGAGAAGTCTGCGAAAAGATTGTCTTCTAGATATGACAGTGAAGCTACCCCCATGAATTCTCAGCAAAACGGCTGTCCAAACAAGACCTGAACAATGAGAACATCAGTTAACATGCCAGTATGCATGGGAAGAATCTCATCTCATGGGGACCCACGGCAGATGGAGAGTTAGAGGCGATTAAAAACTACTGAGAGGGAGAATTAGTCTTCCCTAGGGATAAAGCCCTAAAAGGTTATCCAATACCAAGTGCTCAGCCCTAAAAATATACACATACAAGCAATATGAAACAGAGTCAGTAGATTGTGTTTATATATTTGTGTGTGTATGCATATATCTGTGTGTAAAACAATAATAATTAAAGAAAATGAGCCCATGAATTTGAGAGGGGTCAGGAGAGGCATCGAGTTAGAGGGAAGAGGGAGACAAGCAGGGGAAATGGTAGAATTACATTTTAAAGTAAAATTCATATGAACAAATAAATATAAAGGGCAAAAGATTGAATCCATATCTGGCTGCATTATCTCAATTAATTAATGATTTACTTGATTAAATAATTGATTAATTATTTAATCCAGTTAGACTTTAGTGTCCTTTTCTCTTAGAGGGAAATAGATAACTTAGGACACTCTCAAGGATCATTCTAGCTCTGTTAATCTAAAATCTTATATTTTTACAAAGGAGAGTCATCCATAAAACTGAACTATTCCTTTGAACAGAAAGAATTCCCTCTGTGTTGAAAAAAAGGTCACTCTAAATTGGGGGCAAGGAAGGGGTGACCAAACTCCTCAATGAAAACAATAAAGCACTCAGTATTGAGAGAAACCGAACTGGGAAAAAATTCATGGCTTGCTTGCCTCATACCAAAACCAGCTCATGCTAACTGTCATTATCTTGATGTTGTCTTTAAAATTACAAGGACCTAAATTATAGAGTGTTTTATAACCAAAACCACTTGCAAGTATTACCAGCTTCTTGCCTAACTATTACCTTTCTTTTAAGACCCTGATGGCCCCACCTACACACGCTTCAGACTTTGATTTCTCTTCTTGCTTTTCCTTCTTCCAAAATATCCTTCTATAGAATCTGGGTTCCCATACACAGCTTAGCAACTGAACAAGGTCATGAATGCTCGGCCATGGGACAATCTTCTGAACACAAATACCAAAAATAGGAGTTCTTTTTAAATGGCCCTAGAGGAAATGGCTCCCAAGCATCTGAAGACTACTGTTGGGGTTCAGGTGTCCAATCCCTAGGTGCAGTGAGGTCATGAAATCGCCTTTGTAACGAGTTTTCTTTCAGAAAGACAGAACAGCAAAACGTGCAAAATTTGAGTCAGACACTGAGAGGGGGTTGGATATAAATCGAAAGATGGATGAAGTTCTTAATGAAGACAAAGGGGACTCAAGACAAGGGAGGGCAAAGGGCTAACTTCTGTACAATATCTGCTGTATTAGGGTGCACGATTAACCCTTTAGAAATCATTCTTCCACGCTCTAGTCATCACCACCATTGTGTTATACAATCAAACACAGGATTTATATTTCCTGCCAACTTACATACAGAACCCAAAGGTAATTTTATACAATTATTTCAGTGTGTCTTGTTTTGATTTTCATCTGCCGCATGAGATGGCCTATAGAATTTTTCGGTATTTTAGTTGTGAGTTTCAGATCTTGAAGCAGTTTGGATTGGTACTTTGGAATTAGAATGGCTGAGCCTCTATCACATGTATACCCTCTTACTACTCTGTGGTAGGCTCTTTAAATTATTGCCATTGCTTACTTTTTAATGAAATAGTTTTATTTATTCGTTGATAATTTCACAAATGTATATGATACATTTTGATTATATTCACCCTTTACTCTGTGCCTCCAACTCTTTCTTGGTCCTCCCTGCCCAGTACCCTTCCCAATTTGAAGTCTTCTTTATGTTTTTGGTAACCAGTGAATCTAATTTGTGCCGCCACTGTTCATGGTTATGGTACCATGCATCAGGTCACAATCTGTCAACCTGTGACCAAATTTCTAACAAAAGCCAACTCTCCCTCTCCAGCAGCCATCAACTGCCAGTAACTCTCAGCCAGGTGTGAGATCCCACGTGCTCCTCCCACGCATACTTGAAAGTTGACTGACTTGTTCTCGTTCAGGTAACCACATCTTCTATGAGCTCATGAGCACAATGCTCCTATCATTTCTAGAAAACAGTTTCGCTCAACTCCTCAAAAACTTCCACCCCTTATATTCCTTTCATCCTCTTATCCATGTTGTTCTCTGAGCCTTGGGGTGAGGGAGGATGTGGCACTGTAGACGTCGCATTTATGGCTAAGTATTTGGCAGATACTTACTCTCCGGGCTCTTGCCAGATGTGAATCTCTGGATTACCCCCTTACCACTGTACTAAGAAGCTTCTTTGAGGGGTTGGGGATTTAGCTCAGTGGTAGAGTGCTTGCCTACCAAGCGCAAGGCCCTGGGTTCAGTCCTCAGCTCCAGAAAAAAAAAAAAAAGAAGAAGAAGAAGCTTCTTTGAGGAAGACTATGTAAGGACATAGAGATACATAGGTGTAGGGCAATTGATACTTATGCCCATTGAGAAAAACATAATTCTAGTAGATTCACCCCGATGGATATTGGGTTTAGGGCCAAATCTACTATACCAATAATGAGTTTTCTTAGGTTGAGTGCGTCTTAAATCTAGTCATAATGTGGTTGGCTACCCCTGTAACATTCATGATACTTTTGCACCCATAGGCATATCTTACTTGGTTAGTCACTCTTATAGCTCATGGAGTTCACAGTTGGATAAGACTGTTAACGATTTCCCTTCCTAGCAGCCTACATACCACCTTCTGGTACTATGAAAGCTAGCTACCAGAAAGGAAACTAAAAGAACAGCACCACCTTGATTTCTACATGTCCTGGGATTGGAGTGTGGTGTCTTCAGCAATATATGTGTATTCAGTAATATATGAGAGAGAGAGTTATACCATCACGTTCTGTTGTACAACCAAGAGGATGGCAAAAGACTGTATGGTTTGGGTGGTTGTTGGGACACTCCTGAGTGACAGTTACAAGAGCAGTATTCGAAATCCAGCATTTGGCTTTTTATTTGACAACTTATAGCTTTTGCGGGGGGAGTATTGTCCCTCATGTAAGGTAACCCCATTTAACAGCATCCCTCCCCATATGAAGCTTACAAACCAGTGGACTAGTAGGTTTCCACATGGCTTTCTCAAACACCCTTTATAGCTCAAGAATTCCATTTCAAATATGTGAAAATATATAAACTATCCATTTCATGACTACTATACAAGAGATAAACAAATGTCTTGCACAAGGCTCAATCTCAATCTTTCAACCTCATGTTGAAAAATAAATGTGTTCTCTCTCTCTCTCTCTCTCTCTCTCTCTCTCTCTCTCTCTCTCTCTCTCTCTCTCTCTCTCTCATCCAAATCAGAAGTTGAAGGGGAAAAAATTGTTCTGGTTGCCCGGTAGAAGACTGCATCAAACTCCCATACCAAATGAAAGACAGATCTTTGCAAACAGGACCCAGATGCTAGGAGATGATTCATGACTCAAGTGGTGGAACTTACTGAGGAGAGAAAAGCAGAAACACAAGCAGATGTAGACTCCTTCTAGTGGAAAGAGGGGCAAGCGGCTTTAGGTTTTACCTCTGTTGCAGACAGGAAGGGACTCTATAATTTGTATATCTCTGTGAATCCAATGAAGGCTATACTGGGCTTCCTGATCAGCTTCCTTGGATACAGGATACCTGGAGAAGAGGGCTGATATACTCAGTGGTCACATATGAAAACTGGAGTCAGCCTCCTTTCTGTAGGAAATGAGTTGAATGTGGAGACCGTGTGCTGAAGCAAAGATTCGTATGATCACTCAAGCAATACTATTTGCCCTGGAACTTACTTTGTCTAAGGCAGAATGACAATAAGGAAGGCTCTGTCTGGGGCCCTCATGCCACAGAGTAGCACCTGTTTCATTCTCTGTGTCTAATGAAGTCTTCACAGATGAAAGCACAACACTCAGCTATAAACAATAATCAACCCCAATCTACCAGGAGCTAAATTATACGTTTGCAGGGATTTGAAGGGCTGAGAGTACCCTCTTGCAAGTGGTTGTGTAAAACATTCTCAGGCCAGTGTTCCTGACAACATCCCAGGACCTCGATATAAAATTAAAAAAAAAAAAAAACACTAATATTTATTATGACCCTGTGATTTTCTAAATATTTTTAATACTCCATTTTCAATTCATCTCCAGAACCAGAATGTGGGGCAATTATTCCAAATCTACATTTATAGTGTCATGAAGCCCAAATGGGGCTGCTGCATTGCTGGACACACAATGTGCAATGACCGGAGAATCGTGCCCAGGGAGCCTGCTAACAATGATAGTGTGACTTGCTACATAACACTCTTTGGAAAGGTCTCCACTGTGATTCGAATGCAAGACTTACTGCTTTTTAAATACCCGTGTTAGTTATTTCATAAGATATCAGAAACTGAGGTCTTTAAATACTTGAAAGAAAATATAATTGTTATATCTCTTAGACACTTATAAATAGACCCTATCCTCAAGGCTTTCCAGATGATTAGCACTCAAATATGTGACTCCTGTGTAGGGAAACTGGCAAACAATAAACACAACCCATGGTCTTTAAGCAGGATATGAACCAGGCATTTCTGTGAAGTATTAGCCTTTGTATGTGGGACTCCTCAGTTCTGAGTTCAAGAAAAAATTTTGGTAACAGGCCAGGATGATTATAGGGTATAAGGAAGACTCAAAAGAAGTTTACAAATATTCACTTTCTGTTAACACATATTAGAATCGGGGGTTGGATAAAGTCCACTAGAGTGTGTTTCCAGCAGTATCAAGCAAAGAGAAAAGAAAACTTAACTAAAATAATGCTGGGCCCCTGTGCATGGGACGCACACATAGTTGTGGGTATACACCATACTAGGTTCTGTGAGGCACACTTTGAGGGATGTGACCCACATAGGTCTCAAGAACTGACAACCTACCAAAAAAAAGATGAAATGAACCTGAGGCCAGTGGAAGGGACAAGGCATCACATACGGTGAGCCTCTAGGCGCTATGGTCAGTCCCTATGATTACAAAGAAAATGATCCTGGAGATGGCCCTGCTCTCAGTGTGGGCCACAGACTATTCAGTACTGATGACTTTGAGGGCAGCCGTGGGAGGTGATAATTTGGTGCTGAAACGTGAGTAGGTCCTCCGCAAAGAGCTTGCTTGAGAACACAAACCTGAGTGACAGCAAAATCACCAGGAGGAAAAATCTACAATCTAAGAACCAAGACAGAAGCAAGAGCGAATACTCAAAACTGAAGCGAGAAATAAACGCAAGCATGTTGGGGAAGCGAAAATAAACAGAGAAGCCAGCCGCACGCAAGACCAGGGAAGGCCACTTTAGAAGCTTGCATATCCCTTTAAATGCAGTAGGGAACCTCAAGAAGATGTGAAGTTGTGGGATGATATGATCTGATTTATGATTTTTAAAATACCATTCTGGCTACTGCATGGAGAATGGATAGTTGCTAGGTGAGCGAAATGGGAGAAGAGATCATTTAAGGACTATTGGAGTTACTCAGGAAGAAAATGAAATGAGCCTGCCTGAAGTACATTGGGGAGAAAGAGAAGCGGACAGCCTGTAGATATATCATCTTGGAAGAGCAGAGAGAACTTGCTGATGGATTGGCTACAGGTACAGAAAGGGAAACTTAAGGATTAAAAAATGAACCCAGGTCTTTTGTCCCGAGCATGTGGAGAAACAGTTTGCTCCTGCACTAGATTGAGAGAGCAGAATAAAGAGCTCTCGGTTAACCATTGTATTTGCTACTTGTATTGTTTCTGTGGTAAAAGACCCGGCAATGGCAATTTAAGGAAATATTTCTTGCTCACACGTGGGTCAAGGGTACTTGTTCTCTTGTTCACTGTGGCAGAGAAATCATCGTGGCAGGAGAGTGAGGTGGCTGATCACATTGTGACCACAGTCAGGAAAGAAAGAGAGAGAGAGAGAGAAAGGAGAGAGAGAGAGAGAGAGAGAGAGAGAGAGAGAGAGAGAGAGAGAGAGAGAGAGAGAAATGCAGGGGCTCAGCTCTCTTCTCCTTTTTATTCAGTGCAGGACCCCAGCCTACAGGATTGTACCTTCTGTGTTTATGGTAGGTCTTCTCGTTTTAATTTATCTCATGTAGAATCTCTCCCACAGACGTGTCCAGAGGTTAGTCTTTTATCTCTTAGGAGAGTCTAGATCCTGTCCAGTTGAACATCATCATCAGCCATCACAGCTGTGTTAAGCTGATTGGTGAATCCGATGTCCAAGCACAGATTCCTGCCAGGCAGTAGAATATGTGATTTTGGAGTTCAATGAAGGAGCTAAGACTAGGGATATACATGCTGAAGATATAATGGAACAGAAGAAACCATGAGAAGAAAGTAACCTGACATCAAAGTTAGCAGATCAAGGGACTTCCAAACTTAGACTTGGTAAAGAACAGCCACATAAACACCAAATCCATATGAGTGGGAGGTTGAAGTAATGTCCAAAGCATTTCATTCATCTGTTTGTTCAACAAACATCTACAGGCTGTGTATTACCTATCAGTCTTTGATGTCAGTATTAATATTGGTGAGATAAACTCAGTTCATGTGACCTGTGCTGCTCATAATCATCATGTGACCATGTGGTCCAGAAAATGAGAGAATCATGCCACATATTGGGATGGTGAGGAATTAAGATATATAGTATAGGTTCTTGAGAAAGGTGACTTCTGATGTGGCATGTGCTGGGAAAGTAGCAATGAGGAAGGTGAGAGACTTGAGGGTGTTTTACTCCAGCCAAATCTTCACCGGGGTGAAATAGTTTGTTCAGCCATAACAGAAAATCCAATGTATTAATGCCCATAAAACACCATATAAAATCCATGCTAACTAATAGTCACTGGAAGCTTTGAAGGTCAACAATAACATTAAAGAGGTTTAATTTGGGTGTGTACAAATAGATATGTTTGGAAAAGTCATTCTCAGCAATAAGAGTACAAATTAGGACAAGACAGAGCAGGTGGATAAGTTAGAGTAGTGTCTGGGATATCACATAGACTCTCACTCACATTGCAGAGGATAAAGAAAATAGGTCCTATTCAAACATTTTATACAACGTAGGCTCTAACAGATATTTGGGATATGAAATGGAAAATGTGGAGGGAAAAATCAGAAGTTCTACAAGAAGCATTTGTTAATGGCTCAAGTAACCATATAGATAGCATTTCCATTCACTGGGATAAGACAGCTGTCTCTGAGCACATAATGCAGTTCAAGTTCCAGCTACTCCTCTTTCTGTTTTCTGTGACTGTAATAGGTTTATTTGATATACCTGGGGGAATTTACATAACCTTCTGCAACCTCACTTTTTCAACTTGGAAAATATGGATCCTTGGTATTTGTAAATGGTTGCTAAGAGGATAAAAGAGATTATATTCACAAACCCCATGTTAATGTGTGTTATGTACCGTGTGGAAGGCAAACTTATGGCCCCCAAAATTATTTATATCCAAATCCTTGGACCCCATGACCCTGTTACTCTACACACAAAGGTAATTAAGATTGGAGGTGGAATTGTTTGGCCAATCAGATGACCTTTAGAAGTGAGAGTATCTTAGGCTATCCAGTATAGCAATAAATGGCCACATGTGTTAAAGAAAGCAGAAATATACCAGCATATGGATACTATCTAAAATCATCTGCATTGAATATGGAATAAAAAAAATGGATGCATCAGAAAATTTTGGAAGTCTCTAAAAACCAACAGGGGCAAGAAAACAGATTCTCACTACAACCTGCAGGATGACTCACAGCCCATTTAGACCTTGACACTCATCATGAGAGAGCCACCTCGGACCTTTAACACAATCTGTAAGATCATATGCACCATCTTTAAGCCATGAACTCTGTGGAAGGTTAAAAAAGAAATCTAGCACCCATTGCAATAAACATTAACAACATTAAAAGTATTGTAGGAAGTAAGTTAGACAAAGGAAGGAAGGGAGAGACAAGGTGGAGAGGGGCGAGAAAGGGGTTAGATGTTTTGGTTGAGTGGACACTTTCTGATGTGCCAGGGAAGAGAAAAAAAACAGGCGTGTTCAGGAATCAGTGAATGGCGACATGGGCCTCGCTTAGGCCACGGGTGAAGATGGCTGCAAAACTGAGATGTCAGATACGATTCTACACTCGGAAAGAACGATAGTTAATCTCAGATGGTGGGTCCACACAGCCCCTCAGTCAGCCTTCCCACTGGCCTCTCTTATATCCTTTAAGCTGTGATTCCATTTTAAGTGAATGGAGGGAATCAAAAGTACAGTTTTTGAGAGATGCCTGCAGACTCTGCTCTTGGGAGTGAGGCCCATTAAGGCAGACTCAAATATGTGTGAGGTCTTCTCACAGCAACACAAGGATGGCTTCTCTGATGAAGATGGTGGACTAGGGGTTAAAAAAATAAAATAAAATTGCCCAGGTTAGACGTAGTTTATTGGCAAGAATTGACTCTGTTGTGACTGTGTTCAAAACAAGATGGATTTCTCTGGGAAAGGCATTTCTCAATGTCTGTGACATGGGAACGGCTGCCCTGCCCTGCTCTCCTCGCAGATTGCTGAGATCAAACAGGGAGCGTGAAGGAACTTTGTAACCAGAAAAGAATGACATAATGGCTGCCAGCGTTCACTAGACCAACAGCTCCCAGCAGCATCTCGGTCCCTCTTAGGTTTCGGTGCTGTCTGTTTGCAAGTTTAATCACATATACACGTACCATAAAGTCATCCCTTCATTTCCACCTCTTCCTGTCTCCCCGATGTTTACTATTCCCTTTCCAATCAGCTGCCAACTTTGATCACTGTTTTGCTTTCTTGTTAAACAGATCTCTGAAATTCGCTTATCTGGGGATCAGTTCCATGATCCTAATTGCTCATGCATAATCTCAAAGCCTGTCAAAGAAAGCCCGGGGGAGGCGACTCACCTGGGAACTCTGTATAAGCAGGCAGCAAGACTGACATGTGAAATGAGAGAGTTTTGCTGGAATCAATGCTCATTTTGAGTTTCATTTTCTGTTCCAGAACCAAGGAACAATAAAGGCACCAAAGTGTCAAGAGGCAATTTCGTTGGTTATATACCAATGATAATTTCATAATTAATTGAGATGACTGTTCCTAAAATTATATGTTCAGAGTAAGTTTCAGGGGGTTGATTTTTATTGAGTTCATCTTTCCTTTTCATAGCCCCATTTGGAGGCTTTGATGGATTATTTGTAAGCCATAAAAATACTCACTGCTTCCACCATGAAACCACTTCTGCCACACATAAATGCAGAAATCTTCTTTACAACTATACCCTTCCAGAGCCCCAGCTAGATAGCATGTTGGCTTATGTCCAGAATGATCAGGCAGGTAAGTTTAATCATCAAGCTAATGTTTGACATTAATACACCCCTCTGGACTACACACCCACTAAGAGGATTCAGCGGCAACACTAATGAAGTCTGCAGCATGCCCAGCAGGGAAACAGCCATCTCCAGATGGAGTAGGCATACAGGGTAGCCTAAGTATCACATCTGCCACTGGACTACTTCAACCTGTAGATCTCAGCGCTGAGCATCCAAGCAAAAGGATCTGGCAGTAAAAAAAAATCAGTAGAGCCATTCATGGTAGACAATTCTCTCACTGTGGTCCATTCTTACTCAACGCATGTAATTTCTGCCCACCTTTAGTACTCTTTGACACCTACTCTCTACCAATAGTTCCCTAGGAAGAAAGAACTTGGTTTTCTATAAACCAACAAAAAAATGCAAAATCTGAAAATATAGTTTTATGTGTTTTAATATTCTTCTTTCCTAAGTCCAAGAGAGCTGTACTGGCTTGCAGAGCACGGGCCTCTTGAGCAATACCGCATCACCTGCTGAGTCTCCATTTCCCTGTTGTCTATGTGACAACCAAGGTTTCACATCCCAGAGTAGGAATATGGGGAGATGGAGAGTAAAAATCCTCCCCATCATGCATGAAAATAAACCCCCATCATGATCAATGGCATTTCCCACACACAGTTAAAACAATCAACACAAGTGGAACACCTTACCAGAAAGCTTCAAAATCACACTTTAAAGCCACGAAGTGTTATTTCTACATATAGAATCTTAGAGAAATCCCAGGAGGCCTCTTCTGTTAAATTGGTATCTGCTTGGCATCCAGAGTTTCTCTTTTACCTGTCAGGATTCAAGCATGCTGGCATGGGCCCATCTGGGTTGAGAACTCAGTCTTAGAGCTCAGAGATTAGGCTTGTCAATGAGAGATTCAGTGTCTCTTTCTCATGCACACACACAAACATCAGAACCTGGCTTCTGGCTTCCTCATTCTCTTAGGACAACCTAGTTGTCTTTAGTCTCCCCGATAGTCCTAGTTTGCTCCTGTCCAGGGAAAAACACAGATTTCCAGATAGGCACAACAGTAAACAAGAAAAAATATCAACTACTGTTTGTGGTGATATTTTGTTTGTGCACCCCAATAAAGCTTATCTGGAGAACAGAAGAAAAAGTCAGCCACTGTATTAAGCATAGAAGTCAGGCAATGGTAGCATGTGCCTTTAATCCTAGCATTCGGGAGGCAGAGATTCATCTAGATCTCTGTGAGTTCAAGGCCACACTGGGAACAGAGTCAGGTATAGTGGCACATGCCTTTAATCCCATCACTAACCATAGAGGTCTGGAGGTCTGTACAAACAGACAGGAAGTGACAGAGCTGGGCAGAAAGAGGAGGTGATGTAGTTCGGTAGAGAGAGGAAGTGAGATGGCAGGGACAGGAAGGATATAGGCGTGAGAATACAGGAAGCAGCTCTCACTTTGGCTAAGGATTTCTAGCAGTAAGAACGTGGCTGGCTTCTTTCCGCTTCCCTGATCTTTCAGTTTTTACCCCAATATCTGGCTCTGAGTTTTTTTTATTAATAAGACTGGTTAGCAATTCATCTTACAACTATTATCATCACATCTTGGGCTGCTTTCCCTACAAAGAATCTTCTGTGTTCATTCACCACAGTTGCCTTCTTGGTAAACTCATTCCTCAACACCTGTAAAGAACAATGAAGTCTATCCTGCTTTGATTGTCTAGACAATGTCAATGTCGTCCTTTATACTTCCATCAGGATGTTGCCATCACTTCACAATAGTTGCTCAGCCTCTTGCATTGATGCTATTCCATAAGCTCCTTTCACACAAGAATCTTGTGTTATTCACCAGAGTACAGGGCCTGCCAGAGCCAATCCATCACAAATGGAAGTGACTAGTAGAAAGGATGAATGAGCATATGAGCAATTCAAACTGTGAGTGTTGCTATAGGCAGCTAAGGCTAGTCACTGATGTAAGAAAACTGGTTGCCGAGGTCAATTAGAGCAAAGGTCTCCTGTCCTGACCACACCTCAAAATTCTCCCAAAATGACAGAGGGCAGGCAAGAGAGAGAAAGAGAGAGAGAGAGAGAGAGAGAGAGAGAGAGAGAGAGAGAGAGAGAGAGAGAGAGATCTACAGATTCATTCCTCATCGTGGCTTGAAAAATTGTATGAGTATATATAAATCAAAGATGAGTTCATCTTAAAATAGTTAAAGAAATCATGAATTAAGAAAGAGAAATGAGTTGAAGACAGTGATGTAGCCTATCTTATTATCAGATATAGTTTACATAAACCCTTAATGTGGACAGTGCATATATTTGGGCAACCAAGAAATCAGGGTCATCATATAAAGTAAATGGGGCCAATTGCATTTTAAATGTCTTGAGAACGCAAAATACAACACACAGCATCGTTGCCCTGCTGCACACAGTGACTAAACCACCTGCCAGAGAAGTTCTGCCTCCATGTACACTTCCCCAGCTCACTGAGCCCTGCATTTCTGTCATACAAGGGGAGATCCAAGTGACTTTAGAACCCTGAAGTCCTTTCTTCCACCTTGAGCTCCTGTTACAGGTGACCAAACAACTATTTTTTAATTCCACTAAGAAGAAAATGCATTGCTTTCCAGCACCACAGACAGAGAGGAACGGAAGAGCATAGAACACTGTGTGACTAATAATCTTGAGTTATAAGTGTGGACAACACCACAGACTTTTGGACTAGGCCATGCTTTCCTAGTCCCTCTATCTCTTAGTAGAAGTATGGACCTATTCTCTTTAGCTGTAGCTCTTGAGTTTAATTTCCTCTTCTACAAAATGGAGATGATTGTCCATAATTTCGAATCTTGGGCATCAATCTATTTATCTAAAAGCTTTCTAACAAGTGTTCTCTGGTTATGATATCTTGATATAAAGATAAAATTGTTATTGCTATGGAAAAGTAGAGGAAGAAAAGAATCAGAAAAATGAAACACAAAAGGGGATACCACTGATCCCCAAAGGTGGCAGGAACTAAGAAACAAGGAGAAGGGAACAGGAAGAGTGGAAAAAAACGAGGGAAGCATTATGATAGACAGACAGACTGATATCAAAACTGAAAAAAACGTGTGAAGAGTTATCTCCCTTGTGTAGAATGAGAAACTAATACTTAAGAGCTACAGAGTAAGAAAGTAGGGTCATAGTGTTTCTTAGAGAATGAGGAACTAGAATGCATGTCTCCTTGTTCAAAAGTCTGGTTTCATCAGAGGGAATGTAGATAGAATGGGATAGAATTCCTTACTTAGTCTGGCAACTTTATCTCTGCACTTGCTATTTGGAGAAAAAAAATATCTTCTGCCTCAGCCTGGGCAAGCATAAATATGACTTGAAGCTAATCTATTTATGTAGACCCAGACCAATTTACCATCAGCTCAGCCACAAATTATCTGTACATATATCTATGTTCCTGATAAGAGTCTCATTGGGCCAACAAGATGGATCCATTGGTGAAGGCATTTGCTGCCAAATCTGACAAACTTTGATCCTTAGAACCCACATGGGAGAAGAGAACAGATTCATCAAGTTGTCCTCTGACCTTCCAATACACACACTGTGGTTAGTACATACATACATACACACACACACACACACACACGCACACGCACACGCACACGCACACGCACACGCACACGCACACGCACACGCACACACACACACACACACACACACACACACACACACACACACACTGCTCCCAAACAAATAAATATGACAAAATATGGCTCAGGTCTTTTCTGGTAGAGGAGGTAAAAATTTCAAGGAAATAGAAGTAGCGTTTTATGGAGATCTAGGGTGAGTGCCAGTTACAAGAGTCATATGAAACTATTGGAGAATGGATCCAGGTCTTGGACTGTCTAATCCACACTAGATAAGAGCCTCATTTTTTCCTTTAGGGTTCAGCATGAGTCAATTCTTCTCAGAATCCTATCCTGCCTTTTTCATCTTAAGGTCATAACCATGTCCCATGTAGAGCATGGAGTTACCACCTTGTTCTCTCCTGGCTGTATAAATTCTGTCTCTCTGAAATCTCCCATGGGTAGTAAGATTAACTTCATGATTGGTACAGGCAGGAGTGAATAGGCATTTACAATTTCCAAGCATTTTGAATCTTTCATCTCATTTGAGTCTCTTAATTCAAAGGGCAAGTAGGACAGAAACAGACAGTGTAATCAGTAAGGACCCTCAGCTCCTACAGTTGGGCCAAAGTAGGCAGACAGAGAAGCCTGCCACTGATTTCTAGTCCCCTAAAGGACTTTGACAGGCTTCCTTCTTAGAAGAGGCCAGGGTGATCGCACCAAAAGGATGTGTTCTCCTCTACCCTTCAGTCTCTACATGCATTCTGTGCTTTAAGTTCTCTGACAGTTCTCCCTTTCTCGACATAAAAAGCTTTGGGAACTACTTAAACTAAAATTATTACCCTTTCTTTAAAATTACTCTTTTTTTTTAAAGCTGATAATGCTGAGCAGAGGTTAAAACAGCCTTCCCTAGGGAAGAGCACCCTGACTGGTTGAGTAATATCAAATGGTCAGCCTTGAAAGCATACATTATACAGACTGAGCAGGTTCTATTCATATATATATGTGTATATATATATATATATATATATATATATACACATATATATATGATAGACATAGATATTTATATTTACTTATCCATATATTCATATATAGGTATATATGAATAAGAGACTGTAAGCTTGAAAGAGATAGAGGCAAGGGGATACATTGGAGTGTTTGGAAAGAGAAAATTGTAGGTGAAATGACACAATTATATTATAATCTAAAAAAGTATTTTAAAAACCAAATAACCATGAATTATTGTAAAAGCACGTGGTTGCAGTGAATTCATCATTCATGAACATTAAGACATCTGCTACCTTGCAACTAGCCACTAACCACAAATAAATGGCAACATGGGTGCTGAGCCTTTATGAACTTGCAGATTCAGGACTGGTTAACTGCTTCAAACCTGTCAAAATGCTCTGAGACCCTGATCCATCATCAGTTCATGAGCATAGTGGAGAATATTCAAGTGTGTCATGTGTTCAGACCTAGCTTGTTTCCCATAAGCCTTAGGTAACAGATGCTCGCCAACAAATCATGGGAACCCCTGTGCTGCTGTAGTTTCTGATCATGTAAAGTACACATGGCTGCAGCCTGGCTTGCTCCTTAGCAGCCAGCTAATCTCGTTAAGCTTGGTTTCTCAGAGCAACAACTTGCCCAGGTCATAAAGTAACTTCATGATAAAACTTGGACTAGAATTGTGGAGTCAACCGTCTGGGTCGAAGTCCTTTTCTACTCAACTTTGAAACCTTTCAGATCAATTCACTTAAAGCCAAAGCAATTACAACTTAACTCATTTTAAAAGTTAAAAAATCCACAGTGGAATCCTTATTTTGTTTTCTTTAAAAATCCTTGGAACCCAAGTTAAGTATAGAATAGGAGAAATTGCACAGATGTCTTCGGGGCTTGAGGAAAGGAATTCTGAACGTCACTCATGACATTTGCTTTAAATTATGAATAAAATGCAAATACAAGCCAGCTTCCAGGGCATAACATTGTTAACAGTTGTTACAGCAGAAGAGATCTGCCCAGAAGATTAACAAACAGGAAACATTATAGAAAATAAAGCTTGAGTTATTTGAAGATGAGGGTGGAGCCACAAGGGGAAAGGAAAGGTAACAGTCAAGGTCAGCAAGGCCAGGTATGACAGGAATCGAGCATCCTACAGCTTGAATACATTTGCTTGGTGAGTTTGAAGGGTAACCTAGGGACCTAGAGCTTGCTTAGAATCGGTCATGGCACCTTTTGAAGTGCTTACTTAAATATTGACCTCATGTCACATTTCTGCCCTCTGGGAATTAGACAATGCAAGTGTGACTAGTCACTTTGTAAAAAGTAAGCACATTTAAGAAGTAACACAATGCTCTGTGTCACAACAAAGAGCCAATAGAGGTGGTTGCCATGCCACAGGGTACTGTTGAGGCTTGGTTGGGAAATCACTGGACTTATAGAAGTGTTCAAGTCCTTGACATTGTGACACCATACTCCGTGAATAAAGTCCACATTTAAAAATGGCCTGACAGAGTTACAGTAACGAATAAAATCACACACACACACAAAAATATCTCCTTACATTTGAAGTTCGTTTATACTTCTGTGTTGGGCTGCATTCATAAAAAACAGCCCTTGGGTTGCAGGTTGAACAGGCCTGTGGGTTCAACGCCCTCTCTTGCATGGTCCCACACCTAAGTCTTATGTATCTGGGTTTAAAGGTGTGACATAATTCAGAAGAAATTATTAGTCATTCTTGTGTAACAATTTCCTGTTATTTGAAACAATGCATTCTGGAGGGAGGCTCCTTTAAGACCCAGAAAGAACACACACACACACACACACACACACACACACACACGTATCTTGGGCGGTTTCTCAGACTTAGAAGCCCTCTATGACAAATCCCCATAGTATGGTGATATTGTGTTTCCCAATATATTGTGAACACTAATAAACTTACCTGGGATCAGAGAACAGAACAGTCACTAGATATAGAGGCCAGAAAATGGTGGCACACACACCTTTAATCCTAGCATTCCAAAGGCAGAGATCCGTCTGGATCTCTGTGAGTTCAAAGCCACACTGGAAACTGAGCCAGGCATGGTGACACATGCCTTTAATCCCAAGAAGTGATGGCAGGAAGCAGAAAGGTACACAAGGTGTGAAAACCAGGACTAGAGTCGGTTAAGCTTTTAGGCTTTTGAGCAGTAGTTCAGCTGAGATCCATTCGGATGAGGGCATAGAGGCTTACAGCTTGAGGAAACAAGATCAGCTGAGGAATTGGTGAGATGAGGTTAGTTGTGGCTGGTTCTCTGATCTTTCAGCATTCACCCCAATACCTGGCTCTTTAATTAATTTAATTAATAAGACCTTTTAAGATTCGTGTTACACCATGGTCTTACTAGCAGTAACAATTTTGAAGAGGAGGCTCTTTGACTGACTGCTGAGCCTCACAGAAGTCCTGCAGGGAGCTCTGGTGATGCAGATTTGGCCATTATCCTCCATCCCGTGACTGGCTTTCTGCTGTTGCAGCCACTATTGAGCTATCCGTGCTTGTAACTGCTCACTCACACTCTGTAAGTAAGCCTTGTCAACTCATTCTTTCACAGTGGAAATCATGACCGAGTTTCGGTCCCATCTCTGAAATGAACAGACATTTGTTCATGGGTCTCAGGAAAAGTCATACAAGAGTCAGCTTTTAGATGCTTATAATGTGAACTTTGAGATCCAAAGACACCCTAAGACACCGAGTAACAGATATGTTTGTTTCATAGGAAAAATCTCAAACAAACCCAATCTGAAGCATATGAAACTAGTTTCCATGCCATTTGAACCATTCTCTACTCTAATGGCTTTGGGCTTCTGAAGCTTTGCAGAAGGGGTCATTTCTGATGTATCTGTTCACTTTCTGTCACACCATGTACACCATCTGCAGAGAATACAGGCATCGCAGGAAACATCTGTTCCCACCACCCATCTCCAGAGCGCCTACTTTCTAAAGATCCTGGGACTATTATGTGTAGGCTAAAAGAGTTCATCCCTCCTTCAGTCTACTTCATTTTCCCAGACCCGGCTGATTCATCCTGAATGTTGTTGTATTGGTAACACATGGCTTTATATTATTATGCAAATGTGCATGCTCTTTGCAAACTGACAGTAATTGCCAGGCTGAAAATTCACTGCAGTGGTCATATTTCCTGGGAGCATGCCTCAGGAGGAGGTTGGATAGTGACCTTTTCATTTGTCTGAGCAAATATGAAAGAAAATTATTGACTTTGTTTTTTAAATATTTACTTACTTCCCTGTCAAAATAATTGACATCAATAAGCATATCGGGTGCTTGTATTTCCGGCATGCATTGGAATTTCACCCTTCCTACTACTCAAGGCTATTTTCGTTCCAGGACTCCAGCTGTTTAAGCTCCTCTGCCACCAGGAAATGAAATTTGTATTTAAGATGTTACATTCCGCAGGCTCTGTGCTGAGGAATGAACCTTCTTAACATCACCATCGGAAGGAAACCCCAAACGCACACTAGCTTCCCACAAGTCTGTGGAGACTGGGCTTGATCTGCCTTTGTTTTAAGTGCTCTAATAATTCTTAAATAAACTTTCCTTCCTGCACACGATAGCACCCATGTGCACCTTATCAATAAGCTGGAAATGCATGTAGCCAGGGTTATTAATCAATTGAGCCTGCTGTGATTAGATAATTAATAAAGGAAACGTACTTGACAAAAGGGATAGATTTTAAATTTTTAATGCCTTATCATGAATTAGTGAGTAGAATTTTAATGGGCACTTCAGCTTCCTACTGTTCAATTTGGCAAGGAAAAAAGGCAGCTTTTCTGTGCTTGCTGGGTAGTATGGAGAGTAGTAAAGACCTGGCGGGATCCAGGGGGTAGTGGTTCTAAGTAATGAGCTATTTTTGACATTCAGGCCTCACTCTACCTGTCTACACAGGTAGTAGAGGTAACCAGCAGTAGCTAATACCCTTGGATGTTTATCATTTTTTCTTAGTATCCACTGGTGAACATCAAACTGAAGATCTTGCCCTACCGGACAAACATTTTAACCACTAAACTCCACCCTCAACCCCACAAATCACTTGCTATTATGTACTAATAACACTCTACACCCAGCCAACCAAACAAAGGGGGAAAGAAAAATAATAAGATGTTTACTAAATTCTGTTTCTCAAGATAGGTGTTGGAAAATATATAGTTATGAACTCTTAAAAAAATTCTCAAAGTCCCAAGGGGGAAACAAATAATTGTTTAAATACAAGGTAATTGAGTTATCAGAAACTTAATAGTTTCACACAAAGTTTGTGCATGTGGCTTGGAGCTCTTGGTTAAACTGGGTTGGCTAGCCCAAGAGGTGAAGGAGCCCACTTGCCTCTGCTGCTCCAACTGTGTGTTACAAACATTCACTACCACACATGGTTTATGAATTCTTAGAATCAAATTTGGTCCTTAGTCTTGCAAAACAAACAAACTAACAACTGAGCTCTCTCCCTAGACCCCAGGCTAGAGAGCTATTCAACATCACTAAAACACTGCAATTTCTTGAATCTTCATAATACTAGAAGATACATGTGATCACATTTTGCTCTAAAGTTCTATAGAGTTATATAATTAAAGGCTGTCCAAACCCATAACTAGATGTTTTTAAAAATTATAGACCCTCTTAAGATGGATTTCCCTAACTGAGCTTTCTGTTTGCAGAAGGTTGGTAGTGTCA
The DNA here is from genome assembly GCF_007827085.1 of Peromyscus californicus insignis. Classification (NCBI taxonomy): domain Eukaryota; kingdom Metazoa; phylum Chordata; class Mammalia; order Rodentia; family Cricetidae; genus Peromyscus; species Peromyscus californicus. The sequence continues at coordinate 9,794,378 of NW_026294492.1, forward strand.
GTTTTAGAATCGAAGACTGGCTAATGTATTTTTCCAGTTTAGTCTCATGATAAATTTGATGATAGAAGAACCTAGAATTTTAACGAGTGATACTCTGAAGACTCTGCCATCACACTTTGACGCTTCATACTTCTTTTCTAATTGTGATTTACAGAGCGATCTTTGAATACTCTACTTATTTCAACTGTTATGTTAATGTGTTTTGGGTGGGGAAATACAGTATACTAAGAGACTATGAAGCTTTATGTATTTTGTGCACACCATACAGAAGAAATGACAACTGTACACCTTGAATTTCATTATACTTACATTTTATTCTGCTGCCTCTGAAAAATGCAGGTAAAAGTGATTTTGCTTCTCCTCCTGTCTGTGGTCACTGCCAAGTATCCATGAGGGAGCTATCTGAAAGAATTATGTGATCTAAAGAGTTCTGAAGTAATCAGACTGCATAAAAACTAATTACAATAACTGACAGCTTGGAGATTGATTATTAAAAAGAACACATGATGGTATAATTTTTTTCAGACTAAGTAGGTTGTATTTGGGAATATATGTGTGCATACATATACATTTGTAGCAACAATTAAAAGAAAGAGACCATGAATTTGAAAGATTGCAAGGAGGGGTGAATGGGACGGTTTGGATGGAAGAAGGGATGGGAGAAATGATATATTATAATCTCAAATATCATAGGAAATGTTTTGGAAATGGAAAAATTGGATTCCGGTTTCTTTTTACCTTCCATTCCTAAATAACAGATTTGTCACATGCAAGAGGAAATGAATTCTTCTAAATTTATAGAAAACGGAGGCTATTTCAGGCACAATTAAATCAATTGAGGAAAAATAAAGCAGAATATAAATGAATCCCATTTTAAACAAATATGACAGAAAATTCATGCCACATGGATTTACTAAATGTAGTAATTGGGATATTTCTTATAACCTAGAATAGATTACAGTGCCCCAGATAAATGACTTAATCTAACAAAGAAGCACTGTTATAATGTTTCACTTTTTTTTTTGAAACTAATAAATAGTAAATTCTTCATTCATTGTGGAGAGTTTTCCCGAGTTTTGCAAAACATGGCGTAGGACCACAGAATGTTAGGACAGTATAAATGGGTAAAGACTCAGAAATTACCTGGTGATGAGCAGACCTTGATTGATCATTGGTGAGATGGAATCAGGAACTCACTTTGCCTTTCATTTCTAAGTAGGATGATTATTGACTTCCATGATGCTCCAGAAATATACTTGGCACAAGGTCTACAATAGCTAAGAGCATATAGCTCCTGCCTCAGGGAGCAAGTGGGTCATTGTACTGAAAAGAGCTGCTTCTCCTGGCAAGGAAAAATGTAACTGCCTTTGAAGACACAGTCCAGAAGCTTCTATCCTAGGTAGAACATCTGGAGTACCTATGTGGAGGAGTTCCTCTAAAAACTGGCTTTCAAGAGGGCTTCTCTCTGCAATAGACTACTGGTGATGTAGCCAGGAACAAAGGGCAATTTTTCCAAGGCCATAGTCTCATAGACAAAATACTTTTTAAAAGACACAGCTGGAAATTTCAAGAACATTGTTATTGGCTTTTGAGATTAATTATTTTGAAGGGGTGAGGTGGAGAGAGACAAACTGGAAATTTCAGCATTTACCGGGATGAAAGAGATGAATAAGAGGAAAGAAAAATGTCATTAATGCTTCCTGACTTAGAAGACAGAAAGCCTTGCCGGGTGGTGGTGGTGCACGCCTTTAATCCCACCACTCGGGAGGCAGAGGCAGGCGGATCTCTGTCAGTTCGAGGCCAGGCTGGTCTACAAAGCGAGTTCCAGGAAAGGCGCAAAGCTACACAGAGAAACCCTGACTCAAAAAACCAAAAAAAAAAAAAAAAAAAAAAAAAAAAAAAAAAAGAAGAAGAAGAAGAAGAAGACAGAAATCCAGCAAACTCAGTGATGGAGGACCAGATGTAGGAAGGGACTCTTGAGCGTTCCCCAAGTACCAAAGGCCTTAAGATTTTGGCCTGTTTGTGAAAAAGGGAAGTGACATTTGAACTTCTATTTTCTGAATGAGAGCTCAGAAAGTGGCAGGCTTAGGATGGAACGTCTATAAGCAATGAATCAAGGGAGGGCCTTCTGGGGCCTGTAAGTACATTCCTCACTAAAAGGATAGTTATTCTGCCCATTGCCTATTATGCCTTCCAATATATAATGTTTCTTTCCGACTTTATGGCTTCAGTCTTTCCTTATGACCTAAAATAGATTTTTTCTACTTATCACAAAGCTTGATAAGATAATTGATCTACTTATCAGCCTTGTGTGGAGAAGGGAGGCTCCTATTACCCACATCCAATACTATTACCAACCAATGAAGAGGCAATTTGTAGAGGAAGTTAATGACAGTTAGCCATCCTGTCTGTATCAGAGTGTGGCATAAGGATGGCATTCTTGCATCTGAAGAGGGTCTCCAGGCGTGGGAAGTGTTTGCTGTCTGAATTAGAAAGGATCTCTTCAGCCCGTGGATCATACTATTTTTACCACAGGAAGCTGACATGAATGTCCATGACATCTCAGATAGCATTTGGGAAGTAGTTGTTTGCAAATGGCCCTGTTTGTTCCCCACCTCCCTGCCTCACAGCCTCGATCCACAAGCTGCTCCAAGAAGCAAAGAAAACACACAAAGGCTCAGAGAGGACCTTGGCCAGGATAATGCTAACTATCATTCAGCAAGACCAAAACAAGAGAATGGAAAGGAAAGTAAGCCCAAGGTACAAAAAGCAGTATGTGTTTCCTCGAGCAGGAAGCACAAACAAAATCCTTACTAAGGCTAATCACTGCTTCTTTACTTCTCTAACACACTGGAACAACTGTACGTTTGGGAAAAAAAAAATTGAAAGGAAAAGTAGCTATAGCATGAAGTGTGAGGGCAAGATCCACAGAGACTCTGATGTTGCCTGTTAGAATTTCTAGTTTGTACACAAAACCCAGCTGCAACAACAAAGAGGGTGATTTAAAATATACAGCAAAATCAAGAGAAGAGGCTTGTCAAAATTAAGGTAGAGAAAAGAGGCCAAAGGATTTTTTACATTATTAAAATTATAGCTAATGCTAAGCTTCTAGATACTCCAAGCACTGCACCTTAACCTCCGTTATCATTCACCCACCTTCAGGAAACGGCAATCACCACCTCTGTGGAAGCCATTTGAGGATTTAAAAAGCTATGAGCAGGCTCTTTCGGACGGAAGCCTGTGTACTAAAGTAGATGGCATTGGCGTGGTAGAAGCAGAAATCAGGAACCCAATGAAAAGGCACTTGGGACGCAGGCGCACTGCGCACGGGCTCCCACTCGAACCGTATTGGTTACGTCTCTCATTGATGTGACTCAACACTTTAGCAGAAACAACTGGAGGGAGTGAAGATTCACTTAGACTTACAGTTTCAGAAGGCACGACACGCAGCACACCGGGTAGGGTGGTCATAGTTGTCACAAGTTGGGGTGGCTTGTCGCATCCCATCCACATTCAGGAAGGAGAGAGAGTGAGACCACAGCTAGCATGCTCAGTTCCTCTGTCCTCTTCTTTCAGTCTGCAAACCTAGTCCAAAGGATGTTGCGGCAGACATTCAGGCTGGGTATTCTTTTCTCAGTTAACCCTTTCCGGAAACACCTTCAAAGACATACAGACTCCAGGACCATTGCCATGGACATGCTAGGTCCCGTAAAGCAGTAATGAAGACTAGAATCACATCAGTCCCCTGCATTTTTGTCTAAACTTCTAGCACTTGCCTGCCTCTGGAGAGCTGAAACACACACAAACATTCACAGATCATATGAGGTAGGTTCATTACTTACAAGGACACAGTAGAAACTGTGGAGATCTAGGATTCAGGATAAGTGTGTCTGTCAAGGTTCAGAAAACCATCCCAGGGAAGATATACTTTCTTCTGCTTAAAACTACAGCTGAGATATTAAAAAATAATAATAAAATTGAAATTAAAAAAAAAAAAACAGGCCTGTTCTGAGTTCACATGCCAAGAGAGCTTGACACTCAGAAGTAAAGCGTTAAGACACATTAGTTTCCAGAAATAACTAAGACAGGCATTGAGTGCTTACAGCTGGTTCCTCTTCTTGGAATACACCTATCAGAGCACTCCACATGATTTCCTTGAGAACTACAAGTGAGAAGAAGAAGAAGAAGAAGAAGAAGAAGAAGAAGAAGAAGAAGAAGAAGAAGAAGAAGAAGAAGAAGAAGAAGAAGAAGAAGAAGAAGAAGAAACTAGGTTCAACCATTGCCACGCATAGAACTACAGCACCCAGAAGACTAGAAAACTCTTAAATCTCCCAAGGAAGAAGACCTGGTGGTGTCCTGTGCAATAAGAGGCTTAGCTGAGCTGTTTCCAAATCTGAAAACAAAACTATAAGAAGCAAAGGACAACTTTCAAAGCCGACTGGGAGAAGAAAAAAATGCAAAAGAGGTCCAGAGTCAGGGATGCATAAATCTGAATGGTACTGAGTCGTCATGCAGTATGTAGAGAAGTGGGGTCATTCCAAGTCCTTGATTAGACAACTAATTATAATTAGTAATGCTGTGTGGTTTAGCTAATCTGATTAAGGAAGATGTGTGATGCTGTCAAATTATACCTGCAACCATAGAGTGATGTCTATGGTATTGGAATGTCAGGTGAATAATTCACTTGGGTACTTAGGTGTTGTCTCTGTGATGGCTTCTTTTACATCTATCCAGTCTTGCCCTGGCTTCCTTGAACACGAATTTTTATCTTTCATAAGGTGGAGATAATCCCTAGTTCTAGAGTTTAAATTGCCTGTACTTGAATTCTGACTTGGCATTTGCAAACAGTGGAAACCACAAGCAAGGTACTGATCCGCCCTCATCATGGGTTGCATCTTAGGTAGACTTCTGTGGGGGAGAAACGGGAGCATGTGTACAAGTCACACAGCAGCAGGCCTGCCTTGCATGACATTCTCCTTGTGACTGGCAGTTGTTCCGACCACCAGGTATCTTCAGCAATTTTCCATTGTGTCAGACTTATTTGCACATTCGAAGAGCTCTCCACCTCTGCTGTTGACAATACTAAAATCTCAGCTAGTGTGTGGTCAGAATCATGAGGCAAAAGCCTGGTTTTGACTTCCTTATGTTGTCAGTGTACCATGGAGGAGCCATGATAAAAACCAGCCAAAGAAGGACCACAGCCAAGAGGTCAAAAAAAGGAAAGGAGAGGAAAGGAGAGGTAAATAGGATCTTCATCTGAGCATGCAAAATGCTTCAGAATTCAACCGTCATTAGCACTGGCAAGAATCAAAAGTCAAAAGGCTGGGGCAGTGGTTCAGCCTGCAAAGTGCTTGTCACACAGGCATGAAGACCTGGGTTTGGTGCTTAGCACACCTATAAATGGCATGGCATGTGCCTGCCTACAACCTCAGAGCTGGGGATGTGAAAACCAGGATGAACCCTAAGGCTCTCTGGCCAAGCAGTCTAGCTAACTCAACAAGCTCCAGGCTCAATAAGAAGTCCTATCTCAGAAAGGTAACTGGACATGGGACTATCCATTGCAGCCTGACGGGCCTTCCAAACCCATGGTCATCCTGGTCATCCTGGATAGACTCAATGGGCCTCAAAAAAAGGAAGGAAGAAAGGAAGAAAGGAAGGAAGGAAGGAAGGAAGGAAGAAAGAAAGAAAGAAAGAAAGAAAGAAAGAAAGAAAGAAAGAGAGAAAGAAAGAAGGAAGGAAGGAAAGAGATAGGCATGTATGAAACTGTCAGAGAACATATTCTATAAAAGTTTTTAAAAATTAGGTAGAGAGCAAATGGAAAAGACTTGTGATATCAATCCCTGTACTTCCTCGTCAGGTGCACACACATTCCCATGTACCTTCCCCCTACACACACACACACACACACACACACACACACACACACACACACACAGCAAGACGTCATAAGTAGAGAACACAAAAACACCACACCTGACATTACTGAATACGGTGGAAGCAAAATGTAGTCAGAGTAAAAATATTGTTTAAACTTAGGGTCAGATTATTTACATAGGCTCCTATGAAACCTGAGGAATTTAAGGTTTCCTCTTGTGTCCCACATTCACAATATTTCACTGTATAAACGCAAATATTCTAAAATAAAAAAAACAATTCTAAAATACTTCTGGTGGCAATGTCTTGAATAAAACGTATTTGACATGTACGAAGACAGGTAGACAGCTGAACATTACAAGAAAATGTGAGCCAGAGGTGATATGGATTCTCAGTCTCCATTGGGGAACAGTTTCCAAAACTCATGTTTGTATCTGTAGTCACCAACAACTTATTTCCCACAATATCTGTCAATTAATAGTCAATATTATGAATGCAGTTCATTAAGCTAAAGCCCGTACTTCCCATTGAAATAAATGCAATAATAACTAACATCTATTGGCAAGAACTTCAGCCAATTGCCTACTGTGGATCTTGGGTAAGTCTAAAGAACCAAAGACGATTGCTAACAATGTTTATCTGTATTGCCTCAACAGCAACAGCAGATACACAGGCAAGAAGCTCAAAAAAAGATGAAATGTGTCACTGCCTGCCCTGAACTTTGTTCATCTAATTTACCACCTCCCAATGGCCCTTCAAAAGCAGATAAATATTTCTGCTTGATTGAAAGCTAATTTACTTTGAACTCATCTGATGCAAAAAAAAAAAAAAAAAAAAAACAATGCTATTCCCATTTTCACTTCAAACTATTTGCTTACAACTCAAATATGAGACAATAGTTTCTAAGGTAAGCCAGTGGGGACAGCATCGAGGTGCAAACAGTCCTAAGTGAAAATTCCAGGTCTACGCATGTTCATTATACAGAGCAAATATCATGAAGCCAGCCCAGAAGGTAGATAGTTTAGAACAAAGAAACATATGACTTGCTGGTGCCCATTGGGCTCTATGCTCCCTGCAAAAACAGTAACAATTGTTCCATAAAAAAAAAAAAATCTCCTACAGAAAGAGCAGTCTGATAAATGTTGCCTCAAATAGAAGTAATAGCAACAAATCAAATACTAAGACAGTGGCTAGATGTGAGCCTCGAGAGCGGAGGCTGTTTGTATATTTTGTCTCATCCTGTATCTCTGGGACTAGAACATTCCTGACCCAGCAAAAGTGCTTAATAAACACTGAATTGGCTAATGAAGAGCTCTGGGAAATTGCTTTCAGACAGCTCCCTTCAGAAATACCATGATGCCTTTTTTCTTCCCAAGAGTCACACCTGCAGCTTGAGCTATTTGCATGAGAAAGAATGCCCTGCTTGGTGAGAACACTACAGTCAAGGATCCTCTATGTCCCATCAATCAGCCAAATGAGAACTACTTCTGTCTTTTCAGGAAGAAAGTGAAGCCAGCACCTGGCTGGCCCAAAGAATACCAGTACTAAATGTTAGGCTCCAGGATCTTCCTGTTTTCACCAGCTATGTGGCCTTGAGGTCGCAGGAATAACCACTGATGTACCTCAAGCACTCCTGTAACTATGGAAAGTCAGAGATATAGTCCACAAGGAAGAGAAATTAAGTAAAATAATAATAATAATAATGGTATATGTGTTTTCCCCTTCCACAGTAAAGAGAAATCACCTTTAATTTATCCACACCTTAAGATGTGCCTTCAAGGACCAAATCAAAGCAAACAGTCACCATACAAAATATTTGATACTATTCTATGCACCCAGGATCGTGCCACTGTATTTCAGGAATAGCTGCAGCTTATGTAAAAGACTTTGTCAAAAGCATTGAAGGAGAAGAGAGAGATGGACACACCCGGCCACTAATAAAGAAGCAGCTGAGAAAGAAGACAGGAAGAAGTGGCCAAAGGGTTTTAAAATATGTTCTCATTCAGAACACCTCTCGGGGATTGTCATTTTAAAGTCGAGTCAGTGCAGAAGCTACCGGTTTTTGTACTCGAGCCCCCAAATTTATACATACACACACAAAAAATCCTTCTGCTCGATTTTTAGCTGTTAGAGAGGAAAACAAAACGGTGCTGTGGAGGGGAGGAGAGGGTCAGTTTTAATTCTGTTCTTTTTGTGAAGGGAAAAGATGATCAACACAAGCGGGTCCCTGCTAATCATGCGTTCTGCACAAACAGAAATGGATGTTTCCAAGAGTTCAGTGCCTCTTGTTTGATTAAAAGGAAAAACAGACTGGAAAAAATTACACTGAATTCAGATAATAACACAAATGCTCAGCGGATCAACAGGTTGAACCGTCCTCCTAATATCTGTGCACCCGAGTGACCCTTGTCTTCAAGGTCGACTGGCCCAAGGGATGCACTAAAAGTGTAACAAATGTTCCCCGGGTCTGGTATTTTCGCTTCAAAAGAGAAGCAGCAAACAAAGCTGGACAGCTGGATCAGAAGCCCGTATTGGAGCAAAACACCAAGCAACAACACAGTCCAGTAAAGGTGCACATAGGCTCAGCGGAACAGAAGGAGGAGGGCTGGCAGCTATGCGCTAGGACACAGAACCACACTTCTCCACAGCAGCAGGTTCTTTGGTAGTATGTCCTATAATGAACGAAAAGGATTGTAATAAGAAATAGATAGAAGACAATAACACACTTAAAAGCCGTATGTCAGTGTTATTGATAAAACTTGAGTACACGGTGCTCCAATTTTCTGTTTATGAAACTGCTCACCTGCTTAGACCATTTATTAATCTATTGACCCAGATGGTTCACCACAAAATCTTTAGATTCTACTGCAGCTCCGTAAAGAGCTGATTTGGCTTCCTACCTTCCCACCGTTATTGAAGTCTTACCTTCGAGGTGGAGGCTAGCGCATGGCTGTTATCGCCTTCCAAAGAGGAGCAGATTGATAACGAGATAAAGAGCACAACTTCCATGGCCCAGAAGGTAAAGTGCTGACTGCCCGTGCCTGCTGACCTGAGTTCGGAGCCCCAAACTGACATAAAGGTAGAAGGAGAGAACTTACTCCAAATAGTTGTCCTCTGAACGCCTGCCACACGTTTTGCGGCACATGTGACCCCCACACACACACACTCACACACTCCACATAAACCCAATAATTTCTTAAACATTATTTTAAAAGATGACAGCATTCACTCCATAAATGTGAATACATATGTGAAAAGGTGTGGATAGTAACACAGGTCACAGGTTTGGTAAAACAGGGAAAGTGTTTTAACACCATCAGCTTGCCTCTCCTTAAAACACCTTGCAGCTCTGTCCCAGGTGTCATGAAGGCTTGCAGGGGCCAAGAACTCGTTCCTCTACCTGCTGGGTTTTACCCTTGAAAGTGATTTCAAGAAACAGTCAAAGGGGTGAATGTGAAATCTTTACTAATCTTAGAAATTGTATAAGAACCAGTCACCTGGAGTTTCTTGATAAAACCAATTTGGAGACTATTACTCAGACCTAAGTATCAATGAGTGACCTCCTCAAGTTCTTTTTTATAATAGGGTCTAAAGACAAACTCTCCCATGGTTTCCCGCTATTCACAGGCAGCATGCTGAGTGGGGACAGTGGGTAAACGTGGTGTTATCTCACAAGCTTCCCTTTCACTGACTAGTGAAAGAAGAGAAAGAGAGACAGGACTCTCAACATCATAAAAGTAGAGACCCAAAGAAAGTACTGGAAAAAGAAAAAAGAAAGAAAGAAACAGGCATTTCTGCATGAAGTTTTCTCAACTCACAGGGAAGAGAGAACGCCTTCCCTGACTTGGGAAGAAAAGGCTTCTCTCCCTTGTTTGCAGATTCTCTTAAACTCTTAAGTCCAAGTTCAGGATGTTGGCCAGCAGGCATATCTAGAGAAGTAGACCACTGGTGAATGGAAGGGTCACCCTGTTCTCCTCCCTACAAGAATGGTTCAAGTTTTTACCCAGAAGTCCTTGCAATGAGCCAGAATAGAACATTAAACAAGCCTCACCTGAGAATTCCATCACCGATTCTATTTCTCATTTCAAATTAGGTTCCAGTCACACCATTCTGAGTACTGCGTGACAAGATGGGCATCACACATGAACATGAAAATGCTGCCGCATCTTAATGTGGATCTCCCCGTCAAAACATTCCACAGGATGTAAAAGCAAAATAAATCTTCCATCCCTTGTCACTGAAAGGCTAGAGGACAGAAGTCAAAGTTCTCTGTAGCCTGTGTTAGAGAAATAGTGATTCCCCCCAAAGTCTCTGGAGCTTGTGAAATATGTTTCCAGACATGGAAAAGATGCTTCGAAGTTGCAGGTAGAATTGGGGTGTAGATCATCCTCAATTACATTGGGTGGGCCCAATGGACTAGTCAGAGTCTGTGGGAGGGAAGGAGGAATCTGCAGCAGGGGCATGACAGTGTAGGAAAGACTTAGCCTGAGGTTGCTGGCTTAGATGACAGAGGAAAAGAACAAGAGACACTGAGTATAAGCAGCCTCTTGAAGCAACAGAAAATGAAGTCTTCTCCCTGAAGCCAACAGTAGATAAAGGTAAACCTGCTAAAACCTGAATGTCAGCATGTTGAGACCCATTTCAGGCGTATAGAACCAAAAGACAAATGTGGCTGTTTGAAGCCATGGCATATGTAATCATGTCTTACGTTTGTCCAGAAATGATTAAACTTCTTTCTGTTACATGTCTTCGGTCTCAGCCAGATGCAGCTCACTGGGAGCGAGGGACCACCTTCTACTGAAGGGTGATAGCTGCCTGCCCCTCTCTAGTGTGGAAAGACTGCAAATCCCACTTTCTTAGTCCCATTTTCCAAGAGATTCAGAAAAGACGGCGTCACAACATCAGTTCCTGCACACAGTTGGCAAATGGCACAGGCCAATTATTCTCCATCACCATTCTGGGGTAACTCTTGTGTACAGAGCTGTTTCCAGATCCTCATAGTTCACTGCGCTATCTTCAGCCAGGTATACAAAGGAGGGCTCACTTTTATAGGTGCCTATACTGTCTACCCCAGTGTGTCAGGAAAATAGGATGGATAGAGGGATTTCAGAAGCATCAAGGTTAATGTATGAAAGGAATCAGTGGCCGGAGACTGATGCCTCTCCTTTCACTTTAAGCTACCTGTAACAAAAACAGCATGCCCAAGAAAAGCCTACATCTCTAGACACAGGGGGGTAAATGAGCCATAAAGGCTAACCATGCTTGTGGCTGAGGAACCATCTGAGTTCTGAACCTTTTCTAGTTCTCTATCCTATTGCTTTCTCGCGACTGTTTATCTCTTTCTTACTAAATTAACTCAATTTCTAGCACTATACAAGGGTCCCTGGTCCAATTCTTTGTTCTGGGACAAATAAACCTAGAAATCTCAGCTTATGCCCGCTGGATTGAGATCCATCCCTATAACAGCAGGGTCAAGATCTAAGGATACTGAAGAGATTGCCTACTGAGAGGGGAACTGTGACTTTCTGATTTCTTGGAAGAAAAAAATATCTATTGCACAGCCTATGTAGGATTGACAAGTGCCATGTCCTGCCTTCTTTCAAGACTTAGACACTCCCTTTCCCTCTGAAAATTCCTCTCCATTTTGCATTGTGCATTCCAGGACTAAAAACTGAACTATATGGACTCTGTTGAGTCTCTTGTGAGTCTTATCCACATTTATAAGTCAATTCCTCCTTCATTCCTGGTTTCCTCGAAGCTGTTTATTTTCCACGCACAGCAAGATGCCAAGGCATATTTTCTCTCTCCACATTGGTGGCTGCTGATCCTTCCTCTCACAGCCTGTAGATTCAAGGGGCTTTTGTCTTAAGGGGAGTCTTGCCCATCATTTCCATCAGTCTCAGTTTTCAAAAATCACTTACAGCAAGTTCCTAAGCATCAAAGCATGTGTGGCTAGAGAAGCCAGTAAGAATCAACATGCCTCAGACCACATGCTCCTCTTCGCATCTTCCCATCCTTCCTGGTTTCCATTTTCCAGATCTTAATGAAACGTTTCTTTCCGCAGCCAAATTTATTCTTTCTATCTTTGATTTATGGTAGATGGCTAAGTCTCCAAGTGATCTCTTTCCTCTCCTTTTGTCTCCTTGCTCAATAGCCAGGGTGAAGTTGAACAGACTTTAACCCACTTCCGAAGTTTCTTCAGTCTCTTGTACACTCGTGTGGAAGCAACCCTGTCAGCTGGATCATTTTAGCTTTGCTTCCTTTCGTCTTGTTCTTGGGCCAATCACACATGCCTCCAGGTTGTATCTTGATACAGGCATATATTGCTTCCCCAAGGATGAGTAGGGCCACTTAAGGTTCCCTAGAATGGAAAGCAAAATGTCGAACCCATTGTCTTCCATGGGTTGGAAAAGCCAAAGAGGAAGAGAATTTTGGTGAAACAATGAGGTCCATGCTGTGGACAACCTGTTCGACATATACATCTATTGGGCCCCTACCAGATCCACTAAATCAGATCCTCTGAGGGTGGATCTCCAGCCATCCTTCTCTTCTCGCTGGACCTCCAGGCGATTGTCACTAATGGGAAAATGAAAGAAGCACTGGGCTCAAGCTCATGACAACACTAATGAAGCCAACTGCTTCTGCGCTAATAGATGGGAACAAGAATGTCAGCAGGGAAGGAATACACCCCAAGCCTTCCCCTTCATGGAGAGAGGGGAAAAAAACCAACCCCTGTACCTATAACATGTGTCAGATATCACCTGCACCATACAGTTTCCATCCAATAAGATACTTTTATAGACTGTAAAAAAAAAAAAAAAAAAAAAAAAAAAAAAGGATGAGATATTTAGAAGCAATTCTGAACTGTTGGATCCATCTCCTCGCTGCTGTATATCTGCCCATTGCTACCAAAGCTATTACTTCAAAAACGCAAGTATTTCACTGACTCGGAGGTTGTAGTTAGCTAGCCTATAGGTTGTAATCTAAACTACCTAGAACCTTCTCGGCTTAATGTACACTTGTCCTGAATTCTGTGCCTCAATAGAGTTCGTGGCTTTGAAAAATAAAAGCCAAAGAAAGACCCTCCATTCTCTGCCCTGCTTTCTTATACCAGAAGTTCAGGGAAGTAGGTGATAGTACAGTACAAATGATCAGGTACATTCCCAGATGTACATGAACAGCAGCCCTGAAGTGGGCCTGTGCATCTGAGTTTTGCCAAAGGCCTCAAGCAGGGAAGGTATAGGTGTCCGTAGATCACCTATTGAGAAATCCTGCCCTATATACTTAATAACTTGAAGCCTGGCATACTCTGGAATGTGAGCAAGTACTTACTAATGAATGAGTGATACCTGATGCCACAGTCATAGTTTCCATTGTTAGACACTTCCATTTCGTAAAACTCTGGTGCCTCTCTCATCAAAACATTCCAACATCTTCCACCAGGAAAATATTTCCTTTTCGTAATTAAAACACAGTGATGTCCAACAGATAGATTCCATAATTGTTTTTACTGAAGTATCTAGCTCTTCCATGACTTCATACTTGAAAGGTGGGGCTCCAGAGGTGACTCAGCATTGCACCTGGAGACACACAGTCAGGGAGATGCTAGACTAATGAAATATCTTCTTTCTTTATTGTCCTACCTGAGCCTTTTTCCAAAGGATGGGTTTCCATCTCTAACATCAGATGGCTACTTCGCTCCATCATGTAAAGGCATAGCCACGATTGTGTCATTTCTAAATTTTACCAATAGCTTTTTTCTCCTCAAATTCTCAAATAAAAAAGAAAACAGATTCTGTTTAAGTGACTTATGCAGCTTATTTCCAGATACAATGATAAAAGCTGTGCCTGGACGATGGCAAAATGAAAGATTACCAGGGACCACTCAGACACTTCACCTGCATCAAAGAGTTTTGGAGCCATTTCGAGAAATCATTTGTGTTAACTTTACTAACGTTTTGAAATTGTTTTCCTTCTATGCACAGTGTTTTTTTTTTTTTTTGAGAACATCCATTTCATCAAATGAAACATAGACATTTCCTAATACACTGGAAGTCAGGAGGTAGCATTCCAGTTTTGGGTTTGCTACTAGCTGCTCCATAGCTTTAGGTAAAATGATTGACCCTGTTAAGTCCCAATTTTCTTATAGCTAAAAGGAGATAAGAAAGTATAAACGTCTGGTTTTTAAATCCTTTTGCTCTAAGTAGTGAATAAAGGGGTGAGTGAATGATGTACTGGATTCTAGAAACTATGAAATACATGTCAGCCTAAGGTGGATGGTCTTAGTCCTGGATATTTCACGGTTCTAACCATGATATCTTGCACATACACAATTTTCATTTTCTCTTTTCATTTTCATGGGTGTGTGATGCACGTGTGTGTGTGTGTGTGTGTGTGTGTGTGTGTGTGTGTGTGTGTGTGTGTGTGTGTGTGTTTGCATTTGTGTGGACACATATTATGTGTGAGCGCAAGTACATAGGTGTGCATGTGGAGGCCTGGGTTTCATGATGGGGATTCATCGTCTGACTCTCCTCTATTTTATTTGCTGAGGCAGGGTCTCTCCATCAAACTGAGAGCTCACCAATATGAAACTGGGGCTTCCTCTAGATTTGGAAACTGTGTCAGCTTGGGATGAAAACATGGCCCTGATTTAAAACACCCTAGAGTTCATGGTTGTTGACCAAGACTATGAGTATCTGACTCTCTGATTATGCGCTTAACAGTAGATGGAAGACAGCATGTAGAAACTGTTTCATTTTATTTTGCAGGTTCAGCTAATGTAGGTAATTAAGATTCACTGCCTAATTAACTTCAAATGGCTAGATAGGGAGTAACATAATTCTGTTATTTTCTAAATATCAAGGTTTATCCTTATACTAAGAAAAAAATTACACATAATTGAAGGTCTCACTCTTTGTTCTTATCACATTGTTTGTGAAGTGACATCCTCGTAGAATTATACAATATTCATGCTGTGCCCTCTGGTCACAAGGAATAGCTAAGGGGGTCCCACATGTTAATAACAATACAGGCCTCACAGGTACTTGATCATGAAGACTGGTCTTGAGAAAGCTCTCACAGCAGTTTAGTGCTCTTTTAAATTAGCCATTGAATGTACATCTAATGCATCCTATATGCATCTGATGGATAGGTTTTATTTCTGTTTTTATTGCTCATGGTTTATTAATCTGAAGTCAAGGGTCTTTTTCACATTGGGGTGCAGTGTGCCAGGGTGAATAGAAAAGAAAAAGGATTCCTTCTTTAAAATTTTTACTCAAACATTTGTTTATTTTTTTCATAATCTATCAATAAGTCAAGCTAAAATCTTACCCTGTTGTTTAGGAAGTGATGAGTTATGGAGGCACTCGGTTGGCATAAATTAAATCAGTTATCTTTTGCCTGGGGTTTATGACATTCTGAACAATTTATAACACTGCATGACCTGCAAATACTATTCTCTCTAGAGCACTGAAGGGGCTTGGCTAATCCTGAGTGATGTTCTAGAGTCTGAGGCTGGAGATCAGGGAAGGCTTTTCAAGAGGAGTCAAAAGTATCAAGGACCAGGAAAACTGAAAATGAACTATATTCTAACATCACTGTAGAGAAACCAAGTACAGTCATCCAGGGAAAGGTTGTTCTCTAGAAAATAAATTTCAAATGTTAAGCACTAGATAGACTCTAGAGAACAAAAAGAAGTGTGAAGAAACTGTAAGTTTGTCTCTTTAACCATTAGAGCTTTATGGTTTGTTTATAACATCCTGGTCCCTTGAGTTTACCTTCTGAACAGACAGAGGACAGATGGAGGTAAATTGTCTGTCTGGATGTTTTTCTCTTCATTCTTTTGTAAGAGATCAATCACAAATTAGGTCACACTGTTGGCAGAAAAAACCAGGAGTCATGTTGGTATCCTAAAGGTGGCCTGCTCAGATGGCGAGCATCAGATTCACTCTTACAAAAGAATATTTCATTGGACACTTTGTGTTTCAAAGTTTTCAAAGGAAAAGTTCATTTTCATACAGAAAACAGGTGAGAACCTAAGCTCCTTAAAGTGAGAGTTGTCTTAACCTGTCTGGGCCATTGGAAAGGGTAGCTACACTGGAAAGTCCAAAAGTTCACAGGAGACCTCAAACTGCCTTCTCACCTAGTATCCCAAGAGAGAAGCATATTATAAAGTTATCCTGGGCCCGGCAGTAGATACACCTTCTATGTTCCTACTTACGGCAGCTCAAGCTTTTGGCCTCAAAGACCTGGCCACCACCTCCTGCACATTACCCATCATACTAGCATCCTATACCCTGTAAGTGACAGCATCGCCCTTGCTTGACTGAGCCTAAATCTCTAATGGGTTACCTTAAATCAAAGTAGCTTTTCCAATTGGACCAACATCTCTCTCTAAGTATAATATTAGGAGCAAGAAGCCATGAACTAGGCCCCCTACTACAGAAACTGTTGATGTCCTAGGTCTCTGTCCATTGAGCGAGGAGGACTTGGTCCAGGTATTTTGTGTGGACACAATTTACCAAGGTCACATCCTTTTCAGCTTCAACTTTGCCAACCAGAAGTAAAGACACCTTTCCATCCCATCATTATCACCAAAATCTAGTATGGAGAAGAAGGTACTAAGAGGATTGAAGAATCAGCATTGCTACCACTCCTTGTGATTTTGAATGTACAGTTGAAGGTGTTTGAAGACAGCGCGTTTGAAGATTTGCATTGCAGAGGCAGAATAGGCAAAATGAGTGAATTGTCTCATCACATCGAAGTGGCCTCAGCTTCACAATGAACACATTAGTTAGTGTATTTATTAATCAGTTACTTAATGTACTAATTAGCCAATTAATGCATGTATTGATTATCAATTAATTAATTATGGAATCTTATAAGGGCACTTGCTTTAACCATTGCTAATGTCTTTAAGAAGTGCCATTTTCACACCAGCTACCTAACTTTAGCTGGGGTCTCAGGCCATAGTCAGCTGGTGCGAGGAGAGTAAACACGATGATACAGCAGCTCAAAAGTCACCATTTATACACTGTCGGAGTAAACAGAGCTGGAGTGAGTTCCAGGATGGGAGTATAATTGTTTGGGAGGCACAAAGGGGGGTATTTGTGGGCAGTGAGATGCATAACCAAGCCACAGTCTTAATGTCTAACTATGTTTATGCCTTCAATTAATCTTTAAAGAGAAACATGTTCATAGCCTTTTCTTTTAGCTCTAGGCAAAGTATTCAAATAGAAAAAAAAGACAGATTATACAACTTTCTGTCTGAATTCAAATCACGGCTTTGGTTTTATCTAGCTCTCTACTCCAGGGGTGACAAAAGCCAGCAGATGCTAACAGGGACATCTACCAATAAAGTGCTGAAGAGACTAGGGAGATGGTTCAGTGGCTATGATCACTTGCTTTGCAAACACAAGGACCAGAGTTCGCATCCCCAGCACCTATGGAAAAAGCCTGGCGTGATTGATGCTGCACAGCCAGAGAAACTCCTGTCCTAGGAGTTAAGAGACAAGCAGATCCTCAGAACTCCATGGCAAGCCAACCATGCCGAAAGAGTGAGTTTCTTATATGGTGAGTGACATTGTCTCAAGGCAAGAAGGTGGAAAGCTATAGAGGAAGACACCAAACATCCTACTCTGGTCTTCCTGTAAATTCACGAAGGTGTGCACATCTGCACCATCACAGCATACTGCAAACAGAGAGGGGAGGGGAAGAGAGTGCCTTCTCATGAGTCTGCTCAGCTATGCCCAGGATAAACCCTCAAATCCAGAACAAGTTGGTATGATGGAGCAGACTTCTGCTAAGTGTCTGTCTGTCCATGGAATGGCACGCCATCTCATCTCTTATGGATCACTTGCATGATGACTCTGTAAAGAATGAATTTTTTCCCTGGTGTGAAGATGAGGATGAGAATTCTGATTGGTGATCAGGATGGCAGACACTGGGGTCTGAAGCCACCTTGGCTTGGTTTTTGGAAAGCCTCACAAACAAGAGCCATGTTTGCTAACAGAGATTCACATCACAAAGATCAATGTGGAAAATACGGTCATTTTGAGAGAAGTATAAGCCTGACTACATAGCAGTCAGGAAGTGTAGGCAGGAAGGACACAACACGAAACCATCAATACTGAGGCATGTGGAAGTCTTCACATCTGGGCACAAGGCAGGGAAGCTGGAAGCAGAGAGTTCTTAGACAAATTTAAAATGTTGTTCCTAATCCTTAATTAAAGATAAAAGCTAACCACTCAGCTCAAGCATCTTCTATTTTTAAACACCCTCCAGACCTCACCAACTGATCTGGAGAAATCTCCAACTCAAAAATCCTCAAAATAACCTTCGGTGTGAGGTGGCTGTATTTTGAAAGTCAGGTGAGGAGGAATCTAGCCTGGGAGGAAGGTTTGATGAAGTGTTGTGAGTCCTGGCATCATGGGAGAAAAGTGCCCCAGCAAAGACTGTGCCCCTTCCTCAAGGAGATCAGACGTAGAGATACTGTCTTGGGAAGCTTGAGGAAGAAGCAGTGAGATGCAGCCAAGATTAATTGCTGAGCTTTATCTGCTCATCACCAGCTTCTCCAGCAAGCTCTCCATGTCAAGAGAAAAGGTATTTTCATCTCATGTTTTATAAGTTTCTTGACTTGTAGAGGACTGGTTCAAGGAATTTTTTTTTTTTTGAGTTCTCTAGGATAAACACACATCACTAGAGGCCTTCATTTTATTTTAATAGGAAAGAAACATTGGTAATAGCACTTAATGAAACTTTTCTTTTAAATAGTAGAAATTTATGAAAAAGCATTAGAAATGCATAGCTAAAATTTAACCTGTACATATGTTCCATAGCAAAGGGAAAATCATGGAAACAAACGCCAAGGGCTTATTTAAATGTGTACATGTTCACATCTGGAGATATATGCACAGGCAAAGACACATGCTTGTTTAGAGAATGTGTGGAGTTGCTGGGGGGATGTCTTTCTGTATGCTGTGAATATATGTTGTTCCCATTGGTTAATAAATAAGCTGCTTTGACCTATGACAAGACAGCTTAGAGGCAGGCAGAAAATCCAAGGAGAGAGACAGGAAAGAGAAAGGCGAAATCTAGAGAGATGCAGGCCAGCCACCAAAAGAGCCACATGTAAGGGGACGCAGGTAAAGCCACGGGACATGTGGCAATACATAGATTAGTAGTTATGGGTTGAGTTAAGTTATAAGAGCTTGCTAGTGAGAAGCCTGCCATAGGCCATCCAGTTTGTAAATAATATTAAACCTCTGAATGATTATTTTATAAGCGGCTGCAGGACTGCGGGTGAGAGAGATTTGTTTCGACTGTGGGCGGGGCTGGGTACAGGAAAACTTACGGCTATGGGGAGTCCAGAGGTCAAAGTCTTCACTTGTATCCCACCTTTTGGTAGAAACAGTCTCTCCTTGAACTTGGAGCTCATCAACTCTGTTAGACTGGACCTTCAGCAAGCCTCAGAGACATCCCCTGTCTCATCCTCCTCAGTCCTTGCGCTCCAGTCACCTTCTGCCATGCCTGTCTTTTCACACGGACCTCAGGCCTGATACTCATATAGCAAGTAATTAGTCAACGAAGCCATCCCCCAGTCCCCAACCCATGTTTAAAGGCAGAATAATAGCTAAGTAAGTTGTGTTTAATCTATATGATAGAAGATACGACAAGGCAGCCATTACTAGCCAGTTTACGGTTTTGTTTATTTGTGTGTTTGTTGATGTTTCAGATAACGTGCTTACTCTGTCGCTAAGACTGAACTAGAACTCACTATGTGTCCCCGGCTGGCCTCAGACTCCTGGTGATTCTCTCCCTGCATGCTGGGATTACAGGCAGAAGCCATCATATCTGACTTATGATGTTTTT
The DNA here is from genome assembly GCF_007827085.1 of Peromyscus californicus insignis. Taxonomy (NCBI): domain Eukaryota; kingdom Metazoa; phylum Chordata; class Mammalia; order Rodentia; family Cricetidae; genus Peromyscus; species Peromyscus californicus. The sequence continues at coordinate 9,814,121 of NW_026294492.1, forward strand.
AATCATGAAAGAAAATATTTATGGCATAATATTATAGGAAAGATTCATATCACATATCTTCAGGTAAGGCAGATGGGTCAGTGGACAGATGGATGATGGAGGTAGAGATAGTGCCATGGGGAAAAGAGCAAAGAAGGAAATTACAAAGATCGAGGAGTAGAATTTATCTTAGAGTTGATGCTTCACGGATCAGTTTTTATGTTTCACTCTTTTATTTCTTTAGTTCTACTGCGCCTTGATCTAAAAGCAATTTAAAGTTGCTCACAAAATATATACAAGATAAAATTAAATTTGAGAAAATGTAAGCAGGTGGGGAATGAATATAAGAAAGATAAGGTATAGCCTAGCGGCGGGATGGCTGGTATATGAAATGCATTCTGTGAAGCCCTACATATCAGGTAGGGATCAGCCAGAAATTCACCCCTAAGCTTTCTAGTCACCAGTACAGAAAGGGAGACACCATAGACCATGTAACTCTGGAAGACAAGACAAGGCATTCAAAAGACAATAACAACACCAAACCATGTTATTACATTTAAGAAAACAAGGAGCAAGTGTTTCCCATGATGCTCTTGCTCAAGAGGATACTGCAGACAGTGATGAATGGTAGGGGTAATGCTTGTTGACCTTTATAACCCAGCCAACAGCTTACAGCATTCTCGGTCAGTGAGTCCTTTGTGTAACTGAAGGCAGAGGGCCAGACTATAAGAAAACATAGTAACATCTACATGGTGGGTGGTTCTTAATTGTCAGGCTCTCTGCTAAGTGACTCCCAAAATTCCCTCGTTTCATCCTCTCAGACTCTACCCAGTATCATGGCTATCCCTCATAAACATAAATATAGGCATGGAGAATAATTCAAATTTGGTTAGCAATCCAGTGGCTGGTCCACATACCCACCCTGGTTTACCGTGCTGTTCTATTGCTTCATAGCCTAGAAGAAAAAAAAATTTAAAAGGTGATTTTTTTCCCTTATAGACCAGCATCACAATGTTGCATGAAATTTAATGAAAACAGCTCATGAGCAATCATTTTCCTTTCTCTTTTTCAACATTTTCAACAATGTCTATGTTCACTTTAAATTACCCAACCTTAGAGCCCCCAACTGCTCAAGTCCACTCATCTCACTTGATTTTGAATTGACTCAAAGAGTTCCTGAGACATGTCTTTCTCTCTGTCTTACAGTGGGCACAGGTGCACAGAAGTCCTTATCATGAAATTCCTAAAGATCAAGTACAAAGATTGTCAGTCATCTAAGGATGTCTGTGAGCTCACTGCTCACCATGAACAAACCCCCCCCCCCCCGTGTGTGTGTGTGTGTGTGCACGTGCATTGCACATACATGAGTGTCCTAGTGTGTATATATATCCATATATATCCACTCATTTACATATAGAGGCCAGAGGAGGAATTCAGGTGTTCCCCTCTATGTGGTCTCTATTTGAGTGCCTTGAGACAGAGTCTCTCACTGAACCAGAAATGCACATTTCTTAAAGGCTTGCTGGTCAGAAAACTCTACAGATCTGCCTACCTCAAAACCCATGTGATGGGATTACAGGCACATGAAACCACACCCAGATTTTTATGTGGCTTTGAGGATTTGAACTCAGGTCAACACACTTGCAGAGGAAGTACTCTTATCCACTGAGAGCCATTTGCCCAGGCCATTTAAATCAGGGTTCTTACTTTGGAGCAGGCCTCTCTGCCTCCTTTAAATGACTTAATCCTAACCATACTACCTTAATCTATACCTTATTATACCCAGTATATAAAAGGAAATAGCAAGTCCCAAGAATTTTAAATAAACTGAACAATAGTTAGTAGAATTGGTATGCTGGTTGAAATTAAGCATTCTTGAAAACTCATACCTGAAATATAAACAAGAATATTTTTAATTATTGGGGACACTTTCCAAAGCATGTCAAAAGCAACGAAGAGTGTGAACAGCATTTGACCAAGAAGTTCATTTTGGTAAGCTATTCTAAGAAGTCAAATTTAAATTATTATAGAATATAGTGAGTAGGATATTTCCTGAAATTTTGTTTACAACATGGCAAGAATGGAGACCAAATGCCCCAAAGTAATATTTGGTTTAAGTATATTGGGATCTATCTTTATAATTAAATAGCACACATCTATGTCAATTTTGTCTGTCAATACCATTTATTAACTTCAATTTTTTCTGTTTTAGACATTTAAAATGAGAAAGTTGGGCTACAAAATAATTTGTGTAACATAATCTCATTTCTTCAGCATTGCAAAATGTGTAAGAAAAAAAGACATAGATAGAATCGCTGAATGTTGATGTTTTGTAGGACTAAGACATCACTGGGAACTCTAGTTTCTTCTTTTTACCTGTCCATATTCTCTAAGTGTCTGTAATGAGCATTCATTGCTTTGTGGGGAAAAAAAGAAAAACAATTTCAAAGTGATGGAAATATGATTCTGCATATCAGAGATTTGGTTCTGTGTGTTTATCTGTACAAGTGAGAAGAGGCAAAATGTGTCTAAAAAGGCTGATCAAGCTGTTCAGGGTTGTCCTTTATATTTGTCCGTGACAATAATAGACCAGCACTAAAGATTTAAATATCTATTTCACCATGTAGCAATTTAAGTTTAAAAAAGTTTTTTCTTTCTTTCTCTCTCTCTCTCTCTCTCTCTCTCTCTCTCTCTCTCTCTCTCTCTCTCTCTCTCTCTCTCTCTCGTGTGTGTGTGTGTGTGCGTGTGTGTTCTAAGTATATGTTTACACATCCATGGGGGGGTATGCTTAAACATGCAGAGGCCAGAGGAAGATGCTCTGTCCCTTGCCACCTTACTCCCTTGAGACAGGGTCTGTTACTGAACCCAACTCCTACCAAATATTTAGCGAGACTGACTGGCCAGCCAGTGACTCCCCAGCAATCATCCAATCTCTACCCACACTGCCCACCAAGCACAGGCAGCTACATTTGGCTTTTCTATGGGTGCTTGGGATCTTTACTCAGGTCCTCAGGATTGCACAGCAAATTGCTTTGACAGGCTGGTCTATCTCACTCAAACCCCAGAAAACCACCTACATAAGTGTGGGTCCACCCCTTCGGAGAGGCCCGCCCAGAGATTCAACAACAACAACAACAGTAACTCAAAGCTGTTCCTCTAAATGGTTGCATGCTGAAAATTAAAACCAGGACTGAAGAGAGATGTGGAAATAACTGCACTTTTATGCTCGCAGGAAATTTCCTTTCTCCTAACTGTTCCCGTCTTTCATTTCACAAGAACACACCTACTCCAACACATGCAAAAGTGGTTTATTATAGCTTTTATGCACGCAGAAAGCATTTGGTAATCAAAGATAATTCTTCTCCCACATGAATAAATGCAGTTCGGACTTGTCTATCACTAAAAGGCCTCAAAGGAATGGAAGACATAAATGGGCATGATTTTAGTTCTAAACTGTTTTTAAAATATGTTCCAGCACGTTTAATAGCTGAGGGAGCGAATGTCTGTCAGCACATCCCTTTCCTGAAAGCTGCTTATATGCCTTGCTGAATATGAAGATGAATCCTGGCCTTTCATCTAAAACAGCATCTGATAAAGTAAATGTTTTCAGTTACCCCCCTTTCTCTAGGTCTGAGGAAATTTCATCCTTTTATGTCGGTAATAAAAAGGCTTGTCACTGGAAACCACAAATATGATCTTGTTTGCTGGAGCCCCTTTCACTTGGTGCCAGGTAGAAGCTCTTTCCTCTTGTTTCAGGAAGAGAAGTGAAAGACATGTGAGCCCCCATGGAAAATGTCAACAACTTGTTCAAGGCTTTGAAAATGCTGGGAAGTCACTGCCCAAAGGGTACCCGGGTAGGAGTCTCACTCCACGTTTTCCACGAAATATTGAATGATTTGAATGTCCCAATTCACATCTGTGGCTTCTTCCCACTGCAGTAAGATATTGGTCCACTCTACTGGAAGCTGCTTACTAGACTTCCTGTAAAATGATTCTCCTTTGCCCTGATGCTTCTGGTCAGTGGCATATTCCAGAAACACTTCTCTTCCCACCCTCCCCAGCAAGTTCGCCACTCCATCTCTAGGGCTACTTCCTGTAACTTCCAGAGGATTCTGTGCTTTCATAATTCACTCTTATCTACTGTTTCAAGACTTGTCTCTACCAGAAAGCAGCACTGATGAAAGCGGAGTCTGAATAGTAATTCTTCTCCATTGGAACCTAAGGCATGAGTCTTGTCTCAAAAAATAAGAACTCGATGGAAGCTGCTTATCCAGTTCAGAAGACTATTTTTAATGATCAGAGGTAGTGAGGGAAAAGTAAAAGAGGAGTTAGGATAGGCATGAATACAGTGGGAGGAAATTCATAAAGGGGTAGACCCACACTAATGGATAAGACAGTGCCATCATGAGGGCTTGAGTTCAGATCCTCAACACCCACTTGGGCTACTCTCACATGAGGGGGATGTTATTATTTTAAAATAGGAATTTTGTAGCCAAAGTTTTCTTCTGCATTATATATACATATATATATATATACATATATATGTGTGTGTGTGTGTGTATGTACATATATACATGCATACATACACACACACAATAATAAATAAGCAAATAGGATGGTGGCATTAAAATCTGTGTGTCACTAGAAGAAAGGATAGTGCCGGAACATCTATAGACTAATGTTGAAACAGTAAGGTAGACTTGAAATACTGACAATTGGTGTGTTAGCCTAAGTTTGATCATCATTATCAAACATCAATGTATATTTCAAATAGGTTTCCTCACCTTGTATACAAACACTCTGTGATGTTTCTCTCCGTTCGTCCCATGGAGTAGCTAGTGGGAGAGAACAAAAAGAAACAGTCCCCTAGTCAAAAGATTTTGAAATCAGTTATTCAGAAAATTGCTCCTTTGCTGTACTACGTCTTTAAAATGTTGTTGCATATTTGAATACCTACCACTATAGAGTATTTCTGAAACCAGACGACTCTAAAACCCCTTTTTGGTACTGTATCTCCTAGGAGTAGTGTTCTTGGAAACCATTTTAGAAAACCAAGTTCTGCAAACTGGAGCAGCTGTCTCTTCTCTCACTGGTAAAGAAAGATGGTCAAAGCAAAAGGGGCGCAGTTCCATGGGGACCTCACGCCATGAACTCCAATCCGGGCACCGGACCCTTGTTCTTTATAAGCCCATCCATTTTAAAACAGCCACACCCAGTAATGCAGTGCTTCAACTGTAGCTCCAGATACTCTCTAAGTACAGAGCAGATGCCAATATTTATTTTAATGTCAAAATACTGAGAAATGTACACTGGATACATAGAAATTATAATATTCTGGATGTGTTGAGTTTATAATAATAATGTATAGTTAAGTTAACCCCCCCCCTTTCATTTTATAATCATCATTTTTAATTGGGGGGTCTAGAAAAATTTGAATTATAGCTGCAACTTGCTTTGTATTTCTTTAGACATTCTTCTCTGGGTTATTAAATGAGTAGGCTATTTCAGAACACTTCGGATTTTGTTCATCGAAGCTCCAAACACTTAAATATTATTTTCTTCTTATTATCAACATCATTGTGTGTGTGTGTGTGTGTAGGACAGAATACTAAATGGTCTTATTAATAAAAAACCTGGAGCCAGATATTGGATTTAAAACCTGAGAGATCAGAGGAATAGGAAAAGCCACAGCTAACCTCACCTCACCAACTCTGTAGCTTCCAAAGAGACCTACTTCCTGTATACCCACATCTATATGCCTTTCTGTTCTACCAACTCATTTTCTCTCTGCCCAGCTACATCACTTCTTCTTCCAGCCCAGCTCTGTCACTTCCTATCTGTCTGTACAGACCTCCAGACCTTTATAGTTAACTAGTATTGGAATTTAAGGCATGTCCTACCATTGCCTGACTTCTATGTTTAATATAGCGGCTGACTTTTTCCTCTGATCCTCAGATAAACTTTACTGGGGTACACAGATAAAATATCACCACATTTCCCTTGTCTCCTTCCCCTTTTCCCTCATCCTCTATCTCCTTTACCATCACATCCTAGCCCATTCTAGCACAGACCTCCTCTTCTTCTCTTAAAATCTATACCTGCAATGTCTTTTGCTGCTGTTTTCTGCCTGAGTCAGAAAGCAGCCACTTTAACTTTTCTTCCCTGCTTGATAAAGGTTCTCTCTGTGAAAACAGGTGTTTGAGTGTGGTCTGTGCCTAATCTAGGTCCAGGAGTGGGTCTCCTGCAGGTTGCTGATACAGGGTCACTCTTGTTTCTCTTTCTGGACTGTATACCCTTTTGGAGGAGGGGATAAGGGGTAGGGGGGAGCAGGCGGAGGGATAAGGAGGGATCTGTGGTTGGTATGTAAAATGAATAAAAAAATTTAAAAAAGAAAAGAAAGAAAGAACGTTTAACTCTGGGTTTCACAGATTCAGTCCTTAACTTCTTGGCCCTGTTGCCTTTGAGTCTGCAGGAAGAATATCACAGCAGGATCACAGAAGGGAGAAATCAATGAGCCACAATGTGGCCAAGAAACAAGGACAAAGAAGAAACATTTGGAATCTTAATATCCCCTTTGAGGGAGTACCCCCAGTACCCAAACTTATTCCCTTTGGCTCCTACCTCTTGAATTCCATTACATTGCAAATGGCCATATGCTAGGACCAAAGCTTTTAACACAAAGGTCTTTGGGAAAATGTATCCAAATCATAAAAACTAGATTGATTGATTCAACAGACTTCATTTGCTTTGTCCAACACTGCTGAGAGATGGTCTTTCTGTACGCTGTGAATATGTGTTGCTCTCATTGGTTGATAAATAAAGCTGTTCGGCCAATGATGAGGTACAGTAAGGTTAGGCAGTACATTCAAACTGAAGATGGAGATGAAGAAGGGTGGAGTCAAAGCAGAAGCTGCCAGCCACCACAAGGAGAAGCAAGATATGAGAGAACAGGTAATGCCATGAAGCCACACGGCAATGCATAGATTAATAGAAATGGGCTGAATTAAGTTATAAGAGCTAGTTAAGGCTGGGCAGTGGTGTCACACATCTTTAATTCCAGCACTTGGGAGGCAGAGCCTGGTGGATCTCTATGAGTTCGAGGCCAGCCTGGTCTAAAGAGAAAGATCCAGGACAGGAAGAAAAACTGTACAGAGAAACCCTGTCTTGAAAAAACAACAACAACAACAAAGAGCTAGTTAATAATGAGTCTGAGCCATAGGCCATACAGTTTGTAATTAATATAAGCCTCTGTGTGTTTACTTGGGACCAAGCGGCTGCAGGACCAGGCAGGACACAAGATAACTTCCAGCTACACAACACTTGACTTTAAAAAAAAAAACAAAAAACAAAACATATTTTACTTTTATTTTATTTTATTTAATGTGTGTAGGTGTTTTGTTTGCATGTGTCTCTATGTGCCACATGTGTACATCCCCCACATAGGCCTGGAAAGGGTATACAATTGGAGTTACAGATAGTTGTGAGTCACTATGTGGGTGTTAGAAGTACAATCTGGATGTTCTGGAAAAGCATCCAGTACTCTTAACCCCTGAGCAATTTTTCCAGAACAACCCCCCCCCAATACACACACACACACACACACACACACACACACACACACACACACACACACACACACCATTTTACTTTGTAAATAGGGATCCTCTTTTGGAAGTTTCTAGAAAAGGTTTATCAACTTCTGCACAACCAGGAAAGGTAAGTCGTTAAAATAAGGGAAAAGAGAAGTATTTCTGATTGCTCACTTGTGCCCCAAACCCTCAGTCTCCCACCTATCCCCTTGAGCCTCCTTCTAAGCTGCTCAGGTAGGAAGTCAACAAAAGATTCATAGAAGAAAAGAATGTTGGCAGGACCATGAAAGGGCATTTTAGCTTGCTGAAACCAGTTCTGCTTCAGAAGAATCCTTCTCCTGACCTTCTCCTTTGAAAGAAAGAAGGAAGGAAGCTAAAAATCAGTTCAGATGACTCAGAAAGAGAAAATGCCCAGACAAGGAAGTCTCCTTACATATTTGGATATCACATAATCACAAGGCAAAATACTTTGAATTCCTGACATGGTGTCAGCAATATCTGAATAAAGAAAGATGAGAGAGTCAAAGACTACAACCTAAATCTGACTTTCTACAGCAATCTGTTTAGAATATGAATGAGGAAAATCATATGAACTTATGAGAGAATGGCAAGATAAGGCTCAATATGAACCTTTTGAAGAATACTAACAACAGGACAACAGCATTAGATGTCATTTGCGAATGTGGGAAGAACTTATGTGTACATCAGTTAGTACAATCATTCACCGGGTGGAAGTCTGTCTAGTCTTTCCCAGGCTTTCCAAGTGCCTTTAATAACCTCTACCAGTTATGCGAGCAACTAAAAGTACTTTCATCATTTTCCAAAGTTCCTAGGAAAGTGGCAATGAGCCCTTTCTGTCCCCCTCTTAAAAATCACATAGACTATGAAACTCCTAGCAATTTCCATCCCTTCTTCACTGGAAACATGAAGTCAGATCCAAAGAAAAGGGATGATTCTCAACAGCCTTTGAACTGCTCCATAGGAGAGCTAGGCTTGTATCCATCCCAGCCCTGTAATTCTTAATCCATTACACACTACTGTGAGTTTGTTGAAAGAAAACTGCAAAGGCTCATAATCCATCCTGGAGTCATCAAACTGATTATCTAGACTATACTGCATCTGGTCCACTTCAAGAAAGCATCCAGCAGCGTCTAACAGAAGAGCATCCATGGGTCTGAATATTTGTGGTCACAGGTGTTAGAGATCAAAAGTTTATGTCTGTTGTTTAAACCCCATTTCAAATTTTAAAAAGGGAGAGATAGAATACAAGATGCAGTTTCAAGTGAATTATAGTTTTTTTAAAGATTAAAAAATGTTCAATATCTGTTTCATCCAACTAATCACTGCATGAGCTCAGTCTTGATATCTGAATCAACTTTGCCTTCACTTTGGATGAACAAAGCTCTGCTCAATTGCTACCATTAGGTATAATAGCCTCAAAAAGTTCCTTAAGTGGATCATGCCATTTTGAAATAAAAGGTAATGATGATTTTCTGCATTAGGGTTAACTTGCTATAGTAAAATATATTATAGATAACACATATGGTTGAGGGAAACATAACATTGAGGTTGTGGGGGAAATCCTCATATTCACTAAATACAGAATTTTTAAAAGGTAACTCTGATTATGTAAATTAATAGATTCAGTAATGTATGAAGGAAAAGTATGCTTCTCCCTCATCCAATAAGGGAGTTACAAAAAAAAAAAAAATTGACAGTTTTGCTATCATTTACACCAAATCCTTCATTTCACACACTGGGATATTGAGACTCAGCCTTGGGAATGAAAAAGCCTTCTCCGCCCGCCCCCCCCCCCCAAAATAATGCTAGCCATTTATCACAGAGTGGAGCGGTATTGTAATTAGGAAATGAGTCTTTGGGGAATCATAAAATAAGAATGGCTGTTTACCTCCATGACATGTTGAGTAGTTTAATTTGTTTTCTTTGTTTCTTTTGGGATGTTTTAAAGTCATGGGCAGAACAGGTGGTGTTTGTTGTTCAAGTTGTTCAATCTTTTTCTCCTAAAAAAAATGGAGTCAGAAAGAAATTTACATCTTTTCCAAAGACATATTAAAAAAAAAAAAACAGCTGTGCCACTTGGTCCAACAGAATGTCTAATGCATTCCATACAAATTGCATATTAATTTGTTTACCTTGCAATGGTCAGTTTCATAGTAACCTGTGGAATCTTGACTGACCACCCTCCCACATTTATTCATTGATTGGCTAATTGCTTGGTTACTGGTTGATTGGTTGGTTGAATGTTTGGTCAGTGTATTAGTTAGGGCCCTCTAGAAGAAGAGGACTGATAGATATGATTTGTTAGAGTGGCTTATGGGCTATAGTCCCAGTAGTTTAACAATTGATGTCTCCTTACAGAAAGGTCAAGAATCCAGTAATTGTCCCATCCATTAGACTGTACGTCTCAGCAATCTCAGTTTGCGACTGGCATGCTAGAGCACTTCTGTTTCTTCATCTACATTGGAATCCCACAGAAGGAGGTTCTAATACCAAAAAAGGAATCCCTAGCAATGGGGCAGATGAGTTTCCCAGCATGAGTGTGGTCAAGCAGGCAAAAAGCAAAAGCTTCCTTCTTCCATGACTTTTTATATGGGCTACGGAGAGAAGGTGTGACCCAGATTTGGCTCAGTGAGTCTTCCTACTTTAAATGATCCAATCAAGAAAAGTTCTTTACAAGTGTGCCCAGTTCCTTGTGTCTGATTTCATTCTAGATGTAGTCAAATTAACAATCAAGATTAGTCATCATATTACGTTCCTTAGTTCGGTTGCTGGTTATCAAGATTAGCCATCATATTACGTTCCTTGGTTCGGTTGCTGGTTATTCTCAACTTGTCCTGCCTACTGTTTTGAGGTAAGGATATTAAATCTCCAATTATATTAAATTTGAAAATATCCTGTGAGTATCTCAGATGTGAGGAAATTTTCAAGGCTTAGTAATTATTCCATATAAACAGTCAAAAATGACAGATTAAAACAAACAAGCAAGTAAACGTATCTCAGAGAATCAGAGAATTGATGAGCAAAAAAACTGTAGAACTTCAGGGAAGAACATCTTTGGCAGAGGGGCACAAAAGACATTGGGTACTGATGGATTTACTGATCCTGGGTCTAAGTTGAAGGCTAGAAACATAGACATGGCACTCCAACTAAAATCAACAGGCATGTAACCCCACAGGACTGTGTGACCAAAACCTAAAAGAAGAAAGACTGAACAGAAACAGAGTTAAAAGAATTAGAGATAGCTTATATAGACTTTAAAGTAGCCATCATGAATGTGCTGAAAAAATAAAGAGAAATGTAGTCACACTAGAATAAGTTGTCATCATAGTTATAATTGGTTCATAAAAATATCCAGACATTAGAAGAGGAAAAAAAAAAACATTAGAATGGCCGGGCGGTGGTGGCGCACGCCTTTAATCCCAGCACTCGGGAGGCAGAGCCAGGCGGATCTCTGTGAGTTCGAGGCCAGCCTGGACTACCAAGTGAGTTCCAGGAAAGGCGCAAAGCTACACAGAGAAACCCTGTCTCGAAAAAAAACCAAAAAAAAAAAAAAAAAAAAAAAACATTAGACTGAAAACTGATCAGAACAGTAAATAATAGACTCATGGGACACAGTCTATTTGCAGATAGTAACAGGATTGTATTGTAGAAAATACAAAAGACAATATTCTCTATTAGAATTAACCAGTTTAGCAGGCTGCTGGGAATGGCTTTCTCATAAAAGTCAATTGTATTTCTCTACATTAGGAACAAATGATTAAAACTTGAAATTCAAAACCTTTGAAAATGTTTGTAATACTGTCTAATATAATTCTAGGTATACTCAAAGCAAAAACTGTTAAGTTGTTAAAGAAGAAGTTAAGACTATGCCCCGTGATATTGGCTTTATTAGGCTAAGGCTTAGCTAGAGGTGACTGAGACAGGAAAATTGAGAGCTCTGGATACAAATACCATTCTTTTTTTTTTTTTTTTTTTTTTTTTTTTTTTTTTGGTTTTTCAAGACAGGGTTTCTCTGTGTAGCTTTGCGCCTTTCCTGGATCTCGCTCTGTAGACCAGGCTGGCCTCGAACTCACAGAGATTCGCCTGCCTCTGCCTCCCGAGTGCTGGGATTAAAGGCGTGCGCCACCACCGCCCGGCCCAAATACCATTCTTATAGACTGGCATTTGGGTTACTTATCCTACCACCCCATCTACGCCTGCCTTCTTCCCTGGTTCTCAATAAAGGTTGTTTTTTTCTGAGCCTCCTTTTATATAGTTTCCCCATAATACCAACCACACTGTAGTCTTCAAAAGTAACCACGAGTCAGTCTTTCAACCAACAGTATATGAGCCTCCTGAAGGTTTCCATCTTATGTCTTTCATGTCTTTGCCACCAGGACTCAACATAATGCTAATCAATGTTTGCCACCTGAATAAAGGAATGCAGAATGGATGAAAATAAAATTTCCTGTTCAAAATAAGATTACTAAGTTAAAAATACAGAAATCAAACAGGAGGGGGTTAACAACAAGATAGAGAGCCAAAAGATAAGCAACTAAATAATGGAGAAGTTGATGGAGACTGGTGATGGAGTCAAGGGACAAGAACTATTGGGTAAGTGGCACAGTGGAGCAGGTGGGCCTACGTGAAGCACAAAGACACATAAAATAATAGGCATACGGATCTAAAGAGATGGTTCAGCTGTTAAGAGCACTTCAAAAGGAACCTGGATTCAATTCCCAGCACCAACATGGTAGCTTGCAACTACATATAACTCAAAACTCAAGGGATCTAACGCGCTCTTCTAGCCTGCTCGGACAATGGCTTATACGTGATACACAGATGTACATGTAGATGAAACATCCCTACATATACAATTTTGAAAAAAGTGTGAGCCAACTCAGTTATCAGAATCATTTTTGTTGGATCCCTCTTTCCCCATCATACTCCTATCTTGTAAAGCAGGCCATCAGCTCTTGGAAATTTGGTTCATCTTTAGTGTAGAGCAGTATCCTTGTAGCTATAATATCAGTTCTCTATAGTCAGTGTTGCTGAGCCATATAAGGGGGAGAAGTCAGCATCCAAACCGGCTGACAGGGGAAAGTCCTTGAGGTTTTCTTATATCAGGAGACATACCATAAAGGCTCTTCTAATACTCTTAATTCCAAACTGGTGAGAAATTGTGTTTAACTGGGTACATACAGTAATTCTGCTCACTTTCTGAGCACCATGTGGCACATCCAAATTCAGTCATAGTATTATAAAGCCAGAATAAGACTGATCTCCTGAGGACGGGGTTAAATCTTAGGTGTGTAGTTAATAAAGAGCATCAATGTATGCAGCTTGTTTAAAATGTACATTCTCCATTGCTTTATAAAAAATTATTGGCTATAATGACATCAACCATCAACAGTTCAATATGGGACTCAATGCTAACATTTGCTGACTTTATGATGGATGACCTTACCATGTCTGGACTTTACAATGTTACAAATGTGGTACACATTCAATATCAACTATTCTTAAACTGTGATATCTTTCAAGACCAGTGATATGTGGGATGATACCCTCTTGATAATGACAAGGATTGGTGCTGCTACACTGGGTAGCGGCAATGAGTCAGATCTACAATCACCAAAGGCACCACACACCCCCTATACCACACTGTGTTGCTGACTGTTGGAAGCTATAGAGTGGGGTAGATGAAATTAATGCAGTTGGATATATTATGGGTTTATTGAGACAGAACCCCCTTGTATGTTGAAGAGTATCTATTTTAAAATTATTGCGGTTTCTTGAGAAATTTCCTCTATGAGACAAAAACGTATATTTTTACACATGCCCTTTCATCACTAATGCAACCCATAATATCACTTTTGGGATTGTCTTTCCCATTCCACTAACTCCCATTGTCCATTATTGAGCAAATAATTGAGTACCTCAGACTAACTACCAGGTATAATTTCTTTGCTTTCCTAATTCTCCTAATTTCTTTATTTGATAAGTTCTTTGCACTCTGTTCATTCTCCAAAATGAGATGTTCTTTCTCATGAAACCCAAATAACAAAGAACAATCCAGTTTTTCCATGCTATTGAGCCTAATTGAAAATTGTCTTTCCCAGAAAGATAAGTAGCAACTGCTTTCTTGTTACATGTCACAGTGACAATGTATTTTAAAAAACAATCTTCAACTTCCTTATGTTGCCGAGCCCAAGATACAGTGTGGCGGGCACAGGTCAGCTGTTGACCTGGAGGAAAAAAAAATGAAAATATCTTCTGGAGGAGGTTAGAAAAGCAAAAAGGAGAAAAGACCCTGAAGCGAGTGTCTCCAAGGCTCACAGAGACCCCCTCACCTTTGGACAACAGATTTGGTAAAAATGCTCTCATTGTCTTAGGCGTCACCGATTCACATGTCTTATTTATCAAACTACCAAGAAATTGCAAACTTATCAAAGGTAAGATGTTCAACTTCCTCATGCACCTAGCCTCTCTCTAATACATGAAAAGGTCACAGCACCAGAATGTCATCTAGAGGGGAATAACTGAGGATTAAAGAGAGACAGGATGAGAACCAGACATAATGGAGTTTAAGGATACACCAAGGCATTCTTTAATATGTAAAGAAAGACTAGGCTCATTTCAGAACTGTTGGCTCTTGGAAGTCCTTCAGGGCTTAAGTTCTCCTCTGATGCCTGCTTAGAAATTAATTCAAGGGCATCTAATGTTGTGTCAAGAGTTCAGAGTTCTATAGTAACTGCAGTGGTCTATGCAGAGAACCAAGCAGCCCCCCCCCCCCGCCCCTTGCACTCTGGAAGGCCAGTGTCGATCCTGGGACCAATGCTATGCTGAACCAACAGAGAATTAAACAGCACTGTTTTGCTATGAAATCAACAGCTCGTATTTATTCATATGCGGTTGTTGTTTTCCTCTCTCCTTGTATATGTGCTACAATTCTCCCCAAACTAATTACCTAATTACAGATGGTGAAGGCATTTAAAGGATTAAGCTGAGATCCCTCACATGTAATGTGGAGGTAGGGGTGTTTATTAACTGCTCCACTGAAAAATAGCCTACCCCCTTTCACTGCCGCTGACTCATTCATTAATCTACCCCCTCCACCCATATGTTTAACCAGCTTTAATCCCTCCAAGGTACCACTAAATACTACCAGCCATTTATACTAAAGACTTTAATTAATCACATTAGCGACCATGTGTTGACCCTCTCCTCCTCTGCATACCATTGACAGTTTCCTGGGGAAAGAACTGGAACACATTTCTACCCAGGACCACAAGGCAGAGAGTAGCCAATGACTCCTTTGAAGATGGCATCGCCAACATCTCAGACAAGAGAAGTCAAAATGTGGTCGCCACTCTGCTCTGTGGTTTGTAAAGGAGGACAGGAAGGGATGTCCACAAGGAAGAACACTCTTCTCAGAAGCATGGATACACCCAATGAAAGTCCCTGCACATCAGCCAGGACCCTTGGGAGAGTCACTGCTCAGAGAAAGCTAGGTAATGCTATAGGAACAAACAACTCTGAAACTTTGGAGGTATGGCAGCGATGTTCCTATTTCACAAGTGCAAATTGCAGTGTGGGGCAGAGTGGCACCACTGCTGCTTCTCAACCATGAATCCATGAATTCTGGCCCATCTGTGTGCCTCCATACCTTAGCCTGAAAGGGAAGAGAAACAAAGGCTGGAGAAGTGCAAGCTGGCTTTACAGTGCCTCTGCCTGGGAGGCCAGCTGCCACCTCTAAGACAAATGTTATAGTTCTGCTCAATGGCAAATTGACTGAGACCCACAGTCTGTTAAGAGTGCAGAAGAGAAGGGAAAAGAGATGATACTAACAATACTAATGTTTATCTAAAGACACTGGGTCCATTTATCTTTACTCGGCAATTCATTGATTATTGATAATGATACCTTACTTTGTTGTAATGTAAGCTAGGTTATAAAGAGTGTTCCTGTGTGTGTGTGTGTGTGTGTGTGTGTGTGTGTGTGTGTGTGTGTGTGTGTGTTGTGTGTGTGTGCATGCACACATGTGCATGCATGTGCACACACATATGTGTTACATGAAAATGTTCATATGGGTGCACAAGCACGTGTACGGACTCGTACATGGATGCCAGAAGTCAAAGAAGAGTGTCTTCCTAAGTCACTCTCCACCTTCTTTATCTCACTGAATTTGGAGCTCACTGATTCAGCTAAGCCAGCTGACCATGGAGCTCCAGGAACCCATCAGAGAGCTCCAGCTCTACTGCCCGATGCTGGGGTTACAGATGTGTGTCACCATGCTCAGCCTTTGCGTAAGTCCTGGGGATTCTCACTCAGGTCCTCATGCTTACACAGCAGGCATTTCCCGAACCACATTGTCTCCCCAACCCCGACAAAGACTTTTCTATTGTCTAATATTCCATTTGCTTTTATTTTGTCATGCTTCACAGCGTAACCAGGACTCAATTTTGAGGGGATGGATAGGAATTGGGGGAGGAATGCCTACTCTACCACACCTATACTTATACTTCACTGGTTCCTACGGGACTTCTCAGTTTGGCTGCAGTGACTGAAGACTACAGAAACATTCTACAGTATTCTGTGTGACTTTCCATGAGGACGGGAAACTCACAATCTTCGGTGACTTTTCACTTTGCTGATCTATTGGTCTCTGAAAGGCTAAGGCTGCTCAGTAAGTCTGAGTATCCGCTGTGTGCCTGGCATGGTAGGTGCACATGGGAGACAGCTGAGGAAGGAATTTGTGAGAAGTAGGCAGGAGGCAGAAGCTCAGGCTACCTACCGACCAGGTATATACATGTTCAGCAGTCGGGATGACGGGAGCTGAACCAATTTTTCCAGCAACGGGGCGGGGGATGATTTGAAGTGTCTATAGAGGAGCCAGGAGACAGAAACTGGGCTGAAAGGAAGCAGCAAGAGCCAGGAGGTACCCACTATGTATTTTGCAAAATGCTGAGGGAAAAATCACCCTCCTCTGCTCTTGAAAGAGAAAGAAGGGAGGGAGCCAGGGCTCTTGAAAGAGAAAAAAATGAAAGGGGGAGGGAGAGGGAAGAAAGGAGGGGGAATGAAAGGGGAGGAGGGGGGGAGGGAGAAAGGGAGGGGAAGGAGGGAGGAGGAGGGGGCAGAAGAGAGGGAGGAGGAGGGGGAGGGAGGGGGAAGAAGGGAGGGAGAAAGAGGGAGAGGAGGGAGGGAGGACTCTTGAAAGATTAAAAAAAAGGAAGGGAGGAAGAGGGAGAGAGTAAGGAAAACAGACTAGGAAGAAGAGAGGAAAGGCAGGAGGGAGAGGCTCGTTCAAACACACTGTGTAGACAGTAGGGCTTGAGGACAGGACAAGATCGCAGAAAACAAAGTTTCTCCAGACAGTGTCATTTTCTGCCTTCGCACCCTTTAGTGCAGGAGGTCTGGCGGTGGAAGGAGGAACATCACTCTGGACTTGCCCACTCACTCAGTGGCAGCTGCCCCAGTAAGAACACTTAGGAAGCGGTTAGCTACTCCCAGGCACATTATAGGCTTCCCCAGCACTATCTGATACTTTCACGTTTGAAAAAAAAAAAAAATGTGACAGGCATACGAAGGTATTCAAATCAGCAAGTGATCATTCAATGACTAATTGTAAAGTCACATCCCCACTCCCCACTCCCGCACGCATGCCATAAGAGCCAAAATTCCCTATGTGTCTTTTCCTTCTCTCTTACCCACTGGACTCCACTGCTTTGCCATCGTGTTGACAACACCATGGCTGCCTTTGGTTTCAGCTCCTAGGCCCACACATGGCCTTGCCTAGTTGTTCAAGTTCAAATTGTTCAATTGTTCAAGTTCAAATTGCTGCTCCAGAATGTGGGGAAGTGAGAAGTGAAGACGGCGAGCAGGTCTTGTTTTTAACTCCTGCATCCAGAGGTCTCAGATGCTCAGATGTAACTGCAGAGTAACTCACACTCAAGATCTGAGTTGGTGTCATATATATATATATATATATATGAGAGAGAGAGAGAGAGAGAGAGAGAGAGAGAGAGAGAGAGAGAGAGAGAGAGGAAAAGGAGGGTAGAAAGCAGAAGTAAAACGTCCAGAGAGAAACAGTTCAAGTAACACAAGGAAACACTGACTTTGAGCACAGTCTGTGTGGGAGGGGCCCTGACCCTGCTTTATATCAAACCCTTCATTTTAAAAATCTTATTATATCAAGGTGTTGTAAACAACCTCATCCTGTCAACCCAACTAAAATGTGCAGATCAGGCAGCCCAGGCAAAGAAAGAAGTGACTCTTTTTCAAGGTCAAACACGCAAGCTACCACTCAAGCAGCAAATGGACCAGGTACGTAAAACCCCTGGAAGGTGTCAAGCGCCCAGCAAAAGGGAAGCCATAATGGATTTTCTTCACATTTCAGGCTGGCCAGCCCCATTGGTTTACACTCTGCTTTGATGAAGTTCTGGGAAACCAGCCAGGTCACTTCAGGGATTTAGATAAAGCTAACAGAAATAGATCTCTGCTCTTTTCCCTAAGCCCAACTTTGAGGCTGGAATTGAGCAACCCAGCCAAGGATAGCTTGCTGTCCTCACATGAATGTACCAGAAGTCACTGGTAACTGATGATAATAATGCCTCATCTCTATAGTGTATGCACCATTTTATACCTTGTAAAGTTCTCTACAGTTTGCAAGCTACCTGTGCATCCGATATCATGCATGATCAACGTGGCATTACTCTGGGAAGTGGCTGGACTACCATTTCACTCTTATTTTTAAAGGAAATAACTGAACTGAAGCATAGAGACCCTCCTGCTCCATTGCCACGCTTGGTAACATGGTAGAGCTAGGGAGACAATGCCACATGCTTTATTCTCTACCTCATCATTAGGTGACATGGAAGAATGTTAGGAACAGTCACAGTTACTTGTGTTTTTGTCTCCTTTACATACCTCTAACATTGAAGGATCTACAGAGAGAATTAGATTTAAACACGGTTTAATCTTAAAGCATTTTTGGAATCATTGGTAAATACGCTACTGTTCTAAAATGATTTCTGTAATGTGATACCTCTGTATACTCAACTTAGCATGTTTTAACTGTGAGGAACCTTATAAATTATCCTGGCTTGGCTCTCTTTTGTGGCATGAGCGATGAAGAAATTGAAGCCAAGCAAAAGGAAGTAACTTTTCCCAGTGGTCACAAATCCACCGGGGAAGCAGGATAGACACCCACCTTCAAGAACAGCAATTCCATGTCTCTTCTGCCCCAGTGACCCCAGTCAACCCCCTTGTCTTCCATTAGAGAGGCTCTCTGACCTGTGTGCACTTAAGCAACTCCTGCAGAGCAGGCTGCCAGGGGTCCATCAGCATCCCTGAAAGTGTTCTATTTATTGTGGCGTTATCTGACAGAGCTCACCATCTCCACTGGTAACTTCCACCTGAAATGTCCCCTCTCTGAGCCTCCTGTCCTCACCTGGGGGGAAAAAAAAAAGCATATGACCCAGTGCCTCCCACGCCATCTGCAGATGGGAAACAGGAAAAGTCCTCATCAGTGTTCATCATCGAATATGTGCTCTGTGCGATTTTACTTTGCCACTGGATCGCTGTATCTCAGTGTCTCTGTCTGTAAAGGCAGATCCTGTGCCTTCCTGAAGAGCTGGGTGCTCCTGTGGCATCTACAGATAGGAACACTGCCTGATGTCTTTGAAATAAATAAAACACATTCTGGTTACCAATACCCCCATTAATTATTCAATGTTTATCCCACTGATCTACATTAATCATAGCTTTATTTGTTTCCCTGGCACCACCTTTGCACTTAATGTGTGCACAGTGCAATGGGAAGAGGAAACACACAGAAGGAAAAGACTGCTTCCGTGCCTTCAAGAAGCAGAGAATTGCAAGACAAGAGGTCATAAAATGGTGCAGGGACAGGAGAGTCCTTACAAAGCAAGAGTGACAAGCGGTGTGTCACCTTCATTAGTCCATTAAGAGGCCAGATTCTCCTCCTGTTTGAGAAAGAACGTATAAAAGAGATAATGATAATTAGAACATCCCTCTATGCTCCTTCCGTGAATGAAAATTCCTGGAAAGTAGCCGCCTACATAGGCAGATTGACTAATTAAAACTTCAAAGGTGTGAGAGGTTGGGATTTTGCAGATTCTAAGCCCAATTACTATTCAACAGGGATGATATATATATATATAGTCATCCCTTGTCCCCATCACTCCCAGATCTAAGGTTCTGTTACTAGCCAAAACTAACATTGTGACAGCAGATTTAAAAAAGAAAGAAAAAGAAAGAAAGAAAGAAAGAAAGAAAGAAAGAAAGAAAGAAAGAAAGAAAGAAAGAAAGAAAGAAAGAAAGACCAATAAAAAAAAACCCTTTGGAATATATTAACTATATAGAAGTCTATTCACCCCCAGTTCGGGCACTAAGAATGCTATCAGTTTACATCTGTGGCCATATCTAAGATTTCTCTACTGTGTTCTGTCTACTTAATATTTCCACCAATGTATATTTTTTAATGTCTTGATTTCTAAGTTTCTTTGTTCCATTACCATAAAAGCTCCATGAACTTGCTTCCACATAGGAACATGGAATCTGAAATAACCTGACTCTGTGTTCCTGGGCCATGACCACTCATATTTTGGCTCCAAAATGAACTGTCTCTGATTCCTTTTGAGTTGAGAGCTGTGCTTTTGTGTAGACACTCCCAAGGAGCACAAGGGATTTCTAGTCTGGCTAGTTTCTCTGGAAAGCCTCCTAGAGGCTTAAGAAAATTAAGCCTCCCCACTTAGCACAGCTACAACTGGCAGCTTCTAAGAATCTTGTTGTTCCTTCTTGCTTTTCTTAGTACCACCAGCCCGTCTACTTATCTTATAGTTGTTTGTAAATCTATCTTTGCTCTTGCCATTCCAGAAAGACATTAACTGTTTCATTAATTTTTCACCCCCTTCCTTTGCCTTACATTTACATGTACACTTTAACTGCATATAATAACCCTCTGATATTTATGGATATAGATATATTTAATGGAATTGAGTGCCTGACAAAGGCCAGGCTTGCCAATTTTCAGTCTGGTTGCACTTTCTTCATATCCCTGTACTTCTATTAGCAATCAATTTAAACTAAGGAATGTGACTAGGAGGAAGATAGGAATTTACTCCCCACAGAGCAGCTGGGAGACTGCAGAGAGACCCCCAGAATGTATTCTAACAACAAACAGCATTACAAATACAGACAGGGATACACACACACACACACACACACACACACACACACACACACACGTAACAGTTCATCACAGCAGGGCAGTCATAGTGACAGGAGCTTCACGGAGCCGGTCTCAACCCATCATAAACAAGGACCAAAGAACAATGCATGCATGCCTGTGTACTCAGATCATTTTCTCCATTTTATACAGTCCAGAATCCCCTGATAGAGAAGTGATCTCACCATAATTAACATGGGTCTTCCCCTATTCATTTAAGTCATTAAGACAATCTACTACAAGCATGCCAGGATGCTTGACTCCCAGGTAATTCTGGATTTTGTCTAGCTGACAAAATTAACCATCACAGGAGATATGGTTTAGCTCTGCAGACTTCTCACTGGTTCCTCCAGGTACTATGATAATCGTTTTCCACAGACATCCAGCCACTCAGGGATATCTTGACTACAAAATTTCCCCATGGTCTGATTTCCTGTTCCATACCATGCTTCAGACAGCTTCCACTTTATGGATGCCTGTGTCCACAGAATGCATAGTAACTTTCAAAACTGAAAAATGCCTAGGACCTTTCTCCTAGATACTGTGATTGAAGTTTGGACAGACCAGAGGAGTGCTACCTTTAAGGATGTTTTAAAGATGCTCTCTGTTCTAATGTGTATTCCTGGTGAGACCAAAAGTAGAGTCAGACACTTGTTTAATTCAACAGTAGGCAGAGTTCCAATAAAACACACTGGCAACTCAAAGCCAGTCAGCCAGAGATTTCATGGCTGAGAATGACTCAACTCTCCTGATTCTGTTTCTTATTCCAGGTCCTCTTTATTAGAAAGAAAGAAAAAAAAAGACAATAATTTCAAAGTCTTAAAAGCATATATTTGCCATAATCAGGAGGGAGGATTTTCCCTGAACATTGAACTTCCTTTGGAGAGCAAGAAAATAAAAAGACACAGAATATGCAGCAGTTGCAATTTTCTATTAAATCGTCCTGCGAATTAGGTAAGAGTTTCTGCCAATATCTCAGCCTGCAAGGAGACTACTTGAGGGTTTTTGTGCATGGCTGCTGTCATCCAGATGGAATTCCCCTTTGCTTTTCAATCATGTGCTATTATTATTTGTAATGTTTCTAAAATGACTCGGTGATAATACATTTTAAAAATCAAACTCCCGTGGATGCATGGGGATTTTATTGTAAAATAAACAGCAGGGCAGGAGGAACCATTACTGTTTCATTTTAGTTAACACATCTCCTTTTGATAAAGAGCCACAAGGTCTGTGGTTCTCAACCTTCCCAATGCTGTGACCCTTTGATACAGTTCCTCATGTTGTCGTGACCCCCTTTAATACAGTTCTCCTCATGCTGTGGTGACCCCCAACCATAAAATTATTTTCATTGCTACTTCATAACTATAATTTTGCCACTGTTGTGAATGGTAATGTAAATATCTGTGTTTCCCAAGAGTCTTAGGTGACCCCTGTGAAAAGGTTGTTTGATCCCTGAAAGGGGTCGAGACCCACAGATTGAGAACCAGTGCACAAGAGCAAGAGGCAACCCATACACATTTTAAATTGGTGGCATCGCACTAACACAGAAATATTAAGTGAAAATGCATAAAAGACATGGTTAAAAGCAAGTGGGTAAACTGAGGCCCGGTTTTGTGGAACCACAGAAACACTTATCAACATGTCATCTGGGGTTGGCATTTCTGCACATCTAGAAGATTCTGGACTGCCTGCATCTCCCAAATGAGCTTAATGGTCAGAAGTAGACAAACTTCATTCCTTTTGTTTTTCTTATACTCATGAACCCAAAGTGTAAGTCAGTAGAAAAGGATTAAGAGCTTCTCAAACTGCCATAATTAACATGGTCCATTTTCTGACCTGAAATAAGGATGTAAAGTCAAGTACACCAGAGAATAAACTGATATTTTTAAAGTACAGGAAAATAGAAATAGGATGAAGTTAACACTTGGGTATCAACTCACCACCTATCTGAGGAAATCTATTTTCATTAGATAATAAAAATATATGATATGATTCTATTCAAAATGTATCCATATGGTACCCCAGTGATACAATCTGTTAGTGTGTGGTATTTACATAAAATATACATGAGATGTATTTATGAATCAAGAAAGACAATGTGATTTTTTAAAAAACGGATCCATGTTTAATTTAGTTTATATCCCATAAGAAGATACCAAGAGCTAGAATCTGTTTGTTCATGATAGACTACATCTTGCTATGATAAAAAGTTGACTCCCAAATCACAAGAGCTAACCAGGATAAGATTTCATAAGCTGCTTTGGTTTGGGTCACTCACATGAAGTTTAAATTAGAGACATCATCCTCAGCCATTTCCCTCTTTCAACCTCATCATAATGGAGTCCTTCCTTCTAAACGCATGGACAAAAGAAGGAAAACAAGGAGATGCTCCCAAATGCCCAAGCCCAAAGTGATACACATGTCGGTTCTGCTCACACTCCCAGTGATGAGCTTCACAGGCTTAAAACTCCAATGACAGGAGGCTGGAGATGCACAGTCTCCTTGTCTAACTAGGAAGGGACAAGTCCGTCACACAGAGGAGATTAAATGTGCTGTAAAAATCAGACACAGAAGAGGGTAACGTCATTCGTTGTGGCTGGGCAAAGTTTTTCCAAGGGGTAAGATTAAAGTTGATTTCAGGAATAGAGTTAGTGGAAATGTCAGAGCCTGTATCATATGGAAGAAGCATAGAGGTCAGCATGCAGGACGTAGAAAGTAGAGATGTCTTTTTAAATGGTGGCTAAAGGGCACTGATGAACAGTGGGTGAAGCATAGGGAAAAAAGGATTCCTAAGGAGTTAGTGCTGGATCATATTTTGAAATTAAAAAAAAAGAGCAAAACCATATTTCAGGGGAGCAGCATTGGGGGCTGGGGAAACAGATAACTCACTCTCCTGAACTCATCCCACAAACTCAGTTACCCACATAGTCACTAATCCACAGTGGTTATATTTTCTACCTAGATCTCAAACATACATACTTCTCTAAGGGCCCAACACCTCTGCTTTCTCCCAGGCCCTTAAGGTTGGCTTCCTGGATACTGACAATTGAGTATTTATGTTCATGCAGAACTCATATTGACACAATAATTCTCAGTGTATCAGTATTTTGAATTTAGATGACATGTGTTGGAAGGGTAATTATTATGAAAATGGGGCTTGAGCTAAGGTTAGTGTTATTCTAAGAGGGTAGAGAACTCTCCCAGTTCCTCAACAGGTAAACAGACAGTAAGATAATGATGGTTTATAAGCCAGGCAATGGGCTTTTACCAGGCCCAAGTAGGATCCTCTCTTGAATTCCAGATTCCTACAAAGAAATAAGCCTATGTTGTTGGTAACCTCGCCTGTGGTCTTTGTTACTGCATCCTGAAGTAACTAAGACGCCTATGATCTTGCCAATGCCCCTTTACAAATATCAGGCCTCTGGTGCCTCTGCTTCAGTATAACTTGGGACACATGGCGTCCCAGAAGGTCCTTTCTTGACTGTGCCTACTTTACACTCACACAGGATCAATCATACACCACACAGCATGATGCACACATTTATGTATGTGACTTCTAGTCTTATACCACTATGATAGACTACTACAGCTAGAGCACATTATAAACTTCACAATCCCAGAAGCTTAGACGTCCAAGAGTAAAGGTTCGTGGGGACCTGCTTGTCCCATAGTATAGTAGAAAGTCCGATAAGCCTGTGAGATAGAGAGGGAGGAAGCCAGAGAGCACAGGGACAAACAGGAAGGACTCACAGTGACAAGTCGCTCCATGGAGACACTCATCTGTCATGTAGGTGGAGTCTTCTTCACAGTCCTGACTTGGAATCTAATACAACTAAATTTCGACATTGAGTTTTGGAGTGGACATTATACTATAGCACCTTTCCATTCTTTCCTGCTCAGAAATGCCCTATGTGTGTACTATCTCCTTTCAAAACAGCCTTCTCCTGAATGCTCACACAGTTGGTGATTCCCTCCCCTGGGCTTTACATTAGAATTGGTTTCCATCGGCTTCCTTTAGAGAGCATTTCTTCATGTCCCAGCTTTCTCTGCCCATATAATTCAGGCTCCACAGAGATGTGTCTTCTCCACTGTGGAATTACTATTAATTATTATTATTAGAGATAATAATGACTATTGCTAAAGATGAGTAGGACAGAAATCTTTAATTAGAATTAATACTTACTGAGACCTTCTTCCAGTGCAGACACTGTGCTAAATAAATGAAGATATTCTCACATTTAAGGCTGATCAAAGCCCCCATAGAAGGATATTACTTTCTGTATTTTATACGTAAGGTGAATTAGGGATCAAGTGTCTCATGCAAGGCTATACAGCTGTCAAGCAGCAGGAT
Organism: Peromyscus californicus insignis; assembly: GCF_007827085.1. Lineage (NCBI taxonomy): Eukaryota > Metazoa > Chordata > Mammalia > Rodentia > Cricetidae > Peromyscus > Peromyscus californicus. The sequence continues at coordinate 9,839,292 of NW_026294492.1, forward strand.
CGCAGCTTGAAATTATGTCCGGGAAAATAGAACCTTTGTGCTCAAGCCATTCTGTGATAAGAGAACATGCTCTGATGTTAGGATCAGAGGCAAAGACACCAGACAATTAAGACAGTATCAACCCTAGAGAAATGATGGAATGGGAATAAGAGGGACATGTGTAAATTCAGCTCCTTGCCCTTGGCGATGAAGACATAGAGTATGTGTTTGTGGTCGTTACAAAATATAAACTTTTAAATAGAAACTGTATTAACTACCTGCTGTCTGTGGTTAGAGTCAAACTCGTGGCACCTCGGAAACATTTAAATACATCATTATGAGAATGATAAATGTTAAGCAAGAAACAAACCAATCACCATGGAGAGTTAGAAAAATATCCCATGGCACAAGAAGAAAACACTCTGATGAGCAAGTAAGGTACACATCCATGCAGCCCCCCTTCTCTCTGCTGTTTTAGAATAACGTGATCCACTTCTGATTAGCATTCAAGTGTCGCTGTCAATAAGTAATACAGTTGTTAAAGTCTGCCCCAGATTCCCTGCTCTGAGGTTCAGGTTGTAAAAGGAATTCATTGGAAGGCAGGGAGGAGGGAGGATAAGGGGAACTGAAGGAAGGGGAAGGAGGGGGGAGAGAGAATGGAAGGGGGAAGAAGAGGAAAAGTAGAGAAAGGGAAGGAAGATGAGGAGGGTAGGGGAGGAAAGGGAAGATGCTGGGAGGAAAGGATGGGAGACAGAAGGCAGAGAGAAGGGAGGGGAAGGGAGGGAATAAGAGGGAAAGGAAGAGAATGGAAGGGAGGAAAAGGAAAGGACAGAAAGGAGGAAGAAGAAAGGGGGAGAGAATCCTGCCTGTTAATAGTTGCTCACCCTTGATTGGGAGGGAGGGTCTGGGACCTGCCTCGACTGAAGGAACCAGGCTTTACTGTCCCCCGCCATGGGAGGCCTTACCCTTTTGGAGGAGGGGATGGGGGTGGGTCAGAGAGGGAGGATGGGGGGACCGGGAGGAAGGATAAGAGTGGGAAAGAAAAAAAAATTGCCAGTTTCATTCTTTTGCACCAATATGTATTAATCTTCCGCCTGACTCCCAGATAGCACTCAGTGATGGGAATAAAAGAGTGATCATTACAAATAATGGCCCTCTAATGAGTTTGGACTCTCACAGCACACTCAGATACAGCCAATCAACAGGAAAGACCAATGGAGAGCAGGAGTGGAAAGGGAAAGGGACAAAGCCCAGACTTGCCATGCTGATTTGGAATGCAAATTGTTATCTTTTCAAATCAACTTAGTGTGAACAAGTCTCTCACTTCCATTGAAATGGACCAGAAATGCTGGAGAACAAAATACCAAGTGTTTATTACAGAGCGACCTCCTGGAAGGGTTGTCCCTGTACTAGAGAGTTAAAAACGGATTTCCTACACCTGACTTGTGCTTTGCTAGTGACTATAAAACAGTATCCAGCATGCATCTTCTTTCCTTTTCTTTTTAAATTTAATTATTTTTACTTTATGTGCATTGGTGTTTTGCCTGGGTGAAGGTGTCAGATCTTGGAGTTACAGTTGAGTGGCCATGTGATTGCTGAGAACTGAACTCAGGTCTTTTGGAAGAGCAGCCAGTGCTCTTAGGTGCGAAGCTATCTCTCCAACCCCTTTTTATAACCAGTTCTGAGAATAAGGTTCAGTGGATTGGGGATGAGCCTGAGAATCTGCATTTGGTGTTGTAGGTGGTAGTGATGGTGGTGATGGGCTCTCTCTCTCTCTCTCTCTCTCTCTCTCTCTCTCTCTCTCTGTGTGTGTGTGTGTGTGTGTGTGTGTGTGTGTGTGTGTGTGTGTGTGTGTGTGTGTGTGTGTGTGTGATGGCTATTCTTGGTTGCCAACTTGACTACAACTGGAACTAACTAAAGCCCAAATGGCTGGGTACCCCCATGAGTGAATTTTCTTAATTAAATTATTTGAAGTGGGAAGATCCACCTTTAATTCAGATCTTTTGAAGTAGGAAGATCCACCTGTAATCTGGGCCACCTCTAGGCAGCCTGTATAAAAGACATGGAAAAGGAAGCCCTTGCTCTTTACCTACTTGCTCTTGCTCTCTTTTGCAAGTACATTCCTTCACTGACATGAAAGCCTACTTCTTCAGGATCCCAGGTTATACTGAAGACCAGCTGAGACATCTAGCCTCATGGACTGAACAGTGACTAAATGTGGTGACATTTTGTATATGCTCTAACAAATAAAGCTTGCCTGAAGATCAGAGGGCAAAGACAGACACTACACCTTTAATCCCAGCACTCGGGAGGCAGAGACAGAAGGATCTCTGTGACTTCAAGGCCACCCTGGGCTACACAAGATTGATCCAGTCTAAAAGAGAAACAGAGTCAGGCAGTGGCAGCGCACACGTCTTTGATCCCAGCACTAGGGAGGTTGAGACAGGAAGTGATATGGCTGGGCAGAGAGAGGAGCTCAGTCCTCTTTTCGCCTGAAGAGTTGATGAGGTGTGAGGTAGCTGTGGCTTGTTCCTTTGTCTCTCTGATCTTTAAGCATTTACCCCGATATCTGGCTTCAGATTTTTATTAAGACTAATTACTACAACTGAATTCTTATTCTGTTGGTAGACAGCCATTGTTGGACTATCAATCCTGTTCCCCTAGAGAATACTGATGAATATGGAGTGTGTGTGTGTGTGTGTGTGTGTGTGTGTGTGTGTGTGTGTATGCTTGTGCACGTGCATGCTTGTGCACAAATGTACACATTGTGCCCTTATGGAAGTCAGAGGAGAGGGTCAATTGGTCTCTATTGCTCTTAACCTTATTCTCTTGTGACAGAGCCTCTTCTTGACCTTAGAGCTTGCTGTTTCTGTCTAGTAGGTTGATTGGCCAGCACAAGCCCCAGTGATATCCTTGTTTCTCTTCAACATCCCTGCCCACCTATCCCCACTCCCTACTAGTGTTACAATTGTACTGGGCTATGCCTGGATGTTTAGAGGTAATCTGGGAATCTGAACTCAGATCCTCATTCTTGCTCAACAGTACTCTTGCCCACTGAACCATCTCCAGAATAGAGAATCAGCATTTTTTTCTCAGCCATACTGATGATGTTGGAGGACCATTTGAAAGCCCCTTGGCCACATATCACATAGCCAGCATTCTTGTACAGGATCTATTTTTAAACATGTGTTGGGTGTTAGCACATTCAAGGTAGTGAAAAATGAAATAAACACAAACACTGAAAGCGTAGTGCTTAAGATAGAGACCACCATGGCCAATTCTGTGAAGTTATAGTAGGTACCAAGCCTCATTCATTTTGACAGAAGGCATGCAAATTTGACTATTCTTGGGGTTTTTCTTCAAGCATTTCTTCGTCTGTCCAAGAAAAAAAAGAAATAGAAAATCCTTCTATAATGTGAGTTGGCTTTGAAGAAGTGTTTTGACATCTTCGACGTCTCATGGCCAATGCACACACAGTGTTTTGGGAACACAAAGGATGGTCATGATTAGAATGGGTGAAGTGGACATAAATTAGAATATCTGGCACTTGAAAGAGCTGTACACTTTGAGTGAAGCTGGATGAAGAAGGACACAAACAAACAAACAAACAAACAACTGTGGTATATGTAGTAGCAACCCAGGATAAACCTAAAAAGCTATAGAAAACCTCACCCAAAGCATGCCTGAGAGTGCAGGAGGACACACAGGAAGAGGTATCCTGGGTGTAGACATCTTTGCATAATCTAAACACTGCAAAATAATAAACACATAATTGCTGAAGGCTTTTCCGGAGAATATTCATGAGTCTTTAGGAATTCAATGGTAAGATGTCACTGAAGATACTCTAATAAGAACATTCATTTACAGACAGGAACTGAGACTGTAAAGAAACAGACAAACAAAAATAACAATAAATGGTGAGAGTCAAAATCAAACTCCCAGGCCAATTAAGGAAAAGTAGAACATTCAAATGTTCATACATGAGAACAGGTGGAAGAAACAGGATTCTTGCCACTCTTCACTATAAGGTTAACCTACCATTCATGTAGTCTAGAATAATAGGACAGAAAGCAGAATATTTAGCGGATATGAATAAGTTAGTCACAGGGGAGCTACAAGAATGTTGAGAGCACACTAGGGAGATCTGAGATGGGACTTAATGAAGGCAAGGCAGCCATTGTGGATTCCTTACATTCTGGCCATGTATCATAGGCCTGTGTGTGTGAAGACGTGAGTTTGAGCTACATCATTCCCACCACCACCGTCACCCCAAATCATCTGAGTGATGGAAACTTGCTGAAAGGCTACAGGGACTCCAGGCAAGTCAATCTTGAAAACAGGAAAATATTAACAGAAAAAGAAATGTAGAAGTAACTGTTATTTTGAGATGAGCAATCTCTCATATGGCTGTGATTACAGATAACCACTAATATTCCAAAGTCTTCACCACCCAATATGGTTTATTTCTTTTTACCACGGCCCAATACATTAGTTTGGGAAAGGACATTATCTGCTGTACACAGCTGTTCAAGAACTCTACTTTCCTTCCATCTAGTGATACTTCCATCTAGGAGATCTTAGGATCATGGATCCTTCAAGGACGATGACATTAACCAGAAGATCAGTCTGAGAGTGAATGGCTTTGACTACATCCATTCACATTGCATTCTGGGTCTCTGCATTTAGCAAGATGCCCTAAAGAAAGCAATGGTGTTGGTGAAGCTACAGCCTCTGTCCCCAAGTGGCTACAGAGTATCCTTCAGTACAGATCAGGCAAAGCATGCCAGCCGCCTAAGGAAGCCAAGGACAGGAAACGGGACAGTTTATTTCACTAAGTGATACACGCGAAAAGTAGGGCAGATAATTAAAAACAAAAGCATTGCTTAGCAAACAATGATAGAAATCAGTGCTCAGGGAAAACACACACTGCTGAGTCGTTTCCTCCAGAGTCAGCTGAAGGGATGAGTGACAGCCTCATCCAAGAACCCAAAAACCCAAGGACCCAAGGGCTCAGTGGGTAAAAACCTGCAGGAAAGGCTCTTCTCTGGTGGTGAAGAAGGAACAAAAAGGAAAAGAAGAAAAAGGACATCAACAGAAAACGTAACATACAGATAGACAACTCTTAAGTCTCCCTAAGGTTTCCTCCTTCTTACTACTCACGCTTGAAATGTTCACTGAAATGTCTCAAAGGCTTCTGGCTACCCAGGTGTGACGAGTTCAAGAGTTCACATATATAAATGCACAGAGAGTTTTAGATATGGACCTGCTCTCAGGAGCTCACAAGACTCTTCAGGCCCTTAGAAACAATCTCTTCAAGCCCTTGGAAGCAATCCCATACCTTGGAGGTAAGGACAGCCTTGGACACCCAGGCTGCAGCTGTTACTGTAACTGAGGCATAGACTTCTCTCATTGCTTCTACTACTACTACTACTACTACTACTACTACTAATAATAATAATAATAATATAGGACTGGTGAAAGATCAGTGTGCCAGATACTATGCTAAGATCCACAAATATGCAGCAGCCCCATGAAGCAGACACTATTATTATCTATCTTTTTTACAGATGATAAACCAACAGCCAAGTAAGCTTCCAAGTGTTGAAGCACAGCTCAAACCTAGTTGGCTTCCTGCTGAGCATTTAACTACCACCTTCTAGTTTTGATGCCTCTGCAATTCTTCTGTGTAGAACGTGAGATTCCTTCTATTTCTTCTCTCTGTAATTGCCAGAGTTTACACAAAACAGACACACAGACATCATTTTACTCTTAGCTCCCTTCTTCTCCCAGTTTCATTATATTTCCGAGGGCCCCTCTGGGTATTTATTCCCCCTTGTGAATGAGACAATCAGCTTTTTATCCTGGCAAGGGAGATGGGATGGGAGAGGGAACCAAAATACGCATATCCATGCAGTAACAATATTTTACCTGAAATATCCTTGGGAGAATTAGGACACTAAGAAACAGAGAGCAGCCTGCTCACTCTGCACTCTGGGGTAATATCAAACATAACAGGTATGACTTAACGGACTACAGGCTACACAGGTGTGCAACACTGACCTTGGGAATGGAATACCAAAACTTAAGGTTATTCAAAATCAAGGGCTGCACTACATTTAATGACTTCATCTCAGATATCAGAACACACACCATCTCCCTAACATCCCAAACTCCAGCCTTTCTTGATTTCAGAAATTACTTGTAAAACTCTCTTGACTTCCTAGCTAAGAAATGAGTTGTTTGTTATGTATGGCAAATATTAAAAGGGCTATCGAAACCTGCAGTCAGTACTTTCAAAGAGGACAACTTGATTTCTGACAACTTATATGTGGTCTGCCTCAGTAAACTCTTCCATTGCTGTGAAGAGACATAATGACCAAAGGGAGATTTACAAAACAAAAGCATTTATTTGAGGGCTTACAGTTTCAGGGGGTTAAAGTCCATGACTATCATGGTGGGAACATGGCTTCAGGAAGGCAAGCATGGTGCTGGAGCATCAGCTTAGAGTTTATATCCTTATCCACAAGTGCAAGGCCTAGAGTTTACATCAAAGAGAGACAGGCTATCTATCCAGATAGAGAAAGGGAGAGAGAGAGAGAGAGAGAGAGAGAGAGAGAGAGAGAGAGAGAGAGAGAGAGAGAACTGGGAATAACCTGGACTTCTGATACCTCAAAGCACACCCACAATGACACATCACTTCCACAATGACCACACCTCCTAATCCTCCTCAAACAGTTCCACCAACAGTGACCAAGTATACAAAAATGTGACCCTACAGGGACCATTCCTATTCAAACCACCACTTGGACAGTGGCCAATTTTCTGAAATGATTTAAGCAAAAACAACTATACAGATGACTGATTTAAAATCATCCTTTTCATCAATACTTATTAAGTTTCTGTTTTGATAAATCACTATACTTGGGGGCAATGAAGGTAGACAGCAACAGTCATTAAAAAAAAAAAAAAAAGCAAACAGAACATGAAGTGGAGGCTATTCACCTTGAAAAGATTTGAGCAGGCAGTCCAGCAGAGGGAGGTGGACAACTTTCACCATTCTCCTATGAACTTGGGTCAAACAGCTAGCTTCTTTGAAACACTTGCTTTTGGTTTTGTTTTTTTTTTTTCAATACGGTGACACAAGATTTAGTCCACCCACAAACACTGAAGTTTGTTTAAAAAACTAACTAGATTTCCCATAAACTTTGAATAGATTGTTGGTACTGGCTGACCTTGGGATTTCTCCTTATTTGCTACAAATCAGATATTAGTGAAGACCCTATAGAGGTCTGGAGATTAAATTGTCCACTTAACCCTGTCAGGACAGGGAAGGTGGATACTGTCGTCAGTTTTCCTTTTGGTTACTACTGGTGAAACCCATCCTGTGTCAGCCATTGGGAGGAAGGCCCAGAACTCAGCTGTGCGGTCTGCAAGCCTAAAGCACACATTCGGTTCCGCAGGTAAATTGGAACAGGTTTGGAATGAAATGAAAACGACTCTGAGTTTGCACCAAGCTGCCCAGAAGGCAGGAAGGCGGGGAGGAGGGGAGCTGTATAGAAACATCTCAGAAGCCTGGGCTTCAGTGGAAAGTAGCTTTGAGACCGGAACCAGAAAGTCTAAGAAGTCTTCCAAAACTTCAGGCAGTAAAGTTTGGAAACTGTTGGTCTAGAATTTCCTTTTATGAAAGTCATCTTGTCCGATCCTTAGCACAGTCAATCACTGAGTTTATGTCTTCAAGGGCTAAACGAACCCCCCCCCCCCCAACACACACACATGTCCAAAACCAAACAAAATTCCTTATTCTGGAATTTTGAAGCAGTTTCCTGCACTAGTATCAACTAGAGTTTGAGATTCAGTCCTTTCATGGGAAATGGGAAGTTGAAGTCACAGGCGCATTCAGGGAAGGGGACAGCTAAAGCCCAGACATTCTGGTAGCCTTTGACACCTACAGGGCTCTCCTTTTAAATCCAGGCGCCGGCGCTGGGTCAGCACTTTCCCTTGGCTCAAAGGACGGGCGCTGAGCGCCATCCTGCAATTTCTAAGGCGTCTGTGACTGACAGGAACAGAAGCGACTCCGCGACAGCCAGGAGCCAAACCAGACTCCGAAGTCCCATCAAAGCCCTAAGTGCTAGCCTCAAAGACGCGGTTCCCAGCCACTGGCAGTGCCTGAACCGTGAAGCGTGGATTTTTTTTTTTTCCTCCTCCACCCCCAAACTCAGCTTCCCTTCTGGAATCTGTCCCCTTGGAATACAGAACACAAACGCGGGCGGACTGTGTTCTCAGTTGCCAGGGACTCGGTTGCAAAGGAGCAGCTGGGTGCACAAGCCACGCCCCTGCTGCGCTCCCCCAAGGCGCTCACACCTACGCTCCCAAAGCAGTGAGGCTTGGGGGGAAATGCTGGGGGCTGGGCAGGGCGGAGCACAAAGGAAACCCGCCCCTGATCCCACCCTCAGCAGAGATTGGCAGGGCTCGGGCACCTGTCCCAACCAATGGGCGCGTTCCGGGGCGGGCCTGGAAAACGGCTGTTCAGGCGATTTAAGAGTCGTCGGCGCGGCTGTGGAAAGCCGAGTGGAGCCAGGACTTGCCAGGTGGAGCAGACGCCCGAGCCAGCGTGGACACGGAGCGCACCCGCACCTCTCTGGGCACCTCACCGCACTGCTTGCCTCCGGGTAGATCTGAACCGCAGTCTCACGCGCCGCCAGGACCTACTCGCCGCTGCCGCCTCCACAGCACCGATGGGGACCTGGAGACTTTAAAAGGAGTTTGGGGTTTTCGGGAGCAGGGAAATCACGGGTACGGATAAGCCGCTTTCTTTGCCTTAAAAAATGGTTTTTCTTCTTCGTCCGATTGTGTGGATCGTGTGCTGGGTAGGAGAGAGAGGGGGCTCTTTGGGTTGAAAGTAGACCTCTTTACACACACACACACACACACACACACACACACACACACACACACACACACACCCCGCACTAATACTCACCACTGGTTTCGCCTTGCTTCCCCTGTCTCTTTGTTAGGTTATTTTAGAGAGAGCAGCCTCGCCCTGGCGCAGTCCGATTGGCTCTGCTAGCGAGAAGGCAAGCAAGGAGAGGGCAGAGTGTACCTGCCTGCGTGGGCAGGTGTGCCCCGGTGCTTGAGTGTACGTGCATTTGGCAAGTGTGCAGGCGTGCGTCCGGAATTGTGTAGGATTTGGGGGAGAGGGTGCCAATGTGTGGTCGCCAAGACGTGTCATTGTGGGTGTGTGACATTAACATTGTGGGTGTATGTACCAGGCTGTCAGTGTCTGCCGGACTCCAAGTGTGCAAAATGTTGCTGATGTTCAGGGAATGCATCTAACAAGTCTGTCATTGTGCAAGGCAAGCCGCTGTCAGGGATGGGGTGTGACCCAGTGCAAAATGGGCCGGTGGGCTGCGGAGGATGGCGACCACAATGTGAGCTCAGCTTGCTCTAGCTTCAGGCCTTACCGCTTTTCTTGACACCCACCCTTCCGTCTGGGTATCCATCTCCCACCCTGCCACAACCTGCGCTCTCTCCGCCCACTTGAACCTCGCCTGCTCTCTAGCCCGCCCGTGCTTTCTCCTGTGGAAGTTACAGGGCAGGGTTCCCGGGCAGAGTCGGAGGCTGGCTGAGCCTTATGGTGTCTCCTCTGGCCCTCCAGACTGGCGGCTTCTTCTGTGTCCCCTTTCCTACCCCAGGGAGGACCTGCAAAGTTGACAGGCGCAGGCGACTTTGGTGCCGGCACTTAGGCAAGCTGCAGGCCCCAGGGGAACTGAACGCCTTGGGGAGGGGACACCAGGAGGGTCAGCCCGGACTCTGATGGTGTCTGTCCTGTCTCCCTCGGCAGATCTCAGTTCCTGGCCCTGGCCTCGCCGCGTCATTGATGGGCAACCAACTGGACCGCATCACCCACCTCAACTACAGCGAGTTGCCCACTGGGGACCCATCGGGGATTGAGAAGGACGAGCTGCGGGTCGGGGTTGCCTACTTCTTCTCGGATGAGGAGGAGGACCTGGACGAACGCGGGCAGCCGGACAAGTTTGGTGTGAAGGGCCCCCCAGGTTGCAGCCCCTGCCCAGAGAGCCCCAGCCGCCACCACCACCACCTGCTGCACCAGCTCGTCCTCAACGAGACTCAGTTCTCCGCCTTCCGGGGCCAGGAATGCATCTTTTCCAAAGTAACCGGCGGCCCTCAGGGCGCCGACTTGAGTGTCTACGCGGTCACCGCGCTGCCCGCGATCTGCGAGCCGGGCGACCTGCTGGAGCTGCTGTGGTTACAGCCCGCGACCGAGCAGCCCGCGCCCGCCCCGCACTGGGCCGTCTACGTGGGCGGCGGGCAGATCATCCACCTGCACCAAGGCGAGATCCGCCAGGACAGCCTGTACCAGGCGGGCGCGGCCAACGTGGGCCGGGTGGTGAATAGCTGGTACCGCTACCGCCCGCTGGTGGCCGAGCTGGTGGTGCAGAACGCCTGCGGCCACCTGGGCCTCAAGAGCGAGGAGATCTGCTGGACGAACTCCGAGAGCTTCGCCGCCTGGTGCCGCTTTGGAAAGCGCGAGTTCAAGGCTGGCGGGGAGGTCCCCGCAGGCACGCCACCCCCGCAGCAGCAGTATTATCTCAAGGTGCATCTGGAGGAGAACAAAGTCCACACGGCCCGTTTCCACAGCCTGGAGGACCTCATCCGCGAGAAGCGCCGCATAGACGCCAGTGGCCGCCTGCGAGTGCTGCAGGAGCTTGAGGACTTTGTGGACGACAAGGAGTAACCCCAGAGCAGCAGCCCTCCGCGCTTCTTCTCACGCCCGGAGCTCCTTTCCTGTCCCCGCAGCTCTGCACCCCACACCCCCTAGCGCGCCCGCCCAGGGCCAGCGGCTGGAAGCTTCAGGAACTCACACCGGCACCCGGCGGCGCAGCTACGCACGCCCCTAAGACAACCCTTAGTGTTAGTGACCGTGCCGGGGTTACCCAGCCTGCGCCTTGGCCCTGGGTTGTGACGGGGAAACGGGGAGTGAGCAAGGACAAGACCTTTCCCGGGAGCCAATGGTCAGTGACTCTTCACCAGACAGGGCAAATACCCTTTAGTGAGAGGGGACAGTCACCACCACCCCCAGACGCTCACACACAGACCAGTCAGAGGTGAGAATTGTTCCTTGCAGGGCACAGTTCAACTCCCGAGTGGATGTGTGTCCCCCCGATCTCAGAATTCCCATGAAATCGAGCCTGTCCTGTGTACTTGGGAGCACTTCGGGGACTCCAGGTTACCCTGAGGCTGCCAAGGATTGTCTCACAGCTCTGCAACCCAGAGTCTCCTAACAATGCATTCCAGGCTCCGGGCTGAGCTGGATAGGTTTGGCTTCCCTACTTGCACAGCTGGAAGCAGGCGCCATCCCGGGACTGACCGACCCCTCCGCAGAAGAGGAAGCCTTCTGGGTCCCCGGAGGAAAATGGCGCAGCACCTCTTAAGAGTGAGGACGGCCCGCCCCGTTCCGGAAAAGGAGCTAATTTTCCTAGTGTGTGGGCACTTGAATGTAGGAAGGAGAAGGCGGCTTTTTGCTCGGAGCAATTCCTTGATTGCTTCCCTCCTCACTCTGCATTTCAGAGAGTCCTGTTTTCCAAGGGACTGGAGGAGAAGGCGGCAGGGAGGATCTACAACATTCCAGAAACCAGCATTAGGACAGCCTAGCCAGTGTCTGTAGTTTGGCTTTTCCTAATTAGAAGAAGATCTTAGAAGGCAGGGGGGGAGGTGGAGATTGTTTTTTTTTAAAACGAAACAGCAGTTTTCCAACGATGTCAACAAAGCCTACAGTGTCGATGATGCTTCTCTTGATCATATTTAGCAACATGCTAATGAAATTTCAAATTGAAATTTTTATTTTCATGGCTTTAATCCATGATAGCTTAAATACTGGGGGCCATTAGGAGTGGAATTTAGCTAAGAGTTTAGCTGACATTGCCTTTCACTCTGGTTTTTCTCAACTCTTATGAGAATTCTGTTTGGGGACATTATAATCATTATTATAATCATTTACTTTTTTTTTTTCCTGGCTTTACGAAGTAGCCCTGTGATGGTGGAGCTGTTCGTTAATGTGTATATTGTACTGAATTTTTGTCAGTTCAAGGGTCTGCTGCTTTGGTGATTGCTAGCAAGTTCCAGGGGGGTTCTTTTCTCCATGTTGTATATCATCATCATCATCATCATCATTATCATCTTTGCATCTCCTCTCTCATCACCTCTCGATCCCCTTCAAAAGGAATCCAGAGTTGGTGGGCTCTAGGGCCCACGTCTGTAGCCTGTCCTGCTGTTTTTCTGAGAAGAGAGAAGCACTCTTAGAATCAGGACAGAACGTGTGTCTTTCAAAACATGGTTACCTGAAGCTCCTTCCTGTGGGCAAGAGTTTGTGGGTTTTCTCCAAGGGATACAGCCACAGCCTAACTGGTCTTTACTTGATTCTATGTGCTAGACACACCTGAGGACATACACGGTCTCTCGGGGGGAGTTTGTCAAATAACAGTGTTTAGCTAATGGTTGTGAGCAATTGCATACCGACAGCTCTGATTTAGTTGAACAGCAAAAACTAGGTCCAAAGCCAGTTTCTTGGCATCTGAAAATAAGGCAATAAAAACTAGAGGAAGTTAGCTGACAGGGAAATGCCTTTTCCATGGTTTAAATGGTTTGTTTCTGTTTTGTGGGGATTTTTGTTGTTTTATTTTGTTCCGTTTTGTTTTCATGCTGGATTCATTCTCTGATCTTAAGTCAAAAGGTCAAATCAATGAAATATGAACTAAAGTATTTTTCTGAAGCCAATTAATTGAGTGATTTATTTTTTAAAACTGTTTATGCTTTTCTTTCAGCACACACAACAGCAAAACTTTTCGTAACAACTAAACTTAACCTTTGCATGTACGGAGAACTGACAGTCATTTGTTTCCTCTAACTTAGTCTTTTGGCAAATGACAGATTGATGACCATAAACAGAAATTCCTTATTGTGTCTACACACGCCATATCCTTTCCTGTGTCCTACTACTGTATCTTGGCTCCCTGCTGAATTAAACACCATCCTAAGCACTTGCTCCAATGGGACTCCTTCTTGACATTGTGTCTTCCACCTGTCAGTGAGTGGACAGGAGAAATGCATCAGTCTATATCAGACCCCAGACTGAGTTAGTCCTCTGATGAGAGTTATGTGCCGTGCCAACAGGGGACTGGTTCATAGTTTGATACTTGCTGAAACTTGATGGAAATGTTAACAGGATTGGGAGATTAATCTACCAAGGACTGGGTGGATGATAATAGTTTTACAAATTCACAATAATAAAACACTGATCAAAAAAGGAATGTGAAAGGGGGTTCTAAGGTTTCTCGTGATCCTGTGGAAATAATTGCTATCTCTTGGTCATTGTGAACACAAGGAGTCCATGTAGAGAGGATATTATCTAACTGCTGCATCCTGAAGAGGGGTTTCTATTTTAAAACATTATTAAGGACGTTGCAAGATCCACAAAAGTTGAAGATCCTTTTGTAGCTGCCACTTGAGTTTTATTATGGATGAATGCCGTTTCTCTAGATTGTATTGGTGACAGGAATTAAGCCATGAGTCTCCTACCATTTGCAAAAGGACAATAAAGTAGCTTTAGTTTTTGTTGTCCTGGAGGGAGCTAAGGTAACTCCCATAATGTAGAGGGTGTGAAGCTGTGTTCTATCCAACCCTCACCAAGGCAGAGGCCACCTCTGTCTTTTCTCCCCTGTGAATGGGCATATCTCCAAAGTAAACCACTACCTAAAAAAGGAGAGAAATTTAAAATGCAGATGTTTTTCAGAGAGCTTTACTGCATTAAAAAGCAAAAACAATAACAACAGATGGGAAAGGTGGGCTGGGCATACTTTTGACAAATAAAGCCCTCAAATGCCATTACTCTTAAAGTGTATTTTTTCCTTTGAAAAAGAAATCCTGTAGAAGTTGTATGTGCTACATTAAAAAGAAAAAAATCAGCTGTATCAATGAGCTAAATTGGTATGTATGTATAAAATGTACTCTGATATTTAACATTTAAGAGACCCTTATGTCCATAGTTTAGCAAAAGAATTACAAATATTAATCTGCATTTAGAACACATAATAGCTTGCCAGACACAGAAGCAAGTTTTAAGTTCATTGATGTTACATGATTTTTTAAAAAAAATTCACGTTTTTCACCTTCAATATCATGTTTCTTTGATGAACACTTTTGGATGAATAATGGCATTTTTCAGAAAAGTATTTTATTAATATGTACAAAATAGTGAATTTTCTGAGACCTCAGTTATTTATCCCCATGCTCTTCCCGCATCCTCTAGTGATTGCTTCTCTTTTGCCTTCAGCATCTCTGAGAATTAAAGTGTTAAGTCACCTAATACACAAGGGAAAGTCAAAATGAAGTCAAATTAATAGTAAATGACACAGTAATGGGAGGCCCCCAATTTTCTCTTTTCTACAAGCATGTCTTCAAAGCTCCTGCTATTTGGGTTTGGTTTGGTTTGGTTTGTGTTTTATGTTTGTTTTGTTTTGTTTTGCCCTTGGTGCTGAGCTTGAACTTGGGCCCTAGACATGGTTGGGCTATGGTCCATCATGTCTTTTCTTACAACAAATGAAGATACTGGTTTGTGTTTGCTTTGGAGAGACACTTTGCTACATGCACAAAAGGTTACAAATGAAAAACACAGACTTCCAGTCTCCTTGAAATGTAAAGAGCTTCAATGGGACACTATTTCTCCTAAGACCCTGTCAGTTCATTTTCTTGGAAGAGTTTTAGCTATTAGAAAAATACGCTATGCACCTGTTCAAACTAATGTCCATGTACAATTCCATATTATATAAATTTCTGCCAATAGCTAAATATTGTGTCACACACACACACACACACACACACACACACACACACACACACAAACCCATAGATTTTTTTTTTAAAGACCAGTATGGAAAGTGACTTAAGATTTATAAAAACAGAAAGCAGAATGTCCAGGGGTTAAGGGTTAACACAGTCATGATTAGTTGAGCAGCAAAGAGCTATGCCTAAAGCAAGCACAACTAATCAAACAAACAAATGTGTGACTTATGCAAGTTAGCTTTTAGTCACAACCACCCCCCACCCCACCACCCACCCCCACCACCCACCCTCATCGACCCCCACCCACCCCTGCTCAAACATACACACCGCTGCCCGATGCTAGTTATTTTTAAATTGTGGCTTGTTTTTTGAAACAGGGACTCACTATATAATCCTGACTAGCCTGGAACATTCAGTGATGAGGCTATTGGCTTCAAACTCAAAATGGTCCTCCTGCCTACACCTCTTGAGTGCTGCAATTATGGGTATGCACCACTGGATCCAGTTTAGTTTCACTTTTTGAAGCAGAAAAAAAAAAAATCAAAAGCAAGATTCAAAAGAAAGCCGAAAAGGTGAGGAGGCAATTGAAAAAGTAAGAATGGGAAGGCACCGTGGAGGTTATAAAATTTAGCGAGCTAATGAGCTTTACAATGGGCAACAACAGCTCTCCATTCCAACTGAAGACAACAGGGAAAACCTAAGAGCCTAATTTTCAACCTTTTAATAATGTACGAGGGTCTCCGGCTGCATAACTCAAAGTTTACCTTTGAGGCTGAATGTTACCTCTTTGGATGCCTCAATATAAGTACTTCAAGTGTTAGAATGTGTTGGAGTGACAAATGGTACTTTCTGCCTCCTTAGAAGGGCGAGTTAAGATCCATGCTTTGGGTGGCAGAAAATCCATGGGAGCAGCCCCTCAATTCCAGCTGCAGGTTTTTACCAGTTTCTCTGGTGGGTGACGGTATGTGGCACATAGTAGGTACAACAGGTGTCTTGATCAGATGGTTTTCAGTAATTCTTGATGACTCAGAAACTCGGCGATCATACCATTTGCCTTAGGTATGAAGGTGACATAAACTTCCATAGCTGAAATTGTCAAAGGTGCCTCAGAGCGCTCATGGAACTCCTCAGGAGGCTTAGGCCTGGGAGCTTCATATTCAAGGATGTCTGGAATATTCCATTTTGCCTCTAGAAAAATCTCGGGATCCAAGAAAAGTGAAAGCTGTTCTCTTGTTTTGGTGGGAAAGATGAAAGCAAACTAGTAATTCTGTCTCTGGCTTCTCCCACATCCATCTTTCTCTCTCTCTCTCTCACCTCAAGGTGAGACTTTTCTAGCATGCAATCACAGGATTATTCCTTCAGAGGAAGGTTATTATTGTAGCTCTTGCTACAATTATAAGAAATAAAAATGTTCTTCATTTGTAGATTAAGACTAGAATACAGACTTACCTTGCTGGGATAATTAGATTGGATGCCATTTGGTCAGAGCGTTTTGTTTTTATTTTTTATTAAACATTACTCATTTATATACACTAAAATAATTTGCTATGCTTGTTGGCTTTTATAACCCAATTATTTTTGTGTGTGAACGTACGTCTTGAACTTAGTTTTATCTGAACAGTAGATACTTATCTTGGGTACAAATAGAACCAATACCTCAAAATAAATGTTCCAAAAGTCAGTGTAAGCCAGGCACAGACCTATCATTCAAACTTCTGGATGCTGAGTCAAGAAAAATGTAATCTTGAGCCAGCCTGAGCTACACTTTGAGAGTGCATCAAAACGGCAATCCAAGGTTCAAACAACAAAAGTGAGGTCATATTTGGCTTCTGGATTTTCTCTTCCTTCCTTCCTTCCTTCCTTCCTTCCTTCCTTCCTTCCTTCCTTCCTTCCTTCCTTTCTTTCTTTCTTTCTTTCTTTCTTTCTTCCTTCCTTCCTTTCTTTTTATTTATTTACATACTTATTTTTATTGCTTCCAGCAACAATATGTCTGTGACATCAAGACAGATATTAATATTCTATACATGTCCCAGTAGGAAACATGAGAGTATTTTATTGTAAGCATACTGATATTTGCATTAACACATGTTATTATAAATCAACTTCCCCCCTCCAATAGTTCTGCAGCATGCTAGTTTTTCACTAAGTGTGAAAGCCCACTGTCTTCAGATTTCAGAGTCTCCTAAGCAGCCCACAAATCTGTGAGAGTCACTGAAGATAATTTTAACAGGTTGCAACCCCTAACAGCACACACTTCCTGTTTTTGCTTCTCAGAGGTAGCATGTCTCTAGGGTTGGGAGTTCTGAGCTGAAAGGAAGCAAGGTTCAGGGTAGTATTGCAGGATACAGCTCACAAAGATACAGGCTGCTTGGGTTAGATTAGAATTCC
The DNA here is from genome assembly GCF_007827085.1 of Peromyscus californicus insignis. Classification (NCBI taxonomy): domain Eukaryota; kingdom Metazoa; phylum Chordata; class Mammalia; order Rodentia; family Cricetidae; genus Peromyscus; species Peromyscus californicus. The sequence continues at coordinate 9,856,521 of NW_026294492.1, forward strand.
AGATAAATGTTCAACAGTTGTTAGAGGATATGTGCATGATATTATATTTAGGATATAGTCACACGAAGTGATGCTTAGTGAAACTAGACTGTAAATGGTTACACAGTGCACAGTCATATTCAGGAAGAATTGTACCATCTCCAAGGAGTCACTTTAGTGTACATCCTGAGGTTTAGAGCTGTCAAACTAAGGGCAGACTTCCAACCCACAGCTCTAGGGTTTTCACATTCCTTATGTGTCTTTTGGGCCCAAACTGTGTTCACACACAGGAACAAGCAGAGATTTCAGAGACATAGGAAGACTAGCTTATAGGACCTATAATTACTGAAGGAGTGGGATATGTCTCTGTGAAAGAGGATTGGCCAAAGCATTTCAAGTATATCCATCTACCCTTCCGTGATTGTCCTTAATGGGATACACCATTGGTTTTTCTGGCTGTGATGAACACTTCCTGGATACAATGAGAAATACTATATGCCAGTTGCTTTAATTATAGCTGCTATTTGCTCAAGTTGGGTGCCCACCTCATACCTTGTTACTCCTATGGCTTCTTCACTTGTCTCAACCCCATGGTTCCTCTGTCTGAACACCTGCGGCCATGGTGATCTTTCCATACAGTTTCATTGCTCACAAGAGTCATCACCATATATATTAGTAGGACAATCACAGACCCACACAGTATGAACCTATCCTGTCCCAGCTGCATGTCCCACAACTGTAAGATCCAAGCCACCTACGTTTTGTAGAACATGGAGTTTCAATTAAGTCTTCCATGACTTCCTGTCTCGTCCACTTTACCAGCTTTCCTGTCTCAGTTCTGGAACAACATACCCATATTTATCCACCTTTCATAACCGAAATCTACCCAAACCTATAGAGTGATTTTGGTCATTTTCTTCTGGAAGTTTCCATTGTACTTTGCTTAGAACACCCACACACTCTCTTTCCTCTGTCATAAATGTCAGTTGAGTCTTTCCTCTCACATCTGCTTGGTCTGCAGGGGGAGAAGGAGATTGTGTAACTTGCTCATTTTATGTAGTTGCAAAGCCTAGCACTATCTAGTCTAATTGAATGGATGGGAAAACCTGAGAAGGACTGAGATGGCTTTCCAGGGTAAAAATCACCAAAAGCTGAAGGTGAACTTATATGTGACTCTCTCTACACATCACTCAGTGAGAAACTAGTTCCTCTTTAGGAAACTAGCTTGGATGATGAATGCTTCATATTGCACTATATTGCAAATGGTAAGAGATTAGTTATATATAGTATAAAACATTTTCTCTGTCTTCAGCACAGTAGTAAATATATTTCTTCATGAATGATCTTTATGATTTTCATGACTATGGAAATACAGATTCTTCCCCTCTTGGTAATTTAACTTCTGCCTAGGTGATACAACTTAGCTGCAAATTTTATAGGCAACCAAGGATTGGATTTCAAGACATAGACATGAGACAAGGAATGTTAAATGTGATTTACTGGGCCCAAGACTGCCCCAAGATGTTCAGTGAGTATGGAAAAGTCTACTGAAAGCCCAAGTCCTCTTTGCTTCTTGCAAAGGTAAATCTCTCCCAATCTTACCCCTAAGCGATTATACCTACATCATGAGTGAAAAAGGGAAAGGCTGCTTCAGCCTGACATTCCTATGGTGGTGGAAGCGTGTGAAGAAAAATCAGCCTCCTTTGATTGATGTCTTCTGGACCTCCAGGCTGATTCAGCAGCTAGGATAATTTGAAATGAAGTTGAGCACTAAAAATGTAGCTGAATTGATGTCTTCTGAAATATATATGTTTCTATATTTAATATTTCCCCCCAGAATTCTTAGGAAGAGTGCCCTGGAGTTTTCCGGGAAGTTATTATTCTCTTAGAACCTCCAGGCATTTAATAGAATTTCATATGGTTTGGGGCAGGCTGTGGTAGTCAGGGCCTAAGGAAAGCCATGTCAACTTGGCGTTTTAAGCTATACATCCAGTTGTGTGCAAGGTGGGGGGGGAGTGCCAAAACTCAAGAATGACAAAGTTTAGAATGAAGTACAAATACTAATTTGATGTTGGAGATCTGAAGAATCAGGGATACTGGTGAAGCATGGCTTTTTCTCAAAGACCAAATTCCAAAGAGGAGATTTTTCATTAAGCATCTTCCCCATTTCATCTCGGCACTCTGCTTTATCTGGGCATGGTTTTATGAGACAGGATTGACAAAAGAGAACAGGCTATGGGCAAGTTCCTCTATTCTCTGTAGAACAAAAAACAAAACAAAACAAAAAACAAAAAACAAGTCTTTGAAACCAAAGCTCTTCTGCCCTGTTACTTCCTAGATCCTTTAAGGACTTCCAATAACTTAATGGGGGGAAATGGCTCCTAGGCAGCATGAAAGTTAAACTCTAGTTCGTCCCCAGCCCCTCTACAGCCCTTTCAACATCACTGACCTGTGAAGTGTCACCCCTCACCTATCACTACTGGGAGTCAGAAGCAGGAGACCTTGCCTGACTTCTAAAACTTGTCACTGTGTCCCTTTGCATGATCTGGTTCACTTCTGGAGAAAATCCTTCTCCCCTACCCGGTCCTATTTCAAAGTCATCTCTGTCCTGAGTCTTAGTAAGTACCTGGCTACCCCTCAGGCTGTTCTGTGGAGCTCTACTTCCCGCTACTCCACTTCAACAGCAACATGGACTCAATAAGCCCAGTGAATCCTCCCACACTGAGTTCCCAGAACAGTTTTTCCAAACTTTGAACATGTATTTCAGCCATATACTATTCCAATTTTCAGGCCCCAAATTCCATTAAATACATTTTAAGTTAATAGGAACCCATTTTGCCTTTTGAAATAGCTTTACTCTAGAGCCAAGCATATGGTACTACCATTTTTGGTTTAGTAGTAGCTGTTATCTCATCTACATTTGATGCTCAACCAGAGCTTATATGACTCAACTCCGTTAACTTTATGCAAAAGTAACAAGCCTATTATAACAACAGCAAGTCCTGTATATATATCTACAAATTTCTTCATATAGTTATTGGTTTTCAGACGGGATCCATACAGCCCAGACTCTTCTCAAACTTGTCATGGACCAAAAGTGACCTTGAACTTCTGATCCTCTTTTTTCCTTCTCCCAGTTGCTAGTATTAGAGTGTGCCACCACACCGTCCAGTTTATATGGTCCTGAGGCTAGAGCCTAAGCCTTTGTTTTCAGCCATGTGTTTACAAAGTATAGTCAAGAACTTCAAGAACTAAAACTGTAAAGCAGACCTCACATCCAGTCTAGAGGGCAGCTAGTTATCCCCAAAACAGTCTTGCCATTATTCTACCAGTGGACACATCTTACCTGGCAGCTCATCACTGTCGTGTGCAGGGTCCAGCAATGGATAAGGCCAGTGATGTCATTTCTTCCCCTATCGCCCATCAGAGAGCACCTTCTAACACCATGAAAGCTAGCCAGTAGGGAGAGTTTCCTGGTCAGTTTGAGACCGATTTCTCTGTGTCCTGAAATCAAAGTGTGTGGTGGCGTCTTAACAATAAGGTTTTCCCATCTATTGACTATGGGCAACCGAAAGCAATGAAAATGGCCTGGCCTGATCCACAGGAGGGAATTCATTCCTGGTACTATGAACATGGTCAAAACTCACAGCTAGGAGAAAATCATAGACCCTAGGGGAGAGAAACTATTGGTATTGTTTATCTAAATGACAACGTGACATTGTCAAACTCTTGTCTATATATTTGTTTCTGTCCATAGCCGTTTTGGCTGCTCCCAAGCAAAAGGCAGTGGTTGCCACAGAGACATGTTGCTATCCAAAGTGATAAAAATAAGCAACAAGTTTGTCCTCAGCCATCAATGTGACGACTATATAAACCCTTTTCTCCTCGAGGCTTGGGAAACATTATAGAAAGCCAAATGGAAGAGTCAGAATATGGGAGAGGTGCTGGGAAAGGTTGTACTTTAGATACGACACATCTATTGCACAAAGCAGCACTAGTTACCCACGCAGGATCTACACAAGATCAAGTGGGTTAAAAAGTCCAACTTAGATGTGGTGGGGCTCCTAAATGAGGCTGCTGTTGACAGTAGTTGATGGTTGCTGATGGGGAATAGGATGCTTTTCTTTAGGAGTGTGGATGTTGGTAGATTCCTCATGCCCCTGTGGATAACCCTATATCTATATGCATATGAATGACACTAACTGGACTCTGATATTAATTGATTAATTAGAAAGAGATCTGGTGATGGAGGTAGGAATATCATTAGCCTTAATCCACTACAGCCTAGAGTATAGATAATTATCTATGTACAATTATTTTTAATTCTTTAGAGTCTGAGAAAAAAGGCATGAGAATATATACATTAAAGGCATTGAAGGGCATGGAAGATTCAGATGATGTTTCTAAAATAATTATACCTTTCTGGTGGATTTCTAATAGTTTGGGGGAATAGAAATAAATATTTTATCCTTGTTACTTAAATATAATAGTCTATCATCTGCCATTACCACATAAAAGTCTATTTGTAGCTGAAGTTTGATCCTAAAATAGCTTAGAAGGGAGATTTAAATGTGCAGCAGCAAAGCCCTTTTGCTGGTGAACTATCACAATTACCATGCTATTAAGCACATAATTTACCAATCAGTTTACCGTGCACTGTAGACAGGATCTTTGATTGATGGGTAGATTGGTTTGTTTATTAAGACTTAGTTCCCAAGGTTGGGATAAATTATGTAATGGAAAGATGTGCAAATATTGAGGCTTCATGGAGTTAGCTGAGCCCAAAGCAGTTATGAACTGCGAAGGAATAATCTCATTCAAGGAGAGACAGGACAGCCACAGATGTGCCAGATACTGTGAACTAGTCAGATGCATGACACAAAAAGTCTTTTAGGATCAAGACTCACTAATCAAAGTAAAATCACTACTTGAGGTAGGACGGTTGCTAAGCCAGAACTAACCACTCTAAGAAGTGATATTGTCTCACAGTTTATACAGTCACTCAGTTATAAAGACCATTATGCTTAATTCAAAATGGCCTCTGTTCAAAGAAAAAAGCAGTCTATGAGTTGTGATACTTTATTTGTTCCATAAATACAAAATAACTTTCAGATAAATCAAACCTAAGATTATTGTCCAAAGAAACTAAGCTGTTTCATAATTTGAAAGTGGCCTTTGGCAGGAAGGGCTTGGCTTCCTAAATGCCTCTCCTAATTACAGCAAATATCTCCATGAAACTCAGAACATTATACAAGCAAAGATGTGTCTTCTTATATAAATTCCCATTTGTTTGAAAAAGGAAAATTCCATAATCTATGCAAAGGTGGAAAACTTTCCTACAAATTTCAGGAAGAAGTGTGCCAAGGGCTGGACAGCAGTTCCTTCTAGATCGAATCTTATGTTAACGAATTCCAATGAAAAACAGCTGACTTTATGCATTTATTTTAATAAGCCTGTGAAGACAGTCCATTTGTGGTCTAAAAACCCCTTGTCTTTTAAAAATGCTAGACAGAATATTTTAATAAATTAAATTTGTCTGCCTGTCAAATCTGTCAATATGACAAGAGCCCCAAAGGAGGGTGGCTGATGTCGGAGCCCTATTTTTACAGTAGGATTACATTTGGAATTTAATATGGGCTACTTAGGGGAAGAATCCACCTATCAGAGTAACTTTGAGCAGAAAATTCTACCATAATATTTTAACTCTCCAAACTTACAGGGCTAGAATGATTTTGCTTCCTTGGAAAACTCTACTATCTACAAAGGTGCCTCCAATGTATTTGTTTATAATAATGAACTAATTTAAAAAGACAAGTCCCCAGCATCAGGAAGGAAACTGTGGACATAGACCCATGATATGATGCTGAGGTCATCAGCTGTCACTCTCCCAGTGAACCTTAGGTCAGCTGGGGTCGTGCTGCCACCTGTGAACAAATGGAAGCACTGAGGCTTGGTTGAGGGCAAACACCCATCTCAAGATCACATCGTGGAGCTAAACAGATGGCTCAGTCTATAAGATGCTTGTCATTCAAGTATGAGGAGCTGAGCGTGACCCCAAGCACACAGAAAGGCAGGTGCTGCGGCACATGTTTCTATAAAAACACTGGGGAGAGGGATACAAAAGTGTCCCTGGAGCTCACTGCCCAGTCAGTTTGGCTCGGGACTTAGTGGAAGACCTTATCTCAACAAACAAGCTGGACAGCTCCCGAGGAACAACATGAGAGGTCCACCTCTCACACACACACTTATGTGAACACATATCTGCACATACCCCCTACACACACACACACACACACACACACACACACACACACACACACACACACAAACAAATGCTTACGCATCTTACAGTTAACCCACCATCACTTTCATCCAGGTATTCTAATCTGAAGTTATTACCCTGCTGTATATGATTTTCTAGGATGATTAATGTCTCCTTTCTCCTTACAGAGCAAAACATAGTTAACATTTTCAGCTAATGTATGACAGCATTTATACCAAACCTCTGGTAGACAGTGGTTAACAACAATAAGCTCTTTTGATCTGAAAATAATGTGCATTAATGAAATGAGCAGTCTGTACAAGGTGCATAAAATAATAGTCCTTAGGGTTTTCAAATCCAGGCAAAGATTGGATGGGCTATGTAATAGATATACAGATCACCTAGGCTGTGCTGTCAGCCTCCTACAGTAAAATCTCCAGGTACAAGCACATATCAGAGTTAAAACAGAATCTGGCTTCTATCTTGAGGCTGTTTTGTTTTTAATCCTGAACTTCAGAATCAAAGATGCATTTTACTGGACAATATTCAAGGTGTCTGTGTCTGTCACAGTGGGACCAAGGTCTCAGTCAGCAGGTTTCCCCTGTATTGTTAAAAATATTAACTTGTTTATCATGTGTTGGCAAAAAGCCCTTCAAAAATAAATGGAGCTGGGCCAATGAGATGGCTCAGTGGATAAAAGAGTTTGCTGTGTATCCTGACCACCTGAGGTCTAGCCTCAGAACCTTCGGTGGAAGGAGAAAAACCACCTTGAAAAGTTGTCCTCTGGCCTCTCCTAGTGTTTGATGGCAGGCATACCCACCCCCATAGGAGTTAATTTAATAAACTTTATAAAAATAGAAAAATATATGACTACATACTGTACTTCTAATTTCTTATAAAAGGTGTTTTTAAAATATTATTATAAAGTATTATATAGTTTCAATGATTTTTTTGTACATCCTGAATTAGCAGTACCCAAAGTGGTAAGATAAAAAATTTGCACACAAAAATCAGTATCCTTCCCATATACCAATAAAAATGATACTGAAAGAGAAATCAAGGAAGCAACTTTTTGTATCTGTTTTTTGTTTTTGAGACAAGATTTCTCTGTGTAGCCCTGGCTATCCTGGAACTCACTCTGTAGACCAGGCTGGCCTCAAACTCACAGAAGTCACCTGCCTCTGCCTCCCGAGTGCTAGGATTAAAGATGTGAGCCACCAGTGCCTGGCAAACAAATCCTTTTTAAAAAGCCACAAACAACCATAACATACCTCAGAATAAACCTAACCAATGAAAGGAAAGATGTCTACTACAATGGAAACTTTAAGACACAGACAAAAGAAATTTAGGAAGACCCCAGAAGATGGGACCCTTCCCATGCTCAGGAATTGGAAAAACTAATGTGAAAATGTTCATCCTATCAAAAACAACCTACAATGTCAATGCAATCCCAGTAAAAAAATCTAATGCCATTCTTCATAGATATGAAAAAAATATCCAAAATGTATTTAGTGGCATGCTGGTGAATGCCTTTAAGCTCAGCACATAAGGCAGAGTCAGGCAGATTCCTATGAGGTCAAAGCCAGCCAGGCAGGGCAATATCATGAGACGCTGTCTCAAAAACAAAAAAGTATTCAGCATCCTTAGGTTCCAGGAAAATACAGCTTAAACTACTTGAAATTCCCACCAGACCCCAGTCAGAATGGCCATCCTCGGGAATACAGATGACAGCTGATGCTGGATGCAAGGGAAGAGGAACTTTTCCACACTGTTGCTAAGGATGGAAACTAGTGCAGCCACTTTAGAAATAGGTCTGGAGGTTTTCAAATAAACTTGAAATAGGATCACCATAGGACTCTCCTACACCACTCTTAAGCATATTCCCAAAGACCTTTCATCTTACATCAACGCACATCCGTGTTCTTTGCTGCTCTACTTCCAAAAGCTAGGGAATGGAAACAACCTAAGTGTCCATCAGCTGATCGATAGATAAGGAAAATGTGATAGATATGCACAATGGGATATTCCTCAGAGGTAAATAAGTGAAATCATGATATTTCCAAGTAAATGGATGGAAATGGGAAAAATATATACTTAGCTCACCCAGGCTCAAAAAGACAAACATTGCACAGTCTCTCATATATGATGGCTAACTTTAAATGTTATGCTTTGTGTGTTTAGCCAGGAAATTAGTAATGGGCCAATGGTACAGAGATGCCTTTAAGGAAACAGTAGATTAAACGTGAGATGAATGTAAAAAGAAGGGAATCCGGCAGCAGATAGTGGAGGGACAGAGACTGGAAAAGGAGGGGTCAGGGAAAGAGTTAACCAAAATGAAGTGTGCATGAAGAAGTGGCATGGGAACCTAAGCTCTCAAAACCCATGTGAAAAGGTAGTTGGATGGAATAGTAGAATACATGTGATACAAATAATTAAATAATGGATACTGGAAGCTAAAGATTTAAGCAGGGATGAGGAGCAGAGGGGTAGGAAATAAGGGGTAGCAGTAAGTTGACCAAAAATAAAGATATTTAAAGAAGCCATATGAAATCTCACTAGTTTTTAAGCAACTAAGGCATAATTCAAAATTTTAAAAGGAATTTAAACATGGGAATCCAACGTGGCTGAACAATGCTGCTCCCAGAAAACATGAACTATTAAATGAAAATCTCAGTGTCAAGTACAGGTTACCTCCCTATAAGCCATTGGTCAAGGAGGCTCCAGAGGTATCCAAAACAATGTAGGCTATTGCTATCGCTCCTGTTTGCCTATGGGGAGCCAAGGAAGCCCTGAGTAAATGTATAAGGATCAGATGACATTGTTTGGTAAATAAATGGTCATGTCGTCAAACTTGATTTTAAATATTTATGTCTATAGCCTTTGATTTGTGCTGCTCTCAACTTTTGTCGGAGAAGCAAAAGCTGTGGCGTGGTTAAGAATTGTTAAAATGCTGAGAATAGGCAGCTATGAAAGTTCGTCTAGATCAACATCTCTTCCCTAGACCCAGGGAATACGGAGAAAGAGAGGATAAAATGAATGTAAGAGCCAGGAAACAGGAAGGAGTGCTTTGAAATACTGGGTGGTGTATGGCATGGGTGTTATACATATGAACTCATATCAGCAATGCTTATCCATGCAAGACCTCTACAAGGTAAAAGAGTTAAAAATTCCAGCAAAGACAGGGGAATGAGTCCTGCTTCCCTTCTCCTACCTGAAGAGTTAATGGAAGTTGACAGATGATGAGCTGGGTGTGTGTGTTGTGTGGGAGAGTCAATTTTCTCTGTTGGCGTGCAGCAACAGCTCCTGATATGTTGCCCATGTCTCAGTAGACGGCCCCACACATATGTGAGAATACGTAGTACTAATTGAACATAGTGAGTTATCTTTACAAAGACAAGAAATTTGGAGGGAGAGGGAGACATATTGCGTAGAGTAGCTGTAAGATAGAAATTGGGTGTGGATATGATCAAGAAGCACTGCATACATTAATTAAATTTTCAAAATTAAAAATGTTCCTGCTCCTGGCCCTAACAGTCAGGCCTGGCATGAAGCTGCCTGAAGGGCCCCTGAATGTGCACAGAGGCCTGTTTAACTTAGCCAAGAGAGCAGTCCTGTGAGAGGCTGCCGTGAATCAATGTTTATCTATGACCAGTCTCTTGAAAGAACATTTGATGACTCAACATGTGGTATTTCCATTTCTGAATGAGATGAGTTCTTGCTTATGAGCCATGGACTGACTAGAGAACAAAACAGATCCCAAAAAATAAAACCAAGTCATCACATCATTGTGGGAGGGAAGAGTGGTATAACAGAATGAACGAAGGATTTTGGAAACTATAGCTACGAATCTAATTCATTGCTTTTTGGCTATGGCATCAGATGATCCACTGTCTTGAGTGTCTATTCCCTCCCTTTTTAAAGGGACAGCATGAACTTGCAGTGAATGTCTGTAACAGTGATTCTCAACCTGTGGGTCAGGACTCTTTGGTGGTTAAACAACCCTTTCACAGTGGTCCACTAAGACCACCAAAAAACACAGATGTTTACATTATGATTCATAACAGTAGCAAAATTACAGTTATGAAGTATCAATGAAAATAATTTCATGGTCGGGGGTCACCACAACATGAGGAACTGTATGAAAGGGTCACAGCACGAGGAAGGCTGAGAACCAGCGGTCTGTAAAACAGTTATCTGTAGTGTTTTGTATCTAAAATGCCTTCCATGTATTGTTCCATGTTAATAACAGTGATTCCCAAGACCTTTAGGGTATGAGCATGTGAGTGGGGGGCTGTGGGGGTGGCATGCAGAGGGGATGCTGGGAGAAAGAGTAAAGCAGCTGGGAAATGGATAACATGATTAGCAACTCAATACAGAAAGCTTCCTGACTTTTATAGCTGACTCATGAGTGCTCTTGAGACACACCTTTTCTATCATGAGATGACAGAGTAAGAAAGCTATTTATGAACCAAGAGGCAGACATTTTGCCAGACGCAGTATCTGCTAGTACCTTGGTTGTGACTTTACCAGCTTCCAGAAATGGGATACAGAAATGTGTGCTGTTTATAAACCATTCAGTTTACGGTACTTTTTATAGCAGTCCAAACAAACTACAGCATTGATTTGAGGGTTGTCTAAACAAGTCCTCTGTCATGCCACAGTGAATTCCCTACTTCGCTCCATAGTGCTCCATCTCTTTTCTACCAAATTGATTTAGTCAAAGCATCCCTTTAACATTCTGCCACTTAAAGAAACCAGCATGCACTGGGGGTCCACCAGTCCAGGAGCTCAGTGGCTTTGTAACTTGTTCTGTTTCCGTACTCTTAGGAAAACTACTGACAGTACATCATTGCCCACATTTCTTAACATATTTGTGTTTATACTGGAAACAATTCTTTCTTTTCTTGGTAAAATCTGCCTTACATTTTTGAAGTAGTACTTATTCACTAAATTAAATCTGAAAGTCGAAGAGAAAGAAACAATTGTATATAGTCCTGCCTACTATTTAAAATCGTTATTCATGTAGTACATCATTTTTAACAATATTTCAAAGCATGCCTTATTTTCCATTGTATCCACAAAAACAATTTCTTTTCATGCATTTCATTTCTTAATATACTGCCAGTATCACTAATGTCAATACAAACTCCATGTAAACAAGTCTTGGTGGTCGCAAATGATTGTACTAATGGATATCCCATGGTTTATTTAATCATTATTCATTATCAAACATTTGCATAGTTTACACAACTTGACACTGAAAAATATTGCTGTGAATATCTGGGTAAATATTTTTCTTTATTTTTAGTTACCCCATCAGAATATACTTCTGGATATGGATTTAAGAGGTAATATGAAAGACTTAAGGACATAGACAGGTAGGTAGGTAGATAGATAGATAGATAGATAGATAGATAGATAGATAGATAGATAGATACACATTTTTCAGTAGTCTAACTAATATGGACTTGTATTTATGAAACATATTCTTTACTGGATTGATTTCCATCCCCATTCCCTATTTCTACCACCCCTCATCCTCACCAGAGGACTCCAGTCTGATGTTCTTGCTATACATTCTCTACACATCTAATGCTATACATTAGATGAGCGCAAAAATGTTGTCTGCACAAATGGTACTTGTACACAAATAATATCATGCTACACATGACATATTGCTTCTCCCTTTTCCCACTAACAAGAGCTATCCGTGTTGTTCTATGGAGATCCAAGACTTCTGAAGGCTGCATGCTCAATTCTATGTGCACTTCCCTATTCTCTACCGAGTGGAATTTCATAGACTGTGCACAGTTGTGTTGTACAACACTCAGTGCCAGGATAAACTTTCCTGGTCCCATTACTGCCCTCCCCCGAGATTGTAGGGATCTGTGTAGCTATGGCTTCATATGTTTGTGTCTCCAAATTCCTATTTTGGAAACTTAATGCCTCCGTGGGCAGTGTTTGGAGGTGGGATCTTGTGGGAGGTGCCTGCGTAATGGAACCCTACCTTACAATGGGCTAAACCTTTCTTATGGATTTGGTCCCCATCCCATGGACATACACATTTAGGGTGTTCTTCCCACTACTGGTCCCCGTCTCATGGACTGGTACACATTTAGGGTGTTCTTCCCACTACTGGTCCCCATCTCATGGACTGGTACACACTTAGGGTATATCTTCCCACCCAAGCTAACCTAATCTAGATGAACCCACACAAATAAGCTCAGAGGTTCTGTTCCCATGGTAATTTTAAATCCCACAAAGTTGATGATCAAAATTAAGTACCACATTTGCTTACCCATTTTGCTTTACGGTGTTGGCTAGAATATTAAGCCCAAGATAAAGTAGAAGTAATAGTAACAAGTATCTCTGTATTGCACGTGATATCAAAGGAGTAACTCCTAAAACTTTAACACAAGTCTGAGGCTCTTCATAGGTTTTTAGTAGAAACTCTTTATTAAGGGAGTTCTCTCATTTTTTTCCCTCAATAAACATCAACCGCAAGCTAAAATGTAAGAAATGCTAGGGCTAAACACTATTATGACACAAAGCACCCAGAATTCTTGAATACTACTGATAGTCCTTGACAATGTCCTCTGGACCACTTCTATGAAGCTTAGAAACACGCAGCTGCTGTGAATCAGAAGTTCTCAGGTGTACATCCCAAGTATCTATACATTGGTACACCCAAAGATATGTACAGGACTCTTAAAAGCAGTATTGTTAGCCTTCCCAGGAAGCTGTGAACAATAATTTATACACTACAGAGCATAAATAATGTATTATATGTTCAACAGAGACACATGCTAGTGCTATGAAATAAATAATTCTATATTCAATGATATAGATAAATGTTATTAACATAATATTGAACAAAATAATACATACATATTACTGTTTACCTTAAGAAAATGACTAAATTAATCTAAGCTGTTATGTGCATAAAGATAATAGCTACCTTTGCATAGGTTCTTAAAAGATTCATTGAATGATTTTTATCTAAGCTAACTGATGAATCTGAGGGATATTAGGAAGGCCTCGAAGCCTTTGATAACATTCTATTTCTCGATTTGGGTGATTATTATAGAATTGTGGTTTTTCTCTGCTCAAATAAATATACATATTTTAAGTTTATTGAATGAACAAATGAAGTGATGGTTGAAATGTGCTGTAAATTAAACTGAAAAGGCTCATCCTACTGTGAAATAAGGAGCTGTGTTTATTTTGTTTATTCCTTGTTCCGCTTCTAATGAGCTATGAGATTTTTCTTTTCTTCTTTTTTTTATTTTTTGGCAAGTCACTTCCTTAATTTGGATTTCTGTTCCTACTTTCTCAAAAATGAAGGCTGAACTAAATAATCCTTAAATACTCCCAAGTCCTACAATTCTGTAACATAAGAATTCCCCCTGAAGTTGCCTAAGTTTCTTGTATTGATTATTAGGGAAATCTGGTTTCTTTGTTCTTTAGACTCAAGCATCATCTTCCTGGGTTTCTTTCATCCTTTCTTGTGGCTTCATCTGTGATCCTTCAACATAAACAGCCTGTGGAAAATCAATAGTCACTTTTCTCCTTCTAAATTAAGTTCTTTTTCTGGCTTATATATATTGGTCTTTTGAGAATATTGTAGTCTGTGCACAGTGCTAAAACAAAAATACCATAAACTGGATACATTATGAAGAACAGAAATTTATTTCTCATCTTTCAAAAGATGGAAAATCTAAGATCAAGGTGCCAGCAGGCTGGATGCTTAGTATGAGTCTGTACTCTTGAGGTGGCCACCCACAAACTCTAATCCCTCATGATTTACAGGAAGGGGTTGTCTTTGAGATATCTTCTAGAATGAGCTCATGTTTCCAAATGGATAATCTCACTAAGGGCCCCATTACTCAACACTATCATCTTGAGATGAGGTTCCTATGAATGCATCAAGGAGGCAGGGGCATAAACCTTTAGACTGTGAACAAATGTTTCTTTGGCACAAACCGATGTCCATTTACTTTGGGGGTTTGCAAAATTGAAAAGCGGGCCATAGTGACTATCTAAATGATCCATTAATTATGTTAGAATACACAAGCCAGACTATGAGTCTGCTCAGTGAGAACATCAAATCCTCTGCTGTTGGGGCTCAAGTTTAAGGATGACACTGAAGAATTGGAGAAAACAGATAAAACAAATCTATCTCCTTTTGTTTTGAGAACACTGCTCTGTATTCCTCTAACCACTGTCCCTTCCTACAGTAGTCAGTTAGGAAGTTGAGCTGTTTGCAAATCTTCCCAGGAGCAGTGTCTAAGCTTTCCTTACAGTTAGATTTGGTCATGGGACCAGGTTCTGACAGATAAAATGTGACACAAAGCATTGTTCAACTCCCTGTATGCTCTTGTCTTTCATTCCTCTTTTCAGACCTGGAATGGGGATGAGGAACTGCGCATCTTAAGACTGTAAACTAAGATAAAAAACATTAGGAATGCTGGAGTTGGACTTCAGAGCAAAGACCACAGCCTACAGTTACCACAGATGCTTAACATCTGGAAGGCAAAGTAGAATAGCATCTGTTGCCTTATAAATCATTGTTATTTAGAGTTGGGACACAAGGCCCTGAAACTATACCCTACCTGATACACCCCTTGATAAGTTGTTGGACCAAAACTCGGTGATTAGGAAGTATCAGTGATGCAGGTACTGGACGAGGCACTGCCCTCTTAACCAAGGCTTTTAAATGTATGGTTAACATTCAAGGCTTCCCTTGTCTTCTTAGCCTCACTGTATACTGCAGAGTCTACAGCTCACTGGAGGCTCAACACTGTAAGACAGAGACCATCCGGGCTGGGCCACAGTTTTCAGAGAAGTCACAGGAAGAATTTGGGAAAGAGGGCAATTAAAAATTTCCAGGTTTGTCATCTGAACTCATGATAGTCATCCATTAGTGAAATATATAGCAGTATTCTTTGCCCTGGATAATTTAAAGTATTTTGAATTTCTCCCCTGGAGAAGCAACAGATGAAGCAAATGATAAGACAAAAAGAAAAGCAGAGAGAGTAATATCTAGAAAAGACCAAGAGGATTATAAACAGTTTAGCGATGCAGGATCAGTTAGGCTTTGGTGCTGTGGAATTTACAAAATTGATCTGCATTAAGTATAATAAATTCTCGAAGGACATAAACATCTTTACTCACATTTACCCTCTGCTGTTATGACCACAGAGGGAAAAGGACACAGGGGATATTGTACTCATTAAATCTGTTATTGATTCACCATTCATTTCATGCTGTGTATTCTTTGGAGAGCTGGGTGAACAGAAAAAAAAAAAAAGTTGGCCATCATTATGATTCCATAAGAGAAACGAAGAGTAAATAAACCAAATGTGTCATGAAGAGTTGAGATGAGAGAAGCTGAAGAGCCACTAAGTGCAACAATTCATACTGGAGGACCAGAAAGGGCAAGTGAGCTATGGGTGAGAAACGTGCTATCTTAGAATGGAAGGTGGGGTCTGCCGTTATGATATTTGAACAGGGTTGAGCTAAAGGAAGGAGTGGCAGCTAGCCATAACACAGAGATGACCTCGCCGAACAGAGTAATCAGTGGCCGCAAAGACTCTGGGGAGGAACTCTTTCAAGAACAGATGACATCTATGCCCGGATTTCCGCTGCCTGCCCCTCCTATGCCAAGAATGACAATGCAGCTATTAATCTATGTACTATCCATCCATAGAGCTATGGCTGCAACGCAACCCTGCTGAACCCCAAGAGTAAGCCTAGGAAGAAAGTCAACTGCTGTGCTGTCCTGCAGATCAGGAACTTCACTTCTAGCCCATAGTCCATACCCTTGGAGATATGTCCTGGTGGACGAGAGACAAGACAGACCAATGCTGGTGATGGACACACAGCATCCTTTAGATGCAGACAGTGGTTCCCCAGCTGTATACGGAGATCACCTGTGAAGATGTTAGATGATTTTTCCACTTCAGTGAGCTGTTGAACTTAGCACAAATCTGTATTTACTGTCAAAATGTGTGTGTAGAGCCTGCAGGAACCGACTCTTTTCGCTCGTGATAAATTTTGTTTACTCTTCTTTTTACTTGATGCAACTAGTTCGTAAATCATTGGGCTCATGGATCTTTTCTTATGGACCCAAGCAATATTTTGAAATATACCCTACATTTTTAGATATTCTATAGATAACTTATGGAGTTTTTTTTTCATATTTTGTTTCAGCTAAGATTTTACGTAGAAGAATTCAGCAATAATCTAGGCTAAGAATATAAAACTTAGAACCGTGGAACTACATTCACTGGACTGTCTACATGACAATAAAATTTTTATTGCAGCATAGCCAGGCTTGTAGCTTTATTTGTACATGTCTGTGATACAGGCGTATAACGGGAGAGCTATGAAGAATCACCACAATTGGGTTTAAAAAAAATAGACAGACACTGAGAAAATTACTTTGACTGGAAGGCTCACATATTGATATCTACTTTTGCACTATGTGCACATTTAAATCCTTAGCTATAGTGTTTTAGAAATCTAGTTCACAGTTTTCATTTTATTTGGGGGTGTTAAGAACAGTTTTATTTCCCCCTTTTGTTAAAAATAGATTATTTTCTTTCTTTCTTTCTGTCTTTGATTATTTATTTGTGAGTCTGTCAAATGAACTTCAAAAGGCTGTTTGTTCTGCAGTTGTTTCACACAACGCCTTTTTTTCTGAATGATTTTCTTAATGTCAATTAGTAGCAAGATATTTAATGGTATGATTCAAATTTTCCCTGTCCTTACTGATTATGTGTCCTATTATTGAGAAAGGTCTTTTATCACGATGACATCCTCTCTGACTCTTGCATCTCCTTCTCTAACATTTTTTTTGTATGAACACCTATGAAATACACTGTATGACCTATAAGAATTTAGCAGGCTAATTATGCATATAACTGAAGTAAAAGAAGGAACAAGTAAGTAGAAAGTCAACCATATCTGAAGAACGAAAATTTTCCAATTGACAAAAATTGTAAACCACAGAAATGTCTGGGAAGTTCACAGAAGATGAACATGAAGAAAGTCATATCCATATCTAGGCATATCATAACCAAATTTCAGAAAATCATTAATTTGAAAAATCATGAAGGCAACTTGGGGTAGAATAAAAGATGCAGTGGGTTTAGAATAAAAAAGACGACTGGGCAATAAATGTAGAGCGAGCAGTGGCAGGAAGCAAAGGGAGGCAGATTACAAATTGCTGAAGCTTTTAAAGTTTTATCCAGCAAAGACGCATGTCGCGAATGAAGATGAAATGGATTTGGTCAGATCCGTCACTAGCAGACCCATCCTCCAGGAGTTTTTATGAAGGACCTGTACACTAGGCCAGATGACCATATGGAATCCGTTGTCTGGAAGAAGGAATAGGGATGGGTAGACTAGCAATAGAGTAGTGAATGTAAAAGGTTTTTTTTTTTATGTTACTTAAAAAGAGTTGGTGATTTTAGTGCAAACTAATGGTAGAGTAGGAGTTCTGCAGACAGTTTAATGGTAAAATCTGTGAGAGCAGTGGTGCCAAGAACAGGCCAAGCGTAGAGCTTTATGTTTATTAATTATACAGGAAGAGATTATGTTGGTTCTCTGTGAAATCCTGACATTATTCACTGGAGCAAGCTGTGGATGACATGCAAAATACAGAGATTAAAAATTCAACAGAAGAACGAAAATACTGTTAAAAAAAAAAAAAGTCTGTCAAGGCTTCTCAGCATCCGAGGATGAAGTTCCTCTATGCATCCCTAGTGATTGTTGGTGCGGTCCACCGGGTGGTTCTAGATTTCCAGTTAGGAAGACTCTGAATGAATCTTATCAGCCCAAGGTGGTAGACTAAGCAAGATGAAGATCGTTCTTACCACAGCTTCAAAGAGAAACTGGTTCGTAATGAGGCATTAGATATACCTGAATTATAGCTTGAATTCTTTCTAACTTCTCAGCCAATAAGATGAGGGACTGACCAGTGTCTTATAGCAAACTAGCAAAGCCATCTTGATGAACCCTTATTCAAATTAGCAGGACACCAACTTCTGTGTCAGCAAAAACTATCATGATTTTATACTGTGACTAAAACTCACTTCATTTAAATTCTGATTTCTCATTTCTACTTTTCTGCAAGGCCAGCTTGAGTTCCTAGACTTCATATCAAATGAGAAGTTTAAACTCAGATACAAGTTCAATTCCAAGCAGAGTAGCTTAAAGCTCTCTAGACCTGGGTTCCCTTTTTATTTTATTTTATTTTTTTGTGGAGTACGGTCTTTTAGAAAGAGGTATTATTGAATTTAAAACCTCATAAAAATCTAAATAACATGATCTGATTTCCTGCTGCGGCATTTTTAGAATTGAGTCTTTATTTTAATTCTTTTGTTTTTATGCTTCACACAATTATAACTGTTAAGGCACATTGTTTCAGATTTATGTTGGGTAAGTGTTTTTGTATCTAATGAAAATGCAATTTAAATGCTTTACAATAATTAAATCTGTTTACAGACTTCTAGTCAGACCTTGGCAGTGTTTCTCATATGTTAATATTATAAAGACATGACATAAATAGCCCACAACATTTTTTTCTATACTTCTTCCTCATTCTTTCTTTGAGATATTCTCTAAGAATGATTCTGGATAAAAATGTGTACACATTTTGGCTGTCAATCAACTTAACTATTCAAGAGGTCCCAACTGTTACTTTTAACACCCCAGAAATTTTAATTCTGCCCCTGACCTTGCCATTTTCACCCTCTAGATTCTCATCTTCAGTAAACTTTTCCTTTTAGCTTTTTGGATTTTCTTGTCTATCTATATTCAACCTCACATGCTGTGGGATGGTCTGTATGTCAAATGTGTTGCTGATTTGTCAATGAATAAATCACTGATTGGTCAGTGGCCAGGCAGGAAGTACAGGCGGGACTAACAGAGAGGAGAATTGAGAGAACAGGAAGCTGGGAGAGAGACACTGCCAGCCGCCATGATGACAAGCCGCATGTGAAGATGCCGGTAAGCCACGAGCCATGTGGCAAGGTATAGATTTATAGAAATGGATTAATTTAAGCTGTAAGAACAGTTAGCAAGAAGCCTGCCACGGCCACACAGTTTGTAAGCAATATAAGTCTCTGTGTTTACTTGGTCGGGTCTGAGTGGCTGTGGGACTGGCGGGTGAGAGAGATTTGTCCTGACTGTGGGCCAGGCAGGAAAACTCAAGCAACACTCACATGTCCTTTATAAAGCCCCACTGAATTCTCATGGGTGTTGGTAACTGCCCTGCTCCATCCTACCCATCCTAGCAACACTGACCTTCAAAAAAGTGACATTACTCTATTGCACGTTTCTTAACTCCCTTCTTTCTATCCTAGCATGCTGCCTGTCCATAGTTTTATTAATGCGTCCAGTGAGCGATACATAGACAATACTAAACAAATGTTTTTGTTTGTAAACTTAATATCCTTCTAACTCTAATGAGCAAACATATTTTGTATTGTCTGGCTGTGCAATATGTTTAACAGTTAAACTTATTCAAGTTAAACTCAGTCAGTGGATATTAAGACAATCAGGCATCTGGACTGATTTCTGTAATAAATAAGAACATTTGGTAAAGTAAGGAAACTTTAACCATGGGGAGGGGTGTGTGTGTGTGTGTGTGTGTGTGTGTGTGTGTGTGTGTGTGTGTATGTTACCATGTGTATGTGTGGGTGAGACAGACATTTAAGAAAGTAAAGTATGTCACCTCTGAGGGATTGTTATTCTATTTGAATTTGAGAAGTAGGCAATCTTCAGATAAATACCCAACTGCCATCTCTCCCCCAGGACAGTCAATTCAATACTTCAGAAAGGCTATTACAGGTGCTGAAATGAGAAAGTCAAGATGGCTGGCTATACTTACCATTTAATCTAACCCACTCACTATCTCTTCAAAATTCATTTTGATCTCTACAGAGAATTAACTATTACAAAATGACCTGTATTAAGTGGAGCCACAGCAAAGAACAGGGAAGGAATACAAAAAGCACCCTTTCTAATTTTTCTTTAAAGACTATTCATATTTTGTCCAAAATTTAGAGGGGTAGAAGGTAGGAAGTTCTGAAATTGCTGAAGCCATGATTTACAAAATTCACCGATTCTTAAACAAGAAGAAAATAATTTCACTTCTCTGGAAAAGGAAGGATCCAAAACTGTTGAAAGAGAATAGTAATCACATAAAAAGTTTATATCAAAGCTCCAGAAGATGGAGTCAGAGAAATTACATTTTTGAAAGTAGTTAACAAGAGCAACACCTAACAGGTTCAGCCACAGCAATAAAAGCAAATAAAGAAAAACACAGTTTATCAGTCAGTAACCTTTGATTGTGCTGATTATAAAGCTTGTTTGTAAGTTTTCTTGTTCAACAAAACTGAATTAACTTTGGATGCAGTTGGGGGATGTTCAACTCTTTAGCAGGGAAGGATGAGGAGAGATGCAAGGGAGCAGTCTGGCTGGAGCTAGTCAGAGCTGGACATGGCATAACTGGGCATGTGCAAGGTGAGGTGGGGTGAGGTGTCTGGATCTAGATGTAAAAGTGACATGGGGAAATGACAATGTTTGGGTAAAAAAAAAAATGGCACATACAATCTGACAACCAAAGAAGTTTGAACAGTTTGGCATTAGCAAGGTCCCAAACCCTCTCAAATCCACAATCTGGGCTTGGAGCTGGGGGTTGGTGGTTGGAGAGTTTTGCAGGGAGCAGGCAAACAGGAATAGTCAGGGAGTGGCTGAGGGCAATTGCCTGAAATAGAATTTGTTTTCAAGCTGTTTTCCATGTTCCAGCCACAGCTTGAAGCACAGCTTTCAGAGCCAGGAGTGGGATGCATAAAGCTTCAGTAAATATTACCAAATCTTCTGCCAGATTGATTTCGCCAATCTATATTCCCACCAACAGGGAATGAGCACAGTTCATCACTACCTTCGCTCCTGACTTGAAGATAAATTCTTTAATGTCTTTATTTTATTTCTGGCCAAGGCCTGGCAAAGAAAAAAAAATGATTCTTTTTGGTTTTTGTTGAGTTACTATTACTAGTAAATGTAAACTGTACATTGTTGCTTCACACAAAGTATCTGTTAGTGTCTTCCTGATTCATTATGTTGCCACCTTAACACTTTATAATAATTTCTATAAATTCTAATTTTTAAGAGTATAGCTACTACCTTGTTGAAATTCTCTTCTTGAATGGTTGTGTGCATTTTGATTCCTGGAATGATACTTAACATAGAAACAATGAAATCACATCTTTAAGGATTTTCTTTCCCTGAATGGACAGTTCTTTTACTTTTTCCCAAGGTGGGGCCATTTAAGATCTCATCCCATAAGTGTCCTTTGGTTGTTTTTGTTTGTTGGGGTTATTTTTGTTTTGTTTTATTTTGTTTACTTAAATTACTTTGTTTTTGATAATCAGGTACTTACCTGTCTGGGTATGCCATTTTATTTTGGCAGGAGACAAGGGTCTACACTGGTCAAACAGCCAATATATTTTAACTAGCTTATGCTAGAAGGACCCTTTTGCAGAGTTTAAGAGAAGTTATTGCCTCAACGAAAGGACCAAGGAGCCCATTTTGGATGCTCCATAATCAAGAATAAGATATCTTCAATCACACTATGGGTGCATTCTGAGAAAACCCTCCATTGCTCCAACTGGGGTATGTGGTGTAGCCCCCCACAGCAGTAACCCCTTCCCCAAGACCCAGCCTGTCCAGCATAGTCATCATTCCACTCTGATACATAATTATATCTACAGGTCAAAGCTCAAGTCTAAGATTCTAATGATAGCAGAAAATATGTGATGCATTATTTTAAGTGCTTTTGTAAACAGAGATAATTTAATTTTCACAACACCTTACAAGATATATAATAATATCCTTCTTACTTTGCATGTAAGAAAACTGGGGAACAGAGACGCTAAGTAATTCCCTAATACCATAGGGCTGATAGATGACAGCTAAAACTGCTCCCCAAACTGTTGGGCTCCAGAATCTGCTTTGAAACCCTGGGCTGCACAGCCGAATGGGCTTAAGCTTTCTCTCACTGTGACATAAACCAGAAGCCAAGCTGGGTGCCAAATGAGTCCATTTGAACAGTCCCTGCAAAAGCTCTAATCTAATTTTTCCAAAGTGCTACTCAATTTTCTAATGCCATTTATCCAATAATCCTGCCTTCCTTATTGATTTATACCATACTAATGCCCTTGTACATCAAATAGGTACTCAATGAATATTGGTTGGATCAATAGCTGTGAGAGGATATTTGTAGACTACCTTCAGGTCCATTGTCAGCTTTGGCATGTTGTGAGATAACGTCCGTTGCCATCCGGGAATTACTCTCAGAATCTAGCTACTTTGTTAAATACGATCTATCTCCTGCAGGCATCTCCTAGGGATGGTGAAGGGGCTGTTTTGCTCCCTCATTTCTGGTTAGGTTTAGGGGATAGAGGAGGGAGGGGTGTTGATTGGCAGGGTTAATTGTCTCTGCTTCCTGTGGGACATGTGGCTTTGGATTAATTTATCCCCTGGAAGAGTTTGGCTGGTGTGGCCATTCCTTTTCTTCCCACTCCTCCAAATCTCATTTATAGATACTCATTCACTTTCTTTCCAGTATAAGGATACATACTGTCCATGGCTTTTTCCCTAAACTTTCTATATAGTTTCACGATGGCATCTCCAAAATCTGTCTATCCTTTCTCAAAAGACCCTTTAATAAACTATCCTCAGTTTAACCAACTTTTGTCTGCCATTATGAGACAATAACAGTGCATAATTTTGGCTATTATGTCAAGAAATAATCAAGATATCTTCAGTCTTGAAACTTCCTTTGCTCTTAATCCTTCTGAGAACAATTCTGAGGTATAAAACACAATGCACTGGATTCTTAAAGTTGGAATGCAATTAAAATAAAAACTAATTTCAATCTTTCATTTTTCCCAACCAAGGGAATGAAGTGACTGTCTAGTCATCCCTCTGTCTTCTGTGTCCTCAGCAAACATCTTAGTCTTCTCATGTTTCTATAATTATTTCTGGGTACTTCAGTTTCTATAACATTAGTTTTTAAAAATAATTTATTTAAATATGTGCCTTGGTGTGAAGATGTCCGATCTCATGAAACTGGAGTTACAGACAGGTGTGAGCTGCCATGTGGGTGCTGGAATCGAACCTGGGTCCTCCGGAAGAGCAGCCAGTGCTCTTAACTTCTGAGCCATCTCTCCAGCCCATTAACATTAGTTTTGTCGTTGCTGTTGTTTGATGGGTTATAGCTTAATTTTTCCCCTCTAACTTTTTTTTATTCTTCTCTCATACAATACATCCTGGCCTCAGTTTCCCCTCCTTTCACTCCTCTCAGTTTTCCCAACCTCACCTCTCTCCCAGATCCATTCCTCCTTCATTTCCATTCAGAAAGGAGCAGGCCTTCCAGGGATATCAACTGAACATGGCACAGGAAGATATAATACTGAGACTAGGCACAAACTCTCATACCAGGGATGGGCAAGGCAACCCTATAACTTTTACCTAGTAATATCTAATAGCTATATAAGCAGTTCACTTTTTCAAAATCAAGCCATATCACTAAAATCATATATTTATTCCAGAAGGTGGCTGGGTCTCTTGAATATTCCGGATACTGGGCTCTCCTTGGGAACTGGATATCACATCTAATCACTTAAATGTTTATTTATCATATGTGACTGAATTACGTAAGATTTGTCAAACTAAGAGGCAAGTTGGGCCATGCCAACTATGAGAACAAAGGGCTTTTACAGATAAATTGATAGTTGTCGTCATCCAGAATAAGAACATTCCGACTGGTGACCCATACTCTCATTTTACAGATTTTAAAAGCGAAAGACTTTTAGCAAACTGGTTAAAACTGTACTGGACAAAGAGGATAGCACAGGATGGTGATCGGTCATCTACTACTCATGTCTTTTCTTCTAGGTAGGAATAACAATAAATAGGCACAGGGCATTCTCAAATTATTTATTAATTCTGATGGTGGCAGGATGTCTACGAAGAACTAAACTGAAGTGGTGACAGGTGAAATGAGCTGAATATTGAGACATTGGGAGTTGGGGCATCGTGACCACTGTCCCGCAGACAGATCCTCTGGCTTTCATAGGACTCGGTGGAGCCTTTTTTTTTTTTTTTTTTTTTTGGTACCTTGTGACTTCTTGAAATACTGTGATAATGAGCTTGTGAGGCCTGGCCTACTCCCGATCTTAATGGAAATGTCTCTAATGAATCAAGCGATATGCAATTAGTTTTTGATTTTTACGTATTCTTTATAATATTGAAGGAATGTCCTTATAGTCCCAGTTTGCCACACATTGTTAGGAGGGCTTGTTACTTTTACTCACTAATCTGAAATGGAAACATGCATGCCATTAAACGACTTCTTGGCCTCCTTTAAAATGACTGACAAATATTTCTTTTTCAATCTATGAATTAGATATACTAAAAATAATACAACCAATTTCATGTAAGATTTTTGTTATAATAATACAACCCATGTGGTCACATTATACTGATCTTTAAAAGTGATGTTAGGTGTCAGTTTCTTGGCATTACTTAAAGGTTTTTCGTTTCTTTTCTTTCTTGTTTATTTTCAAAAGCACAGGTGACTCATGGCTTCACTGTTCTGTACTTATCAGGTTTGGGTGAAACCAACATGTGGTATTTCTAGCTTTCCTGTGCCTAGCAATAATTTCAATAGCATGGAAGTTGAGGGAAGGAGACTTAGGTCTTGATAGGTAGCCACATAGGAAGAAGGGCTATGACTAGATAATAAAGGTGGCCGGTTTCTAAGATGGCTGACTTCTTCCTCACCCTCCTGATCTTAGACAAAAGCTGTGGTTACTTTTACTTAAAGTTGTGGTCAATATCTTTTCTCCCACCAGCAGGACCAACACCATGCTGGTGGACCAGGGTACCAAGCTCAAGGCCAGTTCAGGACCCATTTACTCAACAGTTGTAGGCCAACCAGTCATGTGGTCTCTGTTTAAATTGAACATCTCCAAATTAGGGAAGGAAGACCCTTGAAAGACTGTAAAAACTTCAGGCGTCAAGTAGAGAATAGATGTATCAGGCTCCTGTTTCCAGGCTCTGCTTAACAGAGATGGTCTGTCTGTCTGTCTGTCTGTCTGTGTATCTCTCTCTCTATCTCCCACCGTGGTGTGTGTGTTTCTTCACCACTAATAAAAGCCTTTCTCTGCTGGTGGATTCTCTCTGATGTGTTTGAGAATTTCCCCTCTGCTACCTGTCACCCTCAAGATTTTCTTACTATTTAATTCTTTAACTAGCAGAGATGACAACCCCAATCGAGACACGCATACAGTCATAAAGTCATTCTATGAAAATATAAAATACACAAAATTATCAGGACCTGGTGTCATTCAGCAGCATAATTTCTCAGTCCTTTTTTTATTTCATGTTTTATTTAGGTTTTTTTTTCATTCTTGAAATACATTTGATCCTTTCTGTTTACACACACACACACACACACACACACACACACACACACACACACACACAAACACACACTTGGATATGTTTAATTCCCACACATATGAGCACAGTACCCCTTTGGCTGCCTCAATCAATAAAATGATATTTTCAGTTTATCCATTCTTCGCTTTGGCTTATAAGTTTCTTAGCTTCTATATGTGTGTTGCCTTTTCTCTGACATTTTCTTTATTTTTTTTATTGTTCCTACTCATAATAAAACTTCCTAAATTTTGTGCTTAATTAACTCAATTTGTTTTCATTGTGTTTGGTCTTTTCAGTAAGGAAATTATTCCATATTATTCTTTTCATTCTAAATATAGTCTTTTCCATATTCTCTACTTTGCCCAGGAGTTTTTATTGTGTTTTTAATAAGCATATTGTATTTTTGTTGCCATTTAAGCAGGAACTGTTTGGATTTTACTTGTAAGTAGTATTATCTTTTCATTTGTTATTGTTAGTTTTCATTTATGGCTAGTGTTAGACCATCAGGAGAAGAGATAATAAGCAACACAGTTTCTTCTGGGAAGAGCTTATTAAGAATGTATTAGGCCAGGGAGTAGGCTCTGCAGTTAAAAGAGCTTGTCCCAAGACATGTGCTGGATCCCTAGAACCTACATGGTGACAGGAGAGAATCCACTTCTGCAAGGAGTCCTCTGACCTTTATATGCATGCCATGGCATGTACACACACACACACACACACACAGAGAGAGAGAGAGAAGAGAGAGAGAGAGAGAGAGAGAGAGAGAGAGAGAGAGAGAGAGAGTAAATAAATGTAAATACATTTTTAGAAAGAATTTATTTACAACTTCCAGAGTTTTCTTAGCTGATTACCTATAAACCTTGAGGCTAGGCCTTTTAATGCCTTAGAGGGAAAAATTTAAGAAAGACCTTTGATAAACATTATTGATTTCTTTAATTTTTTGAAAAGAAGCAAAGACTCAATGGACAATTCACCCCACTAATCACATTTTCCTTTCTCTACCCCGGCACTCACTCTGGGAGCACCCAGCACTCACTCTGGGAGCACCCAGCACTCACTCTGGGAGCACCCAGCACTCACTCTGGGAGCACCCAACACTCACCATGTGAGCACCCAGCACTCACTCTGGGAGCACCGAACACTCACTGTGTGAGCACCCAGCACTCACTCTGGGAGCACCCAGCAATCACCATGTGAGCACCCGGATGGCATGGCTGGCTAGAGATGGCTAGTGAAGGTCACTCCAAAAATGAAAGACGACCATTTACAAGCTGTTTCCCTCGTCTGGAGAGGTCTCTGTCCATCTTCAAGAGAAAGAGTAAAAGAGGTCTCCTGCCACTACTACATCCATGTCCACTGGACCCTTTTATGGACTTCGTTCGACAAAAATGAACGATAAATTAGAAATACACTGTCAAGAGTTTAGTCCTACACAAATGTGAAATGTTGTTATTTAAAACTGGACTTTGCAAATTATACCAAAATAATATCTCAATTTATATAAAAAAATTCTAACTATTTTCCAAATGCTTTTAATAAAAATTCATCCGTACAGCGATATAATTTTGTGAGATTTGGAAAAGAAAGTATTTGCTCATCTATTTGCTCATGCAGCTATAGCAGATTGGTGCAGTTGTCTAGGATCTACAGAATTTGATGAGTAGGAGGCATCAGATAAAATGACAAAGTAAGACTCAGAGGGTAAATTCTGTGTTAACTTCATAAAGATAACACATTAGAAAAAGCAAATAGTAAATAAATAAAGTATCTATGAGCTTGTCTTGGAAGCTTGTGGAGTCATTCCTTTGAAAGAACCCAGCCTCCACTTCTATCCCTGCTTTAGCCTGTGCTATTGGGATTATACTTCTTAGGTCTAGACTATCCCTAATTATCCCACACTTTGTGTTTGATGGCACCCAATGTGGCACTTCCCTGTACCCAATACAGTTTTCTGTCTCCTCACTGTCCTGGCAACTTCACCGACAATATCTGGTCTCTCTGTGAATCTGGCTGGACTTACTTGAGCAAATGATCTGTGTGGATGGACAGAACAGCTAAGAGACAAACATGGACAGAAAATTCACAGGCTGGTAGAAACTTGGTCAGCTAGGGTAGTCTATCCAGAGATTTGTAGACTTGTTCTTAGACAAGATAGGACAAAAAATATGGAAGGAGGGGTGTTTCACATCTGTACAATAAAACAACCCCCAAACAAGAATAAGCATTTCCCTTACACAGCCAACCAGAGGGGGTCTAGTTCATGACTAATTCTAGATAATAATAACCTAGACAATAATAATTCTAGATAATAACCTGGTACTTTGGGGAGTTACCACCTTCTCCTAGATCCTATTTTTTCCATGTCATCATAGTTTTAAAGCTTTATTCTTTAACACATTCTAAAATCACTTATTCTGTTTGTAACTGAAGAAAGCATAAGATGCAGGAAATAGGAAAGGCTGAAGCTGACAAGAAAAAAATAAAAGTTGAATTACCATGACTGGATCCTAAATGAGGAAAAAGAAATCTAACATTGTGTAAGTAAATGAGAATAATGCCGCTTGAGTTCTGTACTTGAGTTCCATATTGTAATTCTTATTGGACCATTGTGCTACAATCTTTCTCATTAAGTAAGAAATTTATGCCTTAGCGGTCTCTTTCATAACATTTGTCCTCTCCCATCCTCTATTTATTAATACAATTGCCCCTGTACTTTGTTGCACATTGATTAGATTTATAAAGAAACACATCACCTTTTGCATATAAATGCAGGGGCACAGAAGTCTCAGGGGGAGAGACCTAGTTTCCCATTGCACTAAAGAATGCCTAGAGCTACAGAAGATGAATACACAAGGCACTGTGGGCCCTGAACCAGAGTCTTGTGTCACCCAAGAAATGAGACTGGGCTGTTCAGAACTGATACTTACACCAGAACAGACCCTTCAAGGTGTGTATCTAGACCATATAGGCTGCCCTTCATGTCTACCTACACTTCTGCTAACAGAGTGTCATAACTTCCTAACATGGAAGATTTGAATGTCTGGGAAATCGTTCATGAATTGAGCTCAGTAGACTTGGAAAGCTTTCTCTCTTTCCTCATATTTCAGTGCAAAAGGGGAGGATGGGGTACCTAATTTGGGGCATATCTACACTCATTAGAACTACTCAAAAACATAAAAAGGAGTCAGGATAAAAATGTCAGTTCAATGGCCGATCATATTGAACCAGAGAAATTGATCTGGATTAATGCCTCCATATGGTACAGCCTGTTTTCTTGTTTGTTTGTTTGTTTGTTTGTTTGTTTGTTGGGGTTTTTGTTCCATTTTTTTTCCTTTGAGGAGCTCCTCCCCATTCCATCCTTACAGCTAAATTTACTCACTTGGTCCCACATGCACCTGTCAGAGAATCTAGGCTCCTCCACCTAGCAAAGAGCTCTTCTTGATGACTAATCACATGGAAGAGAAACTGGAGACATATGTATTCCATAGGCAAGAGAAAAACGAAAGAATTTTTCATGTGGTGACCTATTTCTAAGTTGAGTTAATCAGGTTAGCCTCATTTCCTCTGGTGATAACAGAGTAAGGTGAACAAAATGATAGGTATCTTCTCCCCAGGCTTCCCAAACTGGAAGATCTTTTCACATGAGCCAGCAGGACACACTGGGGGAGAAAGAGTGAATATAGTATTATTGTCTTGACATATACCTCTAAATTAAAGACTCCATAGCAAATTCTGGAGTGTCCCATAAAAATTCATGAATTTTTCAGGATGTATTGAGTTGAGTTGGGGTAGAGTGACTAGCAATGACACTAGAGAGCATAAAATAATGGTGATAGTCCCTTGTTAAAAAAAATTCCTAGTCAGGGGCAACTTCCTCCATTTCCCACCCAAATCTCCTTGCCAAATATCAAGGCAATACGTATCTTCTCAATGTTTCAAAGTCCAAGAAATAAACTTCAAATGGAAAGGAACACAAAGCAGAAGCTATTTTCTCTGTGATAAAGTACATGTATACGAATAAATAAAGTATATTACTTGCCAAGACTAAAAGGAGAACCAAGATAAGCTCTCCATGAAACCGAGATTGAACTAGAAAACGGATGTAAGGAGATGATGGGCCTAGTCCAAATGATTGACAAGAAGGCACCTGAGGGAAGGATGACTTCTATCAGCTGAAGGGCAGAGGTCACAGGCCATTCTACAGGAACTGCATGATGGGGGAACAGCTCACAGCTGTGGCAGGAAGTGTATAAAGTTGTTTGTTCCCATTGAAGCAGATACACAAGGAGAGAAAGAGACTAAAGCCTGAAGTGGGGCTATGCTCTTACCCTCAAGGCCTGGCTCCCAGTGACCGATTTCCTCCAACTACGCTCCATCTCTTAAAGGTGCCAGAAGCTCCTCAGATGACTGCCACCATCTAAGTACCGAGTAACCATACAAATGAGCTTGTTGTGGAAAGTTTTATGTCCCAACCATGACACTTTTGTTTTACTCTTTTAGAACAAACAAAGTATGTTCACAGGAAGGTTAGTGGGGTGGAAAGATTATCAACAGAGGTAACAGGGCACCTGGCTTCAAATGCCCCTTGCATTTCCAGCTGTGAGACCTTGAAGGAGACATTTCATTTTCCTTTATATTTCAGTTCCCTTATTCATAAAACCAGAGGCCTGAAAATGTCTGAGATTTGGTTTTATGTATTACTTAGAGTCAGTCTACCAAAGTCACCGGATATAGGTGCATGATCTGTTAGGTGTAAAGAGTTTTGATGACATTATCTGTGCAAGCTCACTTATTACCCAGTGTGCCCATTTTATATATGAGTAAACTTGAGCTCTTGGGCATTAAGTGATTTTTCTCAGGCTAGGTAAGGGAACTGGGATTAAAATTGTAACTTACTCAAAAGGTAACTCTTCAGGGCACTGACACCCATCTAAAAATTACATTTGCAACTAGTTAAAATTTCACAACCATGCCATATAACCGAGCTCCAGTGATCCCTACAACCAACTGTTTTGAAGATCACTTTTCAGATGAACAAATTGCAGCTTCCGATGTGAAGTTGTTTCGAAGGTCACAAAGGTCATAGGAATTAGGGCTGAAATAGCTCCAGGTGGCTCTTGGGCTGAATGCTGTAAGGCTGCCCATTTTCTCTGAGACAGCCCACGCTTGGACACTTCTACCACAGCATGTTGTTCTTCAGATAAATGCCAATCACTGGGGCTACTTCTGACTCAAAGAGACAATTCCACTCATTTCCTGGGATGGAGATTTCCAAAATAACTCCTTTCCGTTGACACAGCCCTATCTTCATGAGGCAGTATTTACTGCCTCTTTGATTACATTCATTAGCTATTCAGACACAGCTGCCCTTCAGAAAGCAACATGCCCAGGAGAGCCACACATTGAGCAGCTAAGTGAGTTGAAGCCAAATCAGGGAGATCTCACCCAACCACCAGTAGTAGATGTGAGCAATGAACGACTGAGTGGCATAGGGCCTTATCTTGGTGATGGGGAACTTGAACCAGAGGGAGGAAAGCATAGTTTAAAATCAAGCAGTGGTGGATCCAGGATAGGAAGAACCTTCTGTCACACAAACTGGTGCTTTTCCTTCTTAATCATCTGGGGAATCTCAGCAACAGGAAGTATGATTCCATTGTGAAACAGGAGGTATTGGAGAAGGAATCCACCCTATTCCTCCACTGCAAATGGAGATAAGCAAGTCATAAGACTCTGCCAAGTACCTGATCTAGTTCATGTTCATAACATCACAAGGGTCGTTATTTGTTTTGTTGGGGCAATAAACAATATCTAATTTTATAGCAAAGATTTCCAGTTTTGTTCATGTTCATATCCAGTCTGGGTTGACTGTGGCCATATTTCACAGTATTTTCACTCAAGGATCCAGGCTATGGCTGGCTGTAAAGTCCTAACCTCTGGATATCTATTATCTTATTTGGCAATAGCCTTCCCCGCCCCCAGCAAATCCAAATAAGGATTATCATTAGAATAGAAGCTCAATGCAACTTGTTTGGTATTCATATAGAGGGAAAGTGTGGACGTACTGGCAGATACACAGGCAAGGGGAGCATCGAATGAAGATGAAGGCAGAGACAAGCTTTCTGCTGATGCATGCCCAGGAATACCAAAGGCTGCCAGTCAGATGTTCGAATTCAGGAAAGAGACATGAAACAGACACTGCCCCCTCAGCCCTGAGAAAAAGCAGCAGCCCTGTAGACAATGTCTTTTTCCCCCAACTGGACATTTGAAATTATTTTTTTACAGTTTTTCTTTTTATTGAAAATAGATTTTTTTCATTGAAAATAGAATTCTATTATAATATATTCTGATTATGGTATTCCCTCCCTCTACTCGTCTCAGTTCTTTCTGATCCTCTCCCAACTGGATCCACTCCCATTCTCTATCATCAGAAAACAAGTAGGCTTCGATAGGATAATAATATAAGAAAATAAGATGTAACAAAATCTAACATATCAGAATTGGACAAAACAAGCAAACAAAAGGAAAAGAGCCCAAGAGAAAGTACAAGAAACAGATACCCACTCATTTACACACTCAAGAATCCCATAAAAACACTAAACTGGAAGCCATGATATAACAAAGAATGCTTTTTCTGTCTCCTCTTCCATGGGGCTCAATGAGATATGAGGGGAGGGATTTGATGGAGGCATTCCATTAAGGGCTGAGTGTTCCAAGGCATATACAATATCTTATTCCTGTTCCTCTGGCTTCCCAAACTGTTAAATAACAAACGTCTATTGTTTAGGTTTCCTTGTGTGTGGTACTTTGTTAAGATGCCCACACAGGCTCATATACTGGCCTTACTGTAGAAAAAAGAGAGATTAAGGCAAAGCCAAAGCACTTGGTGTCTTCTAAATCTGCGTATACCCCATGGTCCAAAGCAAACAACCCAATTCATCCAAATGACAGTGGAATGGACAGGCTCTTTTTAATACAAAGAGTGTCTTCTCAGGGAGGGACAATCCAAACAGGAGCAAGATTCTGAGTCATAGTTCAACCTACCACAGAACTGTTGTGACTGTAGACAGGTGACTACTGAAGTTTCTTGCACGGAAGCCCTATGGTGGCAACTAAGTCCTCTAAGAGAAAAAAAACCCAGCAGAACAGAGGTTCTCAACCTTCCTAAGGCTGTGACCCTTTAATACAAGGGGCTGTATTGTGGTGTATTGTGGTGACCCCCAACTACAAAATTATTTTTCTTGCTACTACATAACTGGAATTTTAACACTGTTATGACTCATAATGTAAATAGCTGATATGCAGGATATCTGATATGTGACTCCCAGGTTGAGAGCCACTGCACCAGAACTACTGTGTGACCCCAGATTTTCAGTCTCAATCTTAGGCTATTTCCATCTGAACCTTGAGGAATTTCAAGGGTACCCCCAACCACCCCGACTAGCCAAGACTGTGTCCTTCAGGAAAGTGCTATGGTAATTCCCCTGCTTATCAGATCCTTGATGAAAGAGCGTAAAATTATTTCAAAAGTTAAGGAAGCATTTGAATTCACATCATTATCCACAGACATTCCTCTTAAAAATGAATAGATTCTCATGGTATTAAGGGAACTTTTCTTGGTGCAAAAATATATGAACTCTATGCATGGTTGAGTGTTGTTTTATATTAAACGGTTTTGAATAGATTTGATTAAAATAAGAAAACTTTAAAGATCTTGATCATCAGCCTTTTAGTGATGCCAGTCCTGCTACTTGTTTACAACTTTGTGAGACCCAAGGCTTGACTTGCAGAGCTTGAACAACTTGAAAGGAAGGGCCTAGCTAGCAACTGTCTCTGTTAGTCTGTGACTGAGGGATTTCTGAAGACATAGTTCAAGCCTGAGAAAAGAAGAGTCACAGGTTACTCCAGCCTCAATCTGTTTGTTGAGTCCAAATCTAAAATGTCTACATAGGAAACCTAAAAAGAAAGAGAGCACTACCTAGAGTCAAAGATTCAAACTAGACCTGCAGATTAACATCATATAAGCTCAATGTGACATAGACCAACCAACCTGATTTTACTAAAACTGAAGAGTTCCAGGAAGTAGGACCTTCCATTTGAAAGTCAAGACAATACTGAGAAAACTGGAAGGATGCTACTGTACCTACTAATATCTCATTTTATAAATAGAGAAAAAGTGAGTCCCAGAGAGAAATGAGCTTTCCAAGGTTGCCACTGAAATAAGTGTCAAACTGGCAGCACATGGAGACTTCTTACCTCCCAGCCTTGTGTTCTCTTGATTTTCAGTCTCAATCTTAGGCTATTTCCATCTGAACCTTGAGGAATTTCAAGGGTACCCCCAACCACCCCGACTAGCCAAGACTGTGTCCTTCAGGAAAGTGCTATGGTAATTCCCCTGCTTATCAGATCCTTGATGAAAGAGCGTAAAATTATTTCAAAAGTTAAGGAAGCATTTGAATTCACATCATTATCCACAGACATTCCTCTTAAAAATGAATAGATTCTCATGGTATTAAGGGAACTTTTCTTGGTGCAAAAATATATGAACTCTATGCATGGTTGAGTGAAAATCTGGGGTCACACAGTAGTTCTGGTGCAGTGGCTCTCAACCTGGGAGTCACATATCAGATATCCTGCATATCAGCTATTTACATTATGAGTCATAACAGTGTTAAAAAATATATGAACTCTAT
The DNA here is from genome assembly GCF_007827085.1 of Peromyscus californicus insignis. Taxonomy (NCBI): domain Eukaryota; kingdom Metazoa; phylum Chordata; class Mammalia; order Rodentia; family Cricetidae; genus Peromyscus; species Peromyscus californicus. Next base: position 9,890,970 of record NW_026294492.1, read on the forward strand.
GCATGGTTGAGTGTTGTTTTATATTAAACGGTTTTGAATAGATTTGATTAAAATAAGAAAACTTTAAAGATCTTGATCATCAGCCTTTTAGTGATGCCAGTCCTGCTACTTGTTTACAACTTTGTGAGACCCAAGGGTTCCCATGGTAGGCCAACATAGATCAAGCAAGGCTTGACTTGCAGAGCTTGAACAACTTGAAAGGAAGGGCCTAGCTAGCAACTGTCTCTGTTAGTCTGTGACTGAGGGATTTCTGAAGACATAGTTCAAGCCTGAGAAAAGAAGAGTCACAGGTTACTCCAGCCTCAATCTGTTTGTTGAGTCCAAATCTAAAATGTCTACATAGGAAACCTAAAAAGAAAGAGAGCACTACCTAGAGTCAAAGATTCAAACTAGACCTGCAGATTAACATCATATAAGCTCAATGTGACATAGACCAACCAACCTGATTTTACTAAAACTGAAGAGTTCCAGGAAGTAGGACCTTCCATTTGAAAGTCAAGACAATACTGAGAAAACTGGAAGGATGCTACTGTACCTACTAATATCTCATTTTATAAATAGAGAAAAAGTGAGTCCCAGAGAGAAATGAGCTTTCCAAGGTTGCCACTGAAATAAGTGTCAAACTGGCAGCACATGGAGACTTCTTACCTCCCAGCCTTGTGTTCTCTTGAAGTTTAACAAAGAATTTTATCTATCCTAAGTGTCTATTTACTTACACTATTCAAGCAGGCTTTCAAATTTACTTTGAACTACTTGAATAGCCTGAGAAGTGTACTGCAAAATTGGAGACCATGAAGGTCCTTTTTCTAAAAGCAGCTTGCCAAAGTCAAAAAATGCACAACCCTTCTCTAGGTATCCGAGTTAATCTTCTCAAATCTTTTCAGACCCAGGAGACTGTAGAGTTCTATGCCAAGTGTCATAAATGGAGGGAAACAAGCTCCTCTCTCCCCTCAAACCTATATCACTTTCCCCTCCTGTCGTGCACTGTACGAGGCAGATGCACACACAGCTTCCCATCACAAACTGCCCTCAATACCCAAGGACATGTACTCCTTATCTTACCCAAATTCTATGTCACATGTCCCTACAAATCTGGGTGTCTGTCTCAGTTCCAAAGATTAGTCTCCAGTGCTCAGGATGTGCACTGCCATTTTTTCTGCATGAAGACTGATATTCTGTATTATAAACTGAATGCATCTTGTTCTAAGTAAGAGGCGAGTTCGAAGCAGAACTCACAACTCAGTAGCCATTTGACATTGGCCAAGTGACCCAATCTCTGTAGCATTCATTTTATTTATTCATTTTATCTATAACACTGTTTTTAGAATTAAAAACATCATTGTTTTTAACTCTAAAAACAGTGTTATAAACAATGATGTTTTTAATTCTAAGGAAAAGGCGCAAAACTACACAGAGAAACCCTGTCTCGAAAACCCCCCCCAAAAAAAAAATCATTGTAATGTGTGTGGCATATTATTGGTCATCTAGTTGTTTTGTAATAATTGACAGATCTTGTTGCTTAACAATGAAGTGTTGAGATAACTAATCCACAGACATCAGAGTCATGTATCTGTGAGTTTGAATTCTAGATCTATTATTTATTAGCACTTCAACCATGATCAGTGTAGAATCACTAGGAATCTATTTATCTTTGATGTGAGGAGTACAGTCTTCATTCTACAAGATCATGTGTTGGAGTTGCTACAGGACTTACAGTCAATACTACAGCTCTCATTAACAATATGCTATCAAGACAGCGGCAGGTTAGAATTTAGATGCTCTAATCCTGCTGTTGACAAACTCTCTTCCACAAGGAATTCCCATGGAGAAAATACACCTGAAAACATAAAATACCAAGTAAAAACCAATTCTTAAATCCCCAAATTCAAATTCAAATTCTTGCGTCAGGACCATGGTAAGTTCCTTGGAATTTTTGTTGTTTGAATAGTAGCAAAACCAATACTCATACACACTTCCCCGTGAAGAACTTGAGTGGATCTAAGCCCTCCTTCCTTCTCCTCACTCTTCTTCTCTCTCATCAATGTATTTGGAAACTTTACCTTATCTTCTTTTCACATTTTCTGTATGCAGGACTAAGCATCAGTTCTGATGCTTCAGCCACAGCCAGTAAATATATATATATATATCCCAATTCAAGGCCTAGGTAGCTACTGAATGGTAAGGGCTGTGTTCTCAGAAGCATTTCACCCTTTCTGGCTGAAATATTTGGACTTCTGTCCTAAAGGATACCTCATGGTAATCCATTAACCATGGGGGCTCTAACAAGGATAATCTTGATTTCACACTGGAAGACTGGGCTGAAAAAAAAAAAAGATTATGCCAAAGACTAAATTCATACTATCAAGTACATAACTTTGCATTTCTGTAGCTGCAAAAAAAAAAAAAAAATCTAGAAATGTGGACTTTTCCTCTAGGTGTGTTTCTTAACTTTAAAATGAGACATTTGACTCTGTGAAGTCCATTTCCCCTTACAGTTGACTGGACGTGAGTTAATGCTCTATTTCCTGGTTGAATTGTTTATTTGTCTCTTGTAACTGTGAGATATTGCTCTGTGGGAGACAAAAAGAACAGGTCCTGTGAATACCACCTTAAAAGAACTTGGCTCAGGTAGTTGGGTATACTGACCTCCTATATGCCATGGTTCTGTTTAAATAGATAAGAGAAAACAGAGTGTGTAAGCCAGCAGTTATAGGGGCTCCCACATAATATAACCTTATGAGTCTATAATCAATGACTTTCCACAGAAAAATCCAACTCCAGCATCTACTTCAGCTGCTCTTAAAGTGCCACAGAACATCTTTCTGTCACCATAGTACTCTGTACTCATATCCCTTATAATATCAGTTGAGTTCTGGTCAGTTGTATTCTTTGAAAATTGATTCTACTGAATGGCGTGCCAGTTGGTGAACTGCATTATATATGCTTTCTACTGTCACAGGCATGGAAAAGCCTGAGTTTAGCACTCACATAGTACATAATTTTTATTTTATCTTTGTAGCTATCATGCAATGTCTACTTCAATGCATTTCACAGATGGAACACAATAAACTCAAGTTACCTCTATGTGGAAATCACACCTTCCAAGTAGAAATGTAATTGCCCATCACAGACTACATTGGATCTGGTCTGTCTGCTTTATTAAATTGCCTGCACTGCTGGATGCCATTCTACCGATTTAAATATTTTTAAATATCCAGATTATGCTGCTGTATATAAGTATTCCTCCCTAAAAATTAATTTAGTTTGAAGTATTAGAATTTAATAACCTATAAAATAAAACAGACTGTGCTGTCAGCTACATGTGTAATCTTCAAAAGTCACAGAAAATAAGGCAATCCTGCAAATAATATTTCACAATGACCTTGAGATGGTTTCTGTGAGGCTGACTATACGGCTTTAAATGCCAATTACCCTCCTAATTTCAAAGATGGAAAAACCCGAGACTAAAAAGCCAAGACACGTCTTCAAAGACCATTATTTTCCCACCCCCTTTCTCTTTGTAGAACATCTGAAAACTTGGGAGCTCATTCACTTTGGGGCTTTTTTCTGTTTTTGTTGTTAGAATGTGAATCAAGCCCTTTTGACAATCCCTGTTTATGAAAAATGACTCACAGTTTTCAGCAAAAAGTTGCCAAGCTCAACTGTGCACAGCACAGTATTGGGAAGAGAAAGTTAAATTTATCCTCTACATGAAGAAATGCAGAAAGAAAGAAAGGGAGAGGGGGAAAGAAAAACCTTGCTGTCCAACATTTTGTTTCAACGTGCTGGTGGTCTATGCTTAGTCATGAAGGCAGCTAGAAAAAAAAATGAACAACAACAAAAGATAAATACAAAAGGCTTTCAGATGTTTAATATATTCCATTGATGAGCTGAAGATATTTTAATTATCTATGAAGAAAACAGAAATGACATCTTTGTTAAAGGCTATAGGTCACAATGTGTGATAGTGACCTGTTCTACAGACAGACCTGTACCTTGAATCATATCTTGTATCCTATAAAAAAGTGATTTTCAATAAGTTTGGGGGTAAAGTTTTATTGTGCTATTTTTTTTTAAATCAGTCAGTAGTGGGGCTTTCTCAAAGAACCCAGGCAGGGTAAGCAGGACAGAACTGTGACAAAGGCCAGGTCCTGGGAGTGTCTTCTCCCAATCTCTCTGAAGAAGGACTCCCCTGACTTCAGTTTTCCAAATTTCAAATCCTCCCATAGAGAGGTGGTATACAGCAAGGCTGTATTCAGAAGAGAGCAGTACCTGGCTCATCACCTTTAAGACGCCTGCATAGCCTCCTAATCAAGGTCCTACTAACTTGGGGCTTTGACAGCTTGTCAATCTTTACACCTGCTTTGTTGCATATCCACAAGGGCTTCCTGGAGGTCAGAGGTCAGCCTTGGACTTTCACTAGCCAGTCTTCAGGAGAAATAATTCTCTACCCGGTAATCATTATAGTACATTTACAGTGGCCAAATGGGGAATACCAGCTTAAAAGCTTCCTTTGAGCTTGCCTGCAAAGAGTTCTTCAACACCAAGGGTATGGGGCAGGGGCTGATTCTTTGAAGATAGCTTCTCTTAAAATGCAGGAATATTGAAAGCTACACTCAGCAGATTACTATTCAATTAAAAATATTCTATCCAATACCAGGGAGATGGCTCAGTCATCCAGGCACCTACTGTACAAGCCTGGGAAACTGAGTTTGATCCCTGGAACCAGCATCAAGGAGTGAAGAGAGGGCAGACTCCATCAACTTGTCCTCTGAAGTCTGCACACATGCTTTGGCATGTACATCCCCACATGTGCGCATCCAACACACAGTAGAGATAATGGAATTTAGTAATTCCATTCCATCATCTGAGTCATACAGGAACTCCATGAAGAATGTAACTAGATTGCATTTGACAGGTAAAAAAGCAATGATTTTTTTTAATTTGCTTTTTCTAACCTTTACTATATTTCCTGTTTATAAAAGAGATCCACCCTGCATTTCTATAATATAATCCAGCTGATAAAGCTTTCTACACATAACTTCACCTACTGTCCAATTAAATATCACTTTTTCTAATTGTACCCAAAGGGTTTCTTAGACTGAACTGGCTTCTTAGTTTGATGGACTCTCTACAAGGGAAGGAAAACACATGAGGCAGAAGTTTACACTTGTAGTACATGCAGGATTAGTCATGTGGTCTGAGGCCAGGGCCATGGCTGGGAAATCAGGACCTTGGGTCAAGACACAGGTTTACTTGTCACCAGAGATAAGTCACTCTCAGAACTTTCTTCAAAGCCATAACATAGAGATCAGACATTGTGATAGATGTGACTTATGTTTTGTAAATGCCTCTCCACATACCAGGGGATAAAAAACCATCAAAAACAAGGTCTATGACATGAGGGCCTTTGAAGTTTTAGATGTTATTGATCTCCACAAGACCCAGCATAAAATAGACCAGATAAAATTTTGAATAAATGATCAAATGCACAATAACATGTACATCAACTGGTGAGATGGTCCTGAGAGAACAAGGCTTGCACCAGCAGGTGAAAATATTCTCTTTTATAATATCTCACCAACATAAAGGACTTCACCATATGCAGAGTAGTTGCCTGGAGCTCTGTGACACTTACAACCTAACCATCTAGACCCAGTGACCAGAAGAGATGAGATGTGAACCTAGGTTAGTGCCCTTTCAACTCTCTATCTTACTCTCCACAATTCACAGGGAGCAAGGAACAACAGATTCATACTACCAACCAGCTACCCAGACCATGTCTTCCACAGTCTCTTATTACAGGGTTTGGAGTCAGGATTCAACAGTTGTTAGACTCTCCATGAATACTTTCTGGTGTTACTGTTTTCATTTTCCCTGAAATAGAAAAAAAGAAAAACCTGTACCTTCTATGACACATACATCCACTGCTATGCTTCTCTGTGAGGTCATCCATGGACTCATATCTTCGAAATGCACTGAAGACTTCTTGGTTTGGCTTTGCCTCTTCATCTCTGTTCCTGTCTTCATTCATGATCATTTAAAATCCAAGTATAGAACCAAGCCAATGAATAACTCTTCTCTCAATATTTTACTGCCAAATCATCACTTTTTCTGACTTACCACTCCCTGTCATTGTTACACTCTTAGACCTTCTCATGGTCAATGACATACTTCTTCGCAAACTCCTATTTTAAGCCATTCAGTCTCTGCCCACATATCTTCACCCCATACTATGATGATATTTTATTTGTACTAAAATGTGATTTTATTTGTATGTTAATAAATAAAGTTGCCCCATCACTATAATGCTTTGTTGCACAAACACTTCAACTTGCCTAATCCAACTCTCAATCTATTTTATACTCACATTTAAGTAGCTACACAAGACTAGACTGAAGTCAGGGGTAATCACGAACACATTCAAATCTTTCTATGACGATTTAAATTCATGGTCATAAGCTCCAAATATGCCATCAATAAGGGTGCTCGCAGATGCAAATCCACTCCCATTCATGCTCTCATTCTTCAGGATCACTACTTCACCCTCTATTCTTCTCCTCAAACCTCAAGACATCTCAGCATGTCCTCCTTTTCAGCAGGTGACATGCATTACAAGTTTCGTCAAAAAGACTAAAATAACCATAAGAATTGTTGCATTATGCACATGTATAAACCAACCCAACCTCAGTACTTAGTTATGGATGTCACAGGATTTTAACAGTTAGTATTGCATGGAGAGCAATCTACATGGACAGAAGACAGCTTTAAGCACTAAAGCCGTCATAGGACCAAAATACCAGTGCATGTTATAGACCTATAAATGCCCCCTCCCTTAACTTAGCAACACACAAGCTGTCTATACTAGCCTAGGCCAACCTTATCCTTTCTCACAGGCCCACCTCCTGTTTCTTCTAATCAAGGAGGGTCTACTCCATTCACTTCTATATTCTCATTGTCCTTGTCTATCCCCACAGTTCTCCTATTATGTTGGGTGTCTTCATCTACACAAGAATAAAGTGAGGGGTTGTAGGCATGGAAATAAATGTGTGTTTCCACATTCTCTGTCTCATGAGTTTTCTGTTCCCCTTCACATCATCTGGTTGTTTTGTTTTGTTTGTGACTATCTTCACTATTTTTTTTTCCTGCATTCTCCTTTGAAGCCACTGTCATCAGGCTTTCCTATCTATCACAACATGGAGATAGCTGCTGTCAATATCTTTGTATTGCTGAGCTCGGGGTCCAGTTCTCTGTCTTAGTGTTTGTCACAACTGGCCACCTCCTATTTTGTGAAGACCACTAGTAGCATCCCCCCATTCAAGCACTTCATTGAGTTTCTGGACAATCTCTCTCTCTCTCTCTCTCTCTCTCTCTCTCTCTCTCTCTCTCTCTCTCTCTCTCTCTGTGTGTGTGTATATATATATGTGTGTGTGTGTGTGTGTGTACATATATATATATTATACAAACACACATATATTAGATGAAAAATAACCATTCTAAGCTCATCTACATAAATGCTTTGTCCCCGCATGGTGGCACTGTTTTAGGAGCCCGCGGAACCTTGGGAAACAGGTCTGCCTGGAGGAATAGATCTCTAGGGTGTGGGGCTTGAACTTTATGCCCCACATGACCAAAACATCTGTGGGGGTTTCTTTCCCTGTGGGTCTGTTTGCCACCAAGTGGGGAGAGAGGCAGATGGGGCGACAAAAAGCTTTGGCGGCCCATGAGCACGAACATAGACAGCTCTCCAGATTTCGGCAAATCAGCTCAATTTTATTCTAGAGTATAAAAAATATATATGATTGGTGAGCCTGGGGACAAACCCTAATTTGCATTAAGTGTCATGCTACTATCATAAGGCTTAGTATGTGGCAGTAGGGTCCTATAGCAGAGTCCCTAGCACAAGTCTTCTTAGCAGGGATCAGTGCCAAAGGTCAAGCTAAAGGTGAATCAGGCATCTGGTTTAAAGACAGCTTTTAGATAAGGCCAGTCCTCCAGGCCCAGGGACATTCTCCAGATAAGTGCAGGTAGAGAGCAGGAAGCTGTGCGAGAGGGAGGGAGCTCCATGTTTTGCTGAGCTTAATGAGAAAAGCTGCTAGGCCATGGGGAGGCTGTGACCTCTGATCAGCCAGCAATGTCTTCCAACAAACATCCCACCCTTGTGCCAAGCAACAGGGCTTGGTCTAGACATTGTTGCTTCAGGAAGCATCCAAGCTAATAATTGTCTCCTGACTGTAAATGCTTTGGAAGCTGTGAGCCCTCAGACAATCCGTAGTTTTCCCATGATCTTCAGCTTACAGCAGAAACAACCTTGACATCCACAGTCAAGCAAGACACAATGTAGTGTTTCTCTTGTTATTCACGTAAGTCTCTCGCTTCAGAAAAAAAAAAAAAAATGTCTTCTACTTAAGGTTTTCACATCCTTCTTGCTGGCTCTCTTCATCTCAGCACACTCATGGACTGCACAAGAACTCTAGAGTTTACCCAGCATGGCAGGAGGGACAGAAAATGGAGTGGCAATTCCCCCTCTCTCGTGGGATTTTTCGTTCCTCACAGAACTGGCTTTTCCTCTTCTCCAAGGACTAGCCCTCCCTACCTGCCGTGGGGAGGGTGGAAGAGTGGTATAATATGTGCCAGCATCTCTGCTAGACTTAAAATGAGAAAAAGAGAAACCACAATCTTTTCCTACCTCTTTTCCCAAGATAAAGTTGGACTCGTTGTCATACAGAAGGGACTCATTGTGTAGGGTCAGAAAATCCAGTCCTTTAAAGAGCATGTTTCCGTTTCCCACATGACCAGTAGTCCATGTTTGCTGAGAAGACCTTTCTCTGATAAGACTGTAAGACCTTTGAGGGGAGAGCTGTTTCGTATCCCAGCACCTTGCTGATAATAAAATTTAGAATGTACATAGTCACTGTTGGATTTAGGAGTGTAGAATAAAGGAACTAAAGTCAGGGAAGAGGGCAGAGTTTGACCTCAGGAGATGAGACTGTGTTTATTAGAGTACACAGCAGGAGGCAGCCTCTCTCCCAAAGGAATGGACAGTCTGCTAAGGGAAGGCAGCTGGTCAGGGCACTTACAGGGGCGGGAAGAGACTTAGGTGTGGGAAGTTGATACAGTGGGGGAAGGGTGTATGAGTAGTTTGCAAAGGCCTCCCCCCTCCTCCTCCCCTTCCTCCTCCCCTTCCTCCTTCCCCTCCTCCTCCCCCTCCCCTTCCTCCTCCCCCTCCTCCTCCTCCCCCCTCCTCCCCCTCCCCCTCCCCCTCCCCCTCCTCCCCCTCCTCCTCCTCCTCCTCCTCCTCCTCCTCCTCCTCCTCCTCCTCCTCTTGGGATTGTCTGTCCAGACAGAGAAGTTTTATCTTTAGAAACTGCTTGCCCCAGCTGGCGGGACTTAGTTGACTGATAGCAGTTGAGCAATGACAGCCCAACTTCTGGTTTTCTGTGGCTCGGTCAGTCTGTCACCTATAATGAAATATTGGTAATAATTCCTGTCCTACCTGTCCTGACTCATAGGGAGATCAGTGAAAGCAAAATGACATAATAGTTTGGATCAGGAAAGGATTGTAACCATCCCCAAATCCCTACAAACTGCCAATGACTAACGTTTACTATTTGAAGCCCTCCACGTGACTACCTTAGGAGTTGTCTGCGTTCCCCATTTTTGTTTGTTTGCCAGTGATACAACAGCCGAGGATGTACAATGAGAACCAACTTGCTCTATTTTACAGATACTAGGGAGCAGAGCTGGGCTCAGAATCTGATATCAAGATGCTTCATTGGAAAACATCTTTCTTGAACCTAAATTTATTCTTCTGCTTTGCTTCCCCAAAATGTCATTTTTTAGTCTTTTATGGAACAGCTGGCAAGCTGCACTGGGATGTGTACTAGGTCTCCATAAGAATACCTACAAATACGTCGGAGTTGATTTTGCTTTTCACCTTCAGCTTGACTGTTGTTACAAATTTGTCTCCATCTCCCAGAATACCGGTTTACAAATTTTGGCTGTGCCAACCCTCACTTCTTATTAGAGGCCCTAGCAGGAAGTCTTGAAGCATTTGCTGAAGAAATCAGATCACGGCTTATCTTAAGTTGTACGGCTTGTGCAAGACCTTTTCTTTGCATAGAAACGATCATCCCTGTGGTTTCCCTCCTACCAGCAGCCAGTCAAAGGCATATGGAATTGCACAGTCCCTTTCTATGCTGAATATTAAGGTCAGTGAGAAAAGTTGAAAATCAGGTAAAATGAAGACTGGAGAAGTTCAGAGTAAATTTAAAACAAGACCTAGGATGAAGCAGCCTAGGGAAGAGGAATTGATTGTTCTGTATGAATTCAGGAAGCAGAAATAAAAGGACTATGGGTAAAAATTGATGATATATACATTTTGGTTCAATAAAAAGAAGAATTTTGAATGCTACAATGGAATAAACTCAGGATAAAAGGAAGTCGGTGGTTTTTCTAAAGAAATAGGGGGCACTGGGTAACCATGTCATAGAATTTGGATCCTAGCCTTTACCTCGGTCCCTTGAGAACCCTAAAGGAGTCCCTGAATGAGTTCCAGAGAAAGCTAAATCCTTACAATTCTGAGTATGAACGCGAATGCCTGTTGTTCAGAAGAGAAGGCTTAATGTTTCCCTGAAATTGTCAAAAGTCCTAGATTAAAAATCTGATGAAAAGTCTATTAAGCACAAGATATCTATTAAATTTCAGTTCTCAAAGGATTTTCTTGTCTTGGAAGAAAGGCAGAGTGACTGACTCTGGAAATTGCTCACCATCTAATAGTCTTTCTTCAAATTAAAGGCGATAGGACAAGGTGGGTGACTCTGGGAAATGTGAACAGTAGCCTGGGATCTACAGAAAAGACAACAGCAAAGGGTCCCAGTTCATACCGGCCTTGGCTGCTTCCCACACTGGGGTGTCATACACGGATGGAGGAAGTGTCCTATCACTCAAGAAACTTAATTTGAAAAAGCTTACCAGAGGAATAGTCCCCTAGCACGGCAAGAGCTCGTTTTGGGTTGTGGTTTGGTTTTGTTTTAAAAATAGTCTAAAACACAACTTCTTTGGAGAAAGAGTGGGAAATTCAAAGTATGGAGGAAACACGAACACCAACTTTTAAAATATCTGAGCATAAATGACCATATTCTAATTGTAAATTCAGAACTCAGAGCACGCCGGCTGCTTTCCCTGCAAATGCTCTTCAGTGATTAGACAACTGGGTTTTTAAACATCTTCCTCCCACGCAACTACCCAGCCTTCTGCTCCAGTCCCTTCTATCTGTCTGAAGGCAGCGCCCTCTTCTCTGATTTTGACGTGATGGCAAGGGCACCCACAGGCCCTACTTTCAGAATAAAGACCTTTAAGCCCATTCACAAAATTTACATGACAAAAATGGAAATAGATTTCCTGAGCTTTCAGCTTGTGCAATAGGTTTAAAAATACACCCTCATTTTTTGTAAGTTCATTTGCATTAAAAAAAAACTTTCACTTTTATGCACCCAGGAGGGTGACTCACTTTCCTAATCTCCTAAGATTTCTTTAAAGCTTTTTAAAACCACAGTCATAACAGGAATACTCTACCACCAGCTATCTTAAATACCTTGCTTTTTGCCCAAGATATCCATTAATCTCACAACAACAAAAAAGCAACATATAAAAAAAGAAAATTGATTCACCCTCTTTTTGACTGAGTAACATATGACTTTTAAAACTAAATTTTATGTAACATCTGTCAAGGTCAAGAGCTGGAATTTGAGAACAAATGTTGCTGAACATTTCCCCATCTCAATTAGGAAAGGGTTGGTCAAATTAACTGAAGCAAAAAATAAATATATAAATAAATCTCAAAGGAAAAAAAAACTATGATTTTAATCCAGTTAATGATAGTCAATAGCAACATGAAACTTGTGTCATTGTGGAAAATCACCTAAGGATATTTCATTGATACGTCGCTCACTGAATGGCCTTTGGGTGGATGGTAATCTTATTTAATTATAAAACTAAGGCTAGCCCACTGCTTGTTTTGTTCATATTTGATATTCCTAAATGAAGTATAAGAAAAAAAAAAAAGACGTATGGGTCTGTTGAGGTATCAAAATTCCAAAAAGGCAGGACTAAAACAAGGTCTCAGGTGAACTCCAAGAAGAATAAGCATTTAATTGCAGAAAGCGATGTTAAGTACTACGGAGAATAGGTAAGGGCGGGGGAGATGGCTCAGTGACTACCTTGCTTGCCTTGCGAACATGAGGACCTGAGTTGGATGCCCAGAACCCACATTTCAAAAGCATCAACTGGGGTAGCATGTTTGTGTCGTGGGACAAAACATTTCCTAGAGAGACGCAGCATCCACAGACTTGAAGTTCATGGCAAACCAAAGTGCAGATACCACCAAAGTCCAACTTGGTGAACCAATGTGTTTTATTGAGGTTAATGATAGGAATATGGGTGAGGGGTTACTGACAGGGCAGAAATGACTCCAAGACAGCTGCATCACCCAACCCCACGCCAACATGGGTGATAGCTCACAATGCTGGGAACCTGGAGCACACTGCACAGCCTGATGGCAGCTTGACAGTCGGAGGGTGTCCCTTCCAATGACTCACATGGACTAGACCTCTTCTGGACAGCTTGGCCAGGCAGTGGTTTAGTGTAAGAGTCTTCTTTGTAGTTTGGCTTGTCTACTCTGGGAGAGGCGAGGAGGCAGACATGTGTGTGTGTGGGGGGGGGGGGGGGGGGGGGGGGGGGGGGGGGGGGGGGGGGGGATGGTGGTTGAATCTTGTCAGCTTCAAGGACTTCCTAAAGCTGTTTTGAGTTGTTTACCACACTCTGAGGAAATCATTACACAACACCTTGCTATTCCAGCCCTAGGGAAGACTATGCAGATTGATCTTCAGATTTGCAGGCAAGGCAGCCTAGTCTACTTGGCAAGTTCTAGGCAGCCTAGTCTACTTGGCAAGTTCTACGCCATTGACGACCTTGTCATAAAAAATGTGAATGATGGCTAGGAAACAACAATTAAGGTTGTATGGTTGTCATCTGGCCTCCACATCTCATCTCTGTTCACCTATATGTGTACATACACATCCATGAACAGGCGTGCACAAATGCATACACACACAATATAAATAGAAGGTAAAGGGCAACTTTTGGCAAGCATCAGCCAATGGGGATGCAACAACTTAAGATGATTTCATGTTCAAGAGAGAGATTTCCCAGAAGAAATCTCTGTATTTTAAAATTTTCTTCCATGCCAATAACTCACTGGGTTCCTGGGGGTGTATAAGCAGATTCCAGAATTTCCATTAATAACACTCAGACATTTAAATTTCAGCTATCAAAGTTAAAAATATTTTCAGAGAAATTAAGATTGGAGTAGGTCTACAGTCTCTTAATTTGAAAGCTGCCCAAAGGAATTTTACTAAGAAACAAGAATTAATTTCTTTGAAGCAAATAGCCTCCTTTGCTTTCTATCTTTAGTGTGCTGCTTATCACTATTCATCCTAGGCACTCTTAACAAAAGACAGAGATTTAAATATCACTGCTAGACATCTTTTGATCTAAACAGGACTGGATGCTTGTAGAAATGAGAGTCAGGGAGGGAGATCCTTAAAGCACATCAGGTAGTAAATGGAGTAAAAGTAAATCCACTGGTGAACGCTTTAAAACTTTCCAAGAAGCTTGAGCGACGTCTTACGCTCCTGTGGATAAACCATGCAGCCTTGTCTCCTCATGGGGCCACAGCCAAAGGCACTGTGATGGTGGGGTGTGGCTGTTTCGTGCTTGATGGTCTGCAGAGAAAGGGCTCTCAGAAACACAGGTCGTGTTAGGTTAGTTCAAGGATGCTGCAAGTCAATATGTTCTCTCTCCATCTCCTCTTTTCTTTGTGGGGGGAAAACATTCTTTTCATCTTTTACCGAATAGCTTCGGAGCAGCCTCCCTCAGAGCCTGCTCTGCTGCCCCCCTCTGTATCCCTCGCTTTGAACTCCATCGCTCTCTCCCGTGATGCGTGTGTACTTTGCACATCCTCAGCCAGGGCGCTCATTAAATGCCTTTATGAATCCTTTTCAAAGATCTTGCCCCTTGACACTTCTTCATTCATTTTATAAACATTTATTAAACACCTGCAGGTCCATGCTCACCCTGGTGACTCCCTGAGAACAGACATAATACTTTGCTTCTCTCAGTCTCTTCAAGACTTGCCTTAGTCCCTACTTCCTGGGAGGTGTTAGTAAATATTTGTAGAGCTGAATTTTCTTTCTTTTTTTTTTTTTTTTTGGCTGTCTCTGCCATTCTGTAATATGGATTCCATTGGCTCTGTAGTCAGATAATATCAGAATGGAAATTCGCTGGGTGTCTAAACTTCCTCAAATATAAATACATAACTATGTGGGAAGGAGGATTATGAATATAATATTTTCTTATGAGCATGATTTTTAGATATTTCTTGGTTGATATCATTATTAAAATTTCAGTTATCATGCAAAACAAATAGAGTTTCATTGCTACATTTTTAAACATATATGCATCATGATAGCTCATTCTTAGACAATTCTCCATTCCCCTTTACCATTTCCCTTTCTTCCTTATTGCATTGTTCCCCCCCCCCGAAACATTCCCTCTTACAATTTCATGTCACCTGTATTCCATTACTCTCTCTTGTCCCCCTCTCCCTGTGCGCCCTTCTTCCCCTCACTGTAGTCTGCAGGTATCTCACTAAAAACGGGATGTGGCATGGGTTGGTAACCTATCATTTAAGCTCTTCATTCATATTCATGAAGAAAAGAGTTTATCATCTGAATAGTTAATTTATCTTTATGCAATCGGTCTACATTTCAAGAAGTGGGAAGACTTTGACAGAGGGTCAAATTTGTTAGTCCTGTGAGTGTTGTACCTCTTCATCAATACCTGAGCCCAATCAGTCTGACGTCAGCCAACCTTCTGGCTAACTATCATATCATTTATTGCCTTCTCAGAGAATATCCTCCTACTTTATACCACACAACACACACACACACACACACACACACACACACACACACACACACACACACACACAGAGAGAGAGAGAGAGAGAGAGAGAGAGAGAGAGAGAGAGAGAGAGAGAGAGAGAGAATTAGTTCACATTAGCGGAGGCAATCACCTAATTGTTTTCCTTGCATTCAATGCATGTTGATGGTTTTTTTTTGTGGCGCTCTTACCCCTAAGGACACACGACAGAATCCATTAACAAGAGTTTTATCAAGACAAATAGAAAGGGATAGAGGTGATCATGCCTGTGGAAGGACACGCGTGAAAAAGAGCGGGGAACATGGGGTCTGCCTTATAAAGGCCAGGATGCACCTGTACATACAGGCCCATGTGGCTATTCCACACATGCTCATAGATCATGTGGTCATGTCTGCGTGACTACGTGATGGCGTAACCATGGGGCATGGGTCACACAGGACATATGACCCGGAAATGACTAGATGGAGATGACTAAGTGTCCCGCTGGACATGCACGACCATGGGGGCATGGTTGGAATTCCTATCACATGTGGCATATGGGTGAATATGTGGGCTTATACTTTACATATAGAAGCAACATTTTCTACCTCTTTTCCAAGGAGAATTGCACGTATTTGGTAGTTTTATTTAAGGTAGTAAATTGAAAGGATTGTCTATATAGGTTTTGGAGAGTCTTATTCTTTAATTAACATGGTTTATAATTTTGAGTAGATGTCTGGCCCTATTGAAATTATGTAATTTCTCTACCACCTCCCAGTTCAGGATCTGGAGTGTAAAAAACTGTAGTACTAGATATTTCCTGACCACATTTAGGGAAGATTTGGTAGAATCAAACGGAAGTAAAACAGGTAGGAGGTGGGCATTATGTCCTACCAGAAATGAAGTCTAGATCTCCAGCCACATGATTTCTGGAGCCTGATCTCCTCTGGTGGAGTGAATTCTATGCTTTCGCTCTCATTTAATAAATCCATACTTTCAGTACTAAGAGGAGGAGGAAGAAGATGTGGGATAAGGAAAAGAAGGAAGAAGGAAAGAGGGTAAGGAGAAAAGAGAGGGTAAGGGTAAGGAGGAGAGAGATGGGGGAAGGAGAAGGAGGAGAGGAGTCTGGGAGAAAAGAGGAAGATAAGAATAAATGAAAAGGAAGTACAGAGCCGAGACTCCAGCCCATGTTGACTGTTTCTCGTGTGATGCAGGTGAATTCTTTTCTCATTTGTCAGTTCCTTTGCTCTCTGAGCTGAGCTGACTATCTGGAACCTCCTGTTCCTACTAAAACTACAGCTTGACTCAGATTCTCAGGCCATCACATTCTGTATGCTAGACTGACCTTCTTCTCTACCCAGAAACGATTAAGAACAAAACAACAAACTGAGTTTGCTTTTTATCAAATGTGATCACTTACTGGCTCATCAAACTGTCATGATTTTTATGTGGAAATGGACAGATAGGAACTTTCCCAGAGCTCTCAGGTTTGAGCGGGGTGGGGGGTTTGGGTGGGGGTTGCGAAGGGAAAACACGGGAAGGAGACAGGTTTTGAAATAAGAGGAGTGACCAGCTATGAGGAGTAAATATGATTCCGAATGCTTGAAGCTTTTCAAATAGAAGACGAGTTCTTCAGGGGTGCAGAGAAGTTGGAGGTAGAGTCTGTGTGTAGGCAAGCAGTTTCCTAGGCTACAGAAGAACGAAAGAGGCCCACTCCAGCAAGATCAGCCTCAATAAAGAAGATGCACACATTGTATACAGATTCAGTCCTTAGGCTGTGGGGAATTACAGAATGCTCAGGCACCTGAGGTTAGCAGTGGGGTCCTTGCATCTAAAGGGTGGCAAACGCAGGGGTGAGGTGGTTAATACACTGAGGACTTGGCTATGTGGATATTTTCCATTGTACCGGGTCTCTTCTGAGACTGTGACAGATTTCTGAGTTAGTAGAAAAGACCAGGAAAGACCAGAAGCCCGTGGAGCCATTTGGAAGTAGAACTGAAGGCATGCAGAAGTTTTCATTTAAGGAGCAAAATGAAAACTTCAGTCAAATCCAAAATCCATATGCAGTTACTGTGATGGCTCATCTTGATTGTCAAGTTGAACATGCCTGCGGAGGATTCTGATAAGCTTAACTGAGGTAGAAAGACCTGCCCACTGTGGGTGGAACTATTCCTTTGGCTAGGATACAACAGGGCTGTCTGGTGCCACAAGCCACAGCTGCACCATGCTGTCACTTCAGAAGTAATATAGAAGCAATCTGAAGGATTGCTTTTGCAAGAGAATTGTAATCTAACCTTAAAAAAATTAAGTTTTTTCCAGATATATGTTTAAATATCTACCTTTGTTAGTATCAGGAAATCATTCTAAGACAATGTACAATTTGCCACAATTGTATCCTCAGCAAGTACAAGGCTGTTATAGACACTAAAGTAGTACCTGTCTCACAACCTGTTGAAATCTGTAGCTCTGGTTTACCTAATATCTGTTTAAAATCTCAGGAAATGATGCAGCTTAATGCATCTACTGGGAAGAGAAAGAGCCCTTAATTGCATTTCACTTAGCTTCCCCAAACCGAAGAATTGGAAGAAGAACCCTAATGGCTTCCTTTGAAAGACCTGATTTCCTTACATTTAGGGATCGTTTTGATATAAATTGACTTCACATGGCTACTAATGTTGGTTAAATACATTGGATTCTAGAAGGAAATGAAAAGGCAAAGAAAGTAGCCCAGAAGAAATTTCACAATGAGCTGCTGATAAGATACACAGGGTGTTTCTGAGAGAATCTTTAGAGTCGGTGGAATTAAATTACTGCTCTGGGTATCTATTTTTTAAGGAAAATGTGTATTTGCCTAATCCAATTTCAGCATAATTCATATCCCTGTAACACTCCGAGAACACTGGCATATGGTTACATGAGATATAAATTGAGAGTATGATTAAAAATCACTGGTGTTTCGATTTCAATTATAGTTCACAAAATAGACTCTGGGGAAAGCTGTACAAGCAGGACCACAGCCCACTGCAGGATGAGAGTACAGAAAAATCTTCTGCACTTGCACCCACACTCACACCCACATACTCTTTGTTGCGCTGACTAGGCACTTTATTCCCCAGGCAAAGTCCTGGCACTGGCCTCTGGGTAGTCAGCCAGCAATCTTTGGTTTGACTAGAAGCCAGAGTCCAAAGGTTCTCAGTAGCCATCTGTGAATGTATACACTGAACAAAAGAACAGTCCAGATTTCTAAAAAATCTGGCATCAGATCTGGGAAAGAGTCCCAACTATTACTGTTTAAGTTTGGCCAATTGGTTCATCTTTTTTTTTTTTTTTTAACATGACCTTGAAGAAGAATTTTCCAAACTATGTGAGAAACTGTGACTATCCTGACACATAGTGGGTACAAATCATAATGATTTAAGTTAACACAATTTTGCTTAGAACTTAAATGGGACAACAACACCATGTGTTCATCCTTGAAGTACCAGGCGGGGTTTTAGAAATGTATTAAATGATCAACCTTTGTGTGCACCATTGAAAACGAAGAGTCACGCTTCCACTTCTCTGTACTTAGTCCATCTTTAACTCATCGTGGGGACATCACTCTCCAGTGATATGAGGGGAAAGGTGAAGAGGAATCATTATAGATTTGAAGAGCAAACATAAAATCTTCCTCCCTTAATCCTGACAGATGGGAATTTCAGGTTCCTCATTTTGCTTTAAGGACCTAATAAGGAGTTCATAAATCTCAATTACGTCTATAGAGTTAAGAGCAGCCCCAGGGCTGCTTAGCATGATTCTAATCTTTGTACAGCCTCGTACCTTTATTAAAACACCGGAGGAGGAGAAGGGCTAAGTCATATTTCAACCTTGAGCTGATATTACTGCCGTAAAATTTCTTTCTCACTCAGGTCTAAGCAGGAGGAGGAGCGGAAAACACCAGAACATCATGACACACACTGAATTGCACATTGCAAGCGGCTTGAGCGTTGGCCTTAATGAGTCCCTAACATTGGCCAATGCCCATGTATAATTAATGAAAAATCAACTAATCAGTATTTATGCTCTGATCAAAACTCACTGTCTCTTCTTCTTCTCCAGATGCTCACTGTCATGTATGTCTTCTCATATGTGGGGGGTGGGGAGGAAAGGTGTGTGCATTAATACCTGTCTGTATTCTTTCTCAGCTTCTCAGACATAAAAACGTCACAGAACCACTGTCATGACCCCTTTCATTTCATCACTCGCAGAGCTCAATCAACTCCCTGTTCTGGTTGACTCTACATCAGTGGTTCTCCATCTATGTATGGGTCATGACCCCTTTGGGATCACCTAGACCATCAGAAAAACACAGACGTTTACATCATGATTTATAACAGTCACAAAATTACAGTTATGAAGTAGCAATGAAAAATAATTTTGTGGTTGGGGGTCACCACAACATAAGGAACTGTATGAAAGGTTGCAGCATTTGGAAGTTTGAAAACTCCTGCTGTACATCATCATCCAGAGTTTCTAAGGTCTATATTTATCATCTCATGGGTCCACCTCCTACCTGCCTTCCTGGACTCATTTCATATGCGATTAGTCATTTCTTCCTCTGCACACCCACGTTGCAGCACAGGCTGCTTCCTTTACCTGGGTACTTTAATTTCCAACTCTCCTCCCATCCTCTCCTATTTAATGTTATCCTTGCATCAATCCAACACAAATGCTAAATTCTATCCTCGGGAACTAAGCTTTTCTGTTCTCTGCCATCCTCCACCATGCATTCACACTGCAACCTGTTTGTCTTCATGCCAAGCAGTGTGGTGCAATGGGAAGAGCAGGCACTTGGGAGCCAGATTGGAGAAAGCCTCTAAACATCTCTGAAACTTGGATTCTTTAAGCCTAAGAATGGAATGGCAATGCCTATCTCAAAAAAAAAATACTCAAAATAAATAAAATGTATTAAATACATGGAAGTGTGTGACACACTGCAGACACTCAAAACTGCCTGTCAATATTACTACTATTAATCCTGTATTGTGTTTATCACCTACCACTAGAATATCAGCCCTTAGAACACAAGGCTTATAACTTGATCATTTTTCTATTCCCTATTTGCCCCAAGCCCAGTGATTTTCATAGTTTACCGCTCGACAAACATTCATTAAATTCATTTTTGAGCTCCTCTTCCAACACCTCTGCTACCATGATGTATTGCTTAGCACAGTTTGTAAGGTGCCAATCCCCATAATCAAGACACTAATCGTGATAATTCACAATATTTCTCTTTTGGATAAAACAGAACAATCTTTATAAATTGTAAAGCACTATAAAAATGCTCAACATTCTTTAGAAAACGCCAGCTCTCTGGATGAGATCTGAGGAAATGGGAATGCTCAAAGAGAGGGATAGGATAGTATGTGAGGGAATTGTGTGGCTGAGGTTAGCATGAACTGTGGCTTCTGTGTCACACACTGAGAGACAGCTGACCTGCCACAGAGCTGGGGTGAAGACCTGGCACCGGCAGCCCACTGTTAATGCTGATTAAGGAACAGTGGCAGATGGGGAACCAGTGGTGAATTCAGCACAAGGTCTCTGCAGGTGAAATTCAATGCAGAGTGGTCTAGAGCCAAGAGAGCTCACAGGAATTCTATCTGGACACCATGAAGAACGTGAATTGATTACCCCAATTGTGTAGTAGACAGTGAAGTTCTCAAAAACAAACCCTGTATTAACTGAAACTAAAGTCTTAACTAGTTGCTAGTTTCTAACATTACATAAGTGAGTCCATTCAAATTTACCATGTTACTAAGCTCGGCCAGAAAACAAAGATGTGCACTTATAATTTCTGCGATGAAATTATGCACGTGATTGAGTGGGACGTGGTAGGGGACTTTAGGAGTGCTTGGGGATATTAGCTGAACCTTGTAGAGATAAGGGTCCCTATTATGAGTCCTGATGGATCTGTTTTGTGATAGAGGGAGGAAGATGGCCTCAGCAGGAGCAAAGAGATAGGGTACTGTGTTAATTGCAGCCATTGATTTAGCTGAATGAGGCAGAGTCAGAAAGGAGTGAGGCTGAACTGATTGGTAGAGATGAGAGCTGGCAGCGGGGTGAGGAGGGTGCTCTCTAAGCGGGAATGTGAGTTTCAGTCAGAAGCTGATAAGATGCCTTTAAGCATATTCATGATTGAGAAAGACTATAGGAAATGAAGGCAGCAAGTATTCTACCCTGCTTTCTTAATTAATAAAACAATAGATATTTAGAATACCATTGAGTCTTTCAAGTATCCTGTGCAGGGATAGGGATTATGCACGCTACAGAAGTTATTTCTCCAGGGCCAGTAAAGTATGGGGTGGTCAGCTTATGCTCTACAAGAAAAGAACTAAGTTGAGCTGTGAAGAATCCTCAAAGTAATTGGAAAGAAAAGAAATCTGAATATTTAACCTCTCCAAATCCAGTTCCTTATCTGTACCACACAGATGGTCCTAAAGCTTGCCTCATATGATTATTAGGAATGCATGTAAAATGTAACCAAATACATAGCTCAGAGTGAAGTCTTCATCAAGAATATGCATTCAAATAGGAGAAAAGTACATTTGTAATGTACCAAAAAGTTGTAGAGCTTTGAAATAATACTCTATAGGACTAAACTATGTGCAAGGCTTGTTACAAAGCATATTTTATACATTTTTTTGGAGTATATAATCCCTGTATCAGTACCTTGCTTTATTTGCTGCTATAGTTTCTTTATTGGTAATTTACCACATATGGGTGCTAAAATCTGAACTCTGGGTCCTCTGATAGAGCAGTAGGCACTCTGAACCACCAAGCCATCTCTCCAACCCTAGCTTCTCTAAAAAAATAATTGTTCTCAATTCATATATCTGTGGAAGTGTGTATTGTATGGAAGGGTAGGTGCCACAGTACACAGAATGTATGGAGGTCAAAGGACAACTTGTAGAGGTCAAAGGACAACTTGTAGAAGTTAGTTCTATCCTTTCGTCATTTGAGTCCCAGGGACTAATCTCAAGTCAGCTTGGTGGTACAAATGCCTTCATCTCAACTTCCATACAATCTAACATTCCCTTCTTGGCTCCATAGGTAAATGTGCGTACATGCATAAAGACACACACCCACATATACATTAAATAAAGTATCTTTAAACAAAAAGGAGGCTGAAACTGAAGAAATATTCTAATTCCAAAGAATAATGTCTCAATCACTATTTTATTCTCAGCTCTGATATTTACTTGCTTAACAACTAGGGCAAATTTTAGTCTCTATGAGCCAATGACATCATTCAATTTTACTATCCCTGAGCACATGGTAGTCTGTATTTTCCAGCCTTCACTGCAGTTAAGATTGGCCATGTGATTGGATTCATGTCAATGTTTGACTAGAAATGAAGTATAATGTGACTCTCAAAGAAGTGGTTCAGTCTGAGAGGTACCTGGTATTAGTTAGTGTGACATATGATTAAAAAGGGCACTCCAATAAGTGAACCCAAGTCAAAAATGAGTAGTCTAAAAGTAGGGGGGAAATGAAGATTCCTCAGTGATGTGGAGATCTTTAAGAATTGGAAAAGCCAGCTTCATTAGTTCTGAAATATTATGTTTAATCAATTACATCATGCATACTTTTCTTTTTTTTCCATTTCAATGTCTAGAGTCAAAATGTATCATGTAATCCCAGTTAAATCATAGATGCTGTTGCCCAGGTGACCACTGTGACATCATCATCATCACACGTACCTGGAAGCTTGGTACTTATGCCTCTTTGTCACTAGATAATAGTACTTACTAAATGTTTCAACTAGAAAGCCATTAATCACAACTTGAAGACAAAGCATGTAGAAAACATTGTTATTCAAGCAGTTTCCATCAACATATAGACAGACAAGCCTTCTATAAGATGAAACTCCAAAACTTACTTAACAGTTAATAAGGAAGAAAGTCTTAAAGATGACAATGTATTAATGTTTTTAATGAAATGTCAGACTACTGATATTTTTGATGGCATGGAAGCTATTTTATGGGGAAAAAAGAAACCAGACATCCACACAAGAGTCAGAAACTGACTTACAAAACCAACTTTGCACATGAAACGGCTCTGAAATGATTGAACCAATTAACTTGATTTCATGTTACAAGTTGCATATCTATAAAATGATGTATAATATAAAATATGTGTTTCAACTTCCTCTACAATCCAACTGAACAAGGCTCAGCACCCGCAAGCTTGCAGGGGAAAAGAGGGGAAGCATCAGAGAAAATATAAAATACAAACTGTATTAACAAACAGCCCTGGAAAACAGTCAAAAGCCAGTGTATTCTGGGCAGGTACTGACATTTAAAAGAGCCTAATAACAGAATGAATATGTCTGTTTGTAGTTTTGCCTATGAGAAAGCCTCAGCTTCCTTGTGCTAGACATAAAAGCAGTGCCTGACTCCCAAGACGGGATAGAATGAAAGCAAATAATTTACATGAGCCACGCAAGTTGTAAAAAGGAAGATAAGAAATGCAATCGTGAACTGCATGTGTAGGGTCTGTGCCAGATCCTTGGATGAACTCTACTCTTTGCTTTACACAGAGATCACTCCAAGCAGTCAAACTGAGGGCTAGAGAGTTGTAGCAGGAATCTTAAAAGGTCTTACTAATTAAATCAAAACTGAGGCCAGTTATTGGGGTGAACACTGGAAGACCAGAGAGACAGAACAAGCCACAGCTAACCTCACCTGGCCAACTTCTCAGCTGATCTTGTTTCCTCGGACTGGAAGCCTCTGTGTCCTCATATCCGAATGATTCTCAGCTGAACTGTGCTGCTCAAAACCTAAAAGCTTAACCAGCCAAATGCTTCTAATTCCTGGTCCTCATGTCTTATATACCTTTCTGCTTTCTACCACCACTCCCTGGGATTAAAGGCTCGCTTTCTGGAATTAAAGGCGTGAGTCACCATGCTTGGCTGTATCCTTGAACACATGGATCTCTGCCTCTGGAATGCTAGGATTAAAGGCGTGTGCTACTACTGCCTATACTCTATGTTTCATATTGTGACTGTCCTGTTCTCTGACCCCAGATAAATTTAATAGCATGCACAATATTTTGGGGAACACAATACTACCACAGAGAGTTGACCTGAGCCTGAGCTGCCAACAGAGAGTTTGAGCCTAACCAAGCAAACTTTCAGCTAATCTCCATTCCCCAATACTTCAAAACTAACACAGAAAAAAATTCTTTGGACTACAATGGCAGAATGTAGAAGTTTCATGACCTACAACAAACCATTTCCTGGTTTTAATAGTAAATTATCATCGGCACACAAAGCAAAAAAGAAATGGGGTCCATCTTCTAGGAATTAAGTCAGTGAAGTACATAAACCAAACCCAGGGCTGGCTTGATTGTATATAGTCTGGAAGTTATGGTAGTAGATTTAACTTTTCTTAACAGTTGTAGGGAAGAAAAATAAAGAAAAAAATAACATTCAGGTGTTCTTATACACAGCTGACAGGAATGTAAATTAGTATTAGTATGGAGTTTCCTCAAAAGTGAA
This sequence comes from Peromyscus californicus insignis, assembly GCF_007827085.1. Lineage (NCBI taxonomy): Eukaryota > Metazoa > Chordata > Mammalia > Rodentia > Cricetidae > Peromyscus > Peromyscus californicus. The sequence goes on from NW_026294492.1 coordinate 9,915,490, forward strand.
AAAGTGGAACAGCCATGTGATCCAACTCTACTACTGTTAGGTATGTGTTAGTGGTCATCTGAATGAGCTGTCTTCCGTAATAGAACAGAGCTCAGTTGGTGGCTCCATTTGGGGAAGCAAAGGAGGTGTGGCCATCACTGGTGGCTGGTGTTGAAAGCTTATACACCTGTGACTTGAGTTCTCTCTCTGTTTCCTGTCTGTTGTTCAATGTGAGCTCTCTCCTGTCACCCCAGCTGCCTGCTAGGCAGCCTGTTACCTCTGCTCCACCATCAGGGGCTATTACCCATCTGGAACCTTAAGCTAAATAAAGCCTGTCTTCTCTAGACTACCTCTGTCATAGTGTTTTATCACAGCAACAGAAGAGTAACCAAGACAATACTCAAAAGAATCATTGGCAGCCCACCAGAGAGGGACCTGCACGTCCACATTTACTGCTGCTCTAGTCATAGTATCCAAGTCATGGGATCAGTCTAGGCTCCCATAAACCCAGCAATGAATAAGGAAAAAGCATTCAGGTATTGTGAAGAATAAAATGCCATTTGTAGGAAAAGAGACACAAATAGAGATAAACACATTAAGCAAAAGAAGGCTGGCTCAGAAAGACAAGTATCACATTTTTCACTTATATATGGAAAATAAAAGGGAAGACAGGGAAGTAAAGGGTATCAGCATACAGGAAGAAATGTGAATAACAGGAATAAATGAGCTTATACATGCATTAAATTGTCAAAATTAAATCTCTATGGTGTATGATTACTATAGAGTGAGGGATAAAGAAATAAAGTCTGGCCCATAGCATATGAGCTCACTATAATCCAGCCCTTTCCAAACAAAGTTTGCCAATGTAGATTAATCATTGCATAGCCAAGACATTAGAGTCTGCAGACAAATAATTACATTTATATATATATATATATATATATATATATATATATATATATATTCATATATATAATAACTGTAACAAAAGGAAAAGCAACTGAAAAACTACCTTGAGAACTAACAAACACAGTGTCTGAAACAGAATTTTGTCTGAATGAGCTTAACAGGAGCAATAAAAGACAGAGACATAGAATTTAAAAGAAGACCAACAGAAATTACCCAACATGGTCATATAGGGGACAAAAGGGTGAAGAAAAATATCAACAGAGCCTCTGAGGCTATTACAATTTCAAAAAAATGTCAACAAGTAACTGAAGTTTCAAAGAAGAGGACAGAGCAGCTAGAGGCAATACTATGACCACAAAAATCAGACAAAGGTATAGTTGCATATTCAAGAAGTTCGCTGAATCACAACAGGGACAAATATGAAGGAAAATGAGCCTTTGTCTCTTCCACTCACACCAGTGGAAGACGAAAGGAAAGACAATCTCAGGAGTATCCAGAGGAAAGAAGGGAATAATATTTGCATTTATCACTGACTTTTATCGGGGACAACAAAATAAAGAAGAGAATACATTGATCATTAAAGACTAGAAGAAATTTTAACCCCCAAGCCGACATCTCGACAAAATATACCGCAAGTATGGAGCGAACATGGTAATGGTTAAGTGGAAAAATTGCTCAAGGGCTTTGTCTGCCGCCAGAAGTGACCGACAGCAATGCTGAGTTCTTCAGTTGCAGGAGGCAAATGCTAGATCGAAATACAAACCTCTGAGAGGAATGTGGGGGTCCAAACCCAGGGGAAATATAGTTGACAAAAGTCATTTTTCTGTCAAATACATGAGATCATTCACCATAAGATTACATTGTCTTTGAGGGCATACAGCACATGTGTATAAAATTGCACCAAGACTACTTAATAAAGAACGAGGGGGAAAATGACCAATGATGATGGTAGGTTTCTGCATCCTGTATGAAGTGGCACGAAATTAACTCTAAGTAGACTTCTGAAGTGAGAGAATCCCAAAACTTTGAGAAAATGAAACAAGAATTTAAAACCACCATATCAATTAAAAAAATAAATTACATTTATCAAAATCCTTCTCATGTAAATAACTCGAAAGCCACACAGTTTGATTGGTAAGTTCTAGCAAACACTGAAGGAAGAAATAATATCTGTATCATAAAAACTTAGGAAGTGGGAGGAGTTCCTTTCTATTCATTTTATGCCAAAATTTGTCAAAGACCTTACAAAAACTATAAACTAATAGTCTTTGTGAATATTATGCAAAATTGAATAAAATAGTTAAAAATCTAGTTGCATGATACATCATAACCAAATAGGTTTTAGCCTAGAAATGTAAGTTGGTGTAATGATGTAAAAGAAAGAAAATAGGCATTATCAACTGATGCATAAAATACTGAAAAAAATCTATCACCTACTCAAAACATAAAAAAGTAATTATAGCATAAAATCTTTATAACTAAGAATGGTTGGGAACTTTTTAAAATTATGATAATACATACTGGGGAAGCTTATTTATAACCTCATACTGATAAAATTTGGAAAACTTTGTATCAAGACTTTTAAAAAAAAAGCCGAAGAAATAAGAAAGTGCCCAGCTCATCATTTCTATTCAACATTCTGCTGACAGCACTAGAAAGTGCAAAAAGGCAAAAACAAATTTCTAATAGACTAATTGGCACACAAATAAGAAACAAAAGTGCCCATATTTGCAAATTACATGTTTTTAATGTGGAAAATCCCACCTAACTTACCAGAAGAGAAGCTATTGATGTTGATTTAGCAGACATGAGTACCCTGGGAAGAGTTTAGAGATGGAGATTCAGTGAGGAGAAGAATCAAGGAGTCTTCATGAGCTCAGCAGAATGAAACCCATGACCTATCTCCACATCACAAAAAGCATCAGGATGTGGCTCTGTTGACATCCTACCTCTGCCCTTTTCTGTTTATTCTCTCCCAGTGCTACCCTACCTTTCAACTCTCCTTTGCCTGGATCCTTGTACATAGTGCTGTCTTTATCTTATAGACAATATGCAATCTCAATTGTTCATGGGATGGGTCCTCGTTTAATTTCTTTTCACTTCTCTTATTTTCTATGTTTCTTTGCTTTGCTTTTGGGAACAGGGTCTTACACTTTACCCAGGTTAGCCTGAAACTCATAAAGCCAAGGCTGGTCTCATATTTGTAGCAATCCTCCTGCACCACCCTCCAAGCGCTATGACTTTAGGTTTGAGCCATTGTGCCAGACAAGCCAGGTCCTCTTGTCCTTTGCTCAGGGACAGTAGCCTATCTGTTGTGTGAGACTTTTCCTGAGGAGACATGAATAAATTTCTGTTGACCTCAGAAAAGCAACAATAGACAAAGTAACAATTACACCAGAATCCAACTTGGCAGACCAATGAGTTGACTGGAGTTACTCATAGGAATATAGGTGGAGAGTTACTTATAGGAGCAGGGACTATTCATAGGCAACTCTATCACCAAAACTCCACCACAGCCTCTGTGACATCTCACCAGAGCTACATTCCTAGAGCTCTCTGTACAACTTGAAGGCAGCTCAACTGGCTGAAGAGTCTATTCTCCTTCCCCACAGACTTTACTGCTTAAAACTTTGAGAAAGATGATGCCTTGTGAATCTTGTTAATTTCAGTAGCTTTTTAAGACTTGCGAGTTGTTTATTGTCTGAGACTAGTGAACGTTCTCTGTCCTTGGAAAGAATACTTTGAGAGGAAATTACTACACAGAAATATCATATATATATCAACTCCAATTTCAATGTCATTCTTTGGTCACACTTACCATCACAGGTGGTTCATTTTTAGTATATTGACTTTAAGTAATCAGGTTTTATGTTTGACATATTTATTTTTATAGCACAGGCAATCATCATTACACTTAGAAGATAACAGTCAATTAATGAATATTCTTGGTATATTGCTTGGTCTCTCTAACATCATGCATAGTTCCATAGCCTGGTACTTGGGCTGCTAGGGATAGTATAAGCACTGAGTCTTTTGTATTTTGATTTATAGCAGGGTTAAGAGCATGGACATTGCATCGGACAAATGAGAACTTAAGTCCTTAGATAAATTATGTGATCTCAGGCACATGTTTTAACCTCCCTACATAATTTCTTACATAAAATATCACAATATCTCTGATGTAGAGAAACAAAGGAGCAAAACCAAACTTAACTACAAGTTTTGTGTAAGCTCAAGGCTGCGAAATACATAGAGTACCTGATACATAACAATATTATCACTTTGGGTTGTAATTATGACTGCTTTGCTTGGAATTGCATTCATTAGTTGCTACTCAAATTGATCTGCTATCAGTGGAATATGTGACCAGTTTAAAGAAGCCTGGATTCATTTACCCCAAACCATTAAGTAATGGCACTTTATTTAAACAAGTTAAATGACTACAGGAAAAACTTAACAGCACAAACTTGCAAGAGTTCCATACCATTGCTTCCACATTGAGTTGAATGGCATTGAGGGACATGTCAGATCCAGCTCCAGGCACACAGTGAAATGTGTTCGCTCCCACAAGAACAACCTCAGAGAAAATAGTCCAGAAATTACTCTATATTTCCTAAATGGTCTTTTTAAAGAAATATGCTTGTCTACCCAAAGGGTCTTTCTTGAAAGTTGAAATATGTATTTTATTAAATAGAAATATATATATTTATGTGTAGATAATAAAAAAGATTAACAAAGTGATAGATTTCCATTCCTAGTGTGTTTCCTAGTAGCATGGTATTGATGACTAGCTCTGGGATTGGATTAAGACTAAACAACCTTTCATGCGGTCAATGGAAGTAGCTTTCACAATATATTCAGACTATGTATTAGAGAAAAGCTGAGACTCATAATTGTGTTACTAATCTAATCCCAGATTAGTTATTTTCTAGTTGTGAGACATAAGGATACATCTTTAACCTCTGAGCCTGTGGTAAACCAGGAATACAGCTAATTTGCTGCAGTTCTCCGCATAGCTAATGGATGTGTGATGTGAAATAGTAAACATAAAGGTAGCAGTAACCACTGTCTACTTGAAAGCCCTGGTAATGAAACACTTGTAGGCAAGATTGTCAAGTTCAGTTTTACTTCAGGGAAGAGGGAAGGGGTGTGTAGACCTGTTTGATCCTTTTTATCTTTGTCCACATTTACTACCAGACAAGAATCAGAGAGATTTCCAGAATCCATCACCCACCTTTTCCACTTCCCCTGTATTCCCTACCTCTGCAAGGCCTTATAGAAATATCAAAAGGCCATGGCCATGGAGCTAAATGGCCTGACCCCAAAACTTCTCACCCTAGCCAAATGGCAGTCCCCAAACTGTCACATTCTTCATGGTTGCCAGCCTCCTGGTAGATCATTCTTCCACACACTTAATTGTTGCTGGTATTCCCTACTAACCTAACTACTGAGTTCCAATTTGTTTTCATGTTATTTTGTTTCATTTTTAAATTTTGTGTGTGCTTGTCCTACAGGTATATCTGTGTACCATGCGCATGCAGTACTATCCATGGAAGCATTTGCTCTCCTGAGACTAAAGTTATAAACATTAAGAGCCGTCATGTGTACTAGAAATCAAGTCTGGGCTGTCTGAAAGAGAAGCCAGTGCTGTTAACTACTGAGCCATTCCTTCAGCCTCGTAAGTACTGAATTTTAAGTTATATGCTTTCTTTTCTGACTCCTATAACATCAAATGGGTCAAAGATTTGAGTCCTGCAGTAGGATGGTGGTTCTGATCGTGAACAAGTAGCTTTGCTATTCTCTAGGCTTCTTTTAGGATGGATAGGATTCATACCTCACATACCTCCTTTAAAATACTAATCAAACATTGAGCACCTTCAGCAAGACCCCTTGACACCCTTCGCACTATGAATTGAATTCTCCTGGTAATAGAAAACTGAACCAAGACCGTATTGTCATATCAAATCCCATTATTTTTGCTCAAGTTCAATTTAAAACAAAGGTCAATTGAAACGCAAAATGAAACAACAGACAAATGAAAAGTAGAGGAGAATTCTAAGCTGGGAAGGCATGTTGTGTTAACTTTCAAGTGACTGCCTATTTCCACCCAGGTTTTCATCTGTATCGAAGAATGTTTGAGGCACTGTTTTATATTTCAGGTACCCTTGAAGGTTAAGGATAAGCAGTACCCCTAGTGGACAACTCCAATCAATTCTGAGTGATTGATTTGGCCTTTCCAGAACCAATCATTTTTGTTTCAAAATCATCTTAAAAGGGTTATTTACTGATACAGATTTAAAAGGTCTTTCTATATTAGTTTTCCCAAGCATCTGTGAAAAATTATGAATCACCTGTTAGCCTACCATTCAATGGAATGTTTCCTAGTGCAATGATTTCTAATGCAGCAGGTTCTGCTTTTGTGTCTCTTATAGTCCATATGTCTTTCCTTTTTCTTTTTAAACTGGATTTAGGTCCCACTCTACTTTACCCAGCAAGAACTCATCTTAAATCATGTATTCAAAGACCCTAATTGCAAATGAAGTCATAGTGTAATATTGATTTGTGTGCAACATGATTCAATTGAGTGCTGCTTCTTCTGAGAAAGGTGAAAACACTTATCTGAAAGCCATGTTCGATGTAGTTGTACCCATTGCGATTCTTTAAGCATTTATAATGTCTCCAAGAAAAAGACTTCAGCTCTGTAGCTGGAAACTGCCGAGTGTAGTTATTCCATGGACTCTTCATGTTGACCTTATCCAATGATTCCAAATGCACTAAACATTTCTCCACTGATGCCCATTGTCTCTACGGGTCTCCACTTTGTCTTTGGAGATGAGAGGGATGACAGAGAGAGTGAGACTTGTATGTAACACGAACCTTAAAAGGTCTTATTAAATAAAAAACCCAGAGCCAGATATTAGGGTTAAAACCTGAGAGATCAGAGGAATAGGAAAAGCCACAGCTAACCTCACCTCACCAAATTTGCAGCTTCCAAAGAGACCTACTTCCGTATACCCACATATATATGCCTTTCTGTTCTGCCAACTCATTTCCTATCCACGCAGCTACATCCCTTCCTCTTCTATCCCAGGTCTGTCACTTCTTCTCTGCTTATACAGACCTTCAGACCTTTATGATTAACTAGTTTTGGAATTTAAGGCATGTGCCACCATGCCTGGCTCTGTTCCCAGTGTGGCCTTGAACTCACAGAGATCCAGATAGATCCCTGCCTCCTGAATGATAGGATTAAAGGCGTGTGCTGCCATTGCCTGACTTCTATGTCTAATATAGTGTTGGCTTTTTCCTCTGATCCTCAAATGTACTTTATTAGAGAACACAGATAAAAATATCACCACACTTGTATCATGCTCTTTCTCAATAGGAGCATTAGATTGCTGGGGATGGCTAAGAGTCTTCATTGATAATCCCACTGTAAGCATCCCCATGGTAACCAGTGCCATGAATGACACTGTCTCACATGGCATATAATATAGAGAAAGAACTACAGTTATTTCCCATCAGATCTAAATATGAAATATTTCCTTCACAAGTAGATTCAGAATGGGAACAAAGTAGTTGAATTGATTGGCAGATGATATAGCTTTTTAAAAAGATTCCATTTTTGAATTCAGTTGAACAAGACTTTGCCAAGCAGCTTTGATGGGCCTAAGCCTTATAAGGTAGAGAATTGCTTGTCCATGTGAGGTATGCACATGGCATTAATCCAGCCAATAAAGTATGCTAATACTGAACAGCCTCATGTCCTATAATTCCAAGTCCTTCAAGATGACCAACATCTTCCATATTTGAAGATATTAGAGACTGTTTATGTGCCAATGAGAAAACAATGATGAAAACTGTCATTATTTATTGAGCATATGCTGTACTATGGCACTGCGATTTATAGTCAACAACTACTTTTACACTCAACTTGTGAATCAAGAATTGGTGCATTAGTGTTTCAAGTGAAGAAAGTTAGGGCTACAAAAGGTATGCTTTTCCTATCATGGTACTCCGCCTCACCATCCTGGGTACATGTGTGGATCCACTGCCTCCTAAATGCTGATCAACTAGACACTAGCTCTCCTCTCATTAGGACGAGAAGCCAAACAACACCCACTGCAACACTCATGACCTTTGTTCACTTTATGTTAATTCCTTTTTGAACAGTTAAAGCAAATTTCTCAACTATTCTGAGGTTCAGTTTCTTCATTTTCCAATGAAAAATAGTAACATTTATCTTCAGGTGGTACACAGAATTAGTCTAGTAAACTTGGCCAGTTGCAATTATCCTTTCTGGAAGTACTTTCTGGTGGCACATGCCTTAAATTCCAACACTAGTCAATCATAAAGGTCTGGAAGTCTGTATAGACAGACAAGAAGTGACAGAGCTGGGCTGGAAGAAGAAGTGATGTAGCTGGGTGGATAGGAAATGAGTTGGCAGAACAGAAAGGCATATATGTGTGGGTATATGGAAGTAGCTCTCTTGGAAGTCCTCCCCTTCATTTTCTGTCCCCTGCCTCTGATCAAAGTATGCAGGGAGTCAGATGATGGGGTGGTGGAGATGGGAGAGGACGGACTGAAGACCACAGGTAATCTGCAGTGATAGCAGTCACATTATTACTATATCAATTATTCTTGGATGATGCTTGCATTTCTGAAAGGTGTTGAGGTTAACCTGGAACCCATAGCTACAGCTGTGTGACCAGAGAGAGAACCTTACTGGAAACAGACTGCAGGATCCCAGCCACACACCTTGAAGGCATCCCAGGGTCTAGCTGAGAAAGTCCTTCTTAACACACAGATAAAGCTTTACCTAGAACCAATATACCACAACAATGATATCTGCAATGAGAAGATTATTTGCGGATTGCTCAGCTTTGAACCATGAACTCTCAGATTCTTAGAACTGGAAAGGAGCTGGTAAGTCAGTGGTTCCCAACCTGTGGGTCGAAACCCCTTTGGCAAACCTCTATCTCCCAAAATATTTACATTACAATTCGTAACAGTAGCAAAACTACAGATATGAAGTAGTGATGTAAATAATTGTATTATTACATTATTATTGTGGGGGTCACCACAACATGAGGAGCTATATTAAAAAGTCACAGCATTGGGGAGGTTGAGAAACACTGTGATAAGTCATTTACCCTAAAATAAATATTCATTTTATGGACAAATCAATCATAGCTTATGGTAAACTGGTTTGCTAAAAAAAAAAAAAAATCACAGTTTATTTGACAACGAAAGATCTAAAAATTAGGGTTTTTTTTTTTTTTTACATAAACATGTTTTTGTTTTTTAAATCTTGGTCCCACAGGAATACAGGATGGATAATTCTACATTGTAAGGAGATGGTGGGTGCACCGTAGAATTCTTAGCAGCATCCCCCACTCCCAGTGGTTGCCAATAACAACCTTCTCAGTTTGGAAATCCAGAATATCTCTCTATGTTGCCGGCAAGTGAAATCACTCCAATTGAGAACCTCGGTTTTGAAGCTTATTTAGAAAAGTGAAAGGAGGTTACGAATGTACTTAATGATGAACTGTTGCTTAGTGGAGAAGAAAGGCCAGTGTCACTAGTGCTTAATTTAGTAAATAGACTCTGGTCTCTGCTCTTATAGCAAGGATTATTGTCAGAGGGAGAGAGAGGCAGCCCAGGATGGAGGAGTGGAAAGTGAGCTACCACACCTTCGGAAGGAAGCCATGAGCCCAGCTCAGAATAAACGAGGTTATTTCTCTTCTGCACGCACCCCATCCCATTTCTTTCCCACCCATTAAGTGGCCCCACCCCAGGGAAGCCTTTTTGAATTCCACACTGAAATCTGCAGTAGGATGCTCCTCTCTGCATTCCCATGTTCCTAGCAGTTGCTCTTCACCATTTACACATTTACAGCCATCTGCTTACAGACCCATCTCTTCCCAAAGACTCTTCCCAGGGTCTTTGGCAAGTGACCGTGCCTCACATATCTTTATGTACTCACTAATGTTTATACTTTGTGGCCTAGATGGTGATCAATTAATATTTATTAGATAGGTGAATATATAAGTGAATGGTCTTAGAAAGGGAAAGTTTGAGAAGTCTACAGATTATGTATACTTTACATTTTAACTAGAGCAAATCTTCCCAAGACAGTGAAACCAATGTCTCTGGATATAGCCAGTCAAGGTTATATGCCTACAGGTGACTGCTACACCCTCAGATCTGAAACTTCTGTGAAAAATCCCCAGATTTAAAAATCACACATGTATCAAAAATTCACATGCAAGATTCTATTTCCTGGAGAAATTCTTGATCAGAAAACCTAGTCTGAGTGATAACATCATTTTTAAAGCCACTGTTTTAGGGAGGTCTCTCCTGTGTCCTGCAGAGCATTTTTTTTTTCTGAGTAGGAAATGCAAAATTGGGCCAGACGGGGGCTATCTGTAACAGCAGAGGCTGAGTGCAGCCATGGGGCTCCACTTTTAAGCTCCCTCTGTGCAGGACTCACAGAGGTCAAAATGCTGAGCAAGTATTTAAAGAATATCTGCTTGAAAAGGGATCGAGGCATCCAGCATGGTCCTAATTTTAGTTTGGAAACATCACCTTAGTTAAAGATGCTAAGGTTATATTTGAGGATCATTAACAACAGAACTATAGAAAAAGGTAGACTGTGCTGGGGGTGTTGGAGTGAAAATGCAAGAGCTCCCATCTGCAGAAGGTGGCCAGGTAGAACCTTCAGCACTCCATTTTCCTAATGTGCATTACGCTTAAGGTGGATGCATAATGCCGGTTATGTGTCGTCTACATAACTGCCTGCCTTTTGTGATACTGAAGCTCCTGGCAATATTGGCTTCTGTTAGAGTTTGTCTACAGGCAGGAGGTTGGTTAAACCAAAAGAAAGCCTGTCCTGGGAAGACAGCTCAGTCAAGTGATGGCCCATGAAAACATGAGGGCTGAAGTTCCAGCTCGAGAACCCTCAGTATAAACAACACAATTAGAAAAAAAAAACAATAAAAACAACAAAACAGGAATGGTGGCCCATGCTTGTAATCACAGCACCAGCAATGGAGGCAATAGATGGATGGACAGCATCGCTGGGGCTCACTGGCCCCTACCCAAAAGTACTGAGATCCAAGCTAGTGAGATAGCCTGTCTCACAATAGGAGGTTAATGGCTCCTGAAAAACATCCACCCACACCCATACACACCCATACACACCCATACACACCCATACACACCCATACACACCCATACACACCCATACATATGCACACATGCACACACACACACACACACACACACACACACACACACACACCCATACACACCCATACATATGCACACATGCACACACAAACACACAAACACACCCATACACACCCATACATATGCACACACACACACACACACACACACACACACACACACACCCACCCACACCCATACACATCCATACACACCCACACACACCCATACACACCCATACACACCCACCCACACCCATACACACCCATACACACCCACCCACACCCATACACACCCACCCACACCCATACACACCCACCCACACCCATACACACCCATACACACCCACACACACCCATACACACCCATACACACCCACCCACACCCATACACACCCATACACACCCACCCACACCCATACACACCCATACACACCCACCCACACCCATACACACCCATACACACCCACCCACACCCATACACACCCATACACACCCATACATGTGCACACATGCACACACACACACACACACACACACACACACACACACACACACGAAGAAAGAGAGACAGAGATAGAGAGACAAAAAGAAAAGAAGATGAATGTCTGGCTCTCCTAATAGTTTTATCCTTCTTGCCTAACAGATCCCATTGTTTTGGGCTCCAATATCTGAGCTGGTAACACAAGAATTGACTTTTACAAGAGACAACCCTGGAACGATTGAGTTTCTACACCTGCCTGATGAAGGGCCACACATGGGACTTCAGTGGACTTGCTAATGTCAACAGAGCCCAATAGGTCAGCTTGTACTCTGTCACCACATCTATCCTGATGGTACATTTCTTTCCGGGGTCTCCACGGAGCATTAAAACATCCATTCTTGGGATCTGGTCCAACTGTTTCATAACAAATTGCAATTATAAACTCCTACATTATGTCATAATGGCATGAGCTCAATCCTAATTTTCTTGCCAAGTCAACTTTCCTGAATATCACCACGATTGTTTTTCTTCAGCAACCACTTCATCTGGAATACATAGGCTCTGAGAGAGCAGTACATCTAAAATCTGACAGACACCCAAGACAACTCACTTGAAGTTTTGGTGTCATTGATTTTTTTTTTAAGTGCCATCCTTCCCAGGATTCTGAGAAATGTTCTGATTTTGTCATTTTAAATCTGTCCTTTCTCTACAAATAGGACCTGTTCATTCGTGATTGACAATTCTTGAGGCATACAGAAGAAAAACTTAAACTTACTAATGCGTTTTTAATATTTATGGGGCACTGGCCATCTGCGTATGCTTAGTTACTTGTTTACTGGGGGCTCAGATTGTGAAGGGAGTTATATATGAAAAAATGTCTGATTTGCAAAAAGCAGAATAAACATTTTGCCCAGAACACCTAGCAAACGGTTATCTCCAAATATCACTCTTATGTATAGCCAGCTTGGAAGAGCTATGCAAAACCGAAAACACCAGCTAGCTATAAATATTGATACTGCGTGATCAAGGTCAAAGAGTGAATGTAAGGACAGGAAATGTCTGGCGAGCTTAGTAGACTCCCTCACCTGCCACCTTTAAGTCGTTCTCTTCGTCCAAACAATGCTTAAATTGGCTTTGTTCCAAGCTGGAGGAACGGGAACTTTGGAGCACGTCAGCACATACCCAAGCATCACTGACAGAATCTTGTGATTAACTGTACCGTCACCATGTTGACAACTGCTGCCTTCATTGTGAGGGCCTGTCAATCAGCTCTCTGCATCCCAGGTGTGGGCCTGCCTGTGAAGCTCGCGCACCTCCATCCTGCCATTCCCTCGGTACCTATAATCGCCTACAGAGAGCATCGTTGTGATTGTGTATCAGCGTGGAGTTGTCAAGAAAATGGCCCTCCTTAGAAAAAGAACAGATAACAAAGCTTGTGTGTGTATGTGGTGGGGGGACCATCAGGAAATGGCAGCCACAAGTCAAACTACTGGAGATAAAGACAGAGAGGTAGCTGCACCTCTCCAGTATTGGGGCCCATGAAGTGCCAGGCACATCTGTTAATGTTGGTTTGGTTTCTATAGCAAACCTGTCAGAGTCCTCCTCCAGCAGTTGTTAAGCTCTGCTAAAGCTGTCTTTCAACCAGATAATTAATGTGCCCATGATTCTCCACGCCACACCTCATCGGAGAAAATATTAAATTGTGGCAGGGAGCATTTAAGTATATTTTCCCATGGAAGTCATATATTGAAGAGCATAAGCTTGAAGGATTTGATTTTTATTTTTGGTAACAACTGATACTTTTATTGCATTTCAGTTTTAAGATTATGCCCCTATGCACTGCCTTAACTTTAGTCACTAACCAGCAAAAGGTAGTTAGATATAAATGCAGAAAGAAAGGTTCAAGAAACTCAATTAAAAATTCTCCATGATTAGTCATATGTAGCTAGAGTTTTCCTGCCTGGCCCACAGTCAGGACAAATCTCTGTCACCCGCCAGTCCCACAGCTGTTCAGACCCAACCAAGTAAACACAGAGACTTATATTGCTTACAAACTGTATGGCCGTGGCAGGCTTCTTGCTAACTGTTCTTATAGCTTAAATTTATCCATTTCCATAAATCTATACCTTGCCACATGGCTCGTGGCTTACCGGCATCTTCACATGCTGCTTGTCATGGCAGCGGCTGGCAGTGACTCCCTCCGCCTTCCTGTTTTCTTTGTTCTCCTCTCTGTTAGTTCCGCCTATACTTCCTGCCTCGCCACTGGCCAGTCAGTGTTTTATTTATTGACCAATCAGAGCAATTTGACATACAGACCATCCCACAGCAGTCATAAAAGGAAGAACCAAGGCCTAAATCTGTGGTTTCTAATTCTAAATCTTATCATGAAATATAAAGTTTAAGCAATCAGAAAATATTGCTAAGTAACAAGATCAAAATGTGTTGGCTAGGTCTTGTGTAGTGCCCTGAAGATGAGCCTGGAACATCTAACTAGGATGTTAGAAATGTTATAGGATTGATGTGTATTCTCATAGATGCCCACTTTAACATGGGTGTTTATATTAAAACACAGTATTTTAAAAAAATTTCCCCCTCCAAAAAGTTAGGGCTTCTGTTGTTATCAAGAGACACCATGATCACAGCAACTCTTATAAAGGAAAACATTTAATTGGGTTGGCTTACAGTTCAGAGGTTTAGCCCATGTCATCATGGCAGGACATGGTGGTGTGCAGGCAGACACAGGGAAGGAGCTGGGAGTCCTACATCTTGATCTGCAGGCAACAGGAAGTGAACTGAGTGTCACACTGAGTGTAGCTTGAGCAAAGGAGGCCTTAAAGCCCACCCCTACAGTAACACACTTCCTCCAACAAGGCCATACCTTCTCCAACAAAGCCACACCTCCAATAGTGCCACTCCCTATGAGCTTTATGGAGGCCAATGACATTCAAACTACCACAAACATTTTCACAGTCAGATGAAGAATCTGGGTGATGCTTGAGAATGCAGGTAAAGAATGTTTGGCTCCAGGACCTAGGAGACAGAGACAATATCTATTCATTCTAAAATATCAGCTGGGAGTCAGACTTTCTTCAGGGCTTGTCACAGATCCAGTGAAGTGTGTCTTATTTTAAATGAATGAAGACCATAGAGCAATGAATTGAGGAGAGAGATGCTGCAATGCTGGGGGAGATAATGACGGGTAGGGCCAGGACCATGGGGCTGTTGTGAGCAAGGGGGAAGATGGTGAATGCTTCAGCTTACAAGTAGTGATCATCCAACCTGGTGCTGCATCTGGGCAGCCTGGAGCTCAAGGATAGTAAAGAAGAAACCATGGGCTGTTTTGAAGCTATGGGGATGGTTCTGGGATCAACGGAAATACAGAAGGAGTTAGAAGTCAGCTGGAATAATAGGATGCAGAAATATTCTGAGTAGTATGGAAGTATTGTAAAAAGTCAGAATGAACCACCATTAAACTGATGTATCTGTGTGGAGCAGAGCACGCATTAACAAAAAAAGTGCTAAGAGGTTTGAGACAGGTGGGGACAGAGAGGAGATTGTTCTGCTTGTCACTAGCTCATGGCAGAAGAGCCAAGGATGGAAAAGCGTGAACTGTGTAAGAGATTTGTTTCAATTGTACTTGGGGAGATTCTAGCAATGGTACCAAGCCGTAATCAAATTGATGAGCTTAGGAGATGTCAGTTTTACATTTTAAAGGGATTGGAGTCAGCAGGTTCTGCTGATAAAGCAAGAGGGTCATTCTGGGTGATACATGGGGCAAGAAAACTCTCCACCCTAGAAAGCCTGCACCTGCTGTGCTCCTTCCTGTTCTAATGAATCACATACCCAGGAACCAAAGTGGACCCACGCTTGTGTCTCAGTATCTTTCACTGTTGACCTCAATGACTGGCCACAGAGATGGGCATGAGCCTAACATCAAAGAAAGTCCTCTGAGACTTTTCAGCTTTGGGCAAGAGTAAAGAAACACCTTACCTACAAAGAATCATAGCACCTAGCAGTCATTTTTTGTCCCAAAATTGAGAATAGTACACACACACACACACACACACACACACACACACACACAGAGAGAGAGAGAGAGAGAGGGGGGGGGGGAGGGAGGGAGAGAGAGAGAGGGGGGGGAGGGAGGGAGAGAGAGAGAGAGAGAGAAAATAAACACAAATGTTTTAATGACAGATTCTACAATTCCAGACATTCATAAAAGCAAATCAGACTTGAACATATGGGCCAATAACCCTCTTTTCATTTTGGCTAAGTTTTCTCTGAAGTTTAGTCATTTGCAAGTTTCTGAGGTTAAATGAAACACTGTGACTCAAAGGAAGAGAGATTAAACAGGGAGACCTATACAAATGAAGTTATGAAACAGAGAAACAAAAAACAAGGAACATCAAGTTTAATATAGTGTATATCAAAGATTGGTAAATGTTGTATAATAAGCAAGAGAGTTAATATTTAAAGCTTTGTAAACTGTATGGTTTGCAATTACCCAACTCTGTTCCTGGAACATAAAGGCAACCAAGGACATCTGTGTCAGGGTTCAGTGTTGGAGTTCAATCCCAACCTATCAAAGGGTTCCTTGAAGAGGAGAGTGAGGAATTGAGAAATGCTAGAAAGGAAATATAGTAGATGAAGAGAAAAGATAGAGATGCAGGATAGCTTCAGAAGGGCCCTGGGATTTTTATATACTAGCAAGAGGAGAGGCAAAAGACCTCCCCCTTTCAAAATCAAAGCACAATGTACAACAAAGTGTAGACTCTCCAAAACATCTGGTAACTACGCCCCACAGCAAAGCATCTTGTAATTAGGCCTTGAAGCATAAGACACCTGGTAACCATGTATTAGCACCCTATTATGCAGCCTTGGAGAGCAACATAAACCCTAACTCTCTGACCTTGAGTCAAACCACAAGTTGGAATCTTTGTGGGCTACCATAGATCTATTTTTTAAAAATTGAGCATGGCTGTGTTCCAATAAAACTTTATTTATAAAGAGAGGTGTCAGGTCAGATTTAGCCTAGAGTCTATATGTTAGTTCTAACATTTGCCCTCCAAAACTCCTTTAGCTTTAATACTAATTTTATCAGGACTCTCTGACCACAGTTCCTAGACTGGCTTGATATTGAACGGAAAAAGTATTTTTTTTTTTTATTGAGGATACAATCATCTTATTATCTTCTTGCTTGGAAAGAAAAACATGTCTGATTGTCCATTTAAAATCGATGTCTGTTTCATACACCACTTGGAATCCATCAGTGGGTGTTTAACCTCAAGCATTCGGTGTCCATAGAAGTACCAGGAATTCTGTGTTCTGGCCCCTAGAGCCAACGTGCTAGAACCCTATGATGTCATATTCATCGAATGAATGCCAGCAGCAGAACTGCCTGCTTCCTCTTTCCAGTGACCCCTGCACCACACAGAACCATCCCTTCTACTGTTTCAAACTTGATGAAGAATTGAACTGCAACGAAAACAACATTCTCAGTTCCTTTACCAGGAAGTGCACATCTGAAATAGAGGAATTAATGTTTATTCCACAGGGTTGCTTGGTCAACTATGTCAGATAACAAGTTTGAGACAGTTTATCAATGCAGTATGTAGTCTATGATAGACACTTCACGCATGCGGTGTGATCCTGAAGGGCAGCAGACGGATGTGCCAGAAAGCAGCTTGATATTCTATCTGAAAGAAAGTACATGTACCCCATGCCTACCTCTTCTTCTACCTTCTGTTCCATTTGCATGCCTTTTACCTTCTGTTCACCCTGTTTCTGTTCAAAGGGATCAGATGCTAAATTTCCCACTTTGGGCATATATTTCTGCTTCTCTGAATGCCATGTGCTCATCTGAAACAGAGGAACTAATTTCTAGTCCACTGTGTGTCTCAGCTAGCTACGTTAGTTAAAAAGTTTGAGACCATTCAGAAGTGCAGTATCTAGCCTAGAGTAGACAGTCCATACATGCAGTCCAGTCCGAAAGGGTAGCAGAGATGCCAGGATGAGTTACACAGCACCCATAGCCCTTGATCTTAAGCCCCCATGGAGAGATGCTCATGAGCTATTCATGGATTGATTGTTTGTTTGTTGTTCTACACACGTAACCTGGTTCAGGGTTGAGCCAACACACTGCACGCCTCTGAAGAAACAGAGTGTAGAGAGACACTAGTATGGGTGTTTTGTAAATACATGTAGTAGCAGATGTAAGGAGTGAGATATTTTGTCAACATAGAAATCGCTTTTCCAAAGTGAGTTTCCCCATCCAAGGATAGTGCCCCTGCTTTCTATAATTAAACTACCTGACATATGTTAAACTCTCTTTTGTGACAACTTTTAAGGGAAAATGTACTCTCTTTGAAAGTCTTCCCTTTGAAGAGACAGTTGGAATTAAGCTGGGAGAGTTGAATTGGTGCTGTCTCTCACAAGGCAACCTCTCTACCTCACACCCCACCTCTCTGGATTAACATAACAAGTGAGATTGATGTACATGGCACAAAGAAAAGAAGAACTTTGAGAAAAGGATTCCTCAGAATGGTCCTGCTGCACCTGAATGGGTAGAGAAAGGTGGACAGAGTCTCGTCACAGGGCAAGATGGGGAGAGGCAGAGATGAGAAGTATGCAAACTGGCAAAGCTGACCCTCACAGCTAGGTAGTGAGTCAGCTTCACATTCTCAAATAAGGGGGCTGGACAGGGTGGTGAGTTCCCAAGAGATGTAGCTCCGATGCCTTTATATACCTTGTGATACAGTGAGCTCAATTCACAGGTCTGCAAAGCTGGACCAGAGCTCCTACTTGGCCATTAAACGCTTTGTGAATGTTAGAAATTTATTGTATCTCCCCAAGCTTTAACAAACACATCTTAAGAATGGGCATGACATGGACGTCCTTCCCAAGGTTTTTGTCGTCATCGATGAGTTTGGAAAGATGGCTAATCATAGAACAACCACTCAACAAACGGCAATGATGGTAAGCTTGGCACTAAGTCAGACGCTACTCTCTCTACTCCTAGCCTGTTCGTCCTGCAACTCATGACATTTCACTTGGATTATGGCAGTATGATTCTTCTAGTTAGACTTCCAACTTCAAGCTGTCTCCTAACACAATCCATTCTCAGTGACAGTCTTCCTAAAACATACCTTAATGCTTAAAACTTTTTACTAGCTTCCCATTGGCTAAAAGATAAATTTTAGTATAACTTTTGCTTTGTCGTACGATTAGGTCACTTGAGAAGTTTAGCGATCTCATGCCATCCCCCATATTCACCTATTTTCCATTTCCTAGCTGCTATCTCCAGGGGAACCAGTTCACCCTACTTCCCAGCCTTGGCTCAAAGAACCCAGAACCCAGAAATACATTGCTGTCCTTTAAGCTAGTGGGAATTCTATTTTTACAAGAGATAGCTTCAAATATTTCTTCAAGTAACGTTCCTTCAGCTCGATGGTCACCACATTCCTCCATTCACCGTTCATTTTTACTACACATTCGTTGGCTCTCTGCTGTGTCAGAAGCCATAATGGTTAATTGGAAGAAGATTAAAAAATGGCCATCATTCCTGGCACTTGAGATGCTCAGTCTGATGGGGAACAGGAGAGTGTGGTTGCTCATTAATTGTCATGTGACAAATGCACCAGCAGATTGTGAAGGTGGAACAGAAAAGAGAGGGGAAAAAAAACTTGCCTAGATTGCTAAGGAAGTTCATTCCTTTCCCATCGCATCATGTAAACACACACACTCTCTCTGTCTCTCTGCCTCTCTGTCTCTCTTTGTGTGTGTGTGTGTGTGTGTGTGTGTGTGTGTGTGTGTGAACCTGCACATATAGAGAATATAGTTTGATGTCTATCATCTTATTCAGTGGCTCTCCACCATATCTTTTGAGACAAGGTATTTCACTGAACCCAATGTCTACTGTTCATCAATTGCATAGACTGACTGGCTTATCAGCAAACTCTGAGGGTTGGCCTTGCCAAATCTGCCACCTTGGGTTATAGACACACCCATGCTTGACTCTTTTACACAAGTGGTGAGGGTTTGAACTCAGGTTCTCATGCTTGCTCAGCAGGCACTTCACAAATAAAGCCATCTCCTGGTCTACCTTGTAAACTCTTTTGTCATTTGTCTGGTTACTGTGATCATAAACTTGTCTTTACAGATGAAGAGCTATCCAGACCCACAGCTAGGGTCTGTACCCTAGACCCACAGCTCAAGGCCTGAGTCTAAACTGGTTTCAAAGGGTAAAGAATATTCTATTAGTGGTAGTCAAGGAGTCTCCTAGTGACAAAATGGTGTTGGGGCTGATACTAGCTTCCAGTGAAACTGCATGTCAACATAAAGGCTATCACACTTGAATTAACAAATTTATCAACCAGAGCTGACGTCAAAGACAGAAATACTTCATTTTGTTTCAAAAAGCAAAGCTGTTATTTGCACCATTAAGGAAAGAGACTGACCTACATTTCTACTTCGATCCCTTCACACCACATTTGAACCCGGCCAGTGATAAATCCATCTGTTTGTGCACATCTGTGTCAAGTGACAGGAAGTGTCTGAGAAGCACCCCATACACACACACACACACACACACACACACACACACACACACACACACACACACACTTTACAACAGTACAACAAAAGTCAAACCTTCAGGAGACTTACTCTCCAAGCTAATAACCTGTCAGTGAAATATTTCCAGGACTGATTAAAATAAAGGAAAAAGAAGCACCAAACTATTTCCATCGATGCCTTTATGGATGGACACCATAATTATAAAATGGTTCATAACTTACAGTGCATTTCCACATAATGAGTTGGTTTAAGCCTCACTAATATAACAAGTATTCCTGCTATTTCACAGGTGGGAATGCATAGCCAGGTCAAGGAGTGGGTGAGAGCCAGGCTCTTTCTGTCATGTAGATATGTGTGAGATCCCTCAACTCCAGCAACTTACAGTATCATGCAAGGTGTGGCTAACACCGCGTTGCAACTCCAAGAACCAATTTCATGTCTGAATCTGTCCCTGACAAGTCTTCCAGAGAGCAGGGATGCTGAGGTTGAGGAGATAATAGATATCTTCAAAATCTAGAAGGATTCACATAAATGAGAATAGATTGCCCAGGTGTAAGAATGAGGACTCAGAAATGAGCAATATAGGTAGACAAGGCTAGAGGTTACCTAAAGAGGAACTCTATTCACTAGTGTTTATAGCTGCTTACCTCAGGATACAGTGAGCTCCCAGTAGTCACCAAGGTACCAGGAGGAGTAGGGACATCTCTCTAGACATCTATAACAGGCAATAAAGTCAGTGGCCCTAGACCAATGACTCCTTGAAAACCCTGTTGTCTACTGGGATTCAGAGGTCCATTGCTATATCCTGCTACCCAAGGAGCACATTTACCTCTGCTTCCCTGGCCTTGTCAGAGGGGCTGTCTTCAAAATTCAGAAATCGATGAGGGTGTGACTCAGTCGGTAGAGCCATTAGTTAGCCTGCATTAAGATGCTGAGTTAGAGCCTGAAGACACCATAAACTTGGCATTGTAATACACATTTGTAACCCCACCACTTGGGAAGTAGAAGCGCAAAGGATCTGGGGTTCAAGATCATCCTCAGCTACTGTAGGATCACTACGGGAAACATGAAATCCTGTTGCCCTTCATACAAAAAAAAATTTCAAAAAATTACCCCACATTTTGCTACAGATGACTTGGGCAGGAATGGAATAGTAAGTTCATTCCCTATTATTCTATCTCTGTCACATGCACAAGTGTACACACACATGCATGCGAGCATGCATATACACATACACATACACAAAAAACTATCCCATGCATTCATTAAGCATTGGGTCATAGGCACCAACAAGTCTTGTCACCTACTTGTCATGATAGATCTCCCAAAGTCAATTTATCATTCCCACCACAAGGTAAACCTCTAGTTCATTTGGCATGCTCTTTTTTTTATTTTTTATTTTATTTTATTTTATTTTCCAGAGCTAAGGACCAAACCCAGGACCCTGAGCTTGCTAGGCAAGCGCTCTACCACTGAGCTAAATCCCCAACCCCAATTTTTGGCATTCTCTTGATGCAACATATGCCTCTGAATACCTGCTGTAGCTTGTACACCGCCAGCTTTGTATACTTCATAGCTTACACTATATGACAATTCTGTCTACATCTAGCAAAGAAACTGACAGAAACAGTGCGCTGCTCCCCATCCCCCGCTACATGCCTGTGGCACGTTAGGAACTCTGCTGGGGGTTGTACGTACTATCCTGAGAACACCATTTGCCTCTTATAGGCTGCTCTGCCCATCTGACTGGTAGAAAGATCAAGTTCCAGAGCTCTTAATTCAGCAGAAGGCAAACTTCAAAAGGGAGAGCGACGTCTGTGGAAAATCCGGGCCAGTAATATAGCTGGAAATCAACACCAGTTCTCTCTGACTCCGGAGTCTACGCTTTTTCCCTTTGCAATAGACTGCTCCAAACACTCTTAATGTCGCAACCCAAAGCTAAGTTGGGATTCTTCAACTTACGTAGCAAAGGCCACTTTTTATTTTCAGAATTGCGATTAGGAAATCATGGCAGAGGGGAAGAAATGTAAGCAGAGAATGAGATTCCACCGCCAGGCTGGGTGGTTATTTATTACAGGTGCTGATTTTCTTTTTGCTTTCCATTATTTACTTGTTCAGGGGAGCTACAAACAGGAAGGCAGACCTGGCGATTCAGCAGTTATTTAAATAGAACAATGTGGGGATTGTACACTCGGTTCACTGTAATTGGAAACCATTCCTACCATGCCTAATATTTCAAAAGCACTGCAACCCAATTCCCTGACCCATGAATCAGGGTTTTCCCCTCCACCAGCATGAAAGATTGGGGACAGAAAGGACCAAAAGGAAGCATTCTCGCAGGCACAGATTTTGCAGAAGAGAGCTGACAAAGAATAACCACGATCACTTTGTTTTTAATTGAATATTAGAATACCTTGGATGTATAGCATTCTCTTTTCTCATGTTGTGAGTATTTGCTAGCAAATCTGTGCTCTGAAATCTGAGCCACGGGTCTCTCTGGGCCATTATAATGACTCCTGTAACTTGGTGTCTTGAAGTAAACTCTCTTCCACTGCAATTATTTACAGCTAGACAAGATGCAATGCCGAATAAGTCCTTTTTTTGCTTTTCTCTCCTTCAAATTCATATTAGTTGACCTCTCATATAAGTGTATTATTTTCAATTCGAGTAGCTTGGGTACCAGTCTTATCTTTGGGGAAGCCAAAACCATGAGCTTTAAGCTCCATTTCCATATGGAACTAGACAGTTTCTTCTCCCAGCCTCTGTTACAGCATCTGAAAACTGGCCCTGCACAAATACTTCACATGAGTACTAAGAGATCAAATGAGGTTGTGCTCACAAAGAAGTCACTCTGGTGTGTCTGATGCCTGCGAGGTGCACCTCCTCCCATGACTTGTTCCTTCGGACTAGAGTGGGTTCATACTCCCCATGCCACCCCACCTCCACGCCGCTTCTCAGACATTAGTTCATGCACAGTTGTATTCTAGATTATTCTCATGTATAATCTTGCTGAATCCCATCTTAACACCACACTGGGAGTTTGTCAGCATCGTGCCTTCACTTTGGAGATGAAGAAACAAGGAAGGCTTCCAAAGACAAACTAGTGGCGAAAAGCCTTGCACCAGCACTACCTGGCTCTACAGTTTAACCTCATCGACTTAACAGAAATCCTCCCTCCAGCATAGGAGGCAACTTGACGCCCAGAGGATACGCAATAGCCAAAGTGTTTCATGTCGTCCTAAAAAAGAGATGAGCCCCGTGTCATTGGCATCTAGTAAGTGGCCAGGGACACCCCTAAACACGTTACAAAGCATAGATGAGGCTTTCACAACAAAGACTGATCAAAATATGCCAACTTCTAATAGAAGTGAATATAACACTATTTCTGAATTCAGACCTTCATCCCTTATTGACGCCCAGATGCCAAAAGTTCAGATTGTTCCTGTTCCTGGGCAAGGCAGAAATTTCCCCACAGTGTGCTACATTTTCATACTGTCAGCTTCACTTGCTTCCCTAGAACAATATCGATTGTTTTTTGGTTTCCATGGCAAAGCGTCTATCTGTTATTTGCTTAGATTATTTTTTGCTTCTTCATACTATTTTGAAAATATTTTTTTTCAAAAATGAAATCTCCAAGGTCAACTTCTTTTTCTCTTATTTTTTTCCCTACAAAACAAAGATAGAGCCTACCATTTAACTTAAACTCCCAATATCAGTACAATGTACACTCACCCTAAGATATGATTTTGAACAGGGTCATTTATGAGATGTAAGTATTAGATGTGTGAAAGTTTTAGAAGTTTGGTTTAGTGTCCACCCCTACATGGGAGAAAGGGGAGTGGAGATCCAGGTAAACCTTCCTCTGTCTAGAGTTAAATAGTGAATTGGCATAGTGCTAGTCCAAGAGCAGAAAAACATTTATCTCCTGCCTGGTACTTTGTTATGAACTTGGGATCCCTTGCTTTAAAGTCATATACATGCAACTTCATGAAGAAGTATAGACAGATACACATGTACAGGCTGTGGAACAATCTTTCTGTACACTCTGTGAATACATGTCACTATGGTTGATTTAACAAACAAGCTGGCTGGCCAATAGCTGAACAGGACAAAATTAGGTAGGAAAGTCAAACTAAGAATGATGACATGAGGAAGGGTGGAGTCAGAGGAGACTCCAGTCAGCCACCAAAGAAGCAGGACATGTAGAAAATGAGGTAACAAGCCATGAGCCACATAGCAAAGCATGGATAAGAAATATGGGTTAATTTAAATGTAAAAGCTAGTAACAAGCTGGAGCTATTGGCTGAGCATTTATAATTTATATTAAGCCTTTGGGTGATTATTTAAGAGTGGCTGCAGGACAAGAAAACTCCACCTACATGTGCACATGCATACACAGATATTCTGAATTGAACTTTCCCTCTTTTTGTTTGTTGAAGGCTCAGGTAGTTTTCATTGCCAGTACATTAAATGAAAAACCAAAGTCAGGGCTTCATTGTTCTGTGCTCTAGGATGGGGTGCTGGAATGGTAGCTTTGAACTATTGAGAGTCCAAAATGAGAATAAAGATGCAAAGATCAGTTGTCCTCCAGATATCTAAACTCCCAACTGGGGTCCTGGCATTTTTACATGCAGCACAGTATGCAGGGTGATGCTGGGTTGCTTTCTGCCTCTCATGTTTCATGTGTCCTTTGCTGTCTCCATGGTTACTTCAATGAAACATGAGACTCAGAGAGACTTGAGTAGCCTCCCATTCCCCCGTGTTGCTATAGATTACCAGTAGGTTTGGTTGTATCTGTAGGTTTAGACCAACAGCTGTGGAGCCTGCATGGGACTAGACTAGGCCCTCTGCATAAGCAAGACAGTTGTGTAACTTGGTCTATTTGAGGGGCCCCTGGCAGTGGAATCAGGATCTATCCATGGTGCATGAGTTAGCTTTGTGGAGCCCACTACCTATGGTGGGACATCTTGTACAGCCTTAAGACAGGGGGAGGGGTTTAGACCTTCCTCAACTGAATGTACCAGGCTTTGCTGACTCCCTATGGGAGGCCTTACCTTGTCAGAGGAGCGGATGGGGTGGGTCAGAGCAAGGGGGAAGACTGGGGAGGGGGAACAGGAGGAGGGATGAGAGGGGGATCTGTGGTTGGTATGTAAAATTAATAAAAAAAATTTCTTAATAAAGAAAAAAAACTTCAAAAAAAAGGGAGAAAAAAAAGATGTCCAGTAGGATGCATGCGCTGCTCTTGCATTCTCAGGATTTTTATCTTGAGACATCATGTTGAGGTCTTCCCAACAGGCTACTTGACATGGAATAAGTCCCCCAGTCCTTTCCCTGTAGCCCCAGGGTTAGCCTCATGTTCCTTTTTCCACAGTCACTAATATGCAATAGCAGCCTGGAAAGGAGAGATGGGACACTATTGTTCATGACTTTCCACAACAAAACTCAGACCTTGCTTATGCCGAGATGATGATAAAGATAATCTAAGTCAGCCAGGAGAAGGACTCTAAAGTTTTTAAGAAGCAGTTTCTCTTAGACTCAGAGACCTGAGCCAAACTGAGAGTCCCTGCCCATGACTCACAGCCCTCTCATATGGAACCATCTCTCTACACAGCACACTTTATGGGCATCTCCACGCCATGAGTGTGGGGCCGATTATTTCACCCTGTAGGTTACATACTCTTTCTCTCTCTACTTATATCAGCCATACCATTTCTTGCTCCAGGATGACCAATGGTGAGATGATCTGCTTCTTTTGAGGCCCCAAAACACAAAACTGTCATCCAACCACAGTCCTCAACTCAAACAAACAAACAAAAAAATTCACCCATCTAAGATTTGTTTTCTGATGTTTTTTTCCTTTGGTCCCATCAGCGTGCTGTGTCAGCAAAACTCTCTAATCCCCAGTAGTTGCATTGCCTGCAGCCAGGCAGGGTAGGGGTCACAGCTCCACCATGCTCTAGGAGAAACAGGCTACCGATATCCAGTTCTCATTTCACAGCTGAGGGAAATGAAACATGCAAGCAACATGGCCATAGTTCACAGCAAAGCAACATCAAAGCCAGGACTAGAATGCAGGTTGCTCAAACACCGGTCAAAATGGTCTCATTCTTTTATTTTGCTTCTGAAACTACAATAATGAGGAATTTAAATTTCATATGACTATGAAGACACATACAAGTAGTCAGCATCTGAACAGATATGAACACCTCAGGGGGCACTGAACATATGGAAACTGAATCTAGGTCACGGCGTTCCTGGGGGACTCATCATTTCTTGTCCTCAATCCAATAACCAAAAAACAAGAAGGTAGATGTCGATGGCAGGACCACAAGACACACTGTAATTGATTTAGAAGATGTATTTAGAAACTGTTAATAATACATGTAAGATGCTGAATATTACTTTTCCCATTATAAATATTTAAGAGCATATAATTTTAATAGCACAAGCTATTCCACAGCGGTCTCCTCCCAGTGTGCATTGCGTGCATTCCTCTCCAGGTTTGTGAGTCCAAGGAGTAACTCCAATTCCTGCCTGTGGAAGGATCCTAAGAGTGACACTTGGAAATGGAAAGTTAAAGTGGGTAATGAAAGTCCCCAGTGTTACATAGCTTTAGTTCAAAATGAGTTCTGTCATCTCTTGTCACAAGAAGGTATTAGACTCGGATTATGTCATACCAAAAAAAAAAAAAAAAAGATTTTCCCACGTGACCTCCAGGGTCTCTTTCCATGGAGACTTAGAAATATCTTTCTTTGATTCTCATGAAATTAGGGAAGCTTTGAATCTTTTTAACTGCCATTCAGCGGAAGGTTCAAAAAACAAAATGAAAGAGCCATCAGTTCGCTACAAGAGTGCTAATTGGAATTTATTATCACACTTGATGGAGTGTTCTGGTCAATAGATTGTAGTAAACACTACTCCATCCTGGTGGACACTGTCCCTGATACTATTTAGATAGACTTTGGGCAGGGACAGTCACCAATCAAAAGACAGGTGCACAGAAACATATAGGTAGCATCGATTTCCCTGCAAGTAAGCCTTTCACTATTGATGAAAACAGCGAACGAGACATGGAGGAGAGCAAGGAACCAACTGCGCATGTCAGACTACGTGGCATTGGAGGACCACCACTTACCCGATAAATTACTTGGGCTCCTCACAAATAGTATCAGTTATTTCTTTCATTGCTGTGAGGAAACGCCCCACAAAGGAAACCATAAAAAGGAGCAGTCTATTTGGATCACATTTTGATGGGATAAAGTTGACAGTCCTTCCACAAACCAGTTCTGAGTCCCTAAGAACCAGGTGCTCACGTGGACCATAGCCACAGTCCTACTCTTTACTGCCAATTGTTTTATTTAAGTTACCTTTTTCTCTGCTGTGGCAAAAATACCTAACAAAAGCAACTAGTGAAAGGAAGCATTAGATATGCAGAGCTGACTGGGTGGCTAAGATTCCTGCACTTGCAGAGGACTGGAGTTTGTGTTCCGAGCACCCACCTCAGGGAGTTCACAACCACCTGCTACTCCAGCTCCAGGGAAGCCCGTAGCCTCTTCTGGTCTCCACACGTGCCCACATATGCACACACACAAAATCCATCCATCCATCCATCCATCCATCCATCCATCCATCCATCCATCCATCAATCCATAAAGAGTCAAGATAGACAGTAGAGAGATAGATGATAACTATATCAATAGATCAATAGATCAATAGATATAGATAGATGATAGTTATATAGATAGACAGATATCAATAGATATTGATAGTTGATAGATAAGTAGTTAGATAGATGTGATATAGATAGACTGATAGATATATAGATTAGATAGATGATAGACTGACATAGATAGATAGATAGATAGATACATACATACATACATATATACATACATACATGATAGATGATAGATAGACACAGACATAGATTTTTTTAATGTGGAGGGTTTATTTTGTCACACATTCTGAAGGGATAAAGTATAGAAGGCATGGTGTCGTGAGCAACAGTGGCAGAAGTGTGAGGCAGCTGGTCACATTGTCTCATCTGGAAGCAGAAAGAGGTTAATGCTGTGGTGCTCAGTGCTTTTATTTCAATCTAGGACCTCAGACCACGGAATAATGCCATCCATTATTGGCAGTTCTTCCCATCTCAGTTAAAGCTTTCAGGAAATACCTTTACAGATAGGAATGCCTAGAGATTTGGCTTCTGGCTGATTCTAAACCTAGTCAGGTTGACGACCAAGATTAACCACCACCTGAGTCTTCCTGTGACTTCCATCATGGATGGGAAGCAGAAAGATTACAGACCACAGGAGGAGGGAGTACTTGAACCCAAGTAAGACCTACAAGTGTTGTCTGAATCCAGCAATGTAGCTGGATTCAGAGGAGACAAATGAAGGTCGATGACCCCATGGGGTCTCAAGAGGCCTCTTCTTACCCTCTGATGAGCTGTCCTAGCATGCTCAAGGAAAGTTCTTAAATGCCCTAAGTCTGAAAATTCAGGCTTTTTTAACATAATTTTTTATTGATTCTTTGGGTATTTCACATCATGTGCCTAATCCAACTCCTTTCCCAGGCCCTCATTATCTGAGCCTCACTTCCATAGCATCCCCCAAAAGAAAATTTTTGAAAATTAATTAAAAACAAAACAAAACCCACTTTGCTCGGCAGTCTTTCCCACCTCTTCAACACTTCTTCATTCCTCTTAGTGGCACTGGGAACACGGTGTGTGACCCAGTGTACCATTTTGTCCACCCAGCTTCACTTGCAAATGTTCATTGCGGTGAGTTGTTAATCTGGTTCAAGACCTCTGGCTTCAGGTCCATCATCAATAGTGGATCCTTGCCAAAATGTTATTTTGAAAGAAGCCCTAAGTTCTTTAATTCTTGGTTTGACATTTTAAAATCTTTATTGAACAGTTAAAATCTCCCTCCAAATTCTTCCTTTCCTTTTCTTTCCTTCCTTCTCCTTTTTAGACAGGGCGACATGGAACACAGGTTGGCCTCAGACCTACGTAGCTGAGGATGGCCTCCTGATCCTCCTGCCTCTACTCTTTAAATGCTGAGGTTACAGGCATGGGCTACTGCATCTGACTTTAACATCTTCCTCCAGGTGACTTTAACATCTTCCTCCAGGTGAAGAAAGTCAGACCGTCCAGAGCTAAGCTAACATTACATCCCAGGTATCAGAAACCATGGAGGGCCACACGCTCTCTGCCCATTGTCTGTGAAAAACCCAGTGAGTGAGATGGAAACAAAATCCCCAGGAGAGAAATCACATAAAAACCAAAGCACCGCTTCCTCTGTCTGTCAGTGGGTGAATGCTAGAAACAACCCTTCAGAAACAGAGAGGACAGACAGGCAGACAAAAAATGCCTGAAGACAGACAGACAAAAGTGCCTGAACACTGAGACAAAGGAGGCAGAAACTGTAACAGCTTCACAGACTTTCTTTGAGGCCCCGAACATGATCTCAGAGAATAGATAATGACCCTAGCATGGCAATACTGAAGACTTTGCTACAGGCTTCCTTTCAACATGTACTTTTTCAAGTAGAAAGCAAATCACTGTGTTTCTTTCACTCCAAGTTGTTTTTTAATTTTTTTAAGAAGTCATGCTAATGAATAATAACAAATTAAATCAAATTAAATTTTTTATAGAAGGAAAAACTCCATTTCACAAGTTCCTTCAACCACTTATTCATTCAATGAATGTCTGATTGTCTAATGTGTGCCCCTGTCTGTTGTTCCAGGCAGTTGAGGTGCAGATGTTCATTAGGAATAAGACTAGTCTACAGTATATACAGAGAGCTATAGAAGATAAGCTGTAGGTTCATTAAGGAAATGCTGTCTGCTTCCATGATTTCTGAAAATCATAGGGGCCTTATCCAAGGTCAGACATGCTGAATTCACTACCCTCTGAAAATACTTGTCATGCTCAACGTCAACTTAGGACAGTTGAGTCACTTCTGCAGTTTTAGAGTTCAAATTCTGCTTTAACACCAGGTATGGCATATGGGGAAGAACCAACTGGTTCACTCCCTGAGATGGGTAGCATCCAACAACCAAGACATACTAATTAGCAATAATGGATTGTATTTATCCAGGCAGCTGATTTTAATGATAAGCTTTTTCCCCCTGGAAGTCCCCAAATAAAAGCTCTATCAAGAAGCAGGGCATCTTATGTCATTTACATCTCTCAACGTTTCTCGGGCTGCCTCCCATCCATCCCACTTCTCAATGTCTCTTGCATTACTGTCTTAGCTCATAAAGGACATGTGTCATCAAACCTTCTTGCCTCTTAGAGACTTGCTGGTTCCTGCAGGTTTCTTAGCATGGATGTTTTTCCTAGTGTTCTCACATTTTCTTCTCAGACAGAAGGTATGGTTGCCATGAGAATGCATCTCACAGGCCTTTAGCCACAGGGAGCGTTATCGATCTGGAGCCCCAGGCACTGAGCCTTAAAAATCCATCACAGTGTGTGTACTGAGGCCAGGATTCCCCAGGAGGGCTGCTCTACACCAACCACAGCCTAGGCCAGGGGCAGACCATTTAAGGTGTGTCAGAAAAATTCATTAATGAGTACAAATAATATTGATTAGTTATTTTTAAATAAAAGCGAATACAAAGCATTCATCATGAACAAAATGATCAAAGTTGTTGCTGGAGTTCCTGATTTTCAAGCTGCCACATGGTTCAGTAAGGCTCTCCTTTCAATGACAGAGCACAGCAGGGTTGGTGGGTAAACACTCCCTGCAGGAATGCGGGATGTTATCTGTTCAGTTGACTCTTATTCTGGTCCCATCAGATTTGCTGAACCTTCTTTAGACACCAGAACAGCACTGAACATTCTCACTCTACCTGTTATTCACTTCATTCCAGTTCAAACTTGCTTAGTGTATGGACTGTTCTCTTTACCTGCCCTGGACCCACCCATTTCTACTAAGAAATTAATTTTTCTAAGTAGATCATATAATCCAGGCTTGGGAGTATGCTTCCTAGAGAACTCAGACTAATATAGAGCATGTTTCCTAGACAGGCAGAGTCTGGCAACTTGCCTGTCCCAAGGGGTCAGTATTCTCTCTCTTCCCTTCCCCATATAGGTGTAGATACTCCTAGGTCAAGGAGCAATCTCTTGGGTGTGTGTAGGGTGGTGGGGAGGGCGGTCCACATGCACAAATGTGTACAGACACCAGTTGAAATGGCTATATTTTGGGTGCTGGAGGGTTCAGTGGTTAAGAGACCCTACTGCTGTGAGAGAAGGTCTGAGTTTAGTTCTCAGCACCCATGGTGCAGCTAACAACCATCTACAACTCCATTTACAGAGTATCTGACACCCTCTTCTGGCCTCCATGGGTATCAGGAGTGGATGTAGCACACATACGTGTATGAAACCAAATCACCCATACACATAAAATCAAGATATCTAAAAATACTTGTTTTTCTAAGGGATTTAATTTCTTTTCAAGCAGAGTTTTTTTGTGTTTTGTTTGCTGATGAATGGAGCTGGGACTGTATGCTAGGAATATCTAGATTAGCTGCTTACTGATCACTAACATGAAGATGTTCCCTTTGACCACTAGTACCACAAAGAGGCAACTTCACATGGAATCTTTTGTTTTAAACTATATGCAATGTTAATGGTGATCTTCTGAAGCTTCCTGAACGTATGCTGTTCAAACCAGGATCTTAGAGACAATTGGCTTCTTACTTAGTGTTAAGTTGGTCCTGAATATAACATCTGTGCATCATCATGGATTTCAGAGATCAGACTGTGGGTTCATACAAAACATACAGAAAAGCTTATCTGTGAAGTATATGGGGCTCATTGTCCATACCTTCTCCTCTCCCTGTGTGCCTCAGAAGGAAGGCACATCCTTTCCTGTGCATGGGAGTGGCCCTTGTCCTCATGAGCATTAATGAAGATAAGAATTAATACACGTGGCTGAGGGGATGGTTCATTCGGTAAAGTGCTTACTGCGCAAGTATGAGAACCTGGGTTTAATTACTCAGAAACCATATAAAAAGCCAGGCAGAGCAGTGCATGTCCATAATCCCAGCTCTGGGCAAAAAAGTAGAAAAGAGGGCTTGCTGATTAGCTGGGCTAGCCAATCAGTGAGTTCCAAGTTCACTAAGTAACCCAGGATCAAATGAACAAACAAACAAAAAACCAAAGTAGAAAATGATAGAGGACCTCTATGTTGACCTTTGACCTGTACTAACAATAATCACAGAGCCGGGGTGGTGGTGGCACATGCCTTTAATCCCAGCACTCGGGAGGCAAAGCCAGGTGAATCTTTGTGAGTTTGAGGCCAGCCTGGTCTATGGAGTGAGATCCAGGACAGGCACCAAAACTACGCAGAGAAACTCTGTCTTGAAAAACCAAAATCATCATCATCATCATCATCATCATCATCATCATCACCACCACCACCACCACAGAATCAGAGAGAGAAAGAGACTTAGCATATGGAAGTTTTATCTGAAGAAAAGTTCAAAGTTCTGCAAACTTCTATAAACATTCCTAAATGTTTTCCTGGGACCATGAGGAAATGGTCATTACTCTAAGGCAAGGAAGGAAGCCGGTCCAGAAATGCAGAGCCCAGAGACAAGGAAGCTGTAACCCAGTTACACAAATTACAAATTCAGACTTTCCTCTAGACTTCCAGATATCTGAAGCAATCAATTCATTTAATCCAAATTAAGTCAGTTTTGGCTTTGCTTTCACCCAAGACCATGCTAAATATAATAGAGAGCCTTATTGTATAGGAAATAAAACTCTCTTGAGCTATGATAGAAAAAAAATGGAAGTAAACTTTTAAAATTTCTAGCATCCGGAAATCAGACTTAATCACACATTCAAGGAGTAATATTGATTCATAAAGGAAGAAGAAAGAGCTTACTTAGATCATTCCTTCAAAGCAATTAAACAAACAAACAAAATGAAGAGTGACATCCTGATCCAGCAGGCAGGCAAGAGGTACTTCCTTGGATGAAGGACTGTGACAGGTACAAGGTTAGGCCAAATATGTATGGGACTGGGGGATGATGGTGAGAGGTGTTTGTTTTAGTGACAGGACAAAAGACATTTTAGCTCATGCCTTGTCAGCATAGATGAATCAAAGGAAAGTGATGTGGCCTGGGAAAGGCTCTTCATGTTGGATGGATAAATTAATTACACATTTCGCCTTCTCTGAATTCCAAGCAAACTGAAAAACTGAGATGAGCACAAGTCAAGATTATTACAACGTTAGTGTTATTGCTAGATGCTGGGGATCAGAGAACGCATTTCCTATATTCATCCTCCATGCCCTAACTAGTTGACTCACCTGCTGACTCACAGGGAATGCACCTAAATTTAGGTGTTCCTCTCCTTGTCCTGCCTTCCTTTCTTGAAGAAACAGAACTCTGTAAGTTTTGCAACACATAAGAAAAATAAGAAGGAATATTCATTGTAATCAAGGCAATTCCTCAACAAAGAGCTGAATTTAATCCCCAAGAAATATGTTACTTGTTATCTCAACTTTGTCTAAATGAAGAAGTTGAGCCAATAAATGTGAGTCTCCAAGCATTCCACCAGTGAGTCAATTATTCTTCCTCCACACAAAGACAGATAGAGGGATGTCTAGGGGGATATGACTGCTATTCTAACCACTCTGTTGTGGTTAGCATTCCCTCATGGGCACAAGAGTATGGTGCAATAATATCTTCCTCAATGGGGACAAGAACTTGAGCATGCTGGAATGACTAATCCCAGAAGAAGCCCATATCTGACATACTGACATATACATTATAAAGCTCTAAAGGGTTCCATTTTGTGCACAATTAAGAAAGCAACCTTTTACTGTCAGGAGAACAATGACATCCTTGACAGAAGGATGGAACTGATTGAAGCCAACACAAAGTGGAAAAAATAATGTAGAGCATGTCAAGTGTCACTAGTTAACACCTCCCACTCTACATGCCCATCATACATATGGGATTCCTATCAAGCCACAGGCCTCTAAAGAAATTTCTACCATCCCAATGCTATAATTAGAAAAGATTAGATATTCTTAAAATGAATGTATGATTTATACTAAATTATATACTTGACAAAAAAAAAGAGGCTGGATCCAGGTTGATGACCTCTCTCTCAGGAAGACAGAAGTAAATTACAGTTGTCTGAGACTGGATGCTTCAGTAAACATGGAACTCGTTCATATTACATAGCTCACATTAGCAGTACCCTCAAGTAGACTCTAGTAAAATACAGTAGGAAAAGGGTACTGGGCCCCCAAAGAAGGAGGATTCTCTACGTGGAGAAGCTGCTGCATGTGCAGACAACTCAACTTTGAAAACAGACTAAATTCAGAAGCCAGACTAAGTTCAGAAGTGTCTTACTAGACCTGGAGGTCATATGTTTTACTGTTTTCAGCAATTTTGAGTGCCCAGGATCTGCTAAACATGATTAAGATTAAAGCATATAGAGAACAGGGTGGAACCTGCCTGTGTAGAAGGAAGCAGTTGCTATGGCAAGGATGATAAATAGACTGCTAAGAAGAACACAAAGAGAAAGACTTGTCTGAATCAATCTGGTTCAAATTGCCACTTTAAACACATTCATGTACTCTTCATTGGAGAATGGAGCATGTGGAGATCACTAGAAATGAGTACTCATTGCAAACTATTAACGGTGTAGGGTTTAACACAATATCCCAGGCACAGGGTGAGGGATAGGATTAGGGTTAGATTTAGGGTCAAGTCTACTGTTCTTATTGAGTTTATGTACTGGGATAGGGCTAAGCTTTGGCTTATGGTTAGGATTAGATTAGGTATAAGGCTAGATTTAAGCTTTCCCATACCCTAACTGGTAGGGAAAGGACAAAGAAAGAAAGAAAGAAAGAAAGAAAGAAAGAAAGAAAGAAAGAAAGAAAGAAAGGAAGGAAGGAAGGAAGGAAGGAAGGAAGGAAGGAAGGAAGGAAGGAAGGAAGGAAGGAAGGAAGGAAGGAAAAAAGAAATGTCTTGGTTGCCCAGAGTCCCTGAAGGAAATTCCAAATGCTGTAGAATGTCCAGAGTATTTTCATGCTCACCTTTCCTCTCAGAGTAAACATGCTCCACCCAGCATGTCAATTTTACCCCCAAATTATAAATGGAATGCCACAACCTCAGTTGGAAGCTATCTTAGTTACGTCTTTCTATTGATGTGATAAGACATCATGACCAAAGCAATTGATAGAAGAGATTTCATTGATGCCAACAATTTCAGAGGATGAGTCCATGATGATCATCATCATGGTGGGGAACGCAGCAGCAGGCAAGTCCTAGAGCAAAAGACGAGAACTTACACTAATCTACAAATAGGAGGCGCGGGGGAGAGGGAGAGAGAGGGGGAGAGAGAGAGAGCAAGAGAATACACTGGGAGTCTACTAAAACTTCAATGTCCACCCCTACTGCCAAGTTCCTCCAACAAGAACACATCTCCTAATCTTTCTCAAATAGTTCCACTAACTGGGTACCAAGTATTCAAACATATGACCGTATAGAGGCCATTTTCATTCATATACACAGGGGCCATTTACTTGTTGCACTAAATTTGAATGGAAGATGGTTTATAGGCTATTGACAGAGACAGATAGAAATAAAACTTGAAGTTTTGTTGCAAGGTCTCTGTGTTTCTTCCTCTAGACTGCCAACTCTTCACTGTGGCCTCTGACTGGCAAAAGCTATGTAGATTTTTTCTTTATTGCAAATGCAATCTTAGAAACATAATTTTACATAAAATCTTACATAAAATCCTTATGTAGGAACTGAGTGGTTTGTTTATTTTTTCTAATATTCTCTCTAAATTATGATACTATGTTACTGTGGTGATAATTTTATCTGCCCTTAGTCCTTGTAAAATGTCAAGGATCAGAAGGTAGGTTGATTTAATTCAAGTTGGGCAGTACCAGAGTAATTAGATTCACCAATGACGGAAAGGCAATCCAAAGCTGACCATTGAAAATAACTGTTATTTCAAATTCCCAAAGTGACTAACTACTAAGAATTATTTTAAATGGTCTGCTATTTCCTGGGCAATGGCTATATACTTTGTAAATAGTCCTTCCTTCTTACTATGTAGTAATCTATGCAACAAATACAATTCTCCTTCCGCAGGTGATAAAGTTGAGAACTCAGACGTCAAAGTCCAGAGCTATTTGTACCCCTGATCCTGTACTCAGCACCATGTTCTGCTTAATTAAGGAGAGAAACCACCTTGGGGTGTTTAGGTGGAGTTGGGTGCCTATAGATGGCAGCTTCAGACATTCTATGACAAACACGTTCTATGACAACACACATTTGTCCTCATGTCCTGTGAGCATGTGGACAGCATGCAAAGGGACAGAGCCTAGAAGCAAAGGTGCCTCTTTGGGGCTGATACCTGAGCCCACAGACACCATCAGTGGCCACAGAGAATCATCTTTACCTGTCTTAGTTTCATCTCCTAGGGCTAAAATAAAATACTTTAAAAAGAGGAAGGGTTTATTCAAGCATTCAAATGAGGAAGTGAAGGTGGCAGGAACTTGAAGAGGCTGCTCAGATCACGTCTGAGGAAACGTAGTGAGGAAACATTGAAGGATGAAAGGATGCGTGCTGCTCAGTTCCCTGTGTTCATACCATTCAGAATCCCAGCCAGCAGGTGGGTCTTCCCTCCCCAGTTAATGTAATCACAACCACCCTCCACAGGCATGCCTAGATGCCCCTTTCCCTCTTGATTCCAGATTCCATCATGTTGCCAATCAATGCTGACCACCACACCACCCTTCCCTTTTCTTAGCACAGTCACAGTTAGTTGAGATGGCCAAGGAGGTTCATCAGCTTTTAGGAGAGTGAATCTGCCCCATCCTCTGTAGGAGAAGAACTGAGAACACTTAAACCAGCCTTAGATTTCTCCTTCTTGGTTAGTGATTAGTTTAGTTACTCAAAAGATCTTTTAGAATGTGTTTTCCTACTGAAAAGGAAGATGTTAGTCTGATGTGGGCCTTCAGCTCATTTGTCAGGTTATCTTCTTGTTTGGAATGTAGATGTGGTGCATGAGGAAGAACTGCCAGTTTATAGCCAGGAGGCAGCATGGATGAGGGAAGAAGCCACCATCTCATAATGGCTGTTCTGCTTTGCTTTACCATTGCTGTGATGAAACACTCTAACCGAAAGCAACCTGGGGAAGGAAGAGCTTATTTTGTGCACTCTTTCAGGTCACAGCCCATCACTAAGAGAACACGGCAGGAACTCAAACAGGAACTGAAGCAGAGACCATGGAGAAATTCTGCTTACTGCTCCACTCTCCAGCTCATGCTGGGCTGGCTTTCTTATATAGTCAATGTCCACCTATTCAGGGATGGCTCCACCCAGAGTGGAACCATCCCTTAGCCATCCCTAAGTCTGTAGGGAAATAAATTTGAGGGATTAATTCATTCATTCAACCACAATTTTATTAAGTATTTCTGTTTAGTATCTTTGTTTACTTTGTGACTTTTGGCATCTTGCAATTAAAGCATGCCTCCAAGTATGCCCAAATACCAACTGGCAAGTCTAAGAACCTAAACATAGTCAGTGGATGCCTCCATACCAGAGGTAAAGACCGAGCTGAATCTGGCATTTAGCCACTTAAGTTACTCTAGAAATAACCTTCTATGAGCATTCTCCTTCAAATGCTGTGTTGTATTTTTTACTGACTTAACAATGGTGTCTCCACTTTCTTAGAACCAACAGATATCTGGCTAATCTGACTTCTGGTCTCAAAGGGGATGCCTGCAGTACCACCCAGGTGATGTACTTTGGTAAGCCTCCACCCTAACTGCACTGGGACAACCAGATAACCAAGAATGGAATGCAAGTTATCACACTGGCATCTCAGCAAAGTTATGACACAGGGCAGAGAGACAACACTACAAGCCAGGTCTTGTATTCTTATGCATTCAATAAACATTGCTGCACGTCATGTATGTGCCAACCACACCTGTAACTGACAGAATTACAGGGAATACATAAAGACAACAAAACATTGTCTTCATGGAAAGTACCTTCTAGTGAGAAAGCTAAATAATATATCATCAAATAAGTGGTGTGTTCATTAAATATATCTACATAGACAGATGATGGAGATATTGATGATAGAAATAATATTTAGAGAGTGGCAGAAATTTGGAGAATAAAATGAAGGGAGCTTAGAAATATTGGGAAATGCTTCTGATGTGGTGTGGCTTTTCTGGCGTCAGCCTCTCCTCCGTGAGTAATGAAAGGCATGCAGTAGGCTGCTTTCCTCGCTGGCATGCTTTGCAATGACAATGAGTCTTCAGAAGCATGTGGATGTACTACCCTTCTGATAACGTTAAGCTCAAAATCACTTTGTAGGTCATTTTCCCCATGGGAGCTCCTATTAGCATATATTCTTATTTATAGAATGACTAGGAATTGCAACTTATTTAATTATTCAATCATGTCTTATTAATACAGTAATTACACAAGATGAGTTGCTATAACAATGATTTATGGTTACTCTTGTACCCCAATAGTTAATGCAATGGCCAATGCCTACTATGTGCTCAAAAAAACTGTATTGGAATGAAGAGAGATATTCCAGCTCACCTTCATTTATTCAGTTATGAATATGTTGGTCGTTTTTCTTTCCTTCAGCAATCCTTAATGGTTCACTGATCTTATGTAAAGAATTCCATTCAAGTTGCATTCTTTCACACCCATAAGATCTAGACACGTACTTCATCTTCCAGGTAGAGTAAATTTTACTTCTATATTATGTGTCTGCTGAGATGGAGGTAAGCTATTTATAGCTAGTAATCCCTGAAGATACTTCACAATGAGTATGCACCCGCACATGTACACACTCAATGACATGGATACAAACTTCCTCTACACAAGTAGTTCTCAACCTTCCTAAGGCGACCCTTTGATACAGTTCCTCATGCTGTGGTGACCCCCAACCATAAAACTATTCTCACTTCTGTTTCATAACTGCAATTTTGCTACTGTTGTGAATCATACTGTAAATATCTGAGAGGCGGGATATCTGATAGGTGACACCTGAGAAAGGGACGATCGAGCCTCAAAGGAGTCATAACCCACACATCAAGAAGCACTGCTCAGGCCGGGCGGTGGTGGCGCACGCCTTTAATCCCAGCACTCGGGAGGCAGAGCCAGGCGGATCTCTGTGAGTTCGAGGCCAGCCTGGGCTACCAAGTGAGTTCCAGGAGAGGCGCAAAGCTACACAGAGAAACCCTGTCTCGAAAAACCAAAAAAAAAAAAAAAAAAAAAAAAAAAGAAGCACTGCTCTACACAGCGAAGGATGGAGTGTGAACAGATAATTGATTTACATCACACCTCAGACATCGGGTTGCTTTTCTCGAGCTAGCCTCTGGACAGATGTTTCCTCAAGACTCTACAATATTCAGGGAGCTTTCTGAAATGCTAATTCCCTGATGCTTTCTGAGGACATGTTGAACATGAGAACACTTGGAAGATTAAATGTCAAAATTTTGGTTTCTTGGCAAGCAATGTCACAAGAGTATATGACCAAAATCTTGATTGCCTACTCATTATTTCATTTTGTTGTTCCTTGAGATAGGATCTTACTGTATAGCCCAGGCTATACTATATAGCCAAGGCTGCCCTGAAACTTACAGCAATCCTACTGCTGCAGCTCCTCAGGTGTTAGGATTATAGGTATGAGATACTATGGCCACATGGCCCATTCATTCTTCAATTCATTATTTATATATTTATTTCAAAATCTTTCGTAATTCTCATAACTATGAATATGCTAAAAAAGATGGATAGTACTTACCACACAATACAGGTAAGGGCATTTCTGTTCACTACCACAGTCATATTCATAATACAGAAGATTTGCCATTATACCAATGTGTCTGAACTTGAGACCCATCTAACTGCTGGGTTCAAATTCAGTGCCCCGAGAGTAGTGCCATATGCCACCTGCCTGCCTCCACCCAGACCCTGTCATTGTAAGAAGACTCTCCTTTTTTTTGACAGGTAGGTTGCAATATGAAAACATCTAGAATAATGTCTGGTAGGAAAATAGAAAACCAATCACATTGCTTTTTGGACAGCAAAGGAAGAAAATCAGAAAACAACCATAAAACACTAAGATTGTTAGTGTTTACCAGAAAGCCAGACTGAGAGGAAAGATAGACTGTTCACTGTCATCCACTTTTAAGAGGCAATCATTACAAAGATCTTTATGTAAGGGACATGGAAGAGTGGAAGGGAAACCGTCTTTGGCCACACTTTTATAGATGATATAGAAACATGCTTTATTCGGTCATTTCTTATATGGCCCCTTGATAAAAGGAAAGGACATCCTCTTAAATAGACATTCTCTTGAGGCAATTTAACAGAGTCCAGAGTAGTAGCTTTGAGACTTAAAGCTATGGCTCATCTAACTTGCTACAGGATTAGTTTGTTGGTATTTAAGGAGAAGAGATGAGGCCAAAGTGCTCATCTCAAATATTGTTTTTCATGTTGTCAGTGGGGGGGATGAGGAATCGGGTTACAACAACTGGACCTTCTTTTTAATGCAGCTCACTCTGTCGGCCTTTTTCCTCTCCCTCTTCCTCTGCTAGCCTTTGTTTATTGAGGAATATTGTTTTTAATCTTTCCTCTGTCAAAGCATAATATCATCCCTGAAGTCATTGCCAGGGCAGACATTCCTCCCATGGGAACTGGAGTCTTTCCTTACCACACATGAGAGTTCAAGTTTGTGTCATTTATTGTAATCTATGTTTCCTTCAAAGTATCTCAATAGAGAGCTGGAAATATATGAGCATCAATAAATCAAAGAGTCTCTAAAGTACAGAACAGTGTTTTCTAAAATAACATGTTGATATCCCAACTTCCAATATGTGTATAGGTGATCATATTTGGTAGTATAACCGAGACCAAAATGAAAGAAAGCAAGATGATGTCATATTGAGTCAACATGGATTTGCTACAAGAGCTGGTGTCCACATGAGAAAAGAGGGACATTAAACATAGCACAGGGAGTTGGAAAAATGGCCTGCTCATTAATGTGTTTGTTGCACAAGCATGAAGAGCCAAGTTCCATCCACAGAACCCACATAAAAAGACCAGGTATGGAGGCTTGTGCTTATAATTCCAGCATGAGGGAGGCAGAGACAGGTGAATCCTTGGGACTCACTATCCTACCTGGCAAGTTCCAAGATATTGAGAGACCCTGTCTCAGAAAGCAATGTTGATAGCACCTAAGGAATGACACCAGAGGCCTCTGGCCTTCACATGCAAGTGTGCATGTATGCATATGTACACAAATACATACATGCACACAGACACTCATACATAGATATGTATATGCACAAGTACATGACAGGAGATACACAGAGAATTGACATATAAAGATGGAAGCAAAGGCCAGAGTGATTCAGCTACAAGGTGTGTTGAGGGCAGCTGACAACTAATGCAAGCTGAAAAGGGCAGGAAGAGATCCTATGCTGCAGCCTTGCAAATACACATTTCAGTCATATAAAGGCTCCAAGTTTGTGGCATTTTGTTGCTGAAGTCCCTGGAATCAAGTAACTCCCTAACAGTTCTTTAAATATAAGTGGTATACAAATATAACAGATGGAAGTTTCTAAGGACAAACAAGATTTAGTTTTTCCAAGTTAATAACAATTCAGAGGTCAATGTGAACTTGTAAATACAATACCATTAATAATGATGATGATGACATAACCCCACAAATCCATGAGACACCCATGTCCAGACGTTGGGAAATCTCCACTCTTCTGAGTCCTTCCATTCTTCTTAGATCATCCAATAGGGAATATTCTCCCTAAACATCACGTCACAAAGAGGAACTAAATGTTACCACTTTCCTTTCAAGGGCATCATGAAGATCTGTGTCTCTAAAATGTTTGTCCAAGAAACTGGGGTTTCTTGGGGGGCTGTCACCAGCTAAATATAAAGTATGTTATTATCCCCCTGAAACCTTGGCAATTCTTTGTCACTTGCTTTTGAAAAGAAAATTATACTCACCCAAAGCATTTCATTACAACCTGAACTGTCTATTCAATATAAATTTAGCAATCTAAATTTATATAACCCTGCAGCCAAATGCAATAGAGTTAGGAGCCCAGGGCACCAAATGTTGCTGTTTCAGAAAATAAGTCTTGGTTTGTGTGACGTCTCCTGACTGCTCAGTCTATAGTCTGAATCTCTTCAGGTCAGAGGGGCCACTCCAACTACATGGTGGGGTGGCTTCCCTATGATAGTTTTTGCTAGGTACATCTTATAGAGTTAGTTACTAAGAATTGTAACTCTCTGGAAATTCGGATTTCTTCTATTGAAAACTTATTATTTATAAAACTGTATTATCTATCTGTCTATCTATCTATCATTCATCATCATCATCATCATCCACCCATCATCCATCAGTGTAACTATCTCTCTTTTGAAACACGGTCTCACTATAAGGCCTGGAACTCACTACAGACCAGGCTAGCCAGAAACTTTTCATGTTCCTTCTGCTACTGCAGTTTTGGGATTGCAGGCATATGCCACTGTGATCAGCTGAAATTCCTTATCCAAGGTGCATAGAAAAAAACAAAGCCTCATTAAGGCGAGGCATCTTTAACTCGGGCAAGACTTTCTGGATGCTAGAGCTATGTGTGAATGCTTATATTATGTGTGAGTTCAGGCTGTATATGGTAGAAATGTTATTTTGAGTCCTCCATTTGAACAGAATCAAATGAATGTTAGTTTGTGTGGTAGTTTTTCCTAATCCCTAGTATCTTTAAGAGTGGTACAGATCTAGATGATAATACCATTCCTGTGTTTGGTTCATGCATTGTTGTATTACATGTACAATGCAGAGCTCATACCTAAGTCACATGGTTGGCATATGGATCCAGTGAGCTAATTCTGTCAAAGACGGAATATGGTTTCCCTTACATAGTTTGTTCACTCCTCCATGCATCTCCTTTGGAAAATGTTCAGATTTGCTCTACTACCTCCCTGAGAGTAGAAAGCTAGAACTCCTGCTAATTCCAGCAGTAGACACATCCCTGGCACTCATTTCAGCTCCATTCTGGGGCACTCTTAATTCCTGGAAAGACTCATCTTATTGATGTCAGGGGACATTTCAGGATACAAACATTACTACCCAAATCTCATTTCAGATACTTGATAAGAGAATATTTTACAAATTATCATGCAGATGTAGGTACTGCTGACATTGTTGAAGGCTTAAGTATTATTAAGTGGCATTATTGCTGTAACAGTACCATGAAATGTGGCAAACTATGGGGATTATATATTACATTAATTGGCAGCACTTTATGCTTTCAGTAATACCCTTAATTATTAAAATCTTTATCTTGGAGGAAACAGCTAACACCAGGTTATAAAATAACTAGGAGGTGTGACCCCTGTTCTATTTGCAGGGCTCCTGTTTTAGAAGTATGTCTTTCTTGTCTTCTATTGGGATTCTGTATAATTACGTGTGACTTTGACTTCAAGGGAACATTTTAGAATATTAAATAAGTGGGGTTAGTCTTACGGGAAATTCAGCAGAAGGTATTTACACAGGAGCAAACTGAACACTAATTCCTTTGTAATGAACATTTCTAGAACCTCTCCTTTCCCTACTTATACCTCATCCCATGGTTATTGCAAACTTCATGGTTTGACTATGATAAGAACGAACCTCACAACACTATTACAGCACACAGTTAGAGTAAATTGGTGTTTGCAGAATGCATATCTCAGTATTGCTGCTACATAAATAATACTTACTGAACCACTGCATAGTAGGCTAACTGGAAGCAGTACATATGTGTGCCCAGGTTTAAGTAGAAGGGCACTTATTTAGAATCTATGGATGTCCAAAGATATCCCTTCAAATCCCTGGGAATAAGGATACTAACATCTTGGGACCATGTTTAATTGCTTGGGACATGTCATATGACCTGGTTACAGAAATTCTGAATAAATAATGAAAGGTGAGGGAGGGAAGCTATACCATTGAACAGCTCTTAACTAAGATGTTCTGCAGTCAAGTCGAACCTCTTCTTTTGCCAGCTCTGTAGCCTTGAACAAGTTATTTACATGTTTGTATTTCAGGTTTATGATGTGTAGGATGTGGGTGTGAATTAGGGTATCAAGTTTCCAGTGGCAAAATACTTAGGAACAGAGCACAGTATAGAGTAGGTCCTCTATGAATTCTTAGAGTCAAGAGAGCTGAGGTCAAGTCCTAATCCACATTGTGTAATCTTCAAAGAGTTGTTTTGCCTCTTCAGACCACATTTCATTATCCACAAGTGAACAAGTACTGACAAGACCATCTCGTTGTTAGAGCATAAGCTTTAGCTTTGAGTTGCTAAAATAAACTCTTGAGATAGACAATGTAAGAAGAAGAAGAGTTCTGATTTGGTGCATGGTTGTTTGGTCTTGTTACATTAGCATGCATGGTGGGACCTAGAATGAAAGAAGGTGATAAGCTCATCACTGCCAAGAAGTAGGAGGTACGGGAACACACCCCTATGATGTAACTTCTTCCAACTAAGCTGCCTTGTTAAAGATCCCGTCATGTGTCAGGAAGTGGTGGCGCATGTCTTTAATCCCAGCACTCAGGAAGCAGAGCCAGGCAGATCTCTATGAGTTTGAGGCCAACCTGGGCTACAGAGTGAGTTCCAGGAAAGGCACAAAGCTACACAGAGAAACCCTGTCTCAAAATAACAAAAAAAAAAAAAGATCCCATCATCTTCCAGGAACACTGAGGTCTAAGGCTTTGACACACAGAACT
This sequence comes from Peromyscus californicus insignis, assembly GCF_007827085.1. Taxonomy (NCBI): domain Eukaryota; kingdom Metazoa; phylum Chordata; class Mammalia; order Rodentia; family Cricetidae; genus Peromyscus; species Peromyscus californicus. The sequence continues at coordinate 9,960,473 of NW_026294492.1, forward strand.
TTGGGGAATACATCAGACACAAGCCAGCAGCATCTCTCATTCAAGTGTTTTCTGGTAGAGTCACAGAATTCAGTTCCTTCTGGAACCTTCTCAAATCTTCTCTGGAAAAGGTTTTGAAATGTGTCCAAGATAACTACTGCCATCTCCGTGTCTTTAGCAACTTGAATGGCCCATGAATATGGCCATGAAGGGGTCATGGTTGCCTCTTGTGAGAACTGTTTTGAGAACTGGATTGGACAGTCTCATAATGAATGTGCATAACTCAGACTGGGGGCTGAGAATCGTGTAAAGTTTCACAGTGGTTTTAAGTGGAATTGGAAAGAAGGGAAATGAAACACAGATTAGAAGGGACTGTGGTTACAAGAAAACTGCACTTGATATGCAAGCAAAGATAAAGATACGTACTCATCTGCTGAAATCAAAACACCAGGAGAGAGCAAAGGGTTCAGAAACATGAGAGGAAAATTGATAACTAAATGAAGGAGATGCTGGAGATTGTTGGAGGGATGTGGAGGGTTTTAGATGCTCTCTCCATGAATCAATGAATTGAATTTAATATTGGTGACTAGATGACTTAATTGAGCTCTCTGATTTCAATGATATCCACAAAAGCAAAAAAAAGTGCACGTCAAATTCTAAATTATGCCCAGTTGATTTCTGCATTTGTACTTGCTGAAGAAATAAAAGCAAAATGACAAAGATTGATTCTGGCTTTCTCCGGAGACTTTGCTGGCACTGATAATGCAGTTGGTATCATAATTACGTTGGGAGTCCCAAAGACAGAGCTCTTCGGGAACCAACATTTGGGCAATTGTGTAGGGCTGTCACTCTTCACAGCATCTGATCTAGCCCATCCATAGCTGTTCTTCTGACTGCAGGTGGTATGGTGCCTCCACTTCCTCACTGTTGCTTCAGACCAGGGACAGAGGTCAGAGGAGGGCATGAACCACCTCTCTCTGTCTTCTGCTAGCTTGGAATTAGCCACTGATTTTTCTAATGTCTGTTCATCATTGTCTTTTCAAGCAGGAGATTTTGTCCCTTGTAATCTGCATGGCTTGGGAAAATGAGATACATCGATTCATTTGTTGGTCTCTTCATTTACCAACACTGTGCAAGGCACCAAGTCATCAAGGATGGAAAAGACATGGAGTCTTCAAGAAGTACAATATCTAGTGTACAAAGCGCTCCTAGCAGGACCCAATCGACCCAGACCTACAGAATGACTAAAAACTTCTCAAAATGCAATGTAGCAATTATCCTGCTTGGAAAATCTTTGCTGTTACACCTCTTCCCAGGTCTATCATCCCTTTTTATACCAATTAGTGTGTTTCATGTTACAAACAACAGAGAGACGATACACTTAGTTTAAATAATGAAGACATTATTTGGTTAAACATGGGAAGCCCAGTGGGAGAGCAGACTTCCTGGTTCTCTGAGTCTACTGTCTTATCTGTAAGTGACTATGCACTGGTGTCCCATGCATTTCGAGTCCCTTTTCAGGCATTAGAGGCAAACTGACCATGCCATTTCTAGGAGGTGAGAGAGAAAATTGGAAGCCATTCTCTAAATTTTCCAACACATTTCTTCCCCATATCTCACTAATTTGAGATGAGCTATGATGCCATTAAGAAACTGGTCCCCATGCCCAGAATATAGGCGAATATTGATTGCTTTAGACCATGGCTGCCCACAACAATGACAATTGGAGCATTACATTAACTGGATCCAGCTTAGGCAAATCAGAGTTCATTCTTGGAGCAGAAGGTCAGACTACTCTCTAGGTTTCATGGTGGCCCTATAAAAGGAAGGATGCAGAAGAGATGCCAATTGGTCACGGGCTAGTGGCAAGATCCCATTGTAGAAACTGGAATGTCTACCACTTCTCTGACCTTGACAAGAATAGGAAATATTTGTCACTTGGGGAAATAAAATCTTTACAAGATCTGGTCCCTAGAATGAATAGTGGCTTTGAATACCAAATCAGCTCTCAGATAGCCCTTCCCACTATATTTTCCTATTCTCAGCCATATTTGAGGTGTTTGCTTCAAGGCCCTCACTCCTTTAATCCCAGGATGATGGTAGAAAGCAGAAAGGTATATAAGGCGTGAAAACCAGCAACTAGAGCTGGTTAAGCTTTTAGGCTTTTGAGCAGCAGTTCAGCTGAGTGCCATTCGGATGACGACGCAGAGGCTTCCAGTCTGAGGAAACAGGATCAGCTGAGAAGTTGGCCAGGTGAGGTCAGCGGTGACTTGTTCTGCCTCTCTGATCTTCCAGCATTCACCCCACTACCTGGCTCTGGGTTTGTTTTATTAATAAGACCCTTTAAGATTCCTGCTATAGATGCTAGGAAATGAACTGGGTCCTCTACAAGAAGCCATCTTTGTAGCCCCTCCTAAACTTTAAATAACCTCCAGGTAACTTCAGACATAATGTAAATATTATCAAAATCCGAACCATACTGAATTTCTCAGGAAATAATGACAAGAAAAAAAAAGTTTGTGCATGTTTGCTACCATCATAATGTTTCCCAAATACTTTTGATGTATACAACTGGTTGAATCAATGGACCCAGACCTCATGGATGATGAAGCTGGGTAGATCCCATTGGCTTGCTGGCAGGTTGAACTCTGAAGGTAGAAGGAAGTATTTTCCACATTGTATCACTTAGAGAGGTTGTTTTGATTCTCTGTCACTCGCTGTTCTCACAGGGCAGGGAAGCAATTTCAGAAGCATCCCTCTTTCCTTGGCTTGTTTTTGTGTAAAGGTTAAAGTCTGATTCTCAAAAAGCAACATTTCTTCACTGTGAATGACTGAAGCCGGTACTGTGGGCTCTGTTGAAAAATCACTTATAAACAAGCAGCAGAAAGCATGCAGCCCTGCCTGGCAAGAGATGAGGGTGGGAGAAATCTATAGAATGCAGCAGAGCAGCCTCCAGTGTGAAATGTTGACCTGGGTCATTTTACACATCTGTGTCATCTGGCCTGTTCCTAGAAGGAACTCTGTTATAAAAGATTTTTAAGGAAGAGATGACATAACCCAGATCCTCAAGAACAGGAGGAAACTTTGGAAATCATTTCATTTTTTTTTCAAAAATTAATCAGTCTGGATGTCCATCAACAGATGAACAGGTAATGAAAATGTGGTATTCATACACATTGGAATTTTCTTCAGTCATAAGAAAAATTTAATTTGGAGGAAACTGGATGGAACTGGAAAATATATTAAATGAGGTAATTCAAACTCAGAAATACAAATCCTGTACGTTTTCTCTTACATGTAGATCCTACCTACGTGTGTGTGTGTGTGTGTGTGTGTGTGTGTGTGTGTGTGTGTGCGCACGTGCGTGTGTCTCTGTGTGTGTGTGTGTGTGTGTACTTATGTGCAAGTGAATACAAACAGAGACTAGGAAACTAGAAGGGGACCCATGCTAGGAGAAAAATGGAGTGTTAATGGAGGGGTGGTGAGGGTAATAAACATATGTAACATGAAAATTGAAGGGGACTATTCCAGGTGGAAAGGTAAAAGTGGGGAGGGTGGTCAGGTAGTTGGAGGAGAGCAGAGGAAAGGATGGGAAGCCAGGGTCAACTGAAAGGACCTATGAAAATACTATAGGGAAATCTATTCCCATACAATACCTTTAAAAAGTCATATTAAATAATAAAATAAATGCTACAGCCATGAGAATTAAAGCGGCCTTTCCAAGAACACTTTCTTAAGTGTTTCTTAAGGGAGTGATAATTGGGAGGAGTCAAAGATGAAGAAAACAAGAATGCTTTACAATGTCAATAGACAGAGCCAGAGTACAGAGGTGGTAGGTCAGAACCATACCAGAGCTCTGAAACGCTGGGTTGGCACCAAGATGGATAATCGTGTTCCAACAGCAAATCACCAAAGCCATTTCCAGAAGGAGTCAGAAGTGTCAAGTCCAGAGCCAACTTGGGTGGGAGGCCAGGTAGATTCCTACTGTCCACACCAGGCTTTAATGGCTGAATTTGTCCTACATCAGCTCCGGAATGGAGGCATTTTCTGAGCATTTTGTATTTGCCTTCCCAAAAGATTCCACCCAGAGAGGAAGACAGGAGACGGGGCAAGTATGTGTGTGCTCAGCTGCAGAACATTTATTAGATGCTTTGTCTCCTCTATCCCCCCCACACACACCCGTGATTGCACACATTCACACTCAGCATAGTGAATACTCATATCCACACACTTGTACATGTGCAAATACACAATTTAGCATTATAGACACCCTCACTCACAAGTGCCCCACACACACTTTGCTATATTAGGTCTTTTGTCCCCAGGTCTCCTGGGTACCTCTGCCACCCTCTCAAGACCTCCAATTTTTTCTTAGTAAAAAAGGAGTTTCAAGAATGATCCTCCACAACTGTAACATTTTCTGGTTTGTGGAGAAGGTCTCTTCTCTTGGAGAACAACTCTGAGCATGTGCTGTGAATCAGTGCTCTGTCATGTTGGGGCTATGGAGAAGAGTACAAATATAATTACTGAGTAATGTTAACTTTATCCTCTGTCAGCTACAAGCAGGCTTTGTGTTCCATGTTCCATGTGTGATTTCCCCTTCTGCTTTTGTAGCTAAGTCATGAAAGAGCTGTGCATAATTATTGGTGGTTGAAGAAACTTACTGAGATCACACGGCAGGTGAAAATGTCTAACTTCCCCTACAAGTGCAGCTCTTCACTGTGATGGAGAGCATTATCAGCTTTGAGGGGGAGTAGACATTTGAGCTGAGTACGGAGAAACAGACAGAAATTTGACAGGAGATGCTAAGCGGCCATGGGCATCTAGGGAGCAAAGGCTTTGGGGCAAGATGTGCTGGCACGCCATGCCTAGACAAGGAGAATGGCAAGTCATCTAGTTTGGACTTGCAGGAGAATCCAGAGAGGTTGACAGAGATGTGAGGCCCAGTCATTTTCAATGCATGTGTTTTATACCTGGCTCAATATGGACCTTAGCAGATCATGTAACTTTGCCTTGGCCTTGAGGACTTTTCCAGCCAGATGAGTCACCAATAGACAACCTGAAAGATCCCTGCCCCATTCATCACCTTCTGCTTTATGTATCATGGCCAGAAGCCTTCTTAAAGCATGCAGGCATTCCCCTGGGGGGGGGGGGAGCTTTGTCCCTCCTCTCACCAAGAACCGTTCTCTCAGCCATTTGCTTTATTTATATCCTCATGTGAACCTCCCTCCTCTCCCCTGGACTACTCTAGTGGTTTCCACCTCATCTCCCTGCCTAGGTTGCTCCCTGTTGTAGACACATTTCCTACCCAAGACATAAGAGTCATCTTTTGGAGAATCGATTTTGGCCACATAGTTTTCTACCTGAAACCTCAATTTTAGGACTTGCCATCAAATCAAATGGTTAATTAATAAACCCTATGTGTTCTAAGAAAAAGAAAAACCTTCAGGGAATTGCTGTAAATGGGCAGCGTAGGTGTCCACTGTAGCTGAAGACCCACCTTTAGGAAACTGTGCAGTTAAAGACAGTGGAGCAGGAGTGTAGAAGGGCAAGAAATGGGGCTGACAAGACAACACAGAAGGTGAACTCCCTGTAATGTCCCAATCCCAAGATTGCAACATTTGCATAACACTCAACACTGTGCAAGACCTGCTGCATATATGAGCCTCTTACTCCATAGGCCTCCTTGTCCCCAGTTGCTCCTGACCTCACATTCCTTGAACCTCTGGCTCATTCTTGCTCTACTTCGATTATATCAGCCTTTCCAGCAATCTACTTCATAGCTGTTGTCTTGACTGTTGGTTATAAATTCTTCTAAGGTCAACTCAGAAAGAAGGCACCTTCCCGAAACATGAGGACATGCAGAATTCAGAAAATAGAATAAAAAATAGAATAAACTTCAATTTCTTGGTAGATCCAAGCAGGTGAAAAACATTTCTAAGAGCCTGAAGCAGATGTCCCTAAGATTCATAAAATAATGTCAATACCTATCATCTAAGCCTCTCTGGAAAAGAATTGGAAGGGAACTGGAACACTAAGGACAACTGCTCAGTGATGTGTTTCAGCCCTCAATGCCATGGGCTTTCAAGATTCTAAAGAAAAGATTAAACCCCCAGGGTACAGGCAAATAGTCTTCATCTATTTGTCAGAGAGAATGAGCTGCCTTCTACCTCCTGCTAGGCACGGGCACTGGCTTTCAGGAGTGGCCTCCACCCCAGACTTCACAGGGCCTTGGCTATTGTGGAGTTTCACAGCTCTCTGGATATTTTAGTGCTTCCCTTGGGTTCAAGTCAGTTCAGAAGACATTATAAAGTCCCTACTCTGTGTATGGTGCTGTGCTAAGAGCTGAAAACCCAGGAACAAATGAAACATCATTTCTGTCCTCTACAAGTTCTAATCCTTCTTGAAAGAAACAGGTATGCTCTGGGGTAATAGATGAATGTGGGATTTTGTTGCTGTTAAAGAACTTTCAAATCCAATATGCAGGTAGTAACAGCCCTCCTCTGTACCAGACCATGCCATCCACTTTCATATCTTAACTTGAGGATAATCTTCCTCAGGGATCCCCAACTTTTACCCCCAGTGTCAGGGAGGCAAAACTGTCATCAGATCTTAACTTCTTCTTGAACTATAGGAATGGAACTCAGAGTATAAGAAGCAAACTGGGAAGAGATGTTTGGGGGGCACAAAGACTTTCTTTGGGATATTAAAGGGTTGTCAACTTACTGTATAAAATTCCATGTCCTCACAGAAATTATTTCTCATTTTTCTGATCTGACATTCTAAAAGTTGATCAAAGATCATTACCACCACTCTACAAACAAGAAAGCTGAGTCCTGGAGGTCGGGTGTGATTGACCCACACACACTGGAGATCCAGTGGAGCCAGATGATGAGCTGGACTCTTCCCACTTTGTCCCACTGCTTTCTCAGATAACTTCCAGGATTATCCTAAATGCCAAGTTTATGAAGGTTTGCTTCCCTTCTGTTGTTTAAGAAGGATGGTTTCATATACCTAGGTGAAGGAATCTGAGAGAAGGGTGCACTGCAGGTTGCTGCATATGGAGAGACCGAGACAGCTGGAAGGTCATCTTCCATGAAGGTCCCTTTGTATTTTGAATGAGAATGGGCCCTCACAGGCTCAAGTGTTTGAATACTTTGTCCATAGTTTGTAGAACTCTTTGGAAAGAATTAGAAAGTGGGGCTTTGCTGCAGGAGGTGTGACACTTGGGGGGTTGGCTTTGAGGTTTCAGTAGACTCACTCAATTCCCAGTATCCCTCTCTTACTTGCAGATCAAGCTAAAAGCTCCCAGCTACTCTAACCACCATACCTTTGCTCTATCATCATAGACTCTGACCCTCTGAACCTGTAAGCCCCAGATTAAATGTTTTCTTTGTATAAGTTGCCTTGGTTGTGGTGTTTTATCACAGAAATAGATAAATAACCAAGATAGCTGAGCTACCACAACTGTAATGCTGCGGTAAGTAGGAGGCACATGGTACTCCAGAAGCTTGGCCTGAGTCCATATTGGGCTCTGACTTCACTGGATTGTGCAGGGATTATTTAGAAATGAACCAGGCTAAATCTTGCGAGGATACTTGTTATATTTTCTTTTTCTCCTTCTTAATTGCTGTGATGTAGATAATTTCCTCCCTCATAGGCTATTGCTGTCATGATATTCTGCCCAACTATATAACATCAAGAACCCATGTGCAGAGCCCTCCAATACCATGAGCCAAAATAACCCTACTCCTTTATGGTGTTCTCCTATTTTTTTTTTCTTTCACAGCCATGACTAAGCTAACTCAAATAGGAACTGTCCTGCAAACAGAACATGGATGTAGATCCTTAGTTGCCAAATATGAAATGTTCAGTTGCTAAGGCAAACTTCTCAATTTTGAAGGGAATGCAATTTTCAGTTTTCTTCTCTCACGCAGAGGTGAAAACAACAGCGACAAATCACCAACAATCAAAGGGAAACTGTAAGGCCAAGTTAGAAATATGGTTTCCCTTTGCCTTGATAGGCTGCAATCTTCTCTTGAGAGGATCTACATGTTTCTACCATGAAGAAACCATTTACAAAGTTCATACATATACATATATGTTTGCTTGATAATAATTATATCCATTGTTTTATTTAAACTTGACAACCTTTTGGTAAAAGAATAAAGAATATATTCATACTTAGAAGTTCACTACTGGGACAAATGAACTGTCCTAGGTCACATCTTGGAGAGAGCAAATGGAGAGTCTAAGCTATGTGTCCCTGCTTCATAGCCTTGGAAGGACTATTTGTATATCTTGCCACCATCAAATGCACATGAATATACACACGGAGATTGACATGACAGCTAATGATTTGTGATAAGTTAATCCCACCGCTGGAGAAATCTGTTACTGAACTTTCTCCAGTTCTCACTGCTTACTGGAAACTTACTGCACACACCAGGAGTGTCAGAGCTGAGTGGTGAAAAGGACTTAGACCTTTTCACCCTTGGACAATTGCCAGTCTTCCCATGTCTGTTTCCCATGAATAAATGGACCGGTGGTAAATAAATCTATCTCATCAGATGGTTGTAAATAATGCACCAGACACTTCCCAAAGGTCTTTAGCTCCACTTTTAAAAATCCTTCTGCAGAAGGGGGTAACTCCACCCTCCATTTTTAGGATAATTAAATCAATGTTCAGAACATTTCACTCACAAGTCAAAGATTATACAACTAAAAAAAGAATGAGGAACACTTTGGTCCATTCTGTGTCAAAGAATGATAATTCCAAACAACCAGGCCAACAGCATGTGCACTCCAGTTCCAACCACCAGTGGACTCAGGATCAAGAACCCCCAACCTGTGGAGCTTCTTTTAGGGGTTCTATATCCTGTGATGTTTCTTTGGCCCTCCAGATACCTCATGTTCTCAATGTCTGCTTTGCAAATCTGAGCATAAGGAAGCATTGTTCTTCCAGGCTCTGAAAAAAATGAAAACAAAAACAAAACAAAATTAAAAAAAAAAAACAAAAAAACTTTGAAGAATTTTCTAAGATCATCTGCTTCTCTGATTGTTTTCTTGGAAGCTTCAGAGGGTTTGGATGGTGTGGCTCGAGTACATGGCCTATGTTCATCCCTGAGTTAACACTTTAATCATCTGGTATTTACTCTTCATTAGCAATGTAAAGAGTCAGGAAACTCCATTCTCCATGCTTACCTGAACATCTGGAACTTAGCGCATATCGGATTCATTCATTTTAATGAGCGCATTTCGAATTATAGATTCATGGCTATCTATCTTGTAACGACTCAAGAGTTTCAAGCTGGTCCTCATCAAAAATACAGCCTGTGGAGACTGTCTTCCAACACCTGCTCCCTTCCTCCTGCTAAGTCACCACCACCACCATCACCATCATCATCATCGTCATCGTCGTCGTCAACAACAAATCAACAGCCACTGAGAACCTATCATACTATCTCTTTTTAACTTGTTTATTTTTAAAGACGTTATTCATCTTATTTGACATGTTTTGCTTGCATGTATACGTGCACACCACATGCATGCTTGGTTCCCTTGGACGTCAGCAAAGAGAGTTAGATCCCGTGAAAATGGATTTATGGGTGATTATAAACTACCATGCCGATGCTGGGAATCAAACCTGGGTTCTCTGCAAGTGCAAAAATTGATGTTAACCAGTAATGTAACTCTCTAGACCCCTTTAAAAAATTTAGATAAAATTCATAGCTAATAAAAATGTACTTTTTGAAGCATGTAGGTACATAAGCATTCACAAAAGAATTTTTAAACCCTTTTACCCTAAATAGCCCCCATGCCCACTGGCCTAATTTCTATCACTCTATTTTTGCCATTTATAAAATATAAGAACATGAAATCCTGCTAGTTGTGATCGTTTGTGTATCTTAATATAATTCTTCTAAAGTTCATGTTTATTTGGTCTGCTACTTCTTAATCCCCGGAATCTTGCAGCATTTAAAATTATTGAAATTTTCAGTCTTATGTTTCTGTAAATGAAATTCTTCTTGTCTGGGTGAAGGGAAGCATTTTAGTTTATTTTCATTTTGTTCAATTCATTCTAATGAAAAAGATAGGAAATATTTAAGTGACCGTGAGCATGGCAGTGAAATTTTAGATGTCACACCAAAATCCTGATTTATGAAAGAAAAAACTGATAATTTGGACTTTATTCAAATTAAAACTTCTATTTTTTAAAAAAATAAAGCCTCCAAGAGACTAAAGAAATAACCACCAGAAAGAAAAAAAATATATTTGCAAAGGGATATCTGATAAACGCAAAAGTACTGAGAATATTTAATACTCAACAATAATTAAAGAGATGGCAAAATGAACCAAAGACTTTAATCATCGCTTTGCCCAAGGCATACACATGGCAAACAAGTGTATAAAATATTGCTCTCCGTGAAATGCCATGAATTCAATGCAACATTAGAAAAGATAGCACATCCTTTACACCTAATGGTGGAAATGAAGTCCCGAACAAACACTGACAACATCAAATGCCAGTGATAACAGGGAGCAGCAGGAATGCTCACTCACTCACCACAGTGGGGATGCAAAATGGTTCAAGCATTTGGAAGACAGCAGGGCAAACTCCTCCAATAGGACCCAGCAACTGTACTTCATATTTACCAAAATAAGCTACAGAGTACTTGCTTGCACAAACCTGTATGCTCATGTTTAGAACAGCTTATTTTCTTTATTTTTATGCCAAAATTCGGCAGGTGAATAGACTTAGTCTCTCCAGGCAATGCATGGTACTCAACCAAGAGGGAAGAGCTGTCAATCCGGGAAGACATGGATCAAATGTAAATTAAGAAAAGGAAGCCAACTGAAAAAGTCACATATTGTAAAATTCCAAATATATGTTATTCGAGGAAACCTGAATCTTGGAAACGGTGCAAATATTGGCGGTTGCTGGGGTTAGAACGAAGAGGCAGAGAGGAGAAGGCTTTTAAAGCAACGAAGTTACAATGTAAGGTATTACACCAAAAGAGATGTGTCATTTTACATTTGTTGAAAGCTGTGCGATGTACAAGAGTGATGTGTGCTGTAGATTCCTCAACTGTAAAAGAAGTTCCCCTTTTAGAGGAGACACTGATTAAGAAAAAAAAAAAAAAAGAACCTAGTATGTGTGGAAGCAGAAGAGAGTCTATCAGAAACCTCGGTACCTTCCACCTAATTTTACTGTGAGCCTGGATTTAACTTAAATAATAAAATCTAATCTTAAAATTCCCCAGGCATTCAGGTTTGAGAGGGCAACCGATACCGTGTCCCCGGGATGACGTGCACCAACTCCGGTCCTCACCGTAAACTTGAAGTGCGATTCCATTCATGAACGAGGAATACAAACAAGGCCCTCCAAAGGTAAATGCTTTACCTCAGACCACACAGAGGCTGCTCAGAAAAGTGAGATTCAAACTGAAGTCTGTCCTATTGCACGGCCCACGCTCCTAGAGCGCTGCAGGCAAAGGAGAGGATGTCCCACTGTGACACAGAAGCACTTCTTGTACTCAAAGGAGGCCACGGAAAATTTTTACTTAAGGGAAAAAAAACTTGCTCCTATTGTGTGGCTGTAGGTGGGCGGAAAGCATCTAAACAATTTTCAGAGCATGATAACTGTGTGTCATGCTTCAACAACATAAAAATGGCTGAGCAGAATCTGGCCAAACTTTCAGATGGAGAAAAGAAAAAAAAAATCACCTTTCAGCTCAGCACAAGCCTGATAAATCCCAGCCCAAAGGGTGAGTTGAAGATGCTAAAGGTTCCTCAGCCACCGACTTCTAATAAAAACAGCTCTGCCATGATAACTATTGCAAAGCCGGGGCTCTTCTACAAGCCGTCTAGTCTCAAAGGTCAGACTGGCCAGAAGAAAAATTAAAAGCTCCCTCCAGCCTTTGGCTTCTGTCTGTACACTGGTAACTGGGTCTGCCCAGAAAGACAATTCTCCACGTTGCTTTCTGACTTCTATAGGAAATAGGAATGGGCCTAGTGGGACCTGTTTGTGGGAAAGAATATCAAGCATCGTAACATTTTAGAAAGAACAGTGGTTTCTTTTTAGTGAGTTAGCAACCCCAGATACCACCATTTTCAGAGGGTGTTTGAAGTCTTTGAAATGAGACACGCTCTTGTCTTGAGCAACTCTGCACTCATGTGTTGACAGCACAGAGCTAGGGGCCCGGAACACAGTGGGTTTTTCTGCCTGTGAAATGGTTCGGCATGATGGTAGTATCTCTATGCAAGTGTCTGGAGGATGAGAACGTGTATCTATGGTCATGAGCAAAGTCCCGTTTTATCTGAATTGGTTAGTGGCTGTAACATGACCGTACATCCCATAAGACCAAATGAAAAAGCACAGAGTGTGTCAGCAAGAGGGCCCAGGACTTGGTGGTAAAGGACAGCAGGCAAGGTGAGAGAAGTCTACTTCTCAGCACCACCCTGTCCTCACAAGCCAAATAAACTAAAGAAGAGACAAGTTCCCAGGGCTTCACCCAGAGATGGTGTTCAGCAGGAGTTGGACATTATTGTATACTATTTTTCTAGCATCACTGTAGCTACTATAGAAACTACACCATCTCTCTCTGTTCTTGGGACACTGAGGTTCCAAGTCCCTCATTGTATGTCTGAAATCAAAGATAGTACCAAACTCTGCATATACTGTGACTTTTCATATATATGCATACATCAGATAAATTTTAATTTATGAGTTAGGCAGAGAAAGAGATCAACAATTTTAACTGTGATGCTTCAACAATCTGATACCCAGGATATCTACTACTTCTATAAAAAGTCTGGGTACACTGGCCAGAGATGATTGACACTCTAACAGGGCAGGGCTGGATGGTAAACCATTCCATCATGCTTCTCAGAATGATATGGAATTTAAGTCTGAACTGTAACCTGTAACATGGGATTTAAAACTCTGAACTGTTTAGTTCTGGAATTTTTCATGTAATATTTTTGTGTCATGACTGACTGAAATAACTGAAATCCCAATAAAGAAAGTACTTCTATGAATACCTTGAACAACTAATTAATCATATCTCAGTTCTGAGCCTAGAAGCTTTAGGTCAGTGGTCCTCAATCTGTATGTCACAACCCTCCCTCAAAGACCATCAGAAAACACAGATATTGACATTTTGATTCATAACAGTAGCCAAATTATAGCTATGATGTCCCAATAAAAATAATTTTATTGTTGGGGGGAGTCACCACAACATGAGAAACTAATAAAGGGTCATGACATCAGGAAGGTTGAGAATCACTGCTTCAGAGGAAGGTGTTGCCAGGGCTGTTGCAGTTTATTAGGGAGAATCTGCCCAAACCCACCAGTCTCCCTCAGTTTCCAGTAATTGCTGACTATCTCTGGCTGGTACCACCGTCTTCAACTTCATGAACTTCATTATCACAATACATTTTTCTTGCATATGAGCCTGAACCCCAATGTCCTCTTCTTGTAAGGACCACAGTCATACCAGTCAAGGGACCCCCCTCAACTGAACTCATCACAGGTTAACTAACGACATTTGCAATACCCTACTTTGAAATGAGATCCCCCTTGAGCTACTGACGGGTAGGATCCAACAGAGGAACCTAGTCGAAGTGGGTATCAATCCATAATGGGATCTCAACCAAGCATTTTAATCAGTTCCCCAAAAGGAGTCATCAGCCTGGTTAGGGAGCCAGTAATTTACAGTGGAGACAGGATTTTTAGACTAACCCATTTACTTCACAGAAAGAAACTAACACTACATACATGCATCCTTGGTTTCCTTCACTCCCCTTTAACTATACTTCTACCAGCCAAATGAGGGAGAGGGGGAGAGAGGGGGAGGGAGAGAGAGAGAGAGAGAGAGAGAGAGAGAGAGAGAGAGAGAGAGAGAGAGAGAGAGACGACTGGTGTGGGAGCAGGTAGGTGGAGCAGTAAAAGAATGTTCTGAAAAGGAAATCTACAAAAAAGCAGCTAACTTTACCATCTTTCTACTCGTTGCTACAGAAAGGGCTAGAGCTTATATTTACTGAGAGAATGTTCTATATTTGATAGTGTTCAAGGTCCAGCAGAGTTTATTCTTGCTCCTAAAGATGTTAGCTACTTCAAACAGCAAATAAAATCGGACATCAGTAAATAACATGTTTGTCCGTGTGACCAATTCAAAGAAATGGTATCTGCTCCTTCTTCCTCTTGAGTTACATTCAATTTTCTTAGAAAAGGACACAGTGAGGAGCTGAGCATGTACCCTGTGCATGTAAAACTGCATGGTTGTGTGGCAGACTGGGTAATGCATCCTAAGAAAAAGGGGGAAGAAAATATAGATGTTTCTAGATGAATAGAAACAAAGAATATAAGCAAGGCAAGGAGTCTTCTGTGAAGTTGGTGTGATTGAAAATAGCTGGGTTTTGCCTAGAAATGCAGTATGTACACAGGAAACATAAAAAGGACTGAGAAAAAGGCAGGTGAGCTGTGGACGGAGTGGGAGCTTACCAGAGCTGAATGTGGTCCAAGAACATGACACACTTGAATGAAAATCTCTTTATGAAGCCCATTACTGTGTATGGTGAATATAAGCCAAAAAGCAGAAAAAAAATGTATTAGGTAAAGTGGTTGTGGGAAAGGGGCAATATATGAAACATATGAAATTTGGGACCATTGATAATTTGTCTTACAAATAAGCCATAGTAATTTTTGAAAATATAACTCAGAACATGCTGCCCTAGTATTTCCACCCTTAATAGGAATAATTGCTGAAACAGGCAGGTACCTGTTAGGGTGAGAAAAGAAAGGCCACTGTAGAATCCCAGTCTTTGAATAGGAAGGGTACTCTCTTCCCTCGGCTCTTAGAAGATTCTTCTATGAGAAGAGAAAGCTGTTGGGAGGGCAGGAAGATGGGCCAGTTGATAAAGTGCCCCTGCTGAAGCATGAAGGGCTAAGTTCAACTTCCAGAAACCTTGGCAAAATATCAGTGAGCATGATAGCACATACATATGATCCCAACTTTAGAGTGGGAGGGAGGTGTAGGAAGGAGTGAGGATGGAGTTTGATGCTGATGGAGACAGATGGATCCCTGGTGCTCCCTGGATAAGCAGCACACAGCTGGATTGGCTGATGAGCTCCAGGTTAAAAATAAAAGACCCTGTCTCAAAAAACAAACAAACAAACAACAACAACAACAACAAAAAACAAGGTGGGGAGAAACTGAGGGAGACGCCTGAGGCTGACCTCCTGCCTATACACACAAGCACACATACCATACATGCACACTGTATACCAACTCACACATTTGTGTGACACACCCCCACTAACACGAACACACAGATATACCCAAATAAAAAGAAGAAAGAGCTGTCATCACACAAGAACCAAGCAACGCCTCCTCAAGAGGGCCCTCCATGCTTTTTCCAGCTTATTAACCAGGCCTAAGAAAGGAGAAGGCCATTCAGTGGAGACATTCTCAGTGCCAAGAACACACTCTCGAGTCCAGGTTCTCAGCTGTGGCCATGACCAATGTGGGGGTTGTGGGAAATGTGACAACAGTGAAGGGTTTCCAAATGTGCAGTAAGTAAAAGTTAACTCAAATGTGTCCTGAATCTGAGGTGCTTCTCCTGTGCAGATTCCGCACAGCCTTGAGAGTACAATGCGCCATGCACACCTTGATGCCAGGCAATATCAGAACACGAGATGCTACAGGGCCTGAAGCATCTTGGGTTAGACTCTAAACTATTATTAACTATGAGCTGCTATGTTTATACGGTGCATTCAAAGCTTTTCCTGCTCTCACAGAAACATAATAGTTTAAATATGGAAAGTAAAGTTTCTTAATAATTCCCTACCATTGTTCCTAATCATGCAAGTATCAAATTGTGTAACTTTTTTTTTTTCCAGCAGGGGGATGCTTGATGGTGAAAATTGCTATTTATGTTGCTGACTTGAGTTTTATTAAAACATTTATTAAATGAATTTTGTCTTGAGATGAGGACAGAAATTCCAATAATTTCAGAAATGGACCAAAGCAGACTTCTGCCATTCGGTACCACTTCATTTATGCAAAATGCATTCTTGGCATTGACAATTATAAAATCAAAATGCTGCTTGATTCTAAAAACCACTGAAGAGGCCCTTATCCTACTGTGCCAACACCCAGCCAAGATCCTACTCTTTATGTTAAATAAACAAGCAAACCTTTCTCACAAACACACAAATTTGCTTCCCCCACCCTTAACAAATGATAAATCTACGGGTATCCTAAGGAATTCTTTTCAAATAAATTGCTTTATGCTTTTCCCCCAGTTGTTTGATATCTATTTGTATATCCAACCAATATAAAGGCTTCTTGGGGCTGGGCAAAGGTAGTTGAGAGAGAAAAAAGTTTAAGAGTATAGTCTCTAAAACATGAATGTTCAGTGTTTCTCCTGACTAATCCTAGCTACAGCCCCTTTACATACCACAAAGACCCTATAGTTGGCCTCACTTGATTCAGATCTACTGCCCCATCGTGCACACAGCTGGCATCTGTTGTAACCACAGCCACCCTTCACCATGGAAACAGAGAAGAATAAGGGACAGTGACAGAGACTGAAAGAACAGGCTTAGAGTCTCACAGGGATGCTTACTTAACAGTTCAAGCCAACATTGTGCCATGTTCTCTAGCAGAGGTCTCAGGAAGCCCATTGGGACAGACAGTCGGAGGAAGGAAGATCCCATTTGGTCAGATGTGGCTTTCCTGGAGGGACATCACAGTAAGGCTGAATGCCAGGGGATGAGCAGGATTTTGATAGATGGAGATAGAAATTGAAAGACTCCCAACAGAAGAGAGTATGTCTGTCCTTTTCCCTAGGTTCAAAGTTAGACTATGGAGGTAAAAGGTTCTCATGTGGACAGAAAGGGTTATAAGACAATTTGTTCTTAGCCCACAAAGGACTAGCTGTCAACAGTCTTCTCAGCTTATCAAGTTGGACATTTCTCTGTCATTTTCTCTGTAATTAGCAGCAGAGCTGAGCTCTCAAGCCTTAATTTTACTCTATGCCTGTGCTAATGACATGATGGGCAATTAGCAGATATAAAAGGAGATGTCTTCCACACAGGCCATTTAAACTATGCTCAGGGTTAATTCCTTTATCATATACTAAAAAAAGGGCCTTCTTCATCCAGACCTAATGAGACTCCACAAAGAAAGAGCCTATGATTCCCCACATAGTCCTGGAGATTAAAAATACTAATTAAAATGCAGTGCAGCTCAAGCTGCCCCATTTCCAAAGATCAGCCACTCCAAGAAAGCAATGAGGCTAAAAGTTCAAACTGGCAAGCAGAGCAAGGTACCAGGCTGCCAGGAGCGAAGGCCTCTGAACAGCACCAACCAGCCAGGCACTTCTCAATTGGAGATGGAATGCCTTCTGATGCCGGTGTGTAACTCATAATAACATAATTTTATTCTTAGAAGCAATTTCCATTACTGGCCCTGTTTATTATCACATTATTTTCTCAATAGCAGCAATAAACACGCTAAACTCTCCCTGTTTGCTCCCGTTTTTATTACTGCTCACAGTCGTCTGGAAGGGTAAGCTGTGAAGAATGGACTCATTATACAGGCTCCCCAGCGGTACCTCCAGGAGTACCCAGGGCCCCACAGGCCAGCCTGGGAGATGACCAGGAGTCTGACTGTCTCAAGGACCAGAAGAAACAAAGAACCATTGGAGGCTGTGATATCCAAGCGAATCATTGCCAAGGCTGCCATCAAGTATACATTCTACTTTTAGTTTTTTTGACCTAGTAGAGAAAAATTTCAATGAATATTACAAATGAATGTTTAGCACACTGAAGGAAGGGTGCCTTTGAAACTGTTGGTCATGATCCTTACACAGATTAGCAAACAAAAGCAACAGGTTATGAGGAATATTTTACAGGTGAGAGGTTTGGGTAGAAAAGAATAGTGTGTCATTTGCAAAAGCTTTCATTCTCTCTCTCTCTCTCTCTCTCTCTCTCTCTCTCTCTCTCTCTCTCTCTTTCTCTCTCTGTGTGTGTGTGTGTGTGTGTCTGTCTGTCTGTCTGTCTGTCTGTGTGTTCACCTAGCTGCTAAATATATTGAACTGTGATTCACATGGTTATGTGTCAAAATGTTTGGGAAGCAAAGCTTACCATTCGAGCCTTTGAGGACCATGCCAGATTCATGAAATGAAAAGATCAGTAGGCTTAATAGTTGAAAAGAATCATGTTTGAGTCCTGGCCACCCTATACTTAGCTGGCCAGCTTTGGTCACCTGCACCTTTGCTGTCCTGCCTTTTGATGACAAGGGTGGATCAGCCATTGTTAGGGTCAATGGGTGCCTTATAAGAAATAGCAGATCCTACCGCCAGAATCCATTCTCGGTGCATGAGCATGAGCGGGCTTTTTGGAGCCCACTACCTATGATGGTACACCTCTTGCCACCTTGAGGCAGGGCGAAGGGCTTGGACTTGCCTCTACTGGATGTGCCTCCCCATGGGAGGCCCTTACCTTCTTGTGGGGGGAAGTGAGGGGTAGGGAAGTTGGGAGGGGGAGCCTGGGGGGGTGGGAGGAGGGAAGAGAGGGATCTTTGATTGGTATGTAAAATGAATGAAAAAATTTTTCTTAATAAAAAAAAAAGAAACAGCAGAAAGCACATCAGATTGGAGCAGTGCCTCAGCTCTGCTCTGATTCCCACACTGTTAGGGGCAGCTCACTTATTTCTGTGTGCATGGATCCTATCGCATCTAACACGTAGGTGATGATGTCTGTCTCCCAGGATTGCCTGGACTAATGAGATTACTGTGATAAAAAGATGTGAAGGTGCTTTGTAAATGGAAAGCGCCTCTGATATAAGAGCTTGATATTCCCATATTAGCCACTGTCCTGCAATTTGATATGCCATGCTTTGTTGATACCCCTAGGAAACATGCTCCTTTCTGAATAGAAATAGAGAAGGAGTGGATTGGGGGGGGGGGGCACAGAGGGAGAGAAGGGGGAGGGAGTGGAAGGAGAGAAAAGAAGAGAAAGTGGGGCCAGGATGTAAAATAAATAAATTAATTTAATTTAAAAAATGATAGTTACCATAACTTCAGCATACTTAGCAATGTCCATGTGGATAATGAAGTTTAGAATTTGTTGAGTTTCTCAGCCTGACTAATCTAGCTATTCTGGGGCCAAAGGATTCTATAGGAATAAGTACATCAAGGTGTTCTTAAGTGACATGAAACAGGAACTAGCTCTCTGAAGAACTTTAGAGGTCTCTAAGCCTGCCTATCAACTTCAAACTGGAGCAACCCAAGTGAATCCCTGCCTGGCCAGCCCCTTTAACTGAGAGGCTGCAGGAGCCAAACCAGAATGGCAATCTAACTAAAAAAAAAAATGCTTATCATGTTCCACAAGACACATGTGAAGTTGAGATCATAAATGCTGGCAGGCCAAAACCCACACATCTCTAGCTGATCAAAGTATTGCTTAAGGGACAAGAAAAAGTCACAATTCCATTGGGAAAACAAGTAAGATCATGGAAATAGCAAGCCTGTGTAAGAAGCTCCCCATACATCCAGCTGCATGATTCTGAATGCACTCATCCTAATTTCATGCAATTTCAGAACTACAGGACAGTGCTTACTCCTAGCAGAGTCTAATATAGTACAGTTACACTCCATTCAAAGATTTGTGAACATACTACTAAGATAAACACATATTAACTAAAATGTATATATGGAAAAAGTGCTCAGTGGGCTAAGAGGCAGTTCAGTGCCTAAAATCTTGCTGCATGAGCTTAAAAATCTTAGTGCACATTCCCAGAACTCAGGAAAAGCGGAGTGCAATAGTGTACATGTGTAAATCCCATGGTAAAATGGGAGGCAGCTAGGAGATGCTCCAGAAGTCCATCAGCCTGCTGGCCTGCATCTGCAGCAGTGAACAAGAGATCCTGTCTCAAACAACATGGAATGTGAGTAGTGATATTGAGAGTGCTCTCTGGCCACTATATGCTCAGTACTGGATGTAAGTGCCAGAACACGCACACATGCATAAACTCACACACATGCATACACAGAACACAGAGAGAGACAGAGAGACAGAGACAGAGAGAAACACTACATCTACTTATGTGTCAATTATTGCTGGTAAATTCATGAGAGTCAAAGATTCAATAATCAGGAACCATGACTAGATGAAACTGAATCACCCAGAAGTGCTCTACATTGGAACTATGAAAGTGGTAAGGCACCTTAAGTCCCATGTGGAGGGAATAGCAAGACTGAAAGAAGCTAGTAACATTAGCATAATAAAATGTTCCCAATCTGATCTCCAAGTCAATGGTCAATTCACTTCAGCAAGCCCGGATAATAAACATGCTTTTAATGTCTGCCATATTCATTGGGTGTGTACCCTGGATTGGAGGATGCTCAGGATACAGTCTTTGTCTTCAAGGGCCTCACAGTCTAAGTAAGAGGAGAAGAAAAACTAACAGAAAGGTAAAAGCTCAGTGTGCATCAAGCAACTCACAAGTCAGAGCATAAAGAAGTATGCTACAGTGTGCAGTGGTAGAGGCAAGCCCAACTCTGGGCTGGACTTAGAAGATAAGGAAGCCAGGACCAGGTAGAGAGCCATTCAGGCTGTAACGAGAGAATAGGTGTCTTCAAAGATGAGGATCATGGAAGCAGAAATGGCTGGAGAGCAGGCAAGGCTAGACCAAGATAAGCCTTAAAAAGATCTTACTGAAGAATTCAGATTGCATGGGGAGCTACTGAAGACCTTTCATCCAGGAAGTAACTTGCTATTACAGAATCATAAATGAGAGACCTAAGGAAGGACTCCAGTAGTGCCTCTCAAACTTCACAGTATACCAAAGCACCCTAAGAGGTAAATGTAGATTCTGATTCAGCAAGCTGGGCAGGACTAGAGATGCTGAATTTTCGACACTATCTCTAATGCTGCTTTCAGTAGACTCTACTTTGAGCATCAGTATTAGTGAGTGCTCTCCTTCTAATCTAGTGGATTTCTGTTCTTTCTACCTTCTAGTATCACCCAGAGACCCTTCTCCCAAAGTGATAATGTCTGTGCCCAATACTGAGAGTCAACAAAACCCAAATCCTTGGGTTCAGGATAGGCCCTGACCATCTAAAATACTCTGTACTAGTCGCAGCGTACAACTAGAGTTAGATTCTTTTTCCTGAATAGAAGATATTTATAGAATTCCAGTCCTTGGTTTCTTAAATCACATTTTAATCATTATGTACTAAGGCAAATAAACTCAGTAACATTCGTACTGTTGCTGCCAAGATCGCTGTAGCCTTGCCTTTGAGAATGTCCATCAAAGTAGTAGTCAAACTCTTCATCAATAATCATTAGCTCAGTAGTTCACCCAATAAAAATTTTCTAATTTGATTCAGGAAAATTGTTTTCTCAACCAATCATAAAATTTATGACAGCTGTATTGTTTTAGATGAGGAGACATGCTAAACCTAATCTTGGCTTAAAGTTCCTCATGTAATTTGAATTTCACCTGTTGGGCAGGTCATAAAAGTTAAATATTTTATAAATGAAATAATAGGTTCCTTCACTCCATCTGTTTTCCATTCTGGCTACTGCCACTTATGCTTCATTGATTTACTGACTTGTTTTTATGATTGAGAGAGACGGGGTGCTACCAGGGAGTGTACCAAGATTGGAAATATTTTGCTTATTTATCTGCACATACCACATATCCATCCAACCAGTGCTTACACACACAGTTCACACAGCACATATGTGTGCAAGCCCACATCCACCCTGAGCAGGCTTGTAAAAGAGGCTGATAAGCATATATTCTGACACTATAGACTATGTATGAAGAACTAGCCACTCAAAAGTAACTAAAACACTGTTTTTCTAAGTGATACATAAATCATCAATATGCATAACTTCAAATAAAATAACGATAAATATAAAACAGGTTAATCAATCACAATATCTGAATGAGTGAACCGGAAACATGTTAATGCTTCACTTCAAATTATGAATACTTTGGAAACCATGTATGAACAAAGGACAGCTAGTACATATGAAAAAAACTCAGCAAGAACACATGTCTGAATGAGGTGTGCACTGTGTGATTGGTGTGTGAAATCGTCTGTGTCAAATCATAAAACCACAGTGGACACACCAACCTGCTCTCTCCTCTACTCAAGATAGCCAATCTTTGTGCTAAAGGAAAAGGGGAAGTGGAAGATTGGATTTAAAAGTGATTGGGAGAAAGAAGTTCAATAATAACAACCTTGACATTCATCCTATTTATACTGTACATGACAGTGAAGTTCAAAATTCATAAAAGATATGAAAAATACAGGGCCAGTAAAATTTTCCAAATTGAAAGTGAAAGTCCCAGTGTTCAAAAACAAAATCCATTACCCTTTAAATCAGTTTCTACCCTCTACCTTCTGGCTATACCATTATGTAAATGTTAAGAGGGAAGGCTGTAAGTCGTCCATCATTCTTTATGCGTCCTCTGGTACTTGCACTAACATACTGGTCTCCTGCTTTCGGTTCTACTCCTTCACGGTGCTCAGGGATCGTTATTCTACATTTAAAATCTAAATTTGCCACAACCTTACTCAAAAACCTCTGGCAAATTCCTCTCTGACAGAGAAAATACACTCCTTCAAGTAGCAAGTCACAACTTAAGCTAGCCTTGACCATCTCTGAACATAACCCTATATCCCATCAGTCTTCTACCCCGACCTGATGGTTGCTCTCTCTGCCTTGATGTAACAGGGGTTCTGACCCTGAGATGGCCATCCCATCCCTGCAGTAAGCCTGGGCATTTAGGCAAACACGTCCCCCCCAGTAGAACATCACAAAGCAGAGATTAGTCGGTGTCCTTGTATTGTATGTGACCACACGATGGCTAAAAGCATGTGAATCTATTAGAATTTTAACCTCTGAGCCTATATTGCTAGACTTCTAAGATGCTAGCTTTGCGTTCTTTTAGTTTTTGTTGTTGTTTCTTTGTTTTGAAAGGTTCTTTCTGCATAGCACTCACTGGCTTGGAATCCATAGTAAAGTCTAAGCTGGTGTCAGATTTCTGCTGGTGCTCTTGTCTCTGCTAGGATAATAGCTAGGGGCCACCAAACCCAGTCATTGGTTGTGGTCTTTAAAACAAGAGGGCACTAATAATATCTGGTACACAGTTTTTTTGTGACAATAAACAATTAACACCTGCCTCTGAACACATACTAGCTAGATCCAGTCGCCTTCTCCCGAGCATCTCTCCCAGATCCCAGCCTCCGAAGCTTCTCTACTCCAATTCATTTCTAAAGAACATTAAATGAGAAGTTATTTCTAAGAGGGTCTTACAACCTCTCTTCTATTTTTTTATTTTTTTATAGATGTACCACAGCTCCATTGTGGCCATATTTGCTTCTGCATTTTGTTGGCTCCATCACATCAGCCAGCTAGATGCTGCCTCAGAAACTAAGAGGAAGTTTCTGCATGTTCAGGAAGACCTAGATGCAGTCATTCACAGAGCTCTGAAGTGTCTGTGAGTAACCACTGCAATAGGTTTTCAGAGTCCACATTGAAGGCAGGTGCTGTACATCCTAGATGGCAGCTAGCATCTCCTAGGACAGTGGTTCTCAACCTTCCTGATGCTGAAACCCTTAAACACAGGTCCTCATGTTGTGGTAAGCCCCCAACCATAAAATGACTTTCATTGCTACTTCATAAATGTAATATTTGCCACTGTTATGAATTGTAGTATAAATATTTGATAGGCAGGATATCTGATACATGAACACTGTGAAAGGGTCATTCATCCCCAAAGGTTGAGAACCACTGTCTTAAGAGAAAGGAATGTGGTCCTTACAATTGCTGTGTGTTTTGAGCTTCCTGGAGCTTACAATAGCATCTCCAGAACCCTGTGAGGTCCAGTATATTATGAGTTTTTTTAAAGTCTCCATTATATACCATCCCCCTTTATTTCTGGTTATTTTCTAAATTGTTCTTTATCCAGGGTTGGGCACACAATGCCCTGTAAATGCTAACCATTGATATTATCATTGACTGTAGGTTCTTGAGCAGAAACTGTCTTGTCTGTCCTTTTTATTTCAATACAGCGTGAAAATGTAAGTACCATAAAGAGGGTCTACCAGTCTTTATGAAGCCTGGCAGACATGGGCTGTGAGATGGCTAGCATGCTTGCTGCATTTCAGTTTCAGGACCTGGTTAATTTTAACTTTTAACTGCTTGAGCTTAGTTCCATGTAGACAGACGAATGTCAGCATAATAAATAGCTGAAGAATGCCTTGTTCCTGTTTATCACAATTCCTTCTTGGCAGCTATGACCAAAAATGAAAAAAAAAACAAGTTATCAACGTCCAAGGGCATTATTTTTTATCAAGGTGACTGCAACCAACAGTCTATTGTTACTCTTTTCTTTTCCCTTCATTGTAAGTCAGATCTCCTTCTAAGCATTTATTCTGAGCAACTGCAATTTGTGATTCCAAGTGGCCAGCCTCACTTTGGCTCAAATAAACTCTTTGTTCCCTCGCTTGGTGTGCCTCAACTTGCCTTTTTAGGTTGGCAAGTGCTTCACACAATGTGTGGTGCTCATAAAGGCTCTGATTAATATTGCATGAGTTAACAAATTATGATTATAATTAGCAATTGTATAGTGATTTATAGCTCACACAGAACTTGCTAATTCATCCCCCTAATTATTTTTCAAAATGATGCTGTAATACAATTCGCCTTATTTTCTGTTGAAGACTGTGGGAATCAGAGAAGAGAATACGGCTTGCCAAGGACACAGACTTAATGACAGAGCCAAGACTCAAACCCATGTGTTGTTTTGCTTTGTTTTCTCCTTGTTGCTGCTCTTGCTGTTGTTGTTTTTTTTTAAATCTAAATTGGATAGATAGTCTTTTGCTATGTGATGATTTGTTTGATTAATTAGCTAATTTTGACATAGGAATGTTATCTGGATATGTGCCGCTCAAGGGAAGACGTCTGCTTTTGTTGTCTTGCTGGCAACTGCATTGGAGCCTTCTTTAACCTCAGAAAACCCCACACAACCATGATTCAGAGGTATAGCTAATCCAGGAGCCAGAGGAGAAAGTAAGGATGTGTAGAAGTAACTGCTTGCAGAAAGGGATCGTCTAAAATCAGTCCCATACAATGAGACACCAGCAATCCTGATGGCAGTTTCCGGGGGAACATATGTAATTGGATAGATAGCTTCCGAGAACACTCAAAAGTTATCGCATTCCAGCACTGAATATATGGGAGTGTGTTATTCTTTCAGGAAGTCTTGGCTGTATTAGAGTTTCAGATGATGAATGGGTCAATGAAAACATCTCGGAAGATCCCTTGTCATTTTTACTACCTACCTACTCCAAGAAGTTCCAGCCGAGTTATTATTCTGCAGTTTAAATATCCTTAGACATGAAAGGTTCCAAAAACCCATGCCTCATGCTCAAGAACATCCTCATAATTTAGACACAAGTTTTTTATTAAATGTGCAAAGGTGTGAAATTTATATGCCTCATAAAGCCTCCCCACTTCCCTTCTCTGGGTGGCTGGTTTGTCTCAGGCCTCTTCATACTAAGCCACTATTAATGTTGCTTTACATAATGGGGCCACGGCTACCTAGATGATTTGAATATTTTAAACCTCCTGTTAAAGGGGGAGATGAATGCTTTCATGTGTCTGACCAGTGACCTTCCAAGAATTAAAATAAGGGCAGTCAGCTCCCTCCGCTCTGACATACAGCTCAGAAGAAGAGCACACCGACCACTAGACCACAGACTGCAGGAGGTCGTTTCTTCAAGTAATGACTTTTCCCTCCCTGATTAGCATCTTAACAGCATATGGATTCAAGGTAATTGAGAAGCACAGCCATAAGGTCATGTCAAAACTGCCAATAAAGGGACAGAGAACTTGAGAAATTACATGGTCATTCTCAAAAGTGCATGAGAACGCCAGTTTTCTCTCCAATATTCCTCCTTTGGGATACCCTCTAAGGGCCTCACAGGACTCCCTCTTTGGGGTGGTGGGGAGAATTGCAGTTGTTAGAGCTCAGATAATTTGCCAAATGAGACAATGTGTACGAATTCACTGTTTCTTTAAAGGGGTTTCGTTTTTTTAAGGTATGGAGATCTATAAGTGTTCTTTCTAAAACTATTAACTACTACATGTTTTAAGAATAATTTTCATATAGTGGTACTGGAGTTTAAATGTGAAATGCCCCCCATAGGCACATGGATTTGAACACTTGGTCCCAGCTGGTGGCTCTGTTTGGGAAGGTTGTGGAGATTTAGGGAGGCAGAGCCTTGCTGGAGGAAGGCACAGGTCATTCTGGAGGGGCGTTGTGGTTTCACTGCCCAGCTCCACTTCCTGTTTTCTGCTCCGTGACTGTGAATGCAATGTTATCAGTCTGTCTCCCCCGATGGCTGCTGCCATGCCTTCCTCTCAAGGATGGGATGAACCCTTTGAACTTGAGGCCAAGTGACCCCTTCTTTCCCCACATTGGCCCCTGTCAAGTATCTCGTTAAGGCAAGAAGGAAAGCAGCTCATACAGATGGGAAGAGTGTTTCTCTTCCCCAGCGCCCCCTGTTGGAGGAGGAATGTCTCTTTAAAGCTCTCCCCTCCCCCTTACAGTCTAATGAAGAAGGAAGGCCACAGACTGTGTTCTGGTTGAAGATAAAGCTATGAATTAAAAGCATAGCTAGTGGGGACGGTTGAGGATAAACAACTGCTATCATGAATGGCATTAATATAAGCCCTGTTTTGTATGTTTAATGGATCTCTTGTCATGAGTCAATGCACGGCAGGAAAAGGATTAATTAAAGAAAGGAAATCATCCCATGATGTAAACACTGTACTGGCTGTGAACACAAGAACAATCCTTATATAGTGCGTATATCTTAGGAATGTATAAAACACATTCCTAAATGTATTTAATCTAGCTGTGCTGTATTCTGAGAAGTACTACCTGTCTCGGGAATGGTATGACACATGGAGGCAGGGAAAGCGGCTTGGCTTGAGCTTTGTCTACAAAGGATCAAACAGCAAGTGAGGATTTGGTTATCAGATGACATAGACAGAAAGACATGGATCTCATCACCTATGGTCAGACACTTTGCTCACCCTTGATGCAGCAAGAAGGGGCTTGGTCCTGCCTCAACTGAATATGCCAGGCTTAGCGGTCCCCCCATGGGAGAACTTACCCTTTTGGAGGAGGGGATAAGGAGTGGGGGGTGGAGGGAAGGGGAGAGAAATAAGAGGGGGAATCTGTGGTTGGTATGCAAAATGAATAACAAAAATTAAAAAAAGAAAGACATGAAGAGCCACTTGTCTTCAGGTACACATGCCTTCCTAGATCTCTCTGAGGTAGAAAAGTGACTATGGGTCCCATGAACACAGAACTGCTGACATTCTGACATCTACAAAGTCTATGTCAAGAACCATTCAGTCACAGCACCCAGAAAGCAGAGGCAGGTGGATCCCTGGAAGTTCAAGGCCAACCTTGTCTATAGTAACTTTGAGAACAGTCAGAGCTTCATAGTGAGACCCTGTCTCAAAAAAAAAAAAAAAATCAATCAGGTTCTAAAAGAAAAAAAATAAAAATCACTCACAGCACCAAAATTTATAGTTTAGAATTTTGTATTATATCATAGTCATGACATGTATGAGTTATGTACAGCTGCTTGGGGCCCAGGTGCCACAGGTTAGACACACTGAGAGAGGAAACCGATCCCTATAGATGGACATGGGGTTTTCCTGGTGGGAACACAAAACCCAAACTGTAAAGGATCAAGGGAATGGGCATCTCACTGAAACAGTGATCTATATGGAGACCCCTCTATCTAGTGTGGCTTATTTTATCTGCTGACTTTCTGAAAACAGTCTACTTAGCATCCACTATGAAAGGTCTATTTGCACCTTTGAAATTCTCTTTACTTACTCCCCAACCCTTAACAAAAAGTCAACGGCTGTTCAAGATAATGTCGTTCACAGAGTTCTGTAGAGCGAAAGTCCAGGCAGGAAGAGAAGGGTGGGCCTTACACAGAAGCCACATCTACGAAAATAAGACAGTGATTCAGGGCTGTGAGTACTGAACAGGGAAACGTGAGTGTGAACAGAAGAGAAAAGGCAAATCCTGATTGTTTCAGAGAAGCAGGCATCTTGCAGACAGTCGCTGAGCGGATACTGGGATAGACCCTCTTCTGAGGAGTGTTTTAGAGGAGGTTTACCCTTGTTTACATCGTCATCCGTTACGAGGCTTGCAATTACCATTAAATTCTTCCATAAATATTTATGGTATTGGAAAAATGGAATAATCTGTTCATTCTACATATAGCTGTTAAATGCTGACAGCATTCAGTAAAGTATATGATACTCTCCCCAAATATATAATAATCCTTACACCTGAGTGTTAATGCACATTATTCCTGTAACTCCCACACAGAATATGGGAGTTCATACATACATACATACATACATACATACATGCATACATACATACATACTAGTTGCTGCTCCTGCAGAGAACATTAGGCTCCGGCTAGGGGAGAGTGTAATCCAGAACTTTTCAGCCCAAACAGGCTCGTGCTTTTTAGAAATTCCAGTCTTCTACCAAAGATGACTATGCCAGGTTCAGTTCCAGTGAGCTGCCACTCACCTTCTGGCCTGAGTCACAGGCTGGCTATGAAGCATGTGCAAGATATATTTCTCTGAGAGCTATTAAAGTTAAAATCAAACTGTGAACCAATGGTGGAGGAACCCCCATGGGGCTGGATCTGGCCCTCTGGATAAGTAAGACAGTTGATTAGCTCGAGCTGTTTGGGAGGCACCCAGGCAGTGGAGCCGGGACCTGTCCTTGGTGCATAGGCTGACTTTTTGGAGCCTGGGGCATATGCTGGGACGCTTTGCTCAGCCTTGGTGTAGGGAGGAGGGGACTGGCCCTGCCTGGGCTGAGTCTGCCAGGCTGGGCTGACGCCCCAGGGGAGACCTTGCTTTGGAGGAGGTGATAGTGGGGGGTGGATTGAGGGGTAGGGCTGGGGGGTGGGAGGAGGGAGGACCAGGGAATCTGTGGCTGATATGTGAAATTAAGTTAATTATAAAATAAAAATACTATTAAAAAAAGTTAACATCAAAGATAAAAACCCAAGGAAGAGGAAAGTTACAGGTAAAGGCAAGTGAAGACATATGTGGAAGTGGTAAGAAAGGAGACAGAAATGGGCAGAGGGCAGTGACCCCAAAGCAGCATTTCTATGAATGTAATCGTTGGAGAAAAGGGACTCCAGAGAGAAGCCTGGACTCTGCCTCCTTGCTGTCTCTAACCCTTGTAGATATAACTGAAATTGAGGGGAGACACCCGGAGTCCTCATGACTGGACCAACTGGATGAACTAGATCACCCCCTCCCATACTTCATCCCAGGTTCTACCACAAGTCTTTTAAGAAGCCTTCAGAATAGCAGCTCAGCTGTGCCCATGCCCCAGGGCCGCTCCTGCTACACATTAGCTATGTCCCTTCCTCTTAAGTTTCCATCTGTGAACATACAATACATTTTCCTCTAAAACTCACCCTCTTCGATCTATATTTTTTTTCTTAGAATCTGTGAGATAAGATTGTAAAAGTCACTGGCTCAGGATGGCTTTGGTGGCCACTGAGACTTTTTGAGATGCTAGCATCCAGAATTTAGCACACCAAGAAGCAGGAAAGGCCTCACCAAGCTCCAAGGTACCTTGAAATGCTCTCACAAACAGAAGATTAATGGAAGAGAGAAGATGCAAATAGTAGAACAATAGAATCCATTGTCAAGAGACCTTAGTGAAGGCAGACAGAGTGAGATTTTTCAGCCCTAGGTCCAATTATTTGGGTCACAGAGACTGAAGTTGCAAGCACAGGTCTGCATGGGTTTGCACCAGGTCCTCTGTGTGTATGCTGCGGCTGTTAGCTTGTTGGTTTTGTGGGACTCCTAACAGTGGGAACAAGTATTTTCCTGACTCTTTTGTCTGCTCTTAGGACTCTTTTTCTCCTCTTGAGTTGCCTTATCCAGCCTCAATATGACGGCATTTCTCTAGTCTTGCTGTGTCTTGCTTTGTCATATTTGGTTGTTGTCTTTTGGAGCTCAGCTCTTTTCTGAAAGGAAACAGAGGGGGAGTGGGTCTGGGGGAGAGGGGAAGTGGGTAGAAGCTGGGAGGAGTGGAGGGAGGGAAACCTATGGTTGGGATATAGGGTATGAGAGGAGAATCTATTTTCAATTAAAAAAAAATTAAATTTTAAAAAAGTTCAGAATCTGGGCTGACAGATGCCCGGAAAGTATTGAGGCCACTGCATGCTTCTAAGCCCTGATGTGTTCTCTCCCGAGACTGAACAACTCATTAAAATGACAATGAGTAGGCCCACCTTAGCAAAATAAACCGTGTTTTAAAATAGATATTCAAAACACAAATTCAGAAAAACAAGCCTTAAAAAGAAATGAATGCACATTCGCAGCCACCAGGTTTTATGCACAGATAGTAGAACAGCAGTAAGACTGGGTGTTTGGCTAAAATACTCTGTTTTTCACTGAACTTGGGGTTGACACAGGCACATCTGTGCATACTTGTGCTGCAGATAGATGCTACATGGTAAACCATAGCAGTCAAAAAAAAAATGAGAGAGATGTGATTTCTAAGAGAAGGCTGAAAGATAAAACTGAGGTTTTGTCTCACACACACACACCCCCACACACAAATAAGTGTATTACATTTTCATGGCTTTTCTTTGGGGGCAAGAGAGGTATTTGTTCTATTTGAGGGAGCATGGCAATTTATCCCAGACATTTTTATAGGTGCCGCCAGCTTTCGCTTCAGCTTCCCTTTATTTGAGGAGTTTTTATAATGGAAAAAAAAAATCATTCTTTATCTCCCTGACTCACGCTTCTTCTATTCAATGAAAACTCTGGTGACTCTGCTAAGGCTATAAATATAATCAATGGAGCTATTGATGTGATGTGCCTACAGATAACATGGAGCTTAGCTTAGAAAGTTTTGGGTATTTTTTTTATTTATTTAACTCGTTTTAAAACCTTTCAAACTATTTATTCATTCCCAGAAATTATTGGATCCTATCTATTTGATTAATTCAGTCTAGATATAGAATGACTATCTACTGACTTCAGAAGATGTTGGAGATTAACAATTTATTTTCAACCCTTCAAAATACTTACAAAAATTAGTGTATGTGTGCCTGAGCTCTTTCATTAGCACATGTCACCAAGCCTGACGATCCTGAGTTTGATCCCTGAGACTCACAAGGTAGAAGAAAACAACCAACTCCCAAAAGTTATCCTCTGACCTCCATAGGCACACTGTATCATACATGCGCATGCACACACACACACACACACACACACACACACACACACGAACTTACTACATATAAAACAATACACACAAAGTAAACAAAATGACAAAATGTAGCACAATTATTGAATTACTGTTGACTAAGGGAAATATCCCAAGGAAATTTTAGCTTATAGAATCAAGAAAGTTCAAGGACAATAAATTCCACATAGCCTCACAATCTTGGAAAAGGAAGGTCCTTTGTGTCCTTTCTGCGAGACTTTTCACAGGATGCAGACAGCCAATTCCAGATTACTACATGTTAAAGAAGGGGATATGGGAAGTAAAGAAGCTGAGAGCAAGAAAGAGAAAACATTATTTTGCTGTTAGCAAGTTTGATACCATTGGCCGAAGAGTTCGATAACCGTATGTAGGGACCCCAGCCCACTGTTTTCTACCCCAACTCTATACTCCTTTGCTTCACACTTATTCATGGTCAAGACAAGAAAGACAGGGTCATCACCACCAAAGATAGCTGCAGCCTGGAAAAGCTACCCTGGTTCCTCCCAAGTCCAAAATACGTGCATCCTTCCCTGGGCATGCTGTTCCCACAGCGGAATGGGTACCCCGCTTAATGTCTATGCGGTATTCACTGGTGTTTCTGTCACTAGATGAGGTGTTGTGAGGTGAAAGGTCTGTGGAGCCACTCTTACAATTCCTAGTAGAAACATCTAGGCCTACTTCAATCCAAAGCTGCTGGGTTTTTCCCCCTCTTCATGTAACCCCAGTGGGCTGGGGTCCCTACTCCAAGATA
Organism: Peromyscus californicus insignis; assembly: GCF_007827085.1. Classification (NCBI taxonomy): domain Eukaryota; kingdom Metazoa; phylum Chordata; class Mammalia; order Rodentia; family Cricetidae; genus Peromyscus; species Peromyscus californicus. The sequence continues at coordinate 9,992,585 of NW_026294492.1, forward strand.
CTGACCATCACCTACATAGAATAGGAACTACCAAAAGACATAATCAGGATCGCGGTTACTTTTGAAAAAGGGCTAACACGCAGGACTTTTCTGATTCATCTGTGTCTCGTATATCGCATAGCCAGCTGCTTGGTGCTTGTAACTGAGAATGGGCTTGGGTATGAACTACAATATTTAGAAGGGAAAATGAAAACTATTCTAAAAGTCCTGGGATCCAATTCACTTTGCAAAGTTGAACACATTGTCTGGAATTTGGAGACTGTGAGACTTGGATGAGGTGACACAGAAGTGCTCAGAAGTGCGGTCTCCTCCCTTCCTACTCTCCATCCAGCAGCTCAGGTCTATCCTGAATACCTGATTGCTGTGAGATGTTCTGTATGTCAAATATGTTGCTGATTGGTCAATAAATAAAACACTGGCTAGGCAGGAAGTATAGGCGGGACAATAAAGCTGGGAAGTGGAAGGCTGAATCAGAGAGACACTGCCAGCCGCCATGATGAGAAACAGCACGTGAAGATACCAGTAAGCCATGAGCCACGTGGCAAGGTATAGATTTATAGAAATGGATTAATTTAAGCTATAAGAACAGTTAGCAGGAAGCCTGCCACGGCCATACAGTTTGTAAGCAATATAAGTCTCTGTGTTTACTTGGTTGGGTCTGAGCGGTTGTGGGACTGGCAGGTGACAGAGATTTGTCCTGACTGTGGGCCAGGCAGGAAAACTCTGCTACACCTGATCCTGGTTCAGCGATCTTATGCCAACGCATAGTGATCATCCCGTCCTCCAAGAAACACCTCTGAGAAGGTCCCGTTCTGGAAGCAATGACGTTCTTCCCATCATAGACAACTCCCACCTCCCAATGCCCTGCCAGCCCCACAGGCCAGAGCTGCAGTAAACAAAACCAGGAGAGGGGTTGAAGGCTGACTCAGCAAGTCTCAGACTTCCATTCTGGAGTGCCGATGACAGACTGAAAACGTCTGTTAGAAAGCCGTTTATTTCCCCAAACCCAGAAGCCTCACCTCTGAAGCCAGATGAGAAAGCTGATGAGAAATCAATAGTATCTGATTGTAAACCTGTCAAAATGATAGTGACTGGAGTACATTAATGGCGGCTCTCGGGTATCGATTCTTCCCCCTTCCTTTCTCCATCATCGCCCATCACCTTCATACTAATAGCAGATTCTTTTTTCTAAATTAATCTCCAGACCAGGGAAATCAATAGCATTTACCATGTGTAATTTTTTTTTCTTTTTTCTTTTTTCCTTAGAGGCAGCACTTCCCACTGCTTCGGACTCCAAGACAGCTGCCCTCTGCAGAGATATGGTGTGAGAAAGGATTTTTGATTTTCTAAATGTGGGCTAGGGCTTAAGCATGAAAGTTTCTTGGCATGCAAACTTCCAAGGGAGAAGAAGAAATTTCATGGGCCTCCTGGACGTTTAAAAGATGGAAATCTGATTTTGACATAATTGGAGGTTTTGGAGCAACGAAGACAAGTTGAACCAGCTCAAGTGTCCTTGAGGGCTGGGGTGAGCGTTTCTTTCCTTCCAAAGCCACAAAATTAGGCTATAAATGAAATCTATTTATATTAGATTTTTAGGAGGGGCCTGAAGGGATATATATTTCTCTAAATGCTGTTTTGGGTTGTAGCTTAAAAGTTATCACTTCAATGATTGCCTATTGCTTTTAATCCAATTTTTATATGATTTAAACAAAAATTTGTGACACTAAAGGAAAAGTACTAGTTTATAAAAGAAGTGGGAACCAGTCGGTGGTGGCACATGCCTTTAATCCCAGTCCTCGGGAGGCAGAGCCAGGTGGATCTCGGTGAGTTCAAGGCCAGCCTGGTCTACAGAGCGAGATCCAGGACAGGCACCAAAACTACACAGAGAAACCCTGTCTCGAAAAAAACAAAAACAAAAAAGACGTGGGAATAACATTGCTTTTGTAAGTCACTTGAAAAACACCATTCTGGTTATGTTCTTCATTCTAACAATGACATACTGATCTCAGCATGAAAGCAGAAGCCAAAGTTCACTCCAGTGGAAGGAAACAATTGTCTGATGATAATCACTAGTAATGGCTAAATCTATCTGGAATTTATTGAGCACTGACATCTACGATCAGTCTGGACAGGCACTTCATGTTTCTAACTCTTGGACCAAACTCATATGGTCACTACTATTAGAATCCATTTAAAGCTGGGAAAACAGGGCTATGAAATGTGAGGTCATTTATCCATGATCGCACAGTGAATTAATTATAAGATCCCACAGGCTTCACCTTCCAAATGATTCATGTACAATCTCAGGCCTGAAGATGACCTAACGATGGATCTGTTCATTGTGAAGCAAGACATGTCTTACAAAGAGGCAGGTGACATCATACAGCATAAATATTCAGTTGTTCTTTGAATGTGAGATTAAGAAAGGTGAGGATAGTGGGGAAGTCATTAGGAAAGACTGGAAAGGTGTTTTAAATCTAGTTTCATTTTATTCATGTGGATGTTTGTATGAATGCATGCAACATGTGTGGGTGCCCGCATAAGAAAGATATAAGAGCATGAGATATTGGAGCTGGAGTCACAGGAAGCTGTCAACCACCTGGTGTGGCTACTGGAAACTAAACTTTGGTTTTCTGGTAGAGCAGGATACACTTTTAACTACTAAGCCATCTCTCTAGTCCCCATCAAAGAGTATAGGAAATAAAGAGACTATTTCAAGTAGAACTGGTTCATATGAATCAAAGAAGTAGGAAGGCATGGGATAGGATGGGGGCCATCAGTTATGGAAATATGAGTTTTTATTTATTGGAACCAGAAGAAATGAAGCTAGGAAAGATGGGGAGCTTGCACAGGGAAGTGAGCTGATTCTTCAGCCAAGAACTTAAAATGTAGTGCTAGGGTAGAGAATATGAAATTAAAAAGCAGTAAAATAAATGTAGTTGGATACAAAGTCCCACCCCTCGCTGAGGAGCTGTGCCGGGAGAGGGAAAGTCAAGACAGCTTCCTTTAAGTGTAGAGCCAATAGTCAATAAACCACATGTCAGTGTAAAACCACACATCCAAGAATACTTTGGGCCGCATAAATTGGACCTGATGGGTTTCTGGAAAAGAAGACACTGTTAGGTGGATGAAGAATGGAGCTGGATCTAGGAAGAGTTGGGAGGTGGGAGGCTGGATGGGACCTAAACATACTGTATGAAGTTATCAAGAAAAATACAAAACGGAGACAAATAATACCCACATAAAGTTATTTCAGTGTCTCAATGATACACAATCAAGACCTAGATTCCCAGGGCAGAAGAAAGACATGGGAAACACACTGTGAAAAAAGACTTGGAAGTTGGATGTGGAGACATACTCGAAAACACAACACCCTGGGGGTTTAAGTAGGAGGATTTTGTGATTAAAGGCAACCTAGGCTACTGAAGCATCATTAGGGAACTGAGGACAATGTGATGAAGGATGTAAGAATCGCTAATTTGCATCATTTGTTCTCCATTACATTTCTTTCATGTCTATATCTCAGAATGTCTCTGGAAACTTATCAAGTTACAAGCTCTTCTATTCATTCCATAGATGAGTGTTCAAAAGCCTGAAGCATTTCAGGGACTTGCTGGGTTTTTTGTTTGTTTGTTTGTTTGTTTGTTTGTTTGTTTCAGAAGCCTGGAACCCTTTATGGAGTCATCAGCGTAGTGTAATATGAAACAGGAGACAACAACCAAAGACCAACACGGAGCATAAGGCATATGGAATTTTCTAGACAAAGAACTCAAGCTCTGTGGTATAGGCTTCACACTCTGGTCTTACCGATAAGTATTCCTACCCATTGCATCACGCCTTACTCCCCTCCAGCAGCTCAGGGGCCTGCCCACAATTCCCTGCATCACCACATGCTCCCTTCTGCATCACCTCAGTGCAGCAATCACAAGAGCCTCTCAAAATATAATCGCTCACATCAGTCCTCTCCCCCTCTGAGTAGACCCGAAAGCTCAAGGTCAACCCAGCAAACTGCCTTCTGATCTCTCTGACCTTAATGCCGTATCCCCCAGCTGAGCTCTTTCCACTAGCTGATGTTCAAACTCTCTAAGAAGACTCCGACCTCCAGGCCAGGTCTCTGCCTCTTCTGTCTAGGGAGTTTTCCCTGGAGAGCCAATCTTTTTGTTCACCCCATGTCAGCCCTTCTCTGGTTTTCCTTAGATAACAGCCTTGCCTCCCTTATCATCTACAGGGCTCCACAGAACGCGTCTTGCCTGTTACTATGTTTCACCGATACTATTTGTTTCTCGACTCCCAATCCTGGACTATTGCCTGATGAGAGCAGATTTTATTTGTTTTGCTTACTGCTATTTCCCAGTGCCTGCAAGGCTTCTTGTGTGTCCTGGGATTCTTAAAACACATTGTTTGAATGGCTGGCTGGCTGGTTTCCACAGCATTGTGGGAGTTTTGTTTGTGGACTGTTTTCAGTGCTAGAGTACATAACTCTTTCATGATCAGAAAAGTCCATTTCTTTGGCACCTTGTCACCCATCCACACTCAATGTCCTGACAAATGCAGGTCATAGTGACTTCCCAATATCATCCCCCTCAGACACCTCCCTTCCCCACTGAATGCGGGTCTGGACTGTGACAGAAGTGGAATGGAGAAGATGATGCTTCCTGTATACTCACACGTGGCTCCTCACTAGCATTGTTAACTGGAGCACTGAATCTCTACCCACCCAGGAAACACTTCAGTAAGACAGAGAAAACCTACCTTCCTTCTACACTTGCAACCCGGGTGATCTGATGATTATGTGGGATATGAAATACAGTTGTTGGATGAGTGCAAATGTATGGACTTGTGCTCAAAATTCAACATGCAGGATAACTCCAGGAAGTGCCTCTTAATCATGAGGTTGTTCTCCATGTATCTAATCTGAGCCTGGATTTGGAAGTCCATCTGTAAGTCTATTCTCTGTGTTCCCCTAGAAACATAATTCCAGGGGAGGAGACCTTGCCAGTCTATTGTAACTTGATTTGAAGAGCTTGGAATTCCCAGGATGGCACTGCACACCAGAACATAGATGTAACAGAGCTATTTAAAAGTAAGCCATGATGAATTGGTCACCCATTAGGGCTTCTTCTGAATCACCATAACCAGTTAAGTATGGTTTGGGGGAGAATGATAATTTGGATCATCGTCAGGAAACTTATTTCTATCAAATGCTTACCAGAGGATGATACATTCCTGCTGTGGGATGTTCTGTATGGCAAATGTGTTGCTCTGATTGGTCGGTAAATAAATCACTGATTGGCCAGTGGCTAGGCAGGAAGTATAGGCGGGACAAGGAGGAGAATAAAGCTGGGAAGTGGAAGGCTGAGTCAGAGAGACACTGCCAGCTGCCATGATGACAAACAGCATGTAAAGATGCCGGTGAGCCACGAGCCATGTGGCAAGGTGTAGATTAATGGAAATGGATTAATTTAAGCTGTAAGAACAGTTAGCAAGAAGCCTGCCACGGCCATACAGTTTGTAAGAAATATAAGTCTCTGTGTTAACTTGGTTGGGTCTGAGCGGCTGTGGGACTGGCGGGTGACAAAGATTTGTCCTGACTGTGGGCCAGGCAGGAAAACTCTAGCTACACATTCTGCTCTGGAATTCTAAAGTTACTCAAAGGCAATTTGAAGAGGTGTGTCACCTGCTCCTAGGCATACAGGGTAACTCATGTAACCTGGAACAAAATTTGTATGTGTATGTGTGTTTGCATGTCTGTGTGTTCGTGTGTATGCATCTATGTGTATCTGTGTGTGTATCTGCATGTATGTGTGTGTGTGCACCTGTGTGTGTATGTCTGTGTGTATGTATGTATGTCTGTATGTCAATGTGTCTGTGTGTATGTACATATATGTGTGTTTGTGTGTTTGTGTGTATGTGTGTGTGTATGTCTCTGTCTATGTATGTGTGTGTGTGTGTTGTGTATGAGCGGGCATCCACATATGAAATAGCCATGGGAAGGTGCCAGGAGTCTTACTGTCTTCCACATCTCATCCCTTAATCCCCCTGCCCCCATCCCCAACAGCACTAATGTTACATGTGTGCACATGGCCACGCCCAGCCTTACCTGGGTGCTGGAAATTCAAACTCAGATCCTCATACTTGTACAGCAAATGCGCTTCCCTGTTACCTTCCCAGCACCATGGGACCAGATCTTAACCATGCAGCATGGTAATTCTGGGCTCAGGTTTTATGCACCCATTTTCTCTACTACCTTGTAAGTCCTTAAGAACAGAACTTGTATTTCTCATCCCTGTAAATCTGGTCACTAATGATGACTGACATATTATAGGAGCTGAATAAATATTTAAGAAAAGAAAGGTGGAGGGAGGTAAGGGAAGGAGGAAGACAGAGTAATAAAACAGAAGGAAGGAGACGGAAATCGTGAAGGCTGTTCCAGAGGAGGAAACACATTAAATTTTAATTCATCAATTTTAGAAACTCCTATTTCACAAGACTATCTGCCTCATTGGCAACTGAGGTTAAACATGCATGTTTGAAAATCCATAATAAAGAGAACTAAAGACATTCTTTGTCATCTTCTCCTCTGCTGAGAATGAAACGCTGTTGCCAACAGTTAGGAGCCATATTTCAAATTGAGAAGCTTCCTTGGCAGTCCACGGGTTTGAACAGACATCGATAACACTGGAGCGTCTGTGCCCGCAGTGTCTTTAGGATGTGGCACTTGTAAAAATGAGACTTTCCAGCTCATTAATTTGCTTATGCAAATAAAGCCCAGAAACAGTTAATCTCCAAAAAACAGCAACTTGAGTTTCATTCTTTAATGACTGTCTCAAGCCTGGACTTCAAGCGAAGCTAGTTAAAGGCCAAAACAAAGACCCGTCATTTCCCACCCTGGCCGCTCCAGAGAATTTGCAGAAGAAGTAACTAACAGAGTGAGGCATGTCCTAGGCATTTCTCTTCCCGGAAATGACAGAGGACATCATTATTCTGTGTGAAGGCAGGGCTGTAGCAGGCAGGTCAGCATGGCTATCAATCAACCTGGGCACAGCAAGCTGCTCCCCACGACCGTCTTCGGAGCCACAGTCGGAGTGGACTCCCTGAGTCTACACCCAGGACACCTGTCAAAGACGGTTTCATAAGTATGCTCGGCTTAAAAGCTATTGTGGTAACCAAACCTTGGTACTGCATAAATATGTTCACTTCCGTTGCCTTTTAAAATGGAGGGCTGGACAAGGAGAGAGCTGACGAAGGTAATGTTGAAAATCAGCTCTCTCAGTTCTCACTCATTCAGCCTCCACTCTGTTTCCTGCAGTGTGAAGTATGAGGCCCATCGTCTTCAGCATCCCAGTCATAGCCTGAATTATTTCACCCCCCAAAGCCTGTCTCCTTCTCCCTCTCCTCCCTCCTGCAGTCCATGCTCCAGCAAGTCCAATCCTGGGCTGTCCCTGACACCTGCTCCCCACTAGAAAGGGCCATTGGCTTGTGGATTCTTGTCCTTCATAATGCTCACCCACCCCCTTGGTTGCTTTCCCAGCCACCATCTTGAAATAATAAATGAGAATTAACCCCACATCACCACCATTCTCCCATATCACTCCATTTCTCTCTTTTTAAATCTTAGCAAGATTTAAAAAACGTTTTTGAGAACTTCGTACATGAACACTGCATCTACATCACTCCCATCCTTCCCATCCCCCACCGATGCCTCCAATGTCACCCCTTCTCTGTGTGACACACACTTTGTCTTCCTAAGCAAATCATTCATTAATTAGGGCTTGCTCTTTATACTGAATTTTCAACATTCAGCCCAAAAATGTTACTTCAGGCTGACTCTGAATAAACGTCAAGCCTCTTTACTGTGACTTACTTTACTAGCAAACTTCCACTTGAGTGATAAGCCTAAGCAGATGCGAGTGCCCCCAAAGAGGGAGATTCTCTGGCTTCTCAACCTCTCATCTCCTCGCAGTACCAGAGACATGTCAATAGAGGTGTTTAATGTGGTACAAATCTTAATTTCTGAAAATTATTGGACCTTACAGTCATTTGCTGCTAATGGGCAGTGCATGTAAGCTCAGACGTATTATTGTGACAGATAAAATAAAATGATCCTTTGTAGAGGGAAACCTGCTATGCTCTGGCATGTCTCCATGCTGGTCCTCTTGTTTATGGGCTCCTTTCCCTCACAAGAGCACAAGCTGAATGATGGCCAAGAGGACCTAGCCTCCATCTTTGTGTCTATAGTGCTTCTGTATATATCAGACACTGAGCAGATGTGTGAAGAATTTATAGGTGGAACTAGAACCTGGACCTAATAAAAGAAGTGTAATTTGTTTGCATAATGGAGCCAGAAGCCATCTGGGCTAAGTTGAATAGTCCCAGGTATGGTGGGGGAAGCTTCTGATAATTACCATGGATAATCTGATCTTGCTGATTCTCCACACCACTTGAGAAACAGGCACAGCGGGGCTGAAAAGATGGCTTAGTGCCGAAGACCACCTGGCACTCTCCCAGACAGTGAGAGTTAAGTCATCAGCACCTACCCTACCTTGGATGTCTCCAGCTCATCTGATTTTCTTCACATACTCGTGGCGCACACACATACACACACACACACACACACACACACACACACACACACACACACACACTTAAATAAAATAAATGTTTTTTAAAAAAGGAGATGAAGTACAGAACGGTAGTGTAGTGATAGATAGTAAAGGCAGAAATGGTAATGCTAGGATTTTAACTCAAGGCTCTTGGAATCGAAGGTATGGGCTTAACTACTATGTCATACTCTCCACTTACTGCTAACTTCTTTGTGATTTTAGACAAACCATTACTTTAAATAAGTCCCATTTTCTGCATGGGTAACGTAAGAGGCTTTGGACGAGCTGTTCTCTAATGTCTCCTCCAGTTCTCATATTATACAGCCCTATCAACCGTAATTAAGGAACATTTGCTTCAGAGCCAACCTCTGTGACAAGAGATAAAACAGTTACCCATTTATGGATTCTTCTCATACCAAAGAGCCTGTTTTGCAATGTAAAAACCTGTGCTTCTTTCTCAAATCCTTTAGAATTCTTTTTTTTTTTTTTTTTTTTTTTTGCAAAAGTCCAAGAAAGGGAAGCGGTACTTTTCCTTGCTGTGTGCAATAGGAAAAAAAAAAAAAAAGGCATCACAACAGAACAGGAAATTATATCCAAGCCATTTCCATTTCCATGAAAGCAGACACCCCCAACCCCAAGGGAAAAAAATCAAATCCATGTCTTATATCTAAACTCTTTGAAAGGCTCAATATGGCTACTCTGTGGTTGTCTCAACAAACCTGTGTGTCAGAGGACAGTAAAAATGCACCCATCCTTACCAACACCCCTGATGAACGGTGAAGTAATTCAAGGCCAGTATTGATACAGGGTTCACCATGTGTGTGGAATGTTCGACCAAGTGGCAAGAAGACAATGTGAGAGATGTATGAGTGAGACAAATGGGAAGAACTGCACAATGGAACCAGACCCTGAAACGCAGCCTGAGAGGAAGGCGGGACAAGGACATCAGTAAGACATCCTCTCTGAACCTTGCCCAGGCGAGAGGACCCTTTTGATCTGGCCTAGAAAAATTATCTCTGCCCAGCAGGTGGTGATAAGAAGAACCAGGAAGATCCTGTGTCGTCTATCAGTCTAAGCAGACCACAGTTAAGGGGACACCGATTCTAAAATTGAGCTGCCATTGGAACACTGGCCCAAAGAAACCTAAAACCTCCATGGAAAATCTAATCAGGGGCTTAGGGAGATCGCTCTGGAAGTAAAGTTCTAGCTGCACATACACAAGGACCTGCACATACACAAGGACCCAGTATCCACATATGGTATATGCTTATAGCCACAGTGCTGGGAGATGGGGAGAAGTAGAATCCTGGGGTCACTTGCCTGTCTAGATTACTCAGAGCACCCCAGGGCAGTGAAAGACTGCCTCAAAAAAGCAAGTATGTTTCTTGAGGAATGACACCAGAATTGGACATCTAATCTTTACATGCACATACATACACATGCATACCACCCCACATACACGTACCCTTGCACACACATAAAACATGGAATAACTACATCTAAAATATTTAAATATTGAATAGGAGTCAGTGAGAAATAATGTAATAACGGACAAAAGGAAAAATCTTTGAACATGATGGAATTAACAATACATTTTAAATAATCTGCGGGTAAGAGAGAAATAAGCAAACCCTTAAGAGCAGAACTGAAGGAAATGTGAACAAAACTTATCAAAACATGCATGGTCTAGTTAAAGAAGTGTTAAGAGGGAAATTATTATTGCATTGAACACTGACATATAAATGTTCCAAATTTCCACTCAAGAGACTGGAGAAACAGGAGCAAAATAAATCCATACCATGAAAAAGAACATGCTGTTACAGAAAATCGCTGAGTCATAAAAAAAGAGAGAATTGATTTTTAAAAAAAAACAAAAAAAAACAAAAAATACTCATTTTAAAAAGGGACCTGACCCTCAGATCCAAAGCTGCAGGATCTCCACAACACAGGGCAACAACAGGATATCCAGGAGGAGTCCCAGTGAGGGCCCAGCACCGATAGTGCAGCAGAAACCCGAGGCCTCAAACCAGACCAATGCCTCTTTGCAATGAGCACTTGCAAGGAAAGATATATGGACAAAAGGGTCACACTACAGTTTCCATGACAAGGTTTTTAACTTCTTCCCTTTTTTTTCTTTCCTTTTTTTTTTTTCTTAAATTTTGTTTTATTTGAGAAGGAGGGTGCAGAGGCTGAGGGCAGATGCAAAGGGACAGGGAAATGAATGGGATCAAGATACATGATGTAAAAGGACACATAGAGTAAAAAAAAGAAAGTAAAAAAGTTAATGAAATATAACTACCTTTAAAGGGAATCACAGAAAAGGAAACACTGATCACTAAAAAAATGGATCAGAACCATAGATCGTCTGTCTGTTCCAATCTATTTTTAAAAGGCAATACTACAAACTCCACGCTCATGAGCTTGGTAACATGGAAGAAACGAATCATTTGTCTCCGAAGTGCACTAAGATGAAAGAAATATTCACATTAGCATCATCGCCATCAAGGAAATTCTTCTTGTAATTTAAAATAACCACAAACAAGGCACCGTAATGCCTCCCAGATTCACCCCCACCTCTTTACCTCTCCCAACTCGGTAACCTCAATTTGTTTGTTGTTTGTTTTAGTTTTTGTTTTTTAAATAAACCATGTAGTCTAATTTGTACTTCTCTCATGCTCTTGGTGTTCTGGCAGAAGATCCACCTCAACCCCCAACTACCATCTCAACCCCGCCCCTTCAAAGCCCAGCCAAACACAGCTCCTCCCCCAGAGAGGCTCGAGACCGCTCCCACAAAGTATTTAAGCTGCATCCCAGAAAACTGGACACATGGTTTTCCGTCTTTTGTCCCAGTTGCCTCTCTAGGGGCGGGGGCGGGGAGGGGGTGGTGGCAGAGAATCACCGGGGAACACTTTATCCATTACACCGGGGCTTTTTCTAATTCGGTCTGATTCAGTGTGATTTGGATTGCTGTGTCGGCGGAGAGGCTTATCAGGGTGCAAAAAAACCTTTCACTTGGGTCTTGTTCCATCTACTAGTGGTCATCCTACCAGGGACTATACATTGAAGACAACTGACTCTCCCTTCCCCAGAAGCCATCAGCTGTTAAGACCTATCGAAGTGACTGGGGTAGAAATTCTTGCCTTGTTTCCAGCACAGTGTCAGGGGCATGCATGCAGTGTGACATTAACCGTAGGCGTTGTAACTGCTGATTAGGAGGATATCAGCCTTCCACTTCGTGTAGATTGCTGTCACCACGGAGTGTGATGTTAACTGTAGGTTTCATCCTGATATCATTTATTGGTATTTCCTTTAATTTTCAGTTTTCGAAGAGATTTTACCAAATAGATTTGGATGCTGCCGAATGCTTTTTCTTCGTCTGTCAACATGGTAATACGGCTTCAGTTGACAACGGTCAATAAAGTGAATTGCATTGATTGGCATTCAAATGTTAATTCAATCTTATATTCCTAGGTAAAATGTCACTAGTTCATGTTCTTTTTAAACATAAGGTGTCAGAATCAATTTCTTGAAATATCATTTCAGATTTGGGTATCTCTTTTTCTCACTGCTGTAACAAAATGCCAGGCAAAAGCAATTTCAAATGGAAAAGGTTTATTTTGTCTCGGGGTTTAAGGTAGGAAACACTTCCTTGGGCTCATGTTTTAAAGGGACGGGTTTATTCCGGCTCATAGTTTGAGAGTAGGAAGGGTTTATCTGGACTCGTGATCTGAGGACTGTAGTCTTTGATAGTACGGAAGATGTGGTGGTGAGGGCAGCATTAGCTGGGTGACAGGAGGGTGACACTTAATCAGACAGAGGTATCACACTTAAGAATCAGAGAGAGGCACCCTGATGCCTGACTTATTTTCTCTTTTTTGTTCATTTCAGAGCTGGTGTCCACATGTTAATACTGCCCACCTTTGGTTAAACCCTCACTGGAGAGACGGTTTACAGGTTAGGACAGCATTCTGCTCTCACAGATGTCTGTAACTCCAGCTCCATGGGATCAACACCCTCCTTTTTTGGCATCCCCAGGTATCTGCACACACACACACACACACACACACACACACACACACACACCAAAGAAACAAAACAAACAAACAAATAAATAAATAGAAGTCTATTCTTCTTATTTAAAATTAACTTCTCTGGAAATGTCCTCCCAGACACACACTCAAAGGTTTCTTCTCTCCTGGGGATTCTCAGTGCCTTCTTGACAAGTTTACCCATCACAATTGCTATTTGTCTCTAACTTTTTTTTTCTGCAATAGCTGTCTACCTTTCTATCAGAAATATTTCGAACATCACAGAAAATTGTGAAGTTTCACTCTTCCTTAATTTTCTAAAACAGTTTTGTAGAATTGGCGTTGTTCTTCTGCTGAATGTTCAATAGAATTCCCCTGTAGGCATCTGCAACTTTTCAACATGGAAACATTTTAGTTGTAGTCTGTGTGGGGGTGGGTATGTGGATGGGTACATGGATGGATGGATGGATGGATGGATGGATGGATGGATGGAAAGACAGACTAGACAGATGATAATTGATAGATAGATAGATAGGTAGATAGATAGATAGATAGATAGATAGATAGATAGATAGATAGATAGATAGAACATGATAGATAATAGGTGGTGGGTGGATAGATAGATGATAGATAGATAGATAGATAGATAGATAGATAGATAATAATTGGCAGGATAAAAAATGATAAACAGACAGATAAACAGATAAGATACAGCTACTTCAGTGATTTTGATCATTTTTGCATTTATTATTCCTAATATAGGTGGTTAAACTTTTTGGCATATAATTATTATTTTAAGATTTGTATGGCCTACAATGATATCAATTCTTATTTCTGATATTTGTAATATTTTTCTTCCACTAAGACCAGAGATTTACCAATTTTGTATCACCCTCACAAAGAATTTTATCAGCTTTTGGTTTATTTGTATTTCTAAATTGTCTTATTGATTGATGTTTTATTTAATTATTTCTTTTGTTTATTCTGCTACATATATTTTGCCCTGTTTTAGTTTCTAGAGGAAAAAATTAAGCTCCTTGGTTTGACACAATTTTATTTATATATATGGATATATCCATTGATGTCTATGACATGATTTCTAAGCCCAGTCACTGTTTAACTTTCCTCACTGGAAATACCAGCTTGGGATAGGGTTAATGCTCAAATCTACTCAACGCAGAATGTTTTTGCTTTTTCTTGGATTTCTTCCTTGACCTATATATTGTTTAGGAATTGGCTATTTAGCTTCTAAATATTTAAGAAAATTTCACTTACTACTTTTCTGCTATTGAATTGTAATTTAATTAAATTACAATCAAAGAACAAAATTAGTCGTACTTCAAATCTTTCTGTTTATTCTAGCTTTTCTGTCACGTGTTTTGAGATCTCTCTTAAAGGAAGTTCCAGTTTTGCATAAAAGTATGAGTATTCTGGTGTGATTGGTTGTCTGTTCAAAACCGTCATTTGATACAAGTAGCTTCAATGCTGCTTAAGGAAGTAGACTCTATTAGTTGTGTGTGCTGATTTATCAACTGAGAGAAAAGCACTGAAATTTCCTAGTACACTTATATGTTTGTTTCTGATGCAGTTGCATTTTTTTTTGCTTTATGCATTTTGAAGCACTTTTGGATGTGTATGTGGTTTGTGTGTATGTGTGTGTGTGTGTGTGTGTGTGTGTGTGTGTGTGTGTGTGTGTGTGTGTTTGCATGTGTGTGTCCATGCACACAGGCATATCCACGCACACGTGCATATAGGGCCCACGTTTGACACTAGACATCTTCCACAGTCTCTCTTTGCCTTATGCTAAGGCAGGGTCTGTGGATGACCTTGGGCCTTGCCATTTTGGCTAGTCTGACTAGTTAGCCTTAATCCTGAGATTTCCTTTCTCCGCCTCCTATCCACTGGGATCGCAGCTAGGCCACCATGCACACCCTGCTTTTTCACGGATTCCAGGGATTTGAACTCTGGTCTTCAGGCTCTCGGGGTAAGCAATTTACCAGTTGAGCTTTCTCCCCAGCCTTGACGCATTTTTTATTTTTTTAAACATTTTTTTCATGTACCAACCACAGTTTCCCCTCCCTCCCCTTCTCCTGCTCCCTCCCCCGACTCTGCCCTTTGAATGTATACATATTCTTAATAAATCAACAAACTTTCATTCATAAATTGTACTTTACATCCTGCAATAATGCTCAGTGCAGAGACCACTTGGATGATATCGGATTATGGTATATATACTAACTCAGAGTGTATTTCACCATCCTGTTGTCAATTTTATCTCCTTTTATCTTTCTCTTTAATGTGTGTCCTGTAGTCAAAATCTATAGTTCAGTCTTTTTTTTTCCCAAATCTGGCATATTTTGCCTTTTAAACGGAATGTTTGAGCCATTCATGGGTATGTGTTCATTAGCACGCATAGATATATATTTTTCGCTTTGGAAATTATTTCTATTAGCCTTATTTGTTTGCTTGTTTTTCTCTTCTTCTCATGCACATACAATCCTCTTCTAGATGGAGTGTTTTTAGAGTTCCATGCTGTATCTGAAGCTACTTGGTCATTGACATTTTATCAGGATAGGTGTATCTATCACAGGATTCTTTCTAGTCAGAACATTCCCTCGGGATGTAATGAACCTTACACATTTCCATTTCCCTGTACCTGTCGTCCTACCTTTCACTTTTACTTTTTTTTATATATATATATAAATTCCATACTCTGTTTCTATTATTTTGCTTTTTTACAATTAAATTGGTATAAGTACATGTAAACTATACGTTAATGTCATTTGTGTTTCTAAACCCTATGATTGCAATTCACTTGATAATGTTATTAGGGGAGGGGTGCTTTTGCTTGGATTTACTGCTGTTATTGTGGGATGGATGTCTCAGTGACTTTGTCGTTGCTGTGGTAAAACACGGTGACCAAAAGCAACTTGGGAATGAGAGGGTTTGTCTGGGTTTGTATCAGCTTAAAACCCTCAGGACATATGTCATCACTGAGGGGAGTCAGGGCAGGAACTGAAGCAGTGGCCTTTGAAGAATACTCTTTAGTGGTTGGTTCCTTTTGGATCATACAGCATGCTTTCTTACAGCACTTAGGACCACATGTCCAGGAGAGCATCACCCACACTGGCCTCTGCCCTCCCACATCAATCATTAATCAAGAAAATGTCCCACAGACTTGTCTACCAACCAATCTGGTAGGGGCATTTTCTCAATTGAGATTCCATCTTCTCAAATGACTCTAGATTTTATCAAGTCAACAAACTAACTAACCAGGACATTAGGTTTTTTATATATTTGTTTGAAACAGGATCTTGCCATGTCGCCTAAGCTGCGTTCAAATTCAATGCACATGATGGGATGACAGGCATGAACCACTAGGTCGGACTTAAATATTTCCCCCTAAGAATTTCCTCTTACCCACTTCTTTAGAAACTCCCATTACTCATCTACTTGGTTGCTTAGAATTGGTGGCTCTAGAGCCCTAGTCACTTTTTCCAGTCTTCTGTGTTTCATTTTGAGTTCTTTATAGTGATATGACTTCAGATTCGCCAGTGAAGCCTTCTGCAATGTTTAATGCATTCTAATCTCATGCATTATGTGTTTAACTTCAGACACTTTCCTTTTTACCTTTGGAAGTGCTTCTGTATCCTTTTGTAACTTTCTTCTCTATATACAATTTCTGCTTTAGCTTCTGGAATATTTGATGTGCAGTTTCAGTAATTGTAAATAATCCATCATTCTACCCTCTGTGCCATTTTGTGGTTAATTTTCATAGAGAGCTTTTTGCTTTTCATTACAGATGATATCTTTTTCCCCTGCCTAGAATTTTTACTGAATTTTAGGCAATGTGAATGCTATTACATAGGATTGTGAGTGCTTTTGTATTCCAGTAGATATTTTAGAGCTTTGTTTTAGACATAGTTATTCTAAAATAGCCCAGCAATTTGAAGATCTGTTTAGACTTATTAGTCAGAATCACAGAAGCATTTAGACTAGGAATAAAATAATCTTGGGAGAATTCCTTCTGAACCCTTCATGGAGTGCTTCATGAAATGAGTTTCCTAGTCTAAACAGAGGGAGAAAACACTATTCCTGATCCTTCCTGAGTTATAATGATTATCCTCTATATCCTCACAGAGACTCTTCTACAGTTCTGAGTTCACTCACACCTACATGATGATTACTAGCTCAACACTCAAGGGGTCCTCTTCGGAGATCTGGGGTTCTCTCTGTGCAGCTCTAGCCTTGCTAGACCTTTGCCTTTCATACTCCATCATTGCTGTCTAAGACCTGTGACTTCTTCACAAACCTTAGAGATGCCTGGACTCTCTACTGGATTCTTGTCGAGTATCCTCTGAAACCATCCTCCAGGAGTAAGCTGAGATGAGCACTGTACTCACTTCAGCAGGTTTTTATCACTCAGAGAGCAACACACTCTGTAGTCAGGCACTCTGTGTCTTGGAAAATCACTGTTCATATTTTAATAGATGAGGTGGTAACTCTGCCCCTTCATACTCCTTCTCTTCTCTGTCCATTTAAAACATTTTAAATGCATGCTTAGCTGATTGGATTACTTGTGGATTCTGTGTTTGTGAAGCTAATCTCTTTACTAAAATACAAGTGAAAGCCTAAAATCAATACATGTGACACATTTGCACAGAGGCACAGAAGAGAACACAGAAAACATGGAGTGACCCAATGAGTGTGTGCCCACCTAAGTCCCAACAAGACTAACCTTTGCTGTCTTATTTCAGTTCTTATATTGTACCTTTTGCACGGTCACTTTAGTTTCACACTTTTCATGTTTTATGTTTTTACCAGTGATTTTGCTGTTCAAAAGGCTCCTCAGGCATAATACTGAAGTATTGTCTCAGGTCCCTATCTCAAGGATGTCGAATCTACTACAAAAACAACAGGTTTGCTGTAGGCGCTTGCTTCATATATGAGCATAGTGGTTGACTATGAGTTCTATGCCAGTGAATGGACAAAATAAACCAGCATGCATAAATATAAAGCCATCATTATAGAGAAATACATATAGAGACAAGGTTGGTGGGTGGAGGGAAGCCCCCAGGGGGTAAAGTGCTTGCCTTGTAAGCATAGGGATTTGAATTCAGATTCCAAGTACCAATGTAAGACACAAGCATGGTAGCACACACCTTTAAGTCATCCCTGTGGAGAGCAAAGACAGACAGGGATTGAAATAGCAAGCTCTGGGTTCTATGAGAGACCTTGCCTAAAAGAATACAGTGGAGAATGATAGAGGAAGACACCCGACAGAGGTCTTTGGCTTCCATGTGTGTGCACACACACACACACACACATGCATGGATGAGCACACACATACATGCATGTACAACATTCACATAAATAAAGAGGGGGAAAAAAGCCATGAGGTTAAGCATTACATGGTTGACAAAAATATTGTGGCCAGAGGTCATCAGTATCTCATCCTATGGCTATGGCAGAAGCAATGATTCTGCACTTGCTAGCTCAGTGCTCACTTGGTTTAATGGTACTGGGAATAATTAGAATAGAGTCTATTTTAGCTCAATGTAAAGAAGATCAATATCCACAATCTAACCAAGGTTCCCCATGCTGTGTTCAGTCTGGTGAAAGGAAGAAATCGTTCAGCCTAGATGGACATAATCATGTTAGTGTCAAGGACTTGGAAAGGTTAAGTAACAAGGAAAAAGAACAGCCTGAAGAGTGTTCAGAATTATTAATTCACTGCCTGTATTACTAGTCTTTCGAATTAAATGACCTTGTCCACTATAGGAGAGAAGTAATTCCCTTAGGTTTTCCTCACAGAATCTTTTGCTAGTGATGTGAACACCTTCTGGTTCGTCAATTTAATAAGTACGCATTCCACCCCCTCTGACATGGTAGCTCCTGTGCACAAATCTGGGGTCTACACAACAAGATTCTTCACCCTCAATGGAATCAGGAATGAGATGTGGTATGGATGGGAAATAGAAAACAGTGTCAGCACAGTGCAGTCACTTGCTGAAGAGTGTGGGAGATGTTTCCAGAACATTGTGGAAGAGATTTCTCTGTCAGCTTGGGGAAGGAGAGAAGGGATTAAAAGGCATGAAACTGCCTTTGGAACCTCTTAAAGAAAGAAATTAATGAGTTATATAGGAGTTCCCTAAGGGATTGTCACTGGGGAAAATCACCTACTAAAGACCCAGAGGAGACATAAAACCAGAAATAGAAAGATAAACAGAGACATGAATAATTATACAAAATCTTGTAATGCTGGGCTAAGGGGTTTGGATTGTACTCTGCAAGCAAACAAGAGCATGAAAGGGTTTTGTGCAGGAGAACGGCATGGCCAGATTTGTAATTCTTCTGAATAGCCATTCATGGGACCTGGAATGTGGGTTTGATGAGAAGCATCCCAGAGGCAAAAGGACAGCAGGGACGCTGCTGCAACCATCAACAGGTGAGATGACAGCATCCTGGACCAGAGTAGCACAGCTTTCACAGGGTGTCTATTCATCCATGCTTCAGCTGTACAAAATCCCTGTTTTCCCCCACAGGTCCTGTCTCTCATGCCTTCCTGAGTTGACATGCAAGTTTTCTCTTGCTCACCATTTTACTTCCTCCCTTTGCCTGGTTGGAAAGCTCTCATTCATCCTCAAGGGCACCTCTGGTTTCAAGTTTTCACAAGCAAGCGTCCATCTCTCTCTCATCCAAATGTTTATAGCTTCACTATAGCCCTCTTCAAAATTGATAAGTATCTGTCAATCAACTTAAGAGGCCAGGCAGATTGAAACCTACTTGAGCGTAAGGATTGTGTCTTGTATACCTCCAATATGAGTGAACAGGGGCTACTTTAGACCAACAGCTCTCAAACTTCAGATGTAGGGAACGTGATCCACTGTTCTGTGTATCCTGATTGTCCATTATGTGCACGTGCCTCGGCGTATGTGTGTCAAAAAACACTAAGCTTTTCTATACTAGTTTCTGTTCTTGTTGTTGAGACCAAATACCTGACAGGAAGCAACTTAAGGGCAGAAGGTTTCATTCAGGCTCATGGTCTGAAAGTATAGTCCACAGTGATGGGGAAGACACAGTATAGGGAGTTACTCTTATCTGCAGGAGCTGATGCATGAGGCTGCTTGCTCATATCCAGGGTATCAGGAACTAGGGATGAAGCAGGGCTGGGCTACACAACTCCATCCCTCCTCCCTAACAATGACTCCTCCTGGAGTGAGACCCCACCTCCTAAAGGCTCCTCCACCTCCTAAAACAGCATCCTCAACTGGAACACAAGTTTTGCCACACATAAGCCCATAAGAGACACTTCCCATCTGAACTACCTTAGCTGGTGCACACGCTCCCTTTCATTTCTTCCTACAACATATCTGCTTTTATAACAGGCCCCCAGACCTTAGCACAACTGACTCCATGATGGAATTACCTTTTGGGCCATAAAACTCAACAGGTAGACTGTAGATGGAGCTTTCCCCAGTCCTGTCCAGGCCCACGGACCCCACAACCGCTTATAAAATAATCACTCAGAACCTCACTTTAATTAAACTGCTTGGCCATTAGCTCAGGCTTACCATTGTCTAGCTCTTACACTTACACTCAGCCCATTTCTGTTATTCTATATGTCGCCATGTGTTCCGTGGCTTTACCTGCTGCCTTTACGTGCTGCTCCCTGGATGGCAGGCTTGCATCTCCTCCCACTGTGCCTTCCTGTTACCCCAATTCTCCTTTCTGCTAGTCCCGCCTATACTTCCTGCCTGGCTACTGGCCAATCAGTGTTTTGTTTATCAGTCAATCATAGCAACATATTTTTAGAGCATACAGGACATCCCACAGCAGTAGACTCCACCTCCTACCAAAATGATTACAAAGACCTAAGTCCATAGTTCTGGGAAGATCTCAGACTGTAGTAACCTTGCCTTTTTTTTTTTTTTTTTTTTTTTTTTTTTTTGGCTTCTGTAGGCTGCTTATGGCTAATTGGTCTTGTTAACTGAAGTTTGTCAAACCAGGACATAGTTTTTTTGGTTTTTTTTTTGCTTTTGGTTTTTCGAGACAGGGTTTCTCTGTGTAGCTTTGCACCTTTCCTGGAACTCACGCTGTAGCTCAGGCTGACTTCAAACTCACAGAGATCCTCCGGCCTCTGCCTCCTGAGTGCTTAAAAGCTCACTCACCCTGAGAAAGGCTCAGAGATACGCTGAAATCCTAAACACTGAGTGTTGTTGCAGGCTGGCTAATAAAGACTTTCCATGGGCTTAAATCTGTGTCTGAGTGGTCTTCTCTGGTGTGCACCCAACAACATTCTCAAAACAAAGAATTTAGATACATTGCCATTGGGATTCCCTTATGTCCTTACACTTTAAAAGAACTACTTTGTACACCCTCCACCACATTAGCAGCCCTTTCCAGGAGAGCCCTCAAAGCTCCGTGGAGATTCCCACCCAGGACAATGGATCCTATGGCTGCAATCTCCCATTTTCTCCACTATAAATAGAACCAGTCACACACGGAGCAACACTCCACATGGTAGTTAAAATAATGAACCGAATCACTCACATTTTAAAGCACCTGCCACTGTTCTGATGTCTAAAAAGGTCAAAGGCAGGTAACTCAAGGAAGCTGCCGGAGGGAAGGGATGGAACGAAGCTCACTAAATGGACCCCGGCTCGCCTCAGTGCTGTTTGCTTTGTTTATTCTTTTGCCCCTATGAGCTGGTGTCGGTCATCCCATTACATCAATGAGGCGGTCTTTCTTTATAAAATCTCTTCCATTTCATTCTCAGCTCATTGTCAGATCTCCCTGGGGGTGCATGTTCTACTCAGCTCACTTATTTTTGTGAAATCCTGCATCATATTTTCTTTTGTTTTCACTGTGGTCTCCTGATGACTTCCCAGCTCCTCTCCAGAAAATGATAACAAAGAACATCTGCACAAAGAAGGGAGCAGTTTGTATGGGTCTCTGCTTCACTTGGATTCAATCAGAGAGTGGCCTGAGGCCCACCACTTTCCTGCGTCCAAATACAATATTTTTAAATTCAACTAGTAAAAGTCTGTTCTTTACTTTTTAATGCTATATTTTTAAGTTTATTTTATTGTGTGAACATGTGTGTGTTTGTGTGAGGGGGGAAGAGACAGAATGTGTGTGAGTATATATAAAGACCAGAGTCAACATCAAGATCTTTCTCCATCCCTCTCCACAATTTTTGAGTCAGGGTCTCTCCCCGAACCCAGAGTTTGCAGATGTAGCTAGGCTGACTGGTCAACAAGCCCCAGAAGTCCTCCAGCCTCTACTTCCCTGGTGCTAGGCTTATAGGTATATGCTGCTGAATCCAAGTTTTTGTTTTGATTTTTAGCTTTGATTTTTCTATGGCTGCTCTAATTCAGATCTTCATGTTTGTGTGGCAAGCATTTTACCCAATGAGACACCCTCTGCAGCCCTATTTCTTAATTTGTGTTGAACTTTAGAAAGGAAGATTATGAAGTTGTTATCTCAGTATGCTAGCGTTTTGTGAAGCAAGATTTCTCCTGTGCTTCTTGTAGAGTTGTTTCAGAACCGTCCCAACCTTTTGTTTTTTTCTAGCCACTTGTAGCATAAAATACATCATGTCTATGGTCCTTTCTGTTTGAAAAGTTTTCAGGTCCAGAAAGAGAGACAGGCAGAGAGCAAGAGCAGGGGACAGAGAGAGATGAGAGAGAGAAAGAGAGACAGAGAGAGAGAGACACAGAGACAGACACAGAGACAGAGACAGAGACAGAGAGAGATTGCTGGTCTGTTTCACATGGATTCTGATCTGGGTGGCTTATGCTATTAGGGGAAGTTGTATAATTTAAATTTCCTCACCAGAAACAAAGAAATAAAAGTCCCACTTGTCTCTTGAGAAATCACAAGAACTTAATATGACATTTCCCCAGATCTCAGAGCTGGTAGAAGCTGGTGTGTAGAAAGGTCCTGAGCAACAGTGTTTCTTAGCTGCCACTCAAATCCAGCCACACTGTCTGCCGACCAGAATGAGTCGGACTCATCACCTCTATTTTGATTTCTGACATCCTCTGCCCAGGAGCAGACAACTCAGGCAATTAACTGGGGCTCCTGATTTCAGATCAGAAGCGAAGCGAGAACATCCCAACAACTGTACTCTCCTGATCATTCATTTCCCTGTCCCGAGGTGGCACTCACTTGGAAAAATCTCCAAAAGGCAATCATCAAAGCTTTTCATTTTAGCAGGAAATAAAGAAAATTGGATTGGAAAAGAGTTTTAAATAGAGGTTCTCTCCTCAAGAACAAGCCATCCCAAATCTCAGCATGGATCTGAAAGGGCTCATGGAGTCCCTCCACCCCTAGCTGAGAAGCTCTTAGCAGTTAATGGCTGCTCTGGGGGAGAGTGCTGGTTTTCTTTGGGGATGCCGCTCCTGAGAGGCTGATCACACTAAGAGGTTAGCACTGGGCCCATGTACACAGGACTTGCACTAAGTGGGTTCAGTAAGCTTAAAAAATGAGCATGAAGCTTGAAAGGAAATGGGAGCTTCTTATATGTGAGTTAAGTATAAGAAGAGTTAGAGGGGAGGGAGTGGGGGTGGATTTGATCGAAACGCATACACACGTATGAAGTTTTCAAATGACTAACTAGAGGTACCGTCTAGAGGCAGCGTGACTCCTTAGTGAATGTCTGGCCCTGTCTAGAGACAATTTCATTGCCATGACTGTTAAGGTGCCACTGGCATTTAGGTAGCGGCACAGATGATGATGAGCGTCCTACAATGCCCAAGGTAATTCCCACCACCATTGCCACAACAAACAAATATCTGGGCCAAAATATCACACAGCACGAACCTAGATCCGAAAGAAGCAGGAATAGTGAGTCCAGAGGAGAAGTCAGTGGCCCTGTGTGTGCAAGTGATGGAGTCCAGAAGAAGCTACATACATCAGAGGTGGGTAGGATAGGACACAGCTTAGGGAGTGATAGGGAAGAAACATCATTCTAAAGGCTTTTGTAACTGAAGCAACCATAAATGAGGAATCGGGAGCCTGGTCTAGGAATCTAGCAGTGGTAAGGCAGCCCAGAGACCAGTGCTTAGAAACAACATCGATTCGTTTTCATCATGCGTCTGTGTGTGCTGATAAAGTGATGTCTTGTTTTCACTTAATATTGGCTGGGACACAGGAAAGTGGGAGGATAGAAACAGTGTCATTCACAAAGCTGACTGGCTGTTGGTCGTAGGTTGATCCAGGTGGCTGGACAGGCTTTCTCACAAACGGTACCTACGTTATAAAATGGACCGCTCCAGGAAGACAGTACACATTGTGCCACTGCTGAGCAGGCCTCTGCTCATATCACCATTGTCACTGTGCGATGGGTCACAGAGGGCCACATAGGCCAAGCCCATAGTTTGTGTGACAAGATCACATGTGGAGTGACTTGCAGGGTAGTGTATCACAGGACACGAAAATAATGGTCTATCACAAACCACTTAGAATGCAGTGTAACTACCCTGGCAGAAGCAAAGATGATCTGAAGAGAGATACGCATGCCCTTCTCTTTGGCTGTCACACTATTGAAATATTGACTCCCCAAGAAGTTGGATTTTTCCCTAGGAATATTATGTTGGGGGAAGAATGAGGACCTAAGAGGGGGACTTGTCTCATAGGAATATATTTCACCCAATTTTGACAACTTGTCAGAGTACTTTGCAGGAAAGATGAGCCAAGGCAATGACAGGCCATTAATGGAACTGGAAGTACCACACTTTCACCTAGACATCTTTTGCCCTGTACTGATACCTAAACCTATCTACCTATGAAGATAGACTTGGGGTGGGGGGTCAAGGCATCTCTTACTTGTTCCTCTTTCTATTGTGGCCAGACTGGATAAATAAATCCTTCCCTGCTTTTTACTAGTACTTATCTTTTAACTGGCCAGATGGTTGGATGGGTGGTTGACCCTACCTTGGTAGGCAATTGTGGTCCAGGCTCTGACCTTAAAAGCTCAGGTATCCACAATGTCTTCCTATTTCTCAACATCTGTTTGCTTACATTGCCACCTTCCCTAGTGGTTCACCATCCTGAATGGCCAGGATGATGCTACACTCATCAAATCTCCTTATAATACCTGGGACATTAAAACGTTCTACTACGATTCATTCAAAGACTCATTGGAAAGGGTAGAAGAAAAAGAAGAAATGAGAAGAGAGAAGAGTAACAAGCAATCTCAACAATTTCTCACACCTTTTATTTTTGAGGTACAAAGAAAATACAAATTATTTGATCTCTGCTTCCTAGGCCAGATAAAAATTCAGACTTATTCAGACAAAAACAGGTGACTAGGAACCTTAGAACACACTCACAGAAGTCTACAGTTCAAAGGTATTTCATTTGGCAAACTAGTGTGAAAACAGTTATTGGAGACTGGAGGACTCATAGACCCAGTAAGAGCCAAACATTCCCCACATCTGGTGGAGTTTTCGCACTGGCTTAATCCAGCTCCTGGAATTCACACTTGTCAACCAAAGCTGACCCTTGTGGGAAAATATCTGAAAGCTGCATCAACAAGGAAGTCTGACAGGACTGATTTATCATTTCAAATACAGAAAGATGCTCAACCTGTTCTCCCTGTT
This sequence comes from Peromyscus californicus insignis, assembly GCF_007827085.1. NCBI lineage: Eukaryota > Metazoa > Chordata > Mammalia > Rodentia > Cricetidae > Peromyscus > Peromyscus californicus. Next base: position 10,017,824 of record NW_026294492.1, read on the forward strand.
CATCTGACCTTACAAATCTCAGTGGCTTCCCCCTCCCTTATCCACTCCACTTTTAAAAATAACTTATATTGAACTTGTTCTCTGACAGTTTTGTCCATGTGTGTAGTACATTCTGATTATGTCACCATTACCCCCTCTAATCTCACTCCCACACCCATTATCACCCCTCTTTCTTGTGAGTCCTTTTCCACATTCAAGTCTTTGTGGATTTTTTTTTTTTTAAGACACATTGAGTTTAACCAGGATCATCGACGTGACCATGAGTTTGGAACTATCTCTTGGAATCTAACTCCCCAGTAGGAAGACATTGAAGACAATAGCACCCTCCCCCAGAATCCATAAGTAGCCAATACTTTAGCAGGGAGAGTCAGGACCCCCATTACCCCTCCTCGTCAATAGTTGATTGTTCATAGGCCCACTCCTGTGTGGGCCCATGGCAAAGAGCCCAGCACTGACAGGCCATACATTTCCCAAATGACAGCATTTTACAGCCTTCTTCCTGTCTTTATGTCTGAGATTCTTTCCTCTCTCTGCAGCACAATGTTCCATGTTTTTCACATGTTGGTAGTGTCCAAATATTTAACTCAAGCACAACTATCTCCCCTAAACACCTGATCAATTCTGGCTAAGTAATTTAATGATCTATAGGACATATGTGTCCAGGGAATCCACAAGCACCTAAACCCAGGAAGCTCAAACATTAGTATAACACACACACACACACACACACACACACACACACACACACACACACACACACACACACACACACACTTCTTCCTTCTGTTTCCCAAAGCAATGAAGCTTGTTTTAAATTTATTTTGTATGTGTATGCTTGTAAATATGTGGCTATGGACCACAATTCTAATAGACGTCTGAGGAGGTCAGAAGAGGGTGTTGAATCCTCTTTAACTGTTTGGGGTTATGAGTGGTTGTGAGCCACCATGTAGACGCTGGGAACCAAACCCAGGTTCTCTGAAAGAGCAGTAAATGCTCCTCCTCACTGTCAAGCCATTTCTCTACGCCCAAACTTGTCATTTTTTTTATCATCGCGACCCTCATTTCATATACTCCCAGGTCTCCAACAATCGGCAATTAATTTCTTCCTTTTTAAATATCTTAATTCCGTCCTCTTCACATTTCCAAGTTGGTTGCAGCTGCTGGACAACCGGTTTCACTACATTCAAGCTTCCTGTTCCCTTTATTTCTCTTTTGTGTAATTCAAGTGAGTCTTCAAACACTAAAATCCTAACATCATACAGTGAAGCCTGAACTCTTTTTTTATTATTATTAAGAGATTTTCTATTCATTTTACATACCAACCACAGATTCTCCTCTTCTCCTGCCTCCCACCCCCCAGCCTTCCGCCGCAACCCACCCCTCATTCCCATCTCCTCCAAGGCAAGGTCTCCCATGGGAAGTCAGCAGAGCCTGGTACATTCAGTTGAGGCAGGTCCTAGCCCCTCCTCCCTGCACCAAGGCTGCGCAAAGTGTCCCACCATAGGCACTGGGTTCCAAAAGCCAGTTCACGCACCAGGGATGGGTCCTGATCCCACTGCCCTGAACTGGCCTACTCTGGTGATCAGATGGCTGAATACCCAAACTGTCATCATAGAGCCCTTATCCAGATGGAAGCAGATGCAGGGATCCAGGGTCAGGCACCAGGCCGAGCCCCAGGAGTCCAATCAGTGAGAGGAAGGAGGAATTCTATGAGCAAGGGACATCATGATGGGAAAATGTACAGAGACAGCCAGGCAAACTAGTGGAAATGCATGAACTGTGGACCAATAGCTGAGGAGCCCCCATGGGACTGGACTAGGCCCTCTGGATAGGTGAGACAGTTGTTTAGGTTGAAGCCTAAACTCTTTAAGACTTAAGACGTTTCTTTGGATTGGCTGAAATGAATGATAAACAGCCCCAGTGGCAGCTCTGGTTACTGGCAGAAAGGTCACGAGCCACGGCCACGCTACCTGGTAGCAGAGAGCTTTATTGGGGCAGGGTCGGGGGAATGGGAGAACCAGGCCTGGGGAGGAAAGCATGTGCAGAGAGAGGGTGGGGTCTGAGACACGGCTCTTCAAGGCGCAAGTGGGCCTACAGATCTACATGATGCTTGTGCTGACGGCATGACCATACCGGGCTTACATAGTTACCAGCGCACAGTGATGACATAAGAAGCAAGGCCCTGTGCTTAACTCCTAAACGGCACATGTGTGATCATGTAGCTGAAGTGAGGGTAGAATTCTCACATTGGCCTCCCCTTGTTTCAGCTCAACTCTCTACTTCTCTTCTCTGCCGCCCTTTACTGGGACAGAATTCCACATCTTCTTGCTTCTTCTATGAGGAAGAGGTAGGTCTTCTTACTTGACACGGAATCCCACCCATTTTTTATGAATCCATCATAGAAGCATAAGCAACATTCAAACCTCAGCTTGATCTCAGCAACTACACTCCTCTCCGAATGAAATATACTCTTGGCTTTGTCAGTTTCCTTCTGGATACATCTTTCCCACCTGACCAACCACTCCTAGAGAGCAGAAGTCATTCTACCTACATCTCTGCATCCCCAAAGAGCAATAGATATCACTTAGGCTTTTCAGAAACTATGTCGTCATCATCATAGCATAGAACTCTCCAGGTGTGTGGAATGAGTCTCCACTGCCAAAGTTTAACGAGTGGGGAAAGAACTCATCCTATGAAAGTCTCCTTCCCACACCTGAATCAAACAGCAAAAGCCCCAAGCACTATCCCATCTGGCAGGGGTCCATAAGATGAAGGTGATTCCTTAAAGCAATTAGCCGTTCCCTGGGGATAGGAGAGATGATTTTCTCTGCACTAGAAAATGTTTGTCATTTATCTTCTTCATGAAGTCACCTTTCACAGGGTTGAGACTTTAATGCTTCCCCAAATTGCTTATTAGTGTTCTTGTCTTATAATTCTACCACATGTTGTCAGGGAAGTGTTTCTCTGCCTTTCAGACATAGAGAGCTTCCCATATAATTTTAAGCAGTTTCATTACTTAGCATTTAAACCCACCTCCTGCTTCTACCTAGACAACTAGTTCCTCTCCAAGACCTGCTTCCAAAACTCTTACTCCCGAGATGCCCTCTCTCCTGTCCCTTAAGTAATTTGCCCTTCATTTTGTGTTCAACAACTAATACTGCCATGTGTCTGTCTGCCTGCCCGCCTGACAACTGTCTGTCTTTCTTCTGCACAACACCATAAGTTCCTTGAGGGGAGAATAGAATTTTTATCTCCATTGGTTTCTTTAGTACCTGGAATGAGAGAAACCTTAATAATTTGATGAAGTAAGAGGAAATGAAGATGGATACTACACATCCCTGTTGGAGGGATAAGCCAAACAGAGATTTGTGAAGCCACTGCAAACATGGTCTCTCGGCAGCTAGGGTTACCGACACTGCATCCACATGATAAAACTGGGCCTGTCAATAATCAATGAAGGATCGAAAGGGTTCTCATGGGGCCTTATCCCCCACTGCTAAACTATTGGCAGCTGACAGATTCTGGGGGAAGGATACTCATTGCCTGTGGCTGTGTGCCAAGTGGTGCGCACACCAGACTCCAACAGATGCTTTCAACCCTATGGCCACACAGACTGCTCCAGTAAAAGCAGGTGGCTACAAAACAAAAGAAAATACATGACTGTGGAAAGGTACCTTTGGGGAGATGAGTGGAGGATAACAGGAGCAGGAGGGAGACAAGAGAGGTAGAGGTTAGAGTAAAAGGATGTGCTGTATACGTGTGTGGAATTGTCAGAGAACGGAGTTAACGAATAATGAATTTCAAAAGGAGAGAAGAAAAATACATTTTATATTTCTCTGTTAAATTTATTCTCTGAAGTCATGATGGTCAGGACTGATTGTGAACTCACACTGTTTTCATTGGGAGAGTGTTATGAAACCATGAGAAGTAAAAAAAGTGGAAGTTAGAATTCTGAAGCTGGAATCTGTGACAAGGAGCAGATTACCTGTCCTAATTTTCATCGCTGGTAGGATGAATGTGTGAATATTCACAGTCCCCTGGACTCCGTACTGCAGTCAGCATCTCTAAGCCCGTGATGCCACCATCCCTTCCACCCACAGAGCCTTTACGTCCCGGCCATCAGCACTCTGCCACTGTGTTCCGACACACCTCCACGCATCCTCCTCATTTGCCTCTGCTCCATCTGTTTGGTCAGATTTGTCTCCAAGCACACTCCTCCCTGTCCATCAGCTCCGTGGAAGCATGGATTCACTTAGAATCACCTCCTACTCCGTGCCCAGTGAGCTGTTTTCTCACCCTCCTTCAGAAAGATCTCTAAGTTCCTTGCCTCTCAGAAACTCAAATCGACGTGCAACCAGTCTTTGTACATGTGAAGGTGTTTGGGGGTGAGCGGCTTGTAATAATAGCAGCCACCATGAGAACATCCCAATCTCTCAGACTGGTGTCGGCGTCCTCCATCCCATTGAGTTTCTCCAACAAGTCTCAGAGTTACTTAGTCACACTTTCTGAAGAACCTAAGATTCAGAGTAGACTCTTAGGGTTAGGCTGAGGGGTGGAGCAGCCGTGACTTAAATCTCACGCCTTCTGCTTCCAGCTCTTGTTGTCATCCACTCTCCCCAGAAACCTCTCACAATGTAAATTATATACCCAGAACTGAAAACAAAGTCTTCACACAGAGTCATTAAAGTCACTCACTCACTTGACTATCCTCTGACGACTATCTCTACCATCTCAGCATTAAGACCCAGATGAAGGACACACAATCATCATGTGCCAAACATCTGCAGAACAGTCAGTGGAGAACAAGGAGCCCTGCAGAAGTCACGCCAGATGTGTAGGATGCTCAGAGGTGACATGCAGAAATGAGACCTCATGACATTTCTCTCCCCCCTGTACTGAGGAATCCAGGCTCTTTGACATTTCTGTACACTTGGGTTATGTCTGTTTCCAGGTTGCTAACAGCTATGTATTCTGGAAATGCCTTATTGTTCCCTTTACATATAGAAAACCTGCTGTCTGCTCTTCAGATCAAAGCCTTCCCTAAGCAGCCTGTGGTCTACGTCATTCCCCTAAGCCCCTTCCATCCTCATAGTCATCACCCTGGCCTGTCACTGTTTGTAATTAACATCTGCCTTATCACTTGGACCTATCCTCCTCGAGAGCTGAAGTGTTTACCATTTCCTTGAGCCATCCTGGGTGCCTGACAAGTGTTAAATGCTTCAACATATTTATGGATGAACAGAGGAATGGATGAATGGATGGATGGATGGATGGATGGATGGATGGATGGATGGATGATGTTTCTGGGTAGATTCCCACATAGAAGTTACTTTCTCTTTGCACATCCTCATTGCCCTATCGATCTCTCCCAATCCAAACAGCCCAGGACAGTGAGTTCACAGCTGACATTTCTGCAGAATCAGGGCTCCAACACTCTAAGATGTCTATGTTTTGCATTGGTTTGACAGAAAATATGAATGTGAATCACAAAATCCTGTCCTCACTGTCTTCCAAGTATATATGAAGGGGACAATATATGAAATTAGGAACCAAGTGGCTATGATAGAGACCATGGGGATATGGAAGATGCAGAGGTAAATGAAGAGACTGAGGAAAAAGAGCAGAAAAACTGCATAGGAGCTGATCACAGTGTCTTCCCATCACTTCATGGACCACAGCATCACCACCTATGGAGAGCCATATGGTATTCATACTATTCTTTAATAATCATAAGATAACAATTATAATTAATCATATCATGATGTTAGACAAGTCCCCCTATTTCTTATCTCATAAGCATTTAGACAGAAAGACCTCATCCAGAATTTCTGGCAAGAAAGGCATGGGAGGCCACATTATAACAGCATCAGGCATTCTACAAATCAGCAGAAAGTTTATCAAAGAGTTTATCAAAAATGTAACCTTAACATTGCTCATCCCATCACAGTGCTCATGCCCCTCATACAGATGTGTCCCAGGGACAGAGTGGCCAGCCAGTTCATCTCTGTGAGCATCTTTGGTAGATGCGATACATAACTCTTAAGCACCACTGAGGCTGTCTAATAGAGCTGGTGGCTTGGTGGTCAGGAAGACACCTGCCACACTCAAGGGCCACAGTTCTTTTCATGGTGGAAGAGAGCTTTAATGCCCACTTGGCACCATATACCAAATGATGCTGATGGGGACAAGGACCACAGTTTAACCTCTTGCCTTCTGGCTCCTAATATCCACGTTTTCCCTCTGACTTCAGCGTGCACCATTCCTCTCAGCACAGGACTACTTCCCTCCTTCTAGCCCCAACTTCACTGAATTTCAAATTCTTTTCTCTTTTCCCTGGCTCAGAACCCAGGCTTGACTATGGCCAGGTCCTTCTTCCCACATCCTTCCACGGGGAAAATATGTCATAACAACACAGCCAACAACAGCAACTTTACCTAATTAAGGGAGAGCAATTTGTGGTGGAGCGAGCCAAACTGCACTCTTCTCTTGCTAAAAAAAAAATCTAGACGAGGACTCAAAAGTCTTAAAAATGCAGTCCTACAGTAAGTATGTTAAAATCTGTACTATCGGACCTGAAGGTGTATATGTTAACAACCTGGCTAAGCAGTATCTATCTCATTTAAAAAAAAAGAACGTTTAGCTATGTGTCAATCAGCTGTTACACATATGAACTAAGTAATAGTGATAACTTGCACAAGATCTACACAATATTAAGCCAGTTAGAAACTACAACATGAAAAGGGAAGGGCTCCTTGGGCCCCACCCCCACCTGAGGGATGTTGTGTGATATTTTGATCGCATTCTGACAATAAAGTTTGCTTTGAGTCAGAGGGCGGGGCTAGCCACTAGCTGACCAAAATTAACCATAGAGTTCTTGGAGGACTGAGGACAGACAGGAGACAAGAAGTAGTAAGGCAGGGTGGAGAGAAGACCTCAGCCCTTTTGGATGGAAGAACAGAGAGATAGGAGGTCACTGGTGACTGCTCTGCTGCTTCTCTGATCTTTCAGGTTCTTACCCCTATATCTGACCCCTGATTTTTTTATTGATAAAGAATAATTAGATAAACTCATCAGAGGAGCAATTGGCAACTGGTGGCTCCTGATGGAGAGAGAGTCACTTTTCTTTGGGGAGGGGGTGGCCACTGGCAAGTTGCTCATGTGCCAGCACATGACTCCACACATGTACCTATGGACAGCACTAACTAGACTTACAGAGTAATGAAAACACATGACATGAAGCTGGGAGATATATTGGGACAGTGGGGAGATTTGGGGGGTGTAAGATGTATATCATTAAGATATCTAAGAAGTTTTCATATAATAAATTCAAAATTAGTAAATAAATACAGCATCTCTTTTTCCTTGCCTTGACAACCGACACAGATAAAAATAACAAAATGGTTAAAGTACCAGTGTTCTATTTTTACCAGGAAATTACCTCAGTCACAAGATTCCTAGGAAAATCTCTTCCTCAATTATGTCATGAACATTCCAGATTTCTAAGTTGTGGAATTGGAGAGCCAAGATGAAGAGTAAGGTCCATAGCATGGGATACCTTTAACACTTCCTGCACTCAGCTAAGAATCTAAGATGTGCTATAGACATTCACCTTGAATCCTGCATAGACACTATATTTTATAGGTAAGTTTTATATACATCTTAGATTTCTCCTATTAACTCTCAGTTAGTCAAATCTAACCTACTCCAATTGCCATTTTATTCATGCATTCAAGTATCATGCTAAACGAGATTCACCCAAAGTGACATGTGTGTTTATCCCGTTGTCTTTTTATTAGACATTTTTAATTGAAGTAGAATCACATCACTTTCTCCATTCATTTTTCCTCCATCCAGCCCCTCTCTTCCCTCCAACTCCTTCCATGTCCTTTTTCACTCTCATATTAATAGCATCTTTTATTATTATTGTTAAATACATGCATTGTGTTTGTAAGTATGTACATACACAAATGTATAAATATAATCTGCTGAGTCCATTTTTGATTGCCTGTATATAGTTTCAGAGCTCACCCTTTTGTATTACATAGCCAGTTAGGGAAAGCATCCCTTGGAGAGAATAATGCTCCCTTTCCCTGCAGTTAGTAGCTGCCTATAATTTTTTGTCTTGGGGCGGACCCTATGATATTTTCCTCCTTCTATATTAACATACACATTCATATCGCCACTGCTTAAGTCTTGTTTATGCATCCATTTCTGTGAAAAACTGTTTCTTAGCAGACTTCCTGCTACTCTGGTTTGCACAATCTTTCTGCTCCCTCTTCTGTGATTTTCCCTGAGCCATAGATTCAGGAGCTTCTGTGTAGATGGTTCCACTGGGCTGGGCTCCCAATTATCCCTTGATTTCTGTATTACATCCAGTTGTGATTTTCTGTGAAGGTCTCCATGTGTTGTAAAGAGAACCATCTTTGATAAGAAGTAGCAGCTACACTTACCTGTGGGTATAAGGATAACATTTAGAATGCAGTGAAGAATTGTGCTGGTCTAGCAATGTGACAGTAGTAGGTTTTCTTTTCGGAGATCCATGACCTCATTAGTCCCAAGAAATTGGCTAGGTTTCTAGTACCAAGGATGATTTCCCTCCTGCTGAGGGGGCCTTAAGTCTAATTTGATATCTGTTGGTTACCACTAGCATGTGAGTACCACTTCCTTCACCTTTATGGATCTTCTGCCTTGTTGGTGATTGTTGTGGTTCATGGATTTCACAGCTGGGTAGGACAGTTAATTGATTCCCTCCCTTGGCAGGTTGCATAGCATTCATTGTATGGTACTAGGGAAACTGGACCACAGAAAGGAGCCTTTCAAGCAAGAGTCAACTTGAATAATCCAAGTCCTGTGTCCCACATGTATGATGTCTTCAGCAATAGGGGCTTACCTTTGACCTCTGAGAACAAACCAGGGACAATATGAATATTGTTTTGGCAGTTACTTGGACTACCCTGACTAACCATTCAAAAGGAAATGTCTTATGCATAATACTCGGTTTTTGTTAGGCTATGGTTTTTGATGAGAGCCCAAGAGGCATAATTCCTTTAAGGAATAGATAGATAGATAGATAGATAGATAGATAGATAGATAGATAGATGGATGGATGGATGGATGGGTGGATGCACAGATGGACAGACAGACAGACTGATTCACACATACATATACAGATGTATATATGTATACACTTAAGTGTAATGTGTTTAATTTTAGGTAAATATAAAATAATATTATTCCTTGAACTTTATCAAATCTTGGTCTTATCTCTCTCCACTTTTCCCCAGCACATGACTTCTTGAAGGAAACTCTATCAAGATAAGCAACTTTAACAGATGGATGGCATTCTAATGATAAACCTTGTTAGAAATATGAATTTATAGCTAGATGTAAGATTGTATTATAGATCACACTTAAATTTTCAGTGAAGTTTGCATATTAATGCAACAGCCACTGAACACCCACTATGGATTAGGCAACTTCACAAATTCAATCTTTACACAGTCAACATCACTTCCCTCTGAGGGGACACTGATGAGGTGTCATCTAAAGAGGTGCTGAGTGACAGAACAATGCTTCACATAAGCAACCGAGCCTGAATTTAAACCTACAGCCAAGCATCAGCACTAGAGGTTTCAACTCCTGTGTGAGTGCTCTGTCACAGCTGAATTAGCAAAACAAGCATGCATTGCAGATAAGGCTCTTTTTTTAAAAAAAAAAAAGCAAAATATACTTTTAGTCCTGTCAAAAAATCTATAGGGACTTAATTTAAGCATAGTGTGTTCTCCGATATGCATTAATGAGTAGTTAAGAATGGTCTGCAATTAGCCAATCAATTTCCTGTACCTAAATCCATGCTCTTCAATTGCTTCCAATTGCTTCCGAGTGTTCTCTCAAGCATTTTAAATGTGCCTCTCTATGATCTCATTTACACTATTTATTTGTGTAACTTATGAAAAAGTTGCTTTACTTGGCTTAAGTTTTCACTTCCTCGACTCTTGTCACTAAATTAATAAGGAATCATAGTTGACTTTTCTCACTTTCTTTAAGAGTAGAACAGGAGCTCACGGGTCATTTAGTTCAACCCACTTGGTTTATAAGGAGGAAACAGAGCTGAAGTACATTAAAAAGCTACTTTTACGAAGACTGCAAAGTAAAGTAGTGTAAAAGCCAGGCTTACAACTCCAATCTGCTTCTGGGGAGCGAGCCCGGGACCTACCCTACATTTCACTAATCCTCTCTGAAGTCTTAGGCTTTTCTAAAGGATTGCTCAGTATGCTGAAAGTAAGAGAAAGAGAGACAGGATGGAGAGATGACACATGGGTTAAGCATACTTGCTATTCCTGTAGAGAACCTGAATTTGGTCCCCAGTACCCAGTTGGGTGGCTTACCACTGACTGTAACTCTAGCTCCAAGCAATCTGATGACATCTTCTGGCCTCCACGGGCACCTACATACATGTGTATGTATTATGTCATATAGACCTACACACATACATATGTCAGTAAATAATAAACAAAATAACTAAGAACAAACTGAAATAACAGAAAATGTTCAAGGAGGTTGAAGAAACTCTGAGCTTCAGGGGTAAATTCACAAGCACTAAAAAATAAAGTTGATCTCCCCCTTTCATTCAGTCTATGAAATGCATGGTTTTCCCTCAAGGTCAGTTACCATATCAACCATCTTTCCTCATAGTTTATAATAGGAGCTTCAAAGTATTGTCTTGAATAAAATTTAAAAATAAGAGAAATGTCAACATTCGCCAACATACCATGAAATTATTTAAACAAAATTTTGGCTCAAAAATCAAAGCAGAAAAAAAAACTCTCATAGGCACTGTTCCCTGATATTAAGCCTTGAACCTGAACTCCAGGGCAGAACTCCCAAGAAGCTTGATCAGTCTCTGGCACGTGAGGAGGACCAGGCACTGTCCAGATTCAATAGCAACAACTTTGGTGCCAGGCAGGCACTTTGTAGATGGTGTTACATCCCTCACTCACAGTTCAATGTCTTGAGTGGCCCCAGAGTTATGAACCCTCCTCAGCTCTCACATGTACTAAAAGAGATGGGGATCTGAAGTTGATTGGCTTCTGGTTATAACTGATTGAGGCGGAAAGGAAAAACTGTAAACCTAAATATCAATACAAATACAAATGGATAAGTGATGGGAAATTCAAGCCCAATGCCAATGAAGCAAAGCATCCATAAACTCATTAAGCAGGCGACCTTAGTAATGTGCCTCTGACTCAAGTCAGGGCGTCCATTTGTTCATAAAACAACCATTTACTGAGGTTGACCTCATGTAGAGCTTCACAGGATACTGAAGGTTTGGGGGTCAAAAGCAAAGGTTCCTTACATTAAAGCATTGACTATCTTGAAGGCAGAATTGAACATCCTGTTAGAAGTTTGATCATAGGAGAGATGGCAGTTGGTGGGAACTCAGACAAAGGGAATCCCCAGTCAAATCAGGGAATGGAAGGAGACTCTGCACAGGGTGAGGAATTAGGCTTTGTCAGCAGGCATTTGTTATGCAGACATGGGGAAAAGTGCAGAGGTATTCCAGGCAGAGGAAAGCATTTGCTCAAAGCTGGAGAGATGTGAGTATACAGCAACTGCTGAGTGCTGCAAAGGTTTAGGTGAGAAGAAAATTCTGGAATACAGTAGTCTGGAATTCAAGTAGGCTTTGCAACTTACTGCTAAAAAAAAAAAAACCTTCAGAAACTCTGAGATAAGAAATGCATGCTTCACACAGCTGAATATGAGTGGGAGGAACAATTTGTTACACAGCAGCAATAAATAACTAATACATCATGAAAGGAATGAAGCTTTTATTCCAGAACTCCTGACCTGACTTGACCCTTCAAACCATCACTCAAAGGCAGGAAAACACTAGCAATGTCTTATATGACCGTGAGTCACTATCACCATGTAAAAGTAAAATTTGGAATTTTACATTTTTAACATAATTTTTAGTTGGCATGTTTTTTAATAGTTTAAAACTTGCAATTAGTTATAGTACTATTAACAATGTAGTTAATAGTCATTCTGAATAAACTCACTTTTATAGAAAAATAAATGTGTCTATATACAGACACATTAGTATATGTAGACAATGCTTAAGGATACCCAGTATGTGTGTGATGCCCTGTTTTTATGGTCAGTGTGTGAGGTAGTATACATAAACATGATATTGTCAAGAATTCATCCAGTTTATAGATAAGGAGGAACCCAGAGACTTGCCAGTCACCTGCCATCTTCTAATAAATCTCTGTCCCTTCCTGCAACCACTCCATGAAAAGAACTTTGCCTTCACCATCTTGTACAGGACTTGAACTCACAGGTTAGATGTGATTTCCAGTGTTTTCAGACAGCTCTGAAGAGGTGTCACACCATGTCCTTGAAGATGTTCCATCACCCTCTATCTAGACCTTTTCATATTACTCTCTTTCCAAATACATACAACTCAGTGTGATGACCTAGGATCTGCAGTAGTTCAAACACAGACAACCCATAAAAGGGTTGAATCATCACAAAGCACGCAGGATGGTGCCATGAACTCAGAAGGATTTGCATCATATCCCAGCACCCAGGATGAAGAGGCAGGCAGATCATGAGTTTGAGGCCAGCCTGGGCTACAAAAGGAATCTTAGCCCATTTTGGGCTTTATAATAGGCTCCAGAGCAGACTACAAAGCAAGACCCCATATCAAACAAACAAACAAAGAATTTTCCTCATGCTAATGAACGTCTGATTTTTGATTTGTGACTTGTTTCCAATAAAGCATCATGATTACATTAAGTTGCCATTAATTTGAGATCTATGCTCCAATGCTGTGGGGCATAGAAACAACCTAAATGGTCAACAGTGTATGAGTGGATAAAGGAAATGTATATACATCCAAGGCAATATGATGCAGTCTTTAAAAGGAAAGAAATCCTGCACAAACAGCATGGACAAACTGAAGGTTGTTACACTAAGTGAGCAAGGTGGACACTAAGGAACAAATCCCATGTGATTTTATTTATCAAAAGATTCCTTACACACTCAGAGTCTGAAGTGTCTGAAGTAGTCAAACTCACAAAAACAGGAAATAGGTGGGCTTAGCAGAGGCTAGTTAAGAGAGAAACGTGGGTGTGCTGCTGTGGGATGGTCTGTATGTTAAATTGCTCTGATTGGTCAATAAATAAAACACTGATTGAGCCGGGCGGTGGTGGCGCACGCCTTTAATCCCAGCACTCGGGAGGCAGAGCCAGGCGGATCTCTGTGAGTTCGAGGCCAGCCTGGTCTCCAAAGCGAGTTCCAGGAAAGGAGCAAAGCTACACAGAGAAACCCTGTCTCGAAAAACCAAAAAAAAAAAAAAAACACTGATTGGACAGTGGCCAGGCAGGAAGTAGGCGGGAAAAGGAGAGGAGAATTCTGGTAAGTGGAAGGCTGAGAGGAGGAGGCACTGCCAGCCACCGCCATGACAAGCAGCATGCGAAGATGCCGGTAAGCCATGAGCCACGTGGCAAGGTATAGATTCATAGAAATGGATTAATTTAGGATACAAGAACAGTTAGCAAGAAGCCTTCTGCGGCCATACAGTTTGTAAGCAATATAAGTCTCTGTGTTTACTTGGTTGGGTCTGAGCGGCTGTGGGACTGGTGGGTGACAGAGATTTGTCCTGACTGTGGGCCAGGCAGGAAAACTCTAGCAACAGTGTGCTGTTGGGAAGGGAAAGAGTTCATTACACAATATGAGGAAAATCTAGAGCCTTGGTATTCAACATGGTGCCTGGCTTAACAACTGTGTATTATGAACTCTTAAGGAGGTTAAACTCATGTGAAGTGTTCTTGGGAAAAAAATCGAAGGTGAATTTTTCTTAAGAGAAAGAAATACTGACTCAGTATTTCAGATACCGAAAACTGTAAAGTATATAATGGAGTCCTCATGGTGCTCTCAGCCATCCTTTCCCGCAATCATTCCCTCAGTTGCCTATTTGTTACATGGCCATGACCTACTGAGTATAAAGAGCCAGAAATTACCCAGAGCAATGGGTAAACCACTGAATAAGTCATGCCTGTTTGTTTGTTGGTTAGTTTTGTTTGTGAGCCAGGGTCTCATGTAACCCAGGTTGGCCTCAAAATATGCTATATCGTCAAGGATGACCTTGAATTTCTGATCATCCTACCTCTATCTCCTGGGTATTAGGATTATAGGCATATGTCACCAAACCTAGTTTTATGCCATGTTGGGGACTGTACCCAGGGCTTTGTTCATGTTAGGTAAGAACTCTAAAAACTGAGACATATCCCTAGCCTATAAATTAAGATGTCCTGGGAACATTTAAATAAAAATAGAAAAAAGGAGGTGATATACAAGCATTACGTGTTTGACAGATTTAGGATAGAATGTGTACACAGGAAGGAAAGGGTCAGTGTGGTTTGGGGGCAAGAGAAGGTACCTTGGTTTGGTGAGCAGGAAAAAGTTTGTCATGAAAGGAAGATGGGATTATGTGGTGAAGAGGAACATCCCTGTCAAGTCTGAAGAGATGACTTGGTAGATAAAACCACTTGGCACACAAGCATGAGGGCCTGAGTTTGAATTCTCAGCACCTACATTAAAAAGCCAGGCATGGCTGTACACACATCTATAACCCCAGTGACATACAGGGTGGGGTCAGAGGGATCAAGAGGACTTGAAGGCTACCAATCTAACTCCAGACTCAGTGAGAGACCTTCTGTCAAGGGGACATGATGAAAAGCAATGGAGTAAGACACTGACATGCTCCCCTGAGCTCTGCCCAAGCACAAGGCATGTGTGTATGCTACATGCATGTGAGCATACACCATACACATGCACTATAAACACACACACACACACACACACACACACACACACACACACACACACACACACACACACATCACATACATGGAGTTGCCACACACACAAAAACCAAAGGATCAATGTCCCAGAGGGAGAAATGGGAAATGGAGAAATGTCAAGTCCTTGGAGTTAAAGATCTTGAAAGTGCTAAGGAGGCTGCTGGACCGAACAGCAGGATCAGACTCACTGGGATGTTTAATCCACTTAAGAGAAATCTCGACTTCATTCCGGGTTCACTGACCAGCCTTGGGAGTTCCTTGGGGATGGGAAGCAAGGGTGGGGGGCGGGAGTCAAGGTCTGAAGAGCATGTAGAAAGATCTCTGTGGGTACTAAGTAAAAATAAAACAGATGCTGCAAGACAAGAATGAGAACAAGAGCAGCTGGAAGACACAACTGGAGCAAAGCAAGTAAAAAATGCTGGTGGCAGGTAAGGTGGGGTCAATACAAAGGAACAAGACTGGTGGACTGGTCTAGCCCCAAGTGTAAGCCATGGGCTTGCCAATGGCTAGGATATACAACAGCAGGGAGACCAAGGAAAGAATCTCCACATTTCATGAGTTTGGGGACTGAATTAAAATGAAGCAACACGGTTACAGCAACAATCAAAGGGAAATAATAAGACAGTAATAAGGAAGTTCAGCTATTATAGTTAAAGATCTCATGGCCGAGAAAGAATTCCTGGTGGATATGCCTTAAGGGAATGGTCTGGGTATGGTGATATTTTATTTGTGCTGAAATGTGATTTTATTTGTATGTTAGTAAATAAAGTTGCCTGGGAATCAGAGCTAATAGCAAGCCATAGCAGAAGCCAGGCTGTGGTGGCGCACACCTTTAATCCTGATCACATGACAAGCAGATCTCTGTGTGTTCAAAGATATAGCCAGCATGGAGACACACACCTTTAATCTCAATACCAACCATAGAGACCTAGAGGTCTGTATAGACAGGCAGTGATGAGGAGATCACGTGATTGGGTTTACAACCAATAAGAAGGCAGAACAGAAAGTCAATAAAAAGACACACAGGAAGCAGGCCTCTTTCTCAGGGGAAGGATGACAGCGGCAGCGAAGGGTAAGAAGGAGGTTTTAAGTCTCAGCTCTCAGCTACTGCTCTGACCTCTTGGGCTTTTAACTCTGCATTTGGCCCTGTGTTTCTTATTTAATAAGACCGTTACATCTACATCTGGGTTACTTTTCTGTTGCTGTGATCAAACACCCTGACCAAAAGCAATTTAGAAAGGTTTACACTTTCAAGTCACAGTCTGCCATTGATGGGAAGCCAAGGTAGGAACTCGAAAATGTCAGCCACACAACAGCCACTGTCAAAAGAAAAGAAAAGTAAAATGGACCCATGCTGTGCACGTGCTTATGCTCAGGTAGCTTCTTTCATCCTTACACCATTCAGGGCCACCTGCCTAGGGAATAGTGTTGCCCACTCTGGGCTGGGTCAGTGATAAAGCAATTCCCCTCAGAGTTGTCAATCTAATGTGGAAAGTTTTTCATGTAAGTCTCACTTCCCAATGATTTCTAGGTTGCAGTAAGTTGACAGCTAAAACTAACCAGCCCAGGGACTGTCTTAGTTTGCTTTCTATTGCTGTAACAAACGACACAACCGAAAGAAACATGAGGAGGAAAGAACCGAAACTCAAACAGGACAGGAACATGGAGGCAGGAACTCAAGCTGAGACCATGGAAGAATGTTGCTTACTGACTGATCCCCAAGGATTGCCCCCCCTGTTTTTTCTTATACAACCCAAGTCATCTACCCAGGGGTGGTACCGCTCATAATGGGCTGGGTCCTCCCACATCAATCCTGAAGAAAATGCCCCCATAGACTCCTCTACAGGCGAGCCTGGTAGAGGTAATTCCTCTATCAACATTCCACCTTCCCAGATTATAGTAGTTTATATCAAAAACACTAGCAATCCCAGGTAGAAAGATTTATTTTGGTTCAAGGTCCAGGAAATATTGCCATTCATGGTGCAGAAGGCCTAGGAGCAGGAACACAAGGGTTTTTGCTCACTTATCAGTAGATCAGGGAATAGGAAGCTCGGATTGGCTAGGGGTTCCTTTATAACCCCCAAGCTTTACTGCTGTGACCGTACAGTTGTCAATTAGGCCTCATGTCCCAAAACAGTGCCACTAGCTGGAGGTCATACATTTAAACACATGAGTATGTGAAGGACGTTGCACATTCAACCCAAAACATGTATAAATAAAATTCGGCGGGTGTTTTCCAAATGGTTCTAGTGTTTGGGAGCAAGTATGTTAAGAAGTGAATGCTCTCAGTTTTTGTATGCTTAAGTTAGCCCTTAGCTACACACACACACACACACACACACACACACACACACACACACACACACAAATAAACAAAACATGTATAAATAAAATTTTAAGATGGGAGCATATATAATTAACACTTTCTGTCTAATTATCTGCTGACTAATGTCATTTTCTTTTGGCAGAGTCAAGGATCAAAAGAGCCAGTGGAAGGCTAAGGTTTTTGTTAGAAAAACAAGATGTAGACAAAAGCTAGATGTCTGGGATGGGGCTTAGATTAATGAATGGTGTCACAGTAGGAAAGGGCTCCAGAGAAGAAAGAAAATGGTCCTTAAGTTAGATGCTAAGACCTACCTGGGCTGGTTTTTGTTTGTTTGTTTTTGTTTTTTGGTTTTTTTTTACCAATGAGCACCTGTTTGTGCTGAATGACAGAAATGTATACACATGCCTTACTTTTGAGTCCTGTACCAGTGAATATGGGCACCACCCAAAGCATCAGAAAGGAAACACAGGATGAGGTGGCCGGGATGTCACACCTAAATTGTCATGCTGTTTCTCCACCATTTTCAAACTTGTTCATCAAAATAATCACCTTGACGCAATTTTATAGAGGAAAAAAACTGAGCAACAAATGGAAAAAGTGCATTTCAAAGATTTTTCATAGCTATTTGGTGATTTGTTGCATTACCTGCCACACACACAGACACACAGACACACAGACACACACACACACACACACACACACACACACACACACACACACACACCCCTTAGCATTTCAGCACTTTCAAATGTTTTCCACATTGGGCCACACATACAGGCAGAGACTTTTATTGGATATGAACAGAAAGGATGCTCTTGGTCTGATACTGCTCCTTGTGCAGGTGTGTGTGTATGTGCGTGCATGTGTGTGTGTGTGTGTGTATGTGCGTGCGTGTGTGTGTGTGTGTGTGTGTGTGTGTGTGTGTGTGTGTGTGTGTGTTGCCACTCAGGGATAACTTGAGCATACAAAAACTGAGAGCATTCACTTCTTAACACACTTTCCCCCCAACATTAGAACCATTTGGAAAACACTTGATACACAGATTTTTAGGCCTTCTCCAAGATATGTTGGTTAAATTGTCTTCATTCGCAAGTATCAGAAAAAGGACTACAGAGTGAGTAGAAAGTTTAGAGACACTGGATGTTGCTGGCTGCTCCAGGGTCTCAGTTGTGCCACTTAAAAGCATATTTTATTTCTCCATTCCATCCATTTATTACACCACCTGTGGGTATGAGCTTTACCATCAAGCTGGCTCCTCCATGGTCCAACTCAGCTGCAACAATTCCCAAGACGAAACAGCTTCTGTTATACAATATCCAGCAATGCAGAGGCTAAAGGAGCAATTTTTTTTTTTTCATTTTGTCTTTTCTAGAAGGTAGGACCTCTTTGGAAGCCTTGCAGCAGACATGGCCTCACATAATCAGATTCCTGTAATTAACATAATCAGCTTCATGTAATTAATCACAACTGGATCATGAGCCCACCCTTAAACAAATCATGGGTGATTATCTTGATTGGTTTATGTGAGTCATGATTGATTCCTAGACTTGGAGACTCAATTACCTTCCCTGAGCCAGTAAAGACACACAAGAATGAGTTTTGTTAGTATGGAAAAAAGGGTGACATTATTGGATGTCCCGTGCACCAAATAAAAACCCTTTAAAATTCCAAAATCCATTGTACAATGATTAGCGTGATTTGGTGACCATTGCCCTGAATTCACAATGTCTGTTAGCATAGTTATTGCCTTTGTATAGATTAGGAGATGGTGCCTGCTTCAGGACACAGAGACCATGATTGTAGCTATGGCCAGAGGGAAGCTCTGCTGGAATGAGCAAAGGAGCCCTTCTCATCTGGATGCCGACTCAGGGAGTGGGCTTGATGCCCCAGTTGATAAGCAGGGCAAGAACTAACTTCTTTCCCCAGCCCCTTTCTCCTCACTGTGCCTGGAGTATGTACATGCACGTCTGGCAACCAATTTTCTGATTTGCGGACTAATAATTGCTCTGGTGTAAATATTCCTACCAAGGTCAGAGTTGAGTTGCTGGTCTCATATCACTGACCGTGCAGCTGGGAATAAATACTCTCAATCGGCTGTCACAACAGTGAACCAGCTACAGCCTAGCGCTGGCCCTGGCCACGCACTGTGTGAGACACACCCTACAGAGGCCAACTCTGAAGTCATTCCTGAAACCACACCTGGCTCTACATGGGGGAAAAGTACCAAAATAAACCCCATAATAAAATGTCAAGATTTCGTAAAAATCATGAATTCTGAGCACAAACTTGGATAATTGTATTTGGAGCATAAGGCCTTTAAATCACTATTTCAGAACCTCTACTTTATATGAATAATATCCCACTTGAAAACTAATAATGGACAGAAACTTCATATGTTTCAGGTAACAGTGATCATTACTACAATTTATTACTCGTTAGTGGGAAGGAAAATCTTATATGAAGAAAGTAGAATTCAAAAAAGGCTAAGTAAAGAATTAATCACTTTTATAAATAATGTCAAGGAAAACCATTACACCATTGAGTTTCATTGAAAGCACAAGATTTATATTAGAAAATTTCCTCTCCCTGATTTTACTTAATAATATAGAGAAACCTTAAGCAATGTATTACACAGCCATACAATTTTCCCCTTAGTATGGGGGAACAAATTAAGCCCACTGGCATAGTCTAGTGGTTAAAAGTGTGACTTGGGCTGAGGAGACTTTTACAAGCTTAAGGACCTGAGTTTGATCCCCAGAAGGCACATAAATAAGCCAGATGTGGTGATGAGGTGGTGAATGTGTGTGTGTGTGTGTGTGTGTGTGTGTGTGTGTGTGTGTGTGTGTGTGTTCCTAGAACTAGCAAAGCAAAAATAGGTAGATCTCCGGGAGTCAATGACCAGGCAATTTAATAGTTTGTGAGAAGTTCTAAGCCATTCTCATAAATGAAATGAAAAGGTGGACAACACCTAAGGAATGACACCTGTGTGTGTGTTCCAGACACACACATGCATGCATTCACACATATACCCTCACATAACACTAATTTGTAATCACACACATATACACACACATACACACAAAGCATGCCTTATGTCAAACTGTATGTATGGAGTCTCCCACTTGCCAAGAGTGCAAGCCCAGCTCTGTGTTCTAACCTCTCTTAATTCATAGTCCCCTCATGGGGAGCATGAAGATAATAATAATGCCTATGTACATCATAGAAATGTAAATGAAATATTTCATGCCTGTCCTCAGCTCAGAAATTTGCCATAAACGTAAGGAGGAGACACTCAGTCATATATGCAGACTTAGGAAGACCAAACACATATGGTCATATCTCCAGCTCATCAGTGACTTATCACATGGTCATATCTCCAGCTGATCAGTGACTTATCTGTCACATTATCATGTTTACAACCAATCAGTGACTTATCATATGGTCATATCTCAAACTGATCAGTGACTTATCACAGCTACCCTCCAGGAATTTCTCAGAGTGAAGGAAACCAGGAATTGACATCCATTGAGCAATCCACGTCAAGCCTAGACCAGGATATGTTAATTTATTGTATTTTTACAGTGGTGGCTATTTTTGTATACTCCCCCTCCCCTTTCCTTCCAAATCCCATCTTTCACAGTTCACACTCTGCTCCTAACTCCCCCCCCCCAACCTCTCCTTTACAGCTAGTCGCCCATCAGGACTTGGAAAAGAAACAGTTTCTGGTTTCAGGTTCTTTCCATGTGTGCCGACCTGGGGCAACAACAAAATAAGAATTTTGTTGTTTTCATTTTACTTCATGATTTATTACTTTGGATAGAAGAGGGTGAGACTCTTGGCAACAGGAAAATGAGGACTTCACCACTGTGAGGACCAGGGAGCTGAGAACAGCCTGATTCTAGGCTCTGCTTCACCAACTGAGTCTGCCTACCATCTACCACTATTCACCATATATGGTCCATATCCTTCAATGATCCGATTCCTTCAAAATGAGCCACCAGAGGAAAGTTGGGTGGGTATTCTTCTGGGATAACCCACAGTGGATTGGGACTGGCTAGAACTAAGAAAAGTAGCCTCTGAGTCACACGGTGCAAGGTTCAGAGCCCCGACCCCACGCATGTTAGCTCATGTGCCACCATCCACAGTTCTCAGACTCAGTGCTACTGATGTCTTGCCTGTCTCATCTGTTGCAGTTTGGAGCTTTGTTTAACAGGTTAGGAGCTTCTGGTTTCCCCATGGTGGGGACCAACCATTCTCAGACATTGGCAAGTGCTTCCTGGAGGAAAGGACACCCCCTAAATAGCAACAATTTTACTGTAGGATAAACTGAACTGTCAGTAGGTTGCCTAGACCCTAGAACTCAAGTTCCCTGATACTTGAGGCATTCTTTGCCACTCTACCTCTGCTCTGTGGGGTCAGTGCTTACTTATCTCAAGATCATTCAGACTGTGTGCATTTCATAAAAGCTTCTTAAATCCAGCAATGTGTTATGGTCCATGAGAACTCTCCACAATTTAAATACCCTGGGTTCTAATCCTACATTAAATATGAAAAAAATACTATTTGGTATTATGATCCAGGGACATTAAATGTCCTACTATTCATCTAAGTGTGTGCTAGTGTATAATGGACTATATTTGGAGGTGTCCATGTTACATGGCACTCTTCTGAAACACAAGCTAACAGTCCAGACATCATACAAGCTGTATGACTAACCCTGGACAAGTTCTTTGACTTTTGTAAGACTCAGATGTTTTAACTGTAAATTGTTCAGTTCATGGTCTTGAAGGTAGGACTAAAGAGATGTTAGAGAAACCAGGAAATAGATTAGTCAGGAAGTGCTTGTCTGGCAAGCCCAAGGACCTAAATTGTATGCTCATAGCCCATGTGGGAAAAGACTGGGCTTGGTGGCTTTAACTTGTAATCCCAGTACTGGGGACACAGAGATAGGCAGATCCTCAGGGCTGGCTGGCCAGCCTTCCTAGCCTGCTAGGCAAGTTCTAGACCACTGAGAGACTGTTTCACAAAGAATGTGGACAGTACCCAAGGAAGAACATATGAGGATGTCTGACCACACAACACAGACACACACACACACACATACACACACACTCGACACATACACTAGGTAAACAACCAATAATAAAGCCTGCTATTATTTATGTGTGTACGTGGTCCATGTGTCTGTATCAGATAAATATAAAAAGAAGCACAGCAAGACATTGTCCCTTTCTTCCTTAAGTGAACTGAGACTCAGAATTTATGTGTTCATTACAATTCACAGACTAAGAAAGCTCCCCATGCCGAGTCAGGAAACTGGATTATCTATCTAATTAGCTATGACCATGTGAATACATGAGTGAGCCACCTCACCCTCTCATACTCTGTCACCGTGTGATACACAAAATGTGAGCTATACGGTAGCTCAGATTTATTTCTAAAGAAGTCATTTTTGTGAGTGTAACATGGGTATGTACTGTTCTCTTCTGGAGTCGCCTTCTTTGAACCTGTGTACATGAGATTACGATTTGCTGCAGGACCAAACCTGACTTCTCCAGAACACTTCATTCTAATTGTTACAGAGCTCAAATTGGAGCCATAAAAAAATCAATATCAAGTCACCAAATATATATGTTAGCTATCATGACTTGATTATCCCTCTGCATGGCAAATAACTGTGATTTAAATATGCATGATTTTATTTGCCAGTTCAGGAACGTGGTCCTTCCATCACATATTGAATAAAAAGAATCAATGGAAAGCAATGCCTCCCGCCAAGCTCCCGTCAAACTGAATGCTGAAAAGCCTAACTGCAAACACAGCAGACTTGTTTATAAAAATCAATCTTCCCATATGACGCCTGTGTGTGTGGATTCCAAATGGACCCAGACCTTACTAAGAAGCCAGTTACATTTCTGCCTCTGTACCTGTCTTTATGAATTCTGCCATTGGTATTGGTCTGTCAGCTTTCAAGGCTGAGGGTAAATGGGTCATGACATCTCTGGGATCTTCTCCTAGTAAGAAGTGACACTTCCTGCCTCTGAATTCATTCAGTCAAGAATATTCATTACATGGCCATTAAGTTTCTATCCTGCTATATTCTGTGAAGCTGATGGCAAAGGGGCTTGTTGCGAAGCCCCATGAAGTCCATGCATGGAGCCATAAGGTTACTTTACATGGTGACAGACCGAGATATGGTTGCATGAATAAATTTGGGGAAAATGGTCCCGAGGTGAAGAGAAGGTAGGAGAAAAGAGCAACAATCTTCCATAAAGTAGACAGTGTCCCAGAAGTGTGGACTGGACATGAGCATAACTAAAAAGCTCAGAAGGAAAGGTTAAGGGTGAGTCATGTGAGTTGGCACCAAGCCGTCCAAGTTTACTGAGAATGTCAACCTGATCAGATCAACATTTCAGAAGAGAACTCTGACCATGGCAGTAGGATCAGATAGAGGAGGGTAAGATCAAACAGGAAATAGGGACACAGAAGGCTTGGGGAGAAACAGGGCTCAGTTTCAGACACCATAGGAAGAGACTACTCCAAAAGGCATAGAGAGGAAACGGGGACAGAACATTACTGAATGTGGTGACTAACAGATGTGAACTCAACTCTGGAGTCTTGATTTGCAACGTGAAAAACTAAGATGATGATCACATGGGGTGGGGGGGGGCTCAAAAGAACTTCATCCATCTTGAATCAGAAGCGTGGGAGGAGCAGATCAGTGAGAGTGCCCATCAAACATCAGGCAAGGAAGCCATATACGCAATAAACTGATAGAACCTGAAGATGCGTTCATCTAAAATACCTTCGTGAAATATAAACACTTATACAAGAAAAAAGCACGTAAAAATTATATATATAAGGAGCTAGGGATGTGACTCAGTTGGTAAAGTGTTTGCCTTGTAAGTATAATGACCTGAGTTCAGATCCCAGCACTATGTTAAAAAAAAAAAAAAGCTAGGTGTTCACATGTGTAACCCCAGGACTAGGTGTGGTAGAGAAGAGGGAGAGTGGAGAGAGGCAGACTCCCATAGCTCTCTGCACAGCCTGCCCAGCCAATCAGTGAGCTATGGTTTCAGGGAGAGACTTTATCTCAAATAGAATAATGAAGAAAGAATCCATAATTCCTCCTTTGACCTCTACACACATGGACACACACACACACATACACACACACACACACACACACACACACACACACACACACACACATACACACATATGCACAGGAATACATGCATACATACACCAAAAAATAAATAAATAGCTTAATGGATTATTATAAACTAAACAGTCATATAAATATTAATATCACCCTGGGGGGAAAAAGGACACTTCTGTTTTTCTAAATAACAGATTCTAAATTCTAAAGAACTACCCATCTACTAAAAATCTAACAGTATTTTGAATTTTCTGCTCATCATTTTCTTGTTTTTCTATCTACTTTTAGCAACTAATTATGCATTCTGAATTACTCTTGCTTAATTCTGCCTGTATTGACCTTTATATAAATGGGATTTATAGGGTACATTCTTTTATGCTTGGTACCTATCTTTAAGAATGGTGCACACTCTATCCTTGTTGGTGTGTGTCAAGGTAGTTCATTCATGCTCACTGGAATATGGAAGCTCTCTTTATTGCTGATGGACATTTGAGATACTTCACATCTTTTGCTATCATGAACCAAGATGTTATGAGCACACACTTAGAACCTGGTAGACATTGGTGTCAGATTAGCGACTTACAATATGATTGCCAGGTGAAATGATTACACAGCATCCTCAACTTGAGTCCAAAAGTGGTGACATACTTTAAAAACACTGTCCGAAGTCACATATCTACCAGAAGTAAATAAGCAGCCCGTTGTGTGGCAACTACCCTAACTTGTCACACGGTACCTTTCTCATTCCTGCTTTTCTGATGGGTGTGCAAGACCATCATGAGTGTGGTTCCACTTGTAGCTAATGAAGTTGACCCCTTCCCATCTTAGTGTCAACCATTTGGGTACCCCTTAGGGAATGCTGGTTCTGCCATCTTACCTAATTTTCCCCACTGGATTTTCTCTGTCTTCTTCCTGATGTAGAAGTCATCTTCATATTTTATGACAACAGCCTTTTATTAGTTACATGTATTCTCACTGTAGATTTTTTTTTACTTTAGTTAATACCCTTTATGGAGATTACTGATGGGCACGAGCTCTTAATTTTGATGTAAGAAAATACTTTTCCTTATGGTTAATTCTTTTATGCAATTTGAAAATTACTACAGGGGTAGGAAATAATTGGTTAAAATATACAAGCTTGAAGAGCTGAGTTCTGATCCCCAGAACCCATGTAAAAAGCTTGATGTGGTGGCACGTGCCAGCAAATCCAGGGGTGTGGAGGTGGGAACAAGATAGATAGTTTCAGAAGAGACCTTAGTCACCAAAAAAAATTCATATGCATCACACACACACACACACACACACACACACACACACACACACACACACACACTTATCTTCCTCAAAGATAAAAGTTTAGAATATATTTCCCTAGAATTTCCTCAGTCAGTTCAGTTGCTCTGGCTCTTAAGAGTAAGTTCTCACTTCATCTGGAAATGATTTTGTGTACAGCTTGAGGTTAATGGCACTTTCTTCTCTCCTCTTTAGGGGGCTGTTTGTCGTAGCTCTGTCAATCAAGTGCCCTTCTCCTATGTCCTGCTCTTCTTTGAGTTGTCTGTTCTGATTCGACTAATCTCAACACTATGGCTTTAACATAAGTCTTTATATGTATTAAAGGAAGTCTTTCTCAAGAGTATTTTAGCTACTGGGAGCACTTCAAGGCTCCATACAAAAATTCTGCAGTCACACAAATCATCAGATGTTGCTAGGGGGTCACATTGGGTGTGTGGAAGAATTTAAGGAGATAGCACAGGTTTATTATATTGAGTCTTCCAACCTATGGCCATGGAATACATTTCCATGTACTTCAGATTTCACTCACTTCTCCTGGTTGTCCTTTATAAAAGACTCATATATCTTAGATTCAATTTATTCCTAGAAATTTATTTTTCTGATACAAAGCAGCAACTTCTTCAACTTTATCTTTCTTTCCAATTTTCATTACAACATAGAAAAACTGTTTTATTCTGTTGATCTTATATCCAGTAACCTTGTTAAAGTCATTCTTTAATTTTAAGAATTTATCTTACTTGTGTTATATAGAAAATCGTATGTGTGGAAAATAATGACTGACAGTGTTAACATGTTTGTTTTGGCTCTTATAACCATTATCTATTATTTTAATTTCTCAGGTGTGAACCAAGTCTCTAGGAGTTGAAGTAAATGGCAAAAGTTAAGTGTTCTTTTGTTCTAAAATCACATGGAGAAACTCACTCGTGGATATATATGCCACATTCTAAACGTAATGAAGTGAACTGCATATCAAAATATCTGAAAGACCACTACATCTGCCATGCCCAAATTAGGTATTTGAGAATGTCAGGGATTTTTTTCTCATTTATTTTCCTATTGGAACAGAGTCTTACACTATAGCTCCACCCAGCCTGGAACTGATGGCTGTCCTGCTGCCACAGCAGCTTAAGTGCAAGGGCTACAGGTGTCACCACGCTCAGCCGAAAAAGTACATTCCTGAATAGCAGCTACCTTGGGTGCTTCTTTGTTTGTTTGTTTGTTTGTTTGGTTGGTTGGTTGGTTGGTTTTGGTTTTTGGTTTTTCAAAACAGAGTTTCTCCATGTAGTTTTGGTGCCTGTCCTGGATCTCGCTCTGTAGACCAGGCTGGCCTTAAACTCACAGAGATACGCCTGGCTCTGCCTCCTCAGTGCTGAAATTAAAGGTATGTGCCACCGCTGCCCAGCTGGGTACTTCTTTTTATACCCGCCCCGCCCGCCCCGTCCCCCCAGTTTTCTGTTCTCCAAGCTTTGCCAGGTTCTTATCTCTGTGTAAAGAATGTCATTTGTCTTGACTTTAGGGGATTTTGAAAATAATTCTTATGTGTTTAATAGAATTTATTGAACAATTTATTTGAGCCTGTTGCTTTTGTGGTAGATGTGGTTTTATTTATGATTCTTTTTATGATTTTAAATATCAATAATAATTATTATTATTTTATTATATTGTTCAAGAAATCTGTAGACTTTATTAGACTATATCACTTTCCATTATACCAATCTTCTTATTCTTCCTTTTGAAGATTTATTTTTAGTTTTATTAATGTATTTGTGTCTATTTCTATACAAGTGTGGGTTTTAAGTGTGCAAGTACCTGCAGAAGCCAGAAGGAGGCATCACACCTAGGCAAGCTGTAGTTACAGGCAGTTGTAAGCCACCTAACATGGATGCTAGGAACCGAACTCCGGTCCTCTGATAGAACAGTGAGTATTTTTAAACACTAAGCCATCTCTCTAGCCCTGTCCTCCTTTCTTTTGCTATAAATTTAATTATCTTAACTTTACTCATAAAAATTATATTGGATATTGTTTAAATATTTTCCATACTATGTGTATGTAATTTCTTTCCACGTTGAAAAGGTCTAAGTGTTCTAGAATGACAGTGCAATGTCCTTTTTGCTCAAAGAACACCTTTTAACATTTCCTTCAGTATTTACAGTGGTCCCCTGCTGAGACATTCTCTTTGCTAACTGAAAATACCCAATGCATCTATATTCCCGAGGAATACGTTTGACTTCACAGATGCCCCACTGGCCTCTTCAAACAGCATAGCAATTAATTTTTCTGTGCCACGTCTAGCTGCTCTTGGTTCTGTTTGATTTCTGATTGCATTTCAGTGGCTGTTCTGAATCTGCGGTCCAGCACCTTTCATATGTTTGGGAAACCTCTCCCACATTATTACTTTGAACTTTTCATCACTGTGCACTGGCTTTCTTTTCTTCCTAACATTCTGAACAATTTCCCATCATCCCTCTGTCACAAATGCCCTCAGGCTGTGTGTTTTCTACCCACTATCTTTATTCTTTTCTGTTCTAGATGGCTCCCACACCATCCCTTCCATTTCACTGGCTATAGCTGTATCTAATTTGCTATTAATCTCACTAACTGTTAGTTTTCATTTGTCTGATAAGAGTATCTCTTTGTCTCAAGCCTGCCTAGAACTCACCACACAACTCAGGTTGGTCTTGACCTCTCAGCAATACTCCTGCTCCAGTCACCTAATGTCCTAACATTAGTACAAGTATAATGCCCAGCTATTGACTGAATTTCAATTTGAAGCTTTTAAATTCTAGAACTTGTGTTTGGTCCCTTTTCAAAGTTGCTGTCTCCCCTTTTGTAAGTCCTAGCGGATTGGAAAATGCTTTCTTATCTGGTTAGTTCCGCCAAGCATCACTATTTGAAGTCAATCACCTTAGTGTCTGGGGTTCCTGAAAGTCTGCCTCCATTGTCTACTGCCATGGCTGGTGTTTCATTCAGGCTGCCTTGTCTCCTCATGTGCTTTGTTATCTTTGTTTGTCAACCTGATATTGTTGAAAGGATGTTTGTAGGAATATTTTGAATCCAAGGGTGACATTATGTATGCCTAGAAATTTGTTTCTCAGCATCAGCAATACTAAATGATTCGAGTACAACTTCTAGAAAGTGGTATTTCCTCTAACTTATAGACTATTAATGGTAGATTGAAGAAGAACGGGAAGAAGAAAAGAAGAAAGGAAAGAGGGAGAGCAAGAAGAGGAAAAGGAAGAGGGGGAGTATGGTGAAGAAAAAGAGGAGGAGGAGGAGGAAGAGGTTAACAAATATACAGTGATTTTAAATGTCTATTAATTTGGCAGACAGTATCCATAGACTGTATCAGTACTTAAGAGGTAGAGGAAGTAGGGCATGGAGGTCAAGGCCAGCCTAAGGGACTTCTCACATTTGAGAACAGTCTGGACTATATGAGACTCTGTTGAGGGGAAGGGAGGTGAGACAGAGGGAGAGAGAAGGGGGAAGGGAGGAGAATGAAGGAAGAGAGAAGGAGAAGAGAGAGAGAAGAGGGGAGATGAGAGAGAGAGAGAGAGAGAGAGAGAGAGAGAGAGAGAGAGAGAGAGAGAGAGAGAAGCATGCCTGATGGGTCATAGGGCATATGTAAGCTATTTTATACTTCTTTGAATTTTGCTTGTGTGAAGGCTAATTACACCTACTCCTCCATAACCTCATAACCAGTAAAGTCATTTTCAAAAAGACTCAAACTTGGACTTCTACTTATTTGTAATTTCAGAATCCTGCTTAGAACTCCACGTAACACGTTCCCAATTAATCTAATTGAAATAACGTCATTATTCTCTGAGGACTCTTTGTGAATACTGAATCCCAACAAAATATGCACGCATTTTGTTTTGTGAACCTTGTTTATCCCACCGATGCTTATGGGGAAAGTTATCACATTCTCCAAGGACTAATAAGAGCCACATAATTGATGAGCATTCTAGTTCAGGTACACCTGCAGCCTGGATGTGAGAAAAAGTGAGGGGGAAGCCATGGCAGCCCCCTATGGAAGTTCTCAAGTTGGGTCCAGGAGACAAACACGCAGGTGTCAGTTTATATAAACAAAACTTTTTCCTTTCCAGTTCTTTCAAAATGCAGACTTTACATCACATTATTGCTTTCAGAATTTGCACTGAGCAGACATAACTCTTCAGCAAGTGCTCCTTCGAGAAATCTCAGGATGATGCCATCCCCTCAATAATTTAAGTGCGCTATTATGTGGTAACCTATACTTTACTACAGGGCTTAAAATTTTACATTGCATTCTTTAAGAGCCTGGCATCACATTGCAAAACAGGCAATGTGAAATGCCTTGGAAATACTTCTGTGATATGAGTATTACTTTTTCTCTCATGAGAAAGTAGGGTTGTCATGGAGACTATAGGTCCTAGGAAGACAGAGCAGCATATGATGCTTTTTACATTCATTGTTCTCTGTGTTTAAAATTGGAAGACTGAGAGCAGGGTTGTAGAAGAGACCAGAAAGTACATGCCAAACCCACTAGGAAAGAAATGATGCTCTGGGGGTTTGGGCAGAATCTGGAGCCAAAGGTCAACAAAAAGAGAAGGGTAAACACACAAGAACCGGAGCAACAGTTTAAGGCATATGCATGCAGTAGGGGGATGCAGATGATGTTGGAGGCTACTGACATCTTCATTCAGTCACTGCTGATATTCTAAGACTGAGCTAGGCTTAGTAAAGAATTTGTAACCAAATAATCAGGCTTCGAATGCTAGGATGGCATAATTTCTGAAACTGGGGAAACTAGGTTTCAATCCCACTGTTACCTCCTCTAGCTACATGATCTTGTAAGTGAAAAAAACAAGTCAATATGTTGGATTTCTAGGTTTCAAGTTCTCCATTTGTGAAATGAAAAATAATAACTAAATTTCAAGGTTTCTTCCACAGATAAGGAAGATGGTTGAAGTAAAATTGCTTAGCACTATGTTTCACATGTAGGAGACAATTAATGCTTTTGTCCCACAGTAAAAGAGTGGTTCCTGTCCTGAGTGCATCTGGTCCCAAACAATCACTCAAAGACTTATATTAATTACAAATGCTCAGTCGATAGCTCAGGCTTCTTACTAACTAGCTCTTACAACTTAAATTAATCCATTTCTATTAATCATGTATTGCCACATGGCTCATGGCTTTATCTGTCCTGGAGCACGTCTTGCTTCCTGGGAGGCTGGCTGGCATCCCTCCTGCCTCCACCCTCCTTCTTCCCATCATTTTCAATTTGGCTTTTCCACCTAATCTCCTGCCAGCTACTGGCATGTCAGCATTTCATTAACCAATGAGAGTAATACATATTCCTAGTGTAGAAAAGGATTGTTCCACAGCACATCACAAATAGTATCATGGTAATATTAGATGCTGCGGAGATAAAGCCTGAATTCTAAGTGGCTCAACACCATAAAAAGCTCTTTGCTCACTCATAACACAATGCAAGTTAAACAGTTATGTCTGAAAATTCTCAAACAATGCAACTCATGGACTCTGGTTGCTAATCTCTCCTTGCTTGCTGATATTCCCTTCCATTTGTCCAATGAGGGTAGAAGAAGGATCTGGAGAAGGCATACCCACTCCTTATTTATCAGGACCATGTTCCAAGCATTCTGGTTTTGGGGAACTCTGGGAACTCAGAGGTTCTAGAAACGTTTTCCATTTTCCTCCTTGGAGATACTTTAAGTGCATTTACCCTCCAAATGTGGAACTGTGTTCTGAGAGGAACCTGAAGATATCTCTGACATCCCAAATGTGATTAACATCATCATGGGAGCCATGGTCTGTGTCTTTCCAAGGCAATTTGCATATATATATATATATATATATATATATATGTATATGTATATGTATATATACATACACACACACACACACACACACATTTTTGAAAGGATAGTCTGAAACACATTAGCTTCTAAAATGTGGATGCGTAAACACAAGAGCTTTCAAGACAATTGTCTCCCACACTTAAAATTGCTATTTTTATAGGTGAGGAGATGAGATTTAAGGAGTGTTTACGTTCCTGTAGGGGAACCAATGATTGAGAGAACAGGAAACACAGCTCTGACCTCTATCTTCTCCATGCATGTTTCATCCCAGGGAGCAGCAACATTCAAGGGGGGAAAAAAAACAATATTTAGTAATGGAGGTGGAGGGGGAAACATTTCCTCTGAGAACATTTGCTGAAGAACCAATTCCAGACTTGAACTCAAAACTCCTTGGCTATGCATGCCGTCCAGTTGGTGGTTACATTGTCACAACACAGGGAGATTCAAATCCAGATTCTGATAGACATTTGAGTTCTGTCAGAACTTTGAACCACATCAGATCGAGTTTTCTATAAACCTTCAGTGTGGTTGTGAGCACTAAGATGAAGAAATGGAGAATAAAGCGGTAAATTCGGGACCTGGCAGGAAACAGCCTCAAGCACAGGCAGCCACTTGAGCTGTCCATCATCAGCTGTGGGAATCTGAGCACTCTGAATCCCTGCGACTCAGAGGATGGTGAGGACATTAAATTCTGCCACTTGTAAGAGGCCCCATGAGATGATACACAGAATGCACTACAACAAAGCCTAGCATCTAATAAGGACTCACAAGTGTCAGCGGCCACAATCATATAGTGTGCAATTGCAGTGCTATAGAGGTGCCATCAAGATGCCCTAAGGAGGCCATCTGTTGGGAAGTTTCCTCACAGAACTTTGGGAGGGACAGGAAGTGAGAGCAGCTCTTTGTCTTCTCCCGGTCTGTCACATGAGTAACTTCGATTTTATCTTTATCAGTCAATATTTCTCCTTAGAGGGCATTTCTCCAACAAACGCTTCCGCATTGAGAGAAAATGGAAACTGCCTCCCTGTCTCTTGCTATTTGTTTTTTAACCACACTAAAGCCTGGGAAAGTCACTCTCAAATCTTGGGTGACCTCATCTGCCAAATGATGGCCGTTGAAGAATTAGTATGGGGAAATAGTAACCTCCTTTATGACAGTCATACATCAACACCCTGTAGTCTTTTCTTGGACACTTATATCTCAATGTCAATGGAAGCTATAGTAAGTAGAGTAGGGGGTCTGGAAGGGCTGAGAATGAAGGACACCAGAAGGCTTTGAAATATCAGGACGCATGCCCAACCAAAGCCAAATAAGAATATGGGTGTCCAATTCACTGTCCTTGACAAGTCAGCAGTAGAAAGCATTGCTCCTTAGGTAGGAAGGGGAAAAAAATCTCCTTGGGTAGATTAAAAAGTAATCTCCTAGGGTAGATTACTTTTCAACTGGTAGAAAATGAAAATCTCTTATGATGTTAAAACCTACTATTGTACTCTGTAACCTCTCTGAAGTGGGACATCGCCTTAACCACAACATGTATATTCTTCTAACGTTGTGAGTTTCTTTTTAAATAAATGATGCCATTGACTCAATAATGTATTGACACAATGAAACAAACACTATAGTCACAGAACTGTAACGCACATACAGGGTCTGTGGCGTACCTAGGCACTTTCTGTATATAATCTCATTGATTCCCTCAAAACAATCCTCTGGACCTAGTGTCATGATTCTCTCCATGCTACTGGGGAAACTGGAACTCAGGAAGTGATTTTTTTTTCCCTACAATTTAGCAAACCTGTAGAGAGTAAGATTCAAGCTAAGGGTTCACCTTTACTCCCCGTCTCCTTTTATTAAACTGAATAAATCCTCGGACAAAACTTCTTCCGAGTTGTCCTATTTTAAGAGGAATTTTTACCAGAAAAATAGTTCTTGTTACTCAGTCCAGCCATGGTGAGTGAGCTGCTGCATCTCATTAGCAAACATACACGGGACCGGTATCTACTGGACCACCTTGCTTTGCAGAAATGAGTGAGGGACTCAGTCCCTTTGGTCATTCCTCTTCTGCCCTCTCAGAGCGGCCATCCTTCACCCACACAGTCAGCTTCATGATGTGTGGGATCCGCCTCTGCTCTAAGAGACCAGCAGCTCTGAGGGCTCCACCAAGTAGGAGGTAATGAGAAGATTGCCTCTGAGTATAGAACCCATGTTCTGCAAACTAGGGATTCTGGTAATATACACTTTCCATCTGTCGGTCTCCTCTTTCTGTTTCTCAGTAGATGCCCAACACAATGGAGCAGAAAATATTTGGTTACTGGGAATTTTTTTTACACATTTCAATGCAAATATATCTAGAATATATTACAATAGCAATGATATAATACTGTATTATCTAGTTATATATTTATCTGGAGTTTCTTGTATTCAGTTTTTAGATGTGGAAGTCAAGCCCCAGAGATGCTCAGTCACAGATGCTCTTAGCTTTGAAGTGGAAAGCATCTAAGTAGAATTGATGCTTCCAGATGCCAAGTCAAATGTTGTTCTCATCCAATCCACTTAACCATGTACTGATTAAAATGTAATGCTCAAGTTTATGTGGCTGCAAGTTGACCACCAGGGTACAAAGGTTTGCTCTCCAGGCATGAGGTTCATTCAGAGAAATGTTGCTAAGCAGATTGAGTAACAATCAACACCTGCTGCTGATATCCAACTAAACTAAAAAAAAAAATATCCAAGATGGACCTTGTGTTTACACTTCAATCAAATTCACACAATTCAGAAAATGGAAAAATCCAATGCTAAGAGACTACTAATGAATTACACATCTGAGTGTGACCCTGTGAGATACAACTATGTACACTTGACTGTTTTAGTCATAGAAACATCATGCAAATCTGTGTCAAAAAGTTCTTAAATGTCTTCTATGTCATTTCAGAGAAATGAAAAGCAAACATCATAAACTACTGAGAGTAATCCATAAATCTCCTGTCACATAAATTAAGATGATCCATTGTCAAGTGGTGTTGTAGGCTCTTCTGGGGCAAGGTTAGGAGTCAATAAAATCTGTACTGAGCCATAATAGTTTTCTGAGTAGAAGGCCATCCAAAACATTCCTCAAGGGCTTTATGCCTGTGTCTTGTTGACCACTTGCAGACTATTCAATAAATTATATTTGCAAACAATCTGAAATGTCCAAGGAAGTATGGCATTGGTCCATTGTTGGGGAAAGCCTAAGCAACTGATAGAGAGATTAAATATAAAGTAGTTGTTTGTCCAGACTCACCCAAGGGCAATAGGCAGGGACTCTGGTTGAATCTGGTGCTTACAGGTGCTGCCCTGGATCTCTGATTGAACAGTTCAGAAAACATCTGTTGAGTGCTGGATGCAGGTGGAAGCATCGAGTATGTTGAAATATAGATAAAATACCAAGAGTGGCTGTCATTGATTATCATGCTTTGTAGATCACATAGGGTTGACACATAAGTCAAATAAAAAGCTCCATGGAAAGTGTCGTGAATAGAATGGATGGAGGAGAGGACAGGACATCCAAGCTTGAGGACAAGGTAAGGAAATTAAAATGCTTCAACAAGCACAAACATAAATTAATAAGAAGCCATGACTGACACTTGCAAGATGCCCAAGATGTTATGAAAGAGAATTAAGAATCAGGGACATAGAAAAGGGAGAAGAATTTCATTCTAAGGGCAGAGAAAATATTTTCAAAATAAGTAAGATGTTGTATATGAGTCCTCTCAAAGGTAGATGTTTTGAAGTTAGACTTTGGCGTTGTTTACCATTGTGGAAAAAATAAAGGTCACATGTAAATCTTTAAGGTCGCAAATATTTTGAAAGTGCTCATGCATAATAAAAATACAGGAGATCCTGAAAGACTGAAGTCCACTCCCTTCACGGTCCTTAAAGCTAATATGAAGTAAATGAGCAAATTTTACAGTATATTAAATGTTGTCTGTGCTGACCTCAAGCCTGGTGAGATTGGTCTCTGTCTCTGCATCCTTCAGCCTCCTTTCTCATGGCTCTTCTCTGCTCCTGGAATAGGGCTAAGACAGCAGCAGAGCGGTATGGAAATACTAAAAACTGAATGTGTCCAGAGCAACCATCAACCTAAACTAGAAGCCAGTACCCTCCAGCAAATATTTCAATTCCTTTTTCCTTTAGACCTGCAGTCTTTGATTCCTTCTAACTAGCAATTATGAATACAGAAAGGCTCTACACATAGAGCAAAATTTATTCATTGTGGTAGTAAGCTTACAAATATGTCCTTCGTTGTATTTACTTTCTACCAACTCATTTTTCCCATTCTCACATGGGAAGTGATCCGGGGCCTTTTTGTTTAATGAAATAAACGGTGGGCCCAACTACTATACCTGGCTTGAGAGAGTCAAAAGTGGTCCACAGCATCCTATAAACCTTCTACATCCTCTTCCTTCATCTGACACCGCTACCATTATCATGTTCTTATCAGGGCACTACCATTAAACAGGAAAAATATAGTGAAATATATACAACTTGGTTGGCTGGCTCTTCAGTGTATTTCCTGTGGCCACTGCTAAATGGCATTGATTGGGGTCAGTCCACTCAGCCAGAGGAGTGACTCCCTTCCTCATCTATAGGACATTTTGCTACAAAAAGTCAAAGAGAATGAGTATGAGCTATAGAACAATGTTGAGTGACAGCTGGGCATGATACATATGCTTGTAATTCTAGCACTTACGAGAGAGGAGCAGAAGAATGGAAACTTACAGGCCAACCGGGGATAAATAGAGATACCTTGTCTCAATTAATTAATTCTTAAAAATTAAACAGAGAATCACTAGAAAACTGGGTAAAATATGTAAATAAAGAGTTTTCAAATCTTGGAAAAACAAATCAGTTCCCATGGTCTCCCAATTTTCAGCCCAGAGAGAACACACTGGAGAAGGTTGGGAGCAGAGTAAGTAATGTAGTTCCTGAGTAGGTGGATGTAGCTAGAATCCATGAGTCAGAATTCCAGAGAGCAGAAGGCTGCAAACAGAAAGAGAGAGAGAGAGAGCTCCAGAGATCTACCAAGGCTGTTTTGGGCAGTAGTGAAGTCTGACCTTCATATGGGCATGAAGAAGTAACTGAGTCTAGTGAGAAGTCACCAGAACAGGAACTCACAGAAGCCCAGAGGAAATGTGTTTCTGCCGCTTGGGTATAGAGGCCTTGTAACTAAGCAGAGTCTTGGGGAAAATAGAGCCTCCACCCTGAATCAGGTCAGCCCCAGAACATTTCAGGTCCTAGCTAGCAAAGCTTAACAGCAGCATTCAAACAAATCAAATTCTTTCCATTGAATATTCCAACTTGAATATGTCCAATTATTCCAAGTTGAATTATTCCAACTTGAATATGTCCAAGAAAAATGAAAGGGCAAAAATAGTTGAGTCCCTTCAAAATTCAGCATGCAATGTCATAAGATACATCAATTACAACACTTATTACAAATTACAGTTGTGATAAATTTGAAAAAATTAACCCATGGTGTGGAGAAAAAACAATCTACAGAAACAACCCCCCCCAATTATACAGATGACAGACACCAGTAGACAAAGATATCAATGTATCTGTGATAACCATACTTCTATAGACCAGAAAGTAGACTGCCAAGACTTGATAAAGACAAAAATAAAAGTGACAAAAAATTATGACTTATGGAGATGAAACATACAACATTTGACATTTAAAATAAATTTGAAAATGGTAAAAATACATTGAATGGTATTAAAAGTGAATTCTGTACCCCAGAGTAGTCATGATCAGCAACCCTGAAGGACTGGAAATAGACATGATCCAAAGTGAAACACAAGGAGAAAATAGCTGAAAGAAAGTCCTCAATTAACTATGGAGCAACACCTGAAGACCTGACAGTGCAGAACTGGGGGTTGTAAAGTAGAAGTGAGAGAGGAAAAGGAGATTCCATATGTACATCTAAGGAAAAGTCGGCAAAAGTAAACAACAGTGAGGCTGTACAATGGAGCCTCAAGGAATCTTTCCTGGCACTGGAAACCCAGCTAATTCCCTGGGGCTAGTGAGGTCATGGATCTTAGAAAGGAACCTACAGCAGCCACTTTGCTAGACTAGCACAATTCCTTACTATATTCTAAATCTTATCCTTATACCCACAGATAAGTGTAACTGCCACCCCCTCATCAAAGAATTCTCTCTTGACAGGGAATGGAGACCCTCATAGAAAATCACAACTGTTCACATTGCAGAGATCAAGAGATCAGGGAGAACCCAGCCCTGGTGGGTACATCAACATCACAGCTTCCGCTGTGACACAGTCTGTCACAAATGCCAGTGTAAACATGATGGGACCAATGGCAATATCAATGGACATGTTAATGTGGAGGGGGGAAATGTTGTGGGGTCTCACATCTAAACACACACAATAATTGCTGAGAGGAGAATTAGCCTCTGCCAGGATGAGCTTCTTGGTTATCTAATACAGAGTGGGGTCAGTCTTGAAACCATATACATGCAGCCAGGCGGTGGTGGTGCACGCCTTTAATCCCAGCGCTCGGGAGGCAGAGCCAGGTGGATTTCTTTGAGTTTAAGGCCGGCCTGGGCTACAGAGTGAGTTCCAGGACAGACACCAAAGCTACACAGAGAAATCCTGTCTTGAAAAAACAAAAGAAAAAAGAAACCATACAAACAAAAAATGGACTCAACTATTTGTACACACACACACACACACACACACACACACACACACACACACACACACACGCGAGTCAATAATAATCAAGGAAAAGGAGCCTATCAACCTAAGAATTCTTACTCAACAACACACAAGGAGTTCTAAGGAGGATAGCCAGGAAGGGCTGGGGGAAAGAAAGGAAGAGGGAAAGCAATGTAATTCTATTTCAGTTAAAACCATTGTATAAAGATGGCGAAGTGGACACACTGGAAGAAAACAAATACAGAACTAAAGAAGTTCAACAATCTGCCTAAAGCAACTGGAGAAAGGCACACCAACGCCCATCCCATTCACATTGCTGATCCTCAGATACTGTGGAAACATGATCAGTCATAGGAAGGCGAAAGCATTCGTGTACACTGGAAAGAAGGTAAGAGAATGGCAGCGTCCTCGGGAGAAATAATATAAACCACCAAGGAACAAAGAAATGTGTTTAAAACTACTGGAGGAAAGAAACTGTCAGCCTATGATTCCATACCTAGTAAAAGTATTTTTCAGATCCACAGGTGAAGTAACAACTCTTTCGGAGATGTGACATCTGAGAAATTCCATTGCCAGCAAGCCAGCATGAGAAATGTAAGAGTGAGGACTTCCGGAAGAAAATAACAAGGTGTTTTAGAAACTTTTATTTATATCAGATACAATGCTTCAAATGTAAAAGACATGCTAAATATAAATTTTATTTCATCTTAAAGTGTCTTTAAAAGATAAAAACAAAAAAATTATGATTTATTGACGGTTTGTAACATGTGTAGAAATAAAAATATATGACAAGGCCAGTGATAAAGTCTAGAGAGGAGACAGGAAGCACACTGCTGTGAGACACTTACCCTACATAAAATATCACTCGTAAAACAGCATACATAAAATATGGGCAGTGTGTACTGTAAAGCCATGAGAAGTAACTTTAAAACAACAAAAGATCATGATCAAATCCACAAGTGGACATTAAAGGGAATTCTTAAGATATGCAGTTCAAAAGAAGGCAGAAAAAGGGAGGGAAAAAGAGAGAGCAGAGGCAGGAAACACAAAGAGAAAACTAACAAGAAGAATGGTAGATTCCAAGCCCATCAGAAATTAGCTTATTAAATGTACTTACCTAATTACAGGCATTAACGGCAAAGACTGACTAGGGATGCAGCACAGTGGCCGAGTATTACCTAGCCCACACAGGTTTCTGAGTTCCATTCCTACCAGGTCAAAATGCAAACACAAAGCAAAAATTCTCAATTCCAATAGAAAAACAAAGACCAGATATTCTGGTAAACACACACACTCTCTCTCTCTCTCTCTCTCTCTCTCTCTCTCTCTCTCTCTCTCTCTCTCTCTCTCTCTCTCACACACACACACACACACACACACACACACACACACACACTCACAGAGTTTCTCACACTCACACACACTCTCTCACACACATGCACACTTGTAACACGAATCTTAAAAGGTCTTATTAATAAAAAAAAAAACAGAGTCAGATATTGGGGTGAAAGCTAAAAGATCAGAAAAACAGAACAAGCCAGCCATGTTCTTACCTCTACAAAATCCTCAGCCTCAAGAGAGAGACTCCCTGTTTACTCACACCTTATATACTTTTCTGTGCCCTGCCATCTTACATCCTTCCTATGGCTGGGATTTAAGGCATGTGTCACCATGCCTGGCTCTGTTCCTAGTGGCCTTGAACTCACAGAGATCCGGATGGGTTTCTGCCTCTTGAATGCTAGGATTAAAGGCATGTGCTACCACTGCCTGATCTCTATGTTTAATATAATGGCTGGCTTTGTCCTCTGATCCCCAGGCAAGCTTTATTGGCGTACACAATATATCACCACACACACTCAAACAACTCACTCATATATGCTCTCACACACATGCATACACATAGGCACACTTATTTATAAAGCAAGAGAGGTAAAATATGAAATAGAGGTCAACATGAGAAGCAATGAAACACTGGACTGAGGGCCCAGGAGAAGGCTCAGTGGGAAAACAATCACCATGCAGGCATGAGAGTTTGACTCCCCAGACCCAAAGTCAGGTTAGGCGTGAGAGTGTACACGTGTATTCTCAGAGCTCCTATTCAGACTAAAGGAAGGGTCAGGAGAGGCCCTGGTGGCCGTCAGGCCAGCAGCCTAGCACATGCAGTATAGTGGCAAATTTAGACCCTGACAAAAATAAGGAGGAAGGTGAAGA
The DNA here is from genome assembly GCF_007827085.1 of Peromyscus californicus insignis. Classification (NCBI taxonomy): domain Eukaryota; kingdom Metazoa; phylum Chordata; class Mammalia; order Rodentia; family Cricetidae; genus Peromyscus; species Peromyscus californicus. The sequence continues at coordinate 10,058,257 of NW_026294492.1, forward strand.
TACCAAAGGTTGTCCTCAGACCTCCATACTCATGCCGTGGCACACCCACCCACACCCACACTCACACACAGAGGTCCCTCTCCCTCTCCCCCTCTCTATCTCTCTGTGATGTGCAAGTGTGTGTCCGTGTGTGTGTCCGTGTGTGTGTTAAAAATAAAAGGTAAAGAAAAGCTGGAGTGACTGTATTAATATCAGGTATAGTAACAAACAAATCAAGAAAGAGAAGGATTATTTTAAGGTAAAGAGTATACAATAATTCAAAAATACAAATGCCTAATAACAGAGATCTAAAACATATGAAGCTAAAATTGATAAAAACCCTGTTATGTTGGAGACTCTTGTCAGGAATGGGCTGTGGGGAATGAATACAGGCCCAATAGATGATAAAAGACTAGCACAGTTGTATCAAGAGCTTTAGGACAATAAATCTGAGCTTTTGCATGAAAGGAATCTAGTTCTTGAAAAAAATCAGATAGAAAATTTTGGAAATTTTTTAATTGGTACAAGAGGTACACATCAAGTTAACAAGCACACAGACTCCCTAAACAAAACCAAATGATAGTTATATACAGACAGCAACAGCAAAATGTATATTCTTTAAGAGCATATGGAATGTATAATGTGGTAGACTGCTCTCTAAGTCCTAAATCAGATTTTGACAAATTTAAAGGACTTGGAATAGTACAAAATGAATTCACCAACCACAGCAGAAGAAAATTAGAAATGAAAGGCAGATTAAGAAAAATCCCCAAATGTTTGTAGAAGGACAAAATTTAAAATCACCCATGAGTCAAAACATAGTTTTAAATATATTTTGAACTAAAACTGTGGAAGCATGACATATCAAAACACCAGGGATAAAACTTAGACAATACTCAAGGAAAACCCACAGCATTGCACTGAGCTCTTACATCAGAAAAGGAGAAGCTGAGCTAAAAATTAAAAAAACAAGAAAAGAGAAGCAAATTAAATGTGGAAATACTCAAAAGGGTGTCAAACTGAACAGGATGATCCAGTGTAAGTGAAAGAAAAAAATTACACCATGTCACAGTGACAAATCTTGCTCCTTGAAAAGAGTGCCCCAAAACTGGCAGACCTCCAGAGAACAGAGCCATTACCACTCAGCAGAAACCGACTGGCCGATTCCGACATTCCAGGCACAAAAGGTGTCATCACTTTCAAGGACTGTTTGTATTCCTACAGTGTGGTTTGTCATGGTTTCATTTTTACAGGCTTTGGCTTTGGGTTTGGGATGAGGTTTTGGTATGGTGAGGTTAGATTTGGTTTCAAGTAAGGTCCTCCAGAGGGAAAAAAACCACAGGGAACAATTTCAACTGCCAAGTGGTTGAACCTCTCTGAGTCACTCTTCTTAGTGACCTAGAACACACTCTCCTAACTGAAATCCCACTGTCATTCTAAATTCTCTCCCCAGAATACATTCTTGTCTGCCATTTCAGGACATTCGCGCTTAAAGACACATGATCTCCAGCTGAGTTTGCCCAGGAACCTGAGCATATATTCACGTGGGGTGACCAGATCTCTTTCCTATGTGTGAGATTCTGCGATAAAAGCCCCCCTGCTCTTTTAGATCTAAGAAGCATTGCATTGGAAGTTATCCCAGTGCCCTCCTCCTCAGTGCTACAAATGTTAATGCTTGCTTTACATCTTCCTCATTTTCCTGCTTGTCGGCTTTATGCTCATCAAGGAGCAAAGCTATCCTGTTACGTTGGCTACTGCTGTCATGCATGACCTGGGGGGAGTTACTACAGATCCTGCGGATGATAAAAAGCTAACATGGGTATACCAAGATCTTAAGATGATAAATTTGAGAGATAATAGGAAAGGAACCAATCTCTTAAAAAGAAAAATCAGCTCATTCAACAAGTAGATAAATTTAAAATGTTGTAATTACACATAAAAACATCCTGAAAAAATTAATGAAGAAACCATGTTCAGCTCTTTCTGTGTCTCTTCTGCATTGACTGACAACAAAACCCAAGTGATTATAAAATGGAAAAAGTACAAACCAGTGTCTGTTCTGAGCATATATGAAAATGAACATTTTACAAAAAATGGCAAATAGAACATTGTAAACTAATAATATACGATGCATTGGTCCCTTTCCCATTGCCATACCAAAATTCCTGATGGAAGTATCTTAAAGAGTGACCTAGAACACACTAGAGGCTTCTGGTGGCTCACAGCTTAGGGACTTCAGCTCATGAGAGCAGAGAAGGCACTGTGATCGAAACAGTTTCGTTTGGTTCAGTGGCAGCAACGAGCAGAGTTGGCATTCATATTTGACCAACCAACAACTGGAGGTGAGTATCGCCTTTCAGGCCCGCCATTAGTGATTTACCTCTACTAGTGAAGACTTACTGCCTAAAGGTTCCAAAACCTCCTGGAACACCAACACCATGTGGGTACCCAGAGTTCAAACTTATGTGTCTAGAGGAGGTATCTCACATTCAAAGCACAGCAAATGGTGTGATGAATAAGAGGGATTTTTGCTAAGGACTGTGTTTGAGTTAGCAAGAGAAAAATCTCTGATTCTGTTCACTTCATAATATGCATTTTTGACAAAAGACCATCATTTGAATCTCAAGATATGCAACAGAAACAAAATAAAACAAACAAAAAAAACTTCAACTGAAGTAACATCCATTCACAAAACTCCCAAAGAACTGGAAGTAAAAGAGAACTTTATGCCCTGTTACATCTGTCTTCTGCCAAAATCTATGAGAAATGTTGTACTTAATGGCCTGGACAGGAAACAAAAACATCCAAGGCCAACACAACTATTTACATTATGAAGAAATGATACAAGGAGATCCTAGTCATGACGAACTGACAAGACAAGGAAATAAAATGGAGATTCCAAAGTTTATGACTGTCTATATAGAAAGCCTATGAGAAAGCTATATCTAGCATTCTCAACATACAGGTAAAATTAACATGCCTAGAGGATAGAAGATCAACAAATAAAACCTAACGTTAAAAAATACAATTTGAAATGCCTAAAGATACAAGATAGTTGACAGTCAATGCCTCTGAAATTCAGCTTTACAGATCCAGGAACCACTGTTAGTTTTCTTCCATCTCCCAAGTATTTCCATCCTAGTATTTAAGGATGGTGGTTATCATTCTGAATGGCCAGCTTCTTTTTGGACAAGGCAATTTCCAGAACTAACTTGGCTTTGAATCATCAGTACTTTATATTTTTAGCAGCTAGGTAGATGAATGGCTTCATTCAAAGGCTGACATCCTAGCATGACATCAAGGTGTGTTTTCATTTTACAACGGACTTTACTTCAGAAACAGTTTTTGATTCACAGTAAAATGAATAGGGAAGGTAGCTAGTTCCCAGATTCCCTACCCCAAAAAAGTCCTCTACTCCTAAATCCTTCCTCCCAGAATGACACTTCTGTTGCAGTTAATGAATCAACACTATGTCACACTTTTTCTACCCCAGGCCACAATTCACATGTGACATCACTTTTTGTTGTATATTCTTTATGTCTGAATAAGTGTATTCAGATACATACCTGCCATTTATAGTATTAGGCAAAACAGATTCATTGTCCTAAAAGTTCCCCCATGATCTTTCCATTCAGAGTTCTCTCTCCACTAACCCTCAGAAATGAAGTACTGCTTTAATGAATTCATGACTTTCTCCTTTTCTATAATGTCATATAGTTAGACTTATTCAGCATGAGAAATTTCAAATAGGCATCTTTCATCTGGTAGCATGAGTTTCAATTTCCTCTGTCTTGTCATGGCTTTAGAGTGCATTTTAGTTCAACACTAAATAATACCGTATGGTCTGGCCAAATCAGAGTTTATCTATCTGTCCACTACAGAAAAGTTTAGTGGCTTCCCAAGTTTTACCAGCTAGGAATAAAACTTCTAACAACATTCATGTGAAATATTTCTGTGCATATTCAGTGATTTCCCAGTTCTGCAAGGCTTCAGCTAGAATATGTCCTTCCAACCAAGCCCCTCTGGGGGAAAAAACAGTTCTGTGCATGAGAAAATAATAGGCCAAAACTATATAAATGAACTCATCTTTATCATCAGTCACCATAATAGTATATCTTCTTTCTGATACAATTTTTGTATCTATTAATCAAGACACAAAGATAGCCATAATATATAAATAGATTGCCAGGAGTCTTAAGAGTCTAGGAGCCTGGAGAGATAGCTTGGGAGTGATCTTTCAGAAGACCCAAGTTCAGATCCCAGCACCTACACTGGGTGGCTCACAGCTACTTGTAAGTCCAATTCCAGTACACCAATATATCTGGTCTCTATGGGTACATGTATTCAAGTGTGCATACCCATACACAGACACAATTAAAATTTAATATAAGTCTTTTAAAAATAGAAACTATAGGGAAGATTTTATTTTTCTGATCTCCCAGAATAATAGAAACACCCACAGACTAAAAAGAAACTCAAACAAAGCTATAAGCAACACATGCCTACAAGCATGCCCACAGGGTAACTAGAACACTATAGGATTTAATATTTATGAGAGAGATGAAATAAAGATCCAACGCCAATGGAGACAGCTTCAAGGCTCATCTGAGAACAGAGATAAGGAAGTAATCCTCACAGAAGGGAAGACTCTCTCCTACACTGAGTGATAAAGAGATAAAGGTAACATCTGCTCAGAAAGGATCCCACCCTGAATAGGAGAAAAATGTCTACAAAGGATAGACTAGCTTCTGGAGAAGCTGGAGCAAGCTGTTCACATACCTGAGAAAGTATGCACTCTGGAGCAGAGGCAGCCAACCAGGAAGAGTCATTCCTCGGCTCTGTACTGATTGACAGATACTACAATAAAGGGGACCCTGCAGGTAGTCACAGCCAGGAAGTGACCCACAAAGAGATGAGGATGAAAACTGGGGTCGATTGACTTTGTCAACCTAGATCAGACTTTGGACACTGATGCCAGGCGGTTCATTGTCAGCATATATGAAACACAGTACAATTTGATGAAAAGTTTCTAGTCAATAATCATTCCCATTCCAGGTGCACAATAAAGCTTAAGGGGTGACTATAGAGGAGCTCCTTTGCAAAGTACACGTAACCATGAGGGTGGGTTCTATAGCTAAAAGACCTAGAATCTACATAGTGTAGAGGTCAGCAGTACATAAAATACATGTGACATCTCCCCTAAGGATGGGTTTAACTGGGAGCTAAAGATAACAGTCTAGAGAGGGTGAGTCTGGGACGATCATTCTAGGGAATTTGGGTGAGGTCTGTGTCCATAACAAATAGCACAATGGTTGCCAGGTCATTAACAAAATCCACTCCCAGCTTTTTCGGTTGGAAAACAGGTATTTTATTGAGGAAAGGCACCTGTGTGTTTAACATTCCTGGTTTCCTAGTGCTTTCTGGGTATAAGGACCTTTGTGTCCCCCAACACAAAGATACTATAGAACGCTATGCATACCTATCAAAAGGATGCTTCCATTAATTTTATTAAAACATGCTGAAGAGGGAAACCTTGAATAAAAATATTCAGTAGATTTGATGAAACTCCCAAACCTTTTCATACATATAATACCCATTGTTAGTCTAGAAAATACAAAACTTCATGGAAAATTGGATAAGAAATCACTGTAGGTAAAAATAATCAATAAGTGTTAAGAATTTTCAGATCATTAAATACTCCATAAACTCTACCTAAAGTAGAGAAAAACCATGCCACAATACCCCAGCAGGAAGTAAATTAGACAAGTAATGGCCAAATAAAATAACGTAATAACATTTAAACCCAAACATCAGGATAAAAATAGACACATAAAAACATGAAAAATATCAAGATATGAAAAAGGACAAAAAAATGTCCAAAATAAAAAATAAATTATTATGTCAGAGTGAAAGAAACATGATTTTTGGTGAAACTATAAAAGATATGGAAAGGGGTAATGGAGATAACCAAAACACAAAAAAAATGAAGGGGCTTAAAGCAATCTGGAAATTGGAGATACTAAAGCTAATCATGGTACATAGTGTGTACAATTCATGTATTATAGGTTCATTGTATATAATTTATATGTAGCATATAAATTGTATATGTATAATACAGTTCCTAAAAGAGACAGTAGAACATACTTAAGATGATAACTCAAGAACACTTCTTCAAAGAAAATAAGACTTGAATATTCCTGATAGACAGACAGGCCTACCTAGGATCTTTGAAGCATATTCTAGAGAAATTCTTGAAATTTAAAGTGAAAGAAATTGTGGTGATATTTTGTTTGTGTTCGAACAAACAAAGCTTGCCAGGAGATCAGAGCGTGGAGCTGACCACTAGTTAACCATACAGGCCAGGCAGTGGTACCACACACCTTTAATCCCAGCACTTGGAAGGAAAAAGCATGAAGATCAGGAGTTCAAGGGTACCGTTGGCTACAGAAGATCGATCTAGTCTAAAAGAGAAACAGAGCCAGTGGTGGTGCATGCCTTTAATCCCAGCACTAGGGAGGTGAAGACAGGAAGTGATATGGCTGGGCAGAGAGAGGAATATCAGATGGGAGAAGATGAGATCCCAGTCCCTTTCAGGCTGAGGAGTTGGCAAGGTGAGAGGTGACTGTGGCTTGCTCCTTTGTCTCTCTGATCTTTCAGCATTTACCCTTATATCTGACTCCAGGTTTTTATTATTAAGACCAATTAGAATTCATGCTATAAGAAAAATGAAGTTTCTGGGCCTCTAGGACAGGAAAATAAAACTCATTTTCTACAAATAAAAACTCAGGTTGCCTTCAGATTTATCATGTATTACTTCACAACTTTTATTTCTGGAGACACACAAGCATTTTCAGTACCATATTTTTAGATAAATATCACTTTTTTTCCTTTTCTCTCAAGTTGGGAATACAAGCAAGATTCCACACAAGGTAGGCAGGAATTCTACCATTGCCCAACATCTTCAGCCTTTTTTATTTTGGGCGTGCTAGGAATTAACCTCAAGACGTTTAACAAGCTAGACAAGTGATAAGCAAATGCTATACTCAAGGAAGAAATAATGATTCTATACCCAACCTGGGTGTCCTTCAAGAACGAAGTCTAAAGCAGACTCTATTTAACAGGTTGGAATACTCTACTGGTATATCTTTTCTGGGGCATTTGCTAAATTTTATCTACCCAACAAGGGCCAATGGAATAAATCCATGTTGGTTGTTTTACCTACATAGAGCCATAGCTATTCATTTATGTATAAGATTTTCTATCTATCCTTGTTCTACAGTGATAGAGTCTAGTAGTTCCAACAATACTGCATCATCCATGAAACCTAAAATATTTTAAGCTCACATTTTAGCAGAAATTTTGAGTGACTCTTGCACCAGAGAGCACTCATTGACCAAGTAAGCAATGACTGCATGTAGCTGAATGTTTTCCTGTGCCGGCCCGGCTCCCGCATCCTCACAGTCCCACAGCCACTCAGACTCAAATGAGCACAGAGAGGCTTATATTAATTACGAACTGTATGGCCTATTGGCTCAGGCTTCTCACTAGCTAGATCTTACATCTTAAATTAACCCATTTCTATAAATCTATACTTTGCCATGTGGCTCATGGCTTACCAGTATCTTTACATCTTGTTTCTCATGGCAGTGGCTGGCAATGTCTCCTCTGTTCTCCTTTCTCCTTCCTCCTCTCTAGGTAGAATGTCCCACCCAACCCTATTCTGCCTCACCATTGACCAAACAGCTTTATTTATCTATCAATCAGAGCAACATGTTTTCACAGCATACAAAAAAGACATTCCCCCATCAACTGCAGAATGTGCTAAAATGGCTACTGGTGAAAACAAAATTAATATTATAGTAAATTGAGAAAAACAACAATTATGATAAAGTTGAAGAATAATGTGTAAATATTCCATGTTCTAATCAAGTAACCTGTGAGGAGAAAGAGAAGAGGAAATGAATTCATTAACTGTTGGATTCTCCATATTGCTAGTGCACATGGATGGACACATAAACACATCTTTTCTAAGCTAGTCATAACTCCTTTTCCAGGGTTCTTTTCTTATTTACTTGGAGAAAAAAAAAGGTTAATGGGAAAGGTCTCCTCCAAAAGAATACTCCAGTACTGGCAGCTATCTGGGGAAATGAGAGAGAAAAAGAAAGAGAAAGAGGGTGATTCTCAAGATAAATTATTAAGGAAACAAAAGAACTCCAAATTCATTCTTCTGCGTGAGGGAGAATTTAACAACTTTTACCACCAAATTACTCAATATCCCTCAGGGTGGCAGAAATGCACATTCCTCAAGAAAATATTATCTTGACCTCTCCCTCAGAGAGAGGAGATAGGACAGAGCTGTCTTTCAGCCAGAGAAAGAACAAACCATCACCAAAGTGCATGCTCACCCAAGGAACTTCAATGCTTATGGTAATGATCATGTCAGAAGTGCAGCAACATCCTCTCTTGCTTGGTCCACAAAGAGTCCCGTCAAGGTTCCTGATTTCTTTAAAGCTACCCATCCATGGATATGCTACTTTGTTGTTTATATGAGCCCCTCTGCATCCCCTGGTGATAATATTTGCCTACAAAAGTCTAAAATTAGGTTTCATTAGTGGTAATAGAATATATAAACACAGCAGCGACAATGTGTATAAGTGGTAGAATGTGCATGAATTATGTCAACTTAAGTATTTGCCTAATTTCCCATTTACATATTAAAGATTCGACTGCAAGATATGGTAATTTTGTGCTGTTAGGAAAACACAAAACAGATACAAGGTATGCCTTCTCTTGCTGATAAGCATTTTCTTTTTTCCTTTGCAAATTTGTTCCAATTTTCTCAAAGAAGAAAGTCATTCTATTTCCAATAAACACAGAAAAGGTGGGATCTTAAGTGTGTGCTTCACAAACTCTTGGCTAATGCTGCCATTTATATGCTGTTTATTTAACCCAAATAATGTTCAACCACTTAAATGCTTTTTGTTTATAATATCCTTCACCTCCTTTGAATTTGTCCCATGTCTGGGAAAAGTGAATCAATATGGTGTTTTGGTCAGAGGTGTTCTGATCTTGGAAACTAGGCATTAATCTCTCCCTCATCATGTGGGGGTAGATGGACTTGGGAAATAACATGAGAGGTAAGGAAAATCATCATGGGTAAAACATCTTGCTGATCTCCAAAATATATAAAGGTAGATAGATAGATAGATAGATAGATACATACATACATACATACACACATACATACACACATACATAGATGATAGATAGATATATAGATTATATAGATAAAGATATAGATATTTCAGTTGTTTAGGAAAGAGGTAATGGTAGCTTGGAACATAGCCCTGATTATAGAAATAGAACAAATTAGAAAGATTTGAGATGTATTTAATTTAGAGTAATATTTACTAGTCAAAAGAAGAGAAGGGTTAAGAGATGATAAAGGATCAAGACTAATGTCAACACCCCTACATTTGGGATTTATCAGCCTACAGATGGAATGTAAAGTCCAAGTAGAAGGTGAAATCTCACCAAAAGAAGATTTTAATACAGAAGGAAAAGTGCCCCAAATAGAGCCCCAGAGGTTCCTCACATAGAGATTGGGGCACAGAGAAGCATGGTCAGCATCAAAGAGGCAGAGGGTGGTGCCAGAGAAGGGGGAAACGTGGCTGAGAGGAAATAGGTAAGAAGGAAGATGAGGCATCCTTGGGGACACAGTACTGCAAGGTAGAAGAAGAGGAGAACATCACAGCCCTTAGATGTAGCCAGGTGCTAATGTTAACACATTTTCAGGGAAGTTATAGGACCAAAACCAGACTGAATGGAGTAACAGGTAAGTGGAAAGTCAAAATAGAAACAGTAACTTGCTTTGAGCAGTTGAAAAAAGGAGTGGGGCAGAAGCTGGAAGAGATTTGGAAAAGCAGCCCAGCCCAGAACAGATTTCTCCAATAGAAAGCAGGCTCTCTTGGTCTCTTCACTGTCTCTTGATGCCCCAAGACAAGCTCCCTACATCCCAAGATGGCAGCTTCCCTCAAACGACTGGATCGTGATTCCTGCCTCTCTTTCCTTGTTGTCCAACTCTTCTGTGTTATAATTATAACAGTGTCTGTTCTATTGTCTCCTTTGACTCTCTGTTTCTTTTGTCCAAAATATCATATCTGTCCTAATTCAGTAATTCAAGTTCAGTTCAAACTCTTTTGTGTGTAGCTTTACAGTTTACCTACGGTTCCCACCTTTTGGCCCTGAGCATTCTACCACCACCTCTGTGATGACCTGGGAAGGGGTTCACTCACTGCAGAAATTATGTGTTGTCCCTTCCCTGTACCTTGCAACTAACACAGGTATTAGTGAGATAAACAAATAGGGCCAAACTATGTTATCAAATCACCTGAGACTCTGTGCTGTCCCTGCTGTACCTTGAACACGGTCTAACATTATTCTGTCCTCAACAGGCAATGCCTAAGGTAAATCAAATGGGAAAACTCCACTAAACAAAGGTAGGAGGAAGTGTGAAGGGCTCAACAGAATCTCAAAATCTACTGTTTACATCTTAATTCTGCACTTCGGGAGCTGGAGTCCATTCTCCTGCTTTGTACAAGTTCTTATCACCCAGGTCTACATTTCCCCATAGCTGAGAGAAAGCCCTATAACTACAAAAGAGTTTGGATGTGGTCCTTGTTTCATTTGAAGAGAAATCCAAATGGGTAAACATGATCTCAAAAAAATTATAATCTTCTAAAACTGATTGACAGGAAAGAGAACTTGTCATGCCATGCTTACTTAGAAACCCCAAGAAATTTCATAATCCTTTCTGAATAAAGTACTCTTGATTGGCATATTTTTTTTAGATGACAGATATTCTAGAATGTTCTCTGCTTCTTAAAATGTTAGTGGAAGAAATCCACGAGATGCAGAAGACAGGAAAGGCATAAATGTGGGGCAGGTCTTGTATAGGATGGTATCTTCTTTGCCTGTGTATAGGGCCTCCTGGGGAATGGAGGACCTTAGTTCCAACACCTCCTTGGCCATTCAGCTTACTTGATTTAGGATCTATCTGTAGAAGCTCTCATTTCTTCTCCACAGGTCAAAGCTCCTGCTAATGCTCATACCTACCCAATGCAGTATCATCACAGCATCCCATCCTAGCAGCTCTCTTTACAAATCTACAGAGCCTCCCCATGTGAATTCATCTGTTGTTAGAAGCCTTCCACAGACTAGCCTGCTCTGTTGCTGGCTATTCCATTTCTCAAAGACTTGAGCAAGAACTGGAAAAGTATTAAAGAAACCATTCCTGTCTCTTTCCATACCTGCCTCAATTTTTCCACAGAGATCTTTAGCACAACCAGTGAGAGTAACATCCTGTAAGCTTGTGCTCCTGGTCAAGATTCTGTAAGCCAGATTTGACCACACAGGCATCTGGGGATACTCAAGCTATGAGTCTACAGAGAGAGAGTTGTAGCACGAATCTTAACAGGTCTTATTAATAAAAACAAACCCAGAGCCAGGTATTGGGGTGAATGCTGGAAGATCAGAGAAATAGAACAAGCCACAACTTCCTCACCTCGCCAATTCCTCAGTTGATCCTATTTCCTCAGACTGGAAGCTTCTGAGTCCTCATCCAAATAGATCTCAGCTGAACTGCTGCTAAAAGCCTAAAAGCTTAACCAGACCTAGTTCCTCGTCCTCATGCCTTAAATACCTTTCTGCTTCCTGCCATCACTTCCTGGGATTAAAGGCTCTTGTTACCACGCCTGGCTGTTTCCAGTGTGGCTTTGAACTCACACAGATCCAGATGGATGTCTGCCTCTGGAATGCTAGGATTAAAGGCATGTGTGCCACCATTTTCTAGCCTCTATATCTAGTGGCTGTTCTGTTCTCTGACCCCAGATAAGTTTATTAGGGTGCACAATATTTTGGAGAACACAGTATCACCACAGAGAGTCAGAACTGGGAGTGAATGAGAAGATTATTTTATTCTTAAAGTGAAATCCAGATCAATGTAACTGGCTCTCAGATCTAAACAGGAAGATGGAAACATAAACAAGATAATCTGTTCAAGGGCCAGATGCCAGGGAAAGTCAGAAAGATCTGGAAAGATGCACAGTCATTTGAATCGAGTAGCTACAAGTGAACCATGAGCAGAGTCTGGCCTTCCTCTTCACTCATCCCATCCCTACATCTTCCCCATCAGTACTTAGGAATGAACTTTGTCCAGAGCTACCCTATGGACCTCAACACTACCTGTCTGCACCTTACTCATCCCACCAAGATCAACCACAGTCTACGCTCAGGGAAGAACATTCTTACCTATCTAAAGGGAGGCATCTCTCTCAATCCCTAGGACATTCTTAATGCCTTCTGAAGGGCCCATTTGAAAATCATGGATTTTTTTTTAATTCTTAATTTTTATTTTATCTGTAGGTTTCACTGTGGCACTTTCATACATATGTGTCAGTATACTTTTTCTCACATTTGTTGCCGTATTCCAATTTCTTGCCCATTCCTCCCTCTAATAGTTGGCTTTGATGGTGATTTATTGAATCCTGAGTAACTGGCAAGTAGACACAGTAGAAGCCTTAGGAGCTAAGCAGCCTCTGCCTACTGCTTGATAAAAAACAATGGCTCAATAGACATTTGCTTCATTCACCACTTAACTGAGGTAAGTGCCTTTAAGAAAACAATAGTTTGGATATGTTTTGCACAAATGTTCTAATTGGAAAAATTTGTCTGAACCATCTGACTCAGCATACTTTTGAGCACAAAAACCAAACAGAAAATCTCAAAATCAAAGACAGAGACATTCCACTGAAGCATGGGAATGAGAAGAACTCTTTAACACCACCATAAGCCTGCATAACCATCCCATGGTTAAGATTCTATAGTTCTCTAAAACCCAAGGAGAAGATGCAGACTTCATACATCCTTTACACGCATGGAGGTTGAGGAAAGATGGATTGCCTGGCATTAAGAAAAATTCCAGGTGTTAAATATCCCAGCTTGCCAAGGAAGAACCAGTAGATGAGATTATGCACTGTTTAGTTTTACATGTCAACTAGCCACAACCTAGAATTATTGGGAAGAGAGTCTCACTTGAGGGACTGCCTAGAACAGGTTGGCTTGTGGACATGTCTGTGGGAGATTGACCCAGCCCACTGTGGACAGAACCATTCCCTGGACAGTGAGGTAGCTGGGCATAAGCAACCTAACAAGCAGTCAGGATGGGTTCATCCATTTCTGCTGCTCTTGAGTGTGGATATGATGTGACCAGCTGCTTGAGTTCCTGCCTTGATTTCCCTGAGTAATCAACTGTAATGTGAGACTGTAAGCTAAATAAACCACTTTCTGCGTAAGTTGCTTTTGGTCAGGTTTTTTAATCACAGCAACAAAATAAACTATAATGGATTAAAAACAGGTTTTCCAATTGCTTGGTGTATTCAACTATGGGTGTTACAGGATGCTTTGGGGCTTCTAATGTATACAATGGAGATGATGGAAATCACCTTATAAGGCAGGCTGTAAGGAAGGTATAAACATGAAATCAACTGGTAAGTTAATTTTTGCATGAGTGTGGAAGCCAGACTTTCCTGTCATTCCTCCAGTGCTGTCTACATCAGTTTGCTTTGTTCTTAAAGATTTCATGTTAAATTCTATGTCTGTGTATATGTCTGTGTCTGTGTATGGGGATGTGCGTGTCAACATGCATGTCAACATCCGTGGAGGCCAGAGGCATCAGAGCCCCTGGAGCTGGAGTTGTGAGACACCTACATGAGTTCTGGGGATTGAATTCGGGACCTCTGAAAGAAAAGCAAATATGTTTAGCTACTGAGTCATCTCTCTACCCCCTACATTATTTTTTTTTTTAAGATAGAGTCTTTCATTGGCCTAGAACTAGCTATTCAGCAAAGCTCCAGACGCTCCCTGTCTCTGCCTCCCCAGTGTTGGAATTCTAAGCATGACCCAACACATCTCACTTTCTTACGTGGATTCTGTGGAACTTGAACTGCAGTCTTCAAGCCTGAAGGCAACTATTTTACCTCCTGAGCTAATACCCCAGCTCAGAACACTGAATGCAAGAGGCATTTCACTGGAGAAGCCACACACACACACACACACACACACACACACACACACACACACACACACACACAGTAAAACAGTCACCTAATACATGTGCATTACATGCATTCTGAATACATTAAAATCATTCCACAGTATGTTCTTAAACAACTAACTACTTTGAGCAACTTATTTGAAGTACACTAGTGTCCAAACTCCTAAAACAGTGTTCTCAAGAACTTCCAGGCATTTTGTCCTCAGGAAACCTACTGTTGTGAGTGCTGATACCTATCTTTTCTGACTCATTTCCCCTCATTTGAGTAGACCATGAAAAGAAAGACTTATCCTTTATTCATACTTTCTAAAGATTTTGTATTTTGTTCTCTAGAGCCCAAGGACTCATTTTACAAAAGAGATAATGAAAGATTTTTTAGCCAAGTAAGTTGAATGTATCATGACGTAAGATACAAATTTCCATATCTTGCACACAGCAAAAAAAAAAAAAAAATCTCTCAATGCCAGCAAATGGCCTCAGAACAAAAACATATAATGTTTAGCATATGGCGTTATCTCCTAAATTTTAGCTTTACTTAGCAACTCTCAGCACTTTTTGGTAGAAAGGGTATTACCTATGTATCAAATTTGCAAATTATTTTGCTGACATTAAAAACTTATTAATGGTAGCGATAATCGTTCTCTTAGAATAGCAGGCACCAAAATTAAAGTGTAAATTGCCTTAGACTTCAGCTTCAAAAATATCCATTGGTAAATTAAAGAGATTATTAGTAGCAAATCTTTTTTAGAATAAAAGGATTACTACTACTAATTTCCAGAAAAGTTATTCCTTTCTTTCATGCATCTTGTTTCCTAAGAGATTTGAAGCTGAGGAGAAAGAATGGTCCTAAAATAGCTATATTAGCATAAGTACACCACATCTGTATCTTTTGTTAATTGTCCATGGCAACCGGAAGAGAGAAGAAAAAAGGAAGAGCAGATCAGTGGACAGAACTGAGGGCTGAGTCAGGGACAGGAGTCCCTATTCTAAGTCCAGATAGACTGGATTGAGCAAATTTTCTGAGAGTTGATTTGACAGGAATAAAATGTAGACATAAAAATGGAACTATTAAGATAAAAATGCTTTAAAGCCCTGAATGAAGATCAATGGTAGATCGTTGTCCTTGCCTGTAGAGCACACTGGGTTCTGGTTCCAGCAACTAACTAACTAACTAACTAACTAACTAACTAACTCTCTCTCTCTCTCTCTCTCTCTCTCTCTCTCTCTCTCTCTCACACACACACACACACACACACACACACACACACACACACATATACACACACATACACAAATTCTTTGAAATGTTTCTTTCTCTCTAAAGCAATTAGGTTAATGGGAAGCATGTTTTAATTAATTATCTGTTTGTTTTTATTTAAAATTAGAGATACCCTTAGATAAACATTTGTTTGTATGAAGAATAAATCATTCTAATGTGAAGGAAAAGAATGCCCAACTATCAAAGATTACTAAACATTTTGTCAAATGCTTTACCAATGTAATTTTACTGAATTCTCAGAATTACCTATGAAATGTACACTGTCATCCCTACTTAATAAATAATAAATGGAGTGTGGAACAGCAAAGGAAGCTGTACAAATAGGCATGCCTAGTGAACAGTACAATTTAATTGGAGCCTGGAACTCCATTACTAAACCTAAACCCTTCCCTCCACTCAGCAGGCTGCCATGATTCTCTCCCAGAATCCAGTTCTGCAGAAAGACCAGAGAAGAATCATGGCTATCTCTATCTAACAAAACCTTGAGCTCTATCTACTTTTCCTCATATAACTATCTAAAGTTATCATGAAAGCAAAAGTAAAGTATGTGTGGTATGAAAAGTACTAGACACAGAACCAAGTAAGGTCAACTCAAATACAGTCTCCGAGTATTACATTCTGGCAATAATAATCACGTAACCATTATTGCATTAAACCTACTTCTCTCTTCTGCAGAAAGGGACTGATATTTCCTCTCAGTGTCAGTATGAGACAAACCAATTAATTTGTCTTAAAAGTGACCTACTATGGTACACAGGGTCCAGGAGGCACCCAATTAAAACATAGAAATACTGAAGAAGACAGTAGTTGTAGTCACTTTAATAAAGTCTCTTCAGTTGGAACATTTGAATGGAGGTCTATTTCCCACTGGGACTGAGAAGTATGCCAAATTTCTTCTCCAAAGAGTTGATTTTTTTCAGAATTAATTTCTACTTTTACCCAGCATCTATGGAATACTTATAAGAGCATTTAATTTCAGAATTTAAGACTCTATCATCCATCATTTTTTCCTTTATCCTTAGACTTGTAGAGACTAGAAAAATAACTCTTGTACATGCCTTATTACTCAGAAAGCTACTAAAGTATGTGCTCAAAAAAAGTGAGGCAGTAGATTGAGCAATAAGAATGTATGGGATCAGCACTCGGGAGGCAGAGCCAGGTGGATCTCTGTGAGTTCGAGGCCAGCCTGGTCTACCAAGTGAGTTCCAGGAAAGGCGCAAAGCTACACAGAGAAACCCTGTCTCGAAAAACCAAAAAAAAAAAAAAAAAAAAAAAAAAAAAAAAAAAAAAAAAAGAATGTATGGGATCCAGAAAAACAGGGGGTAATCCAATAGGCAGGAGGCAAAGAGACACCCCAGATGATTGGAATGGAAGTCCTCAGATACCAGAGATGCATCCAGAATAGGACCAGAGTATAGGCAGTCACCAACAGGGATGGAACCCATATCTACTACACTTGACTCCAGTCAAAGTTTAAAAATTAAGAGTAACTAGTCACTCCATAGCAAAGTAACCAAAAGAAAGGAGTCATGATGAACTAAGAGAAAAGCAGAAAAATTGTACAATGAATGACACACAAAAAATTATGTACATCATCTATGAGCAGTATTACATAAGACAGATTTAACCCAAACCTGGAAACTGTCATAATAAGGATAGTACAGGAGAAGGAGTGAAATCTATTAACACAGAGTGGAGACATGAGGGCACTAAAGCCTTTATTTTACATGAGAAAGTCAACGCACAACATGTCACTTAATAGTCAAAACATGGCATAGGAGTATATTATACAGAAACAAGGGGGACACACTAAAAGAAGCATCCCATAAAACTGAGACAAGCTCATTCGAGGAGGCAGAATCTCAGGGTGTGGAGGAGAGGAATGAAGGACCAATGTCACTCTGCTGCTAGAAGCTTTGCTTCAGTTTTTATACTATGTAAATATTACTTTGGATAAGAACTTAGATGCTGAGAATAGAAAAAGAAAAGTCAACCCTCTCTTACCAGATAACCAGAAACAAAACAATCAAGTTGTTCTAGAAAAAAAGTGAAGCCAGGAACAGGCCTTTTGCATCTAAATCTCATCGGTGTAATGGCTCAGGATTTCCCACAAGGCTCTTCAGCACATGTAGGAGAAGGAGGGTGTGATCTAACTCTGACCATCAATGGTGTTAGAAACCTTGCTTCAGTTCAGCCAAGACGCTGTGCTGTATGCCAATAATATCAATGTTCATTATATTCTCAATATCAAACCTTTTGACTTTGATCATATAGTGCTTGAAATTAAAGAGCAGCTTTACTCTGTTTCTCGCTGCTATTTAATTTTTTTCCTTAGTCATTCTCCTTCCTACACTCCTACACAGAACACATTTTCCTCAGCGTTATGGGGGAGGTTCACAGCATATATCTGGAAGCTCATTCTGAGGACAACAAACCAATTAGCTGCTAAGAAAAGCACTGCGGAGCGCTCTTGCCATTTTCTTTTGACTCAGATTTTGTGTGTGAATCACAACTCGGCACACGGGGACTGTGTGACTGTGCATCAGTGCTGGAGCAGCCATAGCTTTCTTCCAAACCCTGCAGGACCTCAGTCAGGGTGCAGGAGGCTACCAGCCTGGGCTGCTGGTCAGGAGAACCTTCAGACCATTGAGGAGAGAGAGGAGAGAGTATCACTGTGAACACCTGTCCTTCGATGTACATGAAGACACTGTGGGCAATTAATAAGCATTTTACCTCAGAGACCCCGTGTGTTTATAAAATGTCACACAATTCATACACACCAAAAGAAAAGGCAGGGCTTCCATTTCAGAGATTTCCAAAGGCCCACTGGAAGCTTCCAGAACTTCAAGGAAACACCTAGACTCCTCTGCGGTAGTCAGAGGAGTGGGCTGGCACCTTATGACTCATGATCCCCCCAAATGCCTGAGTGAATCCTCTTTCCCATCATTCTTTACATGCAGAACCTCAGGCCTCTGGGAAGGAAACTGGCTGGATGTCATTCAACTCTTGGTTGCTAGAATTAGTGGGCTCAAAGCCTGGGCCCTAGCAGCCCAGTGAGCCAGCATTGGCCACCTGCTTGCAACCCACCAGTTAAACAAACAGTAGTAAAAAGAAAGAAATGGGAAATTATTTAATGTGAATGCATTAAGAAGGGGGACAGAGAGGAGCAATGTCCAGCCCACCCCATCCACGCACCACCCTGTCCATCTTTAGTATTCACATATGAGGTTCAGGTCTGAGTGACGGGCCAGGGGTGTTTATAACTAAGCAGTTCAGGTCAAGGTCTGGTCCCACCCATCAGCCCAGCTTCAGTGTCTCCTACAATGTGGTTCAGCAAGTTGCCAGAACTGTGTGAAGTCTCTTTCCAGGACACAGCTCCCCTCCAAGCCAACACCAGGGCCCCAGATTTTTCCTTCCCTGGCACAACACTCCTGGGGAAAGTTCAGTTTGGGGGTCCATGTTCCAGTAGTCTGACAGTCAAGACCCAGGGCACAAATGTCTCTTTGGAATGTCTCCACAGGTGGCAGGATGGCTAGTTACATCACCAGTAATGAACCGGTAAGAAACGTGGCTCTTCTGGCAGGGAGCTCAGAGTTTTCTCCACTGCCTTTCTCTGCCTTTCATACTTCAGGCCTGTTCCTACTTAAAGAAACTAAAAATGGAGCCCATTCTAGAGAATTATGGGGATGTTACCACTCTGCATTTTCCCCAAGGAAAGAAGTTTGATAAATTATTTAAATATCCACTTTCTCCACTAAAACGTACACTATGTTTTTTTCCCCCTCAAGTAAAATGTGGAAACACTAATTTTACCAGGCCATTTATACACACCATCTTTCTTCTTAAGAGTATCACCTCTCCCATATCCACTGCTTTGGAAACCCTGGGAGATATAATGAGATATTGATTGTCCTCACACCTGGCTCCACCCTCGTTTAATGATTCTGCAACTTCGGAATAATTTTTGCTCAGGAAGCATGAATTCAGAAATAGGTCCTCCAATTTTTTAAGATATCACAGGACATTGGGCAGGAAATTGCACATCAGTATTTGGACACATCAGCTCCTGGTTCTTGTTTTGTTTTAGGTCCTCTACAAAAACGTTACAGCAACAGCAAGGATATATGACTGTGCCTGGGGATATGGCTCAGTCAAGCCTCTGCTGTGCAAGCAAGGGGAGCTGAGTTCAATCCCTAGAACCCATGTACAGCTCAGTTGGTGGTGATGTCTGGCACTTATAATCCCAGTTCTGAAGAAGCAGCAACAGGGGAACACTTGGCAGCATGTCTAGACTAATTAGCCAGGCCCCAGTGAAAGACCAAACCTCACAAAACAAGGTGAACAGCACCTGTGGAATAAACCCAAGGTTGAACTCTAGCGCGCGCACGCACGCGCACACACACACACACACACACACACACACACACACACACACACACACACTTAATTATTGGCCTCCAAAGATACCTTCCAATCCCTAAGAGATGTGAACTGCAATAGACTATAAGTAGTTAAACATTAGAGTCGGGGGTTGGGGATACTGCTCAGTGGTAGAGTACTTATCCAGCATGTATAAGGCCCTGGGTTTGTTCTCCAGTACCACAAAATAAGAAATAACATTAAGATGGGATGTTTGGGGTAGACACAGAATGACCCAATTTGGAGATCTACCCTAAGGATGAGCTTGGCTCCTGGAAACACTGGGTGATGATAAACTCCTGGCTGGGCCACACTGGGGTAACAACCACATGGAAGGGAATTCTTAGTTCCTTCAACACAGCAGAACTTCTTATCTGACGGGAAATGTTCAGGATTTAAAAGCAGGAGTTTTAAAATAGACCCAAGGTCGTCCAGTGGTCTTCTAAACCAGCAAACTTGGATCGTTTAGTTACCCTTTGCCTAGCTGACACTTCAAAAGGAGATAATGTCATTGTGAGGACTCAAACCAATTGTCCATGTCCCATGCCGCTGTGTGCTTGTAAATCCTTGAAATCCATAAAACCTCTCTCTTCCTTAAAGAATGAAGATGGAAAATGGAAATGTATGGGTTATTCCCAAATAATAATGGGTTGCATTTCACAGGAAGCACTTTGATCTCAAACTCCATAGGTAGTCATGAGGACAAGGGTCTGCCTATGAAGGCTCACCAGAGAAAGCATCAAGAGGAAGAGAATGAGAAGCTGCCCAACAAGAAAGAGGAGCTTCCTTGCTTCTCCACCACTGCCCAAGAAACTACTCTACCCTGAAGCAGCTTAATGCCGTGGCTTCATCATGGCCTCTCCAGGACCTATAGCTTGCACCCAACTATGTCTTGCTTTGGAATCTCTCATAGTTTAGTCATGTGGTGGCTCTACAAGGTATGCTGTGGAAGTTCTACTGAGAATCATGGATGACTGGGCCTCTTGTCTTCCTCTCTGGATACCCAGTTCTTCTCCCCACGTAGTCTCTTCAGATAGACTTCTTATGTGGTGGGTCCCCTCTTCCACACAGCAGGTGTTCCAAAACAAAAGATGCTTAGGCATGTGCTTTCATCATGGCTTTGACTCCAAGTCCAAGAATGTTGCTTACTCCATATTCTGTAGCAGAGAAATCCCATAACATACCAAATATAAGAATGGGGACAAAAGCTGCTCTGGTACCTCAAAAAACTCTGCCTATCTTCCCTGATGGCTGCACAGAGCATCTTCACTAAGTAGATGCCAAGTGGCTGAAGGAATGCATAAATGATTGCCCTTGGTCCAGGTTTAAGTTTGTGGTTTGTTTGTATGTTTGTTTATTTCTGTTCTTGGCTCAATGAAGTCAAGAAGCATTCTGTCTGTGGCTGGCTCACTGGCAGATGTCTTTAGAGCACTGAAGAACTCTGTGGCACAGAGACTTGGAGACAGATCGTTTTTCCACACCCACTTAACCAGCAACTATGCTGAAGGGCTGTTCACACCCTTCTGAAGGACTCACTGTTGATTTTGCTACCCAGTATTTTACAGTGAGTAAGCATTGACATGGTCACAACCAACTTAACTTGGAACTGGCTGCTTATTTTCAAAATACTGATGACTTATTCTATCCAGGTTCCCTTCAAAGGTATTCAGTCCTGCTCCCTCAGTCCAACCCTGTCTCTCTCTTCTTTCTTCCCTCCCTTTCTTTTAGTGGCTCCTGAAGCTGGAGAGCTTTCTCTCTGGGTTCCACCAAGCCCCAGCAGTCCCTTAGCCCACTTATAAAAATAAACACACAGACACTTATATTATTTAAACTGCTTGGCCATTAGCTCAGGCCTATCATTGTCTAGCTCTTACTCTTATATTCAGCCCATTTCAATTAATCTATACTTTGCCACATGGCTCGTGGCTTACTGGTACCTTACATCTTCCTTGTCCTGGTGTCGGCTCCAGGCAGTCTCTCCCTTCCCTTCCTATTCCCTCAATTTTCCTCTCTGTTAGTCCTGCCTATACTTCCTGTCTGGCTATTGGTCAATCAGTGTTTTATTTATTAACACATTTGCCGTACAGAACATCCCACAGCAGGTTCCCCTTACCTTCCTAGGTTTCTATTATAATACACACACACACACACACACACACACACACACACACACACACACACACACACACACGTTCAGCAGACACCTGCAGAGGAAAAGAATATATGGATGACACACTATGTTTTTCCATCTAAATATGCCTTTCAGACAAACAGAAAGGCTTGTTAGGGTAGTATTCACTTCAAGAAAGAATAGGGAATCCACATTAGTTACTTTTGTTGCTGTAACAGAATAGCATGACCAAAAATCAACTTCTGGAAGAGTTTGTTTTGGCGTATGGTCCCAAAGGTGGAGATCATAAGGGTGTGAGAGGCATGGCAGCGGGAAACTGAGAGATCACAGCTTTGACCACAAACACAAAGCAAATAAACCGAACTGAAAGTGGGTTCTTTCTCCAGCATGGCTGCATGTCCTAAAAGGTCCATAGCATCCTGAAACAGCAGCACCAAATGAGGAACAAGTGCTCAGATACCTGAGCCTATGGGGCACATTTCTCATTCAAACTGCCATATTCCACTCTCTGGCCCCCATAGGCTCATGGACATATCATAACGCAGAATACATTTAGTATAACCTTCAAACTCCCCATAGTCTTTCACAGTCACAACACAATGCAGAAGCCCTTTTCTGAGACTTATGACAGTCTCCTAACTGTACTACCCTGTAAAATTTTTTTTAAAAAAAGCAAATTATAATCTTCCATCATATAGTGGCACAGAATATACATTCCCATTCCAAAATGGAAGAAAAGGGGCATGGTGAAAAAATGTTGACCTCATCAAGACCAAAATCCAGCAGAGCACACCCTACATCCTGTCCCTCTATGTCAGATGTCAGGTACTTGTGTTCCTAAGGTTTAGATGGCTTAGAACCTTCAGTTTTGTTGTCCATCACATACGTATCTCTCATGGACTGGCTCCAGTCTCTGTATGCAGCACTCCTTGGCAAAGGTCTCTCTTATCTTCAACATCTCCGGAACTCACTTGCATCCCAGGCTTTGCTTTTACAGCTTCACACAATGGCCTCTCAAGTCCGTCTTCTCACAGTGACTTTAGCACTGCCATAATTCACCTGGCTTTCATGGCTTTCTAGAGCCACAGAAGAATAATCCATGACACCCTCCCCTCCAACTTCGCTCTTCCATCTCTCATACCTGCAAAGTCAGTACCATGTGGACAACACAGCCAAGCTTGACTACCGGCTTGGGATAAACCTTGGCTCCTCTGAGTCGCATCTATACCAGATTTTTGTATGCTGATGTTTTCTGTGAGAAATAAAACTCCTTAGACCCTTTTTCACATCTGGAAGTTCAGTTGGGGAGAGCCGTGCCCTCCGGACACCTTTCTTATTGCTCCACCAAAGAGCAGGAAGGCTTTACCTGGTGGCACTGATCTTGATGATGGCAGCCTCTCTTCCGGCACTAGCTTTGACTTCCTAGTTAAGCTCCCAGGTGCTCTTTTTCTCCTCAAACTGTACTTTTTTTTATTTCTTTCTGCCACACTTGCTCTTTTTCACTATAGACTTATGTAAGAGTTATCAACAATAACCATGCTGCATACTCAAAGTTATGGTACCTTGGAATGCTTTTAAATTTAGTTTAGGTAGGTTCTTAGGACAAGGACAGTCTTTACCAAAATACCACAGCATGACCCCGTAGCCCAGCTACTACTAAACTCCTTGTTTCTGTCTGAAACCTCATGAGCTAGGTAGGTCTCCACAATGTCAATGCACAAGATTGAATCTATGATACCATGTGGCTTAGGAGTTAGTAACTAGTGGCCACAGTGTACATGAGGACAGGGACCTAGACAGCATTAAAGACCATCTTAGGAACTGGAAGGTCCCAGGGTTGGGTATCAAAGTTGGGTATTCAAGGTTTAAGTAGATACATGGATCATTTCTTACATACCTCTCTGTGTAACGTTAGAATCAGACAGCACAGAAATGTTAAAAATCACACAGACATAAATCAAATATTCCCTGTATACTTGACTCTGTTGGAGTAACTGCACATGCCTTGATTTGTAGGTGTACAATTAAAGGTTACTCTATTGAATTAGCATGGCTTTCAGCACCATCCATCCCAACAATGTATAAGTAGGAACTGCCATTGTAGTTTCAACAGAGAAATAGAAAATTGGAAGCTTAAAGATGTTTAGCATGGAAGGAAGATTGAAATGAAGGAATTTGATTATTTTTTAGCTAAAAGGCCAAACCAGATAGACCCAGGTAATAGAAAGAGGAAAGATGGCTTTTTACGTGGTTAAAGAGCTAGACAGGGTTTTGTAAACACTTTAAGAGAGAAAAAATAAATCACACACACACATACACACACACACACACACACACATGGTTCTTCTAATAGCTGAGCAGGAAAAGAGAATTAACAATAAATGAAAATAGATGAAATATTGAACTCATCCTTTGCAGGGAAAATGAGAGGAAATAACTTAGATTCTTAGGGAGTAATAAAATTCGTACAAAATACTTACTTAATAGCAGTAGAAACATCAAGGGGGAGTATGCCTTAAATCTAATTCATCATTTTTAAATAGACAGCCTGCAACCTCAGAAGGAGTTCTCCACCAGGAATCAGGCCAGAGTTAACTACCTGTCCTTTTGCCTTGGCTCCCAAAACAATGTCCCTGAGATGGACTGAATGTTCTGGAGAAAAACAACCACAAAGAAGAGCAGCCCTGGAGTGATGCAGCAGCATGCTGGGAACACAAAGACTGGGGTGGACACATGGTCACCACCACCCCTGCTGTTACAGGACCTGGTGAGTCCTTTGGGGTGCACTGTAAGGCTACAGATGACCTTTCTGAGGGTCAGTTTACTTCCTTCCATGGGGTGGATGCTGATTCTTCTAGCAGCAAGTTCTCTCCTCTAAACTTCACATTCCTCGTGTTTTCTGTGTCTGATATTTTCTACAAAAATAGATGTAAGAGGAGAAAAGAAGAAAAGACAAGAAATGATACACATATGCATAATGTATGTATGTACACGCACATGAACACACGTGTCTGTGGCAAGGGAGTCTACCTGTGTGCGGAAAACGGTCCAGATGGTGGTCCAGCACAGCGTCAGTGATAGACAACCTGCAATATTGCCTCCATCTTCACTCAGTGGTTAATATGATGATAATTAGAAGAAGACCCAAGGCATTGAAAAGCAAGGCTTCTAGAAGGTTACAGAGGGAAGGGGGATGCATAACAAGAAGCAAGAGGTGAAGTACAGAGTGACCTGGGTTGGAATTTGTACATAGGGGTCAAACAACGAGAAAACCTGAAGGGATGGGCTTTAATGAGGAGAACTCCCTGCTGAAGTAAATTAGCTTTTCTGGGGAAAATAATCATGTATTTACTTCAGGGGGTCAAACAACTACACAGTTATGTAGTGAGGAAATCCTCACACAGGGAAAGACACCAGGAGAGATAAGGAAGGCAGAGTTTGAGCCAACGATAGCCAAGCTCAATGAGTCAGAGTGCTTATGAATGAATAAATATGAAAACAAACCAAGCTCTAAGTATCTTAGTATCTCCTGGGTGACTTTCTTCCAGGAAAGAGGAAGGATTACTGCATTTTATGACCTGATTTAGGGTGGACAAGCTTTTTGAAGACAGTATTCACAATCCATCTGCTAGAGCTAGCTAAATCCAATCATGATGCAGTATCCTCTTTGTCTGTCTGTCTGTCTCCCTGTTTCCATCTGTGTGTGTGTGTGTGTGTGTGATAAGCTTTCCAAACATGTAAGTGGAAAATTAGTAAAGAAAACTGAGGAGAACACAGCAAGTATTCTCTCTGGATGTTCATAGCGGATGCCCCCCAGTTGACAAGTGGGCTGGATTCAGTCACTCTGACAAGAGCTGACTTCATAACACGTGGGCTACTCGGAAGACTCACATGATTTTGCAAGTCACAAAAGTCAAAGTTCACGGAGGGGAAGCCCCAGGAGAGAATTCTATATGCACAAGCATAGTCAATAATATCAGGATGTCCACAGCCAGCTTCTCACTGGGGTGGCAATGAAGTATTTGAGGAAAAGACTTACCTCCGTAGAAAAAACAAATAGTTGTTTTCATAAGACCACCATAATGTTTAAAAAAAAAAACCAACAACTTGGTTTTGAACAAATTATAGAGGCATCAACGTTAAATGTCAACACTGACTTTTTACAGAGGAGAAAATAAAATGCAGGGAAGAGGAATGCCCGTCCCCTACAGTAGGGTCACACTTGATGGGATGTCAGACTGAGTACAGCCTGCAAAGACAGCTGCAAGAGAAGCCATGCCCCTCTACTTGCACTGCCACATTATATTGGGTTAGGCGCCCCCTTCTGGACACTCAGAGAGTTGAGGAAATTTCTCAATCTGTGTTCTTACTATCTTATAACTATGTCTTTCTCCTCTAGAACTCAAATCCTGTGAAGACACTGTCAGCACCAGGTAAATAGAGAGACTGTAGTGAGTATTCCAGAAATGGTTGTAGGTAGTTGTTTAATCCAAGCGTGTTGAATGTTGTCCCATTGTACCCTAACCCCCATTGTTTCTAATAAGAAGTCAGCTGTAGGTCACAAGGAGGCTCCTTCCTGAGTGATGGTCCATTCTGCTGCTGCCTTTAAGAATAAATTCACTGAGTGAAGATACCAAAATTAGATTGCCAGAGCCAGACATACAATGGTGGAATCAAGGAAGACACATGCTACTGCCATGGCACCCAGACCCGCGTGACTCACCTGCCCACTTGCTTGAGAGCAAAGGCAGGGTCACAGCTTTCCCTGATGGCCTAGACGACCTCTCTGTGAGGTCCTCAGGCAAGAGGCAAAGAGTCAACAATCCAACCAATCAACAAAAAAGCAAGATCCACATGCATATAGGCAGCTCAAATTGAACTCCAAGGTTCTTAATAATCAAAAAAATTTAAAAACTAAAAGAGTACAGGAAGCTTAGAGAAAATTTGGGGATGTATTAGTGGATAGATATGATCAATATAAATTTTGTATATATATAATATATATACAAAAATATAATACAATATAAATTTTGTATAACTGTATGGAACTTTCAAACCACAAAAACTACTATAAAACAGAAAGAGAAATGTCTGTAGCATACAACAGGCTTATTATTAGTCTGCCTCCTTTGTATATCATGAACTGAATGTCATGTGAGGAAAGTGACCCAGCAGAAGTGTGGGAAATCAAAAATGATCACGAGGTCTGTAATGCAATGCAATGCAATGCAAACTACACATGACTTCTGTAGGCGGAAAGACAATTAATGAGAAGATGCTCTGTCTTCACCTCATGGGATCCTTTCCCCACTAAAAACTTGCCAGGGTCCAAAGACAGTTTTCCCAAGGGTGATTGCCCACAGACTCAACCTGAAGCATCTTCCATCTCTATAAACTTCCAGAGCCTTTTATTGTTTGCTAACACTTTCTCTGCCTCCTTCCCTTAGATATACCCTGTGTCCCAGAAGCTGTGCATGGATGCACGTATATGTTCTCTACCTACCCGCCTACCTATCTGTCAGATCTCAGCTTTGTGTATTAATGTGATACTGCTGAGGGGAGGTAACGTTTCTCAAACCATCTTTTTGTCCTCCTCCCTAACTAGCTTCCTGGAACATACTGAATGCACTAGACCAGTGGTTCTCAGCCTGTGGGTCATGACCCTCTTGGAGGTCGAATGACCTTTTCACAGGGCTTGCCTAAGGAAAAAAAACAGGTTTATATCATTTGTAACAGTAGCAAAATTACAATTATGAAGTAGCAACAAGAATAATTTTATGGTTGGGAATGACCATAACATGAGGAACTTTATTAAAAGGTCACAGCATTAGGAAGATGGGAAACCCCTGTTCTAGACACACAGGGACTAGCAGCCTCAGTCATGATGGAGTATCTGCCCTTGACTGAAGTTAGGACTGTGCATGACTTTAATCCTCTTGCTTCATCTATTCCTAAAATCAACTCTAAAAAAATAAATGCTTATTATCTCCATTTTACAGACATCCTCGTGCATGGTAGAAGGGGTTTTTTAAATGCAATATCAAATGATGTGCTTTCCAGAGGCAGAACCAGGATCCATGCTCATATGTCATTGATGCCAGGGTCTGTTTTCTCCCTAATTGGATGAATGTGCCAACTTGGCATTCACAGACCCCAAATCACTCCTACTGCCTGTGACATGCACATAAAGCCAAAGACACACACTTCCTGGAGACCCACCTTAAACACTCTTGTTCCTGTTGCTGGATGCCTTGCTCTTGCACAGGACACTGGATTCTGGGGTCCTAAAACCTCATCTATAACCCAAATACAATGGAAGTCAGAAAGGCATGATGGCCTGCACAAAAGTCCTGGGCGAATCCAGGACAGAATGCAACAGAAAGAAGCCTGGCTCCCAGGACATGGTGAAGCCTGGCTCCCAGGACATGGAAAAGCCTGGCTCCCAGGACATGGTGAAGCCTGGCTCCCAGGACATGGAAAAGCCTGGCTCCCAGGACATGGTGCCTTTTCTATTGTTTCTGGATTTTTCATAAGTTGCAAAAAGCAAGCTCCATATTCAATGCAGAGAAAGCCTTCAAACAAATGCACAAAATAATTTCCTACTACCAAATCCAAAAACATAAAGTGGCAGGTTCTCATTATTTACCATTTTGATGGTAAGGGGAATACATCACAATCTTGGCTTATTCACTCTATTCTGATCTGTTTCCTGTCCTCTCATCCAAAACCTATTGCCAAAATGATTTTGAGTTACATCTCTCAAAAAAAAAGGCTACCCATATTATACTTTCTGAGAGGCAAATCAGTCAGCTTCTAATAGCTATAAGGGAACACTGAAGGCTAGACAAATTATAAAGCAATGAAACATTGAGTATGACAATTCTCTCTGGAGAACTGACTAGTCTCATGAGAACTACACTAATTACTTCTAAAGGCTGTGCCCTTATTGGCCTAACAGCCATCCATCAGGACCCAGCTCTTTAAGGTCCTACTACCTCTTAACATCACCGCACTGAGGACCAAACTTCCATTATAGGAACGCTTGACAGATACTCCGGATCTAAACTATAGCATGAGTGAGTCCGTGCCAATTACACATTTTCTAAGGAACAGACTTGGAATTAGCAGCCTTCTGCTAAGTGCATTTTTTTCCTATGCCCAGTGTCCTGGCTGCTTTAGATAATGAAGACTCACCTCCTCTATTCAGATCTAGAGAAAGTGAAGTCTCTGGTTAAGCAGCCTGCCGCCACACCCATCCCAGACTGTCAGCCTGGTCCTTAGCTCATCCTGTGCTTCTGCAGAGGCTCGGCTGACAGGATGGTGTCATTAGTTGGAAGATAACTTGTTTCACTGCACCTCTTCAGGAGGTGTGTCTTCACAAAACCAGAGCAAAATAGCAAAGGGAAGCTCCTGCTGCACACACATAATTAAAAATAATGGATATATATTCATGTATGTGTATATGTATATATACATATATGTGCATATATATGCACACACACACACACACACACACACACACACACACACACACATATATATATATATATATATATATATATATATATATATATATATATATATATATATATGGAGAGAGAGAGAGAGAGAGAGAGAGAGAGAGAGAGAGACAGTAATGTTTTGGGGAAATGTGATGGTGCTGTCTGGATGTCCAGCATTGACAGACAGCCCAGTTGAACTTGGTTCTTTCCCATGTCCTCTGGAAAAGGGACACTAACATCTTGACTCATTCCAAAACTGATCTACCCTGCCTGCATTGCTCGGTGCTGGCAGAATTGTTTCTGTTCCTGCTAATTAAAAACAGGTGCACTTGCCTGAGACATCTACTGGAGGCCTTTCTGGTGCCTGGTTGCCCTAGAGACTGCCAATCTCCACAGGCAATCAGGTTAAGGGAAGAGTTGCACTTCATTTGCATAGGAGAATTGGGGTTTCACCTGAAAATCGTATTAAAAAAAAGACAGAAAAAGTTGATATGCCCTAACTGTTCTCCAAAAAGGGAAAAGGCTGGATTGAAAGGAGTCTGGCAAAGGCGAAAAGCAGAGAAGGAAAACCGAAGTTGGCTGCTTCTGAGGGATAAAGAAAGGACAAAGGCTTCGACTAAGTCAGCAACATGGGGGTTTGGGTCCAGGGCTAGTACGCTCTCAATGCCTAACATTGCACAGTGGAAGAAACTACGTTGCTCTGTTTATTGTCTCTTTTAAGTGTATGACTTTGTTGCCATCTTAAAGAGATGGGACCAACAGGACCACGTGCTCCAAGCCATTAGGTAAGTGGATAGTTAATGCCGACTGTCGACTGGACAGGACTTCAAATCATCAAGGAATCACACCTCCAGGCAAGGCTGGGAGGGATTGTCTAGATTATGTTCATTGAGGTAAGAAGAGTCAACCCGCGCTATTCTAAGGACTGGGGTCCTTGGGTGAATAAAAAGGAAAAAGTGAACGAAATACTGGCATTTACCTTTCCCTGCTCCCCAGCTGTGCTGCCATGTATAGCTGGACAGCATTCATTTCCTGCTATCATGACTTCCTGAGCACACTGGACTGTCCCCTCCAACCAGGAGTGAAAATAAACCTTCCTTTCTTTAATTTGCTATTATCCGGCAATTTGCTAAGAGCATTTTCTGTTCTTCCAAAAGGAGTTCAGTTCCAAGTATCCCCAGCAGGTGGCTCACAACCACCTATAACCCCAGCTTTATGGTGTCCAACACCCTCTACTGGTCTCTGCAGGTATACACACACACACACACACACACACACACACACACACACACACACACAAAATAAGAGAAATGTAACTAACTCAATAGGATGAGCCATAATTCAAACCTAGTTTTCCCAGCCTCTGACTCCTCTACCAGGCTGTTTTTCTGCTCTGGTCCTCAAAGTCTTATATAAAATGAGGAATTTTTGTTTCCCTGGGCTTTGGGCTTGCCTTGTGGATCTAGAATGTAAATTCATTCAACTGTCATAGAAGAGAGGTTTTTTTTTCCCTATAGTCTAATCCTATAGAACCACAGTCTCTCAGCAATTCCAAGCTGGAGTTTCCTGACTTCTAGTAAAGTAGAGAGGGCATAGGAGAGAGAAGGAAGGAAGGAAGGAAGGAAGGAAGGAAGGAAGGAAGGAAGGAAGGAAGAGAAGAAGGAAGGGAGGGAGGGAGGGAGGGAGGGAGGGAGGGAGGGAGGGAGGGAAGAAAGGACAGAGGAAGAGAAGGAGCCCAGAACAATAGCCTTAAGTTTTAATTTGGTTTTGAGTTTTGTGGCCGGGCAGATCGGAAGCTGATATTTAGAGTGGATGATTTGGTTGTCCAAAGGGAAACTTGGTTTATAGTGGCTAGAATCTGTCCAAGAATTTAAAATCTAATTTTTCCTCCTACTTTTTAATTTACAGCTATCAAGTCAATTTAATTGGATTTGTCTTCAGTGAGGCTGTTTATTAGCATTTGGGAAGACAGACTTTGGAAACTGTAAGAGACTTCAAAATTGTATGGGAGATAGTGAAGACTCAAGAGACAAGGATCCCAATACTCCTTGGTAATTTACCCACCCAGCATGCAGCGCGGGACAGGAGGCCAAAGCAGAGGATTACCCAGAATGACTTGGCTGGACTACACCTCTGAAAAAGTTGAGCAAAATCAACTCCTCTTCCCCACGTTAATCACTTGAGGATTTGAAACCCTGTCTCTCTCTTCCTTCCTTTGAACAAAGAAACTCAAAGTTACCTGGCTGAACCTTCCCCTCCCATCTAGCTTTCAAGATGCTGTGGAAATCAAAGTTTCCAGCCATCGCCGAGCTTTTCAAGATCACTCAACACGGCTGTCACTCAGCAGTCCTGGAGGAGCCGGGAAGAAGTGGAAATTGCATTGGTCTTGAAGTAGAAAATGTGCCTTTGTCTCACCCCCAGCTTATTTGACCTTGAACAAGTCGCTTCTACAGTGAGTTTAAGATTTTCTCTTTGTAAGACAAGAAAGTAGCACTTTCTGTCTACCTTGGAAATCCACCTACGTGGTACGGATGCATGAGAGACAAATGAACATGGCAGCTGTTTGTACAGAATGTTCTGGAAGGTGTTGACTCAGAGAGCCACATAGGTGGTACAATGGTGGTACAGTACAATGTATAGGTTTTAGAGGGAGAGCCACCAAGTTTCATAGGCTGGCTCCACCACTGGCGACTCTTCCCTGTGGCCTCTGGGCCAAAGCTGCCTCTACTATAAAATAAGAGAAAGACGTTATCCGCTAAGAGAAATCATTTAAGTCCTGTTAGTTACCACTCAGTGAGAAGGCAGTGAAGTTCCCTTCTGGGATTCTGAAAGACATTGACTCAATTCCCACTTGGACATCTTCCTGTGTGTGTGTCTCTGAATATGGTGTCCAACCTTGTAGAGTAAGTACCTACTTCCTCTTCTAGAATGGAAAGGATTGTGGTACTTAGTGAACAGAGTCATCACAAGCATTAAATGAGCATACTGCTTGGAGAGTGCTTAGGAAGGTACAAATAGACCTGCCAGTTATCAAAATCCATTCAAACTCTGCTTTGCTCAAGCAGCACTAGTGGAGAAAGTGAGTTCTAGGAAATGACACCCTTCGTTACATCATCTCAAAAGTACAAACTATTAAAGTTGTGGGAAAAAAATCTACTTCCAGCACATGCATGTAAACAGAAGGCAGAAACAAGGGATCCCATCAATGGATCACCATGTCAAATGACCCAGTAATTTAGAAGGAAAGAGCTTGGATGATGTTGTAGTCTTGCTGATGTTACTGGAAACAAATAAATTGCTCAATATCCTTAGTCATCAGGGAAATGCAAATCAAAACAACTCTAAGATACCATCTTACACCTGTTAGAATGGCTATGATCAAAAACACTAACGACAGTCAATGTTGGAAAGGATGTGGAGTAAGGGGAACACTCTTCCACTGTTGGTGGGAATGCAAACTTGTACAACCACTCTGGAAATAAGTATGGTGGTTTCTCAGAAAATTGGGAATCAATCTACCTCAAGACCCAGCTATACCACTCTTGGGCATATACCCAAGGAATACTCAATCATACCATAAGGACACATGCTCAACTATGTTCATAGCAGCATTATTAGTAATAGCCAGAACCTGGAAACAACCTAGATGCCCCTCAACCAAAGAATGGTTAAAGAAAATGTGGCACATATACACAATGGAGTACTACTTAGCAGTAAAAACATCATGAAATTTGCAGGAAAATGAATGGAACTAAAAAATATCATCCTGAGTGACGTAACCCAGACTCAGAAGGACAAACATGGTATGTACTCACTCATAAATGGATACCAGATGTAAAGCAAAGGATAACCAGACTACAACCCACAGCTCCAGAGAAGCTAGCTAACAAGGAGGAACACAAGAGAGACACATAGATCTCACAGTGAAGGAGAAATAGATGAGATCTACATGAGCAAACTGGGTGTGAGGTAGGGTAATGGAGGGCAAAGGATGGGGGATAAGAACATAAGGGAATGGGATGTTTGAGCTGGAACAAGAACAGAGTGGGAGAGCAAGGAAAGAGATACCAGAATAGATGGTGACATAGTGGGAATAGGGAGAAACAGGGTGCTAGAGAAGTTCCCAGGAATCCACAAGGATGATCCCACCTTAGACTACTAGCAATAGTGGAGAAGGTGCTTAAACTGGCCTACTCCAGTAATCAGATTGGTGAATACCCTAACTGTCATCATAGAGCCTTCATCCATTAACTGA
Source organism: Peromyscus californicus insignis (assembly GCF_007827085.1). NCBI lineage: Eukaryota > Metazoa > Chordata > Mammalia > Rodentia > Cricetidae > Peromyscus > Peromyscus californicus. Next base: position 10,091,935 of record NW_026294492.1, read on the forward strand.
TGGAAGCAGATGCAGAGATCCACAGCCAAACACCAGGCTGAGCTCCAGGAGTCCAGTCGATGAGAGAGAAGAGGGATTTTATGCGCAAAGGACATCGAGATCATGATGGGGAAACATACAGAGACAATCAAACCAAACTAGTGGGAACTCATGAACTGTGGACCAATACCTGTGGAGCCCCTATGGGACTGGACTAGGCCCTCTGCATACGTGAGGCAGTTGTTTAGTTTGAACTGTTTAAGGGGCCCCCTGGCAGTGGGGTCAGGATCTGTCCCTGGTGCATGAGTAGGCTTTTTGAAGCCCAATGCCTAAGGTGAATGGCGGGAAACCTTACACAGCCTTGGTGCAGGGGGAGGGCCTTGGACCTGCCTCAACTGAATGTACCAGGCTCTGCTGACTGCCCATTGGAGGCCTTGCCTTGGAGGAGGTGGGAATGGGGGGGGGTTGGGTAGGAAGGCTAGAGGGCAGAAGGAGGGAGGAGAGGGGGACCTGTGGTTGGTATGTAAAATGAATAGACAATTTCTTAATAATAAAACAAAATAAAAATAAAAAATTTAAAAAAGCAACTTTAAGAGAGAAAAATGGGTTTTGTTTTGTTTTTAACTTTATAATTACAACTAATAATCAGTTATTGCAGGGCAGCCAAGGTAACAAACACTTGAAGCAACTTGAAGAACAGAGAGGGATGCATGCTTTCTGTTTAACTATGTTCCTCTACTCTTAGACAGTTGAAGACCCCTGCCTAGAAAATGCCACGCACAGTGGACTAGGTCTTCCCACTTTAATCAACAATCAAAACAGCTCTCCACAAATATGCCCACAGGCCAACCCATCGTGTAGATAATTCCCCACTGAAACCTTTGTCCTAAATGATGATTGGTCATGCCAAGTTGACTGTGAGAATTAGCCATCACAAATGACTATGACATCCTTACTTTTCTGGACTATATCTTTCCCATCGGCCACCACAGAGCCCAGGAATCCATCTTCATCCAGCCCTGCTTTCTCTTCCTTAAATTATGGAATCTCTCCACTAGTGTTTATGTTTTTTTTTTTTAAAAAAAAATCCTTTTATCGAGCTAATCCCAGGGTCCTGCATTGTCCACTTACTATATGAGGGTTTTTAGTTGAAATAATAGTATAACTCACTGTTTTCTTTTCTGCCTGTTCCATATCATGCTCTGGAGCTATTTTATTTCAAATAACACAAGAGGAACAGGGTGGTATTTCCCGAGAGCATTTGAAAGAGCAATTTCTCATTTCCTGCCCCTCTAAATGCATGTCCTTAAAATAGAATTGTGCAAAACAGTTTCTTCTGAAATCGGGTTAATATGGGCATGAAATAATCGGGGAAATAATGGGGGAAAGGTGAAAAGAAAGAACATTAGACCTTTGACGAACCCTGTCTATGAGACTGGATAATGTTCATGTTGGTGAAGACAAACCTTCACAGGTGCATGAATTAGTTATCACCCAGTCACTCATCAGGTCACAAATATTTATTGAGAGTCTTTCATGAGCCACGGGCTGCGATTAGCATTAGTATCCACTGTTGTTGAGAAAGAAGGGCATATGAAAGCATTAAGTAGGTTATGGACATGTGCTGGATAGACCTAAGCATGGCAGGTCTAAGTTCGAGTACAGAAGTTGGTGCTCAGAAGTCGTCAAGGAGAGTTTCCTGAAAAGAAGCACCAAGATGACAATCTTTAGGGATGAGTAACTTTTGAGCAGGGAAAGAGAAAGCCTTGACCATAAGGAAGAGTATAGTCCCCAAACCAAAGGCCAAGAAGTCAGGAGTGAAGGTTTCTGTGAAACAGGTGGGAGACAGATTATGTATTAGTTACTTGTCTTGCTGCTTATGACAAAACACCCAGCCAAGGAAAGTGAGGAAGGAAAGATTTAGCAAGACCCATGGTTTAAGGGTACAGTCCATCATGGTGGGGATGGCACAGGGACAGAAGTGGCAGGGAGCTGGCATATTGTATCTGCAGTGAACCCAGAAGTGCATGAATCCTGGCGCTCAGCCAGCCTTCTTCCTTTCATTAAGCCCAAGACCCCAGCCCATGGGACAGTGTTGTCTACAGGGGGGGAGTCTTCTCACATCAATTAATCTAGCCTAGGAACTTCTTCACAGATAAGGCCAAACTTTGATCGCTGGGTGATTCTAGATCTGCTAACTTAATGATCATCATTAACCTTCCCAGACTAGCAGGTAAAGCGAGGCAGGAAAGCTAAGACAAGACCTCTAAAAGCTATGGAAATGAAACTAAGATTAAATTCTATATTAGGAGCTATGAGAAGCCACTAATGGATGGTAAGCAAAGGTGCTATGGTCTTGATGTATCCCCAACAAAATACGCACTGGAAATCTAATCACCAATGCAGCAGTGTTGCTTCTGGCTTGAGGAATTGTGGGTAATGACACACTTCTTTCAAATAAAGGTTCAAAAGGTAATTAGCCTGACAACATCATGTATTTACTCTGGGCGTGTTGAACAGGAGTGATTTGAGTATGAATGTCTCTGAGTCAAGCTGGAGGCACCAAATAAGCAATTGGTTATAAACATCTAGAAGGTCAGAGATATTTCACTCTTGGCCTTCTGGGTCTTTCTATTCATCTGCTCACTATTCAGTGCATTTTGTTGTTTGTTTTGTTTTGTTTTGAGCAACCTCATGATGGTGTATTTGTTATACAGTAAAATTTCACTGATACAAGTTGTCCTCGTGGACATGGGTTGGAAAGGAAACTGAAAGCCAATTTCTTCTGGTAGTGATGGGACTGACCCTCAAGTGGCCAACAGCAGAGAGAGGAAGCAGCCAAGTGGTGGGTTTTTTATTCCTTCCTGTTCTTATATATCTAGTTTGTTATCAAAGGTTTCCGGTGAAAAACATTTTTTCTTTGTATCAACTAGGTTGTTCAGATGAAGTAGTCAGGTAGAGTGCTGGCTAGAAGTTCAACATGGGGAGGTTACACTGACCAGGGGTTAAGGGCCGGAATTAAGCTGTAAGAAGAAAGACATTTGAATCCAGGCTCTAAGCTCCTTTGTGAACTGTGTAATGCCTTTGAGATTTTTATTTCTAGCTGTAAAGTACAAATCCTCGTACTATCAGGTTGCTATAAGGATCAAATAAAGATTAATGATAAAGAGCAAATCCAGAACTCTCTGTCCTAGGTTTCTTCCCCATCTATAAAGAAGTTTTTCCCAGATCTCTAGGTCTGTCTACCACTAGTATGTAAAGGACACAATGCAGGGTACAAACTCTAGCAGGAATGAACACTCCAGGACACTAAGACTTTAAAATAAGTATAGTGCATATACATAGGAAAATTCCATTGTTTTTTCTTATTTTTCTGTAAAAAAAATAGCTCCTATTTAGAACCAAAATAAAACATATCTCATCTTTGGTATATTTTATATATCTTATATATATTATTTATATATAAATTATATTTATATATTTATATATATTACAGTTTTATATATATATAACATAGTATTCTGCAACATAGTTAAATGTAATGCTTACATTGCTTTCAGTTTCACACACACACACACACACACACGAGACAGGATTTGCCCAGCTGAGGAGCGATTTTTCTCAGAGTCACTACTGTGACGTTGCTCAGCAATCTTGTCTAGCAGATGGACCTCTGTGTGATGGTTAGCTGCTAAGCTCTGTTTGATAATGTATTGGCTCTTCTCTGTTGTCTCAACAGATGCCTCCTGTGTGCTGAGCCCACAGTCTCCGAGTCTGAGGTTGTCTCCTTACCAATTGCCCCCTGCAAGGCAGACAGCACATCACACACACACACACACACACACACACACACACACACACACACACACACACACACACACACACACAGTGTTTATGGTTCTTTTCCCAGGCTGTTTTTTATTCCCTGTCCAGAAGGTGGACCAGATTGTAACATCCTCCTTTGTCAACCATGAATAACATGAGGAAGCAAAAACAGTCCATGTGCCTTTTCATGTTCCTGCTGGAAATAAACGATATGCTGTCCGGACCAAGCCTTCTTAGGAGTTTGTTCTACATAGGAAAAAGGCAGAAATTTTAAAATTAATGTATTCGATGAATGCTTCGACCTTGACTTTAGCAGCTTAAGGCAACACGCTTGCCTCAGACACAGTGACTCAGGATCAAGGGTGAGTTGGCGGCTTCCTCAGTGGCTCATGGTGATTCATGAACATCACTGTGGCTGGACCGCACCTGAAGGCTTCACTGGAGGAGAATCTCCTCAAATTTCACTGTCAGAGTTGATTCTCAGCAGTTATTCAGACTCAGGGCCTCCGCTTCTTTCTGACTGTTATCCAGAGGTCAATCCCTCTTCTTTGTCTCAGCACCATGGCAACTTGCTGCACCGTAGAGCCGGGAAGAGTGTCTACAAGCCAGATGAAAATCGCCACCTTTTGGAACCTAACCATAGGATGGCCATCCCATGACCTTTTACACACTGTATCAGGTAGAAGCAAGTCAAGGAGGGCAAACTGTACCTGGTATGAATACCAGGAAGTGGACATGACTGGATTGCATCTCAGATTTTACCTGCCACAATGAGAGCCAGTGCTGGTTACATGATACAGACCTTGAGAGGAAGAGCATCACTCTGTTCTTCTAGTCACAAGACCCAAGGAAATACTACAGCAAAGCAGAATAAGGAATATGGTTTTGGAATTTATCTGTCCCATTTCAGACATGCACTAAAAGTAACCCTAGGCCCAAAAGTGTACACACCTGAGGAGTTAGCCAAGATGGTGGCAGAGAACTCCCGTAAAGGGACTCACATTTTTGTCCCTTTCCAAATTAATCAGGTGTGTAAGACAAATTCCAAATGTGACGCCTATTTTATAAACGGCCACACTCAAGTTCCAGTCCTAGTCTTCCGAGAACGAAGAGTGGTCCCATCTTAGTAACTTTCTCTCATAAATTATTTTCAGTGTTCAAAAACCAGCCATGGACAGTGCTATAGAGATGTTGTCTCTCAATGATAGGGCTTAGATTATTAGACTTTTTTTTCCTCTAGGACCATTTACCAACATTACAATCTCCCCTTGAACCCTATGTACTGTATATATGTACCTATCAAATAGACACAACAAGAGATTGACAAGAATAAGTAATGGGAAAACAGAATAATGACAATACAATATCTTGCAATAAAATCATCTTTGTGCTTTGGATGCAGTATTAAGTAAAAGAAGGGTTACCTAAATGCAAGCATTGCAATATTGTAACAGTCAATCTGATAACAAGATGGTGTCACGTGATTAAAGATGGTATAAATATGTATATACACAGTGTATAGTGGGCAACAGGATAATGTATGTCTAACGTAGGACAAAGCTGGAAGGCTCAAGATGTCATCATGCTACTAAAAATGGTTGACAACTGAAAATTTGTAATTTTACTTTTTTTCTATTTAAAATTTTCAGACTAGTTTTGAGAAACTGAAATTATAGAGAGCAAGACCATAAGAGTGGATTTCTGTATTCTAAGCAGAGAGAATACAGGTCATCTTAGCAATTGGACCTTTACCCCAGATTGTAAATGTCAATGCCTCAGAGGAGAGGAGATGCAGCCTTTCCCTGAACACACAGCCAAGTCTACACTGGATAATGGGAAGTCCCTAAAGACTTCCATAACAAGACCACACCATCATTACATTTGGCTTTTCTTTTTTCTTTTGAAAGTTCACTGTGGCGATACAGATGTAGGATTATAAAGGGCCAAAATTAGAGGTGTGATGTTTGAGAGAAACTTCCTTAGGGAGGCAGTATGGTTGGACAAGAAGCGTAGATAAGAGAAACATCAAGGGGCAGAGCTGCCTGAATGGTGATTGGTGGAGAATTAGGCTCAACAGGGATAAGAAGTACCAAGATGGAACTGGAATGTAGTGCAGGAAGCAGTTACATTTAGATGGAGGCAGGAAGGCATGGGTAGCGGGGGAGGGGGCGGGCAGATGGAAAAATGGTGCCTGTAGCAGGTTGGGGTAGAGAGACACTGAGGCGAGTCTATGCGAGTCTATGCATAAGCGGATAATATTACATCAGTTACTTTTCTCTTTGTTATGACCAATTAACCAGCAAACATTAATGAATTTGCTTTGGTTTGTAGTGAGAGGGGATATCATCATGCTTCCAAACCACTTCACTCTCCATTCCCCTCCTTGTCTGGACTTTTCCTCATAGAAGGAACCATTTTCCCATACTACACTAAGACGGTTCTCTCTGACATACAATTTACTGGTCACAGTAAAGCTATATTTTTCTTCTGATATTTCCAAGGCCCTGTACTTCAATGTATAGAGTGAAACCATTTTGAAATTTAAGAGAGGATTTTTTTTTTTTTAATGACATGAACTAAAATCAGTCTACAACACGATCCAACAGAGTCTTTTCAGAGGCCCTTTCTTTCTTTCTTTCTTTCTTTCTTTCTTTCTTTTTTTCTTTGAAACTTTAGAAAATGTTAAACGCAAATTACTGCCATTGAGATGACGGAAGAGATTTCAACGTCCCCTGAAATATATTCGGGAATATGCAAGAGACTAGCTGGAGCTCATTTGAAATTCTGCATTGGGATAAATGGCTAGAAAGAAGTTGTTTTATATTCCTTTTTACTACGAATGCCTCACAGCTGAATCCACAGAGCCACGGGCCTGCCTACTGACTCTGCACTTGAAATATATGGAAAAGGACTTCCTAGTGTGAGTTAATTTATCAGGCTTCCATACTGAAATCTGAGCATATTTAAGGCAGATCCCAACACTCTCCCTGGTGCCACTGAGACAGTCTGCGGCTGACCTCTGACGTCCCATGCTATTTCGTATACAATAATACTCCCTGATTATCTGTAAAGACCAGCACCTATGGGGTTCCTTTTGACCAGGAAAATGACCTCTTGTGAGCTTCAATTTTCCTTTTCTCAAATAAAGGCCTATTAACTCCACCAGCAGCAGGCCATTTTAGGAAAGTTGCCAAAGCCCCTGTTTCAATTTTGTGTAGCTCCGAGTTGAGGGTTTTTCTTTTTCTCAAAATAGTCCTTCTTCCTAACAAAGTCTCCAGTAAAGACACATTCAAATTCATGAAGGGTACGCTCAAAAGGCACTTATGACTATCAGACTGTGAGATTTCTCTGCTGTCCCATTTTAACCCTATAACTCCTGGCACTTGGCTGGAATTTGTCAGCTCAGGGACAGACAAATTGGACAGGAAAGGCATATGTAGAATTTAAATAACGGGAAGATTTTTTTTCCTGTTATCATTTTTTCTCATTTTCTTTATTCATTTTTTCATTAACATATAAAGTGATTAGTTTCTCACTGTCCATTTTAATGCACACACACACACATATGTATAATTAGATTTTGTTCCTATTCACCACCACCCCGTCCTCTGCCACCTCCTTCCTCTCTTACACAGCCCTCCTTCTGTCACATAGATTTCATTACCCTCCCTTCAGACTTCTTCCTTTCTCTTCACAGTCCCTCCCTACTTTCACGTGACACATATCTTTATCTCCAGATGTGTATTTAAGTCTAAATTCCACATGTAGAAAGGCATGCAGTCTTTGTATTCCCACGTCTGGTTAATTTCTCTTGCTGTGGCAATCTCTAGTTCCATGCTGTCCTCAAATTCCATCATTGCCTTCTTCCTTAAAGCTGATTCAAATTCAATTGTGAAGGGAATTCCTTTAAATCACCTCCCAGTTCCCTGGGACTTAATGAAATAAGAGGTGTTTTCATAAAACAACAACAAAAAAAAATTATCAAGATCCATTTCCTAACTCAGAGCCTGATGTTCTGAGTTACATGAATCAAAAAACAACAATGTGGATCCTGCCAAGTTTATTATAAGCATATACCCATGAGAAGGCTTCATATCTTCACTACCTACTTCAATGTGAAGAATTCGCATAAAGATGATCTCAGGCAATTTCTCAAGAGGTATCTGGATGCTTATGTCTGTGTGTGTGAGAGAGAGGGGGGTTGGTATTATTCTAGAAATTTATCAACAAGGAATATTCATAAGCCCTAGAACTTACATTTTCATACTGCTATTTGCTAAGACTACTTAGCTACCTATTCCCATTAACCCATCTATTAATTCAATTATTTCATTGAGCCTATTTTAAAACAAAAAATATACTCATAAGAATATAAATTATGATGCTTTCATATTTAGAAGGTATATAAAAGCACTTTGTGGGCTCTCACATCCTCTTCTTGGCTCATGCAGGTCCATCTCTTCAGAATGGCAAAATAGCATTTATTCTTCAACATGAGTGTGTCAACTAAATATTTCCCAAGACCCACTTGCGTAGAACACTTTAATCATTCCCTCCTCTGTGATCCACAGGTTAATAGATTCTTGCTACAGTTTTATGGTATATGTTCTTGACTTTGAAACTAGATGGTAAATTACAATCAAGTAAGAGCTATGTCATGTTTCAGTTTGTCACACTACAGCAAAAAATTAAATAAAATTGAAAAGTTGAGCTGAATATACCATGAAATTGAATTTATTAAAAGATTCCACCTTCCCTTTTGATCATGTGTTCCACAGAAACTTACTTCTAGTGCTTAAGGTCCTAGGAGGCCATAGAGATCACTGGCTAGAGCCCACTAACACTTTACCATGTGCAATTGCAACTTCTCCTGGTCCTGTCAGTTCTGGGATGCATGCATTGTCTCCTAGTGTAGGAAATCTAAAACTTCAGTGTGCTTAAGAATCCCCCCGTAATATGACAATGCAGAATTCTTGAAAGAGAGTGCTGGGCCAGATTTTGTATTTGGAATATGTTCATTATACAGGACCTAAACCAGGAGGTCATAGAGATCTCACAATGACACCAATTGAGTGTAGGCAGGCCTGAGCCTACCATGGCTCCTCCTCCAGTCAAGAGTTACTTGGTCTTGGGCTTTCCAGGAGAATGTCAGGCCTTTCAAACAGCAATGAGGTGGGGTTAAAAGAGCATCAAAACTGGAAAATGGTTCAGATGCTAAAACCATTATCTCGAAAGCATGGGGACCTGCATTTGAATCTCATTAAAAAAAAGGTTGGTTGCATTGATATATGGCTATAATCCTAGCACTATGAAATCAGAGAAAGGGTCTCTGGGATTTGCTGGTCAGGCAGGCTAGCTGAATCTGTGAGCACCAGGTTTAATGAGAAATCTGGCCTCAAAATAGAAAACGGAGAGCAATTGAAGAAGACACACATCAATGACCTCTGGCCTGTGAACATGAGCGCGCGCGCGCACACACACAGACACACACACACACAGACACACACACACACACACACAGCCTCATTAGGAAACCTTGGCCCCAATACAAACTCCCCTAATATCTATCCTGAAATATGAAAATTAATCAGTATAGTACTGTTCCAGTTGGTGGTTGTATAGATAAATGCAAATGCATAAAGTAGTCCCTGGTCACCAGCCTTTGGTACTATTCTTTGGAAGCAGTGGAAGCTTTAGAGACGGGCCAAGTGGGAGGAAGTGAGGTCACAGGGAGTGGGTCCTTATAGGTCATAAACTCCATCCCTTCCTGTCTCTTTGCTTCCTGACTGCGAAGAGGTGATCTAGCCTTCTCAACCATGTGCGTCTACCATGATATACTGTGTGCCATGGACCCAAAGTAACAGAGCCAAGGGATGATGGACTGCAACCTTAGAAGCTGAGACAGAATGAACCTGTATGACTTTTCTTGATTCTCTCAAGTGTTTAAACTAAGAGATGACTACTAACTCAGTGTGTGATGGCTAACACTGTGCTTTTAATTGACTGTACCACAGTGCCTAAATATTAAATATTCTGAATGGAAAGCACTGTCCTTATTGTAGGTGATCCTTGTCCAAACTAGTGAAGGTCTGGGTAAAACCAAAGGCTGACCTCTCCTGGGGAGGAGGGAGATCTCCAGAAGACTGCTTGTACTTCATCTGTAAATCAGCTCTTTCTGAATTCCTCCAGCAAATAGCCTTTGAGCTACATCTGCTGCAATCCAGTGTCTTCATCCTCTTGACCTCACCTACAGGGCCATATCCTACACTGGCCAAGCCTCTATAACTGTATTAGACAATTTGATAAAGTAAATCTTTTCCTATTAAAAAAATCTGTACCCTGTTGGTTCTATTTCTTTGGTGAATTCTGGTTACTACAAAAAAGGAATTATACAATATTTGTGATTGGCTTATTTCACTTACCAGAATGTCTTCAATATGAATCCATGTGGAGCAAGTGTCAAAATGGCCTTCCTTGCTAAGACTGAAGAATATTCCCTTGTATGTTTCCATCACATTTTACCTGTCAATTTCTCTTATGGTGGATATTTGGGCTGCTTCCAATTAGGGGATGCTGTGAATAATGCTGCTGCAGATATTTGCATACAAGTATCTACTTGGATCGTTGCTTTCATTTCTTTTTTAATTTATATCTGAAGGCAGTATTACTGGTCCATATGTTAATGCTATGTTTTATTTTATGAGCTACGACATGCCATTTTCTACAGTGGCTGTCCTGTTTTGTATTCCTAACGACAATTGACCAAGGATCTAACTTTATCATATCCTTATCAGTGTACACTTTCTGGCTGGTTTTTTTTCTTTTTGTTGTTGTTGTTTTGCTTTGTTTTGTTTTTCATGATGATGGTAGTGATAGAAGACTTAATGATGAGAAATACCTCACTGTGGCCATGAAATCTCCCGAAGGACTGTTGGTGTCCACTTCCATGCGCTTTTGGACATTGATACATCTTCTTCGGAGAATTATCTACGTAAGTCCTTTATCCACTTTTCATTCAGTCATGTCATAAGAGTCACAGAGTGACTTTTCTTATTGACAAGACTATGGGTTTCTTCCACAGGTTCTTATCTAATATTCAATCCTTTCTTCGTCTTTTTTATTTGCTGTTTTAAATTTAGTCAATGAATTTCCCCATTAGTTACTTTTTTAAGAATTCGTAGTCTTGCTACTGTTAGTTTGCAGTCAATAACTATCTTCCTACTACTATCGCACTATCTTAGAAATATGCAAATGAGCGGCCTTTTTCTGTAGGAAATCGATTCTATTTTCCTGCTCTCCCTAGCAACCTGTCATGAAGAGTTAAGGACCCAACACTCTGCTTTGATTCCCACATGCAGGTCCAGTAAACACATCCTGTCTGGAATCCCAAAATGATTCTTCCTATCTGGCAGATCACCTCTCAAGAGCATGTGAATGGCAAACAGAAGGTTTTCCTCAATGGAGTGAAAACTATAGGAGTTAAATATATATTTTTGGTAAAAGTTCATGTCACTTATATGGAAAGCTTTGGGCAACTAACATTAGAAAAATATAATTATACCATATGCATTGATAGTGCAGTTCCCTAAATGATGAGAAATTTTATGAGTTATATTTTTGGCACCCTAACATTTTGGTACTAAAAACAAATGAGTCTAAGGAATCAGTCATAGGGAGATTCTTTCATTTCTTGTTTGTTTTATCTTCCTTCCTCTTTTTTTTTAAATTTAGTTTTAGTTTTGGTTTCAAAGACAATGTATTTCACCATGACACCAACTGTAAGACTACATAAAGTTTTAGGAATGCTATACTTAATTAGTACCAAAGAGCAACAATGGCTTGTGCCAGATGTTGAAAGACCCTTCCTTGGCTTCTCAACAGAGGTTGGAATATTAGTCATGTATATTTACAAATCCCTTTTTTATCCTCCCACCCCAACTCCTGGAGGGACTGAGACTCAGGCTAACAAAAGCATGCGTCTGCCCAGAAGTTAGGCACTCACTTGTGACCAAGCTCTTGATGAACTCAGGGAACAACAGAGTCCTGGATTGGAGCCTCATCTGGAGGAGAACCTGATAAAAGATGAGACTCCAGCTAAGCAATCCTTCCTCAATCTTCCAATTTAGCCTCAAGATAGGGCTGGACTCACTGGGACTCCGCCGCCACTTTAAGCTGGAGAGCACCAGAATCACCTGCTGTGGGGGCAGTCTGTAAAGTTCCTGTCCCCACAAGCGTAAAGACTTGAATTCAATCCACAAAATTCTCCTATGAAAAACTAGGCATGGCCATCTAAGTCCCTGGGGCAATGAGAGAAGTAGATCCCTGGAGTTCTCTTGCCTGACATCTTAGTATAACTGGGGAGCTCTCTATCAGTGAGAGAAATCTTGTCTAAAAGCAAAATACATGACAGCATTCCTGAAGAAAGATACGTGAAGTATCTGATCTCTGGTCTCCACATATGCATGTACACACATACACACACACACACACACACACACACACACACACACACACACACACACGAGAATTGCCAGTCATATTATTTTATTTATTTATGGAGTACCTAGGGACTATCTACTTCAGAATGAAGAGGAAAGGTGATTCCTATCAGGCATTCAGATTCCTGTCCCATCCCAAACCCACTGGATCAGATCGTACCAAGATGTGCTATAGATAACCCACTCTGTTGCCTACATCTGTCAATCTGCCAGAACTTCAGGCTAAAGCGCCCCCTGACACTTACATGGTCAACAATCTTCCCCAATGTGACACAGACTTCACGCGTGAAAGTGAAATGCTACTTTTTCAGCTCTCTGAAAAGCAGATGCTCAGTGGGGTTCCTTTGTTCTAAGTTTCTGATGAAGTTCTTGTGCTGAGAACAATGGATGACAAATGTGCATTCTGCACAGTGCCGGGCCATCCTTAGACCTTTCTAATAGACAACAAAGTCATCAAGCCTCACTTTATTCCCCATTTCATTTCTACAAAAGAACGCGAGAAGGTCTAAGGGACTTGTTCACAGTGAGCACTGAAGCATTTACACTTCTCTTCCCACAGAGATTACTCCCCATCCCCACCCGGAACTGAGAAAGGCAGAGCTCTGGAGGATCTTTTTATATGTTGTGGTTACTCAACAGCCATATGTTTGAATTGCATATCTTCATTCTAAGCATCTATCGAAGAGGAACTCTGTCAAACAAAAGTTAAGCAACGTCCTAAGAAGCTTAGCAACTAAGCCTCAAGGATAGTGAGACACAAAGACTGATTATTTCCCTCCCTCCCCAGGAAGTGTGACTGATATAACATGCTTACAGAAGGCTTCAATGGAAGCATCTCATTTCCATAGAGGATGCTCAGGAGCAGTTTTCCCAATGCCCAAGTTGTACCTGGAAAGGCAAAAAAATGTACAGAAGACAGCATCGTGGGGTGAATAGTGGAAGACACAGCTGAGAGGGAGACACAGATGGTACCCCAAGAGCACATCCCTCAAGCTAGGGAATAGTGGAGGAAAGATGGGTAGGTCTCAGAATGTTCCTAGAAGGAAAAGTCAACACCAAATATAGAAGCTGTGCATTGCAGACTTGACTACATCCACCACGCTAAGACTGGGCTCTTTGCCCTGTTCTGTTCTCCACCTGAATCCTGAAAAGTATGGGAACATCAAAGAAGCAAGGAAAGAGGCTTAGAAGAGAAAGATGGAGGAAGAAGAGGCCACTGTGTGCTTGCTTACATGCTTCCCTGGAGCCAGGGCTGAGGAAAAGCATGGACTAAGATGAGAGATGCTTCTCTTGACTGACATTATACTGGGCTTTTCAGTGCCAAAAGTTGGACTGCTACTGTACCTGAGAACAACTATAAAAGATGCTGCAGCAACATCACCCAAGGGTATGGAGGCCAGGACACAGCTGAGGAGCAAAACGCAGTAAGATCAATTCGACTCCTATTGTACTCTCATGATTCTTTCCTGTTTACAAGCCAACTAAAACTCTGTAGTCACCAGAGGCTCACATGTAGTGCTTGCCAGTGGCTTCTGAATGAACAAATAAACCTGAATACAGGCTATGTTGTCAACACTGGACATCTGGTTGAGCACTGACTTGGGAGCATAACAGACAGACTCCAAATAACAATGGATCATTTTGTTGGCCTACTTCCTGGAAAAAAATATTGCCTTTTTGTTGTTGTTCTTGGATTTGAAACTAGGGGGTTTTATGCATGCTAAGAAACACTCTACCACTGAGCTACATCCCGGCACTATTTTATTTTATTTTGAGATAGCGTCTGATTAAATGGTTTGCATTGGCCTTGATCTCATTCTGTAACCCAGGCAGACCTCTAACCTGTGACCCTACTGTCTTAGCCTTTCAAGTGGCTAGAATTTCAGTCCTATATCACCAGGCCCTGTTGAAAGATGAAATAACCTCTTTTCCTAATACCACCCATTCATAGTTCAAATTACATGATGATGATGATGAGGATGATAATGATAAAATGAGAAAGACCAGGACAAAGGGTAGGGAGGTGTAGGTACGTAAATGCCTCTTTAAGTCTCATAAGCTTCACTGCTGAGTATCTAACAAAAAGGAGGATGAAGATTGTCTCAATCCTATAACAAAGCTTTCTGGTAGACCAGTGGTTGGTCCAGGGAATTTTTAATCCAAGACAGTGATATTTGGCATACTGGGGGGGAGGGGGGCAAAAAACCCCAATGAATAAGTGAATAAATGGATCGGTTGTTAACTGGCTGATGGATGGAGAAAAGGATGGAAGGACAGATGGATGAGCAAATAAACAAACGCATACCTAACAAGAACGTTAGAGAACTGAGAAACCGATGACAGACTGTAAACTTGCACAAATCTGAACTGCCAGAGAGGAAAGTACAGCACAGTCAGGGATGAACGGCAAAGCCAAGCCACTCACTATATTAGCCGGAACAGCGACAGAAAAGGGACTGGAGTCCCACAACCCCCTTAAAAGACATGGCCCCAATGACCTAACAACCTCTCCCAGGGTTCCTAGATTCTACAGATTCCCAGCCATGCCATGCTTGGGACTAAAACAATATCCACAGTTTCAGGTGGTGTTGCAGATCTAAACTTTAGCCTTTTTATTTTCAGGACTCAAGCAGAGAGAGGTATGAGGAGCTTGGGTTCCTCACACAACCCCCATATGCCTCTCAGCCCCTTTGGGATAAAGTTGCTTGGGAACTCTATTCTTGTCTTTGCCTATCAGCGTCCTGTCAGGAACTGTCTTGGAAGAACATTCAAGACTGTTTTCTTGGTACCTCAGAATTTGTTACGTTTTATCAGCTGGTGAAAGATAACCAAGAACAAGCCACAGAGAAATTCTGAGTCCCCCCACCCACCAACAGTTCACCAATATCAGCTCTTGATCTGTTTTTATATGCTTCATGTATGGGATTCTGCTGTGTTGACATCTCCAGGTTCATGGTCAGTTGATAACTAAGCTGGAAGAGCCTGAGATCCCGAAGCTTTCTCCATTGTATCCTTCTATTTCTTTGCCTTCAATATACATTCAAAAGTCACTCTACAAAGTGCCAAAGCAGCTTCCCCAGTCTGCATAAGATAAGTATGACCAGGACAAGCTCTAGTTCCCTATGGATGCCATTGCCTGATCTGAATTCTCAATTCACTGGAAAGAGACTGTAGGAACACTCCATGCCTAGCCTGTGGCCAGTCGTGCTAAAAGTGCAGGCAGCCGCAGAAAAGCCATTGTTTATTCCTCCGCCCTCTTTTTTGTTGGGATGTCTTCTAAATCCTTTTTTAAAACATGTTAAAGGCTCCTTACAATAACTACTGTCAGTGCGGTTTCTATAGTTACGTCTGATCATGAAAGGGGCTGGGGGTGGGGGGATGTTTAGTTGGGACTGAAGATATTGTAGACACGGCAGTGCCATTCTACTAGCTATTGTTAAGGCAGGCAGCTATCTGCAAGCTATTTTGTGTGAAAAGAAAGATGTATGTAAGAATGAGCTTTATTCCTGGCTTACCATTTACAGATACAGTGAGAAAGCTAGGGTAGATTTTTGAGGTCTTCTAGTACAATGCTGTCACTTCATAGAAAGCTCAGAAGGTATTTTCCAGATAAACACAGCATCAACAGAGAATCTGGGACCTGCAACTAGTTCCCAGGCTGATGCTCTCTTTTATCTAATCATCTTCTCCTAATCCAGACTGTAAGGAACAAGGTATTTTGCGCACTTTACTCTTCAAACACTAATTGTTGCTGTAAGAGCCATCTAGGCTTCCTTCACCCCAAACCAAGCTGAGCAAAGATCAACAGCTATGCTTAAAAATAAAGCCCACAATACAAATCTGCAGTTCACTAAAATGATGAATGGTCCGGGGTGACAAGGTAACTAATTATTAACTATAACATTAAATAAGCAGCTAACAAAGATTAATCTCCTAGGCTGTGTTCAAAGTACATAGATAACTCATTAGTCTGGTAATTCCTCTATTTATTTATTTATTTATTTATTTATTTATTTATTTATTTATTTATTTATTTATTTATTTATTAGTTTGGCATTCTGAATAAATTACTCTGATTTAAAAAGAGAAAGGAAACAAAAGATTGATGGCTGATGACTGATGATGATTGATTGATTGATTGATTGATTGATTGACTGATTGATTGATTGAAAAATTGATCTCTCTAGCCTGTATGGAGGGGCTAGCAAAGCTGGGATGAGTATCCCTCCTGAAGGGTGGTCAGTGTTAATAGATCCAATGGGAATTCATTAAGAAGAGAGGATTGTACCCATCTGTGCTGTCAGCTCCACCACTGTCAAAATGATCAGTCCATGAGTCCGCCCTGCAATCATGTTCACCTCAGTACAGAAAATTCTGCCACCTATAAGGTTTCACATCTGCAATCCCAGTGCTCAGGGTGATGGAGGTCCCAATCAAAACGCTGCCTGCACCCCACCTTATTCCTTTCTTTCCTTGTTTTCTTTCCCTTAAAGCGATAAATCTGATGTTGAGGTTTCTTCTACATTATTCAAATATCAACTTTGTCTCTCTCCTCTTCCTCCCCTATTTTATTAGCTATTGTTTATACTTTTCCAAGTTTTGTGACTTGTAAATCCCCTTCGTTTGCTTAGAGTCTTCCATATGAGTGTCAAGGCTCATGCAAACACAGAACCAGGAATAAAATTTAGAGTCCAATTATAGTCTCAAAAGAAAACAGAAAATGTTCTCTGTTATATAAAAAGAGAACTTCCCCGATCCTAACAGAACTCTTAACCACGTGTTTTCTCCATCCATCTAGGCCATGCAGCCATGCCCTTTCCAGAGACCGGGCAGTCTTCACTGGATTCTTCTCAGCCTGATTTCTGTTTTGTCTTGCATACGTATGAGAACCAAGTTTTAAATATTTGTCTTGAAGTGCTTTGTCTTTAGCTTGACAACAAATCTAGGTTTGAAACTATTCCTCTCTAGACATTACAGATACTATTCTGCATTGGTAGCACCCAGGCTGCTCATGCACACAACTCAGGCTAGCATAATGCTTCTTTCTTTGTGGCTACCACATGCTCTCTCTCTCTCTCTCTCTCTCTCTCTCTCTCTCTCTCTCTCTCTCTCTCTCTCTCTCTCTCTCTCTCTCTCTCTCAGAGCTGTAAGCTTTTCTTTCTATCCTGGGATCTGAAATATATATATTTCTACTAACCCAGGATATACCTATTCCCATGAATCCCTTTGGCCTCCAGTAAGCCTTTCCATGTGAAGAACCAAGTCTCTCAGCTCACAAAGCTATCTTCTACGTTGATTTTGATGAGTTCATTTCATGTTATTACCTCTGCATTCCTCCTTCTAGAATTCTCATTGGATGGATGTTAAATCCTTAAAGCTATCCTTCGTGTTTCTGAATTTACTTCTTTTCCATCTCTTCTGTCTGACTTTCTTCTTAGAATTTGTGTTTGGTTTTTCTTCATATGAGTCTTCAGATGCCCATAGACATTATGATTTCAGTATCTCATGTGTTATTTAATTTCCCATGCCCAAAGGTAATTCACTAACTGACTACTTTTTATATTATTCTGCAGTTGATACAATAAGTTCTTAAATCTACAGAAAGTAAATATTATGTTTGTTTATATGTATCTTGGGCACCTTGAATTTACTCTCTGGTCCTTCCTACTATAGGTTGACTTTAAATATTTCATAGTTCTTAGTTTTCTATTACACTTATGAATAAAGGACGGTGCAAACTGACTAAATATATTGTTGTAGTTTCTCTGGTACTTCTGCCTATAAGCCTTCTCCAGTGAGCAATACTATGTTTAAATTTCCATTATAAATTTGTCGGCCCCAACAGATGTGTTGCTTCTGATAGTTGACAATTCTGCAGGAGAAGATCTTGCATGAGTGTTCAGGTACAGAGCATTTGGTCTGTCTGCTCCAGCCCCCTCCTCATGCCTACATGTTTCTGCTTCTTCTGCGAGACTTGTCTTTGCCCAGCCCTAAGTGCCAAACTAAAGGAGGAGATGAAGTAGGAGTCTGTTCTCAGTTCAATAGTAGCCAATTCAACCTTGTTGAAACAAAGAGGCCAAAATGAACGGCACAGATACAACCTCCTGTCTCTCTTCCCAAACCATTCTGAGATAACACTAGCCTGAAGTATTTCCTGATTGAAAATACTCTGGGAGTCTACCAAAAGAATCTGAAAAGATAAAACATCTACAGATGAGCCAAGAATAAATGTGAATGCCTCGCCATCTCTGCAGAAAACACGGAGCAGGAAAACCTAGGGCCAAATTGTGGACATATAGGAAATGCCACAGCACAACCTGACAGGCCAACAAATCTTACCTCTATCTATGGAGCCTTCAGTTTGGTTGGAAGAATAAGACTGGAAATCACATTCCACTCAAAAGCACACAGGCTGAACCTGTCAGTGATGTAGACACGGTAGTATGTTTAAGACATCTGCACCAGGTTTATCTGTGGCTCTATGAATGGATTTTGCTTCAGGAGCAGGAGGAATCCATCCAGCTCAGTGACAGCATTCTACAGACCACAGCACTGGGGATATGGAGGCAGTATCTCAGCTCAGCTCTGAGGATGCTCTCTGTCCCACTGCCAGTGCCCAACCAGAGCAAGTAATCAAAGAGGCTGATACCCAGCCTTATAAATATATCCTTTCTTGTCTCTCATCTGTGTGTGTGTGTGTGTGTGTGTGTGTGTGTGTGTGTGTGTGTGTGTGTATGTATGTGTGTCACATACAACAGCAACTATATAGTAGTCAAAGGACTGCCCTGGGTGTCATTCCTTACCTCCTCACTTACTTTGAGATAGGGTCTCTTGTTTGTAACTGCGCATGCCAGTCTAGCTCATCAACAACCTCCCAGGCATTCTCCCATCTCTGCTTTCCACCTCACAGTAGGAATACTGAGATTACAGGCACCTTTACTTGGGTTCTGAGGACACTAACTCTGGTCCTTACATTTATACTGCAAGCACTTTACAGACAGAGCCATATCCTCAGACCCATGCCTCTCATCCTTTACCAACAGCACTAGGACAGATACAAACGGCGACTGATAGATGGGCCAGGAGAAACACTGGAAAGACAACAAGATAAGAAAAGAAGGCACTGGAATGAGCTTTCTATCTCTAATGAGCCATAGAATCTAGGGCCTTGGTCTACCAAAACTCAACATCTCCCCAGAAGTGTGAGTAGAGCCATCTGGGGGTATGTACTCCCCAGAGACCCAGACAGAACTCCCAGAGACTTCTAAGAAATGACCCCTAATGTTGGTTGCAAAAACTGTAACGTAACACCAGTATATAAGATGTCATGAAATGTATGAGTGTGCCTTCTAGAAAAGGCTACTCAGATTAGAAGAATCCTCAACATCAGATTTATCACTTTAAGGGAAAGAAAACAAGGAAAGAAAGGAACGAGGTGGGGTGCAGGCAGCATTTTGATTGGGACCTCCATCTCCACAATAAATGCACCAAGACTTAATATTAATTATAAATGCTCGGCCAATAGTTCAGGCTTGTTACTAGCTAACTCCTACAACTTAAAATGACCCATTTATATTAATCTACATTCTGCCACATGGTGTTGCCTCTCTTTCATCTCACACCTCCTGCTTCCTCTCTGTTTGACTGGTGACTCCTCTTATTCTGCCCTTCTTCTTCCCACTGTCCTTAGTCCTGTTCTCCTGCCCATCCTTATCCTGTCCAGCTATTGGCCAGTCTGCTTCTTTATTAAACCAATCACAGTGACATATATTCACACAGTGTAAAGGAATATTACACACTTCTCCCTTTTTGTCTAATTAAAAAGGAAGGTTTTTAACTTTAACATAGTGAAATTATATACAAAAAAACAGTTAAGTAAGAATTACAGTTACAATATCTACTCCATTGTATTTTGTATTTTGTATTTGTATTTTGCAAATTTAGAGAAAATACTCTTGTTTATCTTATCTTTGTGAGTCTAAAGTTTTGTACCTAATTTACCTTTCATCATTACTAAAGAAAACTTTAACTATGACTATCTAGTTTTCAACTCCATCAGAGACCTCAGAAGGGTAAAATGTTACCTAACAATGGGATTATCTAGTTGCCGGGGCAATCACCCAAAGTTCTTCTATAACGTTGTAGCATTCATCTTTGGTCTACAGGCCTAGCATATCGGATGAACTTTTCTGAGAAGCGGGGAATCTTGAAGGACTGTCCTAACTTGTCTTGGCCAAGTTTGGCAGTTGCTTTCTTTTGTATCCTGCTGTTCCAGTTTGGACAGTATACTGTCAACAATTGAGTCAAGGGCAATTTTTTGCCCAAATGGCTAGCTTTTGCCATAAGGAAAGCAAGCTCCATATGGAGTTTCTTTGACACCCATTATCTTTTCTGAAGTTAATTGGTACTGCCAGGAGCAGACATGTCTCACTATGAAGAAAAGTCACATGTTATTAAAACATTTTAAATGCCATATTCTATAGGTCTTTGAAGTGTTTGAAGACCATCTATCTATCTAAATATACCTGTTTAACCTTTAAAACATACCTAATATGACTACAAGTTTGATTATTATAGATTATTAACTACTGACCTGTAGTTCTTAATTATACATTATATTTTTTAATGAGCTGTATAAGCACAATACCCCAAACAAGAGTAGAAACATACATATGGTATAAAAATAACTTTCAATTCATATCAATAAACCAAAATCCATACCAGTATAAAATATTTTGAGATTAATAGTTGGGTTTTTTTGGATTAAAGTAGATTCAATAATCTACCCTTTTTTTCTTATCATTCCTATATAATATTCCCTTTTTATCTTTAGAAAGAGATCTTTGAATTTAACTCTTTTGATTAGACTTTTTTTAACTAAGACCCATAACAATTTGTAACCAGCCCCTCTTACATAATAATAAACATCCATAACCTATCTTTTGGGAATGTGGGCATTGCTACTTAGACTACTTCCTGTTGTTTGGGGGCATTGGCATCTTTGAGGGATGCTGAGGAAATTCAGGATAATGGTTATGTCTTGGCTGAAGTAGTTTGCGAGGCTGGACCATCTCAACTTTGAAGCTGTTCTCGATGCAGAACTCTGAGGAAACTGAAACAGAGGAAACTGATGCTGGATCACCTGGAACATTTGTTTTCATTGGTGTCTGGCCCCCTTGCTCTGAAAATACATAAACTTTTAAAGATAAAATACATATCTGTATTAGTACAAGTACAGACTATATGTTGTACACAAGTTAGCCAAATATGGGTTTTATTTTTTGTTGTTGTTGTTTTGTGTTTGAACAGGTAAAATATACATTACAGGTTATGTAGTAAATTTTTTTAGGTTTATTTCTTTATGTCTGTAGTCAGGATCTTCAGAGGGTCTTCCTCGATCAAACCTAATCATCTTTAACCTGGAATGAATCCACGGCCTCTTATTTCCTGTGGAAATAAAAGCATAACCTCTCTCCCAAAGCAACACAACCTTTTGACTTCCATTTTGAAGTCAAGATATTTTTTAAAATATAGATTGATATAATCTAGTAGTTTTTCCATAATCCAGTGTTTCTTAGTAGTTATCACTCATTCATTAGGAATCAAAAACTTTAAAAACAACACAATAACAGATAGGATCCCTACTCTCTGTGTATTTTGCATGTTTACGCAGCTTTTTTCTTTTATATTGCTTTACTTCCGTTTTACTTCTTTTTTTAAGGACTTTATTATTTTAAAATTTATATACATATAATGTGTGTGTGTGTGTGTGTGTGTGTGTGTGTGTGTGAGAGAGAGAGAGAGAGAGAGAGAGAGAGAGAGAGAGAGAGAGAGACTGCCTATATCCATTTTCTTTTCTCTCCCAAGACTTTGTACATTTTTAAACACCCTGTAACCCATTTAGAGATTTTTTTTCCATCTGGATCTGTCTATACTGAGCATCTATAACCTTTTCTGTCTGCACGAGCAAAACCCCAAACCTGCCATGCAGCATGTCGGCAGAGTTTGTGCTGGTGGCCCAAGCCCACAGGCAGCTACTAGGAGACGGGTCTCTGTACTGTGGCTGGCATAAGAGACACAAAACTAGGAAGCTGGGTTTGGCTCTGGTTTTGTGTGTTTAGAACTTTTTAGCTTTCTCGGGTCTTATGTGGATGTAGTTCCTGGATATTTGGGTGCC
This sequence comes from Peromyscus californicus insignis, assembly GCF_007827085.1. Lineage (NCBI taxonomy): Eukaryota > Metazoa > Chordata > Mammalia > Rodentia > Cricetidae > Peromyscus > Peromyscus californicus. The sequence goes on from NW_026294492.1 coordinate 10,114,414, forward strand.
ATTTGTAGTCAGACTTTTCTTCCCCACCTGCGAGTTCCCAAATAACAGAGACTTAATATAATTATAAACGTCTGGCCAAAAGCTCAGGTTTGTTACTAGCTAACTCCTAGAACTCAAATTAACCCATTTACATGAATCTACCTTCCCATGGCATTACCTCTCATTCACTCCTCTGACTGCCCTTCTTCTCCCCTGGTGTCCTTAGTCTGGTTCTCCTGCCCAACCTTATCCTGCACAGCTACTGGCCAGCCAGCATCTTTATTAAACCAATCACAGCATCATATATCCACACAGTGTAAAGGAATACTCCACAGTGGGGAGAGGGAGAGAGCAGAGGACAGGATGCTGAGAGTGCCCAGATTTGAAGATTCACATCACACACAGGGTGGCAAACCCTTGATTCGATCTGGTGGGGTGTGAACAGGAGTGGCCGAAAGCATGGACTTGCCCTTGTTAGGGTTTCTGCTGCTGTGTTAAAACACCATGACCAAAAGAAAGCTGGGGAGGGAAAGGTTTCTTTCAGCTTCTACTTTACGCTCCATCACTCAGGGAGTCAGGCTAAGAACTGGAGGCAGGAACTGAAACAGAAGCCACAGAGGAACCCTGTTTACTGGTATCTTCACCCTGGCTTGATCATTTTGCCTTCTTATACACTCAGAACACCCGCTCAGGGGTGGTACTGCCCACAGCACACTGGGCCCTTACACATCAATCACTAACCAAGGAAATACCTGACAGACTTACCTGTATGCTGCCGGTCTTATGAGGCATTTTCTCAATTGAGAGTCTCTCTTCCCAAATGACTATACCTTGTGTCAAGTTGACTAAGAACTAAGCAGCACATTCTGTTTCCAAGATAGAAACCCTCTCTCTGCCAATGACCAGAGGTGTGATTTGGGTGGTATTCTCTCTGTCAATATCCCAATTACCACCCAGAGTTTTCCTAAGTAATTCAGTCGGGATATAAATGATGTTCTTAACACTGAAAGCATTACACATACACAACAGCTACCTAGCATTACTAGAATAATTATTACCAATAAATATTCATAAGAAACATAAATTTAAAATTCAGCATGGAACTTAGGAAAAGAAATGACACACATACACACAGATGATCACTGCTGTTTATGGAGACGCTCGCCCACATCCATCCTCATTTGATTTCCTCTACAACCCTTTGAAGTGGGGGCTATGACACCCAGGAGAAAACTGTGGTTTAAGGAAATTAAATAGCTTCATAATGCTTGCTCTACTAATAGCTTCCTGAAATTTGAAACCTGATCAGCCTCATCCCAACATCTCCATTCAATAACAGGATTAATAAGGAGAGGAATGCATGGCAAAACATTTCTCTGGGAGATTAACTGATTTACATCCAGTGTGTAAAGAACATGACGAGGTTCCATGCGGCTCTGGCTACTGCCGAACCACATACCCGGAATGACAGGAGGAAGACTATGCCCTCTATCCTCCACCCTTCCCCTGTGGGCAAAGCTGCAATGCATCTGTGCCTGGCTCACCTTCTTTAACATTTAACACAATGTGGCCACTGTGGTAAACTGTATTTCACAGAGAAAGAAGCTAAAGGTTCTTAGTGTTTAAATGCCCAGAGCTATTAACTCGGGGACCTTTTTTTTTTTTTTTTGTGCAGTTGGCACTGTTGGAATCACTGGCGTGATTTAGAGATTAAGACACTGTAGTTCAATAGCAGCCTCTCATTCCATTATAGCAGTGCTAGTGGAAATTCCACCTCCACCTGGGGTACCCCATGTGGCTTCATGAACCCTCTAGGTCTTGGTTTTCACTGCTACTTGCAGTTAGTACACTAGCATCCCAGTAGGCCCTAAGTCCTCTAAACTCATAACACCTATTAGGTAGGTATGGTGTCATATCCGAATCTCACACGGCCCCATGATAAGCAGAGGGTAGCCACCTAGGAGTCATTGAAGGGTGGGGTACACCATTTGGGTACACTCAAGTAGAAGATGGGACTCAGCCTTCTCACCCAGTGCCATCGTATCCAGGGGTTCTGATTAAGGCTGTTGGGCCATGGCATTCAGCTTTCCCTCCAGTAACATGCAGTGTGGCTACTTTGTGTCTACTTTCTTATCTACCAGATTTCCTTGGCTCTTTCCATCGCTGCATGGTGTATCTTTTCATATCTCTATTTTAGGAAGACATGAAAAGGCATTCTTTGTAATGTTGTAATAATTCACTTGTTGCCTAGTGTGTAAAAACCTTTCTTCAGTGTTCCAAGATCACAGCGAAGAGAGGCAGAGCCAAGACGTAGATAAAAAGCCTTGTGCTTCCAGGCTTCTCACTAAATGCACCTCCTAGTCTATATGGCCTCATCCAGAATGTTGGAAGCGTGATTTGTCCTGTAATCTTGGCTTAGAGTGCATGGACCAATGTGAACTCACAGAAACAGCACACTCTACCAACCTTCTTGCAGGCATTTCATTGTTAAGAAGGAAGTGCAATTTCCTGAGAAATGGCTTTTGTGAGATTTTTAAATTAACCTCAAAATGTACAAAATGTCAAGCATCAATTCTAGAAATTATGTCAAAGACCTTGCCTGCCCCTACATTCTAGAGATCAACATAAAACACTACCATGAACTGCCTGAAAATTTGCTTTAGTATGGGGCAGAGGACTTGGAATGAACTGCCTAAAAGTTAGCTTAAGTGTGGGGCAGAGGATTTGTCATGGAACTTTGCAGGCAACTGGTCCTATGCTTAGGAAAAAAAATCTGAAGAATCTTTGACTCAAATAAATCTAGCCCACTGTCAATACACCCCAGAGCATGGGGCAAGGTCCTGTCTATCACACCTGTGGTAGCAAAGCAACAGCCCACAGGACCAGTACAGAGGGAACTTGATTCTCAATCTCTACTCTAGCTCCATTTTTTTGTTTGTTTGTTTGTTTGTTTGTTTTCTGGTACCCACATTCTTCTTTACATTTCCAGACATTTTCAGGGTATCCATTTACTTGCTACCTTAGAGATGATACTGCCTAGAAGCTCTTACTCATACTGAGGAGAGATATGGTTGTCTGATGGTCCATCCAGCAGTCTCTGTTTATTCCTACTGAAAGGAGCTACCCAATACACTCACAAACCCTCTGCCCAACAGCTAACCAGGCCCGAAATAGCTCTCCTGTTTACCTGAGTCTTGATCATCTTCGAAAGCTCGGTGCTCCAACACTATCCTGAAAACACCTGCTGCCCTTACAGGGAAACCTACTCTGTTTTTCAGGGTTGTCCTTCAGCTCTTAAGTAGATACAGCATTCTAAAAAAGGCCAACACACTTCGGGAATGGCCAGCATTCTCATGTCTCCCATCCACCATGCTGCAATGAATAAGTATTATACCACAAATTCCTCAGAGCTGAATGACTCTTCTATTTATATTATTATATCAAGCCCTAGGCCGGTCCTTCTAAATGTAAGGACCTCCTATGTGCCAGGCATATTTATAAACACTGCATACTTCCCTGTGAACAAAAGTGACAATATTAGCTCTCCTGGAACTTGGAATCTCAGAAGAATGCAGAGTTGGGAAGAGGAAGGTAGGTATTGTCACCTAGTGCTGTCTAAAACCTTCATGAACGAACAGAGTCAGTCAACAGTCCAGTGAAAGGCAAGGGAAGTCTCACACAGCCCACGGCTGGATGATTACACTTTCTGAACAATCCATCCATCTGTAGAGCTTGCAAATGAGCAGAATTTGCATGAAGGCCTCTGAAGCCTCTTGGAGGAGGATGAGCCTCCTCTCGAGCTGCTCATTTTGACTGAGCATGTACCTGTGAACCTCTGCAAGCCTCAGAAACTGTCTGCGGCTCCTCCCACATGGGCTTGCAGGGAGAGCCAGGAGGACATCTCAGAACTCACTGACACACACACCCCTCACCGAAGTGCAAAGCATTCCAAGAAGCTTCCAACCTATCCTTCTGGCCTTCTGCCCTGGGCTTCCTTGCAGACAGACTACCCAGGAAGGAGGAATGGAGAGCAGATGTCTAGTTTACAGATGGGCTCAGAAATACTTCCCGAAGCACAGACAGCATGGTGATTTCCATTCACGTCACTACTGGGTGTCACCCACTCCCACAGAAGATGGAGCTTAATTTGGATAGCTGCTACTGCTATAGTGACAGATGATCTGATTGTTGCTGTTTTTCTCATCATTTTGCTTGGGAGGTGACATCCTGTTTGGAGCCACAGATTGTTGTCCGACTCCGCTTCTAGCATCTCTGTCCCTTTCAGTGTCTCTGCTTCTTCTGGTGTCTGCATTCTGGACTTACTTTTCAGTGTGCAAACATAAAATCCACAGCCACAGTGGGACAGACTCCGCTGGCTGATGGATGAGCTACAATGCTTCTTTTATGTGCTTGGCAACTTCACTCTTTCTCTCGGGCTAAGTGGGAGCCCATCCAGCAGCTTCTCAGATATGCCAGGCCATGAAACATTGGGCATCAAATTGGGGCACAGTGGCTCAAGGAATTCTGCTCCAAAGTTCTGGTTTTATACCATAGACTCTGAGGTGAAAGCAGAGGTGACTGTAGCTTGAGCTTTCCTGCCTGGCCCACAGTCAGGACAAATCTCTCTCACCCGCCAGTCCCAAGCCGCTCAAACCCGATCAAGTAAACACAGACACTTATATTGGTTTCAAACTGTATGGCCGTGGCAGGCTTCTTGCTAACTGTTCTTACAGCTTAAATTAATCCATTTCTATTAATCTATACTTTGCCACGTGGCTTGTGGCTTACCGGTACTTTACATCTTCCTTGTCCTGATGGCGGCTGGCAGTGTCTCCCCGACTCAGCCTTCCACTTCCCAGCTCTATTCTCCTCCTTGTCCCGCCTATACTTCCTGCCTGGCCACGGACCAATCAGTGATTTATTTACTGACCAATCAGCAACACATTTGACATACAGACCATCCCACAGCAGGTGATTTCAGAAAAGTTCCTCTGACGGTGTAGCCGAAGCCACAGTGTTTTTGGCTACCTCGTTTAGTACTGTGTTCACTAGAGTCAAGAGCTGCTGTGATGTTGACAAGACTCCAGGTCCCATCTGTGCAGTGTGGACGGCTGACACACAGAGAAGCCAAGGACCAGAGAGAGGAAGGCAGAACACAGTACAGGAGGGCCTGGCTCAGACATACAGTAGGGGCTCAATGTACAATGGCTGAGCCCGAATCTAACAGGGAAATGGTTTTTTATGGATGCTGATGATGAAGTTAGGGAGCCTCCAGCAAACCTCATACTGAATGCGAAGGCCTGGTTTCCACCACTTCAAAAGTAGAGTCAGTGACCTCCCAACCAAGCCTCCTTCTCTGAGCCTTCCTCCAGCAAAGGGGCACAAAGGTGACTGAGTCTCTTCATGGTTTCATTATGGTTAATGACCGACATGTTCCCTCTTTCCTCATTCTCAGCATGAGGCCATTAGCATATTCACCCTCCAAACTTCGAAACGCATGCATAAGTTATCAAGTGAACTGTTCTAAAGCAAGGCTCCCAGTCATGTTCCTAATCAGAGACTCTCAGTGACTCACTGAAAGCTTCAGAATGAAGGGCGGCCAGATTGGCTGCCAGCAGGCCTGACTACACCTGTATCACAGAGATACTTATTCCCTCAATTCTGTGCACAAGCAGAGCTAAAAGGGCCACTAACAATGTAATTTCTCGGTGACTTCATATGTATTTCTGTATGAATGCTAAACTTGCTCCCAGAGACTAGAAACATTAGAAAATAATGATTATATGTATTGTGAAACTAGCTATGGGCCTTAATTCCTGAAAGCTATGTGATTTCACTGCTGTGTCAAGCCATGAAATCCACAAAAATCACAGGACTTACTCTATGGGAAAAAAAATCAGGTTCAACTAGATTTATTAATACATCATCCTGCCTAGTAATTAGCTTAGCTCCTTGCACACAGTCAGTGTTCAAAACATCTTTACATGATTACTGATTAATAATCTCTACCCCAGTTTAATATATGTAGACAATGAAGTAGAAGGACACATATGTCAGAGGCACATATGTCTGAAGATAACCTATGATTCACCATGACACCTGTCAATTAGATGCCAGCACTGTTGTAGGTTCAGAAGCCCTCCAGAGTGCGTCTGAAGATAATCTGTAACTCTATAGATTATCTTTATACTCTATAATTATATCTTTATAACACTAAAAAGGCACACCCCTGGCTAGGGATTTAAAATACATAAGTTGCATGTAGAACAAACTGTGACAGACACAACATGCAAGAGAAAGCTCCCATTATCCACATGCCTAAAAGCTTGCATCACATTGATGACCCCAAAAGCCAACATACGTGACGTAAATATAAAGCCCTGATCTTTGGTGCACCAGGAAAACTGGAGTCTCTGAGATGCCTCAAGTGAGCATAATTTGGGGGTGCTAGGATTCCAGACAGGTAATGGCCACCAAGGCATCCCAGACCAGTGGTTTTTGGGTCACTTGTCTCAAAAACTCAAAGAATGAAACTCATTCCATTATAGGAGTATAGGTAAGAGCTTAACAGAAAGCAAAACACCTGTACATTAGGAGAAGGTCCCCCCAAATGGGGTACTGCCAAGCTCTTAGTCTGGGCACTTTTATAGAACTTATGGCAGAGTGGGTTGGTGCATGGAGAGAAAAGTTAGTCAGTCTAGACCATCCACGTACAAGGTACTCGGGTGCTTCAGTCCTGGTCACATGTTCCCACACAGAGTCTAGGCAGAGGAACTCCTTTGGTGGCATACGGGGAAGACAGACAAAAAGCAAACACATACACACACACACACACACACACACACACACACACACACACACACACACACACACACACACACACAACAGACCAGGAATCAGAGCTTCCATCTGACGTCTTGGCTAAGACAGATACAAGGATATATTCAGCTTTCGGCCCAGAACCAGAATTAGAACCGTTCACTTTCAGGGTTCCTGCCCCTGCTCTAAAACTGCCTGACTAGTTTCTGTCTCCTGACTCATCAGTTGGAGTGACCGTTACCGGTGGTCAGAGCCTGGGCTCTGGCTGTCCTAACCACACAGACCAGGCCACCAATCGTCAACAGGCCAATGAAGCAAACGGGCAAGTAGAAGGCAGAGGAAGGTTTCCTCAGTGTGACAACATCGGAAAGAGGAACAAAGTCACTCTTCAGGGTCCTCACTGAGGTTTAGTTTCAATAAAAAGCAAGAGGTAGGGTTACAACCAGCCCTGGCCAAGGTGTGGTCCTGTCCATCATTATTGCCTCAGTCTCCAGCAAGCCACATGACTAGTTGTCAGAACTGTGTGAAGTCTCCTTTTAGGAGACCAACAACCCCTTTGGCTGGCAGACGGGGAGACTGCTCAGTAGTAAGAGTCTTGCTGTACAAGCATGAAGATGTTTAGTTCAAATCCCTGAAACTCATGTGACAAAATGTGGCAAGGGTGTTCATGTGCTTTGACACTACAATGCTCTAAACAGGACAAGGTATTTGCTAGGGGGAAGAGTATAGCTCTGCTCTACTGTGATGACAAATTGGAATCATATTCTACCGATATTTCTTTCACAGTTTTCTGTCTCCTTCCCATTCTTCCTTCTCCGATGCAGCTAAACTGAGGATAAAATGTGGACTCATGACTGGATGCAAAGTGGTATGGCTTTCAGTATGAAATGGAATGAAATCAAGCTAATGACTTTGCAATGTGAATAAAGAGTTTTGAAGGCGAGTCCTCTCTAGTACAAAGAACCTTCATCAAAGACAAATGATTCCTTTCCATGCCTACAGGAACCTTAGGCAGGCAGTGAAATGAGCAGTATCCTCTTCAAATATTATGGCAACAAACATCTAAAATTATCCATGCTTAATAAAGTTAATGGCATCCATCAGGCATTGTATTCTAGAAGTGTTTCTGTATTCATTAGGACAGTAGTTAAAGAATATTGAGTGCCCTGCTCTATTACTCTTACATTATTGCCTTCAGACTAAAACGGTGGCCAACAAGCCCTAGCAACCACTGTGCTGATGCTTGGTGGCTTCCAGTCTGGCTCCAGTTCAGTAAGAGACCCTGTCTCAAGATAGTAATGTAAGAGTGATAGATCAGGGCACCCAGTGTTTTCCTCTGATTTCTATTGGTACACACAATTACTGCTTTGCACACTCACATGGGATCATATCTGCGATGCACACATAAAACCAAAACAAACAACAAAAGCTTCCTTGAAGAAGCCAAAGCTACGGTTTGCCTACCCCTATATACTCACTGCCCAAGCTCCCATGATTTCCTGGATGAAATTAATCTGTTGAGCATCCCTTGGGCAGCCGTGGTTGGAAATAGGATTATTTCCTATGAAGCATGCCTGGGAAGCCAGCCTGAACTTGGCATCAGTTTGAGGATCTAAGTATGATTAGCTCAGCAGTTCTTGACAGCCAAGTTCAAAGACCCGTGATCTTTTAGTTATCCAGCTCAGCAACCAGTGGATTTAAATTTTCCCCAAAGTTTAAGGTTTCTTTGTTTTGTACATCAACTGTGATGTCTGAATTAGACAGGGAGAAATCTCCCTTTCATCAAAGCCTCCCTCTATGCCAGATAGTACAGTCACTGTTGGATGTTGCCATAGATCATCCTCAAAGCCATGCCGTGAGGTAATTATGAACCCATACTATAGAGGAAGCTGAACCACTAAATAATGGACCTTAAAGTGGGAGGAATGTCATAGGCGAATTTGACTTCTCTTGGGGCTGTTTTTGAACTCGGACAACAGGGCCCTTGATCTTTTTTTTTTTTTTTACTTTTCTTACTCCTGAAGCATTATAGATGTCCATGAAATCCAAGTAAGAAAAAAAAAAGTCTTCGTGTCACTGGTGAGAAGAGGTGAAATATCCTTGACACCTTTTAACTATCTAGTCTTTCTTCACTCAAAATTGCACCTTCTGCCTCACCCCTGCATCCCATACCTCCATTCAGCTCAATCAAAGTCATCCTCAACATCCAGCCTCCATCCTGGGACCTGATGCCCAAAACAAAAAAGGTGTTAATGGAGCCACTATCCTACTGTATAAGTAGCTCGGCAAGTGTAACTTCCCGCCACTGGTGTTAATGGTATAGACATAAGATGTCAGGAGAAAGATTGTACAAGAACCCAGAACATCTGTCTTTTTTGTTTCTTCAGACAGAAGATATGGGGTGTACCCAATTCCTCTCCCTCTGAATCTCTGGAAATCAAATCACACAAAACTCTGTTTAAGCATCTACTTGATTCCTGTGGTATGCAAGAAAATCTGAGAGTAATTCAGGATCTGGCTAGAAAAAAAAAAGTTGGTAATCAGAAAAGCAGAGGCTAATGGAAGAAGAGCCGAGATCTGAGCTGTGTAAAGTGTGTTTGGGGCAGGATGGGGGTGGGTGGGTAGAAGAGAAGATGGTCCAGCTGGTCAGCTAGGTTAGTGGTGCTTTTCACACCACACTGTCCTTGGCAATGCTAGTAACGGATGCTTCCAAGCAGAGAAAAGACCCAGACAATTGTGTTTTAGGAAAATTATCTCAGAAGCAAACATTTTCTAGGTTAGAAAAAAAGTAGCACCCAACAGAGAGCCTGACATGAACTCTACCAGTTCCGGTAATAAACACAAAGCTGCAGCTGAATGCCAGGCTGAAGATGCTTAATGGCCAGCCATGAATCCCCGCCCCAAGAGAACAGTTGGCAAGACAACAGATGATCAATGGGGGAGACAGACATACTGAGGAAGATACTGAGACCCTTAAGTAAAGGCCATAAGAATGAAGAGAGCAGTGAGTAAGCCAAGTGCCCCAGCAGGCGTCTCCACACTGAAAACACAACTCACCCTTGTATTTCCAGGTTCAAGAAAGGGGTCTGCTAACCAGGGAACTACCTACCTTGGTGACCATCCTCTAGCCTCTGAAGTGGCACGTGAAGAAAACTGTACTTGGCGGCCTCCAACTGTCCCAGAGACCCTGGCTATCCAGTCGTCTCACTCAGATGTGCAGGAGATCTAGGACTGCAGCTGTAGTGAGATCCTCCATCTTCTGAAGAAGGCAGGCTTTAGGCCAAGGTAAAGTAAACCCTGCAAGGGGATGAAGATGAAGAAGGAAAGGGAGGACTAACACAAGAGTGGACCTTAGCAAGAGTCATGATGCCACAGGAAGAGAAGATGGTGGATGTGGGCAGAGTGGCATGAGGACACAAAAGAAAAGGCAGGCATACTGGGGAGATATAGGTAGGGAAAGTAATGCTCCATTGAATTTGGTATTGTTCTATGAACTGGACAGGTAAGGACATTTACCTGAGGAACACAAGTCCAAGGTTATGATCAAGAATTTTTAACCTTCATAAAATATAGAGCTTCCACAAATAAAACAGGACCGATCTTCCCTGTCCAGCTTTAATCCAATGATGAATGTTGATGGGCATAGTGCATGCCAACACTGTGCTGATCAATATAAAGGCTGAAATTATCTCATGAATCTGTAATCACTGTGAAAATAGCTACTGAGAAGCACAAGTTGAATTATCAGGCAGGAGTAGAAACACTGTGAGCCAAGTACTTAACTACACTGGACTACATCTGAATGAATGAAGCCAGAGTGTATCAAACGTATGTGTGTGTGCATGCATGTGCACACATGCACATGCACTCACGCCCACACATGTACACTGTGTGTGCCCATGAATCGTGGGATGGAACAGAAACATGGAAGATGAATACTCAAATGTAAATGTCCACCATGCATAGGGTGGGGGAATCACCCCTGCTTACACTGGGCACCATGGTAACCATCTAATAAGATGCTGGCAAGTTCTTCTCTGGAAACATTCTTTTTGCTTTCAATAAGGAATAAAATATTGAAGAGTCTCCTAGATGAATTATAATCCTAAACTTTTCTCAGGGCAATTTCCAAGCCTTCTCTAGTCTGTCTTACCTGCCTTCCAGCCGTGCTCCATGATTCTCTTACCAAAACCTCCTCCTTTGCCACACTGCCCCCTCTTGGTACCTCACTATGGGTATCTAATATGCCATCTACTATAATTGTAGTCTTCTTGGCCCTCTGGCTCCAGCCCTCAACCCTGCCAACAATCCATCCCTCCTTTCCTCTTAGAACATTTGATTCAGCCTTCTGTGATTCCTCCATCCTTTCCACCAAGGGATCTTCCTAGCTACCAGTTCTCAGGAGTGAAGTAAGTTCCCAAACACCTGGTATTTCATGGCTTCAACACTGAGCAACTTGAGTCTCAGTGGTCTCTGGGAAATGCCAAGTTCTCTTGTCTGGAGGGTGTCAGATTTGGGATTGAACCCAATGTCAGGCTGGTTCCGGAGTCTGCTGCTGGCCACCTCTGAAGCTATCTAATCTCCACACCTGTGCCTCATCTCCGCCCTCCATCTAGCTCTTTCATATACTAGTTGGCCTTTCTTTGAACCTTACATGGGTTTTGACCTTGTTGAACAGCCAGGCTGAGGAATCAGAATCCATGCTTTCTACTTCTCATGAATGCCTCAAAAATCGTGTTCAGTTTAACTCAATGTTTTATTCATAGAGGTACACAGCAGGGCGGAAAAAGTATAAGGAAAGATTACGCTATAGAAGGAGAGCTAAGTTGTAGCCAAATACCTTAGTTTCTTTTCTATTGCTGTGATAAAACACCATGACCAAGGCGATTTCTAGAAGGAAGGGTTTATTTTGGACCTACAGCTCCAGGGAGTTAGGGTCCATGATGGTAGAATGGGGGTACCAGACAGCAGGCAGCTAGAGCAGCAAGGAGAGCTCACATCTTGAACCACACATAGAAAGCCAAGGGAGCTAATTCAAATAGTGGGAGTCTTCTGAAAACTCAAAGCCCCACCCACAGTGGCACACTTTCTCCTGCAAAGCCACACCTCCCAAGAGTCCCCAAACAGCCACCAACTGTGGACCAAGTGTTCAAATGTCCAAGACTTATGAGGGAGCATCTCTTTCAAACTGTCACAGACAGGCATCCATAAAAAACCCTTTCAGTCATGGAGGTTTTGTTTTCTCTTAAACGAAGTCAAACTTGGAAATCTCTAGCTCTTCTTTTGACACTTGAAAACTAAGTCAGCAAAGGCTATGTCACACAATACAAAGGGACACAGAAGCTGATGTACTCGCAGACAGGAAATCACCAAGAAACCTGCCAAGTAGCATAAAGCAAGAGAGAAGGAGTTGAGGCAGGGCCACATGGCAACAATGAGCTAATCTTCTGTCACTCTGTTCTGAACTTCAGTTACATAAACGAAATATGAGCAGTGAGAACCTGAGAGCAGAATCCTTCAGGAGCAATGGGACATGGGTATCTAATATGCCATCTACTATAGTTATTCAAACAAGAGTTTGTTTATAAAGCACTTCCTCTAGAGCAGTGTTCTTGACCTTCCTAATGCTGTGACCCTTTAACACAGTTTCTCATGTTGTGCTGACCCCCAACCATAAAATTATTTTGTTGCTGCTTCATAACTGTAATTTTGCTACTGTTACGACTCTTGATGTAAATATCCGATATAAAGGAGACTTGGGGGTCATGACCCACAGATTGAGAACCACTGCTATAGAGCATTGCTTTTAATAAAGTAGACAGTTGTAGAGAGGTCAATAGTACATGGAGAATAACTAGGAAAACTAATAAAAGGGACACACAGGGTGTCTTCTTGTCCTTCAAAATGGGTTCTCGGATAAAGGGGGGAAAATGAGACACTGATAGATGTATAAATACTGAAGGGTTCTATAAAAACCAACCAGAGGACCTAGAACATTAGGAATCAAAAGGTAAAGAATATAGAACAGGAGAAAAGATGAGTGTAAGGGACAGAGGAAGGGCTAGAGTGACACTGATGAGGCTTCAGTAGTCTAAGTTCAGGACTGCCATTCATGTTTTCATGCTGGTGAATGAAGAATTTGGGAAGAACTCCGTGGACACGTGACAATGAACATCAGGTTGGGACTCCAGAGAACCAAGCTCTCATCCTCATCCCCACATTCTCCAATAATTACTTTGAGACCTTGAACAAGCCACTTCCTCAGCAAAACTGCCACTTAATTTTCGAGGTGTAACATAATTCCAACCAGCTCTTACTGGACTTCGACAGCAAGGGAGGTCTCTAATGGACCGGGTAAGTTAAGACATGCCACACGGCATCTTAAAACAGCAAGGGATCATTTTATTGATCATCTGGTGGCATTGAATCCAACAAATGTTCCTCACCTCCCCTTCCCTTGACTGCTGTAACTGTCATATTCCGAAGTTTTGATCCATCATCAACCAGAGTGATCTTTCCAAACTGTGACTGCATTCAAGGCTCTCCTTTGCTTTTTGCTTTTTTCTTATTCTTTTTGGTTTTTCGAGACAGGGTTTCTCTGTGTAGCTTTGGTGTCTGTCCTGGAACTCACTCTGTAGCCCAGGCTGACCTTGAACTCATAGAGATCTGCCTGCTTCTGACTCCTGAGTGCTGGGATTAAAGGCATGCGCCACCACCGCCTGGCTAGGCTCTCCTTTTCTTACCACCCTTTCCATCATCTCTAGATGACATTTAAAGCTTTACAAGAATACAAGGGGAACCCCACATGACCTGTACTGCTGTCTCCATGTCTAAACATTGCTCACTTCCTACCTCAATCCCTCACCTGCAGTCAACTTCAATTATTTAAAATTCCTCAAGACACTTTGATCTTCTGGGACACTGGGACTCTGCTTACTTGCTCACTTCCCTTCCATGTCCTTTCCCATCTGACCAGTTCCAACCCTTCCTATTCAGTTCAAACACAATCAATACCAAGTTCAAATAGAAGCATTCTCCAAGTGCCCCCAGGCAGTTAATATTTCCCTTCCCTTTGCTTTTTACCAAAACATTTATTTGTTCACATTGGAATTTGTATTATTTTCCCCATAGAGGAAAAATGTTCCATGAGCTGTTCTTTCCTTGGTAGCCCTGAAAATTCTGCCTGATAGGTAGCTCCAAGGTCGGTGTGCTGGAAATGCAGTTTCTTTTATCTTGCATTACCCAGTAAGGCTAAATTGTACTTTAAAAAAAAAAAAGAAAGAAATGGATATAATTTGTAGGTCATCATCTGCCATATGGAACAGTTCTGTAAATGTAAGTGATTCAGGGGGAAATTTCAATGGCGTCTGTTAATTTAAGACTCTTAACATCTGAATGAGAACTCCCTTCTGTGCCCTCCTATTGCTCTCTGTAGCACAGCTTCTGTGGAGCCCTCCTCATTGCTATCTCCTGCACAGCTTACCACAGAAAATCGTCAAAGCTGTATAGCCTGAGAATGTGAATTCATCTCCATACTTCCTGGGATCCAACCAGCTTCATGAGCCACGGTGACACCCAATTCAGAAATGTCCGTCCAGTGAACAAATAATAATAGCTACAGCTGAGTACCGGGGACTATGCTAACCATGCCACATGCTGTGGATGGACTTACTTAACTCTGAAAACAACCCCAATAAGACAGGCATTACAAGTATCCCATCTTCGGAGACAAGAAAGCTTGAGGTGCAGAGTGTGACTAGGAGTCTGATGAGATGATAAGAGTTGAGAGCTGTCCCTGCCCTGTGCCAGCTGCAACATTTGGGAGAGTAGGCCCTGCACCTCACCTGGGCAGCACAGTAGAGCTGACCCTGTTAGTGGAGGTGTGAGTGAGCCAACCAGCAACATTGTGATCATGGGAGAGCTGTCCCCATTACTCATCTGTCACGTGGCAGTATGGACAGAGGAGAGATATACCCCCCACACACCCATCAATGCCTGAGGCAGGTGGAAAAGCTGGCCCTGAGGTTATAAAAGCAGGAGAGCTGCTTCTGCCTCTCGTTAGCTGCAGCACTCTGGAGAGTGGCCCCTACACCTCACCTGAGCAATACAGTAGCACTGGCCCTGAAGGTATAGATGTGGAAGAACTGACCTTGAGAATGTGAAAGCAGGAGAAGTGATCCTGCCCCTTGCTCAGTGCTGCAAGGGGTAAATTAGCCAGAGCAACACTGGGGAGCTCACCCTGGTGGTGAAGACGGGAGAGCTGGCAGGCTGACCAACCCAGTCCCAGAACCAGGGTTATGTGCTGGCTCGCCCCAACATACACCCCAGCTGTGATCTCCGGGAGCATGTGTAAAACAGAGGGATTGGTCCTGTGGATCCAGTGCTTCAAGATCTCCATGACACAGGGCAGCAACAGGATATCCACGAAGAGTCCCAGTGAGAGTCCAGTGTCAATGGTGTCGCCGAGACAAAAGGCCTTGAACCAGCCAATAATTCTTTGGGACGAATGACTACATGTAAAAATGTATGGATAAAGGGGTTTACTGTGTGACTCACTGTATCATACTGCAGCTTCCATGATGAGATCCTCCCTTTCTTCCTTTCTATTAAGTTTTATTTTGTTTTATTTTGGGAGGGAGAAGGAGATGGATGAGATCAGGAGACACAATGTGGAGACATGAAGTGAAAGACACAAAAAATAAATAAATAGATTTAAAATAAGAAAAGAAAAAGAAAGAAAAGAAAACCCATATACCAGCATTATGCCAGGACTGTCTTTCATGTTGAATAAATAAGCCATGCATGAGTTCCAGTCTAATGAATGGATCTTTAACCTTTGGCTCATTTTGAAAAATAAAGTCTAAGTGCTGAGTTGTCTATTCAGTGAGCTTTCATCAAACATTCACTCTGTGGCAAACATATGCCCCAGGTTCTATGGAATCTAAGAGAAATTAAGTGAGTTTCTGTCTAGCTCATCTCCCAATCAACATTTTCCGATACAAATTGCTGTGTTTGAGGTAGGAGGATGTTGTCAGCCAGAGGCCAAGTTTCTGGAAACAGCAGAAACAGTTTTCTAGGAGCAAACTGAAAGAACAGAGGTCTGGCTGCAAAAATTGGTCAACGTATAGTGTTTGCCCAGGATGTGCAAAGCCCTGGGTTTGATTTCCAAAAAGGAGTAAGAAACAAGTAACGTTTAAAGATTCACAACTCACATAAAGAAGCCATCATTCATCAACACTGAGGGCAACAAGATGGAAGATCTCCCAACAGCTGGTCCAGAATCTGTTTGAGGGCAACAATTTACTTTGGAGGAGTTGAGTCCTGTAGCATGATGGTTGTTGCTAACACTGAGTTTCCATGAAATGTTATTGAATTAAAAAAAAAAAACTTTGTGCCAAATCTTCAAGAAATCGGAGTGAAGAGCAGTATAGAAAGGGAGGGAAGAAAACCCAGATAATAATAAAAATGATTTCATCTTTATAACTGTTCCCAATGTAGGCACTATTATGCTTCCTATTCTGAATTTAAGGAAGCCAAGGTATAGAAAGGCTAAGTAGACAAAAGTCTGTGCATATAACTATTTCTGTGCTGCCTAAATGTCAAAATTATAGATGAGAATTGTATTATTGCTCTTTTTCTGAAAAGGCAGCAAGTGGCCGGGCAGTGATGGCGCACGCCTTTAATCCTAGCACTCGGGAGGCAGAGTCAGGCGGATCTCTGTGAGTTCAAGGCCTGCCTGGTCTACAGAGCAAGATCCAGGACAGGCACCAAAGCTACACAGAGAAATCCTGTCTCAAAAAACAAAAAAAACAAACAAACAAAGGAAGCAAGTGTCAGTTCTGAGCTTCCTCCAGGGTTGATCTGCGATGAAAAGGAAATACACGGACATCTATCTAGGACGAGACAACATGCACTGAAAAGTAAGAATAACCTCTACCAAGAGAACTCAAGAAGAAAATATTCTACACCATGTGGTGGTTTGAAAGAAAATGGCCCCCAAAGGGAGTAGTACTATTAGGAGATGTGGTCTTGTTGGAGTAGGTGTGGCTTTGTTGGAGGAAATGTGTCACTGTGGAAGTGGGTGTTGAGGTCTCATATATGCTCAAGCCATACCTTATGTTTTAGACGACTTCCTGTTGCCTGCAGGTCAAGACATAGAACTCCCAGCTCCTTCCCCAGCACTACGTCTGCCTGCATGCTGCCTGCTTCCAGCCAAAATGATAACGGACTCAACCTCTGAACTATAAATAAGCCACCCCAATTAAATGTTTTATAAGAGTTGCTATGGTCATGGTGTCTCTTCACAACAATAGAAACCCGACCTAAGACACACCAGCTATAGCTGGCCAACTGCTTTGCTGTTAACAACAGCAGCGTTGAATAGCTGATGCAGGGAGTATTTGGCATACAAAGTTTATTTTACATGGTTGTCTACAGAAAAAAAGATTTGTAGCTTAGTAATAATATAAATAGGTGTTTCTCTGTTTGTAATGGGGATACACACCAAAAGTATATGAGTTGAAAATGCTTAAAGTGTAACAACCTACCATACATCATAGCTTAGCAACACAGTGCACTAAAAGACATCGGATGTCCCCCTCATGGCCACTAGGCTGATCTCATGCCCATAGCTTCTTGTGGCTACCAGTATCATGGGAGAATATTTTGTTATACATTGTAGACAGGGAAAGATCAAATTCAAGTATGGTTTCTATTAAACACTTATCATGTCTGTGCCATTGTTAAGTGGGAAAATTTGCAAGCCGGTGCATCACCACTCAGAGTCATTCTGTACTTTTTCAAGTCATTCATTTACATATTCCTTTCTTTTAAAAAAACAGAAGAAGGATTACTAACACTAACAATGGTTTGTGCTGAACATTTGCTTTCCTTCTGGAAACCTTGAAGTCAGCTTTGTGCAAGCCGAGGATCCTGATATGACCAGTCTCCAATTAAAGCCTACGATGCTGAGTATCTAAGGGGTTCTCCTGGTAGACAGTATCTCCTGTTTCCTGTCACTGCACCTTCAGGATGGGATTAAACACATCCTGTATGATTCCACTGAGACAGGACTCCTGTCAGTTTGTATCCAGTCTCCTCAGGTCTTTGCTCCACATGCTGTTTCCCTTGCTTTTCCTACTTCTGGCGCTTTCGTGCTAGTAAATCCTGCTTGTATAGCAATGTGCTGATCCTGAGAGTCCTTCTACCTGACTCTCACCAGCCAGACCGAAATGCCTCATAACTCATGGAACACTGGGTAGAGTCCTTGGAGGGTCATGTCTCAGGAGTGGGGAATAATTGGTCCTAAACTAAAAACTGCTCTACCCTAGCAAACAAATCTTAAAAGCATGATAGGCACAAAATGAATCAAACTGTTTCCAAGCAACTCAACTGATTCCAACAGCAAAAAAAAAAAAAATCATAATATTTATAGGTACACAGGATTCAACATTCACTAAGGGAAAATTCATATACTTGGCATGCAATCAAAGGTTACCAGACATTCAAAGAAGTAGAAATTATCACCCATATGAGAAATCAATGATGAAACCACCCATATGATAAACCAATGATGAAACTGACAGGTATTAGAACAATAATAATATTATTATTATTATAACTATACCTCACATATCTGAAGAAATGGAAATGAAGACAATGTTGATAAGCTTAAATTAAAACTATTAGAAATGAAAATTTTAATATCTGAGCTAAATAAAGTAATCAGGTGGAATTAACATCAGATTCATTGTTACAGAAAAGGCTTCAACAGAATAACCACAATGATGATTGAAAATGAGAGAAACATGCACATACGTGCATACACACACACGGTTCAGTTCATCAAGAGGACTTAGCAATATTAAATGTGTGTATACTTAATAATACAAGCAAAATACACGAAGGGAAAAACTGATTTATAAGGACAATAGACAAACATGCATCACAGTGGGGTGCTTCAATACTTTTCTGTTAATAACAGACAATAAACAAGTAAGCAAAAAAGAATATAGAATATGAAAAAGAAACATATGACTTGAAAGTAACTCCAAATAGCTTGTCTGACATTATAAACTGTTCTATCTTACAATACACAATGCACGTATTTTTCAAGTGGACATAATTTGAACAAAATAGACCGTGCAATAAGCCCTCAAACTTTCTCAATAATGTTAAAAGAATTTCTGTCTTACAAAGTGTGTGCCCCAACTGTTGTGATTTGGGTCCAAAATTTCCCTTACAAGCCAGTGTCTTGTCTGTTTGGTCATCCTGCTTCAGGGGGGTCTGGGAAATTTGGAAAATTGGACCCAGTAGGTCACTGGAGATAAATCATTAGTGCAATGTTATCCCTGGCCATTTCCTGTTGATTTCTCTCTGGATCCTTTCCAAAATGATTTAAAGTGTCCAAGCTCTGCCACAAAACTCCCCACCATGTTGGACTCATGACTCAAAATAAACCATTTCTCCTTTCAGTTGTATGTATCAAGTATTTGAGTCAGAGTGATGAGAAAAAACTCTGTATCAATACAGAAAATTGATACTGGGTATGAATGGTTTCTATGACTACAACTAACTGTGTGGTTCCTAGGCCTGGTGTATGGGGGAGTTAAGGAGAATCTGGAGCTTCAGGGTAGAAAGTCCTAGAATACTATAACCAAAACTTAATGCTGGTGCCAGGGAAGCTTGAAAAACCAGATCACCAACAGAACTGCAGTCAGCAGAGTTCCTGTAGTTTCACGTAGGAATGCTGACCATATTGAGAATTTAAGTAGAGGCAACTTTTGCTACACTCTGGCAAAGAATTTGATTATGTTTTGTTCATATCCTCAAGGTGTGAGCGATGCCGAAGTCGAAAGGAATGGACAAATCAATTTGGCAGAGGAGATTTCAAGACAGAAAAGCGTTCAGACTGTAGCATTGTGACTGCTGATTGCTCTTAGCCAGGTTTCCAGTAAGACTCACAAATAGCGGGACAAAAAGATAGGAAAAGTGTAGTTTCATCAGATCATGAATACACTTACAACTTCAGACCAAGAAGCCACAGTCATCGAAGAGATTCGTTAAACCAAAGCCAAGTTTTTGCCCTGGGGCCATAACAAAGCGCCTCGAGGGAATTTCGGCAACAACTGAGATTATGCTCCTCCCAGGTTTCTGCTTACAAAACTCTGAACTCAGTCCAAGAGAGGGAAGAGGGATTCTATGAGCAAGGGGAGTCAAGATCATGATGGGGAAATCTGCAGAGACAACTGCACCAAGCTCGTAGGAACTCACAAACTTCAGACCAATAGCTGTGGAACCTGCATGGGACCCGACTAGACCCTCTGCATACAGAAGACAGTTGTTGTAGCTGCATCTGAGAGGCCCCTGGCAGTGGGATCAGGATCGATCCCTGGTACATGAGCTGGGCTTTCTGGATCCCATTACCTAATAGTGGAACACCTTGCTCACCCTTGATGCAGGGAGAGGGGTTTGGCCCTGCCTCGACTGAATGTACCAGGCTTTGCTATTCCCCTCATGGAGAGGATTTACCCTTTTGGAGGAGGGGAGGAGGGGTGGGTCCCAGACAGGGGGGGGGAAGACTGGGGGTGGAAACAGGAGGAGGGATGAGAGGGGGACCTGGGGTTGGTATGTAAAATGAATAAAATTTTAAAAAAAAAAAAACTATGAACTCACTTGAAATGTTTTCCCTTGATAAGAGATAGCCACGTGGGAGTGGGGAGTTGGCTGGGTTCTGCAGTCAAGGTCCAAGAGGACCTGGCAACTGTTCGAGCTGGCAGTAGACCACTGTCTTTGTGGTTGGTTTGGCAGGTATGCAGTTATCAGTTACATAAGTGGAGGCTTACATTCATATTTTTAAGGAAGGACTCACAGGTCAGATTATATGCACCTTGGTGAGATTCCAAGTTCTGTAAGAACTTAGAGCAGTGATTCTCAAACTTCCTAATGCTGTGACCCTTTAATACATTTCTTCATGTTATGGTGACCCCCAATTGTAAAATTATTTCTACTTTATTAATATGCTACTTCATAACAGTAATTTTGTTACAGTTATGAACTGTAATGTAAATATCTGATATGCAAGATATTTGATATGCAACCCCAAGGGGGTTGTGACCCACAGGTTGAGAACCATTGCCTTAGAGGGTTAAATATGAAACTTCAAGACTGATGTCTATACTGCAATGGACACTCCAGGGTGATGGAGATAACAGAATTGTAGAATGTCTACCAAAGAAAGCTGAAGGTATCAAGGGAGTCATCTCAAGAGACAGACCATGTGGGCTATAACCAGTTAGGCCATGGGACAGAAATACCTAAGCCTGTTCGAGATGAAATGATACCATTTTGTACAACTGGATGCTGGACACAAAGCTACAAGCTTCAGTGTTTATCTTGATGAATTCTAGTCTTGCTTTGACCCAATCTTTCCTTGCTATCTTCCCATTAATCCCTTCTGGAGTGAGACCATTTCCTCTATATCATTTGTACTGGTTAACTTTTTGTTAATGTGACATAAGATCATCATTTGGGATGAGAGAACCGCAATTGAGAAAAGGTCTGTGGGGAATTTTCTTGATTAATGATGTAGGAGGGCCCAGTTCACTGTAAGTGATACCACCACTGCGCAGGTTGTACTGAGTTGTACAAGAAAGCAAACTGGGCAAGCCATGGGGAGCAAGTCAATAAGTGTTCAACCATGGTTTTTTTGCTTCAGTTCCTGTTTCCTGGTTCCTGCCTTGAGTTCCTGCTCTGACTTCCTTCTATGATGGACTTCGATGTGGAATGATAAGCTAAAACAAACCTTTTCCTCCCCAAGTTGCTTTGGATCATGCTGTTTTATTATAGAAATAGAAACTCTAAATAAGACACTATTTTATACTGACAGTATGTAATTTTTTTTTTTTTTAAGTGTATAGGGTTTCACCACTAACACAGCCTTAAGTGTCAGTAAAAACTTTGGGTTTACTTACTAAGTATGGGCCTTTAAGAGTTACAGCCCAGCCCTGGTTTGGGTCTTGCTCTATGCTTCCTGCTGCCATGCAGTCTCATTTCTATGGTACTCTGTTCTTGCAAACGGGCCCAAGCAAGTCCTGAAGTAGAACCTTCTGACACTGTCAACTAAAATAAATCTCCCCTCCCTACCATGGTTACTCTTCCAGTTGCTGTGATGAAATAACCTGGCAAAGGAATCTCAAGAGAGTAAGGGACGATTTGGTTCTGCAATTCAACCTTACAGTCCATCAGTGTAGAAAAGTCACAGCAGTAGGAGCACTCACAGTCTGAAGCAGAGACTGGTAAATGCCTGCTTCTGCTCAGCTCCATTTCTTCACTCTCATGGTCTTGCATCCCAGGCAAGAACGGTGCCACCCACAGTGGACAGGTCGGCTCATCTCAGTTAATGTGATCAAGATAACCCCAACAAGTATGCCTAGAGACCTATTTCCCAGTTGATCCTGGATTCTGCAAGCTGGCAATTCACAGTAACATTCACAAAGTCAGAATCAATAATGGAGAGCCCTTTTTAAACCCTCAAGTATTTGTGGAATTTTAAAACAGTCTATATTTTGAATAATGAATCAAAAGGGAAATTATAAAATACCTTAAATGGAATGGAAATAAATACTATACTGACCAAGCATAATACATAATGCTCAATACCTGTTTTAGGAAAAGAACAGAGCCTCAAATCATTTATCTTAGATTCCATCTTAAGAAACTGACAAATGGTAAGCAAATTAAGCATAAAAGAAAGAGAAACAACTTAAAATCACAATAGAGACTTAGAAAATTTTCAAAAAAGAATTATGGAACTAATCCAGGTAATTAAAAACAGATCAATAAAATTAACACCTCTACCCAGATTGGTAAGCTATTATTTATAAAAAAAAAAAAAAAAAAAAAAAAGAAGAAGAAGAAGTCATGAGCTGGTGAGATAGCTCAATGATAAAGGCTTTTACCCAGAAGCCTGAGGGCCTGGGTTCTGTCCCTAGCATGTAGAATATGGTAGAAGGAGAGAACTGGATTCTCCAAGTTGTCCTCTGACCTCCATAAGCACATTGTGACACAGGCATGAAGACACACACACACACACACACACACACACACACACACACACACACACACACACCCCATACACACACACTTAAACAGAAGTAATTTTAGAAAGTGATTTTTTTAAAAAAATAATTCTTTGGGAGCAATGAGTTTCATAACCTACAGTTTGTCCCTTTCATCTTCTGTTTGAAACTATATAAAAATAATTCAATTATAGTGTTATTTAACATGAAAATGCTATTGTGATACAGAGAGTATGTTTTTAATTGAAGAACAAGTCATAAATTCCCACTAACCAGGATCACTCTAGACTCTCCAGATGTTAAAAGGATGAAAGGATGTAAAAAGATTGCATGCCAATAAATTCAACCATTGAGATGAAATGGGCAAAAAGTCCTTGAAGGACATACACCCAAAAGTTCACCCAAGAGGAAATGGACCAAATGACTCCAATACCTATGAAAGCAAGTGCGTTTGTAGTTAACAACCTTTGAAGGGAGAACACTTCAGCGCAAATGGCCTCACTAGAGAATGCTGTCAAATATTTAAGCAAGAAATATTGCTAATCCAACCAAAAGGATCCCAGCAGATAGTGAACGGCACTTGACAATCATTCTCCAAGCCTAATACTGTTCTGATTTTCAAAAAGACAGCATGGTAAAAGCTGAATAATGTCCTTCACGATCACAATGCAAAATCGGAAATGAGGTTTTAACAAACTGATTACAATAACATACAACTTAAATTAATACATCTTGACTGCAAAGGTAAAATTGTGTCTCCAAATAAGATGGGTTTGAACCTTGACATCTGAGAATATGATTTTATTTAGAAATAGGATCTCTGTAGATATGATCATGCTGAGATGAAGTCGTAATGGATTAAGGTGAGTTTAGCATCCTTATTAAAAATCGAAATTTTTCCAGGTGTGGTATGCAGATCTTTAATCCCAGAACTCAGGAAGCAGGCAAGTAAATCTCTATAAGCTCAAAGTCAGATTGCTCTACTTAGTGGGTTCCAGGCCAGGCAGGGCTACAAAGTGAGACCACGTCTGAAAAGGGTGCACTGTATTTTGAACATGTACAAGACACACAAGTAAAGCACCATATGACCACAGAGCAGAAACTAGGTTAATACAACTAACAAGCCAAGGAAAACCCAGGTTTCATAGAAACCAGTAACCATAAGAAGACTGGAAGATAAAAGACTAGATCCTCCCTGCGGCTTTCTGGGAGCTTAGCCATGGACCACTAGAATAGTCTTTTAGCATCCAGAGTTGGGAGAAATACACACTTTGTTGTTGTTGCTGCTGCTGTTTTTGAGCCGTGTAGTTTGTGGTACTTTCTTACATATACTCCAGGAAGCTAGTATGATGACACTTCAATACAGTCTTAGGCCAACCTTTGTAAATCAATTAATGGATTTTACCATATGAACACAGTAAAAAAAATAAATACATGTAATATGAATGTCTCATGCACGATAGATTAACATACTGAAGAAAGGAGGAATAAAAATCAATGACATCACCCTGTCTACAAAATCCTACAACTAACAGCATAGGCAACAGTAAAAGGCTGGGAGGCTTTTCCATAGCAACACAGGGATGCCCACTCTCACCATTTCTATTTAGTGTCATAGCTAAAGTCCTAGAATAGCAATATGTTAATAGAAAATAAAATAAAAGCCATGTATATTGGAACGGAAGGAGAAAAACTCTTTGTTTCTGGTACTCAGGAACATATAGAAAATCTGATGAGCTCTACAAGAAAGTTGCTAGAACTAATATGGAATGGAAAAGTAAGGGAATACAAGGCTGAAGACAAATGTCAATTTTATTTTATACTAGCAATAATGAATCATGAATTGAAGCCAAAAATACAATTTATAATAACATAAAAATATGTACTTAATATTTCATCTGCCACAAAATCAGCAAGACCAAGACTGGGAAAATTACCAGACACTCTTGAGGTTATATAAGAGCTAAATAATGGAGAAATACACTGTGCACTTGGCTGGCAATACTGAAGATTGTCAAGATGTCAGTTCTCCCCGAAAATGGTATGTGGATCCAAAACAACTCCAATCAAACTGCAGGGCTTTCTTATAGAAATTCATCAAATTCAGATGGAAATGAAGGTACAGGATATACTCAAAATTTGCAAAGGAACAAAACTGTAAGAATCATACAGCCTTGTTTTGAGGCTTCTACTCATCCGTGTGTGTGTGTGTGTGTGTGTGTGTGTGTGTGTGTGTGTGTGTGTGTCCCCGCATGCATGTATCATATGTAACAGAGAGCACACTCATGTAGAGGTCAGAGGATAATCTCTGGGGTCAGCTTCTCTCCACCATGGAATCTTAGGATCAGACTCAATTCGGAGGAGCCATCCTGTTGACTTGAAACACTTTGTTAAAGCTACAATAATTGAAATCAGATAGTATTGTCACAAAGGTTGAGAAAAAAAGTCATGAAAATAGAAGAGAAATATCCACATAAAGAAAGCATGTGGCTTTAGCAACCAATATTTGACCAAATACAGTATCACTTCAGTGAAGAATATTAATATGCGAAAATTAACTTAAAATTAATCATACACCTCAGGGCAAAATTAAAACTATCTATTAAATGACAGTAAGTATATGAGTAAATCTTTGTGATATTGGACTCTGAGTCTCTTGAACACATTAAAACTACAAACATGAAAAGAATAGAAGATTAATTTATATTATTAATAAATTAAATGGATTAATTTTTTTTAATTTTGTGCTGCAAACAATATCATGAAAAGGTGACAATGATTCCCAGAATGAGAAAAATACGTATACATCACCTATCTTATAAGGGATGAGATCCGGGAAGTAAAAAGAGTGACTATTCTTTTTATCTTTTTGTGGATTTTTTAAAGATTTATTTATTTTGAATGTATGTGAGAGCTCTATCTGCATGTACAACTTTATGCCAGAAGGGGGCATCAGATCCCACTATGAATAGTTGTGAGCCACCATGTGGTTGCTGGGAATTGAACTCAGGATCTCTGGAAAAACAAGCAGTGATCTTAACTGCTGAGCCATCTCTCCAGCCCCTTTTTATGTTTTTAAGTTAATAAATATTCATTATATCAAGCAGGATGTGTCATGGTGACTTTTCAGTCATGGACATCACATGATCTGATCATGCCCACTCATATCATCCTCTCATATCTCCCTCTCCCTGCCTTGTGGTTCCAAAATAGACCCCCCTTTTTATTTCCATGTCTTTATTTGTTATAGATTATGCATATAAGAGAAAACATGTTATTTATTTTTCTAAGTCTCTTTATTTAACTTAACAAGATGATGATCTCAAGTTTCATACATTTTTCCTTCAAATAACATAATTATGTCTTCATAATTGTGATAGATAAAAATAATTCATAATTGTAGAGGATAAAACTCCATTATTTATACATATGCCATATCAACTGATCTGTTGTTGGACACCTTGGTTGATTTTATAACTACTATTGTGAATAGTATAGTAATGAAGATAGATATGAAGGTATCTCTTGTCGTTCTATTTTCTGAAACAGGGGCTCTTTAGCCCAGGCAGGCCTGGAACTTACTATGTAGCCCAGACCAGCTTTACTGTAATCCTCCTGCCTCAGCCTTTTGAGGGCCAGAATTATGGCATGCCACCACGTCTGTCTTGTATTCTTGTATCTCTAGTGCATGCTTCCCTTGATCCCATTAGATATATCCCTAGGAGTAGTCCCACCGAATCATACAGACTCTTCACTTTCAGGTTCTGAAGAAATCTCCACACTGCCTCTGTTTTTGATCCTTGACCACCACTCCTTCCTCACTCTAGGCCACTTCTCCCCATTTCCTCCCTTCTCAGCCACTGGCTTGAGTTGAAACAAACAAGGCCCTGGCAGGCATGTGGGGCCTTCCCCCTAACTCCACTCCTAACTGCAGGAAAAGACAAGCCAATCTGTTTTGCCTGCTCTCAGGTCATTTTGAATTTTCTTGGAAGGCTGTTCTACTCTCCCCAAAAGGCTCAATTATGTGAGTAATAAAAGCCTGTCACACACTTTTGGTGAATGTATGAGACCTTTGTCTCTTTCCTGTTACTGTATCATAATGCCTAAGACTGGGTGATCTATAAAATATAGTCTTACCTCTGTATGTGTGAGGCTCTGTGTTCACTCTTCAGCACTGGGTGGGAAGAAAAGGCAGTGTCTGACCAGTAATTCAACAGCTTAGAGGTCCAAAGCCATGATGCTGGCAGCTGCTCAGCAAAACAGAGTCCGCTATCAACTGGGGGCGATGCCCTCATCACCTTATCTGATCCTCATGACCCCCCAAAGACTTCACTTCAAAATGCTATGAGCATCGCAGTTTGATGATTAAGTTTCCAAAATGTGAACACTTGGGGAATGTATTCAATCTGTTAGAGTCGAAGAAGCTCCTGGTCGTGAGAATGGAACCTCTGGCTGGGCAGACACCTAACGTTCCAGCTGGGCTGGCACAGTCACTTGGGCAAAGGTGGGCTCACCTGAGGCCATGCTAATGAGATAGGTGGGATAATAATTCCTTTCATGGGACGCTGGGCTTTCCCTTCCAAAATCTCTGCCCTTTACCGAACACAGTCAGATATTGTTGTAATGATTCAGAAAAACCTAACTTTTCCTTTTACTCTTTCTACCTCTTTTCTAAGCAGGCTTTCATTAACAGTTTGAGTCTTTCCCCAAGGGTTCAGGCTTCCTATTCTTTCTCTAAAGCCTCTCTCCCCACCATGTGCTGACCTCCACACCACCTTACATGGCATGATTTTTTCCTCTCTCTCCTACCTTCTCCTCCTCTGAGCAGCTGCTGAAGTTTTCAGCTTGCCTGCCCTGCCGTTTTTTCTTGTAATTTATAATAAAGCTACCCACCCTAGTGTTTCCATTTAATTCCATTCTTAAATTACTTTATTGAGACCAAGAACTCTGGAGAGGACCCTGATTTCCCCTGTATCAAAGCCTTAACATCAGGTGATATCAAAATTATCATCCAATCCAAATTAGGGGTGGGGGTGTAGGACACTCAAACTCCACAATTCAAAGGCATTTTGTAAATGGCAAGGGATTTGAAGAGCCATTTATTCACAAAAGATGCACAAATGACAAATGGACATCCAAAAAAAGACACTCAACAACTTGAGTCATTTGGGAAATGCAAATCAAACACTACAAAGAGATCCGCTTCATACCTTCTGGAATCACAGTAATTAAAAAAAAAAAATGACAATAAGTCTTGGCAAGGATGATGAGGAACTGAAATCCTCATCCACTGCCGGCTAGATGCACAGTGACATCTCACAGTGACATCTCACAGTGACACACCTACTCTGGGAAGCTGTTTTGGCAGACCCTCACTAGTTTAAATATACACTTACATGTGGTCCAGCAATTTCACATCTAAGTACACAGCTAAGGACAACAAAACACACAACACACATAAACATTTATACTAAAACATCAAAAGTATGATTCACAATAGCCACAAAGTAGAAATGACTTAAATGTCTGTCAAGAAACAAGCGCGTGCATGAAATGTGGTGTATTCGCAAATGAAGTATTTTAGGTATATAGAGAAGAATGAAGTCTTGGCTCATGGTACAATATGCATAAATCTTGAAACTATGTTATATGAAAGAAATGAAGGATCAAAGACTATGTGGTACATAACCACATTTATATGGAATGTCAAATAGTAAGGAAATCTGTAGAGACAGAAAGTAGATGAGTGGTTTCTTAGCACTAGAGGGG
This sequence comes from Peromyscus californicus insignis, assembly GCF_007827085.1. NCBI lineage: Eukaryota > Metazoa > Chordata > Mammalia > Rodentia > Cricetidae > Peromyscus > Peromyscus californicus. Next base: position 10,143,060 of record NW_026294492.1, read on the forward strand.
TAAGGGCTCTGTAGTAATTGTTTAATGGGTTTAGGGTTTCCCTCTGGAGGAACAAAATGTTTCAAGATTGATTGCGGCAGAAGCTGAACAAATCTGTGGTTATAGTCACACATTGGACCATACATTTAATGGGTGAACAGAACAGTGTGCAAATCATGTCTCAATAAAATCAAGCTGTCTTCAAATCCCATGGGAAAAATGGCAGTCTTCAAGGAAGACAGAGCTGCAAAAATTAGTAATACAAAGCATCCCCTCCATACCTCCTTGTGTCATGCACAAAAGTAAACTAACTCATAGGTCTTTGTAACATGGAGATGGGAAGAGGGAAAGAAATTGGGCCTGAGGAGGGGCAAAAGCTGCTGACATCAGCAGGGCTCCACAGGTGAGACCACAGACCCTGATCAATGTAGCTTTCCCCAAGATAAAAACTCTCTCAGAATAATCCCTCAAAATAAGTTTCACAAGAATCAGTCATCGGAGTCCCTACTAAATCATATTCCGTATAGAGGAGTCCCAATGGCCTGATGCCTTAACATGCATCTCCTTTGAGTGTTGTCACCGAGAAGTTCAAGAAATACCTCTCTTGTGTATATACTGTGTACCCAGATGGATGTAGCATTCATTGAAACATTTTAAGAGACTTATCTGGGTCTTTGGCAATGATGACATACAGTACACAACTCATTTGTTTATGAAAAACCATACGGTATGGTACTAAAATTTTAGTCTCCAGAGATGGTTGCAGACTCCAGAGTTAATGTAGTTGTGCAGATTTAAAATAGACATGTTCCAGATACCTCATCACTTTTTCATCATGCCAAATGCAGAGATCTATACACAGAACAATGCCTGTCAACCTTTTCCAAATGCTGCATCCAGTCTGATAAAGAAGCCAGAACAGCTATACCACAGACAACAGGTTTAAAAATGAAGGTTTACATTCTCTGCAAATGAAATGAACCCAAATGCACCAGACATGGATGTGTCTGTTCTCTAACTGGTCCTAATACACTAAAAGAAGTCAGAGGATGAGGAGGAAATTCCTTAGCCAGTGTACGATGTAACCAGAGGGATATACAAGTCACTGTAATTCTAAAGATGACATTGTTCTCACTAAGTGACCTGAAAGGGACCCTCAAACAAGGAAGACAGGCAGTGGGTGCTGGACAACAGATGGCCTAGATGTTCAGGAACCCAACTTGATGAGAGGTCTACACAAAAGATTATAATAAATGTCACCTAAGCCCTTGGCTGTCTCCAGGGGTGGCATGCTGTAGTTCACCAACCTTGAACCAGGTGTGATTGACTTGTATTGTGCTTCCTATACTTCTTGATAAAATAACCCTTCACAGTCAACAGAATGACAATCTGAGAATACGCTAAGAAGTAAAATTGAATTGATTTTATTTTTTAAGAGAATATTAGAGCAGCCTTTGAATATGTACATTTCATGAAATTCCCAACTTGTTTTTGAGATACACAAGGAAAGCAGCTAAGAGCAACTAAAAGAGGAGAACTGAAAACGTATCTGGGACTTTCACAGCATCACACAAGCTTCGTTGACAAACAGAAAAAGCAGCTTCGGGCCACAGAACAATATCAGTGAGACTCAAAAGCAAAGGAAATGAGTGAATAGAAGAAAGTAAGGCCTGCTTTCTTCCTAGGAATATTTTTAGTTTATTACCTGTTGTTGAAGTTTAATGTGTGTCATTACAATCCCATGCATATGGTCTTTATGAATATTTCAATTTCCTTGTTTCAGCAAAAAAAAAAAAAAATTGGTTGTTCTTTTTGGAGGAGGTACCACCATCATCATGCACATTTAGCACAGTGCTCCCAGCTGCCTACCAAATCAGGTGCAAACTCACTCAAGTCCATACGAAACCGCAGCCTGTTTCTCTGGTTTTACCCACAGCTCCCTCTAACGAGCATGCCCTTCTTACCTCACCTCACACCTCAAGCCTTCTTATCCTTCAAGACCCAGATCAGAATCTAACTGCCCCAGAATATTTCCTCAGTCCACGGTGGGGCAGGGGGTGAATCTTCCATCTTCTTATAATTACAAGGCATCTTACCCATGTATTCCTACAACTGATGCACCTTAAATGCCACTCGTGGTTTTTAAAAATCATTATTTGTGCACATAGTATCGTCCCTGCTGGATGCTGAGTTCCTTGTGTCCTTGTGCTCTGTCATTCTTCTCCTTGGAAACTTGAAATTATCCAGGAAGGAGCTTCACACAGAGAGAGGGGGAGAGACACTAATAAACGGCTCCAAGTTTGAGTTGTGTCAGAATTTTCATTGCTGTGACAAAAACACGTAAGACACAGGTTTTTATGGGTTTCTTTTGGTTCAGTTTCGTGGGATCTGCTCCTGGTTGATGAGTCGCACTGCTTTTAAGCCTGTGGTGGAATGAAGAACATAAACACAGCAAAGCTGCTCACCTCAACGTGGCCAGAAAGCAAAGAAATGGGAGAAAAGGTGGGAATCCCAATAGTGCCCTCAAAGGGTGTGCCTCCCGTGACTTCGCTTCCTTCCAATGGGCCCCCGCATTCTAAAGGTTCCACCATGTTCCTGTCACACTCCAGGCTGGTAACCGAACCTTCAGATAGTGGCATGTGGGATTCATTTAAGGTCCAAATCGCAGGGTCCTAAGCATTCCTGCTGCACAAAATGGTGTGGGCTGTGTAGAGCGGGGTCTCAAATGAGGATCAGAAGAAACAGTTGTGAGGTGGGACTAGAGAAATTCCTTTGCTTGTAAGAGAAGCTAAAGAAATATAGATCTGGGATGACAAGCAGAACTCTACGACAGGTGAGTTATCCAATGCTATCTAGCAGAACAACTCGTTAAATTTACTCCTTTAGACAGTGTCTCCCAGGGTTCTCTTTTTTAAAATCCCATTTAAATAAAATACTCACAGAATTCAAGGACTACAGAGGGCCTTAAAGTTCTCCTAGTTAAGGTCTTTCTTTGTTGAGAAGAATGGAGATGTGGTACTGAATGGTGACCCATTCTCTTCTTGTATGCATCGTGAGGTAGACAGTTTTTACCCAATCCCTGGTGTATGTGAGAAGCAATCACTCCTATCACTGCCCTACCACACAGTTGACCATCAAAAGGGTTGACTGTCTGAACATATTGACTCTGATTTCTTAAAACTTCTTAAAAACGAGGAATTTTTTTTTCCAGCTGATAGCAGAAGGAGCTAGTGAAATTCAGAGCACAAGAAGTATTCCACCCTCCAATGCTAGTACTGAAGATGGAGAAGACAAGTCCAGGAATGCAGATGACCTCCAAAAACCAAACACAAACTCTGCTAAGGAGTCAGCAGGATCCAGGAGCTCAGTGCTACGGCCTCACAGAACTGAATACTGCCAATGGCCTAATGTGCTACAACATGGTTCTCCTGTGAACCTCCAAATTGGAACTCAGGTGAGGGAACACTTTGGTTTCTACCTTGTAAGCCCACGTCAGAATGGACCTGCTGAATCTGCCTGGTATTCTGCCTGACATAACTGTGAGATAATAAAGGGTATTGTTTCAAGTTGCTAAATCTGGGGTAATTTGTGGTTGCTTGGAAGCAACCAAAAACAACACACTTTTACTGATATGCAGTTGCTACCTTATCTTTGGAACACTTTGCTTAAAAGGAAGTTCATTTTGCAACTCAAAAAAGTATCCTTCCCTATATAACCCCACCAAGCCTACTCCTACCATGTGGTTGACTTAAAAGAACCACAATCCTTCTTCCACATCACAATCTTGGAAGAGTTAAAGTTGGGCCTCCTGTGGCATCCTTAGTCCTCTGCAGGTTGCTTCATCTCTCCTGGCCTTGAATGTTTTTGTCATGCTAGTCCCAAACCTATGAGCACAGCTTCCTTTCCCTAGGTAACACCATAGATGGAGTAAACAAGATATTCCATGGCTATAGAGCTAAACAGAATTCTCAAAGGAAGAATCTCAACTGGCTGAAAGACATTTAAGGAATTGTTCGACATCCTTAGTCATCAGGGAAATGTAAATCAAAATTACTTTGAGATACCATATTATACCTATCATAATAACTAAGATCAAAAACAATGATGACAACTTATGTTGGAGAGGATGTGGAGCAAGGGGAACACTCCTTCACTGGTGGTGGGAACGAGTGCAAACTTGTACAGCTGTTGCACAAATCCTAAATATAATAAAAACCCAGAGCCAGATATTTGGGTAAGTGCTGAAAAATCAGAGAGACAAAGGAACAAACCACTAAAGAAACTTCTCACCACTATCGAATCCTCAGGCCAAAAGGGAGATCCTGACTCCACAAATTCTCAGACTGAATGCATCTGAGCCCTCAGCTGAAAGGGCTTGAGCTACTGTCTCCTGATGCTTTATATACCTTTCTCCATTCAGTCATATCACTTCCTGTGTCAACCTGCCTAGTGCCAGCATTAATGCCGTGTGTGCTTCCCAAATACTGGTAGCAAAGGCGTGAGATCTCAAGTGCTGGGATTAAAAGTGTGTGCCACCACTGCCTGGCTCTGTTTCTTTTAGACTGGATTAAGCTCATGTAGTCTAGGGTGACCTTGAACTCACAGAGATTCTGAGTGCTAAGATTAAAGGTGTGTGCCAACACTGCCTGACCTCTCTGACTAGCTCTGTCCTCTGATCTTCAGGCAAGCTTTATTTCCCAGATGACAAACCATATATATATATGAAAATCAATATGGTGACTTTCCAGAAAATTGGGAATTAATCTACCTCAAGACCCAAGGATACCACTCTTGGGTATATACCCAAGTAATGATCAATCATACCACAAGGACACTTACTCAACTATGTTCATAGCAGCATTATTTGTAATAGCCACAACCTGGAAGCAACCTAGATGCCCCTCAACCAAAGAATGGAAAAAGAAAATATGGTACATATACACAATGGAGTAGTACTCAGCTGTAAAAAACAATGGCATCATGAAATTATAGGCAAATGGATGAAACTAGAAAATATCCTAAGTGAGGTAAACTAGACTCAGAAAGACAAACATGGTATGCACTCACTCATAAGTGGATACTAGAGGTAAAGCAAAGGATAATCAGACTACAACCCACAGCTCCAGAGAAGCTAGGAGGACCCTGAGAGGAACACATAGATCACCTTTGGAAGGGGAAACAGAGGAGATGTGCATGAGTAAACTGGGGATGGGGGGGAATGGAAGGAAGGTATGTGGGATGAGAACATGAGGGAACAAGATGATTGAGCTGGGGGAGGGATGGAGTGGGAGAGCAATGAAAGAGATACCTTGCTAGAGGGAGACATTATGGGGTGAGGGAGAAACCTGGAGCTAGGGAAATTAAAAAAAGAAAAAGAACTATGGAGGAAAGTTAAAAGAAATATCTTTTCTTAATAAAAAGGTAGAGGGGGGAGAAATCAATGGAGTGGTAACCTAGAGTGTAGCTGGAATGTTGTATGTAGACAGTTAACACTTTTCCAATTGAATAGAAATATCAGAACTGCATTTAGTAATCAGAAGAACTAAAACTAAATGGGTAAGTGAACTGAAGTTCACAGAGAATGAGTAAATTTGTCAAGTCACACAGCAAGTGGAGGCAGGGTTCTCTTCCTATTGGGTACACTCCAAGTCCTTCCTTTGTTTGCCAATAAAACCCAGGCTTCACTACATTGCACTTCAACGATCCTTCCTCCAGCTTCATACTCCCATCACCACACGTCAATCCAACCCCACATCCAGCATCTTTGTGAAAAGTCCCCCCTTTAATTTCCCCTTCCCACCGCTCTCAAGGTACATGGGGGATTTGTGTTCCAAAACTTGAATAAGAGGTACACAGAGGTGTGTGGAGAGCTGTTCTTTGCTGGATCCCATTAGTCACAGCCAAGGCTGAGGGAAAAAGTATTCATTTTCGTGAGTCACTGTTTATCTGTCTATAAATTTAGTAATGAAATGCCTGTGCCACAGGGATGTGAAGAAATTTCATTTTTGCTTATAAAATCCTCAGGGCATGTTTGGATACAAAATGCAATAACACCATAAAATATTGCCCTGATATTGCTATCTCCAAGCCTGGAACTCATTTCTGCATTATGAGAAGCAAAGAAGATTTATGGGAAAGATAAGGAGCCAGCTCCTCTCAAGTATTTAAATGAGGGTTTTCTTTAAATAGCCATTGTCTGCTTGTGTCCTGATGTTTGAAACTGACAAAAATATTTGCCAGTAGCTCTAGAAACTTTCTGATTGTGTCAGTAGTCAGGGCATCACTTAAGTAGAAATAAAATCAGTTATAACTTATTAAGCTTCACAATAAAGCCACATTCTCTAATCACTACCTTCAACCCTCAAAATAGTTTTTGCAGTATATGTGTCATTAGTATTTTACACATAAGGAAAGCAAGGCTTGGTCATATTGCAAAGAGTGGCAGGAGGAGGGTTCATAACCAGATTTTTATGATTCCTAAAGACATAGCCTTTCTGCTAGTAGTTTATGTATGAACAGTTAGCACTCACATGTAATCTGCCACCCAGCCCAGAGCTGCCTATCCAACAACTCCTTACTGGCCTTAGGAAAACAGTTGAAAACTCAATACAGGTAGAAGAAAAATACTCACAATCCATGGAGCAGATGCCATTGGAAGTCACTTCTGGCTTGGTGTTAGGTGCTTAAGAAGATACCCAAACCTATCATGTTATTACACATAGGTAATAAAAGAGCTCATTGTATGGGCTGGAGAGATGGCTCAGAGGTTAAGAGCACTGACTGCTCTTCCAGAGGTCCTGAGTTCAATTCCCAGCAACCACATGGTGGCTCACAACCATCTGTAATGAGATCTGGTACCTCTTCTGGCCTGCAGTCATACACGCTGTATACATAATAAATAAATAAATCTTTAAAAAAAAAAAAAAAAGAGCTCATTGTGGGCATCCTCAACTGTGAGAAACCCTGTGGTCTCTCCCCAGACTCTGCTATCAGATCTTGAAGGAATAAAAACCTGTAAACATGTAAGGGCAAACTAAACATTCCAACTATCCCCAAACACAGAAAAGCACAAAGCAAAGGGAGAAGTGATCACTGCCATAGTGGCGCACTGAAAAATAGAACACTGAAGAGGTAAGCCTTAGGGGACTAGTAAGGTCAGAGTTAAGCAGAGGGCTCCAGCACAGAGGCTTGCCATAAGAATCTCAGCAAGGCCCCAGGGGCTTCTTGTTAGACCTAAACAACCACGTTACCCACACAACTGAGTGAGGGAACCTGAAATGTGTCCCGAAAAAAAATATTAAACCATTAGCCTCTAAAGACCAAGACAGCCACCAGAGATAATGCAAGGGTGAAGTACAAGGGTCAAATAGGAATAACAAACAGTGCCATCCCAGCTGTCTTGCCCTGAACAGCTACTAAAACTCCAGGGCCATGTTTAACAAGACAGTGGATTGGTGGAATAAACTCAGAAAACTGCCCGAGCACTGACTCTGGTAAATTTCTCAACAAATGGGACCTGTTTCTGCCCAAAACAGTCATTTCTGACAGAGACAGAGACAGACAGAGACAGAGACAGCGATGGAGAGACAGAGAATAATAGATACAACAAGTTAGCCACAGAAAGCCAAGATGTCTCTTCTCACCATAAGGCATTTCTTGGGCACCTGTTCTCCACACAATAATTATTTTTCTTAGCTCCTTTTGTGTCTAGGCTTGGCCATGTGCCTGATTCTTGAGAATGGAATAAGGACATGGTAATGTGTGATATTTCTTGTCCAAAAACAATAGTAAATAAAGATGTCTCCTGTGGCCCACACCCTCTCTCTCCATCCTCCACCTAAAAACATAGGATTCCAGTGCCCTTGGAGGGATGTGAAGATAAACACTGGAAAGGGAGAGCAGAGAAGTGTGAGCAGGAAATAAAGCGACATTGTGTTAAAGCAACCGATTGCTGTTGGTCACTTATAGCAGCATCATAGGTGGCCATGGCAGCTGGTCTCCAAGATGGTTTCCCACTAGTCTTTCTATCCATCCACATACATATTGACTTTCCCTGGAGTCTAGACTTCTCTTCCATTGTGTTAATATAATTGCAACAATAACAACAACAAACCATCTGTTGCCATCCACTTGTTAGAGGGGAAGGTTTATACGGACTCAGGGTTTTGAAATTTCCATCCTTCACCACTGGGATCCATTGCTGTTAGGCCTGTGGTGAGGCGCTGTATCGCGGTAGGAATGTGTGGTAGATGAAGCTGCTTCTATCCTCGATTCTGAGGGGAGCGTAAGAGGAAGACAGAGTGAGAATGGACATGCACAGGAGAGACTGGGGCTGCACAACCCTCTAGAGCAGTGGTTCCCACCATCCTAATGCTGTGACCCTTTTTTAAATACACTTCCTCATGTTGTGCTGACCCCCAACCACAGACTTACTTTCATTGCTACTTCATAACTGTAATTTTGCTGTTATGAATCATAATATAAATATTTTTGAGATACAGGTTTTCCAAAGGTGTCTGGACCCATAGGTTGAGAACTGCTGCTCTAGAGGCTATGCCTCAATGACATCAGACCTCCTACTTCTTAAAGATTCTAGAACTTCCATTAGCATCACAGGCTGGAGGCCAAGCTTGCAACACATGGGACTTTGGAATATATTCTAAACCCAAACCAGAGCTGTGATTTCTCTCAAAGAGAAGAATGCAGGCAAAGAGAGATTGGGAGCCATCCATGGTTAATGATGGAAAACTCTACAGACAACTTCTGGGCATCTTTAAAAGTTCGTCATTTGGACTATACCTTACCAATCCCATCTTGCTTACCAACTGTGCTGTGAAAAGCCCACACTACATGGGGAGTCCATATGTAGGTGTTTTAGTTGGCTGCGCAAGCCAAGCTCCCAATCAACAGCCAGCTTTGTCCTCCAGCTGTGGAAGGGAGCCATCCTCACTTTGCAAAGTCAGGCTCGTGATGACTGCCAGTGTCATAGTACCCCAGCCGCTATCTCCCATGGCACACAACAACCCAGTGAACCCACTGAACAGCAGAGAGAAAAGAAACTGCTTTAGGCCAATGATCATTGGAATGGTTTATGATGCAGAGATGGGAAAGAGCATACAGCAAGGGAGCCAATCTGAGAAAGAAGACATGAGATCTAGGAAACAAGACCAAAAAGAACGGTCCTGAGGTGAGAGCCTGATAGCAGATGCAGGGAAGAGTTGGTCGCTGCTGGATAGAGTCTGTGATGGTTTCCACTGTCAGAGAAAGCTCTGCAGAAGTGGAGACTTAGTGCATTATCTCAAATATTTGAACATCCAGGAAAAAATATCTGAACGCTTCTAACACTGGGTGTGGAAAATAGTTGCATATACAAGCAAGTAAATGAAAAATTAGGCCATTTATTCATCCCCAAGAAATAAAAACCAAATAAGAAAGAAATGTAATGATTATATAGGATCTGGTACATAATAAAAATGTGCATAACTACAATAAGGTTAATGCTGATGGATAAGCAATTCTAAGACAAGGTGGAGAGTATGAGGGAGGAAACAAAGAAAGGTGTGTGCAATAGTGAAATTATCACCAACTCACATATAGGCGTTTAGTAGATAGTATCAAAAGCTAATAAACCAACAAATAGCCATGACAATACATTCCTTAGAAATACAGAAGCCAACATCAGAGGAAAAAAATACATGTTGGAAAAACCTCAGAGTCTCTGGGGAAAGGAGCTAGGTATCAGAAGGAAAGGGATTGTGATGTCAGTGCAGGGAGGGGGTCACGTCCTCTGTAAGTCCAAGAGCAGTAGACTCTCCATGCTACACTGCCTGTCAATATGTCAACACTACCACTGCAGTATTTGGACTTTTATATGCAAATACTCTTCTCTGAACCCAGTGTCCATCTGGAAGACAGTAACAGTAAGCTGTCGTTATTAAATGACTTAACGTATATAAAGCACTTATAACCATACCTAACACTGTGTGTGCTGTGTGTATGCACACACTACCACAATGTCTTTGCCGTGTCTGATTTTAACCCATGAGTAAGAACTGCTTGCTGAAGATGAAAACTGGAGAGGAGGGGGCTGCATCTCTGATCAGAGATGGACTCAGTTGGTAAAATGCTTGGGACACTGTCACAAGAACCTGAGTTTGGATCCCGAGCACTCACATAAATGCAGGAATCAGGGGCATTGCCTATCACTCCAGTGCTCCAAGAGCAGAAATGTATGCTACCTGAAGCTTCCTAGTCGGCTTATTGAGACAAAGCAGTGAGCTCCAGGTTCAGTGATGCCTCCACCCCATTACCCAGCTAAGGAACATTTGTCAACAAAAAACACATATGCACTGAATAAATACATGTATAATAAGGAAAGGTTAAATGCATTAGGTTTGTTTTTTCAAGGAAAAGAAAATTTGAGGGAGAAAAGATGAAGTACTCTCAAATTCTGTGCTAAGAGGAGACACACAAAACTGATGTGGCTTTGAGGAAAGGAAGAGTTTGCTCTTATAAGGGATGGGAAGTCCTGAAATGGATGATGGAAGGAGGCACTGGAAGTCTATTCTTGAGGAGTTTGAAGAGCTCAGACCCACAGGCTTGTTGACGTGCCAGGGTTCTGACATGTGACAGCAACAGACCCTGGGACCTGCTGCTACTGGAATCCATGACTCATGAACATGAACATTTCACCTGGTGGGGGCTGGTCTTCACAGGGCATCTGCCAACATCGATCCTGTCACAGGCTACAACTACAGCTACCCTGCTTCCTCGGAGCTGATGCTCTTGTCAGCCGTCCAGGACCTTCTGCCCAAGCCCCCACGTGCACCTGGTTTTCCGTCACTCCTGATTTCCTCTTCAGTTAGACTCCGTGTTCTGATGCTGGGCTGCTCCCTTTGCCCTGACTTGGCTCTGTCTACGGCCTCCTGCCAGACACCAAAACTGTGGCCCTTTCCCATGGCTTACCATCGCTTGAGGGTGAGGCCTTTGCATCCCGACTAGTTGGCCGAGTCACGGAAGAAGAAATGAGGGGAAAATTCTAGTCAGCAGTAAAACAAGTGAATGCTTTCTGAAGACCATCTCCTTAGATGGGAAATAAGGGAACTGAAGTAGAACTTGAATGTTCCAGAAATAACTCTGTTTGGAAATAGAATGTACCTTAAGGGGCATTGAATATAAACCTGGATTAGAGGCAGGCCCTGGCCCATCAATAACTCTGTCTCTCTACTCTGCTTCCATAATTGCTCTCCACGTCTACCCTTCAACCTTAGCAGAGTTGATCTGCTCACCAAATTGGGCATTTTCCACTCAGGATGTTGAGCAGCCATGAGTATATGTTAAAGTTCGTGTGCAGGAACATCGATATCTCATTTCCCTTTTTCTCCGTGTCTTGGTGTGTGTTTGTGTTTGGGGTCTGAGACTCAGACTGTGAACCTAGAATTACAGAGGGAGTGTAGACTCCCTGATCAAAGCAATGCATAACATTCCTATGGTGTTAAGAATAGGCCATCTTTGGGGACTTGGGATGGTAGGAAACTTCATTAAATTGTTGTAAACCGTGCTATGAGAGTGAAGTCTGAGAGCTTCTTTTCGGAATGTGACAGTTCAAAGAACCAGTTTCATCAGAGACAGAGGTTAGGTACACAGTGAAGGGCAGAGGAAGCTCTGCATTTGGTAAGTGTACAGAACACTGTTGATTGGGAAGGGACATCAGACCCAGGAGAAAGAGGAAAGAGGCAAGATTAGTCAGTGTTGGAGAATTTGCCCACCATGTGTGAGGCCCTAGGCTGGATCCCTAGCACCAAAAGGAAAAGATAGGACTCCCCTCACCCCAGAAACACTGTTTGTCCCGTCCATAATAAGCCAAAAGCGAAGATGACTGCAGGTCAGGTTGAAATAGTCAAAGGTATTTTTAGCAGCCTGGAAAAAGAAAGGTAACAAGAAAGAAATGGGGTGCTAGCAGCACAACACTGCTCTAAACGATAGAAATAAAATGATGGCAATGATAGAAAATAAAGCTTCCTGTGACATTACACCAGACTAAGGGAGAGAAAACCAGCACAGCTAAAAGACTAAGAAAAAGTACTGTTTGGGAGAATGAGGATAAATTATTTTGGCTGAGTCCTCAAGAACTCTAAGGAAGCAACTAATGCTGTTGATTGAGAAATCTGTGAAGAGAGGGCCTGACACACACATACTAAAACCCTTGGTGTTGGAAGGATTCATTTATGATTGAAACCAGTAAAGTACCTAATTCAATGAATTTCTGTGTGGTGGTTTGAATGAGAATGGTCCCCATAGGCTCATATGTTTGAATACTTGGTCCTAAGTTAGTAGAACAGCTTGAAAAGAATTAGGAGGTGTGGCCTTGTTGGAGGACTTGTCATTGGAGGAAGATTTGAGGCTTCAATAGACGCATATGATTTCTAGTTAGATATCTCTGTGTGTCTCTCTCTGTCTCTGTCTCTGTCTCTCTGTCTCTCTGTCTCTCTCTCTGTCTCTCTCTCTCTCTCCTTATGGTTCTAGATCAAGATGTGAGCTCTCAGCTGTTCCTGTCCTACCATCATGAACACTGACCCACTGAGACTGAAAGCCAACTTAAATGCTTTCTTTTATATGTTGTCTTGGTCATGATGTTTTATCACAGCAACAGAAAGGTAAATAAGAATCTATAAATTGCTATGATATCAAGGGTTTCTGCTTTGAACTTCTGAATCCCCTGTTCTTAAGATTAACATTTTTTGATACCAAAACCTGAAGAAGAATTAAAAATTTGTATTATTAATTCTGAAAGAATTTGTGAAACTAGTATATTTCTATATAGCATATCATATATCATATCCAAAGGGCATATTGAAGTCTAACAGTAATCGAAAATGCTTCTGATATTTATACACTCTCCTATATTATTCTCAGGTAAATATAAGTGACACTAAGGTTAGCCACTGGAGTAGCTGATGTCAATTTTAAGCACTAGCCATTTGGGTAGAATTCACATGTTAATTATAAGTGTTAGTCACTTTATTAAAATACTATTTCAAGTGTTTGTTTTATCCATCAAACATCCCAGTGCAGAATAGCATTGCTCATTTTCAGGGATTTAAATCCCCCACGGGTGTGTCTTGGGGCAGCATAATAGAGGGAAAAGCTGTATTTGACTCTCTAAAAATATATGGGTTGGAATGCTCCACTGTAATTCCCATAATAATATCTCCTGCCAACACAGAGAATGGCCCATTAAATTCACAATAGTTCAGGGAGAAAATGCATTTAACACTACCAAGTAGAATGTTGTTAAAAAATTAATCTAACACATTGAGCCCTCCTCCCATAAGGATACACTGTATAAAGTCTCCTTGCAATGTAACACCTTCAACCAAAGGAAAGAAAACCAGGTTTTTATACAGAGCACACTTAGAAGACTTAAATTCCCTGTCATTTCACGATTTTTTCAAAGGAACCTAGTACAAGAATTTTTGTGCTAAGACTTTTTCTGCATGCTAGCTCCCATGCATACTTGAAGAAATTGTTCATGCCCTGCTTCTCTGGAAGAAAATATGCCACAGCATCTAACTTAAAGCTCACTTCCTTGAACTTAGCCCACCCACAACTTCAGTGTCCAGACCATCAAGAATTCTTCCTCTACACCAGTCTATTTTAAAAGACTGCCACTTCCTAAAAGTTTTGTATGGGTGCATGCATGGACAGATTGTTGCACGTGTGCACATGCATGTGGGTGGGTGCACTTACCCATGTGTTTGTTCACCAGATGATGTCATATATCTGTCTCAACCATGCTCCACCTTATTGTTTGACACAGGCTTTCTCAGTGAACCCAATGCAAACAGTTCCTGCTAGACTTGTTGGCCATCAGGGTCCTGGGTTCCAAAAAGCGACTACACTAACATAAAATCCATTCAGTAAAGTTAAGAATCTTCATTTATCTACAAATAAAATATATTCCAGAAAAGCTACCATGAGGTCTATACAGGATTCCTCAAATTCCATAGCATAGAACTTACTTAGCTTTAGGTGAATAGATGTATTTTTTAATTAAAAAATCGGAAATATCTAAAATAAACACTGAAAGGTCATAAGAAAGCCATTAGTTTATTTCTAGAAAGTTAATTATTCTGCAAATGCAGATCTAAAAATAGATATGATATAATTTCCAATATTCACATTTTAAATCCCAACCAGCTCCAAATAAAATACCATTAATAATAGTAACTATTGTTTTTATTATTATAAGCTAGCTCATGAAATATTACATCCTTTAAAACAGTACACATCTTTAAGATAACCATAACCACACCAATCATGCATATTTGATCATCTGGAAAATACATACTCAAAACATCCCAAATACAATTGATTCATAGCAGCAATTAATTAAACTTACTAAAGCAAAAACTTAAGTAATAACATCAATGCCCATATAGTAGTATTATTGGATTTTATTGGTTTGTTTCATTTGATATTATGGGTTGTTGTTGTTTTTTTTTAACTCAGAGTTTGGGGAGCTTTGTGTTCTAGATTGTCACTTAATTGAATGACATTTGTCAAGTACTGCCGTACACAGGCATAGCATTTATTTTTATGACAAGTGTAAAACATGCATCTTGAACATCCAGGACTGCAGAGATGAAGCCTGTCTCACACTATGTACATCTCTTTTGAGAAATTTACTGTGGGTAAATAAGGATGAATACATAGTTAGGGAAGAATTCCTTCCCAGAGTTTTAATATAATATTTTAATTGCTATTTAAAGATGGGTCATTTATGAAAACAAAGACATCAAAGGAACACATGATGGGGGAGGCCCCACTAGCCAAAATCTCGCCCTGCAAAGGCTTTTGTCCACATGCAGAGCTAAAAGCTACAGTTCATCCAAATACCAGCATTGGGAAAAGTTTAAATACATTTTGGCATGCTTTCTTTTCTATGCATCTTTTACAATTGATAGGTGATCTTAGTGCTCAATTTGGATAACATTTTAAGTGGTTTTCCAACCTACTCTCCCTTTCTCGCCCTAAGTCCACCTGTCTATTCTCCATCCTTTTCTCCTAAGCCCAGCTTCCTACTCTCCATTCCAATTACAATGTAATCAGTCAATTAATGTGATAAGAGATTTCCATTTTGCATCTGTATGCCCAGGCCTGTCCTTTATGGCTCTGAAACAGGTCTGGGCCAGAGGTGCTGACACACATCAGGATGAAAGTATTGCTATGGAAACAGATAATGTATCCTCCCACATCTTCTCCCTCTCTCTGAATTCTGCTCCAGAATTAGGTGAGAGGACAAGAAACTTTACCTAAAAGGTTTTTTTTTTTTTTACCAATTCTTCTCTTGATTTTGGCACAGTCATACAAATGTGGCCCCCGTGTCCATTTGTAAGAAATTACTATTTTCAATTAATGGGAGAGACCACACCTGCCTGTATATACAATTTATCCTTAAAATATACATGAGACACCCTACCTACTGGAAACATCTCCTTGTAAGTGGAGACAGCTCTGACTTAGGACAAACACTACTGTTTAAGATGGCTTAATGGCAGGCTGGAGAGATGGCTCAGGGGTTAAGAGCACTGGCTGCTCTTCCAATGGTCCTGAGTTTATTCCCAGCAACCACATGGTGGCTCACTACCATCCAGGGTGAAATCTGGTGCCCTCTTGTGGCCTGCAGGGATGCGTGCAGGCAGAACACTGTATACATAATAAATAAATAAATCTTTGGGGTTGGGGCTTTAGCTCAGTGGTAGAGTGCTTGCCTAGCAAGTGCAAGGCCCTGGGTTCAGTCCTTAGCTCTGGAGAAAAACAAAAACAAAAACAAAAACAAAAAACCAAGATGGCTTAATGGCATATCCCTCTCTTTTTTATTTATTTATTTTACATTCTGACCTCAGTTTCCCCTTCCTCTTTTCCTACTCACCCCTCCCCCATCCACTGCTCCTCTGCTTCTGTTCAGAAAGGGGCGGGCTTCTCATGGGTATCAACAGAACATGGAATACTGAGTTGCAGTAAGAATAGCACCTCCCTTGTATTAAGGTTGCGAAGACAAGCCAGTATGAGGAATAGGTTCCCAAGACCCAGCCAGAGCATTAGGGACAGCCCCTGCCATTTCCCTCCTGATCCAAGGAGGAGCCTTGAAAAAACCATTAGAGTTGTGTTTACTTCTCTGTCTTATTATTCCCAGTGACCATCAAGGACCAATAGAAGAAAACTACAAAAGAATTAAAAATTAAAAACCAGGGAAATTCAGAGAGCAGTTAGGTAAAGGAAGACAAAGAACTAACTTAACAGGAGGAAAAGGAGAATAAAGAAACTTTTTTTAATATTTAGCCTATTTGGTGGTTATAAAGTATAAATTCAAAACACTAGGTACACATTTGTAATTATTAGTTTACAAAAGTTTTCAAAGTTTTATCTGGCTCAGCACTTGCATTAAGCTTCCCAACCCAAAGGTTCCCTGTAAATGATACAATTTTCAGCCCTCCTTAAGAAAAAAAAAAGACACAACATGTGACATATAAATGTCACATACATGCAAATAGCCCATTTGATCCAGGGACATCAATTCTTTAAGTTTGCTACAAAAAGATTATCTCAAAAAATAATAAATATGTGTATACCATACAATAGAATCACAGTCAATATAGACATCTAAAAATGAGATTCAAGGTAAAACATTGCACATGCATGTGTGTAAGGGGACCCCATCATCCTTCATACACCCATTGTAGAGACCACCAGCTAATATGTGCTATGGAAACAAACAGGTAATAAAAATGTACATACAGCAATACTGCAGTGGTTGTTTCTATCACAATTTTTCTATTTATAAATTAAACATAATAAAGAGGGACAGAGGTTTCTGAGCATTCATAGATGGGATTGGTGCATTCGGCAGAGTTTACTCTTGCTGGATGGTTATTAAACAGGATACTGGTGTATCCTAGAATAAGGCTTATGGCACACAGAGATATATAATAGCACTGTTCTATATTCATTCAGTTGATGGGACACTACTATGACTAAAAGCACCTTAGAGGAGGAAAGGGTTTATTTGGCTCACATTTCCAGGTCACAGCCTATCGTGACAGGGAGTTGAGGCAGGAACTTAAGCAACAACTGAAGCAAAAACCATGGAGGATTGCTGATTGCTGGCCTGCTCTCTGTCTCATGCCTAGATGGCTTTCTTATAAGCACAATAGGAACAGTGATTCCTACTGTGGTCTGGGCCCTTGTGCATCAAGACAATGCCCCACAGACAAGTCTCGCCTGATCTAGGCAATTTCTCAGTCTAGGCTTTCCACTCAGATGACTCGGGGTTGTGTCAAGTTGACAATTGAAGCTAGCTAGGACAGTCACCCAGGAGACAGTTCAAAGGAAATCCTTTTAAAACACAGACAACCCTTGAAGATGCAATAACCTTTGATATTTCTTCAAACTCCCCAGTAGTCAAAGAAATGAGAACTAACATAAAGGGTTTTTTTTAACTTAGTGAAATTACCACTATTTAAAACTGTATAAGGTTCTACAGATAAGGTAATGCATGGTTAATTCCAGACACAGCATAATAAATAGCATAAATTGGGAGGGGGGCAAAGGATATTGATATTGGCTCAAAGAAGTATCCCTAAATTCATTTAAACATGCCTTTAGCACAAGACCTTGCCTCATCGTTCATTCAACATGCAGAAAAACTGAACACAACTTCCATGCCCCACAGTCAGATGGTACATGTGCAAAATGTGGTCTGTACATTTTATAGCACAGAGCATGGCCCCTAAAAAGGATGCTCGCAGATGTGGCAATACAAGAAGAGGGAATACATATACCAGAGTTCCAAACAAAAGCAGGTGCATAAAGTACAGACACCAACCTTACAAACTGTTTTAAAAACCTGTGCATCTAACAGACCAGACAGAGGCACATTAGAATTCTAGCCAGTTATGTTTGTGTGGCAGTATTATGGGTAATTTTTTTTCTTTTTCATTTAGTCCTTATCTTTTGATGATTCTAATTTAATTAAGATTCTAATTAATTTCTCATAATCCTCAAATTGTTAAAATAGCAAGAATACTTGTTTCTCGGAAAACTTAAGGGGTGAAATGCATGAGTGATGTAGCATCTTAGAAGCAGTATAAAATAAAATTATAGTAGGATATCTGTTTGAGGATCTATCCCAAACATGCTAAAAAATTTTTCATCATTTTGTAAATATTACAAAGTATAATTACACAAATTAACATGGTCATAATGTCACCAGACCATATCATATTACAGGACTACTGTGATGCAGCCAGTCCATCATTAACCAAAGCATCATTGTGTAGTGTATGATTGTAAAAAAACTCAATGCTCAAATGACTGTACTAACTGGTAACTATCAATATCCCCGTTGTGCATCCTGCTTTTACTCTTCCTAAGTGTCTTTTAAGATGCAACTAAAAAAACTACAGAGGTGGGATGTGTGAGAAGCTAAGCCTGCCTAATAGGCCAGGGAAGCTGAGCCTGGACTTAGAGAGTGGGTGGGAATTTGACAGGTGGAGATAGGGTCAAGCAAAAGATGAGATGTGTTCATATCCCCTCTGTCTGGATTCCAGCAGAGAGGAGCCAGAGTATACAAGTCTGGCAGGGAGGCATGGCCTGGAGAAAGGAATGTGTTCCAAAACCAAATGATACCCTAATCAACTGTCAGGACTAGTGCTCAGAACCTGTCCATCAACTTTGTACTTTCTCCATCATCCAGGGACAGGGGAATATATTGAAGTAGTTAAAACTCAAAACCTACCTATAGTCATGACTCAGCTCTATGAAGAGCTGGAGGAATCTGATTATCTGGAGAAAAATAAGTGCTTCCTGCTCGGGTTGTAAGAACTGATGAGATTGTATGAAAGATCTTTGTTGACCCAAGAAATACAAGATACCATTAGTGCTTCTCCCCCTGGCTTTAGTGGGGAGTGCTAACTCTTGATGTTTGAAAGTTGGATGGCATGGCGGATTTCCTCCTATGGTCAAGGTCTTCAAACTTCACTCCACTTCAGAAACTCTTAAAGACTTTTAACACTTTTGCTGCCCAGGTGCAAACTTATTCATTGCATCTGAAACTCTGCAACTGTGACCCGGATTTCAACTCCCCCTGTGAGGCAAATGTCCAGCCACATTGGAGTCTCGTGCTCAAGAACTCTGACCTCAAAGCGTCATCAAGGACCACCGGCATACACGTCATATAGGTGCTTTGTAGTCATGGCAAATTCAAGCTCTCTCAATTCTACTGTGTGAGACCCTTAGTTTTACAAACTCTTCAGGTGGTTAGCATGCATCTTAAAGTCTGAAAGGCATGTTTCAATCTGGATTTACTAAGACTACAATAAACATTCTTCAGTTCCTCCTCTTCTGGCTTTCAGAATACAGAGCATAATTCCCAGCTCTGTCTTCACGGAATAAGCAAGACATCCTTAATACTTGAGATCTCTAGAAGTTACCCACTCTGGGAGAGTAGAAACGGTGGGTTGAAGAGAGAAGCATCCTGGAGGAAGCATGGTGCTGAGACACATGACATTACAAGTTCAGCATCAACCAGGTTACATCAGAAGCAGCATGCTTGTAGTTTGGAGTTTTGAAGTTTAAGGAGGAGGTCCAGATTGGTGATACAATGTGTGTGAAAATGCTCTGTAAACTGTAAATCATTATGCAAATGGAAGTGTTTCTATTTTCCCTCACAAGTCTTCGTGGATCTTACAGGAGTCTTCAGTGAATTTAACTCTTAATGACAACTAAATGCAATCACCAAATCAGCGTTGGTGCCTCCCCACTCCTCACGTCTTTTCAAATGATGGAGCTGACACCAGGTATCACAACCCGATGTACAGCATCCTCTGCCCAGGTGAGCTGACCAGTGTGACCACACATCCTGTTTTGCTGCCATGTCGGCAGAGTTTGTAACAGCATCTCCATTCATGCTCAACTAATTTAAAATACAGACCTAACAGTGCTTAGAAAATGAAAAGGAGACTTCCCCAATTTCAGCAGATGAGCCAGGACTTTGAGGACAGTTTTCAGGCTGGTGTGGAATCAGCCCTAAATCCAGATATTTTCATGGCTGGAATAAGGGTGTCCAACTTTTTCACACTGTGACATGCTATGACCTGCTGTGCATTGGCCCACCTTCACAGGTAACCTGAGAGGCATGCAGCCCATAGGGCTATGGGTTGCACATTCCCATCAGTCCCAAGAGACCAAATATTATACACATCTCGCATGCCATCAATCCATTATGCATGAGTGAGACACTAAAAATGTTTGAGGTGAACACTTTCCAGATGACAACAGACCATCATCCACCACCAACAATCACCACTGGTTCTGAACTAGTCATATGGTCTTCTGTAGTCACTGTGGGGTAAGGAAGGGGAAGAGGCAAGCAGGACACTGTACCATTCCAGATAAACACCAGCATGAGCATAGGCATCTCACCTCCATTCTGCCCCTTCAACGGACAGCAGTTGCCAACACCTGGCAGTGGAATGACTTCATATCTCTGAATTCTGTTTCTGAAGAAACCTAACAACTGCACATCTACTAATTGGAAAAGATTATTTTATAATGCTTGTAAAGGAGATTCCCTTAATATTTATAGGCTCTCCTAAGCTCTCCATGGGGTAGGAGGGTTAGACAGGGAGTGTCTATCTACTGAGCATGTACTCTATGCCATGCATCTCAAGGGATACTTTATGTGCCACATCATGACCTACCTCACTTGAAAGAGCCCAAGGAAGAAGGCACCCATCTCTCCATGTCAGTCATAAGAAAACTGACCCTAGAGGAAGTCAACTTACTCAAGTCACAAGTTACGATTGTGCAAATCTCAGCTTTCGCTCTCCTCTGTTCCGTTTGTGTTTCCATTTTGACCACAGCAAGGAAAAGAATCCTAGGAGCAGAAGAGTGAGTCGGCAGCCTTGCCATCCGTCTGCCGGGTGTTCATATTCTCATTCTCGCTCTGCCACATCTCTGCTCTTTTCTAAGCTGATCTTGAACCCTTATGTTCTTACTGAGGATCTGAAGACAGTGATTCTACCGAAAGCAATACTACACCCTAACTAAAGACAGTTCACTTGCTTTTATCTGTCCTCTAAATATCCCAAATAATCCTGCATCCAAAAATTTTCCCTTTCAAAGAGGTAGCAAATTCTTCTACTTTGTAGTTGTCAAAACACATTCAAAGTACATTTTCTCTTTACACCTTGCAGCCAGCATGTTTACTAAAAACCCAGTCACTCTGCAAGAAATAAAACTAAACCCAACACAAACTCTCCTAAATCAATATTTCCAATAGTCCGTTATACCGAAGGCTCTCGAGTTGCCAAACATCTCGAGTCAAGTCAAATAAACAAATTCATCAATGACACAATATTATATAAAGTTCAACTCCAGCTGTGTCAATGAAGGGAACACCAGCCAGCTACGCACATTTCGCCCATTGTTTTGAAGGGTAGAGCTTTAAAAATGAGTGAATCACATCCTTAGTGCTCTATCAAAGTTACACTGAAGTTAAAAAAATAAATAAAAGCATGCACAGCAATACCATTCGGCCATCGAGCCGGATGGCCTAAGTTTGATCCCTGAATCCTACAAAGTGGAGGGAAAGAACAGACTCCTGAAAATTGTCCTCTGATCTCCACACATGCATGCACCTATCTGCACATGTACCTGCATATGCACACACAAACACATTAATAAATGAATGCTCAAAAAGGTTTTCAAAAATCAGAATTTGGGGGGCTACAGAGATGGCTCAGTGGTTAATGCACCTGATATACAAGCCTGGGGACCAGAGCGCTCATCTCCAAAAGTCACATAATTGGTCTTGGCAGCCCATCTATAATTTCAGTCCTCAGAAGATGGACAGGTCATAACTGCTAACATCACACAAACAATCAGAAGATGTCTGGATTTACTAAGAGAATGTTTGATTGATGGCATTGGCTGAATTCTCAATAGAATGAATATAGCTTTAATAGATGTTATTTGGGGGATTAAATTGTTTATTCACTGATCTTTTGAATTTTGATGATCCACGGAATATAGAATATCTTACTCAGGACAAAGGGGTTTACAGAATAAAATGAACGGAGGCAGCAAACTCTGTAACTGGTGGTAGAAAACATGACTGCAAGCCTGGGAGCTGTGTGAGAGACAGCATCAGGCAGCCCACCTACCCATCTGCACAACCACCATCAGTCCTTCAGAATGGTCCCAGTCCGGTAGCTATGTTGTCTTGAAGATTAGTCTCCTAACTACCCACTGTAGGTGGTCAATGCCATGCAATACAGCAAGAAAGTATGTCTGGCCTCAAAAAAAAATAACAATCATCATATCTGATTCCTGAAGCTGATATAAGATCAGAAAACCAGGGCTAATAAGGCTATAGCCCAGTGGTATAGTGCCTTGTAAACATGATGCCCAGTATGAAGGTTCAGTCAAAACAAAAAATCAGAGGTTTGGTGAGGTTGGAATTCAGATCATGTGGGATTCCATGTGCCCCTTTTAGATCAAGAAGCCTTTTCATGGGGCTCATGTTCTCTTTTCCTCCAGTAATGTTTCTGAGGATCCATAGCCTGGGCATTTGCCCCATGCTCTGGGAGTTACCACCTAGAACCTCTAGTACCTGGACTCCTTAGACAAAGGCTGTTCCTTTTCATATCTTATCTTCTCAATTTTAACCAGTTATCTGCCCTACCTGGGGAAAGCTCTGCCAGGACAGAAGCAGGACATTCTCTGCCTTCAGCACAGGCTGGGTACCCTTCAGCCCTGAGAGCCTGGCATCACCTGAGCGTGCAGTGACCCCGCTATGGGGAGCTGCTTCATCTACAGTGAGGGCTAAACCCCATACATAGAGCTCAGGGCTGCACCATGGACGGTACAATCATGGGGATCTATCAAAAGTGCTTGGCTCCTGGGCTGAACCCAAGACTCTGATCAAGTAGGTCACATGTGTCAGAGGAACCAGCATTGTCAGAAGCTCCCAGCAGGTTCTAAGAGACGATCGGGTTTGGAGCACTTTGTGTATGTTCTAAGCCTATTTACCAAACTGGAATCACCCGCTCTCATGACCAGTCTGCCTCCCACATCATCATGCTAGAGAGACTCCTACCTCACCCCTGCATGATGCCCAACCTTATAGATTGTGTTTCCTGGTGAGATGCACACCTCAGGCTGAATTCATCATCACATCTATCATCCTTTCGTCTTTCAGCTCTTCTCACCTAAGCCGTCCACCTGGACAACTTCCCTTTCCTCTTTGGTGCCCAACCTGCCAGCCAAAAGACCTATGGCTATAACCCATTTCATGTTCCTCTCGCCTACCCCACCCAAGTACACATGATATTGTGTGGTCAGAAAGTTTCTCTGGTCCTGCCACACCCTTCAGTCCCTCAGCTGCTTATAAAATAACCATTCAAAGGCTTAATATTAATTATCAATTGTATGGCCTATGGTAGGCTTCTTGTTAGAAAGCTCTTAGAACTTAACCCATTTCCATTAATCTATAAGTTGCCGCGAGGTCATGGCATTACTAGTCTGCTGGCATCTTGCTACTTCTTCCACAGTGGCTGGCATCTCTCTACCCTCTCTTTTCTTCTCTCTGTATATCTGCTTAGATATCCCACTTGCCTCTCAGCTGCCCTTCCATAGGCCAATGCAACTTTTTTTTTTCAACATCAGAGCAACACATATTCACAGCATACAGAAAGACATCCCACAACAGTATTGCCCTACATCCATATCACCCCTGGTCCCTACCCTACCATGACCTGGCTTATCCCCGAGTCAGGGACACTCTTTGTTGTCCTCATCTGCAGCTAAAAAATTATAATGTGAATAACATGCATTTGGCATGTGTTAGACCCCCAATAAATGTCTGTGGGGTCTGCATCCAGAGAGGAGTGAAGTGGCCCCACTGGCTTTCTCTACTGGTTAGGTTCAATGGGACACTTACAATGACATCAGCTACTGACATGTGTGACTGTTTTTGAAGATGCTCCTGTGTGTCAGCTTGCAGCATTCTGCAGATTCTTTTGTCTGACCAATATTCTCATTCTGGCTTGCAAGTGAGCAAATGGAGGCCAAAGGTCTGATATAACTTGTCCAGGGTCATGGAGCAATGAGTGTAGAGTCCAGATTCAACCCAGACTGCTTTCACCCCAGACTGTACTCAGCACCAGGATGTTCTCCAAGGTCAAACTCCTCGCCCAACAAGGGGACATCTGTTCCTGCATTGCCCACCTGCTCCTTACAACCCAGAGGGAAACACCTTCTACCATAACTGCTCCAAGCTGTCAGGAGATATGGCTGTTTCTTTGCAATGACAGACACCCTCGGGTGCTGGAGGACGAGGTTGGAAACCTTGGCTTGTCAGGGATGAAGTTAATACTGTAAGAAGCAGCTGTCTGCTGGGCACCCTAGAGCCCCTCCTGCCTTCCAAGGAGCAGGGCAACAGATGCCACTCTTAAGAGAGAAGTACTCCTTGGATAAACCAAGTACAAAAGGTTTCAAGGACTCAGGAAAAAAGTCACAGTCACCTCTGTTCTCTCTCCAGCAGGGACGTGTGCATAATAAAAGCTTCTCCAGTCCATCCCAAGTAGTCCATCGGAATCACGGGGGAAACTGCTTTTCAAGCAATGGGGAAATCATTAACGCTGATTTAGAAACTACAGAAATGAAGAAGCCTGTACTTTAATCTACAATAACCCAACTTCAGACCCTATAACAGAAGTTTCTTCTGTTTAGGAAAATAACATGGAGCCAAATGACTTATTTTTTTTTTAAGTTGCTTGTCTTCTCTTTCTAGCCTGGCACATGAACTTGGCCTGCTGCCAGGAGACTGGTATCCTATTCAGTTCAGCCCCACATCATCCCAACACGGACCTGCCTTTGAGCCACACCTGATAAAAATGTACACATGTGAAGTATGCAGAGTAATGTCCTGTGGTGTATGGAAAGGGTCACCCTAGCCATGCTGCATGACACACCCGTCACCTCACACAGAGGCCTATTGTCCTTGGGTGGGGACACTTGTGGTCTATCAGTAATTGTCCCCACCATGCTATGCATTAGACTTCAGAGATTCTTTTCATCTTCTTGCTGTATCCTGTCCCTTTTCCCTCACCTGCATCCAGAACGTCTCCTCTCTGACCAGGGTCTGCCTGCATGATTTAGATGCATCAGTGAACATGACAACATCTCACAAGTCATAGAGGCTTCTGATCCAATGCTGCTGGCTCCTGGGAAGGAAAAAAGACCCATGATCCCTTCCAAATATGGTACTGCATTAGATAGTAGCATTACTTCTTCTCAAACAAAAGTTTTGAAAGAGAAAATGGAAGTTGTAGTTGGGTAAGGGATGAGATGCCCGAATACACAGAAATGATGATTACAAGCTGGGGGGTCTAACCTGGTCTGTCTGTAGACAAGGCTAGGCTCTGTAGCCCCTAGTGAGAAAGCTGCAGGAACAAATGTGTACCAGTGTGGTTGAAACCTGCTATAAAAGTCTATCTCTTAAACACAGTTGCTCTGTCCTTAGCGTCTTGGCCAACATGTCATCTTGCCTATGTGAGTTCAAGGAAAGAGAAGAGTTAAAAGAATACAGTTCACTGCTACAACAGTGAGAAGAACATGCATCATCAATAGAAGGAAGAAGTCTGGCATTGTCTTCTTTAGAACACTCATGGCCTCCTCCCTCCCCACTTGTGTGTTGAAATGAGCTGCTTTTTCTCTGCTAACATGTAACTTAAATACACACACACACACACACACACACACACACACACACACACACACACACCAGCTCCCCAGTTGCTATGGGAACCATCCTGGCAAATTCCCTGCCTTTTATTCTATTAAAATTTCACCCTCACATCTTTGAAGTGAAACACGCTTCCGTTTTCAAGAAGACAGCAAGCAGAAGTTGCCCTGATGGGATGCAGATCCCACTAGCACGCTAAATTCTCCAAATCTGATGATCTTTCAGGATAATCACAGGATGCCAGCAACCGAGGAGCTGTCTCTAATTAATAAAGTGTAGGTGAGCCATCAACGCTGGATTGCTGGATGAGCCCCCTAAGACCACAATTCCTCTGTGCCCATTCTATGTTCCTCTCTGAGTCACTCATCCTTCCAAGCCTCTACTCAGTATCTGAAAGCCTAGAAGACAGGGCTGGAGAAGATGGCTCAAAGGTAAAGCACATGTTGTACAAATCTCGCAAACCTGATTTTGGATTCCCCACACCCACTAAAACACTAGGAATGGTCACATGCATCCGTGGCTCTTGTGCTGGCAGGGGTGAAGCAGAGTGCAGAGAATCTGCAGAGATGACTAGTCAGCCTAATCAATTGGTGAGATAACCTGTCAAAAAAGATACTACATAGAGTCATAGTAGAGGACACTGAACATTGACCTCTGGCCTCCACATCCACTAGCACACATGTGTAAGCACACCTGTGAAAAGGGAAGCAGCTGCCCATTTATCCAAGCCTCCAAGAATGCTGTCTTTGTGATGACGCAAGAGTTCTTGAGTTTACCTTGCTCCCTACAGAGGAGGAGGCTTGCAAATGAATTTCCCAAGCACAATTGCAGAGAAGCCGTCAGTATTAGATAGCCCTATCCTGAGACACCTCCAGAGCAGGACTACGGTGATATTTTATTTGGACTGAAATGTGATTTTATTTGTATGTTAATAAATAAAGTTGCCTGGGGGTCAGAGCTAATAGCAAGCCATAGCAGAGCTGGCTGTTCGTGGCGCACGCCTTTAATCCCAGCACTTGGTAGGCAGAGCTAGGTAGATCTCTATGTATTCAAGGATACAGTCAGCATTGGAGACACACGCCTTTAATCTCAATACCAACCATAGAAGATCTGGAGGTCTGTACAAACAGGCAGTGACAAGGCAGTCATGTAGTTGGGTTTACAACCAATGAGAAGGCAGAACAGAAAGTCTATATAAAGACAAACACTCAGGAAGTAGGTCTCTCTCTTGGCTGAAGAGGCTAGCTGCAGCAGGTGGGTAAGGCTCTTAGCTCTGATCTCTTGGCTTTCTTCTTTGCATTGGTTCTGTGTTTCTTATTTAATCAGACGGTTGGTTACAACTACACAGGACCTTTACAAACTCAGCTGGCAATTGCCAAGTGTGCAGATACAGGACAGCCTGAGCTGACATAAAGTTAAAAATCAGTTTTAATCTCTTCATTAAATCATGCTGTGGGAGCCGGAAGACTGGAGTTCATCTCTCATGTCCGTCACGTACTGTGTGCACCACCACCAATGTCCACAATTCCTTCAGTCCCAAATTTCTCATCCAGAAAGAAGAGCTAGCAATGCATATAGCAAAGTCAGATGAGGAGGTAAATGACTTATGACAAGCAGTACCAGTTCATTGACTTGATTATTGCCAATGATGCCACACTGAGGCATGACTGACTGACCGAACTGTGAGTAGGGATCATGCTCTTATTATACTGTAAAAAGTGTTTTAGTGAATGATTAAGCTCACGACCTGTTTCTACACAGACAGCAAGATTGGCATGAGGAGGGACCCTGGTGCCTTAACTTGGGCCAGAAGCAAAGGTAACTCTCTTAAAGTCATCGCACCTCTGCCTGGGGAGAGCAGCTGAGCTCTGGATTAGGATCTTACCCTAACTGATAACAGCAAAAGCTGAGTGGGAGCCACATGAATTCATCGCACAGACCTTGTCAGTTTATTGACTGGGCAAAAGGCAGACTTGAAAATTCACCTTGGCCCATATTACCACCCACCATGCTACTGAGTCTTCTAAGGAAAAAAAAAACTCATGTGGTATCTCTTTCTTTCCTTTATTGCTCCTGGAAACTGAGGGGTTGTGTCAGAATGGAATTTTGCTCTGTGTGTTTATTTGTGTTTGACTGTGGGTATGTGCACCACAGTGCACACGTGTGGATGTGTGCATCAGATCTCACTTTCCCCCTTGAGACAAGTCTCTGTAGTTTGCCACTGCCTACACTAGCCTACCTGACCTGTTACCTTCCAGGGATTCTCCCATCTCAGTTTCCCATTTCACCCCTGCAGGAGCCCTGGGATTATGAATGCACTCTCAGCGTTTACCCAGTTTTGCCCGGATTCTGAGGGTTTGGACTCAGATGCTCATCCTTAGGCAGCAAGTGCTTTACTGCGTGCGTCATCTGCGTGCGTCTG
The DNA here is from genome assembly GCF_007827085.1 of Peromyscus californicus insignis. Taxonomy (NCBI): domain Eukaryota; kingdom Metazoa; phylum Chordata; class Mammalia; order Rodentia; family Cricetidae; genus Peromyscus; species Peromyscus californicus. Next base: position 10,171,271 of record NW_026294492.1, read on the forward strand.
CGTCATCTTCCCAGCTATAACTTTTCTTGATCTGCGATTCAGATGATGATAATTACAGGAGGAGGAGCTGGTGCTAGGGGTGACTGAGGCATTTGCTGAGAACGACGCACTCCTTGCTAATCCCACACCAGTCAGTTTTCATGGTACTTAACCCAGCCATGCAAAGAGGCTCACAAGGGAGTCAATGTCACAGAAATGACAGGAGTCTGAATGACTGCTCCCCACCAGGAATGGGCGTGGGCCACCTAAAGAGAACATATATACCTGTGTGCACTTCTATGAGCTCCTGAGGGTCTCATCATCAATGGCCACAACTTTGATAACTTAAGTCAAAGTTGAATGCTTCCTAGGATGTCTTTCCTGCTTGCCTTATTTGGGCTTAGCTCTTCCCAGGTAATATAACCAGAATAAATATCACAAAGAAACTGTAAGGGAGCGGGTGGCGAATATTAACTAAACAGTGGTGACAGACAATAAATAAGCTGCATTTCTAATCCTCTAGGGTGAAAATGCCCAGTGAGGACAAAGCATTTGAAAAGGCTCCACCTCAATGACAACAGTGGCCAGGGATCCCAAGTGCTGAGCACCCATGATACACCAGTGTTCATGGTCCCATTTAACACTCAGTAGGGTGTGTGGAGGTGACAATTCTTCTTCCTCTTACCTCCACCCGCTCCCTTACAATTTCTTCCTCTTTTATAGACACAGAAACTCTGTCAATCTGCTTTCCTTCACTGTGACAAAATACATTAAATGGAAGAAAGATTTATTTGGGCTTATGGTGTCATGGACTTCTTGGTTCCTTGGCTTCCTTGCTTTGGGTCTGCAACAAGGTCAAGTATCATGGGGTAAGGAAAAACTACACACTATTGGCAGCTGGTTGGAGAGGAGGAAAAGAAAGAAAAGAGGGAGAGGTAAAGAGGGAGAGATGGGGGGAGTGTGGTAGAGAAAGGTCCCAATATACATTTGAGGCAATGTACTCTTCCAATGGTCTAGATAAAGGAACTAAGAACCCACCCCTAAATTTCCCACCACCTCCCCAAAGTGCAATCGGGAGGCAAACAAGCCTTCAATACACAACCATTAAGATGCCATTAAAATCCAGATAATGTGGGAATGTCAGCTGGTGCCACCACTGTGAACAACAGCATGGAGATTCCTCAGAAAAAAAGTGGAATTAGGACATCATCATCCAGCTCAAGTCTTAAGAATACAGTGAAGGGACTGGAAGTCACTGTATCATACAGGTACTGGTACCTCCATGTTTACTGTGTTGCTTCATAGTAGCCATAGTACACATGCAGCCTAGGAGGCCAGCAACAGATGAACAGAAAATATGTGGGCTATACACATCATGGAACCTTATTCGGCCATTAAAAAAAGAAGTGAAATCATGATATTTGCAAGAAAATGGGAGGAACCGGAGTGAAATTAGTTGGACTCAGAAAAATGCATTGACTCATATGTAGAGAGCTTAGATTTAAATGGGGACTCTGGGGAGGCAGGGAGAGGTCTCAAGAGAGGGAGGGGAGAAGGAGAGTAACAGAATAGATGTGACAGGGAAGTAAAAGGAACTCAAGGGGAAGAACTAACTTCTGTATTTTCTTTTATGACAGTAAGAACACTTAATGTAAGGTCTGTTCTCTTAACAGATTTTGAAAGGCTCTCTATCTCTACACTCTTGAGCCACTTGCCAGATCTTTCTTCTTCCAGCACTTGCCCATGTCATAATCCAGCTACTTAACACAAAATCCTTTACAGACGTCCATGGTATAAGATGGAGAATATTGAACATGTTATGTAACATGACAACTGTAACTTGATTCTTAATTTTGAGGACCTCAGAGTCTAATAGGACAAGGACATAGTTACAGTACAAATCTAGATAAGTTATAATGATTTTGTTGGAATATAGTAATAAACAATATTACAATGTTAAATAAAACTATAGTTTGTTTCACATGTGAGGGGGGTGTGTGTGTATGTGCATGCACGCATGTGTGTTGCACTAATGTAGTATAAAGTATCTTTTAAATGTTCAAGCTATTCAGAGTGGAGAGAAATTGATTTTGGGAACATAGATCAAGCCAACATTTAAAGGCTGTGCATTTTAACTGAGCTTTTCAGATATGAATATTGGTAATGAAGAGAAATACACGTTTGGGTAGAAGAGGCACACTATTTTTGCACCTGTTGAATGAGCAAAGGAAGCCTATATTTATGGAGATGCCTTGGGGTTGTTTTCTTAGCCCCATGTTATTCTCTTTCCCTCACTTACTAAGCAAGCATGTAGGGAGTACCTTCCTACCATGCATGCCTGGAATGGTTCCTAGATGCTGTGAATGCAAAGCAAACAGGCCTAGCCATTTCCTGCATTCACAGAGCTTATATCCCAATGCAGAGAGCATATATTCCAATGCAGGGAAGAGAGAACAAGTCAGAAAATCTATTCTGCATCATCCAGTTATCAATGCTATGAAGGAGAACCAGATGCTGGAATGAGGGTCCGGTGAATTGTGTCATCATTATTATTATTATTATCTTTATTATTATGTATACAGTGTTCTATCTGCATGTATGACTGCACCCCAGAAGAGGGCACCAGATCACATCACAGATGTTTGTGAACCACCATGTGGTTGCTGGGAATTGAACTCAGAACATCTGAAGGAGCAGCCAGTTCTCTTAACCTCCGAGCCATTTCTCCAGCCCCGAATTGTGTCTTTTTCTATGAAAAGGCTGCTGGAGTTTTCTTTCTTCCTCCCTCAAGATAAAACATTATGTATGCCCTCTGAAAGAGGGTCACAGAGCCCCTGCCAAATCTCCCTCACCAACACTATACTCTGTGTTCCTTTGATGAAATCTGAGACTCTAGCTTCCCAGAAGCCACTGCTTCACTGTCACTTTTTGAATTAGATTCTAACCAACCAAGTGTAAAATATTTATGGCAAGATAGTCTTGGCTGTTAAGAAGCAAATCACATTAAAGCACCTGATATTTCAAGTTTGTGACTGGATTAGTTTTAATTAGAATTCTCTCCCATGCCTGAACAAAAAAAAAAAAAATTATCCAGGACGCGGTATCAGAAAAGTCAGCTTTCCTCTGCTGACTTAGAAAAGATAAATCAACTTGAGAAATTTCCAGTCATTTCCAGACAACTATTTTTAAATACTATTTTAAAAATTGAGACATACTTTAAATTCTTTTTTAGGTCACCAAGATCCATAACATTCAATGGTATGTTTTAGAGCGAAGAATTCATATGCACAGTCTCATGTTATCTTCACAAATTGGATTCCTGGCCTCCGGTTACAAATAAACTCAGTCCCTTTCAACATATAAAAACAGTTTCTTTACTGTCCAATTCATTTAGCCCAGCACAGGCTTTTGTGATCCTTTTAAATTTGACTTTTTGGGAGTAATGTCAAGTTTTCAAAATAAGGGATTTTTAGACCTGCAAGCGTATACAATTTATAATTCTTTAAGTGTTTTGAAAATGGCTTCTCTTAGAGGTAAAGTAATTGCTCGCCAAACACATTCCCTATGCTTTACTAGCAGATTGTCCTTGGTTTTAATAGTCCAATGCCTTAAACAAGAATCCTTGAGTGCGGCCCCAAAACTAACATTTGGCAATGTTACATGTCCAAACTGCAAGTGAGGAGGCATGCTACCTTTATCACTTCCAGTAGTGTTTTTAAGGATCAAGCCGTTGAGTGGCAAATATCAGTTTGTGATGTACAACGAAGTCCTTATCTCCAATACTAAATGATATTGATAAGACAGTCAGGACATGGATGCCACAGTGAGGGGGGCCACCTGACATTAGGGAGTAACCCTAATACCAAACTAGTGACAGCATCCTCAGACGTGCTACCACTTTGGAATTTAAACAAGTCTGCGTTCCCATGCTCACAACAATAAAACCCTGCAAATTAAGTTTTTTTGTTTATTTATTTATTTATTTATTTATTTATTTATTTACATTTTGTAGGATGCTGAGCATGAGGTCTGCCCTTTACCAGGCCCTGAAGCATGCACTGGGCCATTGTTCTGTCCAGACAAGAGGCTGCACAGCAGATCTGTAGAATGTGTTTGTCTCATGAGATCAAAGTATTACATCTCCTACTATTACCCATCCTGAGTCCCTGGCAGGTAACTTTCTTTCCTTTGCTTCTTTGAATTTACCTCCTTTCGAGAGCCTCTTCTTCCAAGGGATAGGGACATTCATTTAGAAATGTTTGTTTACTAACAATCTAGTGTGCGCTGTTTCCATGTATTTTTTTTTTTTAATGTTCACATCAGCTCTAAGAGGTGACTCAGGAGATTAAATTGACTACTCCGTAGCATGGCTACATGACTGAAAAAAGTAGCCTTAGAGCCCAGACAGGTCCCACTCAAAGAGGGCTCATCCTTGTTCTACTGCCAATGGGGACCGTAAAAGAAAAATACAAAACACAGCCATGCTATGTCTGCCATCACTTACATAATAAGAAGAAACAAAGGTTTCTGTTCATCCACAAGCCAATTGCCAATTCTTCATCTTCTGTATTCCTTAGTCACTATTACTGTGAATAAAACACAGCCTTTTGAATGTCCCTTCCAGCTCTCTAAGCACTTTCCTTGCACACTCAGCTGCCCAAATATGCCACCTGGCCATCCAGCATCAATGCTTTGGGGGCAAGGCAACAGATGTTTTCAGGTCTGTGTGTGCTAGCAAGTCCCAGGAACCTCCCGGGTTGTATTAATTCTGCTGCCGCAGGAGGTGGCCACTGGTGAGCTCTGCCTCTGACATTCACTTGTAGTTTCCCCATGCCTTGATGCTGGTCATGAGCTTCCATTTAGGATCTACTTAAAACATCATTAAATGCCACTCAGTCCTTCTTTATCATCATTAAAGCAGACATTAAGCCAGTCAGGAATTCTCAACCACCCCAGGGGAACCGTGGACGAGATGCCAAGCAGGAACACGGGACCATTTATCATTTAGGTCTACTTTTTCTTCCAAGGGCATTTTCAATACATGGGCTGATTTTCATCTTCATAGAATTTGGACTGGTTTTAAAACTAAGTTATCAGGAGACACTAGGCAAGCCAATTATCGGAGGCCAGTCTCTGAGCACTGCCATGATCCTTTTTCCCACATAATGGGCAATTCCACTTAGAAGCCAGCAGTGGATGCTGAGACTCATTCTGTCTCACACTGTTCTATAGGTAGGAAGCCAATTCTACCAACGGGTTTGATTTTTTTTCTTTTAATATTTGTTTCATTTACTCATGATTTTCAAATTTGGCCAAATCTTATAATTCTGCATCTCTGTCGCCCCGATGTTTAAATCTATGCTGTTTTTTTTTTTTTTTTCAAAGAGATGGAAAACTTCTTTTTCATCTTGCAGTCATTTTCTTTGTTGGGTTATTTTCTCTGTCAGTTACATGTTTTGCCAGGAATCAGTAGGTTGTCTTAATATAAAGCATCTCTGCTAAGAGCTTGGGCTCCAACCCAGACTTTCTGAGCTTCTAATCTCATCAAATTGTCTGAGTGGAAATGGTGACTCTTTCCCTTCAGTGGAACCAAAAAAAAAAATCCCTACCCAACTCTAGATATCAAGAGTGATTCTCAAAGGGATAACAGGAAAGCCTGAAGATCTTTGACCAACAAAAAATGTGTTGCAGATTTAAAGATCTTGGGCTTTGGTTTGGATATAAGTTCAAACCCCAGCTCTGTGATATATCAAACAGCTTCCCTTTGCCAGGTCCTACGAGGTTACCTGGTGTTTCTCTCCACCTCTGTAAACGGCAGATGACAACACCTGATTTATATCATTCACAAATAATATTTCAATAGTATAACAGCCTAACAGGAAGTTTGACATGACATCATTCAATCCCTCCACCTCAATAAGATGACACTGAGCACAAGATGCTCCAGTCCTGATTCCTACTGACAACTTCCCTACTAGCCAGGGTAAACTCTGCTGACAGTGGGAAACACAAAGACAATCAGCAGAGCTGAAGACAAACAACTTTCAAGCACCAAAGACTCTCCATAGGTCTCATCATCTCCTGCTTCCTTACCACAGGAACTCTCTCAGTCCTTATGACCTCTGTCTGTCTGCCTGTGTGTCTGTCTGTGTCTCTCTTCTCTTCTCTGTGTGTGTGTCTCTTTCTCCTTCCTTCTTCTTCTGACCCTGAACCACCACCCCATGCTGGACATGTGACTACTGGCTCTAACATGCTCTCATCATGGTGTGATGAAATGACAATGCTCACCATCACCTGGCCTTGGACATAAACCTTCAGAACCATGAATCAAAATAGCCCTTTATTTACTTAAGTACCTTGTGTCCAGTATTTTATTATAGTGATAGAAAACTAGCTATACAGTCCAAGGAACACTCATTAGGAAAAGATTCACCAGTTTAAATTTAAAGATTACTAGAAGAGGGTAGGGGAAGAGACGGAAGGAATGAGAATAGAAGGCTGCAGAGCAGGTGAGTCGAAGTATCGCCTTCAGTGCTTAAGCCTAATAAAGAATGAATGAATGAATGAATGAATGAATGAATGAATGAGGACCCCTGGATTAGGGATCTTATGAGTCAGAGGAGTCCTTTTTCCACATGAACTCCTGAGAGGATGCCGCTTCTCTGCGTCCCACAGTGTGAAAGGGAAGTAGCTGCTAGTCTCCTCCACTTACAATGTCAACACCTGCCTACTAACACGAGGGTAGACAATGTAAAAGCAACTCAGCCTAGTCCCAGCCACCAGTCATGTGACCCCCAAGGGGAGCCACTTAGAACACTATTCTTGCCTAGCCTGGTTTCCCAATAACAATATCCCCAACATTTTATGGTAAATCATAATTTTATAAGAAACATTCACAGCTGCCATATTGTCTGATACTCGTTGACAATGCTGTGAAACACTCAAATCTGGGACTAAAACCATTCCTGTTTCAGATAAGAAATAAAACATGGGTCTAAAAGGACTAACAGTGATGAGCTCACACATGGATGGTGAGCCATGTGAACATGATCTAAGCCTATTGTCGCGTGCAACTTCTATCATTTATTCTGATGCATCACTTCCTCCTCGTGCATTTTCTGGGCTGTATGAACATGAGACACTAACACTTTGTTTCAGGACTTTCAGATCATGAATGGACTGTTATAATTACCTTCCAAAGCATTGACCTATTTTATTATTGTTGTTATTATTGCCTAAAGAAAGTTTGTTTGCCCTAAGTAACACCATAGTTTTGATATTGGGAAAGCTAAGTGATTTACCTTGATGTAAAAATAAAAGGACTGAGTTATATATACACTTACTTCTTTTTTTAATTAAAACTTAATCAATGACCTGATGGTATCAATTACTATGCAAGAATATTCCGAACCTTTTGTCCTATAGATGCAAGTTTGAAAACCATTTCTATGTATAATAATTTCCACATTCACTCAAACAAGAGAAACTTGATTTCTAAGATCCAGGTAACAATTCTTCTTTTAGTCAAATAAAACTGTACTTAGCATAATGTTTTCCTCTTCATTTATACCTTCCTTTTAGCCATTTTTCACAGGATTTCATGCACATCCAGGAAGGTATTTCACACAAAAAAAACCTCCAGCTTTTGCATATTGTAAATTTACCCATCAGATGTGATTATGCATGTAAGGAAATGCTTCCTCTGCATATCAATAAGCTACAGAATGGTCCACTTCAAAACACACAGTCTAATGAAATGGTAATGATTTCATTAATGTATCAAGCCATGTCTAATTCCTCTCAAGGAACATAAGACAATTTACATTTACCCTGAATGCATAATAAGTAAATAGTCAAATTGGCAACAGATTAAAGGGTTCTCTACAATCAGAGTCCTGATACAGACATTGCTGCAAAATCATTAGAAATTGTTGCAGAATGGCATGAATTGGGGTATAATGTTGAAATATTAGAAGCACTTTTTTTCTGCCTATAATTATACATGAGGTAAATAATTAAAACAAAATTCATGAGATTATTCATCAAATGTTTTGTATTCACAACTGCTCATCTGATTCTTGCTACAAAGGTCAAAGTCCTGTCTTCATAATCCTTTGTACATTGTCCCTTAGACACTCTGATAGACAGTGACTAGAGGAAGGATGCTACAGTCAAAGAGACAAGGAGACTCAGAGGTAGAGAAGTCAAGAGACAATAGTGTGGCAGAAGGTCTCTGAACCAAGAAATTTAGTATATCATCTTATTTTTACTTCATGGTTATCTAATATGGGGTGCATGTCTGGATCCCCTACAAAATTTACATATTGAAACCCACCCCTGAAATGACAGTATTTGAAGGTGATGCCTTTGAGAAGTGATTCATTCATGAGAATGGAATTTTTGTTAAGAAGAAGAAGAAGAAGAAGAAGAAGAAGAAGAAGAAGAAAAAGAAGAAGAAGAAGAAGAAGAAGAAGAAGAAGAAGAAGAAGAAGAAGAAGAAGAAGAAGAAGAAGAAGAGGAGAAGGAGGAGGAGGAGGAGGAGGAGGAAGAGGAGGAGGAGAAAGAGGAGGAGGAGGAAGAGGAGGAAGAGGAGGAGGAGGAGGAGGAGGAGGAGGAGGAGGAGGAGGCTAGGGGAAATGCTCTCTTGGTAAAGTGCAAGTTAGGCAAGCATGAGGTCCATAGTTCAGATCCCCAGGACCCTGTAAAAAGAAAGGCATGGTGATGCATGCCTGTAATTCCAACATGGGAGAGGTAGATAGGCAGATCTCTGGGGTTAGCTGGCCAGGCAACCTAGTCAAATTAGTGAGCTCCTAGTTCAGTGATGGATACTATCTCAAAAATATTAGGTAGAGAGAGACTGAGGAAGACACTCAATGCCAACTCTGGCCTCCACAAGCATACACACACACACACACACACACACACACACACACACACACACACACACACGCAAAGTGCAAGCATGCACCAGAGAACTAGATAGTCTAATACTCTTTCCACTATGTGGGGATTCAAGAAGTCTACAGTCTGACCTAGAAGTGAGACTCATCAGAGCCTGAGGGTGTCTTGGGTCTTGACTTCTAATAGACAGATATAAATTCTGCTATTTATAAACCACGAAGTCTATAGTGCCTCGCAATAGCATCCTGAAATACAACAGATCCCACGTAATCTTTACTGTTAACTCCCCTTTTACAGATGAGAAAATAAAGGCTTAAAAAGCAATCCAGCCACGGTCACAGCAGCTACTATCGGAGAACTAAATGGAGTACAGTATTGCATCTCACCCCCACCCCAAGTGCACGTTCTTTATCACCCCATCACAGAGCTGGAAATGTTCCCAAGAGAAGAAAGTTTCCATAGAGAGAAGATGCCATCAGATTTCCACGAAGGAAGACTTGTTTTGAGGGTTACAAAGTTATCAGCAGTGCTTTCTGGAGCAGGTGCGTAGATTTCAGGAGCGAACGGACTTTACCCTGAAGGAAGATACGAGGAAATAACGGAAGCAAGGAAGCAAACGCTCCAGCCATTCTTCTGATGCATGTGCAACTGGAGGCCAAGGAGTGGCATAGTTCAAAGATGCTTGCTGCAGGATGGGAGCAAAGACAAAAGCAAGGGAGGAGACGATGGATGAAGCAAGGACCCAGGGGAACTTTGGAGGATCTGCAGGGAAGCTGGCCCTGAGGATAAGAGGGTAAAGCAAAGAACACAGTAAAGTAAGGGACCGGGGAGTTTGAGATGGAGTGCAGAGCAAAGAGAGTGCTCTGTTCCTAAGAGCAAGTTCAAAAGAGAGAGACAGAATTCAGCCATTTTGGCTTAGACGCCTCAGAGCTAAGAGATGAGAAGCAGCTTTCATCAGTAAAATAACTGCTAGGTGGTGTCTCCTTTATGTTCAGACATCTAAGACAAAAGTAGTTGACACGCACTGGGAGGGGAGAGCATCACAAGCCAGCTTGTGAAAGTGCGGGGCTCTGAAGCAGAAAAAATGAGTTTAGTCTTCCACAGATTAAACTTGAGCACCACTTACCCAGCACTTATTCAGCACAGGGTGTTAGCCAACGTTCTAAGCATGGCGACTCCGGAACACTGGATGCAGAGACCAGTGGGAGAGATCCAGGGGCAAACGGCAATGACTCAAGGTATGTGCTCTGAAGGAGGGACAAAATGGGGAATGAACACTGAGGAGGACATAGCATTATACCACCTCCAGGGCCCACCATGTAGGAGGATTGGTACTCTTGTTTGTTGTTAGCTGAATGAACTGATTCTGCGCAAGGGAGACTTTGGAAAGGAAGTGACAGGTGGTCTATAAAAGATGCACAGTCTACATCCAAGAAGAGGTGGAGAGTGGACGCAGGCTATAACCAGTCAGGTTAGAAGAGCCATTGGAGACCCCGTCCTAGAGCTGATTTAAATGGTCACCCTTCCTTAGCTGAAAACTGGCAGGACACAAAATCATCTTTGAGGCAACTGATCTGAGCTCTGTGGTCTAGAGAGAAATACAGTTAGTCAGCTTCAGATTGCTGGTCTCCGCTCTAAGGCTTCTACACAATACACAGCAGTTGGAAATATCAGTCCCAAGAATCACGGGCAAAGACTATTCAGGCACTCCCGAGTCCTGGGAAAGAAATAAAACTTCATTTTCTTTCAGGAAACCTGAAATTCTGTTCTCTTCTCTGTAACTGTGAGGGCTCAGGATCCCCCCAGAACTAAATTCTGAAAAGGAGACTAGGCAGGCAGATGGCTGAAACATGCCCTTCTCTGGGCACCACTGGTTTATGGAACAAGGGAGGTCAAACCACCATGCTGGGGCTGTGGCCGTGCTTATTGCTACACAAAGCCGCTGTAATTTGACATTGCTCAGAGCTGAAATGGGAAGCATAGTCACTCTCTCATCCCAGTGTCCATCAGCTTTATGTGTCTCCATTTCTTTTTAAGCTTTGCCAGTCAAAACCAGCAAGATGAGACAGCTCCACAGGTGAAGCTGCCTGGCATGAAGCCTGATGCCAGAGTTAGATCCCCAGACCCCAAGTGATGGAGAGAGCCATCTTCCAACATACAAGCACGTACATGTGCATACAATTAATACATTTCTGTTTAAATTTTAATAACCATATGCATAAGAGTGTATCTTATTGTGATTTCAACTTCCCATTTCATTTGCTAAGAAACAATTTATACATGAGCTGCTATTTTCTTGCTTTTCCCTGAATGGAAAAGTTATACCTTTTGCTTGCTTTAGTGATTCTTTTCCTTCTGGTAAAGATTCTGTGGTTCCTTTAAAAAGGTCCCACTTTACTGTTATCTTTTACAACCCTGACATTGTACTGTTATCAATACTGTTATCTCATTATGATTTAGTGATTGGAATTATTTTTGGCATTTTTTCCACGTACAATAGCAATATTGTAATCTCCAAATATTCAAAGGCACCCTCACATTCTTGAACAGCATTTGAGTTTGTGGTTTTAGTCTAGAACACTTCACCAACTCCTATATTGCACGCATAGCTTGGCAGGTTTCTCTGAACATTGTATTACAACTCATCTGCAATATTTAAGTGTGATACAGAATAAAATGGGTTTAAATTTGGCAGATGAACACTTGGCTGTTCCAGTATCAAAGCCTAAATCATAAAGTCCTGTATATATTAGGAATGAGTTCTCTCTTTCCTATCCTACTAATCTGCTTGTTCATTCATAAACTAATGACCTACTGTCTTGGTTATGATGACTTTATGTTAAAAACATCTATTGAGGGAAATCCCTACTTCTTGTTCTTCATTACATCCCTGGGATATTTTCTCTCTGGATTTCACTCTCCCATTATCGCTTTTCAATTCCTACCCTCCAAAAAGTGTGGGATGTTATTAGATGATGAAGGGAACAGAAGGTCCTATAGCTCAGTATATATTTTAGACAATATGACACTGATATGGGTATCTGGTGTGAGCCAGATAAAACATGGCTGACAATGGAGATATGGCGGACTCTGAGTCAGCTAAAGGTGGCTAGCCTTGAACGTGCAGAAACACAGGGCAAACAGGTATGTCATATGTCATATAATTATTCTCGGTTTAATGCCACTTTTGTGGGGTTCTGTATAACATGACCTTGAGGTCAGCAGTACATGCCTCTACCTTCACCTAACACCTTCGCCAGCCAGCCTAAATAGGCCTGTCTACCTGGAGTCTGTGTGCCAGTCTCTATGCATACCTGTGCCTGCCTGTGGGTGGCCTACGTGTCAGATTATCTTGGGCACCTGCCCCTGTCTGCCTGCATAGCGGCCTGGTTGCTGGTGAAGTATATTTTACCTGCCTATGATTCCTCACATTCCCTTCAACCTCCACGACCCTCCCCTCTTCCTGGTATCAAAGCCTGCACTTTACAGCTGGAAATTTATTATTAACTTATACCAAAAAGTTTATGGCAGGAAGACTTTACCATAATATATTTTTGTTTCGATTTTTATATGATACAGGGTTATACAGACTGGCCTGATACTCACTATGTAATCCCAGCTCTTGGCAATTCTCTTGATTTGCCCTCCTGAGGGCTGGAATTACAGGCATGTGCCACCACATGCAGCACTATAATCTATTAATAACTTTAGCAGTTTTACCAGAATCTTCTGGGTTTTCAAATATAAAATGGAACATTATGGGGCTAAGGAATAGTTCGGTGGTAGACTGCTCACCTAGCAAGCATAAGAGGCCTCTATCATTACAAATAAAACACAGTATAATCTAAAGGATGTTTTTATATCAAAGACTTAGAGCAGTTATTTTATCTCACAAAGTCTCACTTTCACTCAAATCCTCCTGATGACAAGGAAGAAGAGAACAGGGGCTTCACCACATAGTTCTTGACCCTTTCTGTGAGGCAGGGTCTCCCTGTGTAGCCCAGGATGGCCTCAAATGTATGATGCACCTGCCTCATCATTCTGAGTGTTGGGACTGTATCTCATCTAAGGGCCACTGTACCAAGTTCAGCTTCCAACTTTAACTGGACTCTTTTTTTCACATTTAGAGTAATGTTTATCATTAGTTTTCCATTGTTATTATCGTTTTTTTTTACTATTGTATTTGGGCCTCTGTAGACTTGGGGTCCTTTGGGGAGATTGTTATTAGAGAACTCTGAGTTGATCAAGAGTTTCTTAGCATTTGCTGGTATACATGAGTTTTCTCTCTTAGTTTTGTTAGCATAATGGATGTTTACGTGTTTCATTGGTGTTATGCCTTGGTAAGCAATTCCCTATATCTGCTGTATCCCCTGCAGCTTGGGCCCAGGAACCCTGACTAGAGGTGACAAGGGATTGAAGAAAGGACAGACAGACAGACAGACACATAGACACACATACAAAAAAGTTGGGGTATGCACTCTAACGGAGTCACCCCTACTACCTTTGCCACCAGGAACTTCATTGTGTTTATTAGGCACACTAAGGGGGTAAGGGGGTGTCAGGTAGTCTCAGTAGCAGGTCTCTGTAGACAAGCAATGGGCTGTAAACATCCAGGAGGAGGAGGAGGAAGCTGCAGTTGCTAGTTTTTGTACACACTGATCAATCATCATTAAACATTGGTGCCTGGACAGAGGAAGGCTTTGCATGGGAAATGGCTTTGCCAATTTCCCTCGGGTCAGAGGTCTTAGAATCATGGCTGTGCCCATGTCAACAATATACATTCATTCACTCAGGACTTCACTCACCCAGGGCTTTCTCCATTCCCTATACCAACATCACATACTACCCTTTGGATGCATTGTTGGAACAGGCTAATGTTTACTACTCCTGCCTTTTGAGTCATGAATACAGTTGTTTTCTGGTTGTGTTGAATAGACTGATTGCCACAGAAGACACTGGAAAGATAATTAAGGACCAGCGTTGGAGAGTCATCGGGAACTGGAGTACTCACAGCTGCATTTTATCCAACCTTTAAATAGCAAATAATTGCATTACTTTCTGACCCACTGATTTTCAAACTTGGCTATGAATAAAAATCATTCAGGAAATTGGGGAAAATGAAACAGACGAGAACAGAGGCTTCACCCTGCATACTCCAGTGAGCCTGGGTCTCCGTGTTCTTCTCTGGCTTTCCAGGTGATTCTGACCCATGAAACAATTTGAGAACTATTGTTCCAAAATGTTTACAGAGCTCTTAGCTCATGTTGCGAAACCAGGACAACTTTAATACCAAAATCTGATGAAACTAGAAAACCAAGCTCTTTTTAAAAAGAAAAGAAAACATTTCCCTATTTAAAACTTTCAAGCAGTTTTATTCCATTGAAACCCCAACTAAACCCCAAATTCCTTTCTCGAGCCCACAAGAGGTTCCATGTGATGTAATACAGCATGTCAAGTTCACTTGACCTCATCTTTCTATGCTACGCCTTCTTGGGACCCAATCAGAAGAGATCAGTTTGGTCTATATTATCCTGCTTGCTCTTCCCCTCACCTGGAATCCCTTCCATGAGATGGGGTGTGCCCCAAGGTAGACCCCAGTGGCTCTCCTATCACCGAAGACGCTGGGTAATGTTTTCAGACCTTATCTGAAGGGACCAGTATTGGCACAAGACACCCCAAGACCAAGTTCTCAGTACAAAGCAGATTTATTTGCCCCAGAGGGACAAAGGGCAGGGAATCAGAGATAAAGAGATTGAGGAGGAGGGGGAAGGAGAAAGGAACAAGGGAGAAGGGGAAGGGATATTTGTTCCAGAGGGACAAAATACTGCCTCTGGATAGAGAGGAAACAGACATGGCTCCTAGGCAAATGGCAGCTTATAAAGTTAAAAGGGGTAAACCCTATGTTAGAATGAGGTGATTAATTTTGATTGGACAGGCTAATTAGGGCAATCACAAGGGGGCTTTTGAATGCTGGAGTCAATACTTTGATAGCTGGACCTTAGTAGTCAGCTTCAGAAGGAGGAAGTGGCCAAGTAAGGGACTAGATAGACCTTGGTGACTAGCTTTAGGAATGTAATATAATGGTTTTTAGCAAGGCGGAGGGAATAGGGGAGAAGGGCCAGGCCTGCCAGAGCCATGTTTATCACACCCGGGCTAGAGTCCCTTCATTATTACTACCTGATGTCTTCTTACTTTACATCCTTCCTTACTTTTCATCATTCCCAAACCCACACCAGCAGGGAGCTCACTTTCTTTACCACTAAATTCTCTGCATTAGCACAGGACCTGATTCCTGAAGAGAACTGATTCCCTTATGAGTCTCAGGTTTCAAGGAGATTCAATGTGGTGTTCTTTGAATCCATCACCCAGAGTCTGGTATAAACTGCATGCCCAGGACACATCCCCCAGATAAGGAAATGGATGTTTGTTGATCTTTCCTTGGCTGAGAAAAAGTATTCATAATAAAGAACCGTTGACTTAAATATTCCTTTTAAATGTTGTGGAGAACTCTGAAGACTAGGTAAGGCAGGCCTGAAGGGAACTCTAATCATACTCTGCAGAAGTTGTAACCACCCATAGAACCATGGCAAATCCTTTAGCAAAATGAGTTATGAACTGTCATCTGGTTTAGACTTCTGTCTTCAGACCAGCTCACTTTCATTATCCTTACAGTACAGATAAACTTATCCATAACAGAAGAAAAGATGAACTTAGTCTAAGAAAGATGGTAAGTGAGAGAGAAAACACACAAGAGAAACTAGAGTAATTTCAGCAAACTCAGGAAACGGAGAAAAAAAGCATCCGAAAAAGTCCTTTGTTAGAACTCAAAACAAATTCCACAGTATGCAGAAGTGAGATGGGTAGGGGGTAGGGGATGCTGACATTGCCCAAAAGATTCTGGCTTTATGTACCCATGTGTTCTAAGATTGGCTCAGAAGCTAATGAGGCTCTGAGGTATGAGGAACGGGGAGTGAGTGGAGGCAGTAAGGAAGCAGGACAAGGACGCTGGAGGAGCCACTCAGGCAGGAATGGCACACTGAGTGGAGGGAATGATCCCCCATTTTCTGTTTCCACCCTGAGTTTTGTGCACATCAGATGCTGACTAGAGAGTGCCAGCAATCTACCAACCCCACGCAGAGCTAAGGGTGAAGAGAAATGGGCAGAACACCGATCTGTCTTCCAGTCCAGCTGTCAGCAACTGCCTGGTGGACTTTCCTGCCATCCCAGCATGTTCTACCAAATAGAGATGGGAGGATGGGAGCATTGGGTACCTGTGATGCAGACTCCCCATCCCAGAGTGTTCTACCAAATAGAGATGGGAGGATGGGAGCATTGGGTACCTGTGATGCAGACTCCACATCCCAGAGTGTTCTACCAAACAGAGATGGGAGGATGGGAGCATCATGAGCCCGTGATGCAGACTCCCAAGTCTAAACTGTTCACTGCTTTCTCAAGGGAGAGCTAAAGGGTTCAAGGATGACATTGCTCAAAGGGATCCATTCTTTTTAAAAGTTAGTAATTTAGTCTTCTAAAAAGGAACCCTTTTAGCACAGAAAAATAATTTCAGCTCCCAGACTCCACAGCCCACCGGGGAAGAGACTCATCCTTGTGCAGTTTCTGCTCTTAATTAATTTAAGCAGCTGTCTATTGTCTCCAGAAAAACATCCTCTGGGAGAGAGTGGAAATTGATCTTTTTAAACATACTTTTTTCCTTCCAAGGAGCCCATTGGATTTCCTCAGATGGATGACACTGATGCATAGACAGCTGGAGTGTCCATGGTCGTTGAAGGGTCGCCATCCTGTGAGGCAGGTGCCAGCAGCAAAACACAAATTCAGAGGCCAAGAAAAGAAAGTGGAAACAGACCAGGAGAGCGAGCCCAGAGTCTACTCTAGAGGGCTCAACCCCAGCTAAGGAGTGCTCTCTTCCCAAGGAGAGAGCATCGAAGTGTAAAGCAGCGGTTCTCAACCTGTGGGTCACGACCTTTGAAAAACACATCTTTCTGAAGGTCTTAGGAGCTGAGACACCACTCAGTAGCAAAGTTACAGTTGTGAAGTAGCAATGAGATAAAATTATGGTTGGGGGTTCCTAAGACCATCAAAAATATGTGTTTCTCAATGGTCGCAACCCATGGGTGGAGAACTGCTGGTGCTGGGGCTCAGAACCCCAGCTTGAGACAAAGAGAGGGCCTCGGCAAAACTGTACAGAACTTTCAGCAGCAGATAATTTAAAGAGGGGACAAAGGAGGAAGAAGAGGAAGGGGAGGAAGGGAGGGGGGGAGGGAGAGGGGGGAGGGACTTGCAACAGCCTCACTAGTCAAAGAAATGGCAGTTCTGGAGAAATTGTTTCTTCTATGAACATGACTAGAAACTTTTCATTAAAATTCTTTTTCAGGGCCGGAGAGATGGCTCAGTGGTTAAGAGCACTGGCTGCTGTTCCAAGGGATCCGGGTTCAGTTCTCTGCAACCACAAGCCAGCTCAGTAATGCAGACTCCTTTGCTGACTCTGGAACCAGCTTTTCGAGTCTTCCATGCTGGAGTGAGACCCAGTGAGTGTCCAGAATGCTGTAGATCTTTGGTCCCAGCAATAGACATGGTTTTTCCTCATCGCTTAGAGTAAAAGTTAAGAAAAAAAAACTTGAAGACAGAATTTCTAATAAAAAGAACTAGAAATGAATATTTGGGACATTCTCAGCCTATTCATATAGCACAATGTGACAAACCATAGTTGGTGGTGACAAACTAGTGGCCTGGAGAACATTTGGCAAGGAGAGGCTCTTGGGTGGGCTCACATTCTTCATCATGTACTCCATCGGGACATTTTCAAGTTTAAACTGAAGGGTTTGAAGAAGAGAAGAAGTACAGAAAGGCTTTCATGTCAGATAACTCATGAAACAGACCCTCTTCATCTACAAAAATACTCTGTTCTTCAAGATGGGAAGAATTGTCTGAGACAACTTAGAGGGCAACAGATCTACCCTCTTTGATATACAGGAGGTAGGAAGATATCAAACCACTTGGAACAGACTAGCCTCTGCCCAAAGTCACAGACACCAAGCTGTTCAAAGTCTTGGGGGCTTGAACCTAGCTAAATCCCAGGCACTGGACCTCTGCCTACGAGAGATTTGGGGGATGAACTGCCTCAGTGGGCCTGAGGGTTGAATTTCAATCCAAAGAGAATTATTCCCAAGCCATAAAGTTTAATCTCTTTACCCTGGTAAGGTTCAGGATGATTTGGGGCCAACCAAAGCTTCCTGCTTCCTTCTCATCCATTTCTGCTTTTGGACAGAAAATGCCAATCATACCTCTGCCCTACCATTGCCTTTGGGAAGCATGTCAGCAGTTTGGTTTTACAGATTCAGACAAAGAGCAGTTTGGCCTCTGGATTGGGTACTTTGAGTCTCACCCATAACTGATGGAGGTGGTATTTAGATAAGAATTTCGACTTTCAGAGCTGATAGATAAATGTGGTAAAATTGGCAGAACTGTTGGAGCAGAATGAACATGTTTGGGGGCAAAGAGGACATCAGTTTGGGGGCTGGGAGTGAGATGCTATTGAATAAGTATTTATGTGCTCCCCGAGTATATATGTTTACTTCTAATTTTGAATATGATCATACTTGAAGGCAGATCCTTGAGAGTAAATTAGTTCATGGCAAAGGAACCCTAAAATGGGACTAGTATCTTTAGAGGAGGTAACAGGAGAAACTTCGTTCTCTCTTCTCTTTCCATTCTGACTCAGAACTCAGAAGCCTCAGAGCATTCTCAGGAGAACCCAAACACCCTAGCATCTTAGTCTTGGGTTTCCAGAGAACTAGATTTCTGTTGTTTATAAACCACTCCGTCTCTGGCGCTTTGTTACAGCAGCCTGACCCTCCACAAACCATACAAGTGACGGGAAAACAATTACACTGCAATGAATGTCACTACAGCTTCCAGATACAAATCTATGCTCCAGTCACACTGATAATTACAGAAGAACTCCTGAGTGCCTAGTTATTATCATTATTTTATTATTATTCAAATAACATATGAATGCAAGCACTCGTTAAAAATTAAGGCAATGTTAAGACAGTACTTTAAGTCCCCTTGATCACCTCTGATACTCCAGGCAGTCTTCAGGGGAAAACCTTGTCATTTTGACAGTATCCATTGAGCTTTTCCTGTGTTTCATATAGGTACCCAGAACCAAAAAGCTTTGAGGGTTTTTTTTCTATTGGGAGGATCATGAATGATACATGCTATATTTTATCTCTATGCTTAATACAATTATTGTGAGATCTCATGTCAGCAAACACAGATCTCCTTTCATTTTAACTGATTCGTAGTCTTTCATAGTATAATTGGAACATGTATTGCTGTAGCCTGCTGATAAATATTTAGGGTTTTATTTTTCCAGTGTTTTATTCATAAGCAATACTGCAATGGGAACTTCTGTAAATGTTTCAGAATTTACATATGCAAATGTTTCCTTAGGGCAAATAATAAGAGTGGGATTGCTAGATTCAAAGTTCACGCACATTTTAAATTCAAGTAAAAATGAGAGGCGACACATATAATGTTAGCTTTTAGGACTCTGAGGCAGAAAGATGGTGAGTTCGAAGACTGTGGGCTATGTAAGAAGGCTCTTCCTCAAAATCCAAAGAGAAAGATTTAAAGAAAGAAATTACGAACTTTCCCTCCAAAAATACAATTTGTATTCCCACTACCTATAAGAAAAAAAACTCTATCATGCTTCTGAACAATTGATAATATTATTTTTTTCTGATATGTTGTATTTTTAATGATCTGTTTTAATTCTCATTTTCTTGATTACCAGTAACCTTGAGTCCCATTTGTTCTTACATCCCTAAGTGCCTAGTAGCATCACTACTATGAAGCAAATGCCAAGTACACTTTTCTTT
Organism: Peromyscus californicus insignis; assembly: GCF_007827085.1. Taxonomy (NCBI): domain Eukaryota; kingdom Metazoa; phylum Chordata; class Mammalia; order Rodentia; family Cricetidae; genus Peromyscus; species Peromyscus californicus. The sequence goes on from NW_026294492.1 coordinate 10,191,052, forward strand.
TATCAGAACTTCAGAATACAATTGCAAGAACAAAGACATTTACTGGATGATAATGCCAGGTGGTATATTAGTCACATTATATTCATGACCTCATTAATTCCCTCAACTGCTCTCTAAAGCATTCATTTTTCCTTCCCATATTGTAATGGAGAGACTGAAGCCCTGAAAGATTAAGTCAATCCTCAAGGTCGTATAGATAATAGGACAATAGAAAATAACAGTCCAGGTCTGACTCCAGCAATGGAATTCCATTCTACTTTATCACTCCTAAATCTTGATGGAGTGCCTTCTCCGTGCACAGAGCTCCAGGAGGTCTCAAAATCATTAACACCACACCTACTCCAGGCGTAAGGGAGGATTTGAAGCAGAGAATCGGCAGAGCGACATTTGTCTCCATAGCTGCTAACGTATAGGTCACCAAGCCCTTTTTCTCTGCTGCCATCAGAAAACCAAGGCAGTAGACAGGGCAAGGTTTACTTGGACACTGTCAGCCTTGACTTAAAAATTTAGACCCTGACTCACAGAGGGTTAATGAGCTACACAAGAGCACACAGCCAGCAGATATAGAAGCTGCCAACTGTCCAAGAGGAGGCCTGGGCACAAAGACAATTAGAATGCTGCTGTAAGATGCCTACAGACTGGTCACGCAAGGAAAGTTCTAGAAGGAGGAGGACTCAACTAGAGCAAGGGATGGGATGGGTTCATGAGTTGGGGTGTGGGAAAGAAGCACAATGAACCAATATGATGCTCCAAATACCAACACCAAGGGGCAGGAATGTCAGTATTTCCCCAACTCATGAAGAAATGCCTTCAGAGCGCTCCTCCCAGAGAACTGACCTTGTGATATGGTCTCTTCTATATCTTGAGTATAGGAACTGTGCTGGCTAGGGTTTCTTTTGGGTCAACTTGACACAAGCTGGAGTCATCTGAGAAGATACCTCAATTGAGAAAGTGCCCTCATCAAATTGGTCTGTAAGCAAGCCTGGGGGAGATTTTCTTGATTAATGATTGGTGTGAGAGGGCTTGGTCCACTAAGGGTGGTACCACCCTTAGGCAGGTGGTCCTGGGTTGTGTAAGAAATAGGCTTGGCAGCCATAGGGAGCAAAGCAGTAGACATCATTCCTCCAGGCCTTCTGCTTCAGGTCCTGCCTCAACTGCTTTAGATCACTGGTGGTGATGTGAAAGGGTAGTGAAATAAAACCCCTGGTGTCTGAGTTGTTTTCAGTCATGGTGTTTATCACAGAAGGGGAGTGAACTAGGACAATGCTCCCTCTCCTCCTTCCAGTAACCTGGAAGTCCTGATCCAGGCTGGGTGAAACAGACTTGGAATCTTAGCTACTTGGGAGACTGAGGAAGAGGGGAGAGGAAGGATGCCTTGGCTAGAGGGTGAGTCCAAGACCAGGCTGGCAACTTTGTGAGATTCTCAAAATAAAACAAGTACAAAGAGAATCGGAGACATAACTCAGTCATGGGGCACTTTCTTAGCATGCTTAAGGCTCAAAGTTCATGCCTCAGTACCAATTAAAAAAAAGGAATAAGTAAAAAAATAATTATTTAATTTCAGTCCTTGGACGCTGCTCTGGTCTTTCATTCAAGGAAACTCAGGAGGCAGAGCAAGGCATGTCTGGGGACACTTGCTCTTACTCAAATCTTACACTCTTCTCTGCATCTTCTCATCTCCATCCTATCTCCACCCCCGGCAGTGTATTCAGAGCACTCTACACTCTACACAGCAGCTCTCTGGCCAGAGGTCAGTACAGTTTATCCAAAAGCATGAAAGTTTTACCTCTCAAGGGGCCTTCTGTTGGAAAAAGAAGACAAAACGACGAAATTAAAATCGAGTGGGTAATGACATGGAATCAGGAATAAAACATATATGTGACAAAGCAGCTAAATCAGAGACACATAGTAAATGCCAGAGTATCTAGAAACTAACACAGCCCTCCTGCCTATGACTGTCTACTTGAAACATCTTCGTCTTCCTTCTGTTCTGTGTGCATGTCCGCGCTTTGATCATCTTCTGACATTTACTAGATTTATTTTTGTACAATCAACATTTCTGACTTTTCTTCTAAAGGGGTTGATTAAAACTTGGTTTTAAATAGTGATATTTGTGATGGTGAAACCATGTGGATCTATACTCAGATGCACCACCAAATTGTAGGACTGTTAGAACAATAGCCCTCCCATCAACTGTGGCTTGGGCCCAGCTTTGGCTTGCATCTACACAGCAGCATGAGCTTCTGAAATTTCCCACTGCACATGGTTCTCATAAAGCAACCAAAGTGTGGTGAATAGCTTCGATTGGTATGTGAGCGGCATTAGCTATTTTCTTAAGTAGAGAGAATTCCTTTTGTTTTATCGGCTGAGAAGAAAGCATCTCATTGAAATCATGAATCGCTCATGATTGAAAGATATATCCACAGACTAGCTCTTCATGTCTGGTGCTATGTGTGATCTCGGACCATAGGTATGTCCTGGGGGCAGGCTTAGCTGTTTCAAAAGCCCATGCCATTTCTACTCTTTCTCTCTTTCTCTCTCTCTCTCTCTCTCTCTCTCTCTCTCTCTCTCTCTCTCTCTCTCTCTTCCTTCCTCTCACTTTCTCCCTCATGCCTGTAAATCAAGATGAAAGCCCCTATCGCTAATAAACTTTTTCTTCTATAAGTTGCCTTGGCCATGGTGTCTTTTTACTGTAATTTAGCAATTTAAAAGTAAGACAGAGACTTAAGGTTCTAGAAGTTTAGAGTACATGGGAACACAGCAACAGGCAAGTAGGCATGCTACTGCAGCCATAGCTGAGCAATTACATCCACAACAAGGCAGAGAGACAGATAGAGACAGAGGAAGATAGAGGCACAGAGATGACAGAGAGCAAAAGAGACAGAGACAGAGAGACTGGGAATGCCATGGGCTTTTAAAACCTCAAAGCCCACCTCCAGGGACACACCTCCTCCAACAAGGCCACACCTCCAGAATCCTTCCCAAACAGTTCTATCAACTGGAGACTAAGCATTCAAATATATGAGTTTATGCAAGCCAGTGAGTTTCTGAAAATCCTTCCATCCCCAGACCATCAAACAGTAGCTGAATAACACCTGTCCAAAGTATCCAAGTCTATGATGCAATATCCCATTGCAATCAAGCATTTCCACATGAAGTCTCCTTTGGCCATTCTCAGAAGGTCCACAACCACCCCACTTGCCTGGTCTATGAAGAACATGAAAATGTGAGATTGTAAAGAGCCCCTGTTCTTCACCAGTTACACATTCAGGAGCTCAGAGCTTCCTTAGGCAAAGTCAACTGAAAGACCAGATCCTGTGAACAAGTGCTGAGGACTCACTCTGCAACTCAACTTCCTTGACCTCATGGTAAATCCCTCTACTCTGGCTCTAGAAATGATCCTGAGCCTATGAAACACCCTAGAACAGACATCTGAAGCAGCAACTGACCTTGTGTGACTATAGGCATCATGGGAGCAAGAAGACCTAAATTTTCCCACAGTCGCTGACTCTTATTAGACTAGTGTCTTTTCACTTACTTAAGCTTAATATTTATTTTCCCAGGATGCAATGCTGTCTAAGTGGGTAAAGGCACTTGTCTCCATGTACACACATTAAATAAAGTTTTAAAATTTAAGAAGAAATCTTAATCCTAATCTGTAAAATGAAAATTATCATATCAACACTCTGATGATGGCTACCCATCCCACTGCAGTTGGGGCTGAGTAAAAAAGGAGAGGTAACTACTGAGGCCAGGCCTCTGCTTCCAGTCATCTGAGAAACTATGACCCAGCATCCCCAAAGACGTGAGCCAGGGAAGAATTGAAAGAAATAGTTACAAGCAATTTTTCACAGGCTAATCTGTGTGGGTCAAAGAAGATTTAGGGTTTCTGGAAATTCAAAGACTCATTACTTCAAATCCTATCCCAGGAGCCCAGGAGGGTGAGGGGTGAAGACTGCTCAGTAGTCTATGCACAGGCCAGGATCTTTCAGATAAGCATTTCAAGAGAATAGGACAGAGGGATTTCCAGGAAGCTGGGACTTTACATGAGTCCATTGAAGCCCAGAGGACTCTCTTTAACCCTTTACAAACCACTGGCCTCTTCTGAGCGGTGGGTGGTAGAATAACCCAGGCCCTGCTGCAAAGCAAATCTTCCTCTAGCTCAGTGGTTCTCCGCCTACCTAATGCTGTGACCCTTTTAATACAGTTAATGTTGCAGTGACCCCCAACCATAAAATTATTTTCATTGCTACTTCCCAACTGTAATCTTGCTATTATTAGAAATCATAATGTAAATATCCGTGTTTTCCGATGGTCTTAGGTGACCCCTGGGAAAGCATCATTGACACCCCACACACACAAGGAGCCATGACCCACAGGTTGAGGAAACCCTGCGTAAGCCCTGGAGGTTGTGAGAGCTCACAGGGCATCCCTGGCCCCTGACTTCTTTCCCCATTCCTACCCCAAGCTCTGGTAAAGGTGACAGGTGAGGAGGTGTGCCTGTACTTAATGGGAAACAAAGTGGGTGACAGCTTAAATCTTGTCATAGGTCAGGCAGGTGGCGATGTGACTGATGAGTCTTCAAGTGGGTGATCCATCTTCTCTGTCTCAGAAGGGAAAGGCAGATCCCCTGAGAGAGGAGGCTAAGGCAAAAGTAGACTCACGAAGGGATTAGCTTGCACTGACCCTGCTCAAGTGTTTCTAGAAGTCCCATAGGGCTTGGAGTTCCATCAAGGAAGAAGATGCTAATTAGCAAAGGAACACCCTCTCCTCTCCTCTGTCTCTCTCTCTCTGTCTTTCTGTCTCTTTCTGTCTCTCTCTGTCTCTCTGTCTCTCTCTCTTTCTCGACTTCCCCCACCTCCACCCTGTACTGTGTGATCATACTCATTGCCAGCATGGCTGTGCTACTGTCAAGTGTGAAACACAATCTCCTCTGATTCTTGCCACCATCCAACAAGGAACACATTGATAGAGGTGGGAAAATAGGCTCAAAAGTTACCATGATTTCCACCTCCCCACACCCCGTCCCTCACAGCCTGAATCAATTTATAAGGGAGGGGGGGCTCTGATCCCCTTGGGGCTTTGGAAAGTTTTAAGTGTATGCATATGGAATTAGATGTACATGACTCATCTCGATCCTTGAGAGGGTGGAATAAACATCCAGAGCTTTGGAGAAGGAAGCGGAGGAAATCTGACTGGGAAAAACACCCGGGGTGGTCTTGTACTTCTACTGAGTAAGTAATAGTAGGGCTCAGCAGTGGCAAACTCAGCCTCTTGCAAACTATTGGGGAGGCCTCAGTTGGTGAGCCAATGGCCTGTTGAAACCCACCCTCAGACTTCCCTTATCCTGGCTCTTGCTGCTGCCCCAAGTCACCCTTTGACAGCAGATTTTAGGTCCCAGCAGATGGTGCCCAAGCCCTTTGGTGGGTGAGGTACCTACCACCCCGAAGAGTAAACTCAGGGTGATACTTGGATGTCTTAAAGCCATTGTTTGCTTCCTCCGTTGGCTTTCATTGGCTCCCCAATCTAACCTTGGAAGCACTGCGAAGGTACATGGACCAGAGCCTAACTTGGCTGTGTCAGCACCTACCCACAATTCTCTAGCAGGAGTTTCCCCTTGCATAAGGCCAGCTTCCTTATTCCAGGATTCTCAGGATTCAACCACCTGTTGTCTCCAAACAGAGAGCAGAGCTCATGGCCCTTGGCCTCAGATAATCCCACCCGAGGGAAGGTCAGGCCTGGCTGAGAACAGAGAGGCATGAATGAAAAGGAGGAGAGATTAGTCTCCATGGAGGGAGGTTCTGGGACCTTAGGAATCAAAGAAGTGAGTAGGTGTAATGGGGACATCTAGGGTCCATCATCAGCAAGGATGAGGAGAAGTGCCATTAGGCAGGACAGGGATCTGGACAAAGACTGGGACGCTGGAACATTTGGCTGGGTCACACGCATTCCTGCATCCTTCATGCCTGCATCCTTGGCTTTCGCACCATCACGCTTAGAAATACCAGCAACTGGGCCATGGAAGCAGCCAGTCTCCAAGGGAGATAGCAGTTGTTCAAACGAGGCGAGCCCCCGACCGAAGGTTACGTATACCCCTCCCAGTGAGTAAAGTCGGTCAGAGGCTGAAACAGCCTAGCTGACCACATGCAGCAGAGATAGCCAGCGCTGGAGTTCACCCAGGACAGAACTTAAGTGTTCTCTGTCTGCACAGCCGATGAAAGAACAAATATGTCCTGAGCAAAGGGGAAGACCCCTTCCCCTGACTCCAGTTGTTCAGTGGGAGTTTCTGCGTGACTCAGTAACAGTGCAGCCACATCTGGGATGCTACACAATGAGACCCACATACTGTCTCACTGTGATGGGCTCTGCCAGCACCAACTCTTCTTTTTTCCCCCTCCTCTGACATCAAATGGAAATAAGACCTGGGACAGTAGGGCATCTTTAGGCTCCAGAGTGCATTCCACTGCTGACTTTGGAGCAGGCTTTATTTCAGTGAGGGAAGATGAGGAGAGAAATAAATGTGATTTGTGCCTGGGCTTCACGTTTCACTATTTGCTTTAAACACAGACATTTCTTAATAGCACATGCCACGTCTAAATCTTCCTGATATTTCTGGAGCTGGAGACTGCTGGAGGCTTCACATAAAAACTTAGTCCAAATTGGTTTCCTTTGTAGGAAAAGGAACGGAGGGGAAAGAGGTGAACCTGGGAGGCGGTGGCCTTCCCCTCTGTTCTTTTCTGACTATAAATGTGTAATTGCTATCCTTGGAGGCTAAAAAATGCCAAGAGATTTGAACCAAAGAAATGACAATGTCACTGCTGGCTGGAGATGAATACTGGGGCAATAATGACCATAATTTAGTTTAGCTTCCATTTATTATTATACAGGTTGTTAATTGGAATAGAGAGAAGAAAATTGCTGGGAGAAACAAAATTACTCCAGGAAATTGGGAAGTGAGTGAAATGACCAACAATGAGGTTAAAATTACTACCAGCTAAGAAGAGAGGGGGGGAAAAAAAGGAGCAAAATGTCTGGGTGTTTCAAAGAAAGCCCCTCAGGCTGTGTGCCTCTTTGCATTCCTTCTGAAGAAGCAAGACCCAGATTCCAAGTCTCTGGGAATTCTGCACAGGGGATGAGCATGGCAGGGTTCCAAAGCCACTGGGTCTTTCCTTATGAGAGACCCTTCCAACCCAGGGCTAAAGGAAGCCAGATACATAAAGGTACCCTGACTTTTGCACAGCAGGGGTTGAGCCTAACGAAGGATATTCTGGAATCTTCCTCCACCAAGTGATAATTAAATTTGGCATCATCCATGACTTAAATCAGCAAGTTGTCTTGAGCCTTAAAAGGCTGGATAGTATTTCAGACTTGGAGGGCTGCAGGGTATCTGGTGAATCAATTTCATCACTGCAGGAGGAAGGCGGATATGGGCAAAGCATGCACAAAGAAGCCTGGCTGTTGGTTTACGAAAACAGGCCACAGGTGCATGTAGTCTCTGGACCCTAGCCTGCCACCCTCCACTTTAAAGTATAACAACAAATCCTGTCTCTCGGGGTCCTGCTCTTTGCATATCTTCCATCCTGGGTCTGTCACTATTTGATCTCAGTAACCTGTCAAAGAAGGCTACTTTGACAAAGAAGCCAAGGCTCCCAAAAAACAAGTGCCCTTTCTGACACCACACAATCGGTGGGCAGCAAAAACCAGAGCAGGACATCCTTGCATCTTGGGCTCCTGCCTACCTGACAATCGGGCTCTTGGTCCTACTCTCTACCTGCCAAGGATGCTTCCTTGGACACCAGTGTCTACGCCTGACTCCAGCCCTGCTTATTTGTCTCTCGTGGGAAGCATCCTCCCAGAATTCTGCCTCCTCTAGCTGCACAGCTCCACAGACCTAGATTTCTGCCATGTCAAACTCTGCTAAAAGCTCATCAATATCTCCCCTTGGCCTACAGAGACTAGACACAAGTCTCTCCTGAGTCCCAACCCCCTGCCTCAAGTTCTTATTCACACCAGGATTTCTGCTAGACCCCCAGGGAGATGTAAAAGACTTAAAAGTCCCCGGGAACTATAGAAACCCAGATTCTAAATCTGGCTCAGCCAGGGCCTGGCAGCCCTCTACTGGCCAGCCAAGTCTTCCACACTCAGCTTAATTGTCTCAGCTGGACAGTGCCTTCCAACTCTACCCCATGCTGGGCTGCCAGAGCTCCCTGGGTTTTCAAAAGCCCTACAGTGTTGTGTCTGCCTCTGTGTTTTATCTGTCAACTTGACCTAATCAGACAGAAATCCTCCTTTACCTTTTTATCCACAAGTCGTGGCTGGTTCCTTTCAGTCATAATTTTGGAAATATGGGAATTTTTTTTATAATAAATATATGTTAGTTTTTTTAACTTTTATGATAAATACCTAATAAAAGCAACTTAAGGAAGGGTTTCAGGAGGCTCACCGTTTTAGGGTGCAACCTATCATGGCGGGGAAGCCAAGACATCAATCCCACTGTAATTGTAGAGCCCCTATAACCACGAAGTAGAGAAAGACCATCGCTCATCTTTCTTTCTACTTCCTGTTCAGAGCAGGACCTCAGCCCACGTGACGGTGCCCCTCACCTTCGGGATGGGTCTTCCCATCTCAATGAACCCAACCCAGAAAATTCCTCAGAGAGACAGCGAAAGGTCTGTCTCCGGGGAGGTTCTAGAGCCTGGCACGCCAACAATCAAGATTAACCCTCACCGAGGGCTTAGGCTGAGGAGAGGGTGAAAGCCTCGGCTACCACATAGACATCAAACAAGTCCCTGGCTGTGCTGACCCGGAAGAAGTAGTGTTCCTCATTACCGAGATTCCAGATGACAGAATCAGCCTGACCACCTGTTAACGCGCTGACACTGCACGGGGCGGGGGGGCGGGGGAGGGGCAGTTCTTTGCATGGCTGAGTTCCCTCCCCCTGATGAAGAGCCAGCCACAGCTGACTTCACAATAACCTCCCCAACCAGGCACCCCCATAGTCCAATTATTTCAGCTACATTCAAGCCTATTGACATTGCACATTCCAAAGAATAACAGCAAGGCTGTATTAATGAGCCTTTCCGTGTGTCAGAGAAAATAAAGGCAAGCCGCAGCATAGCATGCTGACAAGGGGCTCCACAGAGACCCAGAAGAGCAGGATTATTTCCTCATGTGACCAAGGGAAGGCAGGAAGAACCTCTGAGTTAGACTCGGAGGATTTGTTCTTATTCAGAGGCTGGTCAGTCATTCACTTACTACTCAGTTTTCTCATCTGCACAATGGGCACAGCCATCTGTATCCTTTGAGATAGATATCTGTCTATTCTATGATGAAACACCATGACCAAAAGCTAGTTCAGGAGGAAAGGGTTTATTTGGTGTATGCTTCCGTATGCAGTCCACCACTGAAGGAAGTCGGAACAGGAACTCAAACAGGGCAGGAACCTGGAGGCAGAAGTTAATGCTGAGACCGTGGAGGGGTGCTACTTACTGGTTTGCTCCTCGTGGCTTGCTCAGCCCTCTTTCTTATAGAACCCAGGTCCACCTGCCCAGGGATGGCACCACCCACAGTGAGCTAAGCCCTCCCCCATCAATCACGAATTAAGAAAATGCCCCACAGACTTGCCTACAACCCAGTCTTATGGAGATGTTTTCTAGGGTTCCCTCCTCTCAGATGACTCTAGCTATGTCATAAAAGTTGACATAAAATTAGCAAGCAACTTGACCCCTTGTCAACTTAACACATGACACTTTTTAAGAGATAACCTTTTCCTTTATGGTTCATCTCCATGATCTCAGATTTTAAAATATCACAAAAAGAAAGCCTATTACAAACTTAAAAGTCCCGTCGTTTTTACCAATTCAAACACTTTAAAAGTTCAGTCTCTGTAAAAATCTAAAGTCTCTTTAAAAAATCTAAAATTTCTTTTAAAAATTCAAAGCTTCTCAATTTTAGGCTCCTATAAAATTTAAATAAAAAATAAGTTAAATAGTTTCTTACTTCAAGAGGGAAGAACCAGGGCACAATCACAATCTGAGCCATGCAACCTCCAACAATGTAAATAATTCAATGCCCAATGTTTGGGATTCACTCACGATCATCTGGGCTCCTCCAAGGTGCTTGGGTCACTTCTCCAGCTCCGCCCTCTGCAGCACACACCGCTTGTCTTCTAGGCTCCAGCTGGCTCCACTTCACAGCCGCTGCTGTTCTTGGAGGTCATCCCATGGTCCTGGTATCTCCACAAAGCTGGGGGCTTTTGCAGCAACTGGGCTGAACTTTCACCAGTAGCCTCTCCTGGTCTCTCTTCATGGTGAAAAACCTCAATTTTCTCCATCACCCCATGAATCCTGCAGCTTCCACTGCTTCTCTGGCTGCACCTTCACCAATGGCCTCTCCTGGCCTCTCACAGTGCCAAACCTCAGCTGCTCTCTCTGATCTCTTCATGCCTTCAAAACCAGTACCACCTGGGTGACTCTTACACTACCAAGTTTGGCTGCCAGCACAAGGTATAACCTTGGCTGTCTCTAGAACACAGCTTCTGTGTGCTCACCCTGAGGAAACGCTTCCCAGGAGACCTCAATGGTGCTGGTCTCTTCACAATCACAGCTGATTCTTCAGCCCCAGCTGACCAGCACCCATTACCCCAGCAAAACAAAGGTTTTACTTGAGTATTCCTGCTATCTTGGTAATCACAGCTGAATCTCCAGCTCCAGCTGACCAGATAACCACAGGCTCTTCTAGCCCAAAGTTCCAAAGTCATTCCAGGATCCTCCCAAAATCATAGTCAGGCCTGTCACAGCAATACAGCACTATGCTGGTACCAACTTGTCTTAGTTAGGGTGTCTATTACTACGACAAAACACGGTGACCAAAAGCAAGCTGGGGAAGAAAGGGTTTACTTGGCTTACATGCCACATTCATAGTCCATCATGAAGGGCAGAGAAGGAACTTGAGGCAGTTACCTGGAGGCAGGAGCTGATGCAGAGGCCGTGGAGGGGTGCTGCTTACTGGCTTGCTCCCCATGGCTTGCTTAGCCTGCTTTCTTACAGAACCCAAGACCACCTTTTCCAGTGGTGGCCCCACCCACAATGGGCTGGGCCCTCCCCCATCAATCACTAATTAAGAAACTTCTCTACAGTCTAGCGTACAGACCAATCTTATGGAGGCATTTTCTCAGTTGAGGTTCCCTCCTCTCAGATGACTCTAGCCTGTGTCAAATTAACACGAGATTAGCCAGCATGCTCTCTTCCACACTTCTGTCCAATCCTGCAGTCACCTTTCACTGGAGGATGGTTTGATCTTCCCCACGCAGAAACGATGCTTTAAGCATGGAGCCTTCTATTTAGAATGAAACACAAATGGATTTGCTAGCGCCAAGGCATAACTGGGAAAAGGCTGACACGTAGCAATGAAATGTCATATGCTAATAGGCGCTCCCTGAGGGACCACGTATCGAAATCAGATTTCAAAGGAAAGGGCCTATTCTGCACAATTAGCAAAGACTGATCAATTTCTAAATATTATCTTCTCCCAAAGTAAATATCAGGATCTCAATCATGTATTTTCCAAAATTCCTGGAGCATTCAAATTAGACAAATCAATCCAGGGAGTTCTAATTGACTGCCAACATTTTGTTGAGCCCTGTGTTGGGAGCTAAAAATACCATATGTTATGATCCTGAGCTCATAGACCAACAAGCAGTGATTGAGACAATAAAGCACTCCCAGTGTGTGAGAGACACTAATGTCGATGTCTGAGCACAGCACCGAGGAAGCAGAGAGGAAGGCCATTCTGCGTACTTTGTGCATAATTTCCAACCCCCCAGTGGCAAGGTGGACACGGTGCAATTGAAATGGCCTGGATAGATTTTATTTTGTTGTCTGAAACCGTGTGCAGCTGCCTTCCCCCATCCCTCTCCACTCAGAAATGCCTTCCCCAACTTGGAATACAAGGTCCTGATATTGGTGAAATTATTAAGGCCACTCCACATAGTTAAAAGGGAGGTTTATTTTGTGGGGTAACTTACAAGTGAAGGGATAGTTTACAGGGTCTCGGAAAGGTGTAACACAGTCCAGCGGTGTTCTCTGGAGAACTCTGCTCCATCTACCTCCAGCGTCCAGGGTCCAAGAACCAAGAGAGCCAGCGCATCCAGATCTCGGGTCTTCAGGGTTCTCTCTTGGCCCCGCCTTGTAGGCGTGACAGTTACCAAAGCCTCAATGGGGGTTGGAACTTCCAGATCAAGGCTGGAATGGCTACCCACTACATCCTGAACCCACCCCCTTCCATGGATGGGCTTCACACACAAAGGTTTTTTTTTTTTCCTGCCTTCAAGATGAGGTATCCTACATAGATCTCTACTGCTATGATAAAGGTCATGACCACAGGCAACTTGGAAAGGAAGGGGTTTATTTCATCTTACACGTCCCCGTCACTGTCCATCATGAGGAGCAATCAGGGGAGGAACTTGAGGCAGGGACCTACGTGGAGGCAGGAGCTGATGCAGAGGCCGTGGAGGAGTGCTTCTTACTTGGCTTGCTCCTCATGGCTGGCTCAGGCTGCTTTGTTATACAACCCGGGACCACCTGCCCAAGGATAGCCTCACCCACAGTGGGCAGAGACCTCTCACAGCAATCAGTAATGAGAAAATGCCCCCATAGACTTTCCTCCAGGACAATGTGATGGAGGCATTTTCTCAATTGAGGCTCCTCTTTCCAGATGACTCCAACTTCAGTCAAGCTGAAAAACAGAACAAGACTAACCAAGATGCTAGGTAAGAAAATATGGGCTCTATCTTGAAGGTCCATTCTGAGACTGACTTCGACTTGCACTGTATCATCTGCGTTAGCTCAGGAAGTCCTCATGGAGAGACTCTAAAACATGTGATTTTGATACAGTTACAGAGACCCTGCCGCTTAGAAATGGCTTCGCCAGCATGCCTCCCCCAGCAAACCACAGACACTCCACCCCAAAGCCTATGTCTTTGCAAACTCTGTAGTAGCTCACATAGCAAGGCCTTCTCAGAGGGAGATGTAGGTTCAGAGACACTGAGATGAGCATGACGCAGTGGAAGCAGAGGTGAAGGTTACCTCCTGATAAACCGATAAACAAAAATGTATACAGTTAGGATGCCCATCATGATGAAATCACTGCCATGATGAAGTTAGTAAACACATCCACTGCCTCACAGGTCACCTCTGTGTGTGAGTGGTAGGAGCATTAAGTGATAAATTGGTAAATTTCACATTCATGACACAGTATCCTACCCATAGTCACTCTACCATAACTGATACCCCCGAAACATAAAATATATTCATCCTACAACTGAGAGTTTATATTTGGCCATATCTCTCTTTTCCCATCCATTCACACTTCAGCCATTAGATACCACAATTTCTGGAATCTATCTATCATATTTGGGAGATTGTATTGTTTGCCATTCTCTGCCTGGCTTGTTTTGCTTGGTTGAAGGGTATCCGCAAGTCTCACCTATAATAACAATCTCCTGAACCAAATGCAAGCCAGCCTCCTTTGAGCCCTCCTCTAGACCAGGGTGCCAGGCTTAGCAAAGCCTACGCTACCCTACCCTTGAGGACAGCTTATCCTTGACGTCTGATCCACCTCCCCCTCCACCCTTGTGACATTTAAACCCTGTGAACCTGCTTAGGTTTGTTCAGGAAGAACACACATCCCTGTTAATAATTTCTCGTGCATAATAGTCTCAAAGTCTTCTGGCCATTTTGACAGGTTCCAGGACAATTTTCTTTACCACAGGCACCAGGATTTCTGCATCTATGTAGCCGTACACATTTACATGTGCACACACAGCCACATATCAAAACTAACCGATGCTGAGACTGCAATCTCCTAGTCCAATCCGGCCACACAAGTGTCCTTCCAATCTCCATGCTTTCGTCTCTCTTCTTTCTCTAGCAGAGAGGAGCTCTTCCCCCATGATCCACAGTGGAGGAGTCCTGTCCCTGTTTGCTTCTCTGTTATTGTGACAGAACACGTAACCAAAAGCAACTTGGGAGAAGAGCAAGCTCATTTGACTCCCAGGCTCCTCATCTATGGAAATTGAGGTAGGAACTTGAGGCGGAAATTCAAGCAGAGACCATAGAGGAATGCTGCTAACTTGCTTGCTTCCAGACTCACATTTCTCTACCCATTTTATAGAGCTGAGGCCCACCTGCTTACAGGAGGTACAGCCCACAGTGAGCTGGGCCCTCCCACATCAACTGGCAATCACTGTCCCCACAGACGTGCCTGCAGGCCTGTCTGATAGAGACAGTTCCTCAGCTGAGATTCCCTCATCCCAGGTATTGTCAAATTGATAACCAAGATTAGCTATCTCAAGTACCTATTTGCTTAACCCTAGTATACACATTCCCTGTGAGAACTGGATTTACGCCCCCTCAGAGTTCCAGTGAGAAGTCATTTGTCCTGTCTTTTCTAAAAGCCAGGCAAAATGCTGTCCGACAAGCTTGCTGAATTCCGCTGCTTGCTGAATTCCAAAGCCTGTTTCATGACGTCATGGCAGACACTGTAATACAATTAGAATCCTTCCTTTCCATCTGCATAGGAGCCTAGGACCCCTAACACTCTTTCTTAGGATGGTGCATGTTCCTCCTATCCTCAAGGACAGCCTCCCTCCATACTCCCTTCCTCCAGCCACAGCAGAGAATGTCACCTGTGCTGTGGTGACAGATGCCAGAGCACAGCCTCTCAGATCTGCACTGATCTGCAGTGGAGATGGGAGAGAGACAGAAGTATTTTGTCCTTCAGCACCAATACCATCGCCTCATCGGATCTGTACCTATAGGGCTCAGGGAATCTGCACAAAAAGCCTTTCAGCAACTCCAGGGGCTTCTTTCTGTCCCATCAGCCCACACTCAACCTCCACCAGTTTATTAGGGCTTCTAGCTGAACCCCTCCCACCCCCAAGTGTCTGCCTGAGTGAGCACAGGTTTGTTCCTCCTGCCAGCAGGCACTGACTCTCCGTGGGTTTTTCTCTCACTCCCATTTCTGCGGCCTCTGATGTCTGCAGACACAGTCATGGATTTGAACTAGTCCCAGCTTTTTTTTTTTTCTGCTGTAAGGTACCATTCCTCCCAGATCTCTGCATCCTTGATGAAGCTCAGTTTGGGATATTTTTACAGCTAATGTTTATTTTAGATCTCCAGGCTTAATTTGAACGGGCTAAAAACTCAACTGAAATGTCTTGCTGAAATTCACACAAATCCTAAAACTTTAAAAAAGATACTTTTAAAACTCTCACAATGCATCTACAAGACGTCTTAACCACTGCATATGCGTAGTTATAGAATTTAAAGGGATGTCACTTAAGTCCAACACACCCTGAACGTTCCTTTGCTCTTCAGGCTCCCGCAATACTTATAATGAGGATAATTTAATGGAAGACAGAAAGAAAAATTCCCTTCTGGAACCACAAGAAATGTTGTGATGTAGACACAGGAAGAGAGTCTATTTTTAATTATACTCACTTTCACCAGTTTAATGCTGAACGTGGTTTTTATTTTACTTAATTGCACAGAAGAGAGTCTGAGTGAGTTCAGGCAAGGGGGGAAATAGTTTCTCTCCCTAGCAGTGTGAGAGTGGAACAATGGGGCTTAATTAATGACCAGCTCCGCACCAGAGCATTGTAAGTGTTCCAGCCAGACCCCAGACCTACTCTCCAGGGACGGAAGTGCCCCACTGTGACACTAAGAAGGGATGGCATCGAGCTCTGCCTTGCACATCACTGGCTCCTCTTCCAGTTGCTAAGGACCACCGGCGGCCTTGGTCCGAAGTCCAGCACAAACTCCTGTCCCCACAAGATCAGACGGAGGGTGACTCAGCTCAACAGCCAGACACAGTCACCAAGTGACTGGGCTGTGTCCCCCTTCTGACTTGCCACTGGGTTCCAACAAGACGGCTCTCTCCTGATTTCCGAGACAAGCCTCCTCCAAGCACTGTATTCTGGTTTGGATCTGAAATGTCCCCCAAAGGAGTGGCTCAGATCTCTGGGGCTGAAGGAGCTCCTGTAAGGATGGGTTGCTTGAAAGTATATTTAGCGCCCTCAGACGACTCCTGCATCCTCCCACGCAGGTGCGTTTTCTGCCTGTGGTTGGTCCTCTTTCTACTTCCCAGCCTGCGGTGGCACAGCTAAGGGGGATCTTGCCGGATGCTGTGCTGTTTAAGTCACGTAAGCCTAATTTCAGTAGGAAATAAGGAAGAGGAGAGAGAGAAGGAGGGGAGAAGGGAGGGGATGGGAGGGCAGGAGAAGGTACAATAGGTGAGGGGAAGACAGAAAAAGAGAGGAAAGAGGAGGATATGGGAGGGGGAGAGAAGAGGGAAGATCAAAGATGGGATGGAAGGGGTGGATAGGGACAGGAGGACAGGGAAGATGGTGGGAGAATAGGAAAGAGAAGAGAAGGGGAGGGGGAGAGGGACATATGGGAGGGGTGGGGAGGGGAGGGGTGAGGAGAGGGGAGGAGAGGAGAGGAGAGGAAGCATACATGAACATGGAGAGGAGCAGAGAGAGGAATAGAAGGATGGAGAGAGAGAGGAAGAGAGAGGATAGGAGGGAGGAAGAGAGAGAGATTGGAGGAAAGATTGGAGAGGTCGTTGTTCACTTGCCCATGGTGTTAGTGGTAAGTGGCAGCGCTTCAGAAAGTGAGTCCTAGTTAGAAGGGGTGTGCCTTTGTAGGGGAAAAGGGGGCTGCTCCTGCCCCCCTCCCCTGCTTCTGGCTACCATGAAGTGAGCAGATTTTCCCTGCCATGCCCTTCCATCATAATTTTCTGCCTCGGAGACCCAGAAGTAATGATTCCAGCCAAGATGGACTGAAACCCGTGCAAGAATGAACGTCCTCTCCCTCTTCCTCCTCTTCTTCTTCTTCTTCTTCTTCTTCTTCTTCTTCTTCTTCTTCTTCTTCTTCTTCTTCTTTTTATTTTGGTTTTTTTGAGACAGGATTTCTTTGTGTAGCTTTGCACTTTTCCTGGAACTCACTCTGTGGCCCTGGATGGCCTCAAACTCACAGAGATCCACCTGCCTGGGACCTCCTGAGTGCTGGGATTAAAGGCATGCACCACCACCACCCGGCCCGGCTCCTCTCCTTCGAAATTGTTTCTGTCGGGTTCTTTGTGACAGCGGGAGCTGGCTAACACACAGCTCATCAGCCTCGACTCCTTGCCCTGCTGAGATCTCCTGTTCACAGGGAACCTCAGCCCCACACTGCTGAGGGACTGGCCTGCTCGTTAAGATTTAGTTGGACAAACAACTTCACCTTCCTCCACAAGCGCACTGCCTGGATTAGTTGCAGGTGAGTATGGAACACAATGGAAAAAGTGTGGCAGAAGATAGATAGATAATAGATAGATAGATAATAGATAGATAGATAGATAGATAGATAGATAGATAGATGATGGATAGATGGGTAGATGGGTAGATAAGATAGATAGATGGATAGATAGATGATAGATAGATAGATATGTAGATAGATAGATAGATATGTAGATAGATAGATGTGTAGATAGATAGATAGACGTGTAGATAGATAGATGTGTAGATAGATAGATGTGTAGATAGATATGTAGATAGATAGATACGTAGATAGATAGATAGATAGATAGATAGATAGATAGATAGATAGATAGATAGATAGATAGATAGATAGATGTGTAGATAGATAGATAGATAGATAGATAGATAGATAGATAGATAGATAGATAGATAGACAGATAAAGGTGAGCCTACAGTACACAGAGGAGGGAATAGCAACCCAAATACCCAGAGCTGGGGCTAGACTGAGAAACCATGTGGGCCAAATCTCCAGTGGGGGAGTGGACCAGGTGCAGAGGCTTTGCAGGTATAGAGGAGGCAGCACACACCACAGCTCAGAGCCGCCATCCACCTGCCAAGAGCTGAGAGTTTACCTGTTCCCAAGTTCAACCACCTACAGAGCCATCATTGTTCCTCCTGCCAGTCTCCCATGCGCCTGAGCTCCTCTGTAGAGACTGTGCCTCTATCCTTTGTCTTTGTCTTCTTTGGGCCTTTCCTGCTGGTTCCCTCCCATCTCCAACAGCCAGAGATTCTCTGTGGCGCAGCCAGTGCTCAGTAGCTTTCGACTCCAAGGCCCTGAGCCCCAGACGTGCCCCCCTGTGCTGTGACGAGGAAAGCAGGGGATTTTTTTTTTTTTTTTTGAATGTGAGGGTACCAATCTTCCTCCTCGGATGTCAGCATCACAAGCTTGCTCATCTAAAACAATAAACTCACAACCTTTTTTTCTCTCTCTCAAGTGGCACTGAATTGCCAGTGTAAGGATGAGGAGCAGCCAGAAGAGTCCGACAGATCCATGAGCGCTTTGGGGACTGATGTCAGGTGATGGAGACTAGTATGCCTGCTGCCTCTATCATGGGGACTACCGGCCAGTCACGCGCCCCCCGCCTTCAGCCTAGGGAACATGGAGGGGGCGGGGAGCTCAGAAAGAAGTTGACAATGCAACAACACTGGGCAGCCCAGCAGGAACCTAGGAGGCTGACAGAGGGCAACACAAACAAACAGTAACAAACAAAAAAAAGAGGACCAGAGACTTATTTATTCGCAGCGTGCACGCGTGTGCGTTCGCGCATGCGCCCATGTCACTCACGCGCTAGCGGCCCTGTCTAGCTGCAGTTGTAACTGGATGTGTGACTTCAGGCAAACTCTCCTGTCTGGGCCTTGGTAGCATCGTCTTTGAATTATCCAGAAGTCTAGCTTTCTTCTGTCACTCAGGCTGTCTACAGCTTGGATTGATTGCATTTTGGCTCAGGAACCTTATCCTGGAACCATGTTAAGGGTTCCACCAAACCAGAACACAGCCCACCTCCTTCTAACTCCACTCCCCGTTATTTCTGCTTTGAAATCTCACTTCCTCTAACTAGACTGTATCTGCGACAGGTTCATAATCTTTTATTCAAAACCCACGGAGCTTCAAAATCCAGCCGTTTCCCGGCTTTAAAAAGGAACCGGGGCTGGGAAGATAGCTCCTTCAGTAAGGCACATGCCAAGCAAGCATGAAAAAATAACTTTGGTCCCCTAAACCCACATAATAAAGCCACTTGGGCTGGCATGCACTTGTGATCTGGGAATGAGGAGACAAGAGGATCCCGTGGGTTCTTTGGACAATCAGTGGGTTCTAGACCAGACTGACCCTCCCTTAAAAAAAGGTGGATCACATACTGAGACTGAACCTTCCCCTCCACACACGTGTACAAACATGCATGCACACAAAACATACAGATGCATGCACACACACAAAAAAATAAAAATAGTAGAGAATGTGGCTCATATAACATATATCACATAACATCCATCAAGGCATTAGGGAACATCCCATCATCAAGCACGTTAACATATTCCACAGCAAAGTCTGTGAATGTGAAAAAATGTCCAGAATGGGATAAAGATGACTCAGTCAGATTAGAATAGTGGATTGGAGCTAGAAACAGAAAGAGATGAATGCAGGCTGTGTGGCACCTCTCTGTTCAGCAAGACAAAGATGGGCAAGGACCCATGGTTCCTCACCCTGATGATTGGCAACAGGAAACACCAGATAGTCCCAGAGAACCCAGGGCATGGGGAATGGAATCAATTATGTCCATTTCTTAATTCTGAACTTATAAATATTTTTCCTAAAATTCTGCCCCATAATGTCCCAGGGTGGAAACGGCATCATGTGGCTGTCATCTCCCAGCTTCCTTTCCATGCTCATCCTTACTCTCTCTACAAAAGAAAGACATACATACCCCTTCCCCATCTGAAATGTTTGCCTTGCCTCTGGAGCACACAACCAACTTTCCAATCACCAGTGTCCACAGACCTCTGAGTCCTAGTACTCTAACCGCCATCCCCTTCCCATCTTTCAGAGGCAAAGGTACCAATCATAATTATGTTTCATATTTAATAGGCACAGTCATTCACAGTATGTGTATTTTTTTCTAATAAGTTGCATATTAAAAATAATTATAATAGAAATCCAATACAGAAAACAATAATAACATTAAAAGAGCCTTAATAAGACAGGGAAAATTGGTTTTTACGTTTCAAATTATGTACATATTTTGATACAAGTATGTATGACAGGGTAGTTAACAAAATACATTTAAATATAAAATATATTGTGCTCATTTAAATTCTGAAAGGGAAGAGAAATAGAAATTTAAACTCAGTGAGAAATAAAATAATAATGTAAATTTGCAACTATTTAAAAACAGTCCATTGATGGGGCTAGAAGTGTGGTTCAATGATACATTAGCCTAGCCCTACACAGAATCCTGGTTTTAGTCTCCAGTACCTCATCATCATAGCCATCATGGACCAGTGTATTTTATGTATTGTCATTTTAATAGTGATAGTGACTATGACATCACTAAGGTTTTTATATTACAGACATTAAAATAAGGGGTATGGCACTTGTAATCCCATGTCATTAACTGATAGTAATCCATAACTGACATTTGCATGGCATGAATCAACATGATTACGTTTGTCTACTGCTGTGGGATGGTCTGTATGTCAAGTGTGTTGCTGATTGGTCAATAAATAAATCACTGACTGGCCAGTGGCTAGGCAGGAAGTATAGGCGGGACAAGGAGGAGAATAAAGCTGGGAAGTGGAAGGCTGAGTCAGAGAGACACTGCCAGCTGCCAAGATGACACACAGCATGTGAAGATGCTGGTAAGCCACAAGCCACGTGGCAATGTATAGATTTATAGAAATGGATTAATTTAAGCTGTAAGAAAAGTTAGCAAGAAGCCTGCCACAGCCATACAGTTTGTAACCAATATAAGTCTCTGTGTTTACTTGGTCGGGTCTGAGTGGCTATGGGACTGGCAGGTGAGAGAGATTTGTCCTGACTGTGGGCCAGGCAGGAAAACTCAAGCTACAGTCTACCAATTTAAAATTAGTGCATGCTATGCTTCATTTTTTTCTGGGTTTTATACTTTAATGAACAAATACTCTGTTGAAATCTGAGCTAGCACAAACAATCTCAGGGCAATACTGCGCATGATGTAGAAGGTCAAAGAAATTAACACAGCATGTGTGAAGGGCAAGACAAGGCAGAACTCAAAAGTCAGGTTCTAGGTCCAGCACTATCTCCAAGTCACTGTGTGATGTTGAGCAAGTATCCTTCCTCCTGGGACCTCAGTTTACTCATGAAAAGAGAGATGTGGATTAAGGCTCTTCAGTCTCAAAACACTTCATCACCCACTGCAAAAGAAGCTTCCTTGCCGTTTACAGTCAGGGAGAGCATGGATCATGGACTTACACATGGTTTCTGGTGATAGCATGTGCCACAGACCTCAGCATGGTCTCCAGTGGCAGTAGAGACCACACACACATCAACAAAGCTGCTGCAGCTCGGGCCACAGACACCATTATCACCTTCATTGACAGCATAGGCCAAGGACATTAACATGGCCTCTGGGGCAATATGGACCACAGACACCAATGTGGCCTCTGACAGTAGCCTGGCCCATGGATATCAACATGGCCCCAGATGGCAGCACGAACCACAGACATCCACCTGGCCTTCAGTGGTAATACAGATTGTGGACATCAACATGACCACCAACTGCAGCAGGATCACAGACCCCAAGGTGTCCCTCTGTGGCAGCACAGACCACTAACATCAACATGGCCACTGTGAGTTTGACCATGCTCCAGTGAGTATATGGGCAACACAAATTGGAATTGTTTTTGTTTGTTTGGAATTGCTTTGCTTTTCTTCTTCTTCTTCTTCTTCTTCTTCTTCTTCTTCTTCTTCTTCTTCTTCTTCTTCTTCTTCTTCTTCTTCTTCTTCTTCTTCTTCTTCTTCTTCTTCTTCAGGGGAGAGGGCAGTTTACAAGGGTCGGGGGCTGACCTGAGAGGATTTGGAGGTGGATGTGATAGGGATACATGATGTGAAATTCCCAAATAATCACATAAAAATATTGTGTAAAAAAAAATACTTCATCACCCAGTTTTAAAGAAAGCAGTCCCAGCTTAGAGATAACAGTTCAAGTTAAACTCCTGAGACCAAACCCTTCAGGCTGGATTCTCCAGAGAAAATAGTGGCAAAAATGCCTGTGTGTCATTTCCCCTGCAGATCCTGGGTCCTCTTCAGAATCTAGTGATCAAGAAGGACATTTGGTGGCTCCCCAAGCCTCCCAGACTACACATTCACCACAGACCCATAAGAGAATGAAGGAGTGAAAACAAGCAATGCTAAGACCAGGGAACAATGCACAAGGCAACTTCCGTCAGTGGCCAGCCATCATCAGGTGTCTGAGGTGTCACGGTCGAGTCTGGCATAACATCTGCAGCAAAACTGTGGAAGCATTTCACCATGGGAGCCATTGAGTTCATATGATGGTCCGTCTCATGAAGATGCCTTGAGAACCATCCCATACTCTCTGTTGATTTCCTGTGTGCACCAGTCTGTGCTGAGGTGTTAGCTACACTCTCTCCAGGCTAAAGCATCAACAGTGCAAAGGGTGAGAAACACCAGAATTTGTTATCCAACAGAAAGACAGGATTTTTAAAAAAAAGAAAGAAAGAAAAAGCCTAGCAGTGGTGGCGCATGCCTTTAATCCCAGCACTCAGGAGGCAGAGGCAGGTGGATCTTTGAGTTCAAGGCCAGCCTGATCTATGCAGAGTTCAAGGACAGCCAGGACTACACAGAAAAAAAAACCTGTTTTGAAAAGCAAAAAAAAAAAGATACATAGTTTATATAATATATATAATAAGCACACATCACACGCCATTGAGCAGGCAGTGGAAGGCATTTAGTGAACTAGCCCATAGCTAGGACATGTTCATCTGCTGACTCCCAACCACAGCTTCCTGACAGCTCGGTGTTCATAAGGGACAGCCGGCTCATTCTGCTCCAGGTCACTGTACAGGGTGGACAGATGGCACAGTCTTTGAGGACAAGTGGCAGGGGTTGAGGAGCAGTAAAGAGGACACTGTCTACTTTTGAGTGTACTGATGATTACTTTCACAACTGTTCCGGCATGCCTGCCTTTCCTCTTCTACAAAACATGGCCAATGACCTTGAACCATGGCATCCACCCTCAGGCGGATGCTGTGGACCTGCATGCCCAGACCAGGGGACACAGTGATGGACTTTGAAGTCTAGCATCTGCTTTGAGCAGCAACTCAACTATATCCCCTTCTGTGTCCCTCTGACTCGTGCTCCTTCTCTTTAAAACTCCCTGTCCCCAGGCCCTGGCTTAAACGTCACCTTCAATGTCTGTTCTTAAGGTCCTCCTACTGACTTTGAACTCCGTGCCTCAAAACCTTTCTTTGGTGTTTGTTTCCAGCATCTTCCATTTTTCTTAAACCCTAGCCCTGGTAAAAGTCTTCCACCAGACCTGGGACAAGGCCACTTCCACTGTTCCACCTGCAGAGGGACCTGGGTGGCTGTGAGCCAATGAGTATGGAGAGAGAGTCTCGAGTGTGAACCAACATAGGCAGATCTTTATGAGGACAATTAGTGTCTTCAGCTGATAATGAGGCGCAGAGGCATGGGGCAGGGCAGACAGGAGGCAACTGCAAAACATCCTGTCTGCTCCCCCAAGAACTTTGCCACAGATAGAAGACTATAACGTCCCCAAGAGCAGCAGAGGGCGCTACCGGGGAATGAACCCATATGTGATGTGTTGGGTCCTCTCCAGACACTGACTCCCCTGGAGCCCAAGGCCCCAACAGAGCTCTCTGTACACCCTGACCTGATAACTCCACCCATGGAGTTGGGCTTTATTCACCATGACACATGCATCCAGGAGACCACACACAGTAAGAAGCTTAGGGTGCAATTAGGCTGCTTCCTACGAGCACACTGCATGAGGAAAAGGCGCTCACCTTAAAAGGGGAGGGATTGGGCTACAAATGTATTCTGAGACGCTCTGGGGGCCGAATTAGGATGAAAGGGAGATGCCATAGCAATGTAAGAGAGCCTACCAGCAATGATGGTGAGTCTACAGGAATGTATATATTATTAATCATGAACTAAGAGTAACAGAAGAAGATGCAGCTCCCTCTAAACAAAATTAAAAGTCCATTCAGAAGTCTGGTCATTTAACATAGCAAACTAACACCTTGTGTAGAGTAGACTCGCTCAACCCCTGCCCCTCCCCCAGCTCTGCCACCACCTTGTTGAGTGACAGTGAGTGTATCACCTCACATCACTGGGACTCTGTTCCATCACTAATAAAAGGGAGATGATCTGACCTGTGCATGCCTACATGGAGAAAGCATAAGTGGGACAGAGTGGGCGTGGGTATGACGAGAACCTGTCCACCCACCTTACCACATCTCTGGAACAACTTTGCATCTCTGTGGTAGCTCCTCACCCCATGTCTCCATGGTGCCACCCTCTGGGCATAGTGAAGCTTTCTCTTCCTGAGGACATCCCTGAGAGAGTTCTTGATGTAATGAAATCTGGGGACTCTGCTGGGCTGCCTGCAGGAAGATCATGTTTTATTGAAAGACCCGAGAACACAGGCCTGCCGAGCCCCTATTTCCTCCTTCTCTGATTCTGAAAGTCATTGGCCACCAGCTGAGCACACACAGGGCCAGCCAGGGCCTCTGGCCCACAAGGTCACCACTGGTGCAGAGCAGAGAAGACAGAGATGGGAACCCACCCAATATGTTGATGCAGAATCCGGAGGAGGGTGGGGCTTCAAATCAAGGATCCAGTTCTGGAAGCTTCTGGGTGACTCAAAACATACTGTAACTTATCTGCCTCTCAGTTTTTCCAAGCTGTGAAATTGGGGAGATGGTAGTAATTCTTACCTCAGAGGTCCTGGGGGAAATCAAGGAGATAGGGACATATAGCTTTAGTGAGAACAGAAATTACTAATGCAGGGCCACACCTCCCCAGCACCCAGTAATCAAAACTGTTATAATATCAAATGCTAAGTTGGATTCTCAAAAGGATAAGAAATCAACTGCATAATAAATTACAGGTATTTATAGGGCTCCATTATCCTGTAACAAGTAAAAAAGAGAAAATCCCATTGTTCCCATTTACACAGAAAATGAAGACAATGAAAAGGACTGGAGCAATCTCTTCCAAGGAAGTCTGGTCCAGGACTCAAGGCAAGAGGACAAACTCAGCCCTGGAACATTTGGAAGCACCAGCAACTCGCTTCCCTGACATAAAAACATGAGTCTTTTTCATGTGTGCACAAAGTCACAAACTTGCTCACATGTGAATGCACACACAGGTACACACACACACACACACACACCACATTTTTACACTCACTGTTCAACTCCCTGGATGGTGTCTGTTGACTGAGACACACTTTGAAGTAGGGAAAGGAGCCCAGGCTTAGGGGCTTCCTCAGTAAAGCTATGATTTTAGGCAAACTACTTTTTGTGATGCTCATAATTAATCTCCAAAGCTGTCATGAAGATTAAATTAAGTCAGGTATATAAAGTGCTTAATCTAATGCTGAGAACACAGTCGGTACTCAGCAATGTACTTTTGGCATAGGAGCCAGTGTCTGTTAACTATGGAATGTGTAAAGGTTAAAGTGCTATTGTGTGTTGGTAGAAATGAAGGTCATTCAGATGACACCATCAAGGTCTTTTGAGTCATGGAGGTTGGAGTAGGGATCCATCCTGCATTCCAGTCCTGTGTTCCTAACAGGAAGGACATCTCAAACAACCTACAGCACCCAGGACTTTAGTCAGAGTGCTCTAGAAGGCCTTCCCATCCCTTAGCAGCTGGATTGGCAGTGACATTCCAGAAGGACACAATGTGGAAATATCTCTGGACAACATCCCCCTTTTTTTTTTTTTTTTTTTTTTTTTTGGTTTTTCGAGACAGGGTTTCTCTGTGTAGCTTTGCGCCTTTCCTGGAACTCACTTGGTAGTCCAGGCTGGCCTCGAACTCACAGAGATCCGCCTGGCTCTGCCTCCCGAGTGCTGGGATTAAAGGCGTGCGCCACCACCGCCCAGCCAACATCCCCTTTTTAATACAACACTAACTGAGGGTTCAGTTTGCAATTCTCTATCTGTAGTTTCACAGGGGAAGGTAACAAACCATAGAGAAGAGAAGAGTGCAGTTACCTCATGGAACCTGCAGAAATATGCACAGGCCAGGAGGGAAGGGAAGAGAAAGAAAGGCAGGGGCTCCCCACAAAGTAAGACAGTGACTATCAGGGCCCCCAAGATGAACAGCCAACAAAGACCCCAGGAAGCACACTCCTGACTTTGAGGGACAGCATCTCCAACAGGGCACTACCTGCTAGATTCCAAATGGGCTATCCTGATCTCAACAACCTCCCCTCATCCAACACTGACAAGACACAGCTTTCGAGAATGTATTGCACAAAAGAACAAGACATGTATCTTGGCCCTGGGTTTGGGATACTCTAGCATCTCTATCTCCAAGACAGGACTTTACCTCTCACCTTCTGCACTCTTGGACTAGAGAAGTTGGTTCTCAACCTTCCTAACTCTGTGACCCTCAAATACAAAGTCTTCATGGTGTGGTGACCCCCAAGCACAAAGTTATTTTGTTGCCACTTCATAACTGTAATTTTGTTACTGTTATGAATTGAAAATTTCTGATATGCAGGATGTCTGGTATGGGACCCCCAGAGGGGTTGCAACCCACAGGTTGAGAAGCACTGAACTAGAAAATTTGTCTAAACCATCAAGCTTGAAGGTTACTTTCTCTCAGACCATCATCTATTAGCCTGTGTTATCGCTGAGCAGAAAATGGACTTGTTCGAGCTGCACAAAGCCATGAGGTGCCTGGGCTGCCAATGGGGCTATTTATACCAAGGTGGAATATCTGAAAACCCCATCTCAGTATCTAACCCAGCACGATCCTCTTATAGCCAATTATTCCCAGTTTGGCATGAAGTCCAAATAAGTGTTTAGAAATGCTGGAACCTCCCGATGAAAGCTATAATTAATGTATCAATGGTCTTCTTCTAAAGGGCACACAATCAAAAAGAGGAGCCAGCATATTAGAGCAATTAGCGGAAATGATAGACTGCTGGGGACAATGGCTTTGCATTCTAGTTGTCAGAATTTGGACATTATCAGGTCAAAGTCTGTTGTGGTTGAAGCCCAAACTGATTAACATTCATGGTGGATGAAGGGCATCACACATGCAGGCTGAACTTTGCAAAGAAGGAAATACAAAAGACAAGGTCCTGCCACCGTGACCTTAAAATTTGAGCACTATGTGTACTAAAGAGAGAGGGAAAAGGCTAAAGCGCCCCATCAAAGCAGGGCTGTCAGAAAAGGAACTTAGGTGAGGAGAGCTTCAGAAGACTGGAGATGGAGATGAAGCCAGGCGTGCCCGCAATGTTCTGTGCGTACCACTGAACTCTGAGCCATGAGCAGGGCTTTTAGGAGACACAGCTCCCTACAAGGCAATGGCAGATGCCTGGTGTTGTTGTGAACTCCATTACCTGTCAAATACAGTATCATTCCTGACTTACCCTGATGTCACCCTTCTCCCAGAAGACGGCCAAACTCGGGGCAAGACCTTGTATTCTCATTCCTCAGCCCAGGGCCTCATACAACAATGTTGTTGAGGCTGTGTGAGACCGAGAACTGACTTCTAGCATCTATTTGACTTGTGAGGACCATCTTGTCTTTGTATTTCTAGAAACATAGAAGTGCCTTTCCCCAAAACGTCAGTTCATCACAGTCTCCTGTGGCTGCTGTAGCCCTCCCTGTGGTCCACCACCCCTACTTTCCATGGTTCTCCATGAATGGTGTAAGTCACTGGCTGACATGTGTATGTGCATTTGCCTTTAATAACTATGAGCAATTAGTGACTAGTTGGGAGAAGGAGAATTAGCTTCTCCCAGGGATGAGTCCCTTATTGGTTGTCCAATGAAGAGTGGTCAGCCTTGAAACGGACTCAGTTTGGATTGGCGTGTGTGTGTGTGTGTGTGTGTGTGTGTGTGTGTGTGTGTGTGTGTGTGTGTGTATACAATAATAACAATCAAAGAAAAAGAGGCTTTTAACTTGAGTGTGTGGGTGGAACATGATAGGAGTTGGAGAGGTTGATGTTAGCCCCTGAGCTGGGTTTTATCTCTCCAAAGTTTCCACATTCAAGTCCCAGACTCTAAGACACCACAGAATGTGAATGTGTTATAAGATGGGGCCTCTAAGGAAGTAATAATGGTTAAATGGGGTTTTAAAAGTAGGGCCCCAATCCAATGTGATTGACATCCTTATAAGAGGAAGAAGGGCCAGATACCAAGAGAAAAGGGCCAGGTGAGGACCTGGAGAGAAGATGGCCATCGGTAAGCAATTAGAAGGGACTACCGGAGAAATGCCTTATCTTCAGACTTCCACCTTCCAGAACTGTGAGAGAATATATTTCTGTTATTCATGCACCCAGCCCATGGTATTTTGTTATGGGAGCTCTAACAAGCTAATACATAAGTTGTGACATGGAAAATCCCCCTTTCTTCTGTCTGATCTCCTTTAAACAGTTGAATGGGAGGCAGAGACACAGAAGAAAAACTGAAACAGAATGTTGTGTGTGTCCATTAGGCTCATTTGGTCGGTAGGGTTGTGTAAGTCTGCTGTCTCCGTATTGATTTTCTGTCTGGATGTTCTATCCATTATTGAAAGTGGAGTATTGAAGTCTCCAACAAACTAAGCCCGAAGTTAGCAGAAGGAAGGAAATAATAAAGATTAGAGCAGAAATAATTGAAGTTGAAAATAGAAAGACAATAGGAAAAAAATCGATGAAACCAAGAGTTGGTTTTCTGGAAAGATAAATTTGACAAACCCCTCAGCTAGATTAACTAAAAACAAAAGAAAGAAGACTCAAATAAATAAAACCAGAAGTAAAAGAAGCAGACTTACATCTGACGCCACAGGGAAAAGGGAATCATAAGACTATTATGAGCAATTTTATATCAACAAATTACATAACCCAAAAGAAATGGATAAATTCCTCACATTATATAACCTCCCTATAATGAGTCATGGAGAGGAAATCTGAACAAGATAATAAAAAAAATAAGGGGTTTGAAGAGGTAATCAAAGACCCAGGGCCAAGTAGGTGTCTCTACTGAAGTCTACCAACATTTAAGGAAGAATTAGCATCCATCCTTCTTAAACTCTGCTAAACAATTGAAAACAGAAAGGACATTTCTCAAATGGATTTCAAGAGGCCACTATCACCAAAGACAAAGAGTTTAACAGAGAGCACAGGCCATGTCTCCAGTGAACATAGATGCCAAGCTCCTCGATTACATTCTGTAAACTGAAGTCAACAGCACGTTAAAATGATCAAACGCAAAAACTAAGTCTGAGTTTCTCCTGGGATGCAAGGATGGCTCAACTGAAGACAATAAATGTAACCTGGGTAATTGTAGCACGAATTCTACTTGGTTTTAATAATAAAAACTCCGAGTCAGATATTGGGGTAAATGCTGGAAGATCAGAGAAGGAAAGGAGCAGCCACTAAAGAGACTTCTTACCTTTGCTGAATCCTCAGACGGAAAGGGGCCAAGCTCCTCTCTTCTCCCACCTTGTATTACTGTCTCCACCTTCCTCGTGCTGGGATCAAAGACGTGAGCCTCCACTGCCTGGCTCTGTTTCTCTTTTAGACTGGATCAATCTCTTGTAGCCCAGGGTGGACTTGAACTCCTGATCTTCCTGCTTCCTCCTCCTAAGTGCTGGAATTAAAGGTGTGAGCCACCACTGTCTGGCCTCTGTAGCTACTAGTGGATAGCTCTGCCCTCTGATCTCCAGGCAAGCTTTATTCACTAGAGCATAAACAAAATATCACTGCAGGTAATACGCCACATTAACCAGATGAAAGATAAATGTTGCACAACCATCCCAATTGCTACAGAAAAAAAAAATCAACAAAATTCAAGTTCTTCACAAAAAACATTTCTAGGAAACTAGACTTAGAAGAAGTGATTTGTCGCAGCATAATAAAGACCATACAAAATAATATTAATTAGCTTGAGTATGACAATTTCACAATGCATACACATATTTAAAACATCAAGATGTAGATCTTAAATAATATAATTGACCTATCTCAATGAAGTTACTAAAAATGAGCAAAAGTCATCTATGAAAAGTCCAGAGTTGATACCTTATCGATGACAACTGAAGCCCTTTCCCCTAAGAACAGGATCCAGGGAAGGAGGCACACAGAGGCCGAGACAATGTTAAGTGTCTTCCTTAGTCATACTCCACCTTAGTTTTTGAGCGAGGTCTCCCACTGGCTGACAGTAAGCCCTAGGGATGGATACTCCTGGCTCTGCCTCCCCGGCCAGAATTGCAGGTATGTACTGCAAATGTTCAGCTTCTGATGTGGGCGCTGAAGACTCGAACTCAGGTCCTTATGGTTGCACAGGAAACCCTTTTCCCACCGAGGCAAATGTTGGGGTCTATGTGCTGGGTTTTAAGGCCAGAATAGTGCATTAGTTGCGCTAAGGTCTCAGAGTCTGCTAAGATCTGGGGGCCTTTTACACTAGTTCATGGTCATTTGGATATGCTACGTTCATATAATTGCAGCTGTTAGTAGGTATCTGTGCAGTGGAATTATCGACTGGCTTGTTTTTCTAAATGACAGGCTAAATTGTCCTGGTAGCCCCATCCAGGGACCAAAGCTGAGAAAGAATGTCTTTTTTCTGACTTTTGAAAATCCCAGCTACAATCTCCTTATCCACCTGAGGAGAAAATGTGAGGACACACATCTTCAACCTTTTCCTGTCCGATTTGTCAAAGCCCTTGGGTGCCACACTGGGGACTCCCTCAAATAGCTTCTGATTATTGTACCCAGCAGGGAAGCTGCTTTGGAAACTGTCACATTGCCCAGAGAAGAGAGTCCTTCAAAAATGACAAAGGCCCAGCATCATCATGCTCATCTCAGAGTAATTTCCTTCCAGGCGAGCTCTTCCCAGGGAGGGTCTGCAGCGCTCAGAGCATGAGGCTCTATGGCCAGGCTCACTACGGAAACTGTATGTAGGTCTCATCATGGGTTGCATCAGACTCTGGGGGAAAGAGGAGGCATCTGTGACTCTAGACAAGACACGCTAAAAACGGCAAGTGACTATTCAAACCACTTTTCATATTTTAAGGGACCAAAAGTCCTGGAATGTTTCTCAGTTTCATAGCTCTTTAATATCTTCAGTCATGTTGAGAAAAAAAAGTAACTTTTGAAGGATATTTTTCATCTGATAGAAGCCACATAAGGCACTGATGGAGTTTGGCCTTGTTTGTGATTATCTGTGAGTAAAGAAAGAAAAGCATTTGAACACAGCAGTGAGGAGTCCTGTGGGGACATGAAGTTCTGTAGACTTTGACCCAGATTACCTAAGAGTCCTTTAAGGGGTTCAGTGAAACGAAGTTCTCCGTATTCCGATAAGAATGCTCAAGAGCATCCCTTCAACAGGACATCACGCTGCAGAGTCTCTGGCAGTGTCTTTTCTTCATGCTTAGAAGAGAGCCCAGGTGCCCCAGGCTACCTTCCCATGGATGTCTCTGCAGTTGTTTCTGGAAATGTTTCCATTCTATGGAAAACAAAGGGTCATCAAGAAGAGCTATACAGTAAGTGTTTCTCAGCTCTATCCCCCACCCAGCATAGCTGTTCCTCAGATATCCGCTGCTGGAGCCCCTAATCTGGCCTTGAGAATGGGCCACAGCTCTTACGGGTACACAAAGTTCAACCTGGCCCCCTTTGTACTGAAAATGAACTCAAGTCCATCATAGTCAGGTTGCAGGACTCCATAGCTGCTGCCTAAGCCACTAGAATTTGCAGTGGTTTCCTGGAGAAACCAACATAATTTGAAGTGCTTGGTTCTGTGCATCTGACCACTTACCGAGAGTGGCTCACCAGCAAAAGTAGAAGCATCCCATGGCTCCCCAGGGCCTCTGACTCCAGGCTCATTAGTCTTCATCAGGCCGAATGTCAATCAAGTTTCCTACCCTATGGCTAACTGCTCTCTTTTGGGAACCCTGATTCGCTTCCATGGAAAACCCCATCTCCCTCACACAAGGTTAGAAAGGGCAATGTTGGAATATTTGCAATACATGCACTAGGTCACATTGCTTCAGTTCGTATTTGAAAGACCAAAATGTGAAACTAATATTCTTAGCAAGAATAAAGGGAATGTTCCTCCCCAGCGCCCTTCTCTTGCAACAGTTTTTATACCGCCTTGGCACACTTCACAAAAGCCACACATCCAAGATCAAGCTTCTCACTTGATGTGGAGTAAGAAAAGATCACAGAGGAACAGACAGCCCACCAGTAGGTCAACAGCAGAGCGGGCATGGCAGGCAGAGGCTTCCAGAGT
Source organism: Peromyscus californicus insignis (assembly GCF_007827085.1). NCBI lineage: Eukaryota > Metazoa > Chordata > Mammalia > Rodentia > Cricetidae > Peromyscus > Peromyscus californicus. The sequence continues at coordinate 10,223,380 of NW_026294492.1, forward strand.
TTTGCAACATAATTCCATCCTATGTGCTGTTCTGAGGACGTCAAACTGGGTCTGCATTCAGTCTCTTTAACGTGGAGGACAGGGCTGTGAGCAGCACAGATGTAACGACCAAGGATGCCATGAAAACATTATCAAAGAGAGAGGGTATTGATTAAATCATTGTCCTTGAGTTTGTGGAGAAAATAAACATAAAAACTCAGACGGACTTCCACGCAGACTAACATTTACGTGATTTTTTTTTCCTGTTTGCTCTGGATGACACTATAGAAGAGATAGTACTTTTAAAAATTACTTGTGGCTCTGGAGATGTTTTCTTACTACTTTCCCAAAGTTTTAATTGAACAGTGTAGGAGAGTGCTTGCTTATGGCTCTTGCCAGTATTTTTATGTCACCTTTAATCTTCCTTATTTATCATGTTATTAAACTATTCACCTCATCATTTTAAATGACTTTAATAAGATTAAGCTTGTTTTGTTCTCTGTGACTGAATTTATTCTTCAGTTAATCTCCTAATCTCCTGTTCAAGTTTTTAGCACCCCACTGGACACTGGGATGTTAGGATTTGTTTGTTTGTTTTTGTTTTTATTGATGGGTGCAAACATTTATATACGTTTAACATGGTTGTATATATGAATCCTTTACCACAGTATTGTAAATCTTGCTCTATCTTATCCTTTGTCATTTGATTTGTTTCTACCACATTTTAGTAACACTAAGATTCCTTTTTAAACTTTACCTAATCAAATCCATTTAATTCTCTGTGAGTTCTCCGATAGATAAGGCACTCATCTTTAAACAATTAGGCAAATGTTTGTCCATTTCAACCCTGGCTTGATGTTTGCAGTTTTGTGAGTTGATAATTACATAAATATTTAAGAAGTCTTGACACAAGGTGTTAAGGGAAATGATAACCTAACCCCTGAGGAGGAGACACAGAGAACAGAAAACATGGTATACCATTGCCCATCTGAGAATGAGGCTCTTTTCCTATCTGAGGCTAATTTATGGGCTCAACAGACTTTTTAAATTAAAAAAAAAACAATTATCAACATTGACAACAAGCAGGTAAGTATATGGGAAGTAAAGCCACACATCTCCTTCCATCTTATCTTTAAGAAACACAACCTGTGTCTGCCTCTTAGCTATGTCCTTTCTGTAGGTCACTGCAAGTAACCACAACCCCAAACTGTGTTTTTATCATCTTCATACATTTTCACATTTACTGTTTAAACATGTACTATTATGCCTCTTTATGCTGCATAGACACAAAGATTAGACACATGACACTGTCATCCTCTGTGACATACTTTATCTGTGTATGTGGGGGGTGGGTATATGTGCAGATGGTGAGTATTGGGGGTGGTGGTATCTGTCCTTACAACCACAGAGGCCAGAGAAAGACATTGGCTGTCCTGCCCTACCACTTTACACCTTGTCCTATGAAATGGGATCCCTCTCACTAAATCTGGAAGGTAGGTTGACTGCCAGCCAATCCCAGCAATCCTCCTGTCTCTGCTCCCAGTACTGTTTTGGGGGAGTCCTCCAATACAAAGCAGGTTATACCAGAACATCCTTTCTCTCCTCAGTGATATATATTGTAATTTAATCATTGTTAAATATATGGCAACATGTCATCTCTTTAACAGGTATTCAGGGGTTTTTGTTGTTGTTTGTTTGTTTTTACATTTATACACAATGCTTTGTGCCTACCTCCAAAATAATTTGCAAGGGTTAGTCAAAATTTCAACAGGATATTTTTAGAATGAGACATGATGATTTTATGGTTTATTTAAAACACTTTCAAAATTCAAGGAAAACATTTCAGGAGCTGGAGAGAGAGTTCAATGGTGCAGAATGCCTACTGCTCTTGAGGGGCCTGAGTTCTGTTCCTAGAACCTACAACAGGAAGTTCACAACTTCCTGTAACTCCATTTCCAAGGGATTCCACACCCTCTGGCCTCCACAGGTACTTGCATGTACATGATGCACATAAATCCATGAAGGCACGCACATATACACATGAACAAAAATAAACAAATAAGAACTTAAAAAAATCTCTTGTGAATAATGGAAACACTAATACCAATATTAAAAATACATTACAAACTTTTAATAATAGAAATAAGTGGTTATTGGTTCAGGAATAGAGAAAGCAACAGGATTTTTCAAAGAGCTCAAAAATGAATCCAAGTCCATTTGAAGGCACATGCAAGATTAAAGGAGACATTTTTAACCAATGATAAAAGCTGATCCAATCGATACTGCCTTGAAGATTGGCCAGCCATTTGGTAAAAGCAAGCTTGGATTCCTACCACATTCTTATATATGAATGAATTTAAACAGAAAACTGAGTAACATATTACAAGTACTGCACACAGACGTGACCAACTCTTCCATGAATGTATAAAAAAGGGTCATCAGGTCTCACAATGAAAGAGGCACAGTTTGTGGTTTTTAATCTATCAGAATGGCAGGGATTTAAGTGATAAAAATGACATCAATGCCCAGGGGTGACTGAGGACATATCAAAAATCTGATGGTGGTCTGATAGTACCTATCTTCATTAAAATCCAATTATTCTTTAAATCAGTAATTCTCTAACAGTTTAATTTTACTGGCAATTGGTACAAGTGCGCTAAATTTTTTTCTACAATAAACACGTGCCATAGCCTGTAATAGCAAAAATCTGAATTAATGTAAGTATTTTTGATAGGCAAATAAATGAATGATAATTCATGGCAGATAATACCAATTACATTCAATTAACATTATGGTAGATTTTTAAGTAAAAATACAGATCCCCAGAGCTCACTGACCAGCCAGCTTTGACAAATCAGTATGTCTCGGTTCAGGGAGAGAGCCTGTCTTAAGATAAAGTAGGTGGAAAGCGATTGAGAATGACACACATAGCAACCTATGGCCTCCACATGTAGAGATGTTTTGTGAGAGAGACACACACGATGCCACCTGTACACATGCACACTCATCCAGACATACGCATGCACTCGTGAACACATACACAGAGCATATACATACACACAAAATGAAGTAAATATCAAACTCAAAAGGGTACCCAGAAATGACATAGGAAATTACATTCTCAGGGTATGTAACAACTCCTGACCACTAACCACATGCCCTTGGGGAAGGTTGGATCAATCTGATCTGTATTAAGATCTTTGTTGAGGATATTGTTGTAATTATCTACATCCTCTTCAGGTTATATTAATTCAAGAATGCCACTTGTTTCCTGTTGAGACTCTGATTTCTATTTATAGGATGATGTGATTTATGATGCACTCCCCCAAATTGTCATACACATACATGTACACATACACAATACATGTATAGAAACTTCCTGGAAGGACACAGAAAATTGTGACTCTAGATGATGGAGTTCATTCATAGAAATAAAAAATGATGTGTGTTTTATATTTTCCTTTTAATAAGTTTTTGCCACTTGAGGTCTTTCCAAGCAAATGAAGATGTATTTCCCTTTAAATACAGAGGTATATTGAAAAATAGATAATTAGAAATCTGTCACTCTGCTTAAGTCTACCCTGTTATCTGAAGTAGAATGACGTTAAACACCTAGCCTCCATCAGAATGAACACTTCTATTCTAGAAATCTCTGTTCTAATAATCACCACTGTTAGACACATGACTCTTGGAACCTAGAGCCAGTCTGTCTATCAGCTCCTCGCCATGCCAAGAACAAACTTGTAAGATGAGAGTGTTCACTTCACCTAAGAATCTAGTCATAAGATATTTGAAAGATCAAAAAACAGAAATCTGGAAATAGATTTCCTTGTTAGATCCCTTGCCAAGTGCACATGTAAACCTAGTCCTGATGTCCAATCCCCCCTCCTTCTCTCAAAACAGCAGTTATCTTAGGAAAAAGGCCAGTCACTGTGACTTACACCTATAATCCCAACACTTTATGTTCTGGGAGAGGAGGATTCCCATGAGTCTGAACCTTAGATTTCCCTAACTGAAACTGTGCCACCAAAGTGTCCTTCTCCTGACACTACACGATTTTTGGCATGCTTATTTGGAGGACGGTGAACTTCAGAGAACAAAGGGGAGACTGGTTCAATCTGTCTCTCCTACAGGAAGACTTGGATAGGAATTGGGCATGGAATCTACCCCATGAGAAAGATGGGGCTTGATGAAAAATGGCTGACACATGACATCAGACACCCACATTTAATTTCAGTGAGCCCAGAGGCTAATTCTTGGGATTCAGCAAACCAGTCTTCCCAATGAAGAAGCCACCTCCCTATTAGAGACAATGACTCACTTTTGACCAAGTTCACAGTCAAGTGGTCCGAGAGACATTCCTTCAAAGTCATCCTTCCCACACAGCAGAACGTGTCTTACCATCCATCAGTGCTGCTAAGCAAAGGCTACAATTATGCCTCCAGTTGAATGTCTAGATTCCTCTTCTGTGCTGTGCATGCGTGCGAACACACACACACACACACACACACACACACACACACACACACTCAAACACTTGTGCGCACACACTCACACACATGTATTCATGCACACAGTCACATACACTTGTGCACACACTCACACGCTCATGCGTGCACACATGCAGGGCACAGCAGTTTCCTTAGGAAAAAAGCCGTTTGTGGTGGCTGTAACCCCACCACTTTACCTTCCATCTCGTTAAAGAACAGAATGAGCCACCACGGTCCAAAGCTGCCAACGGTCATGTCTGAGCTCACTGTGTCAGAATTCACACAAGCAAGGATGGAACTCAGCGATCATGTTTATTGTCTGCAACCCAACTGTTAACAGCACAACAGAATTGCTATTTTCCTCACAATGAAGTGTTTGGTCTGGCACACATGTCAAGGTTTACTTTGCTAGGACCCTCCTGCTCCCCCTAACTTCAGTTCAGCTGTTCAGTTTAACAAGCTTCCTTGTGTGAATCTCTGTATCAATCGTTTGCTGCGAGCAGAGAGAGAAAAAGACTCCACTCTTTCCATCAAAGAGATGGTAACCCAGTTGGGAATACAGAAAGGAACCAAATGTACACAGCTTGCTTTGTTCCATAGAGTAGTGGGAGCAGAGGGATGTAGTGCTGGGTTACCGGCATGTGATTCATTTGAGGGGTAGAGCGCAGAAAGACCCACTGAGGCTTTGAAGAGGTCTATGAATGATGGTTTGAAAAGTTGCTCCAAAATTTTCAAGGAATACCAGAGGAGAAACGACATTTTGGGCATACATCCGAACATGCACAAATCCACAGGTAGGGCTGAAATTGCTGGCAACCATTAGAGAAGACTCAGTCAGAAAATGGTCAGGATTCCTTAACGCAGAATTGGATTCTATACTGCAGGCAATCGGGGAGCCCTGAAAGGCTTTTCCAGCAGGGAATGAACAAGGTCAGAGGTGCTGTCTCCCTGGGATGGTTGACACGAAATTGCCCTGGTGAGAGCATTGCAGTGTTACCATTATACACAAGGGGTGAGTATCAATAAACCCAGGACAGCACATGTCTCTGTAGGAGCACCTTTGTCGACTGCTCAAAATAAATAGCACTTTGTCCCCTGTCCATTCTGTCCACACTGTCCATTCTCCCAGAAAATTCAAAGAAACTTGGCGGGGGGGGGTGTCTCTTTAATCTTTTCCCAGTAGCTCTCTCGGAGATGGGGTGTGAAAAATAACACTTCCACTGGGTGCTCACAAATACTTTCAAGCCCGGTATGTGTGAATTACAATGAAGGAGGGCTTTGATCTCTGTCAATCTCACCCACTCTCTGCCAAGAGGGCAACTGTCCCTGGACCTCCTGAGTTGGCCGAGCTTGGAGGGCCAGATTTGGGGTAAAGACAGCGAGATGCAACATTTCTAAACAATAGGCCTTTTATTATAAAAGGAAAGTCTAGACTATATTAAAAAAAATGCTTAAAAAATGGACATTAAAAACACAGAAGTGAGGACGTTTAACCTGTGAATGTGTGCTCCTTCTGGTCTTTTTGACCACATAAGAAAATCAGCACTAAAGGGAATGCATAATTTGGGGTCCTGACAAATTTCAGTCCTGCTGGAAGAAGCGAGAGGCATGGAAATGTGCACATCCCATGAGAAGACAGCAAGCAGAGTGCGTGGTAATGTTTGGTGATGATTGGTGTGATGTCCAAACTCTGGAAAACTGCTGATGGGCGGAAGACATCTCCCCTGTCACTCCGCGAATCGCATTTCAGGCAGGGAACATGCAGGGGCATTTTACATCATGGCCGAGATGACCTCAGAATCCCCACCAAATCCTGGATTAGCTGACTGTAAAACTCTGTGAAATGACAAGAGCACCAGATTAATCTCAGAGCTTTAGTTCAGGCCCTCTTTGGCTCTTCTGTAGAGAGGAGATACGAATTTAGAACTCGACTGGGCTAAATTAAGAACCCTCCCTCGGCCACTAACTAGTGGAGTGGCTTTCATAAAACTTTTAACTACTGTAAGACTCAGTTTCTTCCTCCGTAAAATTAAATCCCCTCATAAATGTTTGAGAATTTGAAAAGAGAGAGAGAGAGAGAGAGAGAGAGAGAGAGAGAGAGAGAGAGAGAGAAAGCACTGCACCTGTGCAGTAAGCCCTCGGATTACTCATGTTCTCCGTCATCCTTGTCGCCCCCAGGCCCCTAAGCAACGGAGCAGAAAACATCATTCATCTCTGGGGCAGCTGGTGGCATCCATCCTCATGCACACACATTCCCCAGGATGTAGGATGCCCATTGTGCTCACTGTGAGCCTGAATTTCTCACCCTCATCACTGTTATGACCTCTGAGGTATCAAAGGCTAAATGATATGCTCAGTATCGGAGGCTCTTGTAGTAACTGTCAGAATTGTAATTCGCATGTGGGATGGTTAATATTGATAGTCACCTCGACGGGCTCTGGGACCATGCAGGAGATATCCTCTGGGCATGTCTGTAAGGCAGTTGCTAGATTAGGTTAATGGGGGTAGGAAAGCCTGCCGTAAATATGGGTAGCATCATGCCACAGGCTGGATTCCAAGACCATTGTAACGAAGAGAAAGGCGAAAAAGCACCAGCATTCACTGCTCTCTGCTCCCTGACAGCAGATGCGACGTGACCAATTGCCCCATGCCCCTCCTGCAATGCCCTCCCTGCCACGGTGAACTGTACCCTCAAACTGTGAGCCCCAATAAATGTTTATTCCCTTAAGTTCTTTGACAGGTAGGCTTTCAACACAGTGACAAGAAAAGTTCCTGACATGCCATGCTATCAGGTCTCTTCAACACATTCCCTCCCAACAGTCAACCCTTTCTCCCCTGGCCTTCCATAGCTCCTGTCTTTGTCCTCCGTATGGTAGTCATTGCCCAGCATTGCTGTTCTCCTGCAAGCCTTAACCCCATAAAGGGTTGTGAGCTCTTGAGGATAGAGTAATCTCTTAGTCCCTAGCTCCGAATGTAACACACAGAGGGAAAAGCCAATACATACTTTGAGAGGACATTAGAATGTGTTTAGTGTGACTCTTTATAGCTGTTATAGTGACAGAAGAGCAGTTCTTTTCCTCAGAAATATTTTATGTTGATACGGAATTGTTAAAAACAGAAGATCTCCTTCCAACCTAGGTATTCCTAACTAATGAGGAGGCTGGGGAAAAGAAATCCACTCCTCCCCTATGAGCCAGCCCCTCTGATCAAGAAGCTAGTCCCATCATACAGCCAGCACCCTGGACGTGACCCAGAGAAGAGGGTGGAGCTGTCTCCAGCACAGAGGACTAACAAGGGTCCTGGTATGAAGAGTGTGGCCCTTTCTCCCCCGGAACTCCAGAGAATTAAGGTTCTGAATTGTTCAGTCATGTCATCCTAAGCCATCAAGGGCTCATAGGCACCCTGGATAACTTGTTAGGTTTGAGCTGATGACACTAAGGTGTCCGTCCACAGAGCCTCATGTCCAGAGCCACAGTTGTCCGTGAACACTCTGGCGTGTCGTTTCAACACTCTGCCCCTCTCCAGAGCATTGTCCTCTTTTGATCAACACTTAAAACTCTCCCGAATCTAGGCAAGAAGTGGGGTCTTTGTTCTAGTCATCTATTGCCGTAAGCACACATCGCTAAAAGTCAGTGGGTTTTGAAACAGTGTAGCCATTTTCTTGACTCCATGGTATAAGAAGTGGGCAAGGCTTGACTTGGAACAGGTTGGCATGATGGCTCCACTCTAGTGTCCTCCACAATGGTGAAATAGCTAAGTTTGGACTCAGATAGACTGGTATTGAAGACTACCAGTGACCTTCCAGCATGACAGACTTCTACATAAGATGGCTTAACGATCTCAGAGATCATTAAGACTCATGAAATGCAAGCTTACAATGTCTCAGGGTCTTTAATAATATCATTTCAACACACTTCATTGGTCATAAAGCCTACCCGGATTCAGATGATGAATTCAAATTCCAATTCTTGACTGATGGACTGCCAAAAATCCCATAGCCTCCTTTTATCTTCTAGATGAAGAAGCAATCAAGAGAAGGTGGCTGTTTCATCACACACACACACACACACACACACACACACACACACACACACACACACAAATTATTTCTGTCTCCTGCTGGTCTTCTTATATCTCTACCATGGCTCCCAGACCAATCAGTCATCTCTGAGCCAAGCCAAGAGTACCTTCCTTGTGAACCCAAATAATCCAAATATGAAACAGCCTATGGCTTACAATGAGGTCATCCTGACATTAATTTCAGATTTTTTTTACTATCAGGTTAACCTACCTGAATAATGGCTGGTTCTTCGCCTTTCATTCCAATTCTTCCCCCAGTGAATTCTGGGAGTTGTAAAGGAATATTCCCAAGACATAGTTGTCCAATGAGAGATGTTCAGTAGTAGGGCTGCTCAGGTTGTTCATGTACATACTCTGTTTTCATTCCTTCTAACTTCCCTAAAAATGGACATAGTTGTCCAATGTGAGATGTTCAGTAGTAGGGCTGCTCAGGTTGTTCATGCACATACTCTGTTTTCATTCCTTCTAACTTCCCTAAAAATGTATAGGTGATAGATGGATGGCTGGGGGATGGATAAATAGGTAGATAACTCCTCTGTGACACGATTATCTGCATATTGGCTATGATTTTAGAAGAAGAGTCTAGTGAGCCTAGCCAAGAGATCTCCCAACACAATCAGCAGCACATGGACTTTCCTGATACTCATAACCTTTTGCCTCCAAAAGCATTGGCCAAGAACACCATTCTGCAGATACCTGAGCACAATAAAGCTACAGTTAGAGAGTGTTACAGTGTGGACCCAGTACCTCTACCCTTCCCCTCTTTCTTACTTTGCATAGTTATATAGCTAGGGCCTTTCTATCATGAATCCACAGCCAAAGCCATCCTCCTCTGTCTATAGATGACTACCATCTGCTCCTTGAGTCATTAGTGTGATTCTGACAAGATGTGTCATATACCCCAATTTTCTTGAGACTTTGGCTGCCATCTGGAAGGCGCATTGTTTCTGTCTACATGCAGAGTGTGTGTATGTGGCAGATACTATAGGCATAACATTGTATGGAGTCAGGCATATCTGAGTTGAATTGTATTTCTTCGACTTACTAGGCATGCAAACCTCAGAAAGGTTTTTAATCTCTTAGTGTCTATTTCCACAGCCATTAAGTAATGGTAATGGTATCAATAAAGCATGTGAACTGCAGGAATTAGATTAACAAGGACAATTTAATATAGAATGTGCTCTTTAAAAAATGTTTTGTTTTTTTAAAGAAACTACCTTTCATGGGATGACTATGGAGTTGGTGGTTTGATCGTGGTAGTCTTGGTGGTAGTAGATATGCTAATAGGGCGTTGGTGGTGATGCGACTGCAATAGTAGTGATAATATGGTAATGATCTGGTAGTGGTGACGGTAATGGTGATGCTAGTGACAGTGATGGTGCTAGCAATGCTATTGGTGGTAGCAGTGACGGTGGTGGTGATAATGGGGGTAGTGGTATTATCTGATCAATTTACCTACCTATGAACTGAAACCCTGTCATGCCATGAACCTGGTCATGCCCACGACTCTATATCAAGTCGTTCCAACCGCCTCGATTCTATTTACTCTCACGATGCTCCACGTTCTGGCCTTGAATCTTTCTGTCATCCATCCGGTAATTCCTTACCATAGCAGACGTTTGTTGAGTCACTATAATGTAGTACTCATGTGTCAGAGCCTGAGGACATAGCGGTGGAGAAGAGAGTCTTCACCCTACTGGGTTGTATAGCTCACTTCAAGCTCAGCCAATTCTGCTTCCTCTGGCTGAATGCCCAGCATCGGCCTCATCTCAGCTCTCAGAACCTCTCCTGAGTCCCACTCTTAATCCTCTCCCTTGCCCCTCTTCTAACAGCTCCCTCAGAAAAGAGCTCACCAACTCTAGCCCAGACCTCTTAGAGACCGGCATTTATGTGACTCCACTCGTATGGCATAGGTAGAGGACACCTTACCACAGCATGCATCTCCAGACTTAGAAAGCTACGCAAACTATAACAACCATCATGGACTGGGCACCTCCATGCACTTCGGACATTCTTTGATGTACTCCTCCCAGGCAGTATGGGATTGGGGCCTGTGTCTCCATTTTAGAACACTAGGCTCAACTAATGAATAATGTAGACAGGGTTCAGACACAGGTATGACCGGACATGAACAAAGCCACACAGAATGTTAAAGGATAACTTTCCCCCATTTGAGTGTGGATGTTAAGCCTCCTTTGGAGCATTTTCACTGCCTAGGTCTCCCCATAGTGTGCATGTTAACTAACTAATAGGAGTTGAGCTACCTAGAGAATAAAGAAGACATGTAGAATAGTGTCTCTATGGAGACCCCCATGGCAGGCAAAGACCAGCAACCTTCCAAGGCCCATCACAGCCCTGGGGCACAGCTGGGAAGAGGCTTTCTTTCTTTAAGAGTCTCACTGTCCTTGAACTGGTCTGAAGGGGATTCTGTTTCTTGTGACAGTGCTCACTAAGTCAACTGACACCAGACAGGACCCATCTTCTTTTCCTCTTTATTTTCCCAGTGTCTAGCCTCATGGGCAAGGGTACCCAGAGTCGATGGCTTAGGAGTATGCAGCAGCTACCTGTTAATGTTAATGGACTCACTCTTTTTTTTTTTCCCCAGGTTTGTTTGGTAGGACTGAAACGTCCCAGTCTATTCCACATGGAATATGTACCTCTTTCAGCATCATTTGCAAAAGTGTTCTAAAATTGAAAATTGTTGTGGGCTAAAATTGTCTGCCCTCTTCTGCATTTTTATTCAGTCTCAGAATAATGCTGTGATGAGGAACGAACAGATGTTTGAGGCAGGTAGAGCTTGCTTTTACCAACACAGCAAACAGAATCATCAAACCATTTTCATCCATCACAACAAAATCATAGCTTTTCCAGACCCGTGTGGGTAGATCAAGAGGAGGGAAGAGATTCCATTAAGAAGTTTTTGGGACTGACTGAGCAGCCTGTAAAAGCCATCAGCTTATTCTCTCCAAGGAGAAATCACAGGAGAGCCTGGGTTTTGAGGTCAAGGTACCAGCATGTCATTCTTAGCTCTGCTACCTACAAAAGATGACCTAACGTCTCGTAGATGCTGTTTTAACATCTGTAAGAGAGAAATAAGGGGCTAGGGAGATGTCTAAGGGGGTAAACTGCTCCCAATGAGAGGCTGAGTACTTGAGGTCAGATCCCTAAAACCGATGGAAAGTAGCTGGGCATGGGAGTGCACACCAATGCTGTGGGTCAGAGACAGGCAGATCTCTGGGCCTTGCTGGCCAGTCAGTCTAGCTGAAATCATGAGCACTGGTTCAGAGTGACCTTGTCTCAAAATACTGGTGGAGAGTAATGTAAGAAAATACTACCGAGTGTGGTGGTTTGAATAGGAATGTGTTGTGGAATATTATTTTAACTTGGCAAAGATGTGTTACATTTGTTTATGCTGCAGAATATTACTTTAACTGTGTAAAGGTGTGTTATTTTATGCTGCATTTGTTTAATTATGTAAAGATGTGTTGCATTTATTTTTCCTTGACTGCCTAAGGCACTTGATTGGTCTAATAAAAAGATGAATGGCCAATAGAGAGGCAGGAGAAGGATAGGTGTGGCTGGCAGGCAGAAAGAATAAATAGGAGGAGAAATCTAGGCTTGAGAAAAGGAAGGAGAGTAAGAGAGAAGGAAGAGGAAGAGAGAACAAGGGAGACAGCCTGGGCCAGAAGCCAGGAGGATGCCAGACAGGCAGACATCGAGAAGCAGTAGAAGTAAGATTATACAGAAGGAAAGAAAAGTAAAAAGCCCTGAGGCTAAAGGTAGATAAGGAGAAAAAGGTCAATATAAGTTAAAAGAGCTAGCCAGAAATGAGCCCAAGCTAGGCCAAGCATTCAAAACTAATAATAAGTCTCCATGTCATCCTTTGGGAGCCGGTTGGTAGTCGGAAAAGAAAAAACCTGGTACAGGAATGGTCCCCACAGATTTGTGTGTTTGCATGCCTGGCCATAGGGAGTGGCACTATTAGGAGGTGTGGCCTTGTTGACAGAAGTGTGTCACTGTGGGAGTGGGCTTGAGGTCTTATATCCTCAAGCTACGTCCAGTGTGGCATACAGTCTCCTGCTGCCTGTGGTTCAAGATGTAGGACACTCGACTGTTTCTCCAGCACCATGTCTGTCTGTATGCCACTATGTCCCACCATGATGATAATGGACTAAACCTCTGAAACTGTAAGCTAGCCCCAATTAAATGTTTTTCTTTATAAGAATTGCCACAGTCATAGTGTCTCTTTGCAGCAATAGAAACCCTAACTAAGACACCTAACTTACACAATTAAGTGTATACACAACACACACACACAAATACACACACACACACACACACACACACACACACACACACACCACACAACACCACACATGTGCACATGGAAAAAAAGAGAGAGAGAGACAGACAATAATTCTGCTGATCAGTCTAAATAAGAAAACATAAAATATGCACCATAGTGAATACTACATGGTAAGTATTGAGCAATAGCTTTTACTTCTATTAACAAAGAAATAATATGAAAGGCTTATAAATTAATTGATTAAGCCACCATGCAAATGGTTTATTCTCAGCAAAACCAGCATTAAATTAGCCTGGAAGGTCTGAGATAAACTTTATCTTACTGTTACTAGGAAAACTGAGGTCACCTTTTGGGTTATTAGTCTAGTTAATAAAAGCATTTAAAAGCAGACTTAGAAGGAGGCTCAAGGAGGGTTTTATTAGACTTTGAGAGAAGAGGAATGGGACTGGAAAGCTGTAAATCCTGGCCACAGCTGGAAGAGGGAAATGGAAAAGAGGAAGTGAAAAGGTCATGCCTTCTACAGTGGAGGTTGTCAAGCAGCTGTGTGGTGGATGGTGAGGGGGTGGCTTTGGAGAAAGCCCAGAGTGCCAGGTCAAGTGGGGTTAGACATTTGGCCAGTATCTGAAAGAAGTAGAAATAGAAAAAGAAAAGAAAAGAAGGAAGGAAGGGACAGAGGGAGGGAGGGAGAGAGGGAGGGAGGGGAGGGGAGAGGAGAGCAAAGGAGAGCAGAGAAGAGGAGATGAGAGAAGAGGAGAGGAGAGGAGCGGAGGGGAGGGGAGAGGAAAGGAAAGGTTACAGTTTTAGGACTCAGATGAGGAGCAAGGCTCTGCAGTGCTACCCCGTAGAAACACAGTCAGTGTCTGTCCAAGCAAGCAAGAGGCTGCTGGGAAGATAACGGCATTACAACATTAAGGGGATAATTAGTTCCCCCCTCTCTTTAGCGTGTCTTCAGGTGAACCAGCTGTCCCAGAGACTGGGCTCCAAGTGATTGACAGGCACAGCTTGATCAAATTTAAGGAGCCAGCAATATGTAAGGCTTTGAGTAGCTTAGAGTATCAGGGCAGAGGCAGAATTTAGATTCTTTTGATGAGGGTTTGTTTTAAGAGACCTCAGCAGAGCCCAAAAACCTCCACCTTCTGGCAATTTAAATCTTAAGGAGGGGCTTCCCTGGATGCAGTTTTCTGGGACATGGCCTCTAAGGCTGCTAATCTCTGTACCGTTGCTACCACCTAGAAAGACGTAGTTAGGGAAGATAAATGATGTGTTCCTCGAATGTGGTGTACGTGATCAGGCTTTCTCCTCAGCCTGCCCTTCATCCCTAACTGGTCAGACCAATGATGTTTAACCACAACATTACAGATAAGGAAGACAGAGTGACCAGCCCAGCTCACCTCTCCAGTGCACCCAGGAAGGGAAATGGGAAATGTTCTCAGAGAATTCATCAGCTGCTCAGGCTCTGAAACATCAAGAAAAGACACCTTGAAAATTAGATCCCTTCATTCTCTCAAAGGATGCTGGACAGCTCCGTGTGACTGCACCCTGGGGGGTAGGGACCGCTCCTTGCCTGCACCAGCTGAAAGAAAAGGTTGGTGATGGGAAATGAGAAAGGCAGGAGAGGACCATGTGGGGGCAGGGTTCTCCCATGGCATGAATAGCACTTGTTCCTGTCAGCTGGACTTTCAGTCTGTCGTTCAATCATTTATTCTTTCCACAAATACTTGCTGAGTCCTTACTATGGCCAAAGCCTCTGTGACAGGGAATCAAGACACTGACTTTAGCTAAGTAGACTGTACTGGCATCAGAGTGACTAAGAGAGGGGAAGGTTCTTACCAGTCAACTAGTGCATGCAAGACAGTGAGAGCCAAGGGCAGGGAAAATGTGCTCAGAAAAATCAGTCTGGCAGGGATGCATGTGAAACCTAATTTTTCAATTTTCTACATTTCTTTTTGATTGTCTTTCTCTGCAAGACAGAACACAAACGACCCTTTAAAGCGGGGACAATGAAGACTAAGAATGATTTGCAATTCTGTGGCAGAGTCTTTGGCTTTGATTAAGAAAGGAGGTAGAACTGTCCATGTGGGACACTGACCCCAAGGTAGCCAGTTCAGAGAATGTCCGTGTTGAAGGCCAGAATGGCAGGAGAGGGTTCTGGGTCCTGGTCGCTTGTCATGGCTCACCCTTAACTGGAAGATGTACAGGGGGACTTGACTGAAACTGAGTGGAGACACCTGGGCACCTCGTGGTTGGGCCAACTGGACTGATCAGCTCATCCCTAGCACACATGTTAGAGGCTTAGCCCCCAGCTTGGTGCCATCCAGTGGTGGTGGAAATAAAAAGAGGTGGGGTCTGGAAGGAGGCTGTCAGCTCAAAGTGGGTGCGCTCTTAAAGGAAACTGTGGACCTGCTCCTTCTTCACTCTCTTTGCTTCTTGACATAGTGAGGTAAACAGCTTGGTCCATCACACTCGACCCACTATGATGGGCTGCCTGGATACAGGCTGAAAACCGGCAGCATCACCTGATGATGTGCTGAGATGTCTGGATTTTGGAGCCACAAGTAAACCTTTTGTCTTCTTATGTTCATTTCTTTCTGGCAACAGAAAGCTGACCCTGTTGGGACTGCATGGAATCCTACACATTGCAGAGCTACTGGGGGATGGAGACCTGGCTTCTCTTCTGGAAGTTTCCCTGATATTTCCATTGAACGTAAGATGACTCTTAAGAACATAGAAGAAATAGTGCTCCCCCTTAGAGAGTTAGAAACAGAAAGACATAATTGGACCAGGAGAATAAGTCTACGACAGATCCAAGGCAGGACCAAGCCCAGGTTCTGCTTCTTCTCACATCTCAAACCCAATTTGGATGCAAAACAAAATATGAAGATTCAGAATCATAATCAGGTCCACCAAACAGCCAAGGATCTATGAGCCTGGGCTGGATTTTCACAGTCAATAGCAGACAAGCACAATTCACGGGTGTCTGAGACACTACTCGGGCAACAGGAAAGCTGAAGACTATTTCCACAGCAAACCTTCCCCTGACACACAATCACTACCCCAGACCTCAGGTCTCCTATGTCCCTGCAAGGCTGAGCTCTCCTTTGCCGTTACAAACGGCTTTGCAAATTCTTCATGAATATTAGAATTGCTATGAGTGGAGAAATGTTGCTGCCTTCTAATATATACCTGAAGGAAGTACTTTTAAGTTCCTTACTAGCCTAGAATCATGAATCTGAGTTTGGCACCCCTTTTGCAGTCAGTTCCTCATTTTGCTTCTGGGGAAACTGGTATCCAAGGAGAAGAGAAGACTTGTCCAGACTCATGTCCACAGCATTGGTCTATAGCCAGGGTCACTATGACAGCCCTAGGCATGGTGTGTGGCACATGATGTTGGGAGTAGGAAACTCAATCCAGAGTGGCAGGTGCTGGGGCCAGGTACCGAGAGCCGCCCACACACAGCTCCACGGCCATTGCCATGGAGATGGCTGGCTCAGTCTTGTTGGTAAGTCTTCAGGAGGAGTCTGGAAATCAGAGTCTCAAATGAAATCGCTGCCTTTTAGAAAGTTGTTGGTGTAATAATTGAGCTGAGGTTGTCAAACTCTGTTCAGACTAAGAACACATGTAGGACTCCCATCTGTGACCCCAGGAACAGACAACGGGAACACAGCTTAAGTCCCTGTCTGCCACTTTGGACTCTGCTACTTCCCACAGGTGTGGCTGTCTCCTTCCACCCATTTGAGGAAAGCTGGGGACAAGGCTATAACGTGCCTTTCTCCACCAAGGACCACACACACACACACACACACACACACATACACACACACACACATACACACACACACACACTGTCCTCCGTGGGTAATCCAGTTCGGCTCTGCAAGGATCTCCTCAGATGTGCTAGCCAGCTTTCTATGGCTATGAGAAAACACCCGAGGAAATAAGCTGAAAACGTCAAAGGACTTATTTTGGTTAATGACGTCAAAGGTTTTGCTCCATTGTTAGCTGGCCCTGTCACTTTTGGCCTGTGGCAGGGCAGACTAACATAACAGAGAGCATGTGTCAGGCAAAAATCGCTCACTTGGTAGAGGTTGAGAAGCAACGGGATAAAAGAATGAGACAGAGTCCCAGTGTGTCTTTCGATGACGCCCTGGCAGTGACATGGTCCCTTCCACCACCCCCACCTCCTAAAAGACGCACTGTTCCTAATGCTGCCAACAGCTGGGAATCAAGCCACAAACCCCAGGAGAGCATACAAGACCCAAATGATAGCATGAGCTTGACTCTTCTGTCCATTAATACGAGTAACCTTGACAAGACATATACATCAACAAAGTGCTTGTTCACAAGCATGAGGAGCTGATTATGGAGCCCCGGCACCCATGGAAAGAACTTGGGATGGCAGTCCATGTCTGCAGTTCTCTGGAAGCGAAGACCGGAGAATCTCTGGGACTTGCTGGCCAACCATACAAGTGCCTGCGAGCTTCAGGTTCAGAGAGAGAGAGAGAGAGAGAGAGAGAGAGAGAGAGAGAGAGAGAGAGAGAGAGAGAGAGAGAGAGCCTGTCTCAAAAACTAACGTGGAACAATTGAAGAAGACACTTGGCATCAGGCCTGCACATACACCAGACACACACACACACACACACACACACACACACACACACACACACACACACACTCACACAGATATGTGCATGAAAATCATGACAAACTTCAGGGGGCTGATCCCAACATTCATAGTCCAATACAGCTCCAAGGCAGATAGATATTTCCAATGCAGAAACTATAAGATGGAATGAGACCCAACCCAGCTACAAAAACCAGGAGAGTGTGACCCCATACTCTACTGGTGAAAACTAATAAGGCATCTTTGAAGTGATGCTCTAAACAGAAAAGCAGTTAGAACAGGCAATGATGTCCTCATCTGAGTGTTTCTCCTCCTCTGAGAACCTGTCCGAGGCTAGGAAATCCATCCATGTGGGGCATTCCCGAGGCTGACACCAGAGATGTATTTACATGGACAGTTACACTGAGCAAAACCCCCACACCATATTTGAAGAAGCCACAGCAAGCAAGAGGTCTTTATTTCAGAGCCCTGTGGCATTAGATAAAAGGCATTTCAAATGGTTTCACACTCTAGCCTTATGGGGCCTTCACAGTCTTTAGGAGTGTCTCACCTTGCATGAGAGCTTTAGGATGATGGGGGTCAGTGGGGTGCTTTTGAGGCCTTGAGCCCTGACAACAACAATGGTACTCATTCATTCCTTACCCACAACTGTCATCAAAACACAAATGATGCTAGAGACAAAATAGCTCTTTCCTAGATTCCTATGGCTGAAAAATTCTAGCGAAGTCCATGGAAGCGTAACCTTCTTCATTGTTCTGGAGTCCTGAGCCCACTGGCTGAGCTCCCTCTAAAACCATCTAATTCAATTACCCAACCCCGGATGCAGGTAACTGTCAATGGGGAAACCTGAGGCCCCGGTCACAGTAGCACGGTGTGAATCTGAGCTCAGATATTATGCTTCAAATGCACCACACTGTGTCTCCATTTCAGCTGCCTGTCAATCAAATGCCCACCTCCCCCTTAGTTTTCAAGAGCTTCACGTAAGGAAATGCTTTCAATGCTTCCCGTGAGAGCTAATGGCATACATCTTAAAAAACAAAAATTTGCCTATGACGGTCCCAGGCATGATAAATTGCACACCCTTGGCAAAGTATTCAATGCGTGTTCTAATTAATTAGCTGTGTGAAACATAAGGCAGATTGGACCAGAAACAAAGAACGAGACTTCAGAGTTCATGGTAAAGATTCGTGAATTAGCTTCCAAAGAAACGTATTAATTGCCTCTGGTTCCTTGCTCCCTCCCCCTCTACTTCATTCTGCAAATACATTACAAGCCTTTGTGTTCCTCTGGGCTTTTCAGGTTGTCTCTGAAGTTCCTCTCTCTGCAGTAACATGCCTCCTCCCCGGCTGGTTTCTCCCATCTACAGACACAGCCGGCGCTTCCTCCAGGATGTCCAATTCACAGATAATTAGTTCAAACTAAAAACATAATCTGCTCAGGATAATTGACTCTATATGCAGGCAGTGTTTTAAAAAAAGGAGGGGAAAGGCAAAAGTGTCAATTTGGGTTTCACAGATTTCCATATTACAGGATTATTTCTTGGTTCAAATTGAAATCCCCCTTTGCATCTGTTGGGTCATCACTATCCATTCTGATGCTGGAGGAAGAGGCGAAATAATGAACATAGCACTGTACTTTATCAAAGCACAGAATATAAGTGGAATTATTCTAAAATGTTACTCAAACCCAGCAGTCAATAAGGTGGTCGCCATGCAAGCATGAGGACCCGGGCTTGATTTCTGGCACCTACATGAAAAGCTGAGTGCGGTGCCATGTTTGTAATCCCAGCATTGGGGAGGTAGAGAAAGGAGGATTCCTGCGACTCAGTGGTAAGCCAGCCTTGCCTAACCGTGAGTTCCAAGCCAGCTGAGAGACAGTCTCAAAAAACACAAGGTGGAGAGCTCCCAGGGAAGATCTGTCTTGGTCCCTGTCTTAGAATTTCTACTACTGTGAAGAGACACCATGACCACAGCAACTCTTATAAAGGAAAACATTTAATTGGGGCTGGCTTATAGTTTCAGAGTCCATTATTGTCATGGTGAGAAGCATGGCAGCATGCAGGCAGATGTGGTGCCAGAGAAGGAACTGAGAGTTTTATATCTTGGTCCACAGGCAGCAGGAAGTGAACTGTGACACTGGGCATAGCTTGAGCATATGAGACCTCAAAGCCCTCCCCCACAGGGACACACTTCTTCCATCAAGGCCATCCCTCCTCCAACAAGGCCACACCTCCTAATAGTGCCACTCCCTATGGGCCAAGCATTCAAATGTATGAGTCTATGGGGGCCATACCTGTTCAAACCATCACAGTATCTATATACATGCACAAGCATACACATTCACAAACATGCACATACCCACACGCATGTACATACACATAAATATTAATGAGTACCTATTCCCATCACAGGGGGCAATCCAGAACTCTGCAGTCTCTTATCAAGGATACAGAACTAAAAGAAGGGTCAATTGCATTTCTGCCAAGTAGATATTGACAAAAGTTTAACACATCCTCCGTACGGTCATAAATGAAGTATAAATTGGCACAACTTCCTGGAAAGTTCATTGACAGTATGTCGAAAGGACTTAGCCCTGTAAGTTCTCTTCCAGGAGGTTAGCCAGTGGTCCTGTATCAGCCTTGTTTGCATCACTCTGAAAGAATACCCAGTAGACATAACTTGAGGGAAGAAAGGGTTTATTCTGCGTGAACTTCCAGGTCACAGCCCATCATTGAAGGAACTTAGGGCAGGAACTGAAGCAGAAATCATGGAGGAAAGCTGTTTATTGGCTAGCTTACTGGCTCATGTTCAGATGGCTTCCTTATACAGCCCATGTCTACCTGCATAGGGAGTGTGCCACCCACAGGGGGCTGGGCCTTCTTCCTACATCAATTAGCAATCGAGAAAATGCTACCCAGACTGCCCAGAGGCCAATCTGACCTAGATAATTCTTCAGTGGAGAGTCCCTCTCCCCAGGTGATCTGAGGTTATCAAGTTCACAATAAACACTAACCAGGACAATGGAGAAAGGCAGGTTCAGAAGGAGCAGCTCCTTGGCAGAGGGGGTGTGAGGCAGAGGCAGGTGTTCACATGGCAGCACATTAATGGAAGAAACCCACAGCCACGCCCCAGGGGCGGGTACTTCAAGGACATAGGTGGAACAGCTACCCACTTCAGCACACCGTGAAGCAGAGACCACAGCCTGGGTCCGAGGGAGACATAAACTTCCAAGACCACCTCCCAGTGACCTAGCCAGACACCACCTCCTAAGCCCAGACAGTCTTCAAACAGCACTCGCATCATGAGCCTGTGGGCAACATTTCAGACTCAAACCATAACAAGAACCAACAGAGACTTTTCCACAAGGAGGTTTGTCAGTGTTATTTACACAAGTAGGAAACTTGGAGGGAAATGTTCAGCTTAAAAAGAGAAGTTTAAATCAGTTACATTATAACCACAAAGTTAACGAAATATGAAGTTACTTAAAATGGTGTTTAAAATGATAATTAGATGTGGAGAATATGTTCAAATGGAAGGAATCACAACTGGCCTTTTTAATGTAAAAACATCCCCCCCCCATTTATAATAGCAAAAGAAAAAAAAGTACAGCTCTATCTGCTCAGAGCATATTTCTAGTGAATGATTCTCTCAACACATTGCATATTTAAAGTGCTACTTAATTATAATGGATTTAAAAAAATAAGCCTAGTTGCTGGTTACTAAATGGGGAAACTCATTAGATGAGTTTTGTTCATTGTTACTAATAGTTTCAGAGAGACATATCAGCTTTAGAGGCCTTGGTTCTGGGCCAAAGCGAGAAATCAGCTTTGCATTTGACGGATCTTGTTTTAAAACATACAAAGAAAAGCCGCAATAAAGCCAGGATCATAAAAATGTCATTTGCTTAGCCCTCCCTGTTTGCGTCCCGTCCAGCCCTTGCTGGCTGTTAAGGTAACGTTTGGAAAGAACATATTCCCTTCTCTGGTAATCAAAATGCGTCTTCTTCTCCATCTGCCTCATAACAAGAGTCATAATCCTCTTTTTATGATATCACCATAAAAGACATCAATAGAACAAAAAAATACATTGCTCCTGGTAATAATAGCATTTGTTATGGAAATGGTAGGGGTGTTCCCATCTAGGTGCAATCCACTTTAATTAAGTCTTGTCAAAGAATACATTTCAAAACATCTAAATCAGATATTACAGAGCCATGAACTTGCTGTCACAGGGAAAAAAATGCACCTCAGGGATTAAGCCTGGGGCTGAATCAATTTTCTTATTAAGAGCCTGGATGGCTGAAGACATTTGTAATGGAAGCTAAGCCAAGCCTCTGGCCTTAAGTTCAAGCCTGGCAGACTGAGAGATTTTTAGGCTTAAGAGATAGGGACAGATGGGCTATAAGACAGTACCCAGCTTCCCTCAGGCACCTGAGCTCTGTGGTGCCCACAATTCTAAAACACTCCCTTAGGCTTTCTGCATCTATATCTATAACGTACTTGAACCACAGGCAGGGAGACAGAACAGGCATCCCACAGGCTTATCACAGAAACCAGTTTTCAAGAAGGATATAGACATGGGAAAATGTGGCAGTGAGGACATTGGCCAAATGCAGAGGGGGAAACATGGCTTTCTTTTCTAGTGTTGAATGTTTTTAATAATGGCTTCTAGTAAAGCAAGGAAACATAGATGGCATAATATAAAAAGAGGGTGGGGCAAAACACCGAACTGCCTACAGTGTTTCTTCCATTATACGCTCAAAATGAGATTTCTTTTTTAATGGCCACAAAGACAGTGCCAAAGCGTTTAGAGTTGGCACGGGTTTGATGAATAGTGTGAGTTTTTGCCTCTTAACTTTTCGATATAGTCATAACTTCCTATAATGGACATATTGAAGAGATGGTAAATGGGGAAACAAGGCTGCATTGTGTTTTAAAGAGTCAGTTAGATGCTCTTGAGAAAGCATAGTAATAAATGTGGGCTTAGAAAATGCTTTGGTTGAGGGCAACTAACCAGGCTTGTGTCTATACTGACCTGTTGGGTTGTAAACCAAGGCACACAGCAAAGGCAGGTTGTATGAAGGTGTTTCCTTTGGACTGAATCATTCCCTCCTCGGGGGAGGCTCCTTGAGATCAGGAAGTAAATGAAAATTTCATTGTTCAGGAAAGAAGGCACATAGGTCTCGGGAAGGTCCAGAAAGTTAGGAGATTCGTAGGGTCCACCGCCACAAGGTTATACAAGCAGAAACAATTGCCCAAGAGGACAAGAGTGGGTATGTTTGAGTTGTCATCTCCTGGCCCAACTCTAGCTTGGATCAGGGATGGTAGTCTGCCACCTTCTTCTCCAGATGTCTGGGCATGGCCTCTAAAGAGCTGCATCATGGCTGGTGCATGCGGTGGTAAGCTTTATTCTCTACTTTCCATGACTTTCTCTGACTTCACCCATACCACCCTCTCACTGCCACTCCCAACAGTGAGCCTGAGTCATCCAATCGGTGGTTTCTAGGCCCCGACACCATCCCTGAGCTCCCGTTGAAAGCCTGGGCAAGTCTAGTCAGTGGTGGGTTTTTCTGGGTGGCTTCTGCTCTCAGACCAGAGGGCAATCAGAGAGAATGCACTGTTTGTCCGTGAAGCCCTCCACAAAAATGCTCACATCTGTCCTAGAGGAAGAATGAAGAATGACCACTGGCTTAACTGCTCCAAAGTTGTTCTCATCCTGGAGCCAGCCCACTCCATGGGGAACACATTGTCACCTCCCTCTGGGGATATCTCAGTTTGGGCTTGAGCTCCAGGCAGGCTGTCAAGAGGCCAGTCAACACAGGTTAACTCAGTTCTCAGTTCTGCCAACCCTGCTATTGGATGACTTTTACCAGGGGGAGACATGAACCAGCATATATTTACCCCAGATGGGGTACTGACACCAGACCAAAGAAATAATTCTGCACATGTCTAACTTAGTGAACTTACAGGAAATGTGGGTGAAAGGCTACTTAAAGAAGTATAAGTAACTCAAAGACAGCTGTTTAACCAAAAAGGACACTCCAGCTTAAGTGACCACTCCGGAAAGCTGCATTCTTGGAGATCCATGCATGACTTGCAGTCTCCTCTCTCTGGGGATTTTGACCACTTACATCACCCTAAGGAGGGACCCTGTGAATCATTTGAGTTTCAGACACTCTCTGAGACCTGTAAGTTTCAATTACTTTCTGGACCTTATAAATTTCATTTATTTCCTGAGTCCTAGGAACCTCCCTCCAGGAAGGAATCTGTCAGTCCTGAGGAAACAGCTCCATAATGCCTGTCTCTGCTGCTTTAGTTTACACCCAACAGCTCAACCCAGACAGAAGCCAGACCGGTTGCCCTTAACCTAAGCACTTTCAAACCCCATATTCATTTCTGTGCTTGCTTGGGACCAACTGACTGGCTCTTTAAAGAAAGATGCAACATTGCTTCCCCATTTACCAACCGTTTAAGTGAAGACAAAGACAAATTAGGTAATTATCTGTCCCTCCTGCTGTGACTCAAGGCTACAGGTGACATCTGGACCCAACCTCTGGGGCTTATAATGCCATTGTCAATGGGTCTCAATGAAGCCATTCTGGGAACCAAAGAGAAGGTCTCTACAAAATAAATAAAAAACCAGGAAGCACAGCACAATCTTTGATGTTGCTAGATGCTAGAAGCAGTCCTGGAATACACATGCCTATCCTCTCCTAGGCCATCACAGGTTACACAGGCAAATGCCACCTTGATTCTGTAGTCTCTAGCATTTGAGTCTAGAGGTCCCTGAGTCACCACAGACAGGATGGTGCCAGAGCACTAGGCACTCATGACACCTGGAGCAGGTGACAGAGTTGGAAGTTTCCAGAAAGGTAACATTTCAGTCTCACTCCCACTCTCTGGCTCTCATAACCGATCAGTCACATTGCCTCTGATGAGATGTGATGTGTTGTTAGTAACCTGCTTAGTGTCTGCCACCATCCTAACACAGGTGACGATAAATATGTTATCAAGAATGACAGCTGTAAGGCCTGAAGCAAAACTGTGGGTGTAAACACACCCCCCCCCAAGGAGGGGTCCTGGGAAACACCACAGGGGGAGTGGCGGTGGCCACAGGAAGAGAAGGGAGTGAGGAGCAAGATGGTGGGTGAAGTTTAATCCCCAGGCCTCTCTGAAAGCCAGAGAAGAGTTAGGACCTCTGTGCTGAGCAAAGTATTCACTTAACATCTCCTGCCAGACACTGGCTGAGAGTTTGGGGTGGGGATGGTTAGATCGCTGGCACTCCCGGAATCCCTGAGGATGTTCCCACAAGAGGGCAGCTGCTAGACAGGAAGTAAGAGAAGACTGCACACAACTCAGGTCAACCCTTATGTGATGGGCTTGACTTAAACCTCCAGCCTCTGGGGAGGCTTACGGGGGGTTCTAGCCAAGCTTTTAAAATCGGAAAGAATAAATAGTGGTGCTGCTATTTAATTGGGATCAACAAACTTTTTCTATATAAGACCAGTGTCTTGCGGGGAGAGGGAATTGGCCTCAAATGTGCTGCAGTTACTGGAGAGCTCAGATTGAAGCTACCACACCCAGTTAAGGACCAATGTCTTAATCCATTGGGGGTGCTCTAAACGAAATATCATAAACCAGGTTTGCATATAAACAAAAGAAATGTGTTGTTTAGGATTTTGAAGGGAAGGCTGTAGATATGGCTCAGCCGTTTAAGGCTAGGCTCACAACCAAAAATATTTTGGAGGGAGCTAGTATGGTCAAATTATGGCAAAGACTGTCTTTCAGGTTTCAGACAGCTGTCTTCGTCATGGTGTCTCCACAGGCCAATAAAAGAATGTCTCCCTAGGACCTTTTATGAGGATACTAGCCATTCATAAAAGCACTGGTTCACAACCCAGTTTCCTTCCATGGTCCCACCTCCCAACGCTATTACCTTAGGTTTTAGAAATGTAACATGTGAACTTGAGGGGAACACAAATATTCAGTCCACTGCAGCTACCTAGTAGCATTTTAGGCTCTGCAGACCATAGGAAAAATCACAACCACTCTGGGGTTTGTTTGTTTGTTTGTTTGTTTGTTTTTTGAGACAGGATTTCGCTGTGTAGCCCTAGCTGTCCTAGAACTCACTCTGTAGACCATGCTGGCCTTGAACTCACAGAGATCTGCCTGCCTACAACTCCCAAGAGCTGGGATTAGAGGTGTGCACCATTACCGCCCTCTAGGCTACAACTACTCCGCTTTTGTATGCAAGTAGCCACAGACAACATTGGCAAATGAGCACACAATGTTCCAATAAAGCTTTATTTACAAATCAAGGAGCAGCCCTGAAGGTCACAGTTTCTGACTCTTGCAAAACAATAATGATGAGTTAAAAATCACAGACCCCGTGAGGTGTTTCGCGAATGTTTCCTGACTTACTCTCTAGAGGGAGGTATTGCTCCTCTTACTACACAAGAATGAGTTAACGCTGTCAGGCTGGGTCACAAGTCCAAAGGCGTCCCTCCGGTTATGGTAAACAGCCAGGATATACACTGGGATCCAGATGACACCAAACAAGGTGTTCTCTACAACAGCCAAATGTTGCCAGAATAACAGAGAGTTTTGAAACTGTAGCTGAGTGTGGTGACTTACACTCATAACCGCAACACTCAGGGACCTAAGACGGAAAGAAGTATCACACTGCAAGTTCAACATCACCCTGGACCATATAGTGCGTTCAAGGCTAGCCTGGGTTGTGTAGTGAGGTGCTATCTCAAACAATGAAAAAGAAAAAAAGATTTTCTAAAAGGACAGGAACCCTTTGTTAAGTGAAAATCCGAGATGTATTGTATAAATAAATATGATCTTGGGTATATTTTGTAATGTCTAAAATGTTTGGAGGTGATATCAAGGTTTTAGATGATAATTTCTGAGAGCTGTACTTTCCATAATCATATTTTTCTTAATTTTCCATATATTTATAATAAACATGTAACTTTCATGAACGTAACTTAACTATATTTTTTAAAAATCACAGGGCTCGAGGGGAGCATTCATCCTAAGACAATCAAAAAAGTAAATAAGCAAGACTTTGATATCTCTTAGACATTAAAAAATATAGTTAGGTCATATTACTTACATAATGTATTTTAGCTTTTCACTTGATGAAAATACCCGGAAGATGTCATTCCTATTGATATTTACGTAACATGTGTCTCTGACATTGTGTGGCACACATTGCTGTGATTGACCCTGATATGATGATGTCACATTGGTGAAGACAATCTCAGTAACTCACTCTGCGATAATAAGGGCTTTACAAGAACACTACAGAAACATAACCTTTAGAATCTGACAAAGATTCCAGAGTAATGCTGAGAAAGCATCACACATAAAATCCATTCAGAGTGTCGCTTGGAGTCGTGCTGTTATAACACTGACAAAAAATAAGCCAGAGGTGCATGTGCCCCGTAGTGCCAATGACAGGATGGTTCATAGTGGAAACAATGAAATTTGAATGGGAGGATTTGCACAAAAAATTCAGAATGATTCAAAATGACAGTGACATACTGCGGCAACATGCAATGTACTTGAAATGGTCACTGTGCTTGAAGCTTGGTTATGTATTTCTCTCTTCCAAAGAGACAGGGCATCAAATCTGGGGCCCTTTTCTGTGATGACAAATAGCTTTCCCTATGTTCCAGAAATATATATATATATATATATATATATATATATATATATGTATGTATATATGTATATATCACATTTAATCTGACCCTTCAAGGTTAAGAGTGAAAAGGTAACCGCCTCTCTGGACACATCTGTGTGCTCAAGAGCACTTTCAAAACCATTCCTGTCACTATGGGATGCTTCTGGCCAACACAGTTAGTGCACACAGCAGTATTCACACATGCACACTTAAACCGAGGTCTCCAGCACGCTTAAAAATCTTCCAGTGACGTTTCAATGGGTTAGGGACACATTTGTTTAAAGACGTAGAAATGAAATATCTTCCAATTAGTTTGCAAGAATAACTGTCTGACACTGGGAAGATGGAAATTTACTAGCCCAATTTCAACAGAGGCCGTTGCATAATTGGGGGAAGGCACTGAAAAATGAGAATCATGACTGAGTAAATACAGCCACCGATATCCTTCCCCGACTGGGATCAGCATCTCTTTGTAAGAAATCCTTTTTAACCCTGACAGCCATTAAAACTAAAAATATTTTTTAAAACTAAACTTAGAACTTCAATACCTCATTGTATCAAGCGTTAAAATTTCATAAATAATGAAGCATATTCTATCTTAATACTTACCTACACTATTACCAATAACTCCAGTATTAGCAAAGAAAGTGCCACAGAAAAATATTTTTTAACTCAGGCAATTTAGAGTACCATCAGTATTATTTTTAAATTGAACTTTTTTTTTTTTCCCGAGACGGTTTCTCTGTGTAGCTTTGCGCCTCTCCTAGAACTCACTTGGTAGCCCAGGCTGGCCTCGAACTCACAGAGATCCGCCTGACTCTGCCTCCCGAGTGCTGGGATTAAAGGCGTGCGCCACCACCGCCCGGCCTAAATTGAACTTTTAAAGTTCTATATTTGTACATATAAAAAAACACATGTATATTGCATCGATATTTTACACATCACAATATATAAGTTTAGCACATTAATATATGTAAATTAAGAAATTTATATAAGGACTGAGGAT
This sequence comes from Peromyscus californicus insignis, assembly GCF_007827085.1. Classification (NCBI taxonomy): domain Eukaryota; kingdom Metazoa; phylum Chordata; class Mammalia; order Rodentia; family Cricetidae; genus Peromyscus; species Peromyscus californicus. Next base: position 10,251,554 of record NW_026294492.1, read on the forward strand.
GTGGTTCAGTTGGTAGACTACTTGCCTAGCATGCCGAAAAACCTGGATTTGATCACCAACACCCTATAAACAGAGCGTGGTGGCACATTCCAGCAATGTCATATGCCCTTGCTCTTAAATGTCTCTCTGCACTTTAAACCTTGCTGTTTCTGGGTCTAGAACCTGTTTCTGGCACCTGCTCATGTGTTAAGCCTTCCTGTTTCCTTTCAGAAAAATCCCCAAAGGCTTTACCAGTGTCTCTCCAGAGATGCCTCAGACAGAAAAACATCTCAATAAATATTTTTAGATTACATTGTTATGTAATGTTTTTATATCCCGGGGGGGGGGGCTGTCGTTTTGCACCTGAGAACTTCACCCCAGAGTTTAATGTAAGAGGCTGGCACTTCTCCCAAGACTGGAGCAGAGGGGCTAATCTGAATTTACAGCAGGGCTGTCAGCGCCACGCTCTGCAAAGCTGGTTGGCGTCCCATAATCAAAATTCAAACTAGCTTCTCCAATGACTATTTAAGCCTGCTATTACTAAACCGACCATTAACTACAGACCTGTTTTTTTTTTTTTAAGAAGACGTGATATTAGAAAGGAGTGGGTAGAGCTAGGAAAGAAGTGGGGTGGTCAATATGATCAAAATATATCATATCATATGAAATTCTCAAAGAATTTTTAAAAATACTATATTAAAATAGTTTATGCTGTTTCATATTTCCTACCTCTCCTACTGATACCTATTTTTATTTATTTTTTGAGAATACCATATATCAATACTGTATTTACATCAACCATCACTACCTCTCCTCCTCCAACTTTTTCTCTGCCCGTCTTGATTCCTCAAATACATGGCCTCTTATTCTTTAATTATATATACATGTACAGACAGACAGACACACACATGCCCGCACAAACATACACATATATGTATATATACACATAAATATGTATATATACACACACACACACACATATATATATATATATACATATACACACATATATATGGAACCTGCTAAGTTCATTTTGTATTGTTCATATGTCTTTAAAGCTGACCTCTTAGGATAACCTCAGGGGCCTTAGCCCTGGAGAAGACTGACTCTTCCTCTTTCAGCAACCATACATTGCTTGTAACTCTCCATCTAGGGGTGGAGCCCTGAGAGAATCCCTCTGTATATGTTTGTATGTCAACTAGTGTTACCATTTTCCAGATCTTGTTTAGACAACTATATTGTTGAAATATCCTGAGAACACTTCCTTTTCATATACTGAAGACACAATCTCCCAGCAGACATCCTGATCCCCACTGGTTATGTCTGAGGAACAGACTTTTGGACATAATATGCGATTGAAATTATGCACTCATTTGAGAACCACCTTTGATATTTGCACTCAGTCTCCTGGGCCCAACATTCAGAAAAGAATGATGTAATGAGTTCCCAGGAGCACTGTGTATAGAGGGTTGCTTTTCTGTTACAGTGTCTATTAGAGTGAGGATACCATACCATAGAGAAACTGTTTGTATATTAGCTATGTCACCCTATGCACTTACGATTCCTCCCGGTTTACCAACATTACAAGCCACAGAATTTCCTCCAAACCACCGAAGTCATTGCTCGAAAGGGTTAACTGTTCAGGACGAAGGACAAAGCTCACAGTAGGCCTGAAAATGCAAGTCAGGGTCCAGTTTAATTAAAATATTTCACAATTCCATGCCTTGTAGATTCAAACATTAAACAGCACAACACGAGCCTCTCGAAGCATCCTGAATAGGGATGGAATCAGGATACAGCACACAGGTACAGTGTCAAATGGCTATGACCATCAGCCTGGTCCAGAGACTGGTCCTCTGCTCATCATCCAAGATCTTTGGAAATTTGTCTGTCATACCCAATCATGCACACAGACAAGCTAAGACGTGTTTGCAACACAGGATTGAAAATAGTACAGATATTATGATTCTCTTTTGCCCTGGGCTACATCTGTCCAAATTGAATTTCCTTAAACAACAGGATAGCTATTACAATGCACCCTCTCAGCACTGTGCCATAATGAGATGGCTTTGGGTACTGCTAAAAGTTAAATCAGTCGATAAATGAAATATTAAAATCACTAGAGAAGTGACCCACTGTACAAAATATCAACACTGTAAGCTCTAAATCAAACACTGAACATGAATTTAGTCAAAGCCATTAAAACAAGATGCAGGGGAGCTCTGCCCTGAACTCTGGAACAAAGCTGGGGAAGTGCTTTCTGGAAGCTCCGTCTGCCCTCTCATTAGAGCTGTGTCATGAGATCCACACGGAGAGCTGTCTCCAGCTGTGGGCACTGGAGAGACCTCTTGGGGAATCCTGAGAACTGAGTGACCAGGGTTTCAACTATCAATCATTCCATTTCCTGTTAAATAAACCATGATGTCTTTGAGAAGACAGATTGCAATCAATCCATGTTGTTTGTCCAACATATTCTCTCTCTCTCTCTCTCTCTCTCTCTCTCTCTCTCTCTCTCTCTCTCTCTCTCTCACTGTTGTATTCCACTAGTCTTACCTGCTTACTTGTCAACATGGTGTGTCCTTCAATGTGAATTCAAACTGCATTCCCTCCGAGAATATCCTTAGATGACTATGCCAGGACCATCTCTCTTCACAGTTGGTCCTTATTCCCATGACTCGTGGTATGTGCATCTGATGGACCTCCCTCCCTAGTCTGACTTAAATTACAGTAGGTTGTGTAGACACTATCATGTCCTAGTTTAGATTTTCCTAGAACCATATCCTGGGACAGTGATTCACGAGAATGAAGGTCAGAAATGCAGGCTAGTGACATCAAGGATTAATTCAGTGACAATACTTGATTCCAGAATCACACTTTGAGAAATGACTTCAAACATACCTTCAGAACCACATGTATAATGTACAGAGGAGCTTAGGGGTATATACCAATCCCCCAAATGTGTACTTGAGCCGGATATGAGGGTGCACACCTATAATCCCAGAACTCTGGAATATGAGGCAAGAAGACTATAAGTCCAATGCAAGCACAGGTGCTTAGCAGGCCTCATTGTCTCCACATATTTCAGTGGATCTCTGAACTCACAGGCAGCTGTACTTGGACACCAGGATTTTAGGAGGTCATGGAGTTAAATGAAGATGATATGTTCATCTTTGTGAAACGGTGGCCACATAAGAGTAATAAAGGTGTGCACACATACTCGATGGAAAGGCTGTGTGGGGACCGATGAAGAGGACAACTGTAAGCCAGACAGAGTGCCCTCACAGAAGCACCCATGCTAGTGCCCTGGTTTCCCAGATTCCAAAACCATGAGACATTATTACCACGTACATTGAAGCCCTTAGTCCCCTAGTGCTCTTCCTTATGGCAGCCCAAGCTGACAAGGGAAAGTCAGCAGCTATTCAAAGTTGAAAGCTGGCTGGAGTATAACAGGAAAGTCAGAGGAGTATGAGGGAAACACTTAGAAAACCAGACTTGACTCAGTCACAAGCTTTGAAGCTCAGGTATCAATAGGAGAGAGAGACAAGGTGATGTGCATCACCCCCACAGAACGACCCAATGAGAAAGGGAAGCAATGTTTATTGGGAGCTTACTCTGTGTCACGCTTTACCAGAAGTCTTAAATGTTTACTATTTTTATCATGTTGTGTGTACATGCTTGCTTGCCTGCATGTGCATCATATGTGTTCAGGTGCCTATGGAGGCCGAAAAAGGATGTTAGATCCCCTGAAACTGGAGCTACAAAGAGATGTGAGCTGCCAGATATGCGTGATGAGAACTGAACCTGGGTCCTCCACAAGAACAGCAAGTGCTCTTGATCATTGGGCCATCTCTTCAGTCCCATGCCAGATGTTTTTAAATCAACTTTATCAAGGTATCATTTACACACAGTAAAATACACACATGGGTATTGCACTATCTATAAATTCCGACCATCAGGCAATCCCAGGAAACCAGAAGCACAATCAAGAGGCGAAAACAGTTCAGTCACTCCAAGATTATTTTGAGGGCGAGGGAGATAGATAGCTCAGCAAGTAGACTGCCTCCTGTTCAAGCATGGGGTCTGAGGCCTAATCCCCAAATCCTCCATGAAAGTCAGAGGGTAGCACATTCCTGTAACTCCGGTGCTGGGGAGACAAAGGCGGGGAGACAGCTGAAGCTCATTGGCTAGACAGCCTAGTCAAACTGATGAACTTCAGGTTCGAGAGATTCTGTTTCAAATAAAAGTTAATGATGCTCTCTCTCTCTCTCTCTCTCTCTCTCTCTCTCTCTCTCTCTCTCTCTCTCTCTCTCTCTCACACACACACACACACACACACACACACACACACACACACACACACACACACACAGAGTCCTTTGGACCCTTTCCTAATGAGCTCTCTTGTCTGGATCCAAGTCATCCAAGTCATATTTATGAATTAGATGTGTCTTTCCTAGAATGTCTATGAAATCACAGAACAGACAAATAATTGTTTTCTGTGTTTGTCTTCTTGCTCTCAGCACAACACTTTTGTTTATATTTATTACAGTTTTATTAATTTAATGAGTGTGTGTGTGTGTGTGTGTGTGTGTGTGTGTGTGTGTGTGTGTGTGTACAGGTGCATATGCATCACAGTGTACATGAGAATAACTTGTACAGGTCACAATATACAGGTCAGAGAATAACTTGCAGGATTCTAGTCATGCTTTCCACCACATAGGACCAGGGGATCATACTCAAGTTTTCAGTCTGGGCAGCAAGTGCCACTGAGCCATCTTGCTGTTGGCCATATTGCTACATGTGTCAGAAGTCAATTTTCTTCATCACCGAAAAGCTGCATTGACTGGATGTGGAAGTGCTACCAACATGCAATGGAAGTTACTTCCATATGAACACATGCTAAGCTGGAAATCAAGTAAATAGGAGATCACTATCATAATGTATATGCATAATCTATCAAACATCGGAACTGAACAACACAAAACATTATAGGATTTATCTGTATGACTGTGTGGCTGATTGAGAACTATGGTTTGCAGACATAGTATGGTGTTACACGTGACCAGGACAAAAAAATCATCAAAATTTAAAGTATGGATTCTAACAAAAGTATATCACTTTTGTACCATTATAAATGTAAAATATTCATTGTTGGACTATCATAAGTTTGGGATCACCAGTGCCACAATTTGTTTATTCATTGACCTGTTGATGGATTCTGGGCATGCTCCAAGTTGGTGTTGTTATCATTTAAAGCGGCTTTTATCATTTATACGTAAGCTTTTTGTAGATATGTTTGTATTCCTCTAGAATATCTTCCAAGAAGTAGAATCATGGATCATATGACATGTGCATGTTTAATTTGATGTGAAACTTTGGGATAGACATTTTTTATTTTTTAATCAATTAAATTTGTTTACTGTGTGTTTGTTATGTGCGTGCTAGCGCACACACCCATACAAATGTATAGGCCAAAGAAGGACAGAATGTGTCCTGTTCCATCCCCTCTTACCTCATTCCCTTGAGACAAGATCTCTCACTGAGCCTGGAGCAGAGTCAACAGTGAACAAGCCCCAGGAATTTCCCTCTCTTTTCCTACATCCAACAATGTTGGTGTTATAGGTGAACATGCACAGTCACACCTGACTTTTTTTACATGGGGGCTGAAGATTTTAACTGAGGTATTTGTGAATTCTTACCCACTGAGCCATTGCCTCTGACCGTGCCACACATTTTTAATTTACTTTATTCAATTCTATTGACTATTCAACAACAGAGAATTATCGTTACTGTTACTTTTTGGCTATCGTGAGATTCATAGAGGGAGCTAACTTGTTTACCTACATGTAGCAGCAAGAAGGTCATCCTATGGACACACAAGTTTCCCCAGCCTAATGCAAAGAAGACTTGATGATGAACCCAAGAAAACGTGGAGTTCCTTCTAGACTTCTAGTCTTTACAATTACCTAGTTCTGGAAAGGCTGATGACTAAACAGAAAGATGGAACCCTAGAGACAGGGGAATGCTGACTTACAGAGGCCTTCCTTGGACCAAGACCGGGAGCTATAGGTCATGGGGCAATTAATGAGGCAATTCCCTGGAGTTTACCTGATAACCAAAGGGGTTTATGTGGGGATAACTTACAACAAACAAAAGGGTCGCGGGGTCTAGGAGGGATGAGGTGCAGTCCAACATGGTTCTCTGGAGAACTCTGCCTTGGTTCACAGTACCACCATCCAACATCCATGAGGTAGCCAAGAGCGTGAGGACATACGCATTCCAGGTCTTACGTGGTCCCCTTGGCCACGCCCCGGGGGGAGCAGGTACCTAGCAGGTTACCTGCTGCCTGCTAGGGGTGGTACTTCAGGGGTAAAGCACAGACAACCACCCCTACATATAGGTATTTACTAGAGAAGCTATTGAAAGGGAAGCGCTTATACCCACTAGTGTGGAGTACGTGCCTTTGGAAGCTATAATCAGTTGCCTTCTGTCAAGCTGAAAATGCAGTCAGTTCATAATGAACACAAAGAAGAGAGCCACGTCTTTCCATCACTGTCTGAGGAGAGCTTTAGGTCTTAGCATCCAGGCATTCAGGTGCGTTTAGGATCTCACATTAAAATCAACCCTAATGCTGACCAAGGCAATCCAATCAATTAAAATGTGGTAAATACCACTCCACACGGACTCCAGAACTCACAAACTAGAGAATCAATTCACTGGAACAAGAAAATAAAGGAACTGTAGGGGTTGAGGTCAAATCTTTAGCAGAATTCTAAAGGGAAGAATTGGCCTGCAGAGCAAATCTTTTAGTACTTACGATGCAAACTCTGGCTAATGTCCAGAAATGAAGGCCATTAAAACCACATTAGGAAGGCTGTGTTTACATTTCTATAGTCCATCAGATGCCTCTACTCATACCAAGCGGGGTCTCCCTCTGTAGATCATGGTCTTTAGGACCTGTCAATAAGAAGTGCACTTGATTTTCACTGAGCTGCAATTCTGGAAACAAGCAGAATATTCCTCAAGTTCGTGGCCAGCATGTAGGACAAAACTCACCAGGGACACAACAGTGAGCAGAAGTGATTCACTTTAATCCCTGATTCATTCCTCTGATGGTCACCTGATTCTCTAGTAGAGACTGAGAGTGGTCTGTGAAGGCATCTGAGGGGAGCCATTAACCTCTTCCTCCTGACAAGGGCAGTGGGTCCCAAGACTCCCCTTCTTGTAGCTCATTGCAACGTATGTTTGTTTGATGCAGTTTTCTGCACTGTGTGGTGCAGAGAGATGACCACCTTTATTTAAAGCACGATGATAAGCACCTGAAGAATATCCGAACAGGTTAGAACTGGTTCCCTTCAAGAGGAACAGAGTTTCGAACTAGTAATACTGAACCAAACCTGTTTTACAGTAATACTGAAATGATGAGTTTTGCAAAAGGAAACAGCCTAGACAGAGGCTCAATATATTTCCACAAAGATAAGGTTTAAAGAAGCAGGGCAAGGAAAAGGCAACTGGGTGTATGTAGTCAAAAGTTTTCTCCAGTTACTGCAGGTGTAGAATAAAGTACAGAACCTGCTGGTCTGCACATGTATAATCTAACCAAATAGTTCTGTGTAGCAAGCTTGTTCAAGAGAGCCCTGAGGGTGTCATTAGGGCATTATGATGTCAAAAAAGACTCAAGGATCATTAATGCCAGCCCAAACAAAAAGATTCTCATTTCAAAAAAAGTTGAACTATATCACAGAAGCTTCTATGTCTCTAAGAAAGCACTAGACATCTGCCCTCCCCCCGATCGTGCCTCACAAGCTAAGGGGTTACAGCAAAGCTAAGGTGAGCCTCATTACCCATCTAACATTGGTGACTTATTTTTATTTTTTATTTGAAGTAGAATTACATCTCTTCACCCCTCCCTTTCTCACTCTAGCTCCTTCCTGCCAGGTACCCCCTGGAACCCCTCTCATGTCCCCCCACTCTCGTTAATCTCTTTTTCTTTGATTATATTTGTTACATATGTGTGTGCACAAATATATGTAAATAGAACATGTTGAGTTCATTATTGTTGTTTGTGTGTATATAGTTTCAAGGCTGACCACTCTGCATTGGACAACCAATAAGGTGCTCATCCCTAGGAGAGGCTAACTCTCCTTCTCCCAGCAGTCAATAGTTGTCTGTAGTTATTTGTAGGCTGAAGTTTCTCTCTCACCTGCCTATTCCCAAATACCCAGCAGCCACTTTCCAAATAATTGACTTGGAGGCTTAACATTACTTATAAATGCTTGGCCGGTAGCTCAGGCTTATTACTAACTAACTCTTACACTTAAATTAGCCCATAATTCTTGTCAGTGTTTATCCATGTGGCTTGGTACATTTTCTCAGTGCAGCATTCTCATCTTGCTTCTTCTCCATCTGGCTGGCAGCTCCTTGACTCCACACTCCTTCTTCCCAGCATTCTCCTAATCTGGTTGCCCTGCCTATACTTCCTGCCTGGATACTGGCCAATCAGCATTTCAAGTGGCAATTCTTTACAGTGTACAAGAACATTATCCTACAGCACTTATTTGTCTAAGGGTGGGATTCTATGAAATTTCTGCCTTCCATGTTAGCAAACCCACTAATATTGCCATTGTTCCAATGCTGTTTATGCAGCCATTTCTAGGAGAGACTGTTCCATTACAGCCTTCTTGCTATTCTGGCTCTTACTATCTTTCCATGCCCTCTTCTGCAATATTCCCTGAGCCATAGATGCAGGACCTGTGATGCACACGTATCCTATGGGGGCTGTGCTCCCTACGAGTCATTGATTTCTGCATTGTGTCTATTTATGGTTTTTTTTTTTTGCAAATATTTCCATTTGCTGTAAATAGAAGATTCTTTGGTGAGGGGTGATAGCTACACATATAAAGGAAAGGTGAGCCTCATACTAGTCAGTGATTTTTTTTAAATCAACTACAAATAATTAACTAACAGTGAGCAAAACCAGGTGTGGTGGTTTGAATAGGAATAGCTCCCATGAACTCAAGTGTTTGAAAGCTTGGCTATAGGGAGTGGCACTATTAGGAGGTGTGGCTGTGTTCAAGGAAGTGTGTCACTGTGGGGGCAAACTTTGAGGTCTTATAAGTTCAAGCTATGACCAGTGTGGTACACAGTCTCCTTCTGCTGCCTGTGGATCAAGAAGTAGTACTCTCAGCTCCTTCTCCAGCACCATGCCTGCCTGTATGCCTCCATGTTTCCCACCATGATGATAATGGAATGTAAGCCAGGCCCAATTAAATGTTTTCTTTTATAAGAGTTGCCATGGTCATGGTGTTTCTTTACAACAATAGAAACCCCAAGACAACAAGGATATGTGCAAGGTTTATTCAGGTTCCCTGTTTCACTTATATGTGTGTGCAATGCCTGTACTTTAAGCATGGCATGTGTAAAACTATTTTATTTTAAACAATGTCCATTCCTGTTTAGTTGCATCCTTCTGAAATCCATGCTCCCAGTGTCCTGCTGTGTTTCAGAAATATAGTACAAATACTCAGGGAAGGGGCTCCTGGTAGATAAACACTTGATTTCACACCAGAATTGGAGAGATTTGGTATCTCAATCTGTGTCTGCCACTGTAGCCCTTGGGAAAAATAGTTTAATTCCTGAAAACGTAAGGTGTCTATAACCTGGGAAGATTTTTCTTTTAGATTCTTAAATACTTTTGTTTTCTTTTTTATTAAGAAATTTTTTTATTCATTTTACATACCAATCACAGACTCCCTCTCTTCCCTCCTCCCACCCCTTGAGCCCTCCCTCACCTACCCGCTATTTTCTCCCACAGGAAGGTAAGACCTCCCATGGGGAGTCAGCAGAGCCTGGTCCATTTGGTAGAGGCAGGTCAAAGCCCCTCCCCATTGCCTCAAGGCTGTGTTAGGTGTCCCACCCTAAGTAGTGGGCTCAGGGATGAGAACATAAAGGAATGGGATGGTCAAGATGGAACATGGATGGAGTAGGAGAGTAATGAAAGAGATACCATGATAGAGGGAGACATCATGAGGATAGGGAGAAACCAGATGCTAGGGAAGTTCCCAGGAATCCACAAGAATGACCCCAGCTTAGACTACTAGCAATAGTGGGGAGGGTGCCTGAACTGGCCTACCCCAGTAATCAGATCGGTGAATGCCCTAACCTGGGAAGATTTAACTAAGAAGATGCTAAAATGAAAGGTTCTTTGGATACAATGCTTCTGCTTCGTTATTTACATAGATCTACTTCACGTCTGGTGCTGTAGGGCAAGATCATATTACATTAAGTAGAATAAGATGGTAGGTGCTTGATATTTTACTTATAATAATTACCAATGGCACTATCAACCTAGGGTCTCTGTGAATGACCTTTACCATAACCACAGAGGGAACTGTAGCCAAAGCTATTTACCCACCTTACAATCCACTCATGGCTATTGGAGAACCCAGACCTAACCTTCACTCATTTGAGGTGGTTGAAAAGCAAGTCAAGGCCAGGGGAGATGAATCTGTGGGTAAAGGTGCTTGCCGTGATATGAGTTCTACCTCAGGAACCCCTGGGAAGGTGGAAGTGGAGTCCTGTCAAGAGATATGGAGTCTGAGTCCACAGGCAATGCTAGCAGCTACCATTCTTCTCCCTCTGTCCACCTTTATCTATACCTTAGACCACACTGTTTCATTGCCCCATGTATTTCCATAAACCTCAGGAGACCTCCTTTCATGTCTCCATGCTAAGCTGTTGTCCTATTTCCCTATCTGTTGCTGTGATAAGACTCTAACCAAAAGCAACCTAAGGTGGGGGGGGTGTTGGTTTATTTACACTTACACTTCCAGGTCATAAACTGAAAGAAGTTGAGGCAAGAACCCAAACAGAAGCAGAAATCTTGAGGCAGAAACCATGAAGAAATGTCATTTGTGAGTTTACTAACCCAGGTCCATGCTTAGGTAGCCTCTGTACATAACTCAGAACCACCAACACAGGGAATGGTGCTACCCACAGTGGGCTGAACCCTCCTAAGTCAATTAACAACCACGACAAGCACCAACCAATACAAGCCAGTCCCTCAGTTGAGAGTCTCTTCTCAGATGACATTAGGCTGTGTCTAGTTGACACTTAAAGCTAACTAGGGTGCTTATCTCATAAGCAGATCTTTTAACTTTTGTAAAGCTTGTAATTTCTGTGATTGGCAAATGAGCTAAACAGAACTGGATAGCCCCCACCCTGGTGTGCTGCTAGTTGAAGAAAGGCCTCTTTGGAATACACAATTTTTCTAAATTTATTGTTCACAGAACCTCTTTCATGGAAGAACATATCTTTATATAGTCTACAGCTGGTGGCACCAGGGACATGGCCTGGCAACTAAAGCAGTGGGGACAGAGAGGATGACACATACCCTCCTTCCTGCTCCTGTGAGTAGGTCACATGATCAGCCTGTCCAACCTTTGCTCAAGCCCCACTCACACCATCAGGCTACCTTTCTTTACTGGGTTTTGATATTCTGTTATATACTAGAAGATCCTTCCAGCAGCCAGGGTTGGGGCTATGATATGGAAAAGCAGACATTAGAGCTATTATCACACATCCCCTGGTTTATCAGGATCAGGCTTTATTAACAGGAGAAGAGAAACAATGTGTTTTCATCTCATCCTAGCCATTCTCTACTTCCTGCTCCTTTCTTTCAAAAGTCCTTCTCCACTTTGTCACTGGGTAGAGCAAGCTCTAAGAGGCCCTACCCAGTCTCAGAGGCAACTGATCATCATGTCTTCCATTATGGCTGCCCATGTCTGTCACAGTCATTAATCAGGTATTACAGGACAGCAGGCCCTGGCACACATTTGTCAATGATACTCACTGTGGAAACACTTGATAAATTTCTGCATAGGTTAGACAAAGGCATGCAAGATTGATTTTTGACCACTGCCACTATGAAAGGACGTCATTGTGGTGGGTCTCCAAAGATGGTCTCAATGACTTAGCATGCCTTACACTCCTCATGTTTAGACCCTTCCCCCTCCATGTTAGATATGAGATGCTCTTTAACTGGCTTTCACCAGTTTTCTGACCACTCTGATGCAGAAGAAAGTTGAAGAGCATGTGTAGAGAGACCACAGGACACTAACAAGACTTTGCATTCCAATGAGATGCAGTCATTCTAGCCAAGACAGTAGACAGGTGAAGAAGTTGTGTGAGGATCCCAGTTCCCAGATATCACACAATGATGAGCAATCTCCATGTGTGATGTTTAACCTTGACTGTCACCCTGATTGGACTTAGAGCTACCATGGAAACACACCTCTGGATGTGTCTATGACAGTGTCTCATTAGAGGTTTATTGAGGATGGAAAACTAACCTTGAATGGGCAGTACCATCCCGTACCATCCCATGGGCTGAAATCCTAAACTGAATAAAAAGGAGAAATCTAGACAACTATTCACACTCATCTCTTTCTGCTTCCTAACTATAGACATAATGTGACCAACCACATCATGCATCTGAAACCATGCCTTCATCATCATAATGGACTGTACTTTCAAACCCTGAGCCTAAACAAACTGTCCCTTTCTTAAGTCACTTTGGTCAGATATTTTGTCACAGCAGTGAGAGGAGTAAAGAAAACCCCTTCCATATCGCCACATTAGTGGTATGACTGCCATAACCAAATGTCTAAGCAAACAACTTCAAGAAAGGAATTCTTCATTATGGCTCAGCATTCCAGGGACCTCAGTCCATAGTCCTTGATTCTGTTGATTCGGAGCCCATGATGGGTGGAATATCATGGCAGTGGGAATGTGCACAGATATCATTCACTTCATGGAGAACAGGAAGTGGAGAGAAGAAAGGAATAGAGCAGAAATAAGCTTCAAAGGCATGGACCCAGTGACCTACTTCCTCCAGCTGAGGAACAAGTGTCCCACATTTGATCCTGTGAGGGATATTTCATAGCCAAACAAAAATAGTTATCCTGCTTCATTAATGACCCACAAGAATTATGAGTAGCAATAAGCTTACCGTGACCTGCCACTATGCTAGAATGCAGTTTATTAAGAAGTATAAATAATGGCATGATGTGTGGTGCCTGGGGTTTAGAGTGGAATCAAAGGAAAATGAATTGACATATCCTAAGACAATGTGTACTGTCAGCTCAGCATCTAGATAGATAGGACTGTTGTGACAGATGGAGAACCACTCACAGTCACCAAAAGAAACTCCTCTTGGCAAAAAATTCTTGAGAGTCTTTGATGTAGCCTGGGTGCTGAGCTAGAAGAGATAGATAGATAGGTACCCTCTGTTTGGAAGAACTGAGGGGAACCATAGCCAAGCTTAGAGTGGGAGCATCAAAGACTCAAGAATGCTGGGTAGAGAGACTCACAAGCTCTGGAAGTAGGCACAGTAAAGCCAATACACAGGGTCTCTCACAGGGACATTTTCAGAATCAAGCCAAATTCATCCACACCTCTATCCTTATGACTGGTAAGACCAGCATCACACTTAACAGCTTAAGAAGTGGGACCTTGGGTACTAATAAGCCTGGGGTATGTTGCCAAGAAGTGGTTAGGGTACCCACCATCCTTCATACAGAAAGTCCTCAATCATCTTGGAGACTGAAGATGATAACACTGCCTTCCCAGGTATTCGAAGGGGCAGCTACTGATGCTGACATTCCTTCCTGGGATGATTGGTGCTTTCCCACACCCTTCTTCCACCCTGTCTAGATGCTGACTCCACAGTATGCAGACCTCACGCTTTGTCCCTTTGCTCTCATTTCTGAGGGAAGAATTGCAAGGATGAGTGCTTACCTGAAGCCTCTGGTTATAAAGAAAAAGACTTATAATTTAAACCCCCAATTTTCCTTTCTTCTTGTCCCTTTAAGACCAGGTACTCTGCCAATGTGGGAGCCATTCATCAGAAAGGCATGAAGTAAGCAGCTTTGTGCCCAGGAGGGGGGAAAGGGAATCCAGAAAGAATAGTATTTTTAAAAGTGAGTGAAAGTTTGGGCATGAACACAGCCCGCCCAGCAGCAGCCTTTCTCTCTACCACACACTGTGGGGCTGCCAGAGGCACCCTGGGAAAGTATTGTTTCCACACATCAGTCTCAGCGACTGAATGTTTCTTTCTGCATATGACCTTTTTCCACAACAGGATGCCTTTGTCACTCTCTAATGGCCTATTCACAGCTTCCCTCTGCCTCTTTTATTCTTTTTTGGCTGGAGAACATCTATTTTTCCACTCAGCCAATAATTTTGTTCAGTATCTAATTCATCTTCTATCTTGAAGGAAAGCCAAATTGGGGTGCAATATAATTATCTGTCGATTTCCAGGCAGCCCATATGTCCACCAGTGTGAAGGTTCAGTTTTCCTCATGGGCAATTGTGGGTTTTAGTGGAATTACATTTGGGGACAGGGGCCTGGCTTGACATCTCTATATACAAGCTTCCTCTCTCTACTTCTTTCCTCTCTCTACATTGAACTAGCACACTGGGGGCCAAGACCAATGCCACTGCCATGACCGATTGTGTCCACAGGTGGCAGTAGTGAGACAGATCAGCCACCAGTGCTACTCAACTCTCCTTCTGCTGGTGTTATTGGTGGTCCAAGCTTGGGCCAGCTGTTTCCAGGCTCTTGGTCTCTTATTTAAGAATTAAATAAATTAGTTTACATGCTGCAAGGTATCAAGGAAACTGCAGATCGGGAGATAGTGCAGATGGAAAAGGAATACACTGTCAGGACTGACATCAGTCTGCGTAAATGAGGGAAGCAGGGCCCTGGTTATTGTTTGTGGCTTCCATGTATGGGGCTAAAGAGAAGGAGCTTGGTTACTAGGGGCATAGTTTTGAATGGTTCTGTATTTTGACTGACAGGCTTGGGTTAGGCAGGAATTTGCTCACTGAAAATGTCCCTTTCTACAATGTGTGGCGATTTTAATTATATGCATGCCAAACTATGTGTAGGTTAAAGGTGGTAAATACGGGTTTTCCCTAGGAGTTCACTTTGAGGACATCATTTGCCTTATTGTGTGTATACCCTAAACTAGTTCAGGCTGGATTGACCTCTGATCCTCATTGCAGATGTATTAGGGCAACATTTGAGCAGAAATTGTCCAAATCTGATTGATATTAAGGAAAAGAAAAACTGATTCTATTGCTCAGAGTGGGGTCTGCATGTAGGTTATGCAGGAGGGGGTCTTAGATTGCCAACAGGTTGCTAAGTGAATTGCAGAGTCAGATGTATGAGTATTATGCATGCAAGTGAGACTCCTAGGTAGACAAGTGCATTATTAGGAGAGGGACATGTGTACAGCCCAAGCCAAGTGGAGTCCTAGGCTTCAGAGCTAGGACTATGCTCACCTGCCTCTTGCTCGCCTTGGGGAGAAAGAAAGCTGTCATTACGGCTTTGAAAGATGGGCTAAGTGTATGAAGATTCAGCTTGCTCATCAAATTCTAAGACATACTTTTAACAAAGACCAGAAAATAGAAACCAGACAACCCAAAACATAGGTGGGAAAACATTACATATTTATTTTCATTCATCTCTAACTGAAATGTAGCCTTCCCCTCCATTATGAAAGTAAACAGGAAACCGGACTAGTATTAATAATTCTGGGGTTTTTATCACCAACAGACATGTTTACAACATCGTATAGTGGTTGCTGGTGTATAAAAACTATTATTTATGCCCATTAGCACTTCAAGTTTATGGAGGTTATATCTACATCCACATTAGATCTTGTTTTAAATTCATTATCAGAAACCACAGATAGTGTTAGGCCATAAATTGAGGTTTTATAATATATCAACAGAGTAAGACATTATTAATTATGTTTTGTCTTTGTAATTATATACTTTATTTTATGCACTAAGAAACACTACTCTGAGAAGATGTCTCTAGGCTGCATCAGACCACCAGAGGAGCCCACACCAGCATTCTTTATGATCTTTTGCTCTAAAGGAAGTCGGATATTCTTGATACCCCCATTCTGAACAGAAGGTAGAGAACGACAAAGGAGAAGGAACAAGAGGAAAAGTAGAGAAGAGAGAGAGAGAGACCTGCAGTTTCCAAACCTGCTCCAAGAATAACACATGAAATAACACTAAGTCAAACCCAAGTGTCAGCCAAGGATGCTGAAAACAAATCCTAGAACTCTATAACAAAGACACAGCAACACTGAAGAGTGGCCTTGCACTGAAGGACTGAGCATCCTGTGTCGGGCCCAGATATCTGGAGGACAGTCTCACTGTGGACCTGCTGAAGGCAAGGTCCAGAGGAGAAAAAGACCAGGTCCCACACACACTCTCTCTGCCTGAAAGATGACCAGGTCTGGTCCAGGTGGGGAGACTCGCATGTCTGGCACATACCTAGTGTCCCCACAGGAAAGCGGAGGTCCCCATGGCTCCTCTTCCTGGAAATATTCAGATGTCTCCATTGAGGTAAAGGAGGGATCAGTAGGCTGGGTCCAGGCTGGGTCATTGTAGCTATCCAGTGAAACTCATGCCCTCTCTGTTCAAGTCACAGTGGACCCCAATAGACTTGCTTCACACTCCTTCCCAAACAGCCATAGCTGGTGTATTCAAGATCCTGGTTTCCTGGTTTTGAGCATCATTATCTACATGTCTTCCCACTGTGGGGAAGTGAAGGGGGTGAGTTCTTGTAGATGGGAGTCCACTGGACACAATTTTAGAGACCACATGACTGCCTCCTAGTAGAATAGTAAAGGCTACAGGAAAGAACAGGCGAGGAGAGTGGCCTGCTACTCTCCCTGCTGGGAGGGGAGATCAAGTCCATGGGGCAGACTCAAGGGTAGGGAACACAGAACTCAAGAGTCCTCATATCTGAGGGGTGACAGAACTGGAGAATTGCTATGCTAATTGTTTGGTCACTAGTTGAGGGATGATGAAGTATTTTGGCTATTCCTGGCACCAGCCAAGAACTCCAGATGTTGACGTTTGGAAGTCATCAGACAGGTGCTTCGGGGTGGGGTGTGAGAGATGTGGCAGGGTACCCACACGGCTGCTCCCAAAAAAAAATTCCTTAATTCTTATTAGAAATCACAGGCTTAGTTAAGCACCCTACAGAATTCACTTCATGTCTACAATATCACTATGAGACCAGTGCATTAGCTGAAGATCACAAATGGGGACATGCAGGCTCTCTCCTCATCATCCAAGCAGTGCCATGCAAAATTAAACATATCATAAGTTGTCCTGCTTTAGAATACAGTGTAGCTAGAGTTTTCCTGCCTGGCCCACAGTCAGGACAAATCTCTGTCACCCGCCAGTACCACAGCAGCTCAGACCCGACCAAGTAAACACGGAGACTTATATTGCTTACAAACTGTATGGCCGTGGCAGGCTTCTTGCTAACTGTTCTTACAGCTTAAATTAATTCATTTCCATTAATCTATACCTTGCCACATGGCTCGTGGCTTACCGGCATCTTCACATGCTGTTTCTCATCATGGTGGCTGGCAGTGTCTCTCCCACCCAGCTTCCTGTTCTCTCAATTCTCCTCTCTGTTAGTCCTGCCTATACTTCCTGCCTGGCCACTGACCAATCAGTGATTTATTCATTGACCAATCAGCAACACATTTGACATACAGACCATCCCACAGCAATACAGGGTTTTTTTCTACTGCATAGCATTTCCTGCAACATCTCCGCATGCTGTGGAGTACAGCCTACTTCACAGGCATGTGAGTTTGGAGTCAATATCACCCCATTCTCAGAAACATCTCATACTAGGCTTATGGCTCCACAATTCTACTGTCTTCAAACATAAGTAAATTTGAGAATAGGAGTAATATAGCTAATCTTAGTTGTCAACTTGACTGCCCTTAAAATCACCATGGAAACACATCTCTGGATGTGTCTATCCTCATAGATGTTTTCAGAAAGGATTAACTGAGAAGGGACAGCTCACCTTGAATGTGGTCAACACCATCCCATGGGCTGGTGTTCCGAATGGAATTAAAAGT
This sequence comes from Peromyscus californicus insignis, assembly GCF_007827085.1. Taxonomy (NCBI): domain Eukaryota; kingdom Metazoa; phylum Chordata; class Mammalia; order Rodentia; family Cricetidae; genus Peromyscus; species Peromyscus californicus. The sequence continues at coordinate 10,269,502 of NW_026294492.1, forward strand.
GAGCTGAGCACCAGCGTTTATTGTTCTCTGGTTCCTGGCTACAAGACGACCTCACACCCCTGCCACCATGCCTCCTAACCACAATGGGCTGTGCTCTCAGACTGTGAGCCCAAACAAATCACTTCTTCCCTAAGCTGCCTCCATCATTCATGGCTATTCATTTTGCATCGAGCTATAGATTTCACATCAGGTCCTGACTCAGGGAGGCTTGCCCATCCACATTCTAATTCCCCCAAGAAACTCATCTCCAGCTCACAGGTAGCCAGTTAACATGGGACTGGCTCTGCAGAATTAATTGAAAACTCCCTGCCACTTGGATAATAATTTTCCTCCCTAACGTTACACGGAGAATTAACGGGTGATAATGATTTAACAGTGTACTCCAGGCAGCAGAGACTGGCCAAATTCTTTCTCAAAGACCCTAGCTGTTACTTTAATCTTCTCACTTCTTCCCTGTGTCGCAGCGCAGTGGCTAATGACCTGCAATAAATCCAAGAAGCTGTGATTTGAAAGCCACTAAGATCCAGCTTGGAAACAAATCTATACCTTTCATTGAGAGGCTGTATCTAGGTTACCTGGGCCCAGCAAGGATCCCTTGATATTAAGGTAGTTCTTCTTTTGAGAGCTGAATCTACATCTCTACTGTTTCACCCAGAGACTTGAATTTCCTTCTTTTAATTTCTTACACCCATCCTTTTATATAACCTTGCCAGGCTGCCTTGCTCTTCCAAGTCCAATGGCTGGATTATCAAAGGTGATTGTAGATGCAGCACCGAAAGAGAGCCAGAGACCAAGGAATGACCAGAATGTCTTGAAGATATGTACCCTTGAGGCCATGCTGAAGCTGTGGGGATCCCTTTGCCACTTGAGATCCTGCCCTGCCCCCCACCCTTGATGCACACATGAGCCATATCCAATGGTTTCCCAGAAGACTGGAGCCACTATGACTCAATCAACATGTTGATCGTTGTAATTCTCCATTCACTGGAAGCTACTCTGCTTGTCGATGCATCTATTTGATAAAAGCTGAGTTAGAGATGGTCTCCTTTTTTCTTGGGAAAACATATTGACAAGCTCAGCTCTCTCTAGCTGCATCCCTGAGATGTGTCAGGGTCCTGCTTCAGAATCCTCAGTTCCCAAAGACGAACTCTGAAAGCTGAGTACTTTGCAGTCCATGGGTCAAGCCTGATCTGAACTGAGCTGAAGTACACAACACCATCATCTCTCCCTTCTGGTGTGACTGTCCCTGCATCTTCAGCCAAGCAGAGACCACCTGCTGTCATTACATGGTGCAGAATAGGCATACCATTCTACTGTCTCCAAATGGAAACATTCTACTTTCCAAAAGCACATCTGCTCCTCGGAGTTTGGATATTCCTTCCACTTAACACAAGTCACAAGACATGCTGTGCATGGTGTGAATCCTGGGAATCCAAGAAGAGATGAGCTTTACACATAAATCTTTGTCTTCGAGGAGATGGGAAAGGCACCCCAAGGAAGAGTTGTAATGATGTATAGAGCTGAATGCCATCGGGTGTCAGTGGCATGCCACTGGCTCACGTGGCAAATGTCAAAGGCTCAGTGGCAGGACGCTAAAGGGAAACAAACACAAGATGAGGAAGAGTCCCCTTCCAGCAGCAGAGAGCAGGAGAGGAAGCTGGGAAAGTCACCGGGGTCACACCATACAGTACCAGCAGGCCGGGTAAGGCAAAGATGAATGGGGCAATGGAGCTGTGCTGTAAAATATTAAATTCTGACAAAGCTGGAATCCCATGCAGGTGACTGGCCAGGAAGCATGGCAGAATCCAGAGAGAGGTGATGAAGGGGAACGGCAGGGTGTGGCTTTGGACTCAGGAAGAAGATGGATGTTTTTGCTGAGACCCAACACACACAAAGAGCCACGAGAACGCGGGGAGCTGGGCTTCTGGGACATCAAACTGGTACCCATGCTGCAGCTCCCTTGGTGCAGTAGGTCTGCCCTCGGTACCGTGACAGCTCTTCCTCATTTGTATTTCTCAGCTAGCATACCCAGAGAGGCTTAATTATTTAAATCTCAATTAATCCCCATAAGGGTGCTTGCATGAGAAGTTTGTTTAATTATCTCCTTTAAACTCCCCGGTTGCACATGGCCTTGTTTGGTTTATTGATCACTCGAGCGCCTAGCTTCTGGCTGGGAACTGACAGCTGGAGTGGCTGAGAAGCAAGGCTTCAGAGGAAATCCCGAGACCACTGAGCCCCCTCTTGTATTGTCCAGGACACACAACAGCCGAGAAAGGCTCGGGCAAGTCATGGAAGCGACCAGGTCTCCTTGGAGCTCTGGTCTGTAAGATCATCCGGTCTCTGCCTGCAGTTATGTTTGGCCTTTGCCATTGGCTATTGGAGGCCATGTCCTTAGAGCAGAAGATGCAATTGCCCTCGCAGCACACCCCTCCATCAGTGCGCCCCCACATGGCTTTCTAATTCTATGGCAAAACACATGGCATGAAATTCACGATTAGCAGCATTTTGCATCATTACAATGCTGTGCAATGACTCACACAGAGTTCTAAAATGTGTCCATCTTCCTAAAAGAATACCCCATACCCATTAAGAAGTCGCTCCCTGTTCTGTCCTCTCCCAACTCCCCACCGATCACCTGTCTGCTTTCTGTCTCTAAGGGTCTGTCTATTCTGGATAATTCTAATGGATGTCACCATGTGGCAGGTGGCCTCTCTGTGGATTCTTTCATGTGGCTAAATGTTGTCAACATATGGTAGCATAAGTCAGTACTCAGTCCTTTCTGTATCTGGATAATATTCCAGCTACCAATATACCAATTGTATATCCAGGGCTATACAGAGAAACCCTGTCTCAGAAAAAGCAAAAACAAAAACCTGAACATTTGCTGATAGTTATTGTCAATGAAGAGTGTCCTTTATGCACTGGTTCTCAACCTTCCTAATGCTGGGACCCTTCGATACAGTTCTTCATGTTGTGGTGACCCCACAACCATAAAATTATCTTTGTTGCTATTTCACAACTGTAATTTTACTACCGCTACAAATTATAATGTAAATATGTTTGGATATAGAGCTTTGCAGAGGGGGTCACAACCCACAGATTGAGAACCGCCATTACAAGTCATACAGCACAGGAGAGTTTTCAAATAGGCACTCCACTGGATTCTAGCACAGGTTCCTTGAATTCCGACTCTAACCAGCCTTGACTCACAAGTCTGGTGCAGAAGCTGATGTGCAGTCTCCAAGTTGTAGGTGTTTCTTAAGGTCATGAGTACACACCTGATTGCTGTTTTAATTTTTGAAAGAGTAGCTTCCAGAGACCTCTCCAGTCTGCATGTGTGCAGCTTCCTGCCACTGAAATCTCCGAATTCTCCCTCTAAGCTCATCCGGAAGGAAAAGTGCACTACACGGCCTACTGCCTCCAGGACCCCCCATCCTGGGAAGCCATGTTGATGACATAATTCTTGCTTCTTTTGGAGTGCAGAGAACTAGACTTGGGTCATGGCCCTGTTTCATCCTGGTTTGTCTCTACTATTTCATGCATGAGCCTCAGTGCCCTCGTGGTGTCTACTTCATATGGGCTAGAAAGATGGCTCATTTGGTAATGCTGTCTGTCAGGGAAACCCAAGGACCCAAGTCTGGATCTCTAGCACCCGCACAAAAAGCCAGGAACAGAAGCACCCACCTGTAATCTCAGCGGAGAAAGGGGGCTCCCTGGGGCTTGCTTGCCAGCCAGCCTGTACCAATTGGTGAGTTCATGGTTCAATTAAACACTCTGCCTCAAAAACGTCAGGTGAAAAGTCAGTTGAAAAAGGCACCTGATATTGACTGCTGGCCTCCAAATGCAAACATGTGTACATGAAATCACACACATGTGCACCACATATGAACACGTACAACCACAACCATATAACACACACAAATAAAATAAGAGATATAGCATAAAAACAAACAAAAAAAAACAAGGTTAGTGTCCTATATAACTCCTATAATCCTAACATTTAAGAGACTAAAGCAGAAGAATCTTGAGTTCTGGGTTAACCTGGGCTACACAGTGAAAGAGTAAGATCTTGTCTCTGAAAGAGAAGGAGAGGGAGAGAGAGGAAGGGATAGAGAAAGAGAATTTTTTTTTAAAAAATTGCACAAGGGAAGCATGGATTGTTTTCTTCTTTAACTTGTAAGTATGTGGCAAAACAAAAACAAAAAATTAACATCTAGGAATCAGCAACTCCTTCTTGGAATTTATCCAACCCAGTTGAAAATGTATGTCTCACAAGGTCCTGCATATGCGGTTTGTGATGTCTCTGTCTCAAGCTGCTGCAGCGTGGAGGCAGCTGAGATGCCCTTCAGTAGACGGAAGGCTAAACAAACTTAGGATAGTCAAGCAATAGAGTATCATTCGGCATGAAAAAGCGTTTTCAAGGCCAGAAGACACAGAAGCACTTTATGAACTTGATACTAATTGACGTTTCTCTAGCAAGACTGCATTCCTCATGATCTAATTATATGATCTTCTAGAGAAGGCCAAACTAGGGAAACATTGAGAAAAAGTGGTTGCTGAACAGGGGTTCAGTGAGAGAAATGAGGAAGAGGGACATTTGGGTAACAGCGGGTTCTCAGGGAAAATATACTACTTGGTATGGCACTGTAACAGGAGATAGACGCCATTGTCACAACTGTCAAAACCCATGTTCACCACCATGAGTGAGGACAAATGTCACATCACCAGTAGGTGACTATCACATGTGAATGTAGGAGTTTCCAGTGTGACACATGTTACCGCTCAGGTGAGGGTGTTGGTAGGAGGAGAATTTGGTGATGTGTAAGAGACACACCTGTGCCTGAAAATGTGGGAGAGCAGGTGTGCGAGAAGCATCTGCCCCTGTGAACAGGAGCGCAGGTGTATGAGAACCATCTGCAGCAGAGACGTGGGAGAGGAGCAGGTAATGTGAGGAGCGCCCGCCCTCTCTGAATTTTGCTGTGAAATCCAAATTTCTCTAGAATGCTAAGTCTGCCACTCTGTAGAACACGTAATAACTGGAACTCATGAGGACTGGAGATGCAGCTCAGTGGTGGAGGCTTCTGGGTTTAATCCCTAGCACTGAAGGGAGAAGAATGAAGAGAAAGATGGAGTTCCTCTGTGGTTTTTAAAGGCATGAGCATACACACACTCACATACATATACACATATAAGCTCACACACATACACAATACACACATGCTCACATATATACACACATATGCTCACACACATGCATACACATGTACTTATACAGCACACACTCACACAGCACACACTCACACAGCATACACTTACATTCACACCTATAGCCACACAGTACACACACACACACACACACATACATACACAGCACACACATGCTCCCACTCAGACACACTCTTTCTCATGTACATCAAAGCATTGACAGGCAGTTAACTGATTTAGTACAAGGACTTCTGTGTGGGAAGGTTCCAGAAGTTTGCAAAAATACTATTTTATAGATTGTAATACTTTCCAAGTCATATACAAGAAGAAATTACATAATATATTCCCGGTAAGAAATAAGGCATTATTAAAAGAAAAAGTCAACTTACTTTTCTGGGAAAATGTATTTTGAGTAGAAATTTACATTCAGGCATGATTTGTCCATCTAGACAATAGAAATTTAAGGCCCATGACACAGAAGTCTTGGTGCTCACAGGGTTCAAAGGGACAACCGGAAGTACTCTGCCTGGAGAAGATCACAGCCTAGCAGTGGAACCGAAGAAGCTTGCTGGTACTTGACATCCCCTTGATGAGGCTGCCAAGGCACGGGGAGAAACCCATTTGATTGGTGTTGTAGGGGTAGGATGGACAAGGCTTCACTGCAGGACGAGCCTCATGAATGGTCTTAAAAGATGGGAACTGAAGCCTGCTGCTGGTCGCACACACCTTTCATCCCAGCACTCAGGAGGCAGCGACAGGCAGATCTCTGAGTCTGAGGCCAGCCTGGTCTACAGAGAGAGTTTCAGGACAGCCAGGACTGTTACACAGAGAACCGTGTCTCAGAGAGAGAGAGAAGGAGGGAGGGAGGGAGGGACAGAGCGAAGGAGACAGGGAGGGAGATGGACAACATCATTTACATCCAGTAGCGTTGAGAGATAAGATAGGAAACAGGTCTAATCTACCTTGTGAAATGGCAAAGTGAGACAGTGAGTAGTTGGATGTCTCTGTCAGCAGAGAACCATTGAAGAGCTTGAAGGGACAGTCAAGTTTGTGTTGAGCAGGCTACCAAGTGACCTTTTAAAATTTTGATAGAAATAATGTATTTTTAAAAGAGAACTAAACATTTCAAGTATGTATATATGACCTTCAAAAGTAATTCTTTTACTTCCTGTTTGAAAGATTTTTCTCTAAGATTGTAAGTAATAGGTTAGAAGAGAGTCCCTGTCAGATTTGGCAGACAAGATTCATGTTCAAATTGAAAAGCCCTCCTGGGATTGTGCAAAAATCCCGCTACTGTCTCTACCACACATACACAGTCCTCCCCTCTCACTGTCTCTTTCTCTCTTTTTCCTTGATCTTAATTTATCGTATGTGCCCCTTGGTTTGGAGGCAAGGTTCTTGTCCCTCCCCTAAATTTATACATTGAAATCCTAATGCCCAGTGTCAAGGACCTCTCAAACCACCTCATTTATTCTCAGGAGCAGGTTAGCAGAATGATGTAGAGCGGGGAAGCTGGGGACTGACAGGTTGGTCACATACCTGGCAGTGAACCCCAGCCCTCTCCATTTAGATCTCAGGAGAGAGCCCACAGATCTTAGGCTCTGTGATAACTTTAGGAGAGATGGACTTTGGGGGAGGTGATGAGGTCATAGGAACAGAACCATCATGATGACATTAGCGTCCTCATTTGGGACCCCAGAGAGTCACATATATTTCACCTTGCCACATTTCACCTTGCAAAAAAAGGCGATACCATCCAGAATAGGTCAGTCCCGGAGAACTCTCCCATCATGCTTAGACTTCCAGCTTCCAGAACCATGACATATCCATGTACGTGGTTTATAAGCCCACTATGCCATGATATTTTTTTATTACGATAACCTGAATAATGCCTTTCAGAAGGACAACATTCGTACGTCAACAACAAAAGATGCCCGGAGCACTAGGATCCTCCCTGTGATGGGAGCTGACTGATGTTTGCACAAAACAGACATGGATGATGGATGCAGGCAGGCGATGGAGGCAGGTGCTGCCTACTGGGTCCCTGTTCTGCATGAAACTTACCATCCCGGACTTTCCACTCATTCAGCTGAGGTCTCCCATCCCACGTTCACACAGAAGCTACTGAAATTCTTTGTGTCTTTGAGGCTTTTTGGTCTCCCCCTTTTCTAATAGTCTATTTAAAGCTGGAAGATGAACCTCATTTTTTTCCAAATGTAATTTGAGCAAATTTGCATGATACACGCAGTAACAAGTGAGTCCTGAATTATGTATGATCTCCTCTAATGGGCCGGAGCTTGTTTGGGAAGTGTGATCTTATAAACTACTGGGTTTGCTTTTTATGGCAAATTGAACGCCATTCCCCTACTCTTGCTTTACATATTCTCCTAATTAGGGGGAGATAAAATAGATTTTAGACCTGAAAAAAGCGATTTCTTTCCGAGAACCCACATTTGTATGGAGAATTAAGCTCATTCCAGTCAGCTGCACCCTCTAATTTAGGTCTGTTGTCAGCACAAAGTACAATCATAAAAGATTTCTCCACTGGGGGCTCTTACGCAATCCACTTCTTAAGGTGACATTTTCAAGTGAAGGAAGGGACCGCTAGGTTGGCTCCCTCAGGGGGTTTGAGGAGGTGGATGAGACTTGGCTTTCCCTGAAAGGGGCTTCCAGTTGCTCACATCCTGCTGGTCTAGTCCCAGGAAAGAAAGCAGAGTTTGAAATGAATAAGAATGGCTCTCCCTTACTGAACCTCACCCGCAGGCTAGGCTGGGTATCTCCGTGGCACAGCCTTGGGTGGAAGGAGACCTGTCGGTGGCTCTTGGTCATTTTATAGTGATTCAAATTGATCCAGATGTCCTATTCAGGGTTCAGTGGGGAGTCTGTCTGGGAGCTCAAGGCACGGTGGTAAACAAGGCAAGCCTTCTTCATTACAGAGAAGAGAGGAGAAGGAAGTAGTAACAGGATAGAGTGAAGGTTGTGGAGAGATGACGGGGGGGGGGGGGGGGGGGGGGGCGGGGGGACTGGAGAAAGTAAAAGTGAGGGCACTTGTGGAAACACCATGGCCATATAAAAGTATGCATCACGGCCAACATAAGGACAGGACCATAAAGGCATCACGGTCCCATGAAAGAGCAAGACCTGTGGAAGTATCACAGCCCATATAAGGTCGGGACCTATGGAAATGTCACAATCCACATAAGGACAGGTCCTGTGGAAGCATCATGGTATATATAAAGTCAGGACCTATACATTCACATCTTTGCAAAAGCAGTGGAAGGCGGTTCTTAGCCTCACATTGGTCTAACCAAAGAGCCTCTCCAGAGATGTCTCTTCAGAACAGAAGCCCCCTGCCTGCTAAGGGACATTCAGTTCTCCATCCCTGACAAGGAAAATGTGCTCAGTCTCCAGGGAGCAGACTTTGTGGCTTTTACTCATTCCCACCATTTATCATGGCCCCATATCAACTTAAGACACTCAAGAAAGACCCAGGGTGTAACCAGGACCTGTAGTGGCTTGGTGTATAGTAGAGATCTAGCCTGCTGTGGGTGGAGAGGGCAGAACAGGGATGGAAGAAGGAAGATAGAAAGGCAGAGGACCTGAGAAGGGGGGGGAAGTTCAGTCATGGAAAACAGCATCGCTGCCTCTCTCCTATAGCATAAAACCCAGAATTTCCGGAAGATGAAAGAGAGTCAGTGAGCCTGGGGGAAAGCTAAGGAGGGGAGAAGCAGGACCCACAGATGTCCAGGTGGTCCAGGCTGGGTTTTGATACTCAGAAGGGCTTTGTGAAGCATTTTAAACAGAACAGTCATGGAAGCAGATCTGCCCAGTGGAAGCGGCAATGGTTAGAATTCATGAAGCATTTCCCTGTGCTCCAGGACCGTGCTCTTGGCTTCTGACAAACCACCTCATTCATTCTCAGGAGTATGCTGGCGGGATGGTGAAGAAGAGGGAAGCCGAGGGGGCTGACACCTTGGTCACGCACCTGCCAGTGAACCCCAGCCTTCTAGATTCCCCTCTCCATGTAGACCTCGGGACAGGGCCTTACGAATGAGGCTTCAATAGATAGATAATAAACAAACAACCAGGAGTATTATCACCAATATTTAGGGGATGCTCATTTCATGGTTAATTTCTTCAGTCTCAGAACGCACCACGTCTGTGCGGCTGATGAAATGGACTTGATCAAATAATAAAGAGAATGTGGATGCTGTGAGGAATAAAGAGTGGAATAATTAAGACACATTAGCGAGCTCAGTGGGAAACAAAGAAGTCGACTCAAAGAAGTTACCTTTGTCTTAAAAGGAAAGAGGAAGAGAAGGCAATCCTGGGTTTCTTTTCCCATTTGCCTTTGAGATGTCAAACTTATTTGTCACGTCTTAATCTTTCTCCTGAGTTTTTGTTTGTTCTTGGAGGGCAGGAGGCAGGAAGGGTTTCCCACCTACTTAAGTGCCCCAGCTGGGATTTTTGTGTCAGAGTTGGTAGAACTGGAGGGGGCGGGCAATAAAAAGCATTGAGCCACCCATGGGGAGGCTTCAACCACAAAGACAGTGAGTCAAACTCCAATTTGTACATCTCCAATTTCCCTTTCTCCTCAAGAATGTCACTTATACAGACATCTATCTCTAAAAAGACAAAAACAAAAACAAAACATTTTTTAATACAAAAAAGCAAGGGGCAGACTGCTGCTTTTACAGATCAGTGGTTCTCAACCTCCCTAATGCTGTGACCCTTTAACACAGTTCCTCATGTTGTGGTGACCTCCAACCATAACATTATTTCATTGCTACTTCATAACTGTAACTTTTCTACTGCTATGAATCATAATGTAAATATCTGATATGCAACTCCCAAAGGTGTTGTGACTCAGAGGTTGAGAAGCATTGTTTTAAAGGCTTTGAGAAATAATAGAAGATGGAGAAGTGTAAGGAGTATAAACCTGCACACCCCCAATTTTTGACCATCATTGGCACTGGGGAACTGGTATTTAATCCAGGGTTCAGTCACTGTATGTCTAAGATAGTAAATGTGATTTCAATGTGGGCTACTTCTTTAGATTTTCTGCCTCCGTATTCAGATTGATTCCTTCTCTCTGTCTGTCTGTCGTCTGTCTGTTTCTGTGTGTGTGTGTGTGTGTGTGTGTGTGTGTGTGTGTGTGTGTGTACACACATCAGTTTCTTCAGGAGGCTATACAACAGTTAGTGATGGACTATATTTTACACTGATAGTAACATCTTCCATTGCACCTGCTCTCTGTCCTATGTGATTTTGACAACAGAAAAGGGAATGCTGTCCCTCCCCATGTGGACAGGCAGGTGTGACTACAGTTTAAGTTCTGAGGCTGTAACATAAGGCAGTACAACTTCCTGGCTCATGTAAGGAGACTACTCTTGGAACCCAGCCACCAAGGTGCTAGGAAGCCCACGGTAGCCATGGATAGCCCATGCTATATAGTACTCTGACCAGCAGTGCACAGAGGGATGCCAGGCTGCAGTCAGCATCAACCATGAGTCCACTTCTCCTTCTAGTACCAAGGACCTCAGCCTTCTAGTCATCCCAGGGAGGCTCCATACAGCATAGAGCAGAAATTGGGTCCCTTTACAAACATCCAATCTCATGGACCCCTGGACACAAGAGTTGTAGTTTGGCAACACTCAGTTCAGGGAAGTTTGTAGGGCAAGAAAACAGCAAACTGGAAAACTGGTTCAGATCCCAGAGTCACCATCTGGCAAACTTAAATAAGACATTTAATGCCCATGATTCCCAGGCTTTTCATTTACTAATGAAATTAATATCTGCACATGGGGTTTTGTTCAGGGTTCTATAAAATGGAATGCAGGAAACATTTTATAAACATAAAGAAAGATGATTCAAATAAAAAACAGTGTTGTTTTTAACTTTCAGGAAAGCCTTATGCCATCCAATTATAATTCTTCTTTGTGCCTAGGTGAGGTTGTCCTATCAGATCTCCAGGTGAGGCAGCCTCTGTTGTTTTTACTGTGACATAGAATGTAGCCAGGAGAAATCCAGGAAGAAAATGAAGATGTATGTGAAATTCATTCAGCTTCATACTCCAACAGAATGGGCCACTTGGAACATTAAATTGTACAATATATTCTTATTAGGGTTGAATGTGCAGCATTTCTTGGGGAATTCCTCTGGTCTTAATTGCAAGGCAGGCTTGTCCCCACCCCATGGAGAAAACTGGGAAATGCCTCCCTAGGGACATGCACAGAGTATAACATTTAGTGAAAGAGCAAGATACGGGAACTTCTAACTCTGGAGTGATCTGAATGTGCCTTATTTCTTTGCCAATTATTTCTTTGGGTTAAAGCATGTCTCTAGGGACTTTGCAGAATGGATTTGGTCTCTCCTACTGCTATCTCCACCTCTACCTCAATGTGCCTCTACCTGTCTCTGTCATTTGTGTCTCTGTCTCCATCTTGCCTCTTCCTGTCTCCCTCCCCGCCCCCCCGCCCCCCCCCCATCTCTGAAAATCTTAGAGTACTGAGTTGGTTTAAATCTTTATTGTGAGATATCCTGCTCAGTGCTTGTGGAATGCATTGTCTGAGCTCAGACACACCGCCTCTCTCTGTCTCTCTCTTCTGCTGAAAACCCAAGAAAACACAAGCATGGCCCCATCTGAAGGATGAGAGGCTCTCAGCCTTACCTAGCTTGTGCCAACACGGAGGAGAGCAGGGCAGAGTGAGGACCAGAAGGCCTATGCAAAGGCTGCAAATTAGCATGCCAGACCCCCTCATGACCGCCCTGCATAGGCTGATTAGGAACTGGCTGAAGCAACTGGTACAGACACACCGGTGGCCATTATTATACCTAAATGCACACCCCTGGGTGGAGATTCAAGATACTTATGAGACACACGAAACATGAGGTTTTATGAAGAACCACAAGCAGCAGAGTATGCACCGGAATGTCCACACTATGAAAATGATCCCCCAAAAACCCATGCTAATGCAAATGAGTCAGAAAGCCCCCCCCCACTATGTGACATAAGCCCCATGCTGCGTAGCAGGTTCCACTGAACTTCTAAATTTTCTCCCTCCTCACTCTGCTTCCTCTTTTTCTAGTGAACTGTCCCTGCTTTTCCTTTCAACTCCCTGTTGTGGTACATAAGAACCAGGAGTGCCTAGAGGGGTTCCCCCTGAACCAGCAGAGAGGCTGGCCTCCTTACTCATGGCCCCGACACACTCTTCCTGCTGGGGCTTGGGTTGTTTTTCCTCTTCATTCTGGAAGCCTGAGCTGATGTTATTCAATTTCAAGCCATAATTTCAGTTAGCTCTTCAAATGAGTCAGCACTCGGATTTTACAAAGGCTACATTCATTTGTGATAGAAGCCAGATTATCTTATGAAATAGGTTACCTTGTTGATTATAAGCAAAATTGAATTTTTTTCACAGTAGGAACATTAGTGTAGCTAATCAAAGAGAAGAAATGTGAACCCGGTGCTTAGTCTGACAAATTGAAGTCTGTCTTCCTCCAAAAGCGCAAGGTGTAGAGATCACCAGGGAAGAGTTTTGAGCCGACACCAGGGACACCAGTCACCAAGCAAACCCACCAGCGGGCCTGTGTCGACCTGGCTCCTTCATTCCTTGCTGGAAAGAGAAAAAGTGAGCTTGACATTCAAATTGACTCCGAGGTCACGAACATATTTAAAAATGGTGTGAGTCTGTGACATTTACAATCACCAAATTCATGTCAGAGAATAAATCTGGAATCATCTACAGTCCCTGAGTATGAAACTCCAACTCCATTCATTTCTAGCCATGTACTGGGGGTCACAGGCTTCTTAAATGGCAATATTCAGGAAATACCAAGCAGTGTTCATGCTACAGGGGAGCCACCTCCCTGCAGCTAAGTCTTAGACACTGCAAATGTGTGACTGTGACGATTGGGGTCCCCAGAGGCACAGCAGCAGGGAGGACTGAACAGAGAGCAGTTGAGAGCAGCCGGCCTTGCCCTGCCCCAGCATCTACCTGAGACAGACTAGCTTGGCTCTGCAGCAGGGCACAGGTGTGTGGGCTGAGCTCAGCAAATGGAACGTAACATCTGGGATGAGGTTTGTGTAGCTCTCCGCTTAAAATGCTTTCCCATTACAACTCCATAAGGCTCCCATGTACAACATCAGGCTTGCTTAGCTGTGGCAGCCACAAAGAAGCAATCGATTGAAGAGCTGAAGTCGCTGCCCTCCGAGGGGCTGACAGGCAAATATTTGAGGGAATGAACGCTTCACTGGCCACCTACCATGGCGAAGAGACATCTGCCAGCACTGTTGATTGGCACCCTTCCCATGCTACTCATCTTGCCCAGCCTTGCTAAAAATGCTCAAGTACAAGTTTATTTGTGTGGCTTGCATGCCATTCTCTGGAGGGCTATTCCCAAGGATGCCTGCTGAGAAAGCTTCCTTCCCTTCCTCTCAAGGGAAGTCTCTGAGGACCGTAGGGAGGGGGAGTTGGAGATCCTTGCCTGGTGGAAATGAAAATCCACTGCCGAGGTCTCTCCAGACTGCTTCTTTGTTTAACTTCTGAAACTCCATGTAGCAGGCAGATGAGAACAAAGATGTTAAACTTTAGAAGAAACACTTGTCCATATTGCTAATGGGTTTTATGATGAGACGTGGAGAAATCGGGGCCTAAACATCCACCCTCCCTCATCAAGTGATTGTTGGATGTGTTTCCGTAGGAAATGAACTGAGCCATAGAGTGCTCACTGAACTACAAAATCAGCACTCTGAAATATGTCCATGATTACTTTCTGCTTTCAAAGTGTGTTTTGTCACCTCCAATAGAAAAGAAGATTCTGGAAGCATGCTGTGTATGATGCTATGTGTGCCTCCCATGGAAGGGATCAGCTCCCACTGTCCTCTGTACAAATGACTTCCTTTAACAATGTTGTGAAATCGACAGGGCCCTTACTTTTCAAGTCTGAGAAGTCTGAGAGTTGGTGAGCTCACTGGTCTTCAGTGTGGTTTGGAATTGAAGTGTCTCCCAGAGTTCATGTGCTGAAGTGCAGTAGTGCTCAGAAGTGGGAAGGGATTAGGTCTGGAAGATTCTGGTCCCATCTGTGGATTGCCCCACTGATGGATACATAAGCTCATAGCATCATTGGGAAGCGGGGGAAACTTCAAGAGGAAGGACTGGTTGGAGGAAGTAGATCCATGGGAACGTGTCTGGGAGGGCTGTGTCTTAGGTTAAGCAACTCTGATCCCGCCAGCACTTGGTCCTGCCACGGGGTTTAGCCTCATCTTGGACCCAAAGTAGCCATGGACCAAAACCTCTGAAACAATGATCTCAAATAAATCTTTTTTTCCTCTTTAAGTTGTTTTTCTCTGGTATTTTGTTTCAGTAGCGGAACCCTGACTTACACAGCCCTACAAGAAGTGTTTTGAGAACTGGGCCCTGTCTGGACTTTGACTCTGAAGCCCATGGCTTTGAGTCCCTTTGGAATCACTTTGCAGTGACTACTAGAACTCCACATTGATCAGTTTCACTGACTTACTGGTTTCACTCTGAGATCCATATAGTGTCACTGAAAAGTCAATTTCATGTAAAAATTAGAGCAGATATAAGGAATTTAAGAACAAGGGTATGACTGTGAGCTGGGTTCCTGGGTCCATGCCGTATCCATGTCCTTGTCCCGCCCTTGAGTTGCCTATCAGAGGTTTGCAATAGTGGTTGGTTTCTCCAGTCACCCTTTTCAGGACTTTCCATGCCCTGACCTCAAGAGATCACTCACTCTCCCTTCTTACACACATGCATCGCAAGACAACACATATGCCATTCAGTGGGGCTAATTCGGAAGCCTGCCCCCATCTCTTGCTGCTTCTGCGAACCTGTTCTGAGCTCTTGACACTGATGCTATTTCCAGAACTCATGCCGGGAAGCCTGTCACAGACCAAGGTCAAGAAGGTAGCTATCATCCACTCACTACTCTCCTAGCCTATCAAGAAAACACAGCATTTGTTTACCAGAGGAATGATGTCCTTGCTTGGCTTGCTGTTAGTACTATTGACTCATTGTAATTCCATGCATCACAAAACTCCCTAAGCACTGGTTGCCCTGAGGTACTCTCTGTTCTGCAAGGTGGGCTAGGGCCACATCACAGGCCTCACCCTGAGCTGTTTCTAGCTAAGCAGAATCATGCTTGAGTATCCATGCTGTTGGCTGTTCCTAGTATTTTGCTTTGTATTTTAAGACAGGGGTCTCACTATGTCGTTTAGACTAGTCTTGAACTATTATATGTGGTATTTTGAATGAGAATGACTTAATAGTCACATGCATTTAAGTGCTTATCTCTCAGTTGGTGGAAATGCTTGGAAAAGATTAGGAGGTATGGCCATGTTGGGGGAGATATGTCATGGAGGGTGGACTCTGAGGTTTCAAAATCTCATGCCATTGCCAGTTTACTTTTTCTGCCTCATGCTTGTGTATAAGATGCAAGTTCTCGACTGCTTCCTCTGCTTGAGATGCCATGCTTCCCTCCATGATGCTCATGGACCCTAACCCTCTAGAACTCAGAACCCCAGTGAAACGCTTGCTTTTATAAGTAGCCTTGGTCATGGTGTTTCTTCAAAGCAATAGATAGTAACCAAGACACTACACATCTCAGGCTGGCCTGGAGTTCTCAATTCTCTAACCCCAGCTTCCCTCCCCAGGGATGGGATTATAGGCATTGGCCCAGACTTGGACACTCTCATCCAAAACAGCCCCACAGCACACATCCATTTGCTTTGCTTTTGCCCAATCATATTCACAGCGAGGTAGAAGAATAAAACATGAAGTGTATAGATTCAGGGTTCAAATCTGGACTATGCCAACTGGGAAACCATCTTGTGTATGCTCCAAACAGGGGTTCACTTTAGTTGAGGAGAGAGCTTTGTGCATGAACATTTGTGGGGCTGGGGGAGCAGGCCAGGGCAGACAGGACAGACTTAGACAAAAGCTGACAATTTGTAGATGTGCCTTTCTTTACTGCAGAGTGGTTGGCCCAGAGACACTTGGAATGTGAAACCTCCAAGCAGGTGAAGCCAACAGATACCGCTGAGAGGAAATAAATAATCCTACTTCCTGCTGCATTAGAGCAATGGATTAATGAAGGAAATTATACTCTCAGATTTTAGATCCAGATTATAAAGAAAAACACCTTTCTAGACTCTAACCTCAAAGGAGGCTACACCCACCCCAGGGTTTAAGGCAGCAAAGAACAGACTGGTTGTGTTGCTGGGCACAGACAGACACCAGAGAGGGTACACATAGGTTCTCTACTAACATCACTATTACTAATTCTTATTGGTTGTATCAACATTCTCGTTACTAGGTTTTTAAATGCTGTCTTCAACTCCTTTTCCCCCTCTAAGCCCTATGATGTTTTGTATGGCATTTTGAAGAACACTGGGGTTTTTAGGGCCATACACACAGTGTTATAGCAAACATGTATAGATACAGCCCATGCACTCATCTCCAAGCCTGGTGTGTGGTAAGTGATTTGCAAATGGAAGCTTCTGTTATGGTTGAATCTCCACTCTGCACCTGGCTTTCCAGTTGAGACTTGGCCATTCTCTTGGCCATTTGAGTTTCAGACAAGCCTGGAGATAAATAGTAGTGTGTGAGTTATAGGCTCCCTGATGCTTGGGCAGAATAGACCCCAGGCACTGGGTACCGGCTCCTGTTCCCTCACTATGGCCTCTGTTCCAATCAGCCACTGTGCTTCCTGAGAAAGTGTCATGAGATTTTATTTCAAATTGGCACTTCTTAGGCCAGGGTCCCCTGAGCAGTGGCCTCTGTTTGCATCTGTGGTAGAGCTCAGCCTTCTGAGTTGTAACAAGTCCTCTGAGGGGTTTGTCATCTACTAAAGTATACAAACCACCTATAAAGTGAGTACTTCTTGAGTGAAGGACTCATTTATCTACTCAGTTTTTCATTTGCTTAGTTGAGGAATATTTATTTATTTTTACGGTATTTATTTTTTTATTTAAAGACAAAGACAAAAAAAACTACTGGGTGGTGGTGGCACATGCCTTTAATCCCAGCACTCGGGAGGTAGAGGCAGGTGGATCTCTGTGAGTTCAAGGCCAGCCTGGCATACAGAGTGAGTTCCAGGACATATTTATTGAGTAGCTCTGATGATGTGGTTCCAAATTCCTGGGACCGTAGCTCTGATGATGTGATTCCAAATTCCTGGGACTGAATAAAACAGAATAGTGTTCTTTGGATCAGATGACAGTCAAGGTTAGGATCCTAAGGTTAGAATCCTAACCTTAGGATCCAACAGCCCAGTCTGAATCTTGGCTACCCCCTTCCCTAGCTGTACAGCCTCTGGAAAGCTGTTTAGATGTCAATTCCTTGGTTTCCCCATCAATGCAATGAGGTGACAATGGTTACTGTTTTGTGGGGTTGTGATAAAGAGTAGGTTATCAATAGTGTCTGCTAAATAGATCTTACAGTATGGTAGCTAAGGTTATCCCGTATAAAATCCGAATTCAAAGTAAGGTATCTGACATGTCTTCTATGAAATCAGAGAATATCTTTGTGATGGTGAACTTCAGGAAACATAATTTAGACATATGCAATATTTAAAAATAATGAAACAAAAATCTAACCATCTAACCTTACACTGTTGTGGTTAGAATATGAAATGTCCCTCAAAGGCCCATGTGTCTGAAACTTGGTCTCCAGTTTCAAAATCTTTAGGAGATGGAGCCTCATGGAAGAAGTAGGTCACTGAAGGTGGGCCTTGAGACCCACTTCCTGTTTCCTCCTGCTTCCTGAGTATGGATGCTGTGTGACCAGCCAGCCTTCCCAGCCAGCCTCCTGCTTCTGATGTCATGTCTTCCTACTCTGGTAGATTATATCCCTCTGCAACTGTAGGCTAAAATAATCCCATTCTCCCTTAAGGTCTTTTTGTCAGAGTATTTTTATCACAGCAATAGGAAAGTAAGACCTTTGAGGATAAGCAGAAGCCGCCAGAATCTCAGAACTGAATATGGAGACACCAGTTGATTAAAGAGCAAAGACCCTACCCTATCCGATGAGAAGGTAAAACTGTTAGTGGAACACCTACCTATCGAAAGATCCAGAGCTGAAGCAACAGTGAAGACCCCGTATACTTTTCAGAGGCAGGGCCAGGGACAGAGAAGATGGCTGAAGATGACAGTGTAAAAATGGGCCCTGCTGCCCTGAGTCAAGCTCAACAGGGAACCCCACACGATAGATGTCCCTGTGGTTCTCAGTAGTCCACAGGGCCAGGGGCTGAGGACATAAATCAAGGCTGTGAGCCCCTGTCTGAGGACCCCAGAACAGGGAACAGGACTCTGTGGCCTCTGTCAAATAAAGACCCTACTTGCTGGGTGGAGAGTTGGTTGCCCACAGCCATCTCTACTCGGACAGAGATGGTCTACCCCTGCCTCTAAAGGACTCCATCCCGAGCTCTCCATAGCATTCTCTGTGGAATGTAGTTTTAGGAACTTGACTGGGAAGCATTAACTGCTGTCCATAGCCTCTGGGGGCAGAGCTGGGGGAGAGGTTCACATTGTAGAGACATAGAACACACCTAGCACTGGAAGCTGTGAGGCCTACTTTGTGTCCAGGATCCTGGGGCGGGTGCTGGTGGGCTTCCTCTTAGAGAGCTGCTCATGGAAGGCCAGCGGAAGACCTCACAGGCCTCTTCCAACCCTGGACTTTGGCTGATGCGTCAGGCTCAATGTATCAAAGAAATTACCCTTCTCTGCTTTACAAAGACAGCGGCTTAAGATCCCCCTTGTTGCAGATGAGTGTCCAGGCATCAGGAAAAACCTGTGGCTTGTGGTCAGTGAGAGGCATAATTATCTCATCGCTCCATGAGTAAATTAGGACTGGGCAAACCATCTCTCCAGATCCCTGTCCAGTTTACAGATAAGACGGCAGGCTCTGATCAGAACAAACTGGGCAGGGTTGCTGGGCAACCAGGATAATCCCAAACTGAAAAAGAATGAAGATGGGTGGAGGAGAATGTGCATTCAGACTAGGAAGCAGCAGCTGCCGAATGGGGCCCCTGATGGACCCCAGTTCTGCAGCAGGTACAAGGTTTATAGAGACTCCCTGTGCCCTGGGCAGCACATAGAAGAATGGAGACTCATGTGGCACAGTTAGGAAGCTGTGGAAGTCACATGACCAGCTCAGTCAAAGTGCAGTCAGAGACTCCCTTGTTAGTGAACCCTGACTACACAGCCATGATTCTCAGGAGGCCCTGTGTATTGAGTATGCAAGGGCAGCAACCATAGGAGGCCCCAACCAGTGGGGAGCATGCAGTGGCCCAGGACCACTGTGGGCCTGAGCAATTGGCAGCATTGTAAAGCAGTGCTATGTATGGGGCGGGGTGGGGGCAGTTACCTAAGCTGGAGAAAGGGAGGCCTGGCCACAATTCTGGAGAACAAGACAGATGGAGATCTGAGTGAGGCCTTCCAGGCCCAGGGCAGAATCTCTGTGAGGTCAGGAAGGTAGAAGTACTCAGGCTGAGGTGGTTCTTGTCATTGGTGGGGACTAACTTGCACACTGGAAAGGAACCCACAGTGAGAGACTGCACCCAACTATGCAGACCCCAAGCCTGGCATCTGGAAGGAAACCCTCGGCATCTAATGAGCCTTTGGCTTTAAAGGCAAGCCAAGCCTTTCTAGTTCACAGGGGAGCAACAGCCAAGGCCCTGGCTCACTAGACGCCAAGTCTAAAGTCTGGGCCTTGTCACTAAAAGTAAGGAACAGACAGAAAACAAGAAATGTAAAGGAGGGCTACATGATGGCACCATGGGTGAAGGTGCTCGCTACCAAGCCAGACAACCTGACTTAGATTCCAGGAACATACACGGTGAAGGGGGATGACCAACTCACCTGACTCCCTTGAGTTGTCCTCTGCCTTCCACTCATGTGATGTTGCATGCCCTACCGCTGCCCTCAACAAATAGATGTCTAAAAAAAAAAAAACTTTAAAAACAAATTTAAAAAAATAGAGTCTGCAGACCTACAGACACAGATTGCTCTATCTAAAGCCACAGCTTAGAGACCCATTTCTTTGGGTTCACAGAAACCTGACACAGCGATGGTGATGAGAGAATTCAACCACGTGTCTGTTTCCTTCAGTCTAGTTCCTTGAGCATAGATGATGAGCAGGCTGCTTGCCTGCATGGACCCCAGCCTCACCTCTGCCAGGAGGCCTTCCTGACTGGTCCCACCTCAGGCTCCTCTGTTCCGCCAGGGGCAGCAACAACGTCAAGAGGTTCCAAGTCTACACACCAGTCCCTGCTGGAGCATCCTGGGGCTTCCTGGGAGCAGATCCATTCAAGTTCATTGCACACAACCCAGGGCAGAGCTACAGCCATTGTCTACAAAATGAAGGTGAATCCTACTCCTTTGTGCATCCTGCTCAGTGTGCAAGGCTCAAGGAGTCCTCTTATCCTGTTAGCTCCCATCAGTGATAGCAATCGCCCCAACCTGAGACCGAACAATGGAACAGGAACCAGGGATGTCTGGGTTCACCTCCCCACCACCATGGTGTGCTGCTAGACCTCAGGTAAGTTGACATCTCTTCTGGGTCCAGGTCCTCCCTACATGGACTTTGACTATACTCAGACAGACTCCTATTAGAAGATGGAAGCTTTCTCTTACTCTCTTCTCCCTTGGGAGAGTCTCAGATCTGAATCTTTCCTAGGGCTACAGAGCTAGGACATGTGTTCACAGATGCTAACTACACAGATTGGGACACTGCATGTCTGTAAAATGGGACACTGGGCTCCTTGTAGGGCCCATCAAGCCAACAGACTGCTACACTAGATATGGGTCAGTACAGTGACACCCAGACCCTTCCAAGGCAACTGGCTCTGCCTTGTGTCCCAAAACAAATAGCTATGGTCAAAGGAACTGAGTGAATTCCATGCTCTGTTGTGAGAATGGAGCATCCTTTTAGCTGAGCAGCTACAACACCAAGGAAAGACTACTAACACACATGGGCCTTCCTAGCCCGGCCTAGAAGCCCTTTCTCAAATTGTCTAAGGGCCATCATCCATAGGCAGGCCTGTGCAGAGACAAGCAAGAATTTCTGAATGCCCTATACACTCTGCCTTCCACAGACATGGCAAGAAGCCTACTGGGCAATGCAGCACGAGGAACAGTTACACAAGCCTGTAAGCATCCAGTTGGTATTTAGATGAGTATATCGTAAAGAACAGAACATCTCTCTGTTTGCTCTAGCTTCTCCAATGAGAACAGTTTCCACAGAGGCAAAGGCCAGCAGGACAGAAGGCCAGGCAGGATCCATGGCCAGACAGCAAGGAATAATCTCAGTTGGGCCTGGTGGCTCAGGCTTGGCATTCCTAGCTACTCAAGAGGGTAAGACAGGAAGATAGAAGATAGCAAGTTCAAGGCCTGCTTGGGCTACAGAGAGAGTTCAAGGCCAGCTTTGGCAACTAGTGAGACCCTGTCGCAAAATAAAAAGTAAAAAAAAAATAGGAGGGGGTTGGGATATATAGCTCAGTGGTAGAGTACCTTCCTAGCATGTGGGGGGTCAGTACAAAGAAAAGGGAGAGATAGAAAAAAAGGGAGAGGGAGAAGGAGGGAGAGAGGAAGAGAGAAAGAGAGTGAACCATACAGGTTGTTAATACACCATGAGGCTGAGGGAAAGTGCCAGAGTTTATAGAATCACTTCAGGTATGAAAACTGGAGAGAGAGTTCCACAAGTGGGGCAGAGAAAACAAACAAACAAACACACAACAAACAAACCAGGCTCACCGGCCCAGTTAGTGTGGTGTCACTGCAAAAATCTCTGAATGGTGATTGCCCAGACCCTCCCTGGGGACAGTCAGTGACATGGATGCTCCAACTCTCTTCAGGAACACGTGGGTGACAGAATAAAGCCTGCTTTGCAACACATAAGAAAGATGCACTGGACAAGGACATCCAGGAAGTACTGACCCCTGAAGGTGATGTGGAAGAGCAAATGTCCACTACGAGCTCCCGTAGGGAGGAGCAGGCCGCAGTTGTGGGGCTCAGAAGGCAGATTTTTGCCTCAATTTTCAACCCATCGTGAGTGAGCACTGTCACTAGAGTTAACTGACGAGTATTGCTCTGAAAGTGGATATAATGTGGAAAACTAAGATGGCCCAGTTCCTTCCAGTTTAACATTTTAGAACTCCGATAGCCCCCTAGCAGGCCCGAGGCTCTGACACCAGCCTTTTGCTGTTGGTCACAGAAGACCTGGCAGAAAGATAGAGTGGGGAGACTCAAAAACAAGGGCCTCCTCAACTATTTAGCACCTTCGTTGTCTTAGTTAGGGTTCCTACTGCTGAGAAGAGACAACGTGAATGCGGCCACTCTTATAAAGGAAAACATTTAATCGGGGCTGGCTCACAGTTCAGACGGTTAGTCCATTATCGTCATAGTGGGAAGCCTGGTAGGAAGATATGGTGCTAGAAAGGTAGCTGAGAATTCACCTGGATCAGCAATCAGCAGGAAGAGAGAATGAGTCATTGGGCTGACTTGAGCTTCTGAAACCTCGAAGACCACCCCCTGGTGACACACTTCCTCCAATAAGGTCACACCTACTCCAACAAGGCCACACCTCCTAATAAGTGCCACTCCCTATGAGCCTATGGGGGCCGTTTCATTAACCACCACCTTAGTGATCTTGTGGACCCTCATCTCATCCTTTGACCAGAATGAAGAGAATTCTTTATAGGGAAGCTGTAAATGATAAGACTGTTGTAACTCATAAATTCAATGAGATAACGCCCACCACAAACACAATTTATAAACTAAAAAGTGTTGTACTCCTGTGGATTATCATCAAGATTTTAAGAGCTTAGAAATAAAAGGCTCCTGAGACTCATAGTGCTTGTTACAGATTACAATATTCCACACTGGCTCTGGAAGCATAACATGGCAGAGCCAACCATAGCATGCAGAGCACAGAGATCACTCAGGCTTCCCATCCGGTCCTAATGATTATTTTGAAGCACCAAGGCTGAGCCTGCATGTCTGAATGTCTGCTTGGAAGCAAGCATGTTTTTATTTTGGTTTATTCCAAATTTTGAAAAACTATATACTGGCTAATCTCCCCATCCATAGAGAGTGGTTGGAATTCTCTTCCTAGTTAAAGAGATTAGCAGGAGGAAAGACATTTCATTCTGCGCTCTCTCTCTCTCTCTCTCTCTCTCTCTCTCTCTCTCTCTCTCTCTCTGTGTGTGTGTGTGTGTGTGTGTGTGTGTGTGTGTGTGTGTGTATTTGAAGTGGGCTCTCACTGGCCTGGAACTTCCCAAACAGGTTAAGTCAGCTGGCCAGTGAACCCAAGACTCTCCACTTTTCCAGGTCTAAGATTATAAGATGTTAAAATCACACCACCATGTCCAGCTGCTGCAGCCGCCCCCACCCCCCAACCCCTGCCACCGCCCCAGTCATTGGGAATCAAACTAGGGTCCCTGTGCAGTCAAGGCAAGCATTTTTACCCAGTGACCCATCTCTATAATCCTGCTTCTACTTTCTTGCCCAATCAGTCCAGCAAGAATTTGTCAAGCAACTACTCTGGAAAGCAAGCCCTTTGTCTCCGCTGTGAACAAGAGCTGAGCCTAGTCATGTTCTACACCGGAACAAACATAGCCTCTGATCCCACAAAGTTACCAATGCTGAGTCTTCAAGCCCACCTTCATCTATGACTGTGGGCCTTCAGGCTGTAGCCTGATGCTCATGGACACAGTCCTGGGAGCTGGGAAGTCCGAGATCAAGGAGCCAGCACTACACTGTCTGGGGAAGGTCTGCTGCCCACAGAGTTTGCCTTTTCCACCACATCTTCATGTAGTAGAAAGGAATGGGGTAGGAGTTGACATGGGGTGAGGTGAAGTTCCTATGGAGCTGTCCTCTGCAGAGGTAAAACTGGGGTAATCCAGAAGTAGGGGGTCACCCTGCATTAGAACATGGCTGAAGTAGGTGGCTCCTAAGTACTTTCCCAGGGCACTCACTGTAATAAAACTTAGAAAATATGAGAATACTTTGAAAAGGTGCTAACTTTGGGGCATTGTGCCTTCACTACCAGAATGTCCTTGGGCAAGCACTTAGACTCTCTGATTCTCCATATTCCATCTACAAATGAGGACAGAAATCTTCCTGAACCCAAATTCAAGGACTAGGGGGTAAATAAAGTATGTTAAGCCCTTAAAGCTTGGTTGGCACATAGTAGGGTTATAACAAATCCTTCCCCTATGTCTCTGACGAGAATTTCTAATGTTCTCCAGGATAGTGAGCACCCATTTATACAAAGACCAAACAGAGTGCAAAGAATTCAAAAAAAGGCAGAGAGATTCTAGTTGCCATTTCACCCAACTTCCAGGAAGATTCCAGGCTGCTCCTCCCCTCTGGCAGCCCAAGAACTTCTGGTCCTACACCTCGGCCTCACCTCCCCAAGGCTGGTGTCATTCATGTGCGGTGTGCGGTTGAGCACTGGGTGCCCTGCTTCAGGTCTGTCTGCGAAATAGACTGTGCTGTGTCCAGCACGGGCTCCAGAGAGCATGTCACCGCCTTCCTCCAGAGCTGTGTTCTGGACACTGAGTTTTATGGTGCAATATTAACAGGGCTCTGCAATCGTAGGTGCAGTCAATCTTCCCCAGCTTCCTGCAGAAGTAATTGCCACACATGCATAAAAGAGCTAGCTGAAAAGACTTCCAACCCGCTCCTCAGCTCCCTTTCCACCGAGTAAGCATTCCTATAAAGATGGGCTCTGGCGTCCAGATGGTCTGTGGGAGGAAATCACCAGCAACTCGTCACCGGCCGCTCCGTGCCAAGACACACAGAAGGTCTATGTTTCACAATGGAAAGGTAAGTATCTCGAACAAGGCAGAGCCCGGGGTAATAAAAGCGCCTTTTATTTCCTACTCTCTTTCACAGTAGTGGGTTTTAGTCTGACTCTCAGCAGACGCTTGACAGGCATTAAAAGCAATGGTTCCCTGCCCTCCCCCGAAAAAACCAAATGTTTTTGTTTCCTTGAACTGAGTCTGCTTAGGTAAGCTAAGGCTGCTCTCCACGGGAGGACAGAAAGGTTGAGAAATGTCACTGTCTGTGCTTCTACTAGAAATGGGAGCCCCATGGGGACCCTTGCTCGCCCACCGAAAGCCACTTTCCAAAGGCTGGGAATGGAGGAGAAAGGCACAGACACCACACCCAAAGGAGCAGTGTGATTCACAAAGCGTGTTTCTGTCCATGTAAAAAGAACAGTTTGTCGATCCAGCCGACGCAGTAATATACAGGGACGGGCGGCTTACATATTTACATACATCAGAAGTTATTGTGTATAGTTTTGAGGTCTGGTGAGATCTGGTCCATTCCTCATAGACAGTTTACCTATGTATCCTCACTTGGGAGGGGATCCACAAACTCCTTCGGGTGTCTTCTCAGAGGGGTGCTAATCCCATCCGGTGGTTCCCATCTCATGATCTAATCACATCCCCTAAAAACCCTCAGTTCTTTTTTGAGTTATTTATCTATTTGTTACTATGTGTGTGTGTGTGTGTGTGGACTCATAAGACACAAATCATATGTGGAGGCCAGAGGATGGGCCTGTGGGCTTGGTTCTCTTCTTCATCTCCCAGGGGCTTCAAGGATTTCCTTTCTTATCTTACTTTTCATCTGTGGTCCCTTTCTCTCTCTCTCCTCTTTTTCCTTTTTCTCTTTCTTCCTCTTCTCTCTCCTGTTTCTTTCTGTCTCTGTCTCTGACTCTTCCTTTCCTCCTCATTTTTCCTCTTCTCTCTCCTCTTCTCCATCCTCTTCTTCCTTTTCAAAAATTTTTGTTGTTGTTTTGAGACAGGGTCTCACTAGGTAGCCCTGACTGTCCTAGAACTCACTCTGTAGACCAGGCTGGCCTCAAACTCACAGAGATCCGCCTGCCTCTGCCTCCCGAGTGCTGGGAATAAAGGTGTGCACGTATCATGCCTCACATCTCTTCTTCTTGACTTTCTTTCTTTTTCACTTTGTCTGCTTGTCTCCCTAGTCTCTCTGTCTCTCTGTCTTCCATACACACAGCATGTACACTGAATAATTCCATGGCTTTCCTGAACTTTCTGAAAGCCATTCATGAAAACTGGGGAGAGGGGCTAGGAGCTCCCCAACAGCCTCACACTGATTTATATCCAAGCTGGGGAATGAGTTCTTCCCTCCTGTGAACCACTGGAGATAAAATTATACTACGGTACTTGTTGACAAGATGCCAGACAGAAGCGACTTCAGGGTTTATTTGGGTTCCTCTTAGGGCAGTTCTGGGGTGCAGTCTGTCATGTGGTAGGGAAGGCAGGGGGGTTGGAACCTTCAGTGGACAGTCACATCTGTCCATTGTCAAGAAGCAGAAGAGTGAACAGTGTTCAACCTGCTCATTGTCTCCTTTTCATTCAGTTCAAGATCCCAACCTCTGCTACGATGCCACTAGGGTAAGTCTTCTCATCTCAAGCCACTCTGGAAGCTTCCTCACAGACAGACATGCATGCCAAGAGGTCTGTCTTTTCAATGATTTTAGGTTCTGTCAAGCGGCTTAGCAATACCAACAGTTACTGTACTCCTTCCCACCGCCGCAATCTCAGTTGTTACTGATTAAAGATCCATCTGAGGTTCTCATCAAAAAGTGTCCCAGGATGAACCAGGGGACTGACACATTTATCCTGTGCACAGAGTGGAGCCCAGAACAACAGTGTACCTTGGGAGGAGTGCTCATCCTAGACTCTGTAGAGCAGAATCCTCAGGAACACAGATATGCCTGGCCTTGCACTGCCTGGCTCAGAAGCCCCTGTAGCCTCCATTATGTATATCATGGCCCACATCTGGACCACATCATCACCATCCAGAATTCCCTCCTCACCATGGACAGCCAGATGGGTACCACACATCTACAATCCTAGTGCCCCTAAAGGCAGATGAGAGGTGGTCACAGTTCGCTTGTGATCATACACAGTGATGATTGAGAGACCCTGTCTCAAACAAGGTGGAAGATGAGGACTTGTATCTGATATTGTCTTCTGACCTCCACATATGCACTATGGTACACACACACACACACACACACACTCACATGCACACATGCATTAAAAGGAAAAAGGGTAGGATTATCTTCTGTATCAGCATTACAATATTTGAATATTTTATAGGAAGCTCCATTAAATCCAGGTTTAACTTCAGAAAGAAGAGCTGAACAGCAAGCATCCCTTGGAAAAGCACAAGTCCTGGCATGCAAAGTCAGCAGAAGTTTGGAGAAGGACCATGGAGCATTAGCACGGAGGATGGGATCCAAAGTGGACGTGCCCCATTCCCAGCTTTGCTGCATATGAGTGGGCATCCTAGATGTCTCCCTTGACCCCTCCTGCCTCTGTGCCTTCACCTGAGGAAGAGGAAGGTGCTATGCAAATAAAGGACGGAGAAGGCACCAGGAAGGACATTGATACAAAGGATGGGAATAACCCTTTTCATTGTCCTGAATCCCAGCCACTCTGCATGCCTGGGACTTACGAGAACAGTAGGGTAGCAAGCTTGGGACTGTCTGGACCCCATTTGTAGCCACTGTCAAAGCCATTCTCCAACAGAGATGCAAGGAATCTGGGAACCACCCAGCTCAAAGCCTCCACTGGACAGAAGCCCAGTGTGAACAGTGGTCACCCTTCTTAGGAAGCCCTCTGGCCCTGAGACTGACAATGCCCACCGTGGTCAACAACCAGCCAGACTCTGGGCTTGAAAAAAAAAAAGCAGGGTGTTGCCATGACAACCCCTTGCAAGTGTTCCCAGAAGGAATGACAAGGTCAAGGGCTGGGTTACTATTTTCCTTCCCTTCAGCTAGTCTGAAAGCAAGAATGGTCTCAGGGAAGAGGTCTCCGAATGCCAGAGGGACACAGGTCCTGCCTGGGGTACACAGGTCCTGCCTAGGGCACACAGGTCCTGCCTGGGGCACACAGGTCCTGCCTGGGTTGCACAGGTGGTAAGTGGCAGCTTTGGCACACTCCCTCACCTGCTCCTCTCTACACTGGCTGCCACTCACACTCAGCCAACATCAGACCTCTTGGGGAGACTGTCTTTTCTGCACACACTTCCCATTGCTGCTGCCCTGGACCTGCCCTTGCCTGATTCCCTGTCATTGTCCCGATGAGATTCCCATCACTGTGGTCATTAAGATCCAGGTCCTTCACGCCTCTCCTTTTCCTTCTGGGGCTACAGCCTGACACCCCATCTAGAAATGGCCCCAGGTTCTCTGTTTGCCAGAGAAAGTGGCGGAGAGGAACCTTTTCCTCCTTGGTGGTTGAACTGTGAGATGAGTTTCAGGCTTCAGGGAGCCATGTTGACACCCATGCGGAAAAGGTTATCTGCAGGAGGGAGCCTAACCCAGCAGCAGAGAAATGCAGAGCTGGTTGAAAATCAGTGCAGAAGAGAAACAAGGTAACATCTGAGTCCCCCGACCGACCGTGGTCTTGGCCCCTGCTGCTCTGTGCTTGGTTATCAGGGTAGAGAATGGCCCCTTCCATGTCTAGCCCGTCTGTGGGACCCACATTTCTGCCATCGCACAACTGTCTGAGGTAAACTGCCGCACCCTCTCTCAGGGAATCTACCTTCCCTTTGTTCCTCTGGTTTGAAAGTCTCCACCCTTCAGAAGAGATTCTGAGGAGACATTAAAAATAAGCAGGGAGTCATGCTTTGTTGACACCCATGGGAGGTCTGCCCCTTTCGAACAGAAACACAGGAGGAGTGGATGGGAGGGGCAGAGTAGAGGTGGGGGAGGGGTCAGGAAGAGAGGAGGGAGGACGAAATGCAGTAGGGATGTAAAATACATGAAATATTTAATTAGTAAAAAGGGAAAAAGTAAGTAGGGAGGAATCTAGGCACAGGGGTGGTGAGATTGGGTTTCTTTCTGGATACCTGAAACATACCCTGTGTAGCTGTCTACCACCTCTGAGAATAGGGGCTGGGATAGTGGCTCAGCCCACTGAGCGGAAGCTTCCTCCTCTGTAGACTGAGAACTCAAAACGCTTAACTTGCAGGGTCATTGTCAGAAGCAAATGGGGCAACACTTTGGGGTGCAGGGAAAACAGTAAAGATCCATCCGAGGTCCTCATCAAAAAGTGTCCCAGGATGAACCAGGGGACTGACACATTTATTCTTCCCAGAGAGAGGAACAACAGTGTACCTTGTGTGGAATGCTCATTCTGGACTTTGTAGAGCAGAATCGTCAAGAACACAGATACACCTGGCTGGTTTGGCTAGTTGGTCAGTATAAGAAGATGAGTCTAGGCCCAAGACCAGTCCAGGTACTTAGCTAATGCTTCGAGGATATAATGGTGTAAGCCGGGAAGAGCACTGACCATCGACTGTGATGATTATGATTCTCTTCTAAAGCAGATGGGACCAGACCAAAGGCTGAACTAAAGACTGGGCATTACCCAGGATGTTGCCAAGGATAGGGGCGGAAAAATCACTGCTCTGTCTGATTCTGAAAATAGGGCTGAAGGTGAAAGGGTCTGAAGTGTAATTCTAATTAATCCTAATCAATAAAAACCTGGAGTCAGAGAAGCAGAACAGCCAGCCACTTCTTACCTCTGTGAATCTTCAGACTGAAAAGGGGGAATCCTGTCTCTACCTGCTTTATATTCCTGTCTCCACTGGGATTAAAGGTGTGATCCACCACGGCCCAGCTCTGTTTCTCTTTTAGACTGGATCAATCTCTTGTAGCCCAAGGTGGCTACAAGATCTTCCTGCTTTCTCCTCCCAAGTGCTGGGATTAAAAGTGTGTGCCACCACTGCCTGGCCTCTATGGTTGGTTAACTAGTGGCGAGCTCTGCCCTCTGATCTCCAGGCAAGCTTTATTTGTCAGAACACAAACAAAATGTCACACAACAAGAGTCCTTCAGTGCTATTGGACCCACACAGTAAAGTGGTCTTCCCAGACACACAGGAAAACACCGAACAGGGAGGCTGATAATGGAATCCAAGTCTCACTTCAAAGCAAAACCCTAGGGAACTTTCACTAAACCTGAAGCTGGGGTCTGTGAGAGATGAATCAGAAAGGAATGCTGGGAAATCCAAGCTTTGAACAACAGGAGATGACCTTCTGACTGCTAACAATAACAATGAACAGACAGACAAGCAAAAATCAGGTGACAGACCTCTCAGTTTGCCTAAAACACACAAAATTAGCAATGGAAATATATACAACTGTGCTGTGAAGTCAGGGAGCTTTACTTCTGCTTAACAGATCTGGACATGATTTGTATTATCTGCTTTTGGCAAGGAGACACTGGCTGTGGTCTTTCCCTTCCTCAAAGTACATAGATACAGAGATTCCTAGCAAGGCACATGAAGCCATCAAGGAGTGTGGAGTTGTGTAAAAGCTAGGCTGTCGAGCCAGACTGACATGCTTTCAAATCCTAACTTGAGGAAGTCTGGAGCAAATTAACACACTCCTGGGTTGGCTTTTTCATATGCAGATGGGGAGGGTACTTCCTCCCTTTCCTTCTGACAGAAGAGACTGTGCACATGAAGCCAGTGAGACGGCTTAGCAGATCACTGTGCATGCCACCATGCTTGATGAGCTCCTGCACACACAGGCAGTGTCTGAAGATATTGTACCTTATGTTGTTCTGTTGCTAGAACAGCTTTCCAGCCAAGGTATAAAAGAAATGCACACAAGCAAGTCTATTGAGTGACAGGAGCACACTTCTCCCCATCTCGTGGCAAAGGTAAGTTGCCAACAGTAGGACTAATAACCAACAGAGCTAAAGGAAGTGAGGCTCTTACAGAGAATGCCCAGATGAAGCTGAGTGTGGACACAAATTTCAAGTATCCAGGGCAGCTCAATCCCCTTCCTAAGAGAGAAGGTAGCTGAGTCTGCGGAGCACACACACCTGAGCCAATGAACTCTGGCTTACAGCTTAACCAGAAGACAACAGACCTTGACACAGTAGAAAGGCCTGTCCTAAGTCTCCTGGTTGGCAAACTGAATGTCTGTCTTCTGCCTGGAAGGGCAGGATTCTGAATGTTGCCCTAACCCAGTTCTGGCGCAGAGAGATTCATGATTCAACTGTTCAAAAATGAGACAGGGAACAGTCACGGTGATGCACCCTTAGGATTCCAGTTTCCTGTCTAGCCGACCCACGTGGGCTGAGCAAGGTCAAGGCCTGGGTCCACCTTCCTCTGGCTTCCAGGAGCTATTCTCATTCCCATCCTCACCCTCCCCTTTCCCTGCAAATGAACTTGAGGCTTACAATGAGGAGGTGTGGTGGATAACAGATACAGAGAAAGACAAGCAGAGGTGTCCAAGGTCATAAATTAGCCAAGCTAGCTTTTGATCCAGAAGCCTGACTCTAGTCTAGAATGTCCTCTCAGCAACAGGTGTGCTGCTTGCAAAAACAGTGCCCACCCCTACATCAATAGGCTAAGGATGGGTCAGAGCAGGGTTCAAGTTTCCGTCTTTATAGTGCTCTCTTCTCCTTAGCATTAGGGTAATTCTTGTTTCTAGAACCCACCAGCATCAGATCACACAGCTCTGGCTTCTCTCCCCTGCTTATGTTATGAAGCCTCTGGTTTCTGGAATGGGTATGGGTGTTCAGGCAGCCTTCCAACACTCTGGGGAGTTCATGCCCCAGGAGTCCAACACCAGCCCCAGAGTGGAGTGAACTTCCATTTCACCAGCAACCGTTTGGTGTGTGAGATCCCAGACTTGCAGCTGTGAGCAGGTCACACTCAAGTGCTCTCCAGTGTGCAAGGCTGCTCTCATACTAAAGAGCTCTGCATTCATCAGAATGGAAAACCAGCCTGCCAGCTCAGGTCTGCCAGTGGTGAGGAATCCCACGGTATGGGTATGCGAATAAAGAAGCCTTTTTTTTTTTTTTCCTGTCAAGCTCTGGACCAGGCCTAAGTCTATTTTCCTACTGTATAAGCCATCTTTAGTTTTCAATGACTCTGAGTTATTAAGGAGAGTGACAGCTACAGCTTCAGATGCAGTTAATGTATTCTACCCAGAAAAGGCACAAACAGAATCAACAGTGATAACAGAGTATGCTAACCCATCAGTATGAGGAAGAAAGCACTGAAAGGGCATCTTATATACACCTTTATTTGTGACTGCTAGAAATGCCAGAACAATTAACTGCTACACGTCCTGCTTCAGGGTCCGATGCTCTCTCCTGCCAGGAGCAGGGTCATGGGTCCTTGTGCTCACACCCATTGCCTCACTGTGCTGAGGGCAGTGCTGAAAGTTCTGAAGGCCCGGTGAGTCCCCTGCACAGCCAGGAGGAGTGACCCGGCTTCCACTTCATGGCCGGCCTCCTGCAGGTGTCTAGCCAGTTCCTCTGCATCCCAGAGTCCTTGCTGGTTGGTGGCCACAAGGTGACCAACAATATGTGGATAGAAGGGTGTGGAGACACATTTCACCAACAGCCTGGCATCCACGAGCAGGGCAAGCAGCTCCTGGTCACAATTGGAGTCATCCACCTTCAAGAAATAAGAAAACTGTGAGTGGGCATTTGCATCCTTTTCTCCCACAATTCCCTGTGCTCTCCACGAGGTGGTCACAGGTAGCCTGCTGGCCTTCAGTAGTATGCACATCTGTCCAGCTGAAGACGACCTACCCCAAACAGCACAAGGAGAAACTGAGCATCTCGGGAGGTCAGAGATGGGACAACAGACACGGCTTCCTTTCCGCACAAGGAGACAATGTACCAGACCTTTGCTTGAGCCCTGACTATTCCATCAATCACACACTGAGTCACACATCATGTTTAATGTTGCAGAAGCAACACTTCTAGGAGCCCCTTCCAGTTCAGCCTGGGAAAACTGCACTTTTATGTCTCAGTTCAAACATAAGGAGATTAAGGTTCAAGAAAGGTTTGCTTAATATTGTGTAGGTGGTAGAGCCACAGTGTTGACGTCAAAGTCCGAGCTCCGAACAACCACATCTACCATTTCCTTTGACTTTTCACGTATGTTCTTTAACCCCAGTTCTCTCTTAAATGCAGAGCCACATGAAGACAAATCTTTTCAGGGTAAGAAAGCCTTTCTTCCTGCTCTGGTGCGAGTGAACAGGAAAATACTGACAAACAGAGGGCTGAAGCTGTTCTCGCTGAAGCCTGTGGGGGACGCAGGTCTCATCGTTCATGTCTACACATGGTTCTCCACAGCTTGGCCACTTTGTTTACATTTTTTTCTGTTTTGGATTATTATTCTGTCTTGCAAGGAATTGAGTCAACGTAGACAGTGTATTAGAAATCATCACTGCCATCCGGCATCATAGATAGCTGCAGGGCTGGTTCTGTTTGCATCATGGCATGCTTTAACTGTGGGTGTATGCGCCTCAAAAATGATGTGGCATTTCATCAGTATGCTCTTCCTGCCTATTATGAAGAAGAGTAGGTACTAAGGAGGAGGACACCGTCTACTGGAGCAAAGACTGAAAGCAGAAAGCCCATATCATAAAAATTATGGGCTCCACTGACAGTGTGTCAGGATCGTTCATATCCCGACATAAACATCAGCTCCAGGGCCACTTTCTTGTGACCTTTTCTAAAGCTGTTAGCCAGGCTCATTGTTCCTTTCTCCAAACTCCCTACACACCTGATACATACCTCTTCATGCTATGCTATGATGACCCGTCTGCTTCCCCTACTGAAGGGGATGGGAAGGATGGAGGGCACAAGGGTTTAATAGTTTTTCTATTTCACTACCCAGAGCAGTTCACATTGGTTAAATGGCCAAATAAGCTGACTTCAGTAAACGGCTGTCACAGCTTTATAAACTGTCTAAGTATGTGATAAAGATCTTATCTTGGCAGCAAATCGATCCCTAGGGCATTGGATGCTGCTATCCATGCATCTCCATATCCTCAGGGCTCTTTCTCTGGCTTTTCATTTCACACACTTGTTTTGAGGCAGAGTCTCACATGTAGCTCAAGCTGGCCTAAAACTGGAACTCGTAGCAACCTTCTTATCTCAGCCTCTGGAGCGCTGGGGTTACAGGTACTAACTGCCACATCTGGCTTGTGCTTCCCAAATTCTTGCACAAACACTTTGACCTAGGAAAGTATTTAATGGTTTCTCTACTCCACCCAACCCTCCCAAGCCCAACCCTGTTTTTCACACTTGTCAGGCAAGAATCTTAATCCCATGAGCTCCTGCATGCACTTCCCACCACATGCACATTTCCAGAGAAATGTTCTCAGCTTCCACAGGACTGCGCTATGGTTGTTGCATCCTGACGTAATAGATGAATATTGTGTGGGCGCTTCGTGGTGGGTCTGTGTAAGCAGCTCAGCTCTGAGTTTGTACGTTCTGGGTTTTCTTCTACAACAGCAGCCCCTCCAGGGTGGAGACTCCAGAGCCTGTGTTTACTCATGCAGTTCCCATAACCAGAGTGGCTGGCCATAGGAGGTAGCACCCCAAGATTTGTGGAATAAGGATGTGAACGAATGAATCACCCCACAGGCATAGGTCTTACTGTCTCACTCTACATGATTATCTGAGTACATGTGCAAGCACATGCCATCTGGGTTACTTCACATGTCATTTTTCTAGTTTAACCTTCAAAGTAAAGACTCTACTGCAGCCTTCAGGAGAGCAGCTGCATGCCAGGCGGCCCCTGTCAAATATGAGATAAAGTTCCTGGATGAAAGGTTGAGTCCAGGCTGCCGAGTAAGATGTCCTAGGTGAGTGTGCAAGGTTGGGGTGTCTAGACAGTTCCAGCTGAAGGAAGAGAGAGTTCTTCTACCAAAGCTGGTCTCTCTTGCTGCTCATTCAGACCTGATATCCATCACACTTGCTTCTGGTAAATGGAGCCCCAGCCTTCCTGGGAGCTGCCCACAGCCTGGCAGGGAGAGAACAGGAGGAACAGAGGCCTACTCAAGTACAGTGTTCCTCACTGAGATGTCCCCAGGAAAAGACAGAGCCAAGACCAAGAGTCATGGGCAGAGAGTGGGGAAAGGCTTGGGGAATTCTGCTCTTGCCCCTCTGGGTAGAAGCACAGAATGGCTTCAAAATTGTGATTTGCAAGGAAAATACTGTAGAGACAATTATTCTGTATACATCTGGAACAAAACAGAATGAAAAAGTAAACAAAAGCTGAGCAGGGTGGCTGGAGTCCGCAATTCCAGCTCTTGGGAGACAGAAACAGCAGATGCTCAAGGCCAGCCTGGGCTACATAGTGTTGTAGCAGAAAAGGAGGAGGGGTGATGGGATGGCTCAGTGGGTGATGGCTTGCTTCCCAAACCTGATGACCTCAGTTCCATCCCTGGTGGATTCCCAAAAGTTGTGCTGTGACCGCCACACTGTGCTCTGGAGCGTGTGTGCCCTCACACACACTTACAGTAAGAGTAATGACAGAGATAGCTTTTGTCTGGTCCATTCTAACTACTTCAAAGAGAAGTGTGCCGGCCAGAAAGGAAATGAGCAGCCATAGCCTTAGGTCAGCGCCTCTCCACACGCCTGTTTGTCTTTCATCAGCGCATCCCAGCCAGACTCTCTTTACTCCACACTGCCCACAACACTCTAGGCACTAACCACATTGTGTTAACTTGTTAGGCCTCAGAAAGCTTTTGTCTCAAATTCTAACTGAAGCTTTTAATGATCTGGTGCTGTCTACTACAGAGGGCAGTTCCTGTTTCTCCACCTTATGTATCCTAACCACTTCTTATCCTTGAAATTAGAAAGTAAAAGGAAACAAAAATACTCTGGGAAAGAATTCAGTCCTCCAAGCTGGGATCACAGGAGAGCAAGACTGTGCCCACATTCCCTTCCAGGAGCTGTGAACTGACAGTCTTTTCACAAGGGACCATGTGATATTAGTCTTTTCAATAACACTAAGAGTTCTAAGAATGTTTTTATGGTTTCCATATTTTTATTTCCAAAATTTTTAATGGCTGCAAAATAGACTATTGAAAAGATGTCACCACTATTTAATTCTGCTATAAATTTTCAGCTGTTTTAAACACAGATTATTGAAAGTACAATGGGTACTTTTCATGCACATATTTCTTCTTTATTTATTTTTTCCCATACTATAAATCTCTAGGAGAAATAATATTTAGTTGAACTGTGTTGTGTTCCTTTTCTGCATTCCAAAATTGCACAGGTGCTCAGTCTCTACCCCAGGACTGCAGGCAGTGAGTAGGTTTAGTTAGAGACTAGGCCTCCTAAGAGGTGATAAAGGCGAAGGGGTGAGCTGAAGGCACCAGGGTGGGCTTTACTCCACTACAACTAGTGCCTTTTTAAGAGCCAATGCTGAGGACACGGACACACACACACAAGCTGGGAGTTACATGTCCAACAACAGCCACCTCCCGACAAAGGGAGAGGCCTCAGAGGAAAAGCAGCTGGCCACCATCCTGACTTCAGACTGCTCATCTCCAGAAGTGTAGAAAAGCAGGCTGTGCTGTTGAGGCCGTCCAGCCTGGGGAACTGTTCTATTCTGCCTGAACCCTTTTCTGTTATGGATATGTGTCTAACCTGTCTGAAGTATGTAAGGGGGACAAACAGCCAGGTCACAGTAGTGGTGGTATCACGCGGTGTGTCAGCAGTAGGTATCAAATAAAACAATGTGTTAATTTAGGACTAGGCAATGGTACTCACAGCTGTTTTATTCTGGATTCAAGTATTTACAGAATTAATTCCCCCCACATATTTCCTATCACCATTTGTTGCTGTGGTTGAGGGAGAACTGGGACCTCTGCTCATTTCACAGAACTTAGGGGTCTTTGTATCTGTCAACCCTGGCTTCACTATAATGGACACTTTGTCTTACTGTTTGTAATTCTGCTTTTGTTATATTTTGATATAGACATAGACATTTTATATTTTATATTGTTGGGAAATCAGTTATTGTCTTATAATTTCTTTAGCTGCTTTAAAATTTAAGTTTTAAGTTCTCAAAGAAGCGTTTGTATATAATTTTCTGACTTTTAAAGTATGTTTAGTATGAGTCTTAAGTTCTCTAGGAATTGACTTTGCCTTTGGTATACAGCCTCAGAAAATCATATATCCTTGCTATTGGCTTAACTGGTGTGGTAAGGGCTCAAAGGGAAAAATATAGTCCATTGTTCTGGGTCTCAGTTTGGCTGTGATATAAGCATGAACAAGTCTGGAAGGGTTAGTTGATGTCCCACTAAACAAATGACTTAGAGTGAGAGACAGTCCTTTGAGTTAGAGATCATTTCTAGCCCTGGGTCCATTACTAAACATCTATAAGGCCTTGCAAAAGCAATCTCTCTGGACACTACTTTCATATGAGAAAGGCATTGTGTCCATGGCCTGACAGTAATGCAAGCTTCCTTGCACAATGCCTGGCGTGCAGTTCAGCTGCAGTTATAACAGCAGACAAATGGGAATAAGGAATTTTCTAGAAGGGAAAAGACTCATCTCTCTTCTGTGTGTTCATGTTGGTAGTCAGTTTCTGAGGCTAAATAAGACTCTGCAGATCTTGGGAAAGAAATGTATAGATGTAGACACAGAGTACTGCTGTCTTCCAACCATTAAAGTTATCTCTAGTTCCTTTCTCAACAATACCTAATGAGCCTTCTCTGAAGGAAAGCCTTTGATTTTATGGATCTCCATCAAGCTAAGAGTAATTACAGTAAGGAGGTAAGCTGTATCCCAGCAGCATAATCTGTACAGGGCTTCATCTCAGTGACTTTGAAGATCATTACTAATGCTTCACTGTTTACTTTAGGGAGGACATTTGCCTCTTTTTCACATAACACTAATACTTTGTAAGTTATTAAAATATTAACCTACAATTGCAGAAGAAGAGCAACACAAGTGTATACTTCAAATGAAAACGCATGCATGATAATGTCCGTATCCTGTATCTGAACATGACATTCGGACTCCACTTCCTCAGCAGACCAAGAGTTCTACCTCCGGCAGAACATCTAACACACCCTGGCCAAGCCATCTGGTTTATGATCTAACAACACGGGGAGAGGACCCTCGAAAACTCGAGCCTGGTCGTGGCTGTGAACAAAGTTGGGTGCCAGACTTGGGGCTCCAATTCACTGCTGTTTCTGACTCATTCTGTCCTAGAGATACTTCATTTAAAGAGTGATGATATTTTATTTCATCTTTACGTATGTCCTGCAAATAAATGTCTTCCCTCTTTACCCGGCATCGGGCTGAGCACACAGGCACACAGTACTCCTGTCTACAACATAGGTCAACCAAACACGAGGACTGCTCAAGACTGGCTGCTCAGAAGTCAAATACGTTCAAAGAGGAGTGAACCAGCTTTCGGCACGGGAGGAAGCAGCCAGGCCGTGAGGTGCTGCTGCAGACTCTGCCGTCAAGACAGCCACATGGCTGTGAACCATGGACGGCGAGAAAGGAACCGTGCTGGGACTTCTGTGTTGACACGGAAGTCCACACGTCCACATTTCTGAGCAAAGATGGCCCCACCACAGAGCTGGAAGGGTAGCGATAGCAACACTGTTTACTTCTACGTAGGAAAGTGCTCCCTTGGTTACTTCCATCACTGGGCCACTCAACTAAACTGTTCTGAAAACACTTTGAGACGAAAAAACCAAAACCAAACCCAAAAGTCTTTTCACAAACCCAAAGAAGGGCTCAGCAGACGCAGAGCAGGTCATGAAGCCCCTCCCCCCTGTACCTGCTATCGCAACACAGCAAAACAAGAAGGAACGTGTGTGAGCCTGAGGTGGGGCTGTAGGCGGCAACACCAAAGCATGAAAGGGACTCCTCCCAGGGAGAAACTTGGAGACACTGAGGCGTTAGAGAGGACAAAGAGGGGTGACATGATCCTTGGTTTGAATGGAGCTTCCAGACCCACAAAGACTCTTCTGAGCACTTTAAAGGTTCTCCCTCAGCTCAGACACTTGTCCCAGGATGCCAGGTTCTGGTGCTTCGATGCTGAGATGAAAGCATCACACTGGCTGGACCTGGGAAGGACTGCCATGGGAAGAAGGGCCCCACTCACTCTGAATCACTGAGTCATTCCCCAGCGCAGGACTAAGGTCCATATGCACATAATCAAGGGTGTAAGCCTTGTTTAGGGGGCTCCCTGTGCCCTGTGGTAGAGGAGGGGTCCATCCCTGCAGTGCTCGGCCTTAGCGCTGTGAATGAGAGGCTTACAAACAAAGCCCAGCTGGGTGACTCAGGGGCCGCTCCATTCTCATCTTTT
Source organism: Peromyscus californicus insignis (assembly GCF_007827085.1). Lineage (NCBI taxonomy): Eukaryota > Metazoa > Chordata > Mammalia > Rodentia > Cricetidae > Peromyscus > Peromyscus californicus. The sequence continues at coordinate 10,308,872 of NW_026294492.1, forward strand.
CAGTGCTGACATTTCCACACGCCAGGGCCATTCCACAGTCTCGTTTCTTTGGAGGTAACTTACATAGCAGAATGACTTAGCATGACTTTCAACATTAGGTCTGGCCGCTCACTGGCTGTGTGACTCAGTGTCTCACCTGTGAAAGTGGAACAGCACTTCCCAGACCATTAAGTGATGAAGTGTTGTTGAAGAGATAGGGAATGTTCTTATTGTCACATCTGCGACAAGTGGGGCTTGAAAAGATGTAGTCACCGTAAAAGGAGGGAGGCCCTTGGTAAGGTCAGAAATATGGTTTACTCTTTTATACTAGAGGTCTGGGATATAGTCTGGGGGACAGAGGGACTGGGAAGCACCAGAGGAGGACACAGTGAGGGGCAGGAACCACCAGACATCTGGAACAGTAAACAGAGAGGATTTTGGTTCACAAGACTAGTAAAATACATCTGCTAACTTTGCTGAAATGTGTTTGCGGATTTTGACGTAAATAGAGAGAACCTACAAATCAACTTCAAGCACGCCAAGCAACAGTCTTCTTGGCCAGCGCTGTACTGTGAGCAAGCTCTCATATCACCAAGACTGACGGAGAAGTCACCCAGCAGACTATCACAAAGGGCTTTGACTAGTCAACAATACCATGTCAGGAAAGACTGTTTCCTACCCAGGAGAGAAGCTTCTGCCTATCTGTATAAGGTCACATGCTAAAGACTAGAGGCATGCATTCCAGCAGCGCTTAGAGGGAGAAGGGGGTCCTGCCGTTGAAGGGAAAGCTGCAGCCAGCTCCACAGTAGCACTTAAGCGTCTTCCCTCTAACTGCAAGCAGCTATGAAGCTGTCAGCATCTGATAATGAACAGCGAAATAATACACGCTACCAGCAAACAAGAGCGGGCGTCTCTCCTTTCAGATCTGTGCACCGTGTGGACCAATTGCTGTCAGAGGATCCCTCTGCCAGATGTTATTTTTTTAATGCCAACAGGAACTACGATCAACAACCAATAAGGGGAAAACTAAAGTTATTGATGAACCTTAGCCCTTTCTAATGGGCAGAGTGTGTGTCAAGGAAAGAACCACAAAAGGCAGCACAGGTTTTCTAGTCCCCACTCAACACCCAGGGACGATTTAAAAACAGCTGGCCAGCAGCACGCAGCCCTGCCTGCTGATGCCCTTCTCTGGGGGATGTATGAGATGACCCTTGCCCGGTGTTGGCGAACAACGGCAGGCTAGAGTGATTGCACATTCATTTATCCAGACCTCTTGAAACAACAAAAACCAGAGATGAAGAACAGATTATGCTGCCAAGGTTTCTGAGGCTACAGAGGACAGAATGAAGACCTGTGTCACAGGGACACCATGATTCACAACTGCAGTTCTCACAGGAGTCACAGAACCAGACATACACAAGTGTGGGATACCGGTGAACTATGAAAAAGGTCAATAGGCCATGTCAATGCTTACAATCTCGGTCGTGATTACTGTAGTTACACCAGATTTTACCTTGGGAAAAAAGGGTGACAAGCACCAGAGACCTTACTGTTCATTTCCTACAACTGAACCTAAAAAAAAAAAATTTCTTTAACAACTCAAAGTGAGAGAGTCTATTAGCTTTCAGCTTTTCAGAGCATGTAACATGTCTAAGGATGCCGGCTATTCTAATACACACTCACCTTAAGGTAGACTCTCGTCACTGGATTTCTAAATAAGACTGTCTTCTCATAGCAAGAGAGACACGTACACAATTTAGACTTGTGGCCTTTTGTTTCCAGCCCGATGGACACAGCTGGCTGGCCCTGGCTTCACGGCCCCAGGCCCGCTGCCCACAGTGCACAGAGCAGTTCTCAGTTCCGAGTCTTAGCATGAGGCAGCACTCCACAAGCTCCGAGGATCTCCTCATGGAGGCCCGCTAGTGCCATTTAGTTCTCGTTTACTTTCCCACTCAGATAGTGTCTTCAGGGGTGCTGAGGGACTTAGTAGTTTGGGGTCCCTGCTCTAGTCACAGTTCTGACAGACGCATTTGAGATGAAGAATTTTAACAATGAGAGATGGGATCCTAACCAGGAGTGTAACAGGAGAAGGGTGAAGATGGAGAGGTCAGTATAACCTGTCACTGTCTTACTCCCTGAGACATCTTAGAGAGAATACCTAAACAGGGACTAAGCTACTTTAGGGGGGAGAACATGTTGGAGAATCACAGTCTGGTTTTGTTCAGATCCATCTCTGTTCTTCATCTCCTGGATTTACAAGAAAAAACAGGCTAATAAAAAACTCACTATAATTCCCAATTCTTTGCTTTTTGGTTTTTCGAGACAGGGTTTCTCTATGTAGTTTTGGGTGGCTGTCCTGGATCTTGCTCTGTAGACCAGGCTGGCCTTGAACTCACAGAGATCCGCCTGGCTCTGCCTCCCGGATGCTGGGATTAAAGGCATGAGCCACTACCGCCCAGTATAATTCCCAATTCTTATGAAGTTACAAAACCATGAAACATTCCCATCAGCAGGGAGAAAGGAGGCTACCAACAGACCAACCTGAGTACTTCAGTCTGGCATCCCCAAAGGTCCCGCCAGCATCAGTGATAATGACAACCATTCCAAAGTCTCTGCAGACACGCTTACAGTACTTAAAGAATACAGCTGACAGAAGGCAATGGATCTTCAAGGACTGTTGCCAAATCCAATTCATGTAACATTTGGGGTTTTGTCATTAACAAAACGTTTTATCAATGACATCTTTGCATCTATTTCGTAGCAGTCTTCTGTGGCCAGCACAGACCTCTGTTCTAGAACTGCCTTTCTCTCTGGTTCCCAGAAGACACTGTGTTCATGGGGAGCTATCAAGGATAGTAAAATGATAGAGTACACTTGCTTCTGTGTCTGTGTGTACATGAATGTGCACACAATACCCACATGAAACAAGGATGTCTGCACAGGAGGGTTTGGGAAGGATCATTCCATGTGAATTGGCTACAACACAGCCTAAGGAATCTAACTGGAGACTGTACATCTTCAAAAGCGAAGAGATCACTGCTTTCCTCAAACATCACGCAACAACTGGCCTTGTGGAGGAATCTCCAAATGTGACGTAAGCACGTCTGTGTTCAAGCCCAAACCCTGCTTCTGGTTCCAGAGGACGGCAGCTCTTGACTTCAGATGGCAGCAGTGCGGCTGCTGGGAAATGCTTCTGTCTGTGAGCATCTACCATGTACAACCTGGGAGACGGAAGCCAGCCTCAAGCCGGGTCAAATTTCCCAGACCCAGATCCCAAGTGGAAGGCGCCTGGGCTGCTGGTTCCTGCCACTAAAATGCTGTTTCTCTGTGGAAATGTTTTGTTCCGTGTGTCCGGTTCATGGGGGAGGCTCAGAGACTGCCTATGAGTCCAAGTGTGCACTGCCTGGATTGAACAGAGGTGGCTGCCATAGTCAGAGATACTCTCTATCAGGTAGCTGGGGATTAATCACGGCTCTTGTTAATGAGGACAAATGCACTCCATTCACTTTTGAAACAAGAACAGTAGTAATTCAGAGGGGTGTACCTTAGTGACGGCTGAGATTTGCTCCAGGGCCATGGCCTGCAGCATCTCATCTCCACTCTCCAAGAGCAGCTTCAGGGACGGCAGCAGGAGGGACTGGTGCAGCAGCAGCAGGCACAGCTCCTTCACACCCTGAAATCATGGAGGAGGTGAGTTCCACTCAGGGACACAGTGAACCCTGTGCTGCATCCTCTGGATGCACCTTTACACACACGTGTGTGTGTGTGTGTGTGTGTGTGTGTGTGTGTGTGTGTCTACATATGTGTGGTTATGTTTGTGCATATATGTATGTATGTGTGTATACACATTTGTATTTATATTTGTGTTTGTGTGTTTACATGTGGCTGTCTGCATATACGTGTGTGTATGTATTTGTGTGTGTTTATATGTGTATTCATATTTCTTTCTTTGTGTGGCTATATAAGTGTGGTTATTTTTGTGCATGTATGTACTTACTCTGTGTGTGTGTGTGTGTGTGTGTGTGTGTGTGTGTGTGTGTGTGTGTGTGTGCATATGTGTGATTAGGGCTACTGACCATATCATTCCCCTCCTGGTAAGCTGTGGCCATCTTTCCAGGTGTTCAGACATCTGTGTATAATATTGCTTTGAGTGGCAGGACACACTCACTATGCAGATCTATTGCTACAACTTCTTCTAATTCTCAGAGCCCTGTTTTCCCTATAAGTAAAACGGAGGCAACTGTATTTGTTTTGCGGTTTTTGTTGTATATCTGATAATTAATATAAATGTATAGTGCTAAGCATACAGCACAGACTTCACAGCAGCTGTTACACACTATTTATTAATAATGCTAATATCTAGTTCTTATCTACTGAGACAAAGGATATCAGCAAAGACTATGTTTTTAAAACATGCTTAAAACTCTAATGTTAAAGGAAATGGAATTCTTGATATATTTAAGATACTCCATCACCATGAAAACTATCTGTGATTCAAAACAATGAATAAGCGTGGATCTCCACAGGTAGACCTGAATTTTATTCTTAGTTTTTTATTCTACTTGCCGAACCTGTCACCAGAAAAAAAGGACTCTGAATAAAGTAACAGAAGACAATCCTTTTCAACAAAGAGGCAGAAAACACACAACTGTGTTGCCCGCTGAGCTGGTCACCTTTAGTGTCCTGACTGTAGCTATGACACAAAGAACTGAACACTAGACCAAGAAGTAGACGAGTGTGGCCCCATTATATTAAAGCAAAGCTGTTTTGGAAAAAGAATGAAGGATCACAGCCCTGCATGGGGCTGTTGTTCTCTTGTGCTACTCCACAACAGCAGAACAGACAACACTGAACACTCAAACACAGGGCATTCTCAGCATCCCTGTCCATCACTCCAAGACGAGATGATAATGATGACAGGCTGAATGAGACGCTTTCCAAACTGGTGAGCTGCCCGAAGCTGAGCAGTGTGCGCCAGGGCTCCTGCTTCATGAACTGTCACCCACTGGGGCGGGCTTTTAGGAATGCAGCTGTCCGGGACTCATTTCTGCTTCTGTGAGTGACCCGACCCCTCACTCCTGTAAGCACCCCAATAAAACATACTGGTTCACCAAGTTGGATGTCAGCCGTCTGCTTACATTGGTCTGTTACTGGTTCCCTCTCTGGGGTAAGCGGACACTGGTTCACATCTTCCCAAGAACAGAGACACACAGTGACAGGCACCTCTGGCTGGCCCAGCTTAGCCTCCTTTCCACATCCCTCTGTACTCTTCATTATCTTCTGTCCTGTATTTCTGCATTTGTCTATGTGCTCCCCTCTCGGGGTGAGCCATGCTTCATCTATTCCAAAGTGACATGGTACATACCATGCTTAAAATCGGTAAATGAGTCTCTCTTAGCACTCATGTCTGCTGTTTATTCAATACGCTATCACTAATTGACAAAGAGCCTCGGCATTTCAGGTCTAGACGCCATTGACTGTAGCTTTAAATGGCAATTTTATGAACTAGCACAGATACCATCTGAGAAGACAAGTAATAGCTGGTGTCTTAGTTTGCTTTCCATTGCTGTGATAAAACCATAATCAAGGGCAACTCGGAGAATAAAGAGCTGACTTCATCTTCAAGATTACGGTCCGTCATAAAGGGAAGCTGGAGCAGGAACCTGGAGGCAGGAACTGAAGCAGAGACCATGGAGGAGCGTGGTCCACTGGACGGGTCAGTCTGCTCTTTTATACCACCCAGGACTCAGGAGTGGCACCCTCCCACCAATCATTAATCAAGAAAATGAAAACATCGACAGACTTGCCTATATGTAATCTGGTGGGGACATTTTCTAAATTAAGGTTCTTCTTCCCAGATGACTCTACCTTGTGATAAAAATCTAAGCAGGACAGATAGCACATGGCCCAGGCAAGGTCTGTGAGGACAGAGGATGCCAGTTTATGTGATCCACTTAGGAATTTATAGTCTCTTAGCTAAGCTATTGGTCAAATACTCAGTCTTTACATGCTGTGTCTTCTCTAGTGCTTGTACTGTGAGAGAAGAGTCAAGAGATTTACACAGGGAACTGCAAGAAGGCCAAGCAGCAGAGAGAACCACAAAATCACTGATTTGACACCTCACAGTTCAGACAGTCAGGACCTAACATGACAAGAAAGGGGACAGTCAGCCCAGTCCACTGACACTCTTCTTGCCTTTATACAACTTGTGTGGACTCAGAGGATCACTGTCCACAATGTTTAGAGCCTGAAGAGGGAGTGTGAGCAGGTGTGTGTTGCTCACACATGCAGAGGAGGTGACTGCTTCCTCTGTGGTAGGTTCTGATGTGTCACATGGTGAAGGCTGGGCTGCGCATGGGGATATTCATGGACTCCTGTTCTCCAGAGCTGCTCAAGTCTGGCTGGGCCTAGGCCTGACTTCTGGCTGCCAAATGTGCCTCCATCTATCACCTCCACTAGAGACTCAGGGGTTCTGACCTGAAACACCCACTTGCTATACTTGCTAGGTGTTAGTACACACCATGTCATTTGTTTTGTTCCAAAAACCTTAAAGAAGGCATTTTAGCCCTGTTAAAGAGAGGAGGGTGAGGAGGAAGCAGGCAGAAGGGGGAATAGCTCGGATGTCATGGGAGAGTCTAAACCAAGCTCCTGGCACTGCCAAAAGCAGCTTAGCTGTGAGGAAGGATGACCACTCTTGAGGTTCCCAACCTGGGCTTAGCCAGGCTACAGCCTACAGCCTACAGCCTACAGCCTCTGTGGCTCAAACTCCTGCGGAGTCACGAACAAGCAGCAGGAAGTTAGAGCTGTAGCTCTATGAACACCATGGTCTTGTTCTATATGGTCCTTATCCCACACATCCTCAGCTCTTGAGGAGACTTCTTACATTGCCATGGACACAGGCTGAGAAGCAGCCTCCACAACTTGTAAAACTGTGGGATACACAACTTATGGAGGCAGTGATTTCCATTTGCTGGTAATTTTCCATGGGAAAACCCACCATGGCTGGAAGGAAGCAGGTATAATGAGGAACAGCACGAAATTACAAAAAAGGTGCTCTGACAAGTCATGGTGAAAAGAAAAACTGTAATTATCACGCTTCATAGGTGACGACAAACAGGGACAAGGGGAGGGGTGGGGCCACCTCAGTGCCCTATCACAACTGGGCACGGGTCACTAGCCATGGGCAGAATAAAAGTAACTGAGTAGTGGATAATTTCAGCACCACAGTGAAGGAAATTATTATGGAGCTCTGAGATGAAGCTGAGCAACTTTGAAATGTGGTAAAATAAATTCAAGACATTTTTATTTTGTAATAATTATGTTCTCTCCCTAGCAACACTTTAAATTTTTCACTGAGCACATTTAACAATAAAAATAATGCTTATCATCTACTAATCTCCTGTAATCATGACATGCAAGGCACATTTTTTATATGCATGCCCAATATGAGGGAGGAAACTGAGCTTAAGGAGCCAGTGAACTCACAGTGGCAACAGCGCTCCTTCATTAATTACCTTTCACTCTGGCAAGTGAAACAGAGAGACCGTCACAGCCTACTCGGAAACAGTGACTAATTCACCCGCTTCCCACCTCAAGGAGAACTCCGGATCTGAGAGTGGTGGCGATGAGGAGCCCACAGGGAGCAGCAGCCCAGCCCTTAGAGCTGGACACACAGCGGAAGAGAGAGAGAACTGCCAAAGCCTAAGTAAGATCTTTCTAACGGCATTCAATTCAACAGAACAGCTACAGTCAACCCTGGCATTTGGTCCCGATTGGACAGTGCTCCATCTCAGCTCATATGAAAGCAAGGGTGTTTGCATATACTTACTTTGGTACAAATGTTAAACCATGTTGAGTTCACTCTCTGCAAGTGTTGAAACTTGTCCCAATGATGAGATCACTCTGCCAGGTTCATACCATCAGGGCACACTGTGATCCAGCAGCACAGACCATATGTTGACATGTAGCTGATACCAGAGGGCCATGGTACACAGCTCCAAACACACACTACACTACACGTTTTAAAGTGCTGGCACTTTAAATATTTTATAGAACACCTCTATCATTCCAGTGGTTGGAGTTCTTTAAACAAGTAAGTCTTTAAAAATTCAATAAAAACACTTGCTCAGTCCCAAATTTAGAAAACAATCCATTAAATGTTCATTCATAGCAAGAGTGGTTTTCCTGAGTGATCAAATTGAGGATTTACAGGATCAGATTTATAATTCTGCTTTCAAGTTTATGTCCTATTTGGTGGAAACTCAAAGCCAATTAATTAGTTTAATGCCATTATCCAAATGCTTAAATTTAAGACATACAAGTTGCTCAAACAGTATACTGCTGAGTGGACATACAGCAGGCTACTATAACTAAGAGGATATACAAAATGTTTCTATGCTGTACATATTAGACATACTTGTATGACACTTCAATCGTGGGGTCAAAGTGAAAGTGGCTGAGCTTCTGCTGTATGATACAGAGAGGAACAGCTGTGGCTATCCGATCTCCTTACAACGACACAATGAAGTAATGAAGGATCAGAGTGGTTACTTGGTGACCGGGTACAACCAGCCTGGTTCAGATGGGTAATACCTGAGCTACTGGGTTCCTTTAACTAGGACTGGCCATAAAAAAAGGCCTCTGGAGGGAGCGGCACTGGTCTATGCCCTGTAATTGTAAAAGTTAATGCTTCGGAGTGCTGGAAACAAGAGAACACCTTCGGGACATCCTTCAGTCCTGCTGTCTTTCATTTGATCCTTCACATACCTTTGGCCTTCACTAGAATTGGTTAAGCTAAGTGTTCTAGGACAGCTACTGCAACTGCCTAGACCAGAGGGCTGTGCGAAGAAAATGGCCCCATCCACTCACCTCCACGGGCAGCCTCTGCTGGGTGTTGTACAGAGAGCGGCACATCTTCAGCACCTCATCCCCCAGTTCCCGCTTGTTCTCTGCTGTACATCTGGTCAGCATCACAGTCGACAGTCTCACCCATGGATTGCTGGCTGTGCTGCTCCTCACAGAGAAATGTGCAAAACATTGGAGGTGATTAACTCTCTCACAACTATACTGAATTAAAACAACAACAAAAAAATCCCACTTATGGAATGAAGTGCTTATGGCGGCTCACACTCTGAGAGTACATAATGTGCTCCTTTAGCCTATCCTGTAGAGAAGATGACATGCAGAAGATGTGCGGGCCACTGTGGCATGAACAAGCAGTGGGCAGCACTGGGACATTAGACGTCCTGAGTTCAGGCTCTTGAGCCCTGTACAGACCCAGTCTCAAATTCTGACCCATGGTCGGACTGCCAATAGTGCTCTTTACTTCTCACTCTCTGTTCTGGTGGGGTTTTAGTGCTGCCTAAGACCCAGGAGGCTGCAGTTACCAAGCAATTGCAGGTCCTGAGTAGCTTTAGCAAGACCCCGGGAAAGCACTTCACAGAGACAATGAAGGTCATACGGTGAGCATTACTGGTGTGACAGCCAGGCCTGGGAGGACATGAGGGACTGGGGGGTCACTAGTTCAAGGCCAGCATGGGCTACATAACCAGACTCTGTCTTAAAAGATAGCAAACCCAAACTAAACAGTTTGGTGAAACCCCACTGTTTAGAACACCAGTCAGCATGTCACCACTGTCCCAGATGACAGACACTTGAGCCATGCTTCCTCTTCCTTTCTAAAGGCATCAGGCTAACAAACAAACATAAGGTGACGTTCTCCGCAGTTTGCTTCAGGAGTTCCCAACAGTCCCACCCTCGGGCTCAGGCCAAGAGTCTCTCCCAGATGTTCTTTCCTGCTCCTAAACTGCTCCAGGGGAGTCATTTTCGGGAAAGCATCCCATTCCAAGACACGGAAAGTTTGCTGGCCTAGGGCAGAATCACTCACTGATTACTAAAGAAGATCAGTATTGGAGTGAACAGACTTGAGCAGGTCCCAGGGCCTCATGCTTTCTGCCAATGAAATGCAGCTTCAGACAGACAGTGATGTGTTCAGAAGAAACCTGGTTGCTTCTCCCAAAGGAAAGGGGTGAGTCACATGGCCAACAGCACAAGGACGAGGCAGGTACCCCACCTATCTCTCAGCAGGACAGAGAGGAGAGAACCCAAGTCTACGATGGGGCCAGTCCTGGTGAGAAGTCTGTCTCCTCGCTAGCAATGTGCAACGTGAAGTTACTAGCTTTTGAGACTCAATTCCTTCATCTACATAATCAGGTAAAACTACCTTTGCGTATTTGTTGTGTGAATGATTGGTAATGTATGTAAATTAAATGCTCAATATTGTGAGTATTTAATAAATGGGAATTATTTGTTCCATATGAATTCTCAAGGTTGCACTGTAAGCTTTGTTAAAAAAAAAATCAGGCAAGAAATTTCCTAGTGAAAATACCAGAACAAAATTATTGTGCTCACATAATAAATTAGACATGGTTATAATGTATTGCATGATACTTCTGAAGAAAACTGAGTTTAGGTACAAGGAAAAATAGATACTCCAATATATCAGAAACATTTTAGATTGCCTCAGAAGTCAAATAATGATCTCTCACACACATATATCTTTTTTAATCCACAATTTTGCTTTTTTGTGGTTTCAGTTACCCATGAAAAATACAGCCCAAAAAACACGAAAAGGAAAAGTCCATAAGCAACTGCACGGTGGTCCAGTGTACCCATGCTGTGATGGTTCCTTCTTTCTGTTAGTCACTTAGTTGCCACCTCTGTTAATAGATTGACTGTCAATAGTATCAGACTGCCCACACTTAACTAATCCTTATTTAGTCAGCAGTAGCTAGTCAAATGGAAAGAGTAGAGACAAGGGCGGCCCCAGCACACCAAAGGGAAGCCAGAAAGTGCCTCCTTTAAGTGAAAACTGCAAAGTTATCAACTGCAGGGAAAAACCTGTGTGTTGACATTGCCAAGACCTGTGGTAGAAACAAATCTACCACCTGTGAAACTGTCGGGAAGGAGCAAGATCCAACAGTGGTTCTACTGCACCCTGAACTGCAAAATTACAACCACAGGAGACTAAGGAGATGGCTTAGTGGGTAACAGTGCTTGCCCTGCAAACATAAGGCCCTGAGGACATGAGGTCACATCACCAGCACCCACATAAGAAACCAGGCACGTGTCCGTAACCCAGGAGTAGGACTGGAGAGAGGAGGGTGCTGACATGGCTGTGTGTGTCCGTAACCCAGGAGTAGGGCTGGAGAGAGGAGGGTGCTGATAAGGCTGCATGTGTCTGTAACCCAGGAGCAGGGCTAGAGAGAGGAGGGTGCTGACATGGCTGTGTGTGTCCGTAACCCAGGATTAGGGGCTGGAGAGAGGAGAGTGCTGACATGGCTCTGTGTGTCTGTAAGCCCAGGACTAGGGGCTGCAGAGAGGTGAGTACTGGTGAATGAAGCCGTGAGCTTCAGGCTCTATCTGTCTCACGCAATAGGGTGTCGAGGGAGCGACCCCTTAGGGTGTGCTCTGGCCTTCATGTTGGTGTGCATACCTACCTACATGAATATAACACACACCCAAACGCAACACAACACACATTTATTTTTAAACAAAAATTATCACGCATTAAATTCATTCCTGGTACTGTAATTTGGTCAAAAGCCCATGCCTGGGGAGGTCACAGAAGACAGAGTATAACTTCGTATTTTTATTTTGCTAAATGACATCCTGTCAAACTGTCTTCTAAATACGTATGTGTGTATTCATTGACCTAGGTTGCTCTCAGTCTTGGCCACAGGAGTTTCCTGTTGCAGTGGAAAGCAGCCAATGGAGAGATAACTGACCGGTCAAAAGACTGAGAATAAGAGACAGTGTGCATACGCTTCATTGGATCATTTATGTTAACCCAGCACTACGAAGGCTCAGAGACTATTGGGAAAGTGGTAGTGGAGGGATATAAGCCAGAGAATGGGGAAGAGTGCTGTAAAATGCCAGCTTCGACAAGAATCACGCAAGCGCAAGCCGGCCAGCACCAGCATAGGTAGGGGATACAATCTCCAGGTCCCACCACTTACAGAGGAACTATGGATGGTTTTATTTTTTGTTTTTTTACCAAGGATGTGGCCACCAATAGATTCCCATGCTGCAGCAGAGAGTGCCATATCCATGTATATATGGTCAGCAATATCTTAACTTAGTGGGCTATCAAAAAAAAAAAAAAAGGATATGAATTTGGGAAGGGGCATATTGGTGTGGTGGCCCATAGAGGCTTCCTAGTGAGATCTTACTCAAGGTCAGAGAATCTGAGCTTGCTTTACCCAGCAGAGCTGGATAATGGTATGACTGGACCACAGGCAGAGTTACCAGGTGTTTGGAAGGGTCTACAATCGGCTGTATGGTGTGCTTTGATCTTAAAAGGGGTAGGTATTTTGCCTCTCCCCTTGGCATATTATAAAAAGCCCTTTGGAATAAAGCTCTGGGCAGCTGGGTATTGACCCAGGGCCCTCCCGAAGCTATCCCATGTCTCTGTCTTTCTCTTCCTTGTCTAGGTCTATCTTTCTACCTAATATTTCCTCCTTCCTCTCTCCTCCACCTAAAAACCCTTCAAAAGGTGGGAGCAGGTCCGAGCTGAACTCCCACAGACTCCTACATGTTGGTGGGATATCAGGAGAGATTGAGAGGAAAATGGGGGATAGTTATGATCATTTCACTGTATGCAGGTATGAAATTCTCAAAAAGAAAAGATTTTAAGTAAAAATAGAGAAAAATCACAGCTACAGTACATAGTAAGTACTTAGCTAAGATGGAAAAAAAACATTAAATCTATGCAGAGAGGTACAGGAAAATGTATGGGGAGAAACATGGTAGAGGACAGAGTGTGGCACTATCCATGTGTTCAGAGTGCTTGGAGCATATGCTCCTCATATAAAGGACTGTCTGAAACACTAATGTGTGTGTGTGTGTGTGTGTGTGTGTGTGTGTGTGCAAGTACACACAGGCACAGACACACACATACTCTCTCTTTCTTTCATTGCCTTCACTGAAGACATTACATTTTCAAAACTGACATCCAGACAGAGGATGGTGAATTAGGCTAAGCTTATCTTAATACTTACACACAGTCACTTTTCATAGGCGGCCAAGCTTGCAAGAGTAAAACCAAGTGCTGAAACTCGACCTCATCGTGACTAGCTTCTAGGAGCTCCGTGAACAGAGAGTAGCGATTTTCTTCACTCTCAATGGCAGCTACGTCTACCTGGAAGAAGCAACACACAGTTGAAGCTGGTGGCAATGCGGAGTTGGTTCAAAGGAGGCCGAATGTGACAGCCTCAGAAAATAACCTTGAAAATATGTGCAATATATTTCACTGAGTGAAAACTAAATACCATCAAAACCCAAACCAGAACAAACCTCTGCTATGGTTTGGACGTTGTTTGCCACCTAAAAGTTCTTGGGTGGGGAGGCTGGTCCTTTGAGGTGCGTATTGGTCCCAAGGTTGCTGGTACAGGGCCCTTGGAAGGGACTATGGGATCCTACTCTTCCCTGGCCTTGCATTAATGGCATGATCTTTTTCGTACCCAACTGCTCCTATCAGAATGCGGCACAGTCAAGAGACCCTCACCAGAGCTAAACCAATGCCAGGAGCATCCCTAGAGCGTCTGTGCCTACAGTGACACAAACCTCTCTTCATTACATATTCAGCATGCCTCAGGCATGTCACTCCAGTAATGAAGAAACACCCTACTCTACAAACCTTCACAAGTTCAAACGCTTATAATATCATAAACTATGGAGAGCTACAAGGCTGCAGGAAGGCCTCAACTTTCCTTACCAAAATAAAGTCAAATAGCTTTCTACACATGAGTGACCGGCATTTAACTTGTTAAAATACAGACTGCTTTTACATTTGAAACTAGTATTTCAGCATACTTAAAAGTAAATGAATTTTCAAAGTTTAAATTGTCTAAAATTAATTCCCAATGTTCATCAGAAAACTGTTTGCCTCCATGTGCCTAAAAAGTTCTCTAATTTGAACCAAAGATTCTATGCACGTTCACTTGTCACATGATGCTTCTGCTACAAACCAAACTAAATCAAACACTGTTTAAGCCCATTCTGTTTCTGCACAACCAAACAGCTTCTCCTCCAATCCTGGCAGTTGCAAACGCATCGCACGTGCAGCATCTCTGGAGGAAATGGCAGTCATTTCACACTGAGAAGTGGTTCTGACATCAAAGTAAGCCAGCCTGGCTTCCCGTGATTAGTTTCTCTTCACACGGGTACTCAGCATTTGGGTGCACAGACGATCATAATGGCACATGCATGATGACATGTGTTCACAGGAACTCAGATGGTCACATCTTGAAAGGATAATTGAGAATGGATTTCACTTACGTATTTGCTAAACTGCCATGCACTAATTAATGCACACTTCTAAAACATTTATTTAATGGCCATGATGGCTCTGATCTATGACACCATCTAAAGAAGTCACACCACAGATTCTGCAATGTTGCAAATGGTCATGTGTACTCTGAAATTATCAGTAATTGCTACAGAAAGCCTGGGTCCCACAGTGACCTTTGAGTCTCAGGCCATTCATATCTGGAATAATAGCCCCAGAGCACTTTATAGTTTTTGAAATAATATCATGGTACAGCAAGCCAGTTGACTCCAACCACAGCTCCATGTGGGGGACACTCAGGGTTGGCAACCTCACAGAACATACAGACATTGGCTCAACTGTCCTACTACTGGGACTCTCAGGTGATACAGCCTGAGAGCTGTAATCAGAGCAGCATGTTCTGGCAAGAGGAGGTAAACACTAGATAAGCTTGACATTATTTAAGTGAGGCCTCTAACTGAGAGCAGGCAATTGTCTCAGTAATAAAGAAACAGATTTGTAAAAACTCAAGTAAGACTTGCAGTTATCCAACCTCCTCATCTTCGACCATCTCCAGCCTCAAAGCCTCTTGAGGCTTCCTGCTCACAATTATGCACATTCTGCCTCAGCTACCTGGAATTGTTCCTTGGTCTGGCACATTCTTCTTCCAGATACTGGAGGAAGCTTAGAAGCCCATTTCCACAAAGTGATAAATGTCACCCTCCCACTTTACCCGCCCTGCTTACGGGCCCGAGTTGCACGGCACCCCCATACCTTTGCATCTTGCTGTTTCGTTTTCCATCTTAGTACTTAAAACCACTTGGTGTATAATGAGCACTTTTCCCACGAAAGAACTGAGAGGCCAAATGTACAAATAAATGATAACTTATCATTTACAAGACAATTTAGCATAAGCAATGTTAAATCCTCATAGACTGGCCATAACGTATTGGTTGGTTTTGTTACTGGAGATAGAACACTGCCAGCACAGCAAATGATTGGCTAGTGCTACGCTCACCAACAGATCTCAGGAAAGCCCCTCGCTCTGGGCCTCATTTTCCTTACTTGAAAAATGGGCTTTAAAACGGCCAGAAGTCTCAGGTTATGAGGGTGCAGCTTGATGTCTGCATCAGGGCGATGGGCCAGTCAATGGCTGACCTCTTCATGCTTTGTAATCTTAGTTTCTATTTAGAGTTTACCTGAGCAAAGGTTTAAACTTGAAAGTAAGGCACTTAAGACCCACCAAATGGTACACTGTTAGCATTCTTAATAAATACCACGATTACAGAGTCTACGATTAAATGCAAGATAATTAACGATGACAAGCTGCTTTCCCTTTTACTATCAAGCATAGGATCTATGTGGGCTGTTTTCTATATGTGGTATATATCTCATGAAGAGATTTCTTTTAAAGTCATATTTTTTTAATCCAGAGATTTTTCTATTCATTTTACATACACAGACTCCCCTGTCCTCCCTCCTCCCTCCCCCAGCCTTTCTCCCTAACCCACCCTCCATTCCCACCTCCTCCAAGGCAAGGTCTCCTAAGGGGAGCTAGCAGAGCCTGGTACAATTTTTAACAACACCTAGATTCAATTTCTTTCCAAAAATTGTAAAAGCTTATAAAATTAGAAAAGATTTCATCAAAAAAGGAAATCTAACTATAAATTAAATTTGCATATATTTTATTAGTTTGATGAGAATAGTTTCAATTTATTAATGTTTTTAATGGTATGTTTTGGTATAATCCCCTCTCATGCGGACACACAGCTGTATGAATGCTCACCAACCATCTCAATATCCTAACTCCTTTTGAGAGAACAACCCCAAGAGCCACGTGAGCTCTTCAGTTTGAGGAAAACAACTGGCAGCATGTGCTGCCAAAGACAGGAATAAAACTTTCGAGAGAAATCTGAAACTTTGATAAACTTGTACCTGCCGTAAGTGTAACACCTTCCCAACAACGTGCTGGTGTTTCCAATGAGCTAGATGAGCCGTAACATGAACTGGATTCTTAATACTATATAGTAAACAAGAACTGCTTTTACATAGGAAATGGACTGATATTGAGGAGCTACGTGACTTAGTCAACAATAATTTTCCAAACAGTCAACATGTTTCTTCAAGATACATTAGAGTGAAAGGCAGACCAATGGGTTTCTTTTCTAGTTTTACAAAAACTACAGGAAAAAAAGCTGTTGCCATGGTTTCAAATTCCACATGGTAACTGATATTTAGGATAGTACCACTTGGAGATTTGCTGTAGCACTCAAGAATAGCGTCCACATCTACCAGAAGAACTACTGAGACATTTCCTTCCTCAACAGTGACTTTGTGTCTGTTTCGGTTTTCTTCATGTGCACTGAGCTCAACACAGAAAGAGATGCTCTAGTCTGGAAGAAACAGACTTAGCAGAAACTGGATTTTAATAGGAAGAAGCACAAAATTAAGAGATGGATAGAGTCAAATCCAACCAATCAAGGAGATTCTTCCATTCCTCCTAGATGTTTGTATGACACATGGCACACAATGAAATAGGAAGATACTACATGGAAATAAAAGATATTGAATACATTTTCAGAGAAGAACCAGAGAAATGTTATCTAGAAGGCTGCAGCACTCACTTGGTAAAATGACTAACGACATAAATGGATGGACAGCAGACCATTATTGAAATTGCCAGTTAATACAACTCATACGTTCTGAGGACTCTCCTTCCTGCTGGAATTTGAAATGGTAGAAGTGAAGGTGAAACACGGCAGATGGGTTCTGTAAAATCCCTCACGATTCTACCATTGACAGTGTTAAGACGGGAAAAGATGCAAATCCAGTGGACTTCCTGTGGCTTACAGAGGGGAGGGAGGAGTGTTAAGTGTGAACTTTTGCTCACCTGTACACGCAGAGTTGAGCCTCCATTCCCAACAGTATGGCAGAGCCAAAGTACGACAGCTCCCTTGACACAGGCTTTGGGTTTTAATGATTTCAGCTCCAGCTCCCTGTATGTTAGGAGTGAACTCAACCGCCTCCCATCCCTAGCTCAGCCTCCAGCACCAGGAAGTGCAGTAAGAACCTGAAAGTTGGAATGTGGATTCTACGAATATTTCCCAGCTGGACTCCCTGGCCCCACAAGTGAATCTGGGTACGTATGCTTTTGTTCTTTCTGTAAACTGCAGTGCAACTACCGGAAGAGCAGGAGACTGAGAACAACTCCCTCGAGCTATGGCCGAAGCGCTAAGGAAATCCACTTTTCATTTTATGTATTTTATTTAATTTTTTTCTTTTAAAATAGACAAGTAACCAAACCCAGAAGCAGGCCCGAATGATGGGGGGCTCTAGAAATAAGAGGCCAATCCTTTCTCAAGCCACTGGAAAGATTAAATGAGAGAAGGCAAGGATAGTATTACCTCTCCACATCTCACACTGCTGTTCCCAGGGTCTGTGTGACTTTGCCTTCACAATGAAATCATGTGCAAAGCTGCTGCTGGGTCATATACCTGGGTCATATAGTGAGGACTGCAGCTCCGCTCTACTCAAAGGAGAGATAACGGCTAATGTCCCCTGCTGCAAGCAAAGGGGCCGTGTCAGGCTTCTAAGGAGGCCTCTTAGGTTTACGCCATTCTTGAAAGAAAACTCCCAGGCATCAGACTGTGTATGAAATAGATGGGTCATGCCCTTCTCCCTATGCTGTGTTATGTGTTCTAGAAACAAGACCCTGGAGCTGATTTGGAAAGACACAGCGCCTTTGTCAAGGATAAGAGAGACTCTCTCTTCCAGACAAGCCAACAGGATATCATGTCTAGTCTGCCATAGTTTGGTTCTGACAGAAGACAAGAGACTCTTAGGTCAGAAACAAAGACCTTCTATACTCACAGGAACAGCCGGGGCATCAACATTTCCTGTGTCAGTTCCCCAAGTCTTTAGGCTCAGAAGTACTTACTTAGGAAAGTGACACACACGCGCAGTGGGTTGTGAAGAGGCCCACACTTAAAGACTATGAATCTGTTATACTGAACAGGAAATGCATGTGCTCTGCTCATGGGAGACACTAGCTCCCATTTCTATAAAAATGCCATTGAAAAGAATCCTGAACCAAGCTGGTCAATTCCTCCATGCATGAGCCTTGCGGAAATGTGAGGTCTGTAGAGAATTATTTTCCAGTAGCTTTTGAAGTTTCTATAATTACTATGTTGGGAAGGGAAAGAGTCCTAAACTATCTTTTAACTTTTCAACTTTTCACTGATGCATATGCATGCTTGCGAGTGCAGATGTGTATAGCACAGAGGCCTAACGTAGACAGAGTAGATAGAGTGCAGAGAATCCTTCTCTATCACTTTCCACCTTATTCTTCGGGGCAGAGTCCCCAGAAACTCAGAGCTTACCCATAGGGCTAGTCTGGCTAACTTGCTCTGGGGGTCCAGGTAGACAGCCAAGCCCGACTGGGTCCTATTCTTGGAAAACAAGTTCTTTAACTGCTGAGCTGTGTCCTCAGCTCATAAGACTATCCTACCACTGTTAACTCTTTAGGCAAGAGCATCAAACAAAGGCTCTTAAACACAACATTCTAGATCTAAGTGCTAATGAACTGAAGAGCAATATTTACCCTAACATTTGAGGTAAAGACCATACACTTCAGTTTGAACAGGTATGTCTCTATTTCGAATCACAAGTCCACATGACAGGGACTTATAAGTTATGCTCATATATACCAACACATACTGTTTTAACTCCTGTCAGTCCACTTACATACACCCTTTATTAAGTCCAGTCCTTTTCAGTATTTTTCTTGGGCATTCCAGAAATTAGAAAACCATACAAGTAAGGAATGGCAATTTAGGTTTTCAAAAGCTTAGAGGCTCTATTTGTCCCTTTCCTGGTTAAGAACAATGCTAAAATACCATCACCAAACTGCACACTTCTATATTACTCCTAGTTATCATGAACATGCCTCCAGATTTTCAGTTAAAAGTTTTTATCTACAATTAAATCGAGCAGTCAACAGACAAAACTGAACATCATATGATCAATGTACATTTTTGTTTTGGTGTGTGTGTGTGTGTGTGTGTGTGTGTGTGTGCACGTACGCACGCACGTGCCAACAGTACAATTAAAATAATGATACCTTTCTAGCAGACAGCTTTGGTTCAATATATTTTCATAATATATTTAAGAAAATTGATTATGAAGAGTCAGAAAAATTAAGTAATTTTAAGTTGAAAAAAACCATCATTTCATAAAACTGACAAGTTATTGGAGGAAAAAACGAAGGAAGGATTTTTCTGAGCCCACAAATGTTCAATTATGTGGTTATCACAGGCTTCCGGAAGTGTGAGGGCAGGTGGTTAGTGTGAGCATCCTGAAATCAGGATACCTGGTTCACTCTGGATGGGGATGCAGGCAAGCACGACAGCCTCCAGCCTCCAGGATGTAGCACAGTCCAAGTGAGACTCTCCTTACGTGCACTCTGACTTACTGATGCAGGGCCTCCGACACAGAGATCACTGATATAAATAGTCCATCCCCTGTCTCAGCCTTCTTCATAGGCCCGCTACCACACCCACCTGGCATGTACAAAAGCTCTGAAGATCTGAACTCTGGCCCTCATGTTTGGGGGACAAGTGCTTAATCCACTAAGCTATCCCCCAGCATGGAACTGACCCAGCACATGCTTTGTGTAACATTCCCCGTATCCTAGCCTGGGGAGTATCTGAGAAAACTTCCAATATTTCACAAGCACCTGCATACTTAGTGACTAATTGCTATTGATACTAACTAAATGTTATGAAATTTAAAAGGGCAAAACACAAGTGTGACTCCAGTATTTTGTCTTTTAAGTATACTTTTAAAGTATACTTGCTTTTGTCTCTAAATACTGCTTCTTTCTTCCACGTTGAATGAGGGGACTTATGTCCTTCCTGTAAGTCAATTTGTCAAGTGGCTGCAGCTCCTTATCAGACAGATTCATTGTCCTTGAATCAGAAGGACTGACACCCTGTTCTCAGCGGAGACCATTCTTTACCTTACGCTTTCTTGTGCTGCTGGGAGTGAACCCAGACACCTTCAGCCGGGCAGTGCACCTGATTATTTATCTTCCTCCAGGCACTGATAGCAGCTCCCTGTCACTGCAGGCACAAATATGTAACACGATGAGAGAACATCAAAGTACTCTATGGGTAGAACTCTTATAAACCTTTGTTACCTTGGGCAATAGTGACATTAAGCTCTGCTCTTGTAGCTCCTAACCAGTAACAGGATGCTGATTGATGCAAAATAACTATGTGATTCTTTCATAAATATGATGATGTTATACTGTGACACTCATACTCAGGGCTTCAAATTACAAACAAAACACCCACGGGTGCAGTAGAAGCACGAAAGGCTAACAGAGCTGAGCTCTAGGCAAAACTAGACCTGTGGATGTTCCGGGTGGGCAACGTGGCCTCCCGTGTCCGCTGGACCTAGCCAGTTTCTCTGGAAATGAAACGTTGAGAAGATAAAAAGCCATCACCAAGTGTTGACAACCCACCTCCCCCGCTGGGCTGAGGGACACTTAAACTGGTCCCTGCACACGAGGAGGAACTCAATAGATATCACTACTGTTCCATACTGTGAGGAGCTGCAGAACCACTACTATTAGACAAGAAAATAGAAATATACCAACGGCCATTTTTCATTTCTGAGTTGTGGATTTTATTAAAACAAAATCAAAATTATGAAAATATTACTAACATCTTTAAATATTAAAAGGTACTTTTGGGGGTAGATTTTCTAATTTTTAAAGAACTAAAACACAGATGCAGATATTGAATGAATGTCATAAATATGTGACCCTCTACTGCAAACATGCTGAGTTCTAGTCACTTCTGTAGACTGAACTGAAGTGAAAAAATCATTTATTAAGTGGGGGCCTGACCAGGAATAAAATAATGAGAAACTAAATGTTGGCCTTGCCACAGCTATGATACAATAGATAAAGGTTGATGCCTTAATATATTCATAGATTAAAAAAAAAGGCAACTGCATCAGACCCAACAGACGGTTCCGAGATTATAATGTATAACAGCACAGCAGAGTACAGCAGGCACACACAATCAGTGGGACCTAACAGTGCCTTAGCTAATAGACTTAGTCCTTCTTTACCTTGTATCTGCTTGGCATACTTTAGTATTGAGATATACAACTCTCTTAACCAGCCTTAGCCTCCTTCCCCGTGTGAAGAGTGGGACAATAAGAACACCTGTGCCCGAGAACTATACTGCTGAAATGTAATGAATGCGGAAGAGAAATCCTAATGACCAGCTCTGGAAGACTTAGGCAAAAGCAAATCAAAATAACAGATTTGAACCATGGAACAAAGCAAAACCCTTATGACCACAATAAAATAAATAAGCAATTGAATAAATATATTTAGACAGACAAGTGATGGAAGAAAATCTCATCATAGTTACATTATTCTCATGCAGCAATCATCAATTCATGCTAAAATAAGTACATGAAAGTATGATGAGAGAATAACAATAATAATAATAAACTCAAAGTATCTAAGAAACTACCTAATAATCATAAAAAAGTACTGCTTCATAGTACGTCAAGTTAACACTATTAGTCATGAAACAAATCAACACTACATATCTCCTGATATAATGCACGAAAGACATATCACTTCTGTGACCTCCTACTCAAAGTGCAAAACCTGAACACATGACAATGTTAAATTGAACGACATTTTACAAAATAATTTCCCACTGCTTTTTACAACTCCCACAATCATAAAAGATCAGACAAAGAAATCAAACTAAAAAGTCATTACAGATCAAGAACTGTGACAAATGCAGTGTGTGACATGGGTGGATGCGGATCACAAAAGAGACGAGTGGGGCCCCTGCCAGTGGAGGACCGAGGTATTGAGAGATCAGGAAGCAGTACTGAATGCGTGTGGCTGTGGCTGGGCCACTACCATCTGCAGAACTGGACTGAAAAACACACAGAAAGTTATGCACAGTGGACACAACTTTTTGTAAGTCTGAAATCACTTCAGAATGAAAGTTAGAACCTCAGCTGCTCTGTTGTTCTTCCCGGTCACATGTGTCTGTTTTTCCTTTCCTTCAGCAATCTGCATCCCACATGGGAAAAGAAGACAGGTATCTTTCTGCAGCATGGCGAGAATGAGGTGATCACTGAAATGATGCAATTAGAAAGCTTCTGCATAGAGCAGTGACAGCCGAGTCAACAGTGAAGGTGCAGCAGGAGGGAGCCTTGCCTGGCTGCTCATCTGAAGTCTAGACTAAATGTATAGTGAAGAAACTTAAACCCCCCAAATCCAACCACAAACTGAAAAAAAAAAAGGAATTAATAGACAGTTCTCAAAAGAGAAAGTACAAACTGCCAATAGATAAATAGAAAATGTTCAACACCCTTACACACCAGGGAAATGCAAATCAAAACGACATTCTATTCTACCTTGGTCAAAATGGCTAAAATAATGAAAATAAACACTAGTGAGGATATGGGACAAAATAAACCACTAAACACTAGCGGTAGGAATGCGGGTGGGCCAGCCACCATGGAAATCAGCATAGAGACCTTCATAAAATTAGACAGGGCTACCACATGACCCAGCTACACCTCTCCTCGGTAAAGAGCTGAGAGATTCTACACCAGCACCCAAAAGAGGGACCTGCCCATCACACTGATCAACAATGGGGTTAGCCTACATGCCCACCAAGACAAATGGATAACGTAACGTGACACACACACAACGGAAGTTTAGGAAGCCATAAAGATAAAACTACATCATTTATGGGAAAACAGAAATGAAGATCTATAGGTTAAACAGAATAAGCAAGGCCCAGAAAGACAAACATCGTGTCTTGTTTCTCATCTGCAGACCCAGATTTTAAAATGAACACAAGACATGTGGGCAGAAGGAGGACTGCTGGCGAAGAGGAAGGAGACCAGTGAGCATGGGGAAAGGGCACAAGGCAATGGGGAGGGTAAGCTCCAAGCTCACACTGATGTGTGCACGTATCCTAACGAAGCCCTCACCATGGACAACGAACACACAGTAACGACACTGTAAAGGGCACTGGGATATAGTCATCCACCACACAGACAACTGAACTGACCTGAGCCTGAAAAGAGAGAAGGGAAGCCAGGGAATCACATCTGGGGACTAAATTCAAGTCTATTCCTGGGAAGCAGCCATTACTAAGACACATTAAGCCTACAAAGACGTTTTGTCTACGTGAAGGAGATAAACTGAGCCTCCCTGCGTCCCTCACTACTGCTCCAGCATGATACAGAAATGCTATTTCGAATGAAAGCAAACTAAAGAGTTGATTAAAGCACGCTGATAACTTGCCTGAACTTAGGGCCTAACTTCTCTTCCTGCACTGTCCAGCAAGTTGAGCAGCCACGTCCCCTCTAGTCACAGGCAAAATTCTGAGCAGCAGCAACCCCCACCTCCTCTCCCCACATCTGAGCCATGGTCTCAGGCTCTTTTCCACCCATGTCCATCTCCACTGCAAGTTCAGAACCAGACCACTGCCTCAGTCCTCCCCATCACGGTCAGCTCATTTCCTGGAACAGCCATCTGCTCATATACCTCCACGGCACCATGTTCCCACGTTCCTCGGTCAGAACACAGGTGGCTCCCCACAGTCTGCCCATCCCATGTCTCCTGTGGCCAGTGGTGTCTCCCTATTTTACCACAATTGACTCTTCTGATCAAATAGTCAGAGGAGCCTCTTCTCACTGCCTGACACACGGGATCCTTGAGACTTGTATTATATGTCAACATCTATCTTGGCATCCAAACACTTTAACTACTGGCAGTATGGAGCCCACACCAACAAGGACCATTGCCTCATCTGAAGTGAGGACATTACAAGTTTCATGCCATTTAATCTTCACAATGATTATGTTCTTCCACTTACCGATGAGAGAATTACTAACCTTCCCCAGCTCACAGCTAATGGGTGCTGAAACTGGGGTCTGAATTCAGGTCTCTGTGTGTGAAGAAGTCATGGGCTCCAGAAGCAACTATCTTACCTCCTTCTATACCCACAATGCTTGCAGCTCACAGCGTATGCTACATACCTGAAGAATGTCTGGTGAATACTTCACGTAGCATTTTATTGCAACAATCATTAATAGGCACAGAATTTCCCAACATTTCATTTGAATGGTAGTTAACGTGTACAGCACTGTTTTGAGACATTGTGAAATGACAAAGAAATGCTTTCTGTTACCTTCAAAGTCCTGATTTCCCATGTCTAACAAAACCTAATGCACAGGAGGAGAAAAGGCTTCTGGCCATACTTCACATAGGGCAATGTGACTGGGTGCTGAGTACATGTATGACAACTAGGTGCTGGTGCTGAGTACATGCATGTCCCCAGCAAATGAAGATCTGTAGCATAGCCAAGAACAGAGGCTCTGGGACTGTAGAGAACTGAGTCAAAGTTCCTGCCTCAGCATTCACAAGTCAGTCATGGAGTATCCCATAAATCAGCGAGGATGCTAACAAATCTCTGTGACAGCTCTAATGTCCACACAGGTCACAACTCACTGTCTCCTGTTCTCCCCAAATGACGCCCTCAGCAATGAGAGGGAGGATCTCTTCAGGAAGAGAGCCAAAGAGTGCATGCTGGGAGACTCTCTAGATCTCCACCAGTTATATGGATGCTCCCTTGACTTAGATCACAGAGTTCTCTTCAGGAATCTCAATTCCTCCTGGAAAGCAATGCTCACTGCCACATGAGAAGCAGCAAACTAGTCACAAGTCACCTTGAGGACGGTGTGGCAAACTAACAAGGCCACATCAGCCCAGATGTGGCAGGCCACTCTTAGAGGACATCTTCCCATCACCCCAAGTAAATCATTTGCCTCCAGATAAGGAGCAGGCTGCAAGGCGAGAACAGCACACTCAGAGTTGGAGCTCTGTCTTGCCTTTTGAAGCATGACCTTGGACAGGTTCTTAAAGACTTAATATTCATTTATTCAACAAATATTTACAGAGTGTCTTTCAGGTCCCCACTCTCAAAGAATTTATATTCTAATGGAAGAAGAAAGACATCACGTAACAAACGGGCAAAGAGGAGGGAGGAAGAGGTTTTCAGACAGTGGCAAAGGACTTAGAATTAAGACAGTGATGGAACAGATTACACTCAACTGTGGAGTCATTTCAGAAAGGTCACACCGGAGACAAAGAAACCCCATAACTTCCCAGTTCTCAACATCCATATTATTTCCCTACAAAAAAAAAAAAAAAACAACAACAACTGAGCAGGGAGGAAATGACAGCCTCTCGCAGCTCCAGGATGGCAGGGCATCACGCCTGTTAGAGACACGTCATCTCTGTGGACATGCACAGCCCCTACATCAGACCACACCTGCACTTGGCTAAGCCAGTCAAACGTGACTCTTAGCTTTGGAGCCATTTTGAAGTCAACTATTTACAAGGACCTACATACGGCTTTGCATATTGACTTTCTCTAGTTCCACCTCACAAGAAGTTTGTACTTTGCTAATATCTGGCAAATGAAGGCCAGTCGGTCCCTAACAGAGGCGTTAACTGGGACTCGCATGTGTCAAAGCAGGCAGTCACGTGACTTCATAACAAGATAGTGTTATCTTAACCTAAATCTTTGCAGCAATGTCTTACACCACCAAATTTAGGTGTCTGAAAAGTAAAAAGGCAAAACTCTTAAGCTACATGGTCTCCTTTACATAAAAATGTGGGAAAACCTGAGGTGCTGAGGTATGGAAGTTTTCAAAGGAAACATCAGTATTTTGACCCACATTTTTCATGCGCCAGTTAACTAGAAAATTACAAAAGCTGAAAACCTCTGATAAACTGTACCAAGGGATTAATATAATACAGCTTGCCCTCCCCCTCCCATGGCACCCCACTCACACCATGCAGGCCTGCATTTCTGGGAAGGAAATTAAAGCCTCTCAAACTGCTGAAAAGTGAGGGTCTCTGAATTTTTAATTCCGTTAACTAATCATTAGGAAACTAGAAGTTGTTGTCTCTCTGTGAAGCAGTGAGGGGCAGGCGTCCCAGACGTGCTGAATCTTGCAGGCACTGGCTGGTTTCCCAGCAACACAATGATTTGTGGGGCCACTACTTTGGGCACTTTTAGGATAATTAAATATTAAGCCCCCTCTTTGATGTATGCAAAGTCCGCCTAAGAGGATTACCGGCCTGGCGCACGTGGCCCCCACGTTTTCTTTTTGTAACTGAACATTGCAGTCAGTATTATTATCTGCTCTCATCTTCAGTCTGTAAGAATGAGTCTCTATCAGCAAAGACACTGGAAACGCTTCTGAAAAGAAAGAGGTGGTAGGGAGATCGTAAGCAAGGTGAACCACTGTCCTCCCGGTATCTGGGACGCACGGATAGTGAGGACAGGGTGACAGAGGAGGTGAGCTGACCGCTGTCCACCTTGGTTCAAGGTTCTAGTTTACACACAGGGTGTCGAAAACCTCAGTGGAAGAGGCTTCCCCAGGGTCACAGACCTAGTGGTGTAAGGCTGACAGAGACACACACTGCCCACGGGGGTCCCACTCTTTCTCTAGAACTTTCCAGTGTTCTAGAGGAAGATAACACAGCCTTTGAAAAATGGTAATTGAAGAGATGATTTGAACCATGGACATAGTTAACCCAACATTCCGATCCAGATCGTATTTCCAGCCTGAAACTGCTACTTCATTTTCCAAGGAACAAGAAGTTGCTTCAACTAGAAGTAAAAATTCTTCATCAAATTCCCTTGTGCTCCGAAACAAACAAACAAACAAAACAACGCAATGCCCGGCAGATGCAGAGGAGACACAGTCCCCACAGTGTTCCTCAGAGAATACCCAGGGCACCGGTATAGCAATGCCAGCATGGGCTGTGCTCATTCCTACTACAAATATTGAAGGAACCCGACCATTACCTGTCAAGAACAGGCAAACGCTCTTATCTAAGAGGAAAGTAGACGTGAGGAGAAAATAAAAACATAAGTGAGACATGAGATAACATTCACTTGTTCCTCTGAGACTCCTGGGAGAGATTTCCAGAAGGCCTGAGCAAATATTCCTGAAATGAAGTTACTCACGGAGCTCATGGGCGACAGCAAACAGGCTACAGTCACAGCAACAAAGTAGAAACAGTGGATTAGAACCCAAGGACTAGCCTCCTGGAGAGGCAAAGCGTTATTTCAGTTGCTGTCCATCACTGAGGGAAGCCAAGGCAGGGGCTTCAAGCAGAAACCACAGAGGAGCCGATTACTGGCCTGCTTTCCAGCGTACTCTCTTATACAACACAGACCTGCCTGCCTAGGGACAGAGCTGCCCACAGTGGGCGCTGGTCTCCCACATCAATCACCAATCTTGACAATCCCTTAACTGAGCTCCCTCAGATGATTCTAGGCTGTGTCCAGTTGAAGCTAAAGGTAACCAGGATCTGTATGTTCCAGAGTTTCCATGATAGCAGGGAGACAAATGGAAGGAAGGAAGGAAGGAAGGAAGGAAGGAAGGAAGGAAGGAAGGAAGGAAGGAAGGAAAGAAGGCAGGGAGGCAAGGTAAAGAAGTTTTAACTTTGAGAATTCAAAGTTCAGTAAAGTCTGCAGTTATCAGGGAAGGTTCCAGAGTGGAGGCCTGTGGGATCCTGGAAAGGGCTGAGAAACTAAGACGTTTGTCTCTCCCCACCCACAGTGGTACAGGATAAGGAAGGCTGTGTCACAGGCAAAGCCACTGCCTTTCCATCCACACAAGCATTTCTCCCGGAAAGAGTCAAAACCCTGTTAGTCAATGTCATCAACAGCCCTGAAGATGGGCATGTGGACATGATGGGCAGGTGTTTGATAAGCCCAGTCACGTTTGGCCATGTATGAAAATCAGAATAGACTTTATTACCCAGAATCCACCACTAAGCAGCTGGTACCGGAAGTCTGTGTTACCTAGGCAGTTATTATTAGCTGGAGCTGCCCTCTCCTACCGCCGACTTGAGGAAGGATGTGCACACACGTGCTGCTTACCTGTCTCTGGGGCCACGCGGCTCTGAGGATGGCTTCTGTCCGGAAGAACACCAGGAGCTTGCTGTCTTCCTCACTCAGGTGGAAGGACTGCCCCAAGATCTGCAGCGCCTGGATCCGAGGCCTCACGGGGCAGGCATCGTCAGCACAGAAAGGCCGCAGCCACTGCAGCAGGTCCTCGGCTGACACCAGCTCCTCCCTGCGGGGTGAGACAAGGTGGGAGGGAAACTCCTGAGGCTCTGTGCGCCCCTTCTGCTAATCAAATGCCCCCACTGGGCTAAAGCCGAGATGGGTGACTTTCTTTCCTAACGAGGAAAAGAAATACGTTTTAAGTGACTTACAGCAAACCATATTGGATGGTCTTAAAACTATGTAAAATAAACGTAATTCTTAAGTAGTATTCTATTGAACTGAGCTTCATAAAGCCAAAGCTGGCAAAGGTAACCACTAACTACTAAGCTCTTAGCTAGTTTCTTTCTTTTTTTGTTTTTCTAAAATTTTCCTTCTGGTTAGATGCCACGAAATAGTGGCAATGCCTTAACCGTGTGCATGTTGTTAGGTCCAAGGGCCTCCCTCATCCTTGTCAAGGGCCGTGCTGACCTCTCCCTTTCATCCAACACGTTAGTTTATTTCTTAGGAAACCTTACCAAGCTGTGAAGCTTGTCTAAGTGCTCGCACTAACAGTGTCAGGCCCCAGGCTAGCAATCTCACAGACCGGATGATGACTAGTCGGCAACAGCTAGGCATACAAGACATGACCCGTTACATTTATGAGGACAGCAGCGGCTTTGGAGAGGTGGTCATCTCCCCAGAGCCTGTCATGTAGAGCGGTTTGACCCCCTGCCTAGGCCTCTCCATCACATCCCACTCTGATTACAATTTACATGTGTGGCTACGCAATCAATATCTAAAAATGAAATGAATGCTCAGCTACTGCACGGCCGCAGAGGCTGGAAGGAGGCAGTGAAGACGACGTTCTGCTCACCTCTCCACCCAATGCGGGGTCTATTTCCCTGTAATCTGGAAGGCCATCTCAACGAACTCACTGGCGGATGTCAGGAATAGCTAAGTGTTACCCATGGCGGACTCCCTTCCCCGAGGCTCTGAATTACGCAGGTTTGTACAACCAGATCCTTACAAAGCTCTTGGCATCAATCACCTAAACTGAGCTGCAGACCAAATCAAACGGTATGCCAATTCCTACTCTAACAAGTCCATAACACATTAAAAAACAACAAACAAAACCCTGAAATTAAGTTCTGTATTGCCACTGAACATGTCTCAGCATCTACCACAGCATACCTACCTGACACATGCTGTTTCATGACAACTTACATTAAAAATAGAATTAAAGAGAGGAAATTATAAAACGTGAAGAACTGGCTTAAACATGTCGAAATTTATGGAGCGTTTGCTAGTTTCACCAACAGCTGCCCTTCCTTCTCGGTGCTCATTAGAAACGGGACATGGAAAAGCCAGGCATGGAGACAGGCAGGCAGAGACAGGATGATTCCAGGACCCTGCTGACCTGTCCATCTACTCAAGTTGGCCAGCTCCAGGTTCAGAGAGAGAGAGAGAGAGAGAGAGACAGAGAGAGACAGAGACAGAGAGACACACAGAGAGAGACAGAGAGACAGTGAGTCAGCCTCACAGACTAAGGTGGAAGAGCTGCAGAGGAAGTTCAGTGGCAAAGAGCACTGGCTGGTCTTGCAGAGGACCTGAACTTCCAACATCAGGCAGCTTCCAGGGGATCTGATGCCCTCTTGTGGCTTCTGTAGGCACTACATGCACGCAGTTCAAATACTATACATAGATAAGCAGGCACATACATACACATACAACTAATAAATAAAATTTAAAAACATTAAGGAGGAGAGTGATTGAGGAAGACACCTGAAAAAAACTTACGACTTCCACATACATGTATATACACACACATGCATGCACATCGTACACAGAAGTCAAGACATACTTAAATCTGTAATGTACACACACACACACACACACAGACACATATGTGCAAACATGTACATGAGTGGAAACATACATATATCTAAGTATATGTACACACACAGGCATACACACCTGTACATACAACTGAAGACATGTATACCTATGTGTGTGTACACACACATACATGTATGCACACTAGTACACACAAGTGAACACATATGTATATGTATGTAAGACATACACAGGAACTGGAAAAATGTTTGTGTAAGAAAGATCGAATGTACGGGTATTTCCTGAATACTTCCTGTCTGTAGAGCTGTATCACCAGGATCATTTCAGACCTAATTGGCTCTCAGTCCCATCGTTTTCTAACACTCTGAACATCAACCAGGAATGTCACTCTCTCGCTGCTGGAATCCAGGTAACCATGAAAACAGATGCAAAGCACCTTGCACAGAATACGGCACAGAGGAAGCACTTCATGGCCACCACCCCCGCCAGAGTCATCTGCCCAAGAATTACCCCTGTCACAGCACTAGAGTTTGCGCTTGAGGGCAGACACTGAAAACTACATGGAACCAACACAGCACAAAAGGAAGATTCATGAATTGGCCTTTGTCCAAATTATTGATATGACAAAAACTGGGCAATTTGGAGGAAGAAGTGTGGCATCTGAAAAAGATCAAGGATATGCAGGATATGCGTAAGTGCAAAGACAGGAAACTGTAACTCCGGGAAAGAGAACAGGGAAAAGGCAAAGACTTCCAAGGGCGTGGACGTTCAGTGAGAGATTAACGTCCAGTGTGAGTGAAGAGAGGAGCGAGCTACGGAGGGACAAAGCCACGAACACAGGCTGCAGGGACCGTTCGGCCTGTCTCAGGTCCCAGACTAAGGATTCTTGACAGAATTCCAGGCCGTGGTTTCCTTACTTGTTGACAGACATGGATAGTGCTGCCTTCCCCACAGGGTTAAGTAGAAAAATGTAGTAAATGCAATGTATGTAACATACCTAGCACATGCCTAAGTACTTCAAATGATGGCAGATTCTGAAGCAGGAAAGCTTGAACACCACTTTTAAAGATCAGAGAAGAGGTGTAAGCTGGGCTGCCTCAGGTGGAATCAGCAGCCTGAGTGCAAATCTGGATGAAATGGGACATGGATATCAACCCCACAAGGCTCTGGGAACATCAGGGAAGGGGCAGAAAGAATGAAGAGCCAGAGGGTGAGAGGGGCGCTGTGAAGTGGTGTCCTGTAGACCTATGGCTGTTGCACACCTGAACTCACTGTGGCTAGGCTTCCTGCAGAAGGCCAACAGCAAGGCCAGTGAACACAGCAGCAGACAGCACCAACTAGATCCAGTGCGCTGAGATGTGGGGCAGGGAGGCACACAGCAAGAGTGCATAAAGATGGAGGAGAACATGGCGGTGGAGGCAGAGGCTAGTTAGCGGTGGGTGTGACCAAGATACTACATCATACAAGTGTATCAAAGTGTCAATAAATAAATAAAGGCTATTTTTAAAAAATCACATAGAAAGTTGTTTGAAGTCCATTTCTGCCAACAAATCCAAACCATAACATGAAGCTGGTGCTTTAACTTCATACTCAAATGTCAAGGTGAGTAGGATGAACTCCAATGTCAGAGAACTGGATTCATAAAGACCAAATGGAAGTTAGAGTAACCATAATCTATCTCACTATGGTGAACAATAAAAATATAAAAGATAATTAATGGAGGTTTACTATGAGTAGTGACTATCAAAATTACCCTATTCATGTATACTGTCATCAGTCTAAAGTGTAGGCAAGGAAATGCTCACCCAAGGTCACACGGTACGAAGTGGGGTCTACCTCACCACCATGAGCGATCTGCTGCCTTGCCTTGTCAATTAATACAACTGAGCCATTCTGGGACATATTACATAACACTGAAGCAGAAACTTCAGTTACTGATGAGATACAGAAAGATCATCATAACACTTTCCAAATAATTGTGTTGGACTCTGCTATTCCTAGAGCTTATTGTACAGTTAATAACATCTGACATTTTGGAGAGACATGTTCTAATTTTTAGTTGAAGTTTCAAATACATAATCAAATTATGAGAACCCATTCCTAAAACAAAAACACTGTTCCAAAGGCACCAAGTCTTGAAGAAGCTTCATCGTACATCCACCTGAACACGGGAGTCAGAACAACCACACAGACAGAAAAGGACTCTTATAAAGCAATGCCAAGGGCATGGGTCAGAGAGCCTCAGGAGTGTTTGTAAAATTCATGGTCATTCTTAGAGAGTGGCAAGTACACACACACACACACACACACACACACGCACGCACGCGCACACACACACACACACACACACACATGCACACACACAGAGCCAAACAACGGTAAAAGGAAACAGGTCAGTTTTTTGAATCCTTAACATTTTTCTGTGAGTTAGAAACTTGTCAAGATAAATAGGTGGGGGGGGGGGGTTAAAAAGCATAATGTCAGCAATGCAGAGATGCAGAAAGAGGAGGAGGGAGGTGATTCTATTTCTGTAGTCTTTGGTAAAGGAAAGAAGGCTTAATGAAAATAATAATAAAAGGAGAAAATCATTTCAAAACACATTTACTTCGTTAGAAAAATGATTAGTAAGTTATTAAATACCGAAAAGGAAAAATCTCTATGTTTTACTATTTTAAAAAATCAGGCAATTGCTTCTACCACACTGTAAAGAGCCAATCCGACACTTCATTTAAAAACAATCAACTAACAGAGACACACAGACAGTCACATAATCAGCTGTGACTCAACAGATAAGGGGTCCTCTACTTAACGACTACTTCTCCTAACATGAAAGAGCAGCAGCAGCAGCAGCAGCACACGTGTGCTAGCTGAGCGACTATTGAGGATGTGACACTCCAGGCTGAGGTGGGGTGACCATCCATGCTTCTTGGTCAGTGCTGGAGCGTAAGAAGACATTCACAAGTACAAAAGAATGCAAGGGGACGTCAACCAAAGAGCAACCAAATCAAGACAAGATTTTAGAATATGAAGGAAATAATCTTTGGTGAAATAGTTTCCAGATTCTTCATGACACAGATCTTAGGTATGGTTACTATTGCTTTGATGAAGCACCGTACCCAAAAGCAACTTAGGGAGGAAAGGATTGATTTGGCTCACACTTACACATTGTAGTCCATCACTGGAGGAGGTCAGGACAGGAACTCACACAGGGCAGGAACCTGAGACAGGAGCTGATGCAGAGGCCATGGAGGGGTGCTGCTTATTGGCTTGCCTCCCATGGCTTGCTCAGCCTGCTTTCTTATAGAACCCAGGACCACCAGCCCAGGGCTGGCCCCGCCCACACGGGCTGGGCCCTCCCCATCAATCACTAACTAAGAAAACGTCCGATCCACGGAGGCGTGTTCTTTACTGAGGTTTCCTCCTCTCAGGTAACTGAACAGCATGGCTATTCGAGGTGCTGAGTGAGAATGAGTGACAATTTAGTGCTCAGCCCACTTCAGATCTTTATACCATTCCCTTGAAGGCTCGCAGTACATCAACAAGGAGAGGTAGAAAGGAAGGAAGAGCTGAAGACAGGGAGAAGGGCTGGCAATCCATCTTCTGGGAACGACTCAACCAACGTACTGTGATCTGACAGGCCCTACGGCTGCTTACAGTGGGCCACCAACAGTGAGTCATGAGTCAGGGAGGGGCTCACGGGGCCTGGCCGTGCCTGCTTAACTACCGACTGCTGATGGATTCTGGGTGAGAGGAAGACATTTTCTTTTAGGTACCCACTTATGAGACGACCGCGATCCAACGTCTAGTTCCAAATCCACGATCACAAAGATAGCTCTGGTTAAACTCAGCAAATCACAAAACCAAAGACATGATTCTAGGGAAAACGATTTGTGTAGAAGAGGGCAGGTCAAAGGTAAGATAGTGTTACACACATGTAACAGTAGTGAAAATATACTTACACATGCATGAAATAGTCAAACGACACTTTACCACACAGTGCAAATCCTAATTACATACCAAATAACTTCTCTTCATACCGAAAGATAAATGTAGCTCTCACCCTCTATCAAAGAAGCTTCCCTTTGCAGGAGATGGAGACTGTCACAGAAACCAAAGCTTGTCAAAGTACAGAGAATGACTGAGGTACCAGTGCAAATGGACACGTCTACCACACAAAGCCTGCACCTAAGGCTCAGGGAGTATCAGGAGGCAGGGAGTGAGT
Organism: Peromyscus californicus insignis; assembly: GCF_007827085.1. Taxonomy (NCBI): domain Eukaryota; kingdom Metazoa; phylum Chordata; class Mammalia; order Rodentia; family Cricetidae; genus Peromyscus; species Peromyscus californicus. The sequence goes on from NW_026294492.1 coordinate 10,343,382, forward strand.
AAGGGGCCTCACCCCTAGACAAAGAACTCTAGGCAACCAGACTGCTGAGACTGGGAAAGTTAGTCTTCCTCAGGTGATACAATATCAAGTTGTCAGCTCTTAAAATAGAGTCAGGAGGCTGTATTTATGTTTATGCATTTATATATATAATAATAAAAATAAAAATAAAATAAGCCATGAATTTGAGGGACTAAGAGAGGTAATAACAGGGGTTAGAGGAAGAAAAGGGAAGGGGAGAAATGATATAATTATACATCATTTAATTAAAAATGTTCTGAAAGTTTTAAAGGTTGGATGACACCAACACAATTCTGTGACCTGTGTGAAAGTTCTTGATCTAGAAACATTGAGATGGAAGTCAATCCTCAAACATGGCTGCTTGTTGACCTTTAGAGCAGCATCCCACAGCAGCTGCCAACTCCTCGTTCCTACCACTGCCCTCCTCCCCTGAAGCCAGGCTGGCAGGCTCACATATTGCTGCTCCTGGCCTGACTTCTCAGGAAGGTGGTGGTGTGCAAGCTCTCCCTGTCCCTGGCAGCAAGGGGAGGGCGGAGCAAGTTCATGAGAGTGAGGAGACAACAGGAAGGGACTCAATTCCTCACTCCAAAGAGTCCCGTCTCCAGAATGGATGGAGCCATGCGTATGTATACTTTCTGCACCATGCTGGGAGAGGAATGGATGTTTCCCAGGAAAACGTCTTATATTTACCATACTAAAAAGCCACAACTGGCAAGGAATGAAACACTGAGAACATGAATGCATGCATTCTGTACTGGTGTCGCTGTAGTGACAGAAGAAGTGTAACTTAACACACTTCCCAGTTAAGGTACAGTAAGAGAAAACTCTTAGCTTTTTAATGGTTTGGGTATACACAATCTAACCTCAGACCTTAACTTTTGATAACTGCTCGTGAGCTCTACGTGCTCTCCAATATACTTGAGGCCACAATACCTTCTGTTGGGTCTCAGAAACCTGGGACAAATGGTCACCTGAGGAACCCTTTAACATATCAGAGTGGCAAAGCTGACACTGGCCAGCTCTCCCAGCATCACTCAGTACCCTGGCCCCTCCCAGCACTTCTCGCTCTGCCCCTACCCTCAACCTCTCCCTCCCAGGGGCGGGGCTTCTGTTTCCCTTCCCTCAGCTGGTCCCTATATAATCCAGACATTTTGGCTATGCCCATCTCTTGGCCTCTTGGCCTGGGCCACCTAGGTTGGTGGTTCCTCTCTTGTTCTCCCTCCTCCTCTCATGGTCCAGTTTAGTCTGACTACTTTCTCCCTTGTATCTACAATAAAAATCTTCTCCATACTATAGGAGCAGTCATGTCCTCCTTTTATTTAATTTTTTTCATTAATCTTCCTTAACTTCACATGCCAGTGACAGCATGGTATCATCTTGCAGAGACAAGGCAAAGACACTGCTAGATGGTCCTGAGTGTGGCCTGAAGTACTCTTAGAACTACTCCTGTGGGGGAAAGGCTCTACCGTGATGCTTCACGGCCATGGCTTTCAGGAAGTCTTAATATCATGGGGCAGATGCCTGGCATTTACTCAGACTTCACAGAACCTGGATGACTGGATCTGCCTCCGAGTAAGAAGAAACCAGACTCCACTTTCTACACCTTCCGCCCTACTCTTCCATCTGGGTCTTGTCTTTGTGTTACACAGAAGATGACATCCCTAGGGTGGTATCGAACAGTTCACTAGAGGTTAGATCACCTGACAGTCTTGTTCTCTCCCCTCCCCATCTTCTGTGTATATGTATAGATAGAGCCCTTACACCCCGCAGCTGATGCTATAGTTAAACATCAGTGTACACAGACAGCCCAAAATGTTCACTAGTTTTCAAGGAAATCTTGCCTGACTACTGCACAGAAGAATTCATTAATTACTTGTTATCATCAGAATTGAATATAGGGCACCCACTGTTTTGAGAATCAGTAATATATGAGTTCATGTTTGTTGCTAAAAACACCCCTCAAATCCTCTACATGTATATAGAAGAAAGAAGCAGAAAAAAAATAAGTTAGAGCAAAGAAGAGTGAAGCCAAGCCAGGCAGAGGCAGGAAGGCTGTTGGACACAGCACCTTAAGATCTTGTTACTCAGATTTCAGTCCATGGACTGGTTGGGTCCTGAGAGCTGGCTAAAATGACAATTTCAGGGCCCATCTAGAGCTACGCAAACAGAATCTGTATGGTTATAAGCCTCCAATCCCCTGACAACTGCTAGGTCCAATGACATTTGAGAAGCCCACCATACTCAGTGTTGGCTTTGACATCAGGCAATACATAGCACATCCTCACTGGCTGATCTCAAACAGGTCCTGTAACCCCTCCAGTTTCATGGCTTCATCTGTAGGGTGGGGACAATATGCCTACCATGTGGTTGTTCACAGTGATGGAACATCATCTTTCCAAGATCTTGGCATAGAATGAAGGTGTTCATTAGGGAGGAGTGTATTTTTTTAAGTGATGATAACAGTATTTTGTTAGCTGTAGGTTTAATACATACTATTTTAGAACATCATTTTCATCGTTGGATTGATTTTCATCACAGTTATTTGTCTTGTGAGGGTCTGTATAGGATGGGGAAGGTAGTATCTACATGCCAAGATATGCACGTGGAGGTCAGAGGACCATTTGTGCACTCTGGTTCTCTTTCACCACATGGCTTCTGGTGATTGAGGACAGGCTGTGAGGCTTGAAGGCAAGCACTTTTACCCACTGGTCATTTTGTCAGTCCAGCTGTTGAATGTTTCCAAAAAGTCTTTTTTTTTGTAATCTTATGCAATAACTTAATTTTTCACATAAACTAGAGATGTATAGTTTCAAAAGATGATGTCATAGACATATATCAAAATATGGGAGAGTTTATACTCTCATAATGTAAATTTAAGGTACATGAACTGCTAACTGATCCATTACTATTTCCTATCTGCTATGTGTGTTACTCCTTCAGATGTGAGCAAAGGTCCAGGACATGATCTAAAACCCTTGGGACACTAAACCCTAACGTCTAGAGGCAGGAACGTGCAGAAACTGTAAAGGACGATGCTATGCACTGCCCTCCATAGGTTCATAATTTGAACATTAGCCTCTAGCTAGTGGGACTATTTTGGGAGGTTGGAGAAGAGAACATTTAGGGGGTGGACTCAATGGAGGAAGATGACTGGGGTCAGGCCTTGGTTTATAACCTGGTTCTGCTTCCTGACCCACCCCGCTGTGAGCAAGCAGGCTCACACTCCTGCTGCCTCAGCTATAAGATGCTCTCACCTGTGTTCTCCTCTGTGCTAAGACTGCACCCTCACACCATGAGCTACAGTAAATTCTTCCTCCTTTAAGTTGCTTCTATCAAAAATGTTGTCAGACTAGTCTAGATAGCCATATCCGGTGAGGTGGCTGAAGCTGTTAATACTGTCTGAGTGCTGTGTGCTCACAGGATCTAAAATCAGCACAGGAGAGACAGGTGCCCAGGCGAGGCCTGCTGCAGTGAGAAAGCAATTGACACCTGTTCTAGCATAAGCAAGAGTTCACACTGGTAGAGCATGGACGATGAACTGAGGCTAGCCACACAGGCGTGGGGAACGCACCTACAATCCTAGCACTTGGGAGGTACAGGCAGGAAGAACAGAAGTTAAAGGTCATCCTCGGGCATACAGTGAGGTTAAGGGCAGCCTGAGATACATTTAAACCTATCTCAAGAAAACAAAACAGAACAGAACACCTGAAAAATAACAGGCACACAACCAATAGTTACTTCACACATACTCCAATTCTTAATCTTCTCTGCACTCTCCCTGGCAGAAACATCAGGAGAGTATACATGTGTCTCAAATAGCATACAAATGTAAACGTGTGTGCTGGCTGATGATATGCATGAGCAGGGGTTAGTCACCATGGATACTCACAGGACAATGGGCATTGATTACACTGTTGGGAATGATGAAGGCTTGTACAACAAGAGGAAGAAGAAGGGCAGAGAGGGCCTGGCATAACACCTCCAGGGGCAGCAGTTGGGTCAGATCCAGAAAGGGGTGACTGGAGAGCAAAGCTGTGGAGAGGGTGGAACCCCATGTCCCTCCAGAGACTTTGCCTGCAAATACTTGGAACATGAACTCTGACTCCTTCATGGACTAGGCCAGGTACTGGGGAGTGGAAAACTAAGCAAACAGTAGCTGTGCCAACTCAAGAATACTTGCTGGGAATACAAGTTATAACATTATCTTTCTTCTATTGCTTTTTTCAAAGAAAGAAAAATCCACTGAAGCTTTCCCAAAAATCCTTTGTTATTCTGTCTCTGGAATGAAAAGGACGATCTTGTTCTGCTTCTGTAGTCTCTAAAGTCTTTTTGAATCTTGAAACAATAAATGGCCTGCTTTCCAAAGACCCAGGGTACATTCTTCAGTGGATCTGGCTAGGAATTCATGGAGGTGGGGGTAACATTGTCTTTAACTGTGAGATGGCCTCAGGTAGACAGGATTCTACAAGTTACTGGAAGTGATCTATACAGTAGCAGGGACAGCCTTTCATCTTGACAGGCCAGGATCCACAGCCAACCTTACTTGAGAAGCTGGCTGCTGCTAAGGGTCCACTCCTGGGTGCTGGCACTAGAATGGCAGCAGCTGTGTGTAACACCTAGAAGGCACCTCAGTGCACGTGGGCAGCGTCTCCTCCTGTCTACCACCCAATGCACCTGCACCGTCCAGGCAGCGTCTCCTCCTGTCTACCACCCGATGCATCTGCACCGTCCAGGCAGCGTCTCCTCCTGTCTACCACCCGATGCAGCTGTACTGTCCAGGCAGCGTCTCCTCCTGTCTACCACCCAATGCACCTGCACCGTCCAGGCAGCGTCTCCTCCTGTCTACCACCCGATGCACCTGCACTGTCCAGGCAGCGTCTCCTCCTGTCTACCACCTGATGCACCTGCACTGTCCAGGCAGCGTCTTGGCTAGAATTCCATCACCCTCTCCTCCCAATAGACTCAGCTCAGAAACTGGGCCCCTGTAACCCACTGCATTTCCCACTCTGCCCTCTCTTGTCCTCCACTCTGTGTTCAGCATGGTCCTTCCCTCTCTACAGTAGTTCCTAGGGCTATGTGTAAGCTCATCTTCTCTGCAAAACTGTGAGATCCCTGGGCTTACAAGTTACTTCTAATCCATCTATAACTCCGTAAGACTTAGTAGAGCAGGACACACAGTAATCATACAGAATAAACACGTATCTCTTTAGAATAAGGGATCTGAATTGGGCATTCCTACAGCAATTTTCTTATTTGAAGATCCACAAGCAAAAGAGGTTTAGACAACTACACAAGGTAAGAGACAGAGGAAACAGAGGGTCCTATTTGCAATACTTTCTCATATGCATTGACACAGCTTGTTCTATATCCTCTCAAACTGGGGCAAATGGAGCTCATGAAGACATACTCTCATAGCATCTGCACACTAAGCATGGACTTAGAGCCAAGCAGAGCCTGCTTCTATGGCCCCTGGCAAGTGGTGAGCTTTTATATCAATTCCTGATGGCAATAGCATACAAACCCAGACTAACCATCCTAAGAATTAAATTCACAAAAATAAGTGGGAAGTGTTACAAGTCAATAGAGTAGAATACACAAGTGGCTGTGTATCTTTATTGAAACTATATGAAACATACGTGCACTTGAATAATAATTGAGAAGAAAGGCTCATATATTTAAATTACTGGTTCCCAAGTTGGTAGAACTATTTTGGGAAGGATTAGGAGGTGTGGCCTGTTGGATGACCTATGTCACCGGGGTTGGGCTTGAGGTTTCAAACCCTCATGCCAAGCCCAGTCTAGCTCACTCTCTCCCTCTAACTTGCAGATTAGATGTAAACTCTCAGCAACTGCCCCAGCACCATGCCTGTTCGCCTGCCTGCTACCATGCTCCCTGACTAATAACCCTCTGAAACTGTAAGCAATTAAATATTCGCTTTTATAAGTTGCCATGGTCATAGTGTCTCTTCATAGCAATAATAAAGTAACTAAAACACAAGGAGAGCCCTTTTGCAGAGGTGGACTAGCTGTCCTGATCTTACCCGTTGTCCACACTGGTGTGGACTGCCCCAACAACACCTTCCAGGACCTGGAGAGGGTCACGTGGCCCACAGAATTCAGCACTACTGCCACTGTGATGAGAAAGAAAATAACTGAGTCAGAAGAGGTCACTCAAGCCTCAAAAATACAGTTTCTGTTGACCACTCAGGTGAATCCAGTTGGATTGTGGTGTGGTGTTCACTCACTGCTCTGTGCTCAGACTGAAGCGCTGAGGATGGAAAAGTTGGCCTCCCTTAAGGAGCTCAAGGTTTAAGTCATGAGCACATTTCTACCAGGAGAACAACACAACCTGCTTTGTCATTCAAAAGCAACTGAACGTTACAGCATTAAATACAGTAATGTTCTAATTCCATTAGCTTCATGCTCTAAAACTCAGTATTTACACGGAAAACCCCTTTATCCATACATTTTTACATGTAGGCGTTTATCGCAAAGAATCGTTGGTTTGGTCTGAGGCCCCTGGTCTCAGCTACACCATCAACACTGGGCCCTCACCAGGACTCCTCCTGGACATTCCATTGCTGCCCTGTGTTGCGGAGATCCTGCAGCCCTGGGTCTGCAGAACTGACATTCCTCGCACCCCATCCCTCCCTACCCCTCTACCTGCCCACCCACCCCCCACACTCCAGCAGATCACAGATGGGCTTCCATGATGAGATTTTTCCCTTTCTTCTTTTTTTTCTTTTTTCTCTTGAATTTTATTTTTTTGGAGGGGGGGAATGAGTGGGATTGAGGCATGATGTGAAAGCCACAAAGAATAAAAAAAAAATAAGTTAAAGAAAAGAAACAAACAAAAAACACTATTTACTCACTGTCTAGAACTCTTGCGAATTCCCAATATGCAACAGAGGAAAAAGAAACTTCATGCACATTTCCAGACTACTGTTGGATTTAAACCACCTACTGGACTCAGTTCCTCCCAGGTCTTTGTCCCTCTGTGCCCCCACCCACTGGCCTAAATTGAGGTCCATGCAGGGGCCTCACCCAACAGTGCTGGCCTCTCCATGCTCCTGAGCCTACTATCCCTGCACGTTTTAAATCCACATTGGTCAGAGGTCTTCCGTGCACTGCCATTAGAACCAGTTTGACCAAAGAGACGTGATCTGAGCCATGTCTCCAGTAGGAGAGATGCCATCCAGGCACTCGGTTCTCTAAACGTTTATTTTGTAAGCTTTATCTGGTTAAGAAACTATAATTATAAATGAAAAGATACCAAATATGGCAAATGCATATCTGTTATCATTTGGAAATGAGTGGTTCTTATAAGCCACAGCAGAGAAATCACAACATACTAATAGAACAAAGCTTTATTAATGTGAAATTTGTTATTTCTAAAGTGGAGGGCTGCTGCATTTTGTCTTCTCTGCATAAAATTACTAGGTAGCTCAGAGCATTAATGTGAAAACTGGATGAGGCTGGGGTAATTAAACTGATAAAGGCTCATTTGATTTCAGTTTAGCTTCAGAAAACTGACATGCATTTAATCAAAAAGTTCCTCAAGAGCAATACAAAATTACAAAGAATGCTTAAAAGGAGAATAAATTAAATACAACTAAATCTCTTAGCCTAATTACATTATTCACAGAGAGCACATGATGCCTCATTATTCCCTTAGCTTCCCTTCTCTCCTCTCCAGCCCTCTGGCTTGCTGTGCACTAATGTGCCTCTGTGGGGACAGGAAGCCAGACCATCTCCACTGCCAAGCCTCCACCACTCATGGCAGGTAAACGATGGCCTAACACAGTGAGCCGACGCCCAACTCTCCCTGGATCAGTCGTGACTTGAGTTCATCAAAAGAACTGCTTGGGCACCAATTCCCACTGCCTCTAAGAAGAAGAAAAAGAAAAGGCAGGGGCTGAGCAGCCACACTGAAGCCACAGGGCAATCTGGCTCTTGGCTACCCGCTTCACATGCCGTTTGTCTTTTCTCTTGCTTCTTGATAATGTGAAGAGGTGAAGGAGTCCAGCCAGGAACTGGCTTCATGGTATGTTATACATAAAATACCAATGAGGACACATGCTCCTGGTTCTCCATTCTCAAGACATTTTAGGTCTTAAGAGTCTGAACACTCTAGATGTAATCCCTCAGGCTTGTAAAACATTGAGAATATGATATACCTCTACATCTCTGAGGATAGTTTAGCTTCATAATGACTATGGGGTAGGTATTACTACTGGTGAAATATTATCTTAGGTCTTCTGTAATTGTTACTTTATAGCTTACCTCAATGCAGAAATTATTTTTGTAATTGCACTATGCACTACATCCTTGGGTGAGATGTTGACAGGACCGACAGCCACTTCTAACAGCTGTTGAATCATTCTTAGTGGCTGGCCATCTAAACACATGGCTACAGCTTGGTCATGAAGTTTCCCTTTTTCTGAGCGGGACAGATCATAGAGGTAACTGTACTTCTGTAGTATTTCCTAGAAATAAAAAGCAATCAGCACTGAAATTTTAACAAGAAGTTAAGTGTGTCTACATACACAAAGCATATTTAAAAGGTCTACAAACAAAATATATTCCTATCATTAGCAGCACATCAAGGGACAAGAAAGTCTTGTGAACGGAGGGCGCTGTGACCGCTGCCAGGCACTGCAATGGATCCAGCCTTCTGCAGGTCAGGGACGGGAAAGAGAGGCAGAGTCAGCAAGAACAACACACAGACTTCTTTTCTGAGGGATAAAAGAGTCTCTTCTATTTTATTATTCTTTCTGTTGCTTGTTATACTGTTCTTATCTGTTCTGTTCTTCTACCTTGATGTTTCTCTTCTGTCTCTTTCCTGATGACTCCCTTCTAACTACTTCCTGATGACTCCCTTCTCATTACTTCCTGATGACTTCCTTCTAACTACTTCCTGATGTCCTCCTTCTCTTCTTTATTTTTCCCCTTACAGCTTATATAGCCCAGCAGAATCTTTCAAGCAATACAAAAATCACAACGTGGTTACAATCTATTTTTTGAGTAAATGATTACAATGAATACAAGTAAAAACAGCATGTTTTCCATAGCCCTTACATGATTAAACATTTTACATATTACAGATGAAAAAAAAATTATCCCCAAGAACTCATATATAATTAAACATTTATCTTTTAGATGCCTCATAGATCAGGAGCCTTTCAGCCATAACTATTTACATAGGCAGTAGTTTTGATAACTGCCAGAAAAACAGGTTACTAGTTTCACCTTTCATATTTTAGAGTCCAGTCCAAGTATCTTAAGTAACCATCCAATTCTTTGTTTTCCAGTTACATGAAGTCAATTGTTTGAAGCCTTGTTTTAGTTATGATGTACACTGAAACCCATGAACACATTTCCAAATATCAGAAAGAACTTGGAATAACTCCTGGGACTCTATTGTTGTCCTAATCTTTCACCTAAACTACAGCCTATACAGCGGCTCAAGAGAAACTCCTAAGTCCTCGCTGCATGACATTTCCTTGTTCCTACTTTGCATCTTCTGCAGCCCCTGCTTTTCAGGGGCAGGGGGGCAACATTATATCCTACCTTTGCCTATATTAATGAGTAAGGGCGCCTGGCAGCAATTCCAGAGGACCTGGGTTGGACTTCTAGCATCCACATGGCAGATCACAACCATCTGCTATTCCAGTCCCAGGGGATTAACACCTTTTCTGTCCTCCATGGGCATTGTACACATGTGGATCACAGACATACATGGAAGCACAATATCCATACACATAAAACAATTAAAATGCTCAAAAATACTGTTAAAAATTAAAAAGAACAAAGTTATATGAGGACCTCATATGATTTTCGGTTTTTTGGTAGAGTCCTAATACACAGGTCCTCAGATCTCACCATGGGAAAGGAATCCTAAGTCTCTTGGTTGTTTGGGGTACATAAGAGGCTTAGCTAAAAACCCACTAGGAATAATCTGACCAGCCAGAAAATTCCTATCAGTAAGAAAGTTATATTATAAGGATGCGCAAGTAAAACAGGATAAAGTGTAGGCATATTTAAAAACACTGTTAAAGCATGCATGGGAAACTAGCATTTCTGAATTTTTTAAAAAAACGTATGTAGTTAGAATTAGAAAGTAAACCAAAACCCCATAGTTGAGACCATTATGGTCAACATGTGCAACTTCAGAAGTCCCTCCTCACCTGGGTACTCATCCAGTGTCCCTCAATTCCTGCTACCCCCCACCTACCTTAACCTCTTAGTAGATACAATCTTTGGCCCAAATTCCTTTAGAAAGGGAAATGAAACCAACAGATAATTGAATGATAAGAAGATCAAGGTAAAGACTTGAAGACTGCTTTTCATGTCTACAATCCCATCAGCACCACTGTTCCAGCTGGATGGTCACATCCCACAGAGGACTCTATTTAAGGATGCAGGGTGATGGGACCTTTTAAGAGACAGCACAGTAGGATTCCAGCCTTTTCTTTGTTTCTATCTCACTTACTAATGATGATGTGAGTGGTTTTGTACCATCACATGATACCACAGGCCTTCCGGCAAAGAGGCCAAACTCCCACAGACTGAAACTTTTAAAACTACGGCAGAAATAAGGTTTTTCCACAGTTCCAAATGTGGCTTTGAGGTGAACAGGACAAACATGGTGCCACCAGTCGTTCCCGGGTTTCTATTTCCTACCTGCTCACTGTTCTTCAGGCTGAGGATGAAGCTGTGGCTGAGGGTTTGCAGGTGGGCAAGTGATGTCTCCAGGTGAGCCAAGGCATCTGCATAGGTGACTTGAGAATCGGGACCTGCCTGAGGCTCATCTTCTGGATTTCTTTTCCTTGGTTTCTCTATGAAATGCTTGACTGTCGTAATGGTCTTTCTGGTCATCTCTTCACGTGCTTCTACGGATAGCTTCAAAAAGACATTTAAAAAGTCAGGAGAAAAGGCAGTATTATGTTTGGCACATTCAATAGGTATTAGAGGGGTAGAATAAAAGTTATATTTTAATGTAAGTTAACCAGTGGTTAGTATTTCTACTTTTTTTGTTTTTCTCTTGTGAAGGGAACAAAAACAGTGAAATACGATTTCTTCTACTCAGTTGTTAAGGTAAACTATAAACAATGACAGTAGTCAAAGAAGGTAAGACTGGAAAGGGTGAAACTAGACATCACACCGACTCTCGGTCCAAGTGCAAAGTCGGGGACCCATTTACAGTCAGAATTTCCAGTTCTGATCACGTATTCACTGTCAAGTAAAAAAACCAGGACACATGGGCTGCTGGGTGTGTGGTGCACGTCAGTAGTCCCGGCTCTTCCGAGGTGGAGGCAGAGGTAGTTTACGTTTGAAGCCATCATGAGCTGAGTGGTGAGATCTGAAAACTCCGGAAGTAACTGAGATGGGGTGGGGGGAGGGAGATCCACAGACACAGAGGCAGGAAGATTTTAACCAGAATAAGACTATAAAAAGGAAAATTCCAAAGCAATCTAGTTGACAAGATGAACAGTAACTAGCTTAGGATGAATTAGTGGTTAACATATTATACAGTTATTAAAATTAGAACTATAAAATCAGTAGAGCAATTTTACAAAGTGCTTCCACAAAACATTAAATTTTAGAAATCAGGACATAAAATCATCTGTACCATACTTACACTAAAATTTAAATTATATACACAAAACAATTTTTTGTATATATTCTACATTTTCTGTGCATATAAACATGTATATAAAATAGCTGCCGAAAAATAGGTCTGGTCATTTCTATATAGTACAAGTATCTATTATACAGACTATCATACATATGAATATAGTACAAGTATCTATTATACAGACTATCATACATATGAATATGATACAAAATGTCCGTGACAGTGTTCTGGCTCTGAGTCATCTTCTCCTCTCTGCTTCCTGGCGTTGGTAACAGTGCTGTGCTCATCCCCTCATTCTCTGACGTGCTGTAGCCTCTGCATTAGGTATGCAGGGCTTACAGTTCTTATTAAGCACATTAAGCTCATTTACCTTCAAGAACACAAAATCAAGTTCAGCCTCACCTTCTGGGAGGGAGGAGTTCCTCTGAGCACCCCCAGACACCTGCTGACAAGCTCCAACAATCCGTCTAATGCTGACTACCCAGAGCCCACTGTTGCTATGTCCTCAAAAGAACTTAGTGTTTGTGTTTTTAAAAAACAGATGACATCTTACACTTCCTATTATTTCCTAAAATTCATCACTGATACATTTCTAAAAGATGGAAGTAAGCTAAAAGACAAGCACCAGACTACACTAGAAGGTAAATGTCCCCCCAACCTAAGCTCTAGGTTACCTCAGAGAATTGGTTTGAATGTTGGCAGCTGACATTTTCTTAATTCTATAGAAATGATGATTAAAGTTACCTAGCAGGCACTGTTTCCATGGAATTGCACTGAAGTCCTGCTCTGTAACGCAGCTTCAAAGTGTATTCTGTGGTCTCACTTTACCATGGGTGATGCTACTTAGCAGATGGTATGCGATCCAAAAAGCATCTAACTCAGTGGTTCTCAACCTGTAGGCCACGACCCCCAGCCAACTCAATCTCCAAAAATATTTACATGACTATTCATAACGGTAGCAAAATTGCAATTATGAAGTAGCAACGGAAATGATTTTATGGGGGGGTCATCGCAACATGAGGGACTGTATTCAAAGGTGCAGCATGAGGAAGGTTGAGAACCAGTGCTCTAACTGGACAGGATTAATTGGGGCATTGGCTCTTCCTCTCAGTCAACAGAGTACTCCTCTCTGTAGTTTAGAAACACAAAACACTACAACTATATCTACGCCTGCTCAGCAGACCTTCCCCTCCTCCACCCCGGCCATGCGAAGTCTGGGAAAGTGAAGAGGAATGCAACTTGACTCCAACGCACGAACAGAGCCCATTCAAGAGGCTGAAGCATGAGGACTGACAACCTGGCCTCCCTAGCAAGACTGTCTCAAGAGAAAAATACAAAATGGAGCCCTGGAATCCACACCACGTGGTACCCGGAGAGCTTGTTCTGACACACATCACATAACTTCCTCCGGACATCTTCCGCACCCTAGGTCTGACAGACTATCACTGAGTGCCCAACTGGCTGAGCACTGTGAGAAAATCAAGGCTGAGTAACAGTGCTGTGAATCTTCTTTCGACTCATTTATGCTTTTGCCCCCAAAGTCGAATTTGGACAGTTATTTGAATATGCCAGCTTGCCTGATATTCTTCCTACCCCAGTGTGTAGTACAGAGAAGTCTTGAGAGTAAAGTAGCTAGAGAATAGGAAAAAGGGGAGAGTTCTATGTGTAGGAAGCAAAGGGGTGGAGAAACAGCAGGTCCCTGGCACGTAGGTCCAAGTGGATCATCACTAGCCAAGGCTTCACTCAATAGTGACAAATGCTGGGATGAAGGTACAGGAAACTGGAAGGGAGGTAAATTCGGGTAATTTATGTCTAACATTTACTACCCAGTCCCAGTTGTCTGACAACTTGACAAACATTTTCAAGCTTTAGTTTCTTCATCAGCAAAATGTGAACACCTTCATCCACCACATAATGTATTAAGCAATTAAGTAAGACAGTATATCAAGCCATCATTATCATTCAATGCCTACAGAAAAAGCTCAATAAATGAGCCTGAGTTTAATCTGACTAACTAACAAAGGCCATCCTTCCTACCCACTGGTTTTTCATATTCCTAGTGCATTTCTCATGTAATGCTTTTATACCAACCCCTTTTAAAATGAACACATCAAATTGCATGGCATGAAACTCAAGCTGGGTCCAAGCTGACTCATAACCTAGACTCCAGCCACACACAGTCTCTAACTCCCAGGTGTCACTGCTGCCTTAGTGGGGTATTTGCTCGTCCTTTTATGGCAAGAGAAATCTCCACTCCCACTTCAACAGCAAGCATACGGAGTCAAACTAGATCCAGCTGGTTCTTCAGCTCCCACTTTCCATCTACTGAGAAGTCTGCTCCAGCATCCACGTGCACAACCCAGCTCTTACGTGTACAGTAACTTGGCTTCCCCAGCACCCCCCAGCCTCATCTCTCTCTGGACTACACACTCTCATACAATGTGTGCTGGTCACCCTGACTGCCTTCAACAGTTTAGACTCTGATGCTCAGACTGCACCATTATCACAAAAGGCATTTTCTTTTCCCACTTTAACAGATTCTTCAAAGTAACTATCTGAAAATAACTAAATAGCTCTGTACTGACTGTGAATAAATAACCCTAAGCTCATTTTTCTGAGCTAGCTAGGACTGTAGGAAGCAGTTCTCTGCTAAAGGACGGAAGGAAGGGCTTTTATCCCACCGTGCATTTGACTTAACTCATGCTTTTCACCATTTTTCTTCCTACGAACAAGTTCACCACAGGAGACTCCAGAGCCTGGCTAGGACATGGAGGCTCCTCACTAAACCTTTATTTAGACATTTATTTTCTTTACACTTACGATTATCAAGGGGACAGGAATAACAGGGAAAAATGAAAATTACCAGAGTAAGAAATAGCAACTTCTTTACTATACCGCAGGCCACACAATAGCTTCATTATTAAAATTACTTTTGAGGTCCATCAACATGTCATCAATACACATTTTTAACATGATAACACAGATAATTTTTTTACTACTCTTTGTACCAATAACTGCTACTAAAGTAATGTGTATTTTGTGAAATTAAGAGAGGTAGTTAGCTAGGACAGGTGAGATGGCTCCAGTGAGTGACGGTGCTTCTTGCTGGGCCAGCATTCAATCCCTGGAACTCACATGATGGAAGGGAAGACCTGAACCCCACAGGTTGCCCTCTGACCTCCACATACACACAATAATAACTGTAAAAGGTTTTTAAAGGTGAATGGCTGAATTTTTTAAATTACTGAACAGATAGGTACTGATAATCTGTTTTTTAGGTTCTACAGAAAAATGAGATAGAAGCATGAACTAGGCTCATAAAGAAAGAATTTATGACCGGGATATAAGGAGGAGAAAAGGTTGAGGTGTCAATGACATCAGCACATTTTCCTGGATCTACGTTCAGAATACACCTGACTCTAAGGACTGCCCACCTTCACTGTCACTCACAGCTGAGACACCATCGACTCTCCTGGAGAGTGTTGCCACGGTGATAACTTGTCCCCTAATATGATAGATGGCATGCTCAGCAGACACCAGCATCCCTTCTACCAAACTGCACTTGTCAGCTTCCTTGCAGTTGGGATCAGCCATATTCCAGCCACTGAAATCTGAGCTGAAGTGGCACGTGCTGTTTTGAAGGAAGGCAGGAAAAGCGCCCATGGATCATGATTATCCATTCTTTTCCACCTCAGCCATGGCAGTTAAGGAGCATGTGGGGCTCATGTAGTTCTGACACAAAATGACAGGGCTCCCACCAGCACAGATCCTAAGTGATTTGTGATCTAGAGCTCTTACTCCATTTGGACAAGGAAGGACCATTAGACTTTTGCACTGGTACACCACTAGGAACCTCAGCCGTTTCTGACAAACAACAGATATAAGAGTAATGGTATGGGGGGTTTGGTTATCAGACCAGACACTGCAACACTGTATCTACACTTGGGGTGCAGATCACACACCATATATCAATATAGCCTGTCATATACCGTATATCAATATAGCCTGTCATATACCATATATCCATATAGCATGTCATATAACATATATCCATATAGCCTGTCATATAACATGTATCCATATAGCCTGTCATATAACATATCCATATAGTACATCATAAACCATTTATCCATATAGTATGCACCATTTATCCATATAGTATATCATATATCACTTTCCTGTATAGTATACCATATACCATTTATCCATATTGTACAGTACATACCATATATCCATTCATATAGTATATAGCACATACCACATATCTATATATCATGCACCACATATCCACATAGTATAGCATATACCATTTATTGATATAGTATATCATACACCATATGTTTATATTTGTATTGTAAGGCATAGAACATTTATTCATATAGCATATCACATACTAATGAATGTGAAGGTCTAGAGAGGCTGGAATATCAACATTAGCAGTATGTGCTGGATGTTACAGGATTCTATGGTCAAATACTATAAATGAGAAATTAGTTTATCAAACTATTATCCAGATTGTATGTAGGAACTAAATAGAGTAGAGAAATATCACAGAAATTCAGGTCTTCATATGGTTAAACAATTGCTATTTACACACCAGTGGTAGAAGACAAGATTGAGAAATCCATGGACAGGAAATGGCAGGTAAAGCCCTCAAAAGATTAAAATGCTTCAGGAGAAGATAAAGCAAGGGTATGGCACATGACGCAGGACAGAGATCCAACTAATGATGTGGACCTTCACAGAAACCCGATAGCTTTAAAACAGCTCTTTCTAAATTGAGAGATTATGGATGGGGGTGATACATCAAAGAACTATGGTATAGGAGAAAATGTCCCAAAACAAATAAGTAAACAAAGACTCCAAAGATGCACATTGCTAACAGGTATCACGGCTACATGAACTCAACTAAGTTTCTGAGATGGTGGTAGCTGCCACAGCCACAGCTTAGATGCTTGTGGACATCTCAAATTAACACCTGAGGCTTTGACCTTGTCCAACAGACTGAGGGAAGAGGGCACACTTTCAAGGACTCAGGCCCTTCTCAGCACTACACATGGAACTGTGGAATGAGGTAGGAAGGACCTCAGTGACATGGAAGGAGGGAGTGGGGTCCCAGAACTTGGGTCTAGACTAATTAAGGCCTACACCCCACTTCAGATAGAGAAGCCTCCAAGCCCCACAGGCCAGATGTCAAGGTGTCAAGCAGCAGTTAATGGAACCATCTGTGTGCAGTGGGACTGGGCAACACTGCAGAGCTTTGGCCACCGAGTTCCTGGTCCAGATCAGACCAGATGGGAATACGACCCACTGGAAACTACCTTGGCAAACATCATTCTTTCTCTGACCTCCTTCCTTGTCCTTCTACAATCAGTTTAGAAACTCGGCTCTAAGGACCTTCCTGACTCCTGATGTCATCTCCAAGCCCATCAATCCCCTCTATGTGGTCCACAGGCGCAGTTTTTTACCACAATTAAGCAGCGCCCTTCAGGATAAAAACTGTGTTAAGTTTGTGTCCCTACAAGGTAAAAGAACTACAGCGAAACTGCTTAGCAACCCTAACAAACCAGCAGGAGGAAAGGACCTTCGAAAGTCCAATGAAGCACCATGTTCCCTAAACACTCATGGTCCAGAATGCCTGAAAGGCTGCAGGTTATCAAGACTGCCCAGTGCCCCACTGTAAGGCTCCAAGGAGACAAGAAGTACAAAAAGAACAACTTAAGGGATGTGACACAATAATACAAACTGATCTGAAAAAGAAACTATGCCATCAGGACAGAGACAGGCCAGAGGGATCAGAAGTCACATGGGAAGAGTGCAAGGATGCCCAACTGGTAATGCTCCATCTAGTCACCTGACATTCTCCAAGACACAGTGTTCCTCGGTCTCAGGCAGGGTGCTGGTAAAACACAAAATGAGATCAAGCCCTTGCCCCTGGCTATGTCACAGTCTAGTTGGAAACATGAACAAGTGAAAAGCATTACAAAGAAGTATGGCCACTGTGCAACTAGGGCAGCTATAGGGGCCGACTGAAGTCTTTAGGAGGGCACTCCATCCAGAAGGGAAGCAGGCACAGGCAAGGTCAGGAAAGAGCTGCTGGCGAGAGACAGTCTTAAGGAGAGGCCAAAGAGTGAGTGGGAATTCCGGCAGGAAAGAGAGTCTGAAGAGGTCACCAGTCAGTAACACACAGGCAGCTACAAGCACACAGCCTTGGCTAGAATGCAGGATGCAACAAAGACATGCCCGAGAAAGGGCACAGGGAAAAAATCTGCCTTAGGAAAACGGAAGTCTACAAAAAGGAGGCAATGGCTGACCTAGGACTTGATGGGGACAAGTAGCCCGGGGGGAGCAAAGGGAGAGATGATTTTGGGGCAGAGAAGCAGCTTGAGAAATTAAACAAAGGCTAGTACAAGAGAGAATGGTCTACGGTCATTACTCCTCATCTTCTACTGAGCTCTAAAACACCTCAGGGATATAACGCATTCTCAACAAAAACACTGGCTCACTATTTGAAGGCGCCTCTTGGGCACAGAAATGGATGCAAAGCAGCAGCTGGCAGTACATTGGAGGAAAATCAGAGAACAGGTTTTAAAAATACCAAAATATTCCAAAGTTTGATCCTCAAAGATAAATACCATTCCTCTGCCAGTTTCAATCCCATACTATCCTGGAAAAGCTCTTGCTAGTATAAAGCAAGTGTCTGCGTGCGTGCGTGCTTGCGTGTGTATTTTAGCCAAGGGAAGAGATTCAAGGGAAGGCTAAGGTCACCTCACAGGAATTGTTGAGCAACTGATACTTTCCACGTAGGTCAGTGGTCTTC
Organism: Peromyscus californicus insignis; assembly: GCF_007827085.1. Classification (NCBI taxonomy): domain Eukaryota; kingdom Metazoa; phylum Chordata; class Mammalia; order Rodentia; family Cricetidae; genus Peromyscus; species Peromyscus californicus. The sequence goes on from NW_026294492.1 coordinate 10,361,857, forward strand.
AACTAAGGAACATGTGCTCTGAGTACATATCCAAAAGAAATATAAACTATAAATGAATTGATGCTAACTCTGATCTCAATCTAGTGATAAGTGATAGTCACCCAAGGGCTCATGAACATTTAAACCCCACCCAACTCCTAAGATGTACACTTGGAATATCAGTTTATTTTCATGTTATTTAACAACAAAAATTTAGCTTACCTATGTTATTCTCATCAAATAAATACAATAATTGTAGTAGTAACTCAACACAGAATTTTAAGGAAACTATTAGAAGCTAATGGTCTTAGAAATTTTTCCAAGTTAATTTCTATTGACAGAATCATTTCTCCTATAGAAAGCAGATTTTTAAGGAACAACATGTTGCATAATGATGAAATCATATGCAAGTGAAAACTGCAAAACTCTGAGTACAAAATGACTATCTAATCCTGCGCCAATAGAACAGACCAAACCCTAGCATGGTCTCTACAAATTTCAGTTCATTTCTCCCAAGGAGGGTTCTTTAAAAGGTCTAATGACAAACTCAAAGCTTCCAGGACAATTTACTGTTGTTCTAGCCAACACCTCATGATAGGCTCATGTGACCCTCCAAGAGCCGTTCCCTAGAAGTGTGCAGTTATAAAGCCCGCCCGCCCGCTCTCCAGTGCAACTCTCCTAGCACCCAGCATCTTTTCAGGAAACACATTGCTTCTCTAAAACATGCAAGGAGGTAGCTCATATTCACTGGCAGTTCTTATAGGAAGGGGAAGGGTCTGTTGCTGGCCCCACTTCAGCTGAACTTCTTCTGTCAAAGACACAAAAAGTTTGCTTCTAGTTGGCAAAGTCGGATGGTGTAGTCACTCTGCCCTTGGGCCCCAGTATCCTTCAGTACCTTCCTTCAACCCAGAGCAGCATTTGAAAACTCTCCAGCCTGGTTAGACAAAGCGGAGCTCAGTTTACTCTGCACTCTTCCTTCCCGTTAGTTCTTAGCAGGTAAAATCTCTCTTTACCTCTTTTACTCACATTCCAGTACCATTTCACTTTGATAAACCAGAGACAGTCTGAAAGAAGGGGCACTCATCCTGAGTGCCAAAGATGCCTTTGTCCTTGTATGGTAAAGAGATGGGGAGATCCCAAATTTCTGTTTGTTATACTGCATAACAGTTTCAAAGGAGAAGTCATTATTTACAATATACTGGAACTTATGCCCTCCTTTGTAACCAGTTCTAATTAGGATAAAATCTTTACACATAGCACAGGAGAGGGCAAGCCAGCCATCTTAGGATCTCTTAGGTACACAGAACACAGGTTCAGGGCCACAGCCTTGGAGCACCATTTTGCTAATGTATTGTCACCTGTGTAGCAATCAGCTAAGCCTGACCTCAGAAACATCTATTCCTGGGTACACAGAGTACTATGCCAGGATGGGAGAGACACTGGCAAAGCAGAAAGAAACCCTGTATTTGCTATGAGCTTCTCCTGATTAATTTTAGTAGTAATGGAAGTGTGTGATCCACTATGAAAACCTCTGGGTACCCAACTCTGAACGACTCAACTGATTCACCCAGTGGCAAATGTGGGAGATAGGAGAGGCTGTTCTGGGGCCCGAGGAAAGTCTGGACGGGGTGTGTGGGGCTGAAGGAAGAACGGACTTTAATGGCATGTGTAAAAGAACTGAAGGATACTTTAAGCTAATTCCTGGATATGTTTTCTTACTCAGCCACTGGCCAAATAGTTGTGTTGGCAGTTTCAATTATTTTGTTCAATACCCAGATCAAGAAAGACTGTATATCAAAATTCAATTAGAGAGTACACATATATTGAGAAACACATGCATACATTAAAAGTAAATAAAACTTTGAAAAGCATATAACCCCTACTAAGATGAGATACAATATGATAACTCATGTTCCAATCTCCAGTCTGTGTTCTCATTTCTTTCTTTTGTTCTCAATACTTACTACAATGTCTTAACCTAATTACAAGACCTTGCCAATGCTTTATAATGCATAACTTTAAAACACCTGTAACTTGGCTCTGATGTCAGAATAACTTATAGGGGCTACAAAGGAGCCAGCAGTCACCTAAGCTGCCTTTAACTGGCTTGATTCTTAAAAAGCAACCACTTTCTTCTCTGCCCTAGTCAAACACCTCATCTCTCGGTTGTGCTGCTAACAAATGCCACACACGGCTTTAGCCAGAGGACTGTAGGCCATCAGAGCAGGACCAAAGCTGAGTCTCCATGTCACAGCATGTTAGGCACTAATCTTAAGTTACACACACACACACACACACACACACACACACACACACACACACACACACACACAGTCTATAAACTGCCTCTGAAGCCATGTGGAACTGACTCAGTGCTAACACTGGCAGATTAGCTCAGGCAATCCAGACTTGAAGTAATCAGCACCTAGCAAGCCAGGGACACGGGGGCTGGCCCAGGGTGTGACAGCCAGCACAGTGGGAACTTTCTGTTTGTTACGTGTGTGTGTGTGTGTGTGTGTGTGTGTGTGTGCTCTCACTGTATCTCTTTGGACATGAATTAGAAAGCATCATCACTCACTCACTGCTGAGGGATAGTGTTCTGGACTACTACCAGCAAAAAGCCTTTGATGAAGCTAATATCACAGGCTCCAGAAGACAGACATGAGGCTCCATGACACCATGACTACTGAGATAGCTAACCACGTAGCTGGCCTCATCTCCGAGTGACATGAGCTGGTAATTTTCTCGTCAGCTAAAGGGTCATTTTAATTGGAAGTTTACTTGTGTCTGAAATCACTCTAAAACTAATGTGTATTCACACAGTAGAGATGAGGCCCCCTTACACGCAGGGGAGAACGTTATCTCAGCTGAGGAAGTTCTCCAAGGTTGGACCTGGATGAGAATTAGGTTGTCTGTATCTGACATGAACATGTTATTGAGAACTATGGTGCATCTCAACACCTATCAAGTCAGTTCAGTTCACCAGACTGGGGGCTGCGTTGTTAAGTGTGAGTCTTCCTAGGCATTCCTGGGTCCCTGTAGATTTCTCATTTGCTCCGTCCTCATGACAATGTATAAACTGCCATCAAAGCACACTGATCCTTCCATCAGGTGGGCTGGACATGAAATGTCTGCCCTGTGATTAGGAGATTTGCTGAGGGATTCAGCTAACCGTGTTGGGTAGACAGTACAAGCTCCTAAAGGGTAACACAACATAAGGCCATGTAGACAGGCAAATGGCTGTAGCAGAGTAACAACCAGATGCCAAGCTCCTCCCGACTCGTCCCATCAAATGCTGTGATGGCCTTCCCACTGGGGATGTCCTGGTCTCCACATGGGTGCCGTCTGCTCCCTTCTTCAGTCAGCACAGTGTTACTCCTCTAATGAAAATCTAGCAGAATCTGCCTTAAAACTCAGGTCTAGTCAGTCATTTCCAGGATGAGGTCCAAACCTTTTAGCCAGGCTCCTCCTCATCTCCAGCTCCATGTCCGTGATTCCACCTACAGTGTATCTACCTGTGTCCATCTATCTGTACTCCATGACCGTGATTCCACCTACAGTGTGTCTACCTGTGTCCATCTATCTGTACTCCATGCCCGTGATTCCACCTACAGCGTGTCTACCTGTGTCCATCTATCTGTACTCCATGCCCGTGATTCCACCTACAGTGTGTCTGTCTGTGTCCGTCTATCTGTACTCCATGCCCGTGATTCCACCTACAGTGTGTCTGTCTGTGTCCGTCTATCTGTACTCAGCTGGAAGCGCCCCATTAATTCTTGCTAGATCTCTCTGGAATACACCTTCTCTTCAAGTCTGTCCTGCTGTGGGGCCCAGGACAAGCACACACGCACACACGCACACGTGCACAGACACACACACAGACTCAGGAGCAATACCTCTTCTACAATGGCACCCTTCCTGGACTGTCTCAACCCTACTGACTCAAGGCCACACTCTTTACTCACTTAACACCTTCATCTACGGAGCGCTCCCCATAACCACCCAACGAGTAAAAACAAGTGACACCCCGAGAGCTGTACTTCTGAGGACTCTTGCTCATAACCTGACAGAGCAGCTGCATTATCTGGAAGGGCAAGCCGGGCTTCTTCTTATAAATTCCTCCACTGCACAGGCTGGGGACATATCCATAAAGAGCAATTAGGAGATAAACCCGGTTGTAGGTGTGAAAGGTGGTTAAGCGGCAGGACAGAAGCCTTATGATATAGGAGGAACAAAACTGGGGCAGTGAGAGGCACGCTACTCCAGGTTCAGTGCTGAATGGTAAGTGGTGCAGAATGACGACGCCTGCCAAGGAAAGGCACAAACTGGGAGGGGTTATGTCCAGACCTCTTGTCCCCCACTGCTCCTTTTCATGTTAAGTGTTTTAATATTGGCTGTGTATTATTCTGAGCTTTATGTATTCTTCTGTCCTTTCAAGGATTTACACCTCTATGTAAAGGTGTAGGAAGGGGGATGCAGCTACTCCCCAGCTTATTAATGAAGAGAACTCTGGGGCTACAGAAACAACACAAGCCTGGCAACCCTCCAGACCCTCTACGGGGGTAGGAGGTATTGTCATTCATGACTGTATGGTGCACATGATCGTTGACCAATTTTCCATTTCTTACTCAATTATCACCTTAGTCAATTGGAAATAATTTCCCAAGCAAAAGCAGAGAATGAGTTCAGCTTGCTAGTCAGGCCAGTGATTATGATCACCCCAGATGCACTTTTGCAGCCAAATCAGCAAGCAAAAGAAGAATGCCATGCAAGGCTTCGAGGCAGGCATGGGCGTGGGCCCTAGCCGGTCACGTCTACCAGTTAGCTAACTGTTCTGGACGTCTCTGGCTTGCCTGTTAGGGTGGTATGATTCTCAGGGAAACTCCACAGCACTCTCTCCCTGGTCTTGCAACACGTGCCCTGAAGACGGAAGCGGAAGACAACAGTAACCTCCATTGTTGTAGTCTGGATGGCTAGCCAGGTGCTGCTGGTTGTTACACTCACAGACTTGGGAGGCCAGCTCCTTTTTATCTATGTATGTATGTATGTATGTATTTATTGCCTTTTACTGAAAATAAGATTTTTTTCCACACATAAGATATCCTGATTAGAGTTTCTCTTCCCTCGATTCCAGTTCCTCCCCGCCTCACTTATCCGGAAATAGGCCCTTGCTGTCTCTCATTAGAAAACAAACAGGCTTCTAAAAGATGATAATAAAATACAATGTAATAAGATGACACAAAAACTAACATACCCAAATAGACCCAAACAAACCAAGGGAGGGAAAGAGCTCAAGAAAGGACACACGGAACAGGTCCAGCTGCAGAGTCCCACTCATTTGCACACTCAGGATCCCACCAAACCACCATACTCAAAGCCCTAATATATATGCCAAGAACCAGTAGGCTGAAAAAGAGAGAAAATCATAAATAAAATTAAATTAAAAGAAAAAGAAAGAGAACAAAAGCTCTGACACAGCATCCTGAGACGGAACTGCTGTGGGATGGTCTGTATGTCAAGTGTGTTGCTGATTGGTCAATAAATAAATCACTGATTGGCCAGTGGCTAGGCAGGAAGTATAGGTGGGACAAGGAGGAGAAAAAATCTGAGAAGTGGAAGGTTGAGTCAGAGACACTGCCAGCCGCCAAGATGACAAACAGCATGTGAAGATGCCGGTAAGCCACGAGCCACGTGGCAAAGTATAGATTTATAGAAACGGATTAGTTTAAGATATAAGAACAGTTAGCAAGAAGCCTGCCACGGCCATACAGTTTGTAAGCAATATAAGTCTCTGTGTTTACTTGGTCGGGTCTGAGCGGCTGAGGGACTGGCGGGTGAGAGAGATTTGTCCTGACTGTGGGCCAGGCAGGAAAACTCTAGCTACAGGGAACCTTCAAAGACGCCACTGAGTTTGATTTCACATGTTGGCCGTCGACTGCTGGGCATGCAGCCTACCCTTAAGAGTAGCTTGTTTTCCCAGGGAGAGTCCCTTGGAGAAAACTACATTTTCATTTCCAAGTGCTTATCAATTGGAGATAGCTTTTGGGCTAGGGATGGCGGCGTGTGTGTCCACTTCTCCTTTCAGCTCCAGAACCCCATGTAGTGTAGACTAGGCTCTGTGCATGCTATGAAGGACAGTTCTTAGTTGTCTTCTATGTACAGGTCATGATACTCAGAATGAATGTAATACCCATAATTCCCTTTGAAGACAGCAGGAGCAGCATGTAATGAACAGGCTACCTGTCTGGCAACAAGAATCCTTCCCAATGTGACCACAGGTGAGAAGATAGACATTAAAAGTCCGTCATCCAGAGATTGACTCATGCGACCTAGGGAGTAGTCAAAAGAGCTCTGTCCTTCATGGCTTTCCATCAAGGGACACACAACCAAACCAGTTCCTCTTGGGAAATTGTAATGTGACCACGTGTGGCAAGGGGACAGAGTAAGCAGTTTCTCTCTAGCTGGCCATGTCTTGTGAGTTTATTTGGACAACTTTCTTTCATTCACACTCTCAGTGTGGACATGTTACTTTCAGTAAACTGTCCCGTCAGCTGCATAACTAGACTGCTGGGGTTCCTTAGAGACTTTAAGAACAGGACTGACATAATTCTCTGGGATAGCATGCCCTGGTGGAAGTGTGTGCTTCTGTCTGAGCTCCCACTTCTTGGAAGGGCAGTTTGTGTTGTGCAGATATTACAAAGAGGATCTACACAGCACTGGGGGACAGGGGGCTGACTCCCAGGTCCTCCCATCGGTCCCTTCAAAAGCTTTCCACATGTAGCCAATTCCAGAAACAGTACCACCTCAGATCTGTTTCTCTAGCAGCCTCGAGAGTCTCTACAACAGTCATACTGTTACCGGTGCTAGGTTAGATTACTAAAACCAGAGTGAGAAAACGAGAGAATCGAAGTGAGTCTAGAGACAGACTGTACATGTTTATATACACCACACACTTCAGAATGTACAACTGACTTAGGCTCAAGTCTAGGCTTTCAGTCATGTACTATTATCCTGGGCAAAGTCCCTTAAGTTTTTTGAGCCTAAATTCTGGGTCCATTAAACAGAGGTGAGGTCTTCCATTCAACAGTATCTGCCACAGGGGTTTCTGAGGTAAGTTACATAAAGCACCAGCACATGGAAGACACTCAAATTTTACCACCCCCTTCACCTCTACACTGCCCGTCTCCTAATTCAGTCCAACATCACAACTGTGCACTGCGTCCTGTTTCCTCTCCACACCACATCAGAGTTCTGTGCTTTCCTTTTGAGGCATTTCCATAATGTACAGTCCTTTGGGCCAAACAAACCTTCTGGCTTTCCAAGGAGATGCCAGCCTGTAATCGGCTACTTTTTCTGGTGGAGACAAGAGAATGACTAGCTCAAGGCTTCCCAACTTACAGAGTAAGTTCAAAGTCAGGGTGGGTAACTTAGCAAGGTTATGAATGAAAAAAAGTAAAAAAACAAAGGTCTGGGTACAGAGTTCAGAAGTAGAGAACCTGCCTAGTAACTGCACAGAAGGCCATTGGTTCAATCCCTAGTATGGGTATGGGTGATGAGGGAGGCCCTTTGGGCAACCACTCCCCAGGAATGAAACTGAAGACTAGAGATGATAACACTTGCTTAAAGGTCACCTTACAACATGTCTGTAAATGTCAAGTGACCTAGAATATACGAAATTAAATCCAACATTCATCTCAATGCTGCCTTGAACTCTGAACTGTTTTCTCAGAGCCTGTCTTGTGTTCCTGGACTGGGTGTGAATGACAGCAGTAGTCATGTCTCAAATTTCCTTTGAGTTTACTCCAGGAGCTGACAACAGGACTCCTAAGACCAAAAACCACCACCACCACCACCAGCAACATCATTAATTTAAAAAACAAAACAATAACACCACCAAACAGTAGCAAACATTTGCTTTAATACTTACCTGACTCATACATCAAACTCATACATATGTATGTGCATGTGTGTGTGTGTATACATATGTGTGTATATGCATGTATATATTGATACACACACACACATATATATATACACACATATGTATGAGTATGTATATATATAATCTAGAAAGACCTGGATTGAAAGGTAAAAATTCTAACATATTTTAATGAACAGATGATTCTGAAAATAAGTATATAAACAGGTCTTGTCAGGGAGACAGCAGAGGTAGAAGAGTTTGAGTAAGCAGCAACTCCCATCTTTACAGCTGCTCAGGCAGACACTGGATTAGTAACCTCACTCCTTACATTCCACATCAAATACATCAGCAAATTACTCCATCAGCTTCATCAAAATTGACTACTCTTCACCATTTCCTTCGCTATTATCCTAATCCAAACTGACCTCATCTTCACAGTAGTTTCCCTTTAGCCAGGGTTTCCCTTTCTAAGGTTTCAATTACACGTGGTCAACCAAGGTCTGAAAATATTAAATGGAAGGTTCCATAGAGTTCCTAAGTATTAAATATCTTTTTTATAGAAGTTTTCATTGTTCTACTTCATTATTAGTTACTGTTCATCTATTGCTATGCTTAGTTTATACGTTAAACTATCACGGGCACACATGAACAAGACAGCAGTGTAGAGGGTTCTGTATGCTCTGCAGTTACAAGCATCTACAAATGGCCTTGCTGTGTTCCCTACTATACTTAGATAACTGCAATTGCCTCCTAAGTGGTTCACTTGCTTCTGCTGTTACCTGCCATAGCATCTCCCACATAGAAGCCGAGAGATTCTGTTAAAAACATCAGCTTGAATGAACACGCTCCAGTGGCTTCCCATTCATTCAAGCTTCTATTCAAGCTGGTACCATTTTATCCTTCTTTGACCTCACCTCACGTCCCCATTACTCTTCTCTTTCATTCCACATCAACAGACGGGCCTCCTTTCCCTCAAATAACCCCAGCAGGCTCTCTGCTAGAGAACCTACTACATATCCCATCTTCTCTGTGTTCAACAAATACGTCCTGTGGCCTCACTTCACCAAAGTCTTTGCTCAGATGGCACCCTCACAGTGAGGTCTTCTTTGGACGCCTCACTTGACAGCAGTCCTGTTGCCCAGTAGCCTGAATTTTTCCCCTAGTTTATTCCTCGCTTGTATCCATTATTATTTCACATGTCTGAATGTAATCACTTAATATTTTAGTTTAGTTTCTGTCTTCCACTAGAGTACATTTCCTAATGCTAGAGATATTTGTCTATTCTGTTCAGTGATATATACCAAGCATTGAGACTGATTCCTGATATGTAGTGGATATAATTTACTAGTGTGTAACAAATTATCCAAATTTTGAAGCTTAAAATCCGTATTTCACAAGAGCTGCCATGAGTCATGAATGTGGAAATGGCTCAGATTAACTTTCATCTGCCCACTTGATTGGCACAGAGAAGAACCCTGACCCCATGCCTACTCCCATAGCTGCTTGCATCTCTGCTCCCTCGTCATGGGGTCTCTTCACAAGCTGCTCAAACAAGGCAGCTGGGCTCCCCCATGTGAGTAAGCTAAAGAGAAGCTCAGTCTACGGGTAGCCGGGTTTGTAACATTCCCTTCACCCCACTGGATGTCACTTCAATCTATTTGTCTGAAGAGCATCAGCAAGTCGAACTCACTTTCGAGAAGTGGAAATTACACAGTGGTTTATATTATATATATCTAGTGAGTAATAAGCAGAGGGTTGTATTGGAAACTCCCACACAGCAATCCTCAATGCATCACTGTTTAAAGCTAGAAACAGAGCTCAGGGGTCACAGGACCTTGCCTACCATGCACGAAGCCTGGGAGCCAAACCACAGTATTGCTAACTAAGTTGTTCAATGAATGAATGAACTAAGCAATACTACATACTTGAAAGAAGGAAAGACTAGATAAACGGAAAACCAGACTGACTTTTCCAAGAACCTACAGATGATGATGATGATGATGATGATGATGATGATGATGATGATTTTACTTTTAGCAAATGGAAAAAGGGTAAACCAGACAAAATCAACTTCTGAAGTGTAGGTAATGCCATGTGAAACCTTTCCTGGGAGAGGCTCCCACGCTCCAGTCTTAGCAAGTGTTTTTTTTCCTCAGGGTTGTCTGCATTTATTCAAGATTTAATTCTTGACAAGCAAGATACTGATGGATGAAGGCACTCACGACCAAGTCCAATTGCCTTAGTTTGATGCTGGAACCAGAGAATGCAGAAAGAACTAACCAAGAACAATCAAGCTGTCACCTGATCTACACACATGCACCATGACATATGTTCATATTCACACACACACACACACAAAGTTAGTACTCTTGTATTATATCATATGTAAATGATTATATTTTCTAATCCTCAAGAATTCTTGCTCCTTTCTATTCTGTGGTGTCAACAGTCACACCGAGAAAGAATTCCTGTTTAGATTATTTTTCTCTTTGTATCTCCTAAGCTGATGGTTGTGTGCATTTCTGTCCAGATAGATTATACTTGTTGAGCTAAATTCTCACCTTCAATAACAGAAGACATAAGCACTCAGTAAGAATGGAGTAACACTGTTCAGGACTCTAACACAGGGACCAGATGAAGGTCAGCTTAGAGCAGTAGAGTGGGTATAGTCAACACTTCTGAAATAGTCAGTTCTTACCAGGACTGTGTTTCCACTGAACCATACTTCCTTTGCTCATCTGCACAATAAACCAAGAGCTGCTAGAAGGCAAGGGCACAGCGCTCACTCGCTCACACAAGAATGGCAATTTGAAGAGGTCTTCCAACCAAATTCCTCCAAGTATTTGGAGTGATACTTTAATACAGAAACCAGGGGAATCAATGGGTAAAGGAGGCACCCATTGGCACCACCCCCAATGTCCCTATCCTTGATCACTGGAACCAATTGCCCAGAGTTCAAAGGGCAAAGGAAATTATTTGAAGATTAACAAAGATCAGCACTTAGCAGATTTCGAGCCCTGGGAAACACTTTACCACAGTTCACATCTGGGTTCAAGGTTAATATAAAGGAGCAGCCATCAGCACACAATCATCTATGTAATAATGCCAGCTTCAGAACTTAGTAGTTTTAAGGCAATTTCTATTTCTATTGAAGAATTGAGTATCAGAAGATTTCAAAGTAATGTTAATATCCTAGATTATCTGACTTGAAATTAAAAATGTATCTCAAACTATATTTTATTTACTAAGAAAAATGTATAAGATATGAAAGCACATTTCAACTTTGGCAATCTTTTAAGGATTTTACATTTTGGTCTCAACTTTAATACAAAGCTACAACTTTAACAACGAAACTTTCCTGAGCCTATATATGCTATAAAAGCCTTATTTTATGTAGAGCCAGGGGGAAGTGTAATTATGCACCACCCCAGTGTCCCTATCCTTGATCACTGGAACCAAGAATTATGGGAATGCATGGACCCCAAGAGGGGAGACCATCCCGGGTCAGTATAAACATTCAAAGACTCAAAATGGAAACTCTCCTGGCTTTGAACAGAGAGATGTATAGCAGAAGGGCGAGAGACACAGCGGTTCCTGTCTCTGAAGATGGAGAAGGACTGTGAGTCAATGAAGGAGAGCAGCCATCAGACACTAGGAAAGGTAGAGATGGATTCCCCTAGGGCCTCCAGAAAGCAATGTCCTTTTGCCTATGCCTTGATTTTAGCCCAGTGAAACTCTAGCTTTACATCAAACCTATACCGGTATACAGAATATAGATTAGTGATATTTAGGCCAGTAAATCTCTTTTCAGGGGGAACACAGAAGAAAGTGAACCAAGAATGTGATTAGAATTGAACACATATGATAGGGGCTTGGGGGGTGCTTTTCTACTCTAGCAGAGACCTGCCACAGTGAGGAGGAGGAGGAGGAGGAGGAGGAGGAGGAGGAGGAGGAGGAGGAGACAGCACTGTTTCCATGTTATAGAAAAAAACCCAACTGGTAGATGTGAACTCCATATATAGAGAGAGTAATGACAAAAAATGAAGACTGCCTCTAAAATCGTAGGCTCCTTTCTAAGGAAAAGCTGGTTACCCACTGAACTCCTCTAACAGTGAAGGACATAAGGCCAGAACTGGAATTCTCGCTGAGCTACCACCTTACTTCTGACTTTGAAGAAATTACCTAACCTCTGACCTTGGGCTGACTTCTCAGTGGAGAGTACAACACTTGTGGTGCTTCCTGGTGAAAAGGAGAACTGTGAAGCCAGTGCCTGGTGTGCAGTGAGTGGCCAGTAAATGGTAGCCACTACTTGTACATCGCACAGGACAGATGAGCTCTAAGGACTCATTCAGTGTCAGTGCGACATTCCTTTGGAAATGTGTGGGAAGCAGCTTTCTCTTTCTTCAGCTTCTTCTTTGCCCTATAAACCAGAATCTTCCCTTGTGGGTCCAAAGAAAGCAAATGCTACTTCATTCTTTCCTCCCCCACTTCTCTGGAGAGCAGTAACACCCGTCAAGTGACACAAGGAGGACACACTGATGCATATACCTAGCCCTGACCTTCCCCCTAGAGGCCCACCTGGCTGTTGTGACAGAGTACTCTTGCAGTACCTGTGCCCTTCCGTGGCAGCCATGTGTGGTTCAGGGCCACACTGAGGCTGGAGAGCACGTCTAACATGCTTGTGGGTTACTGACCATTTCAAAGTAACCTGTCTGAGTGGACTTAATGTAAGTACACACGGCGTGTTAACAAACTTAGTTAAAATGTGAATGCAAATTCCCCTTAATAGCTTACACTGGTCACACGGTGAGATGATAACACATGGGGGGACTTCACTTACATTACATTTCCAACTCCCCAGGTATCACATGCTAGATCCACAGTAAGCACTAACCAGGATTTGCCTCTCTAGAGCCTGCGAATAGAAATGAGGTAGCCCTTCCCATGGATATGTGTGAGCTGCGGGCCTGCCTGTGTGTTTGGCAGGGTTTGGTGAAGATCTAGCTAGCTCAGGATGAGAAGAGTTAACAGGAGAAGGAAGCCACATTCTCCTCTCCAGTTCTACCAATAACAATGATGAAATTTTGACTAGACTTTTTTATGTATTTATGGTCCTGCACACATGTGGTGCACATAAGCTCATGTGGCTACACACACATATGCATAAAAATAATAAACAAGTCTTAGAAATGTGAAACTATCTTTCATGCAAACATCAAAGAGAACGGAGACAGTTACACTGGTTAGAGATAACTTTTAGTAAAGTCCATAAACTATCAGGAACCCCAAAATAATTTCAAAGTATGGTGTGTAAACTACAAGGAACCTCAATTACATCCAAGAGCCTAAAAATAAACACTTTTCATAATGACAGTAAGGTATTATTTAGCCATTTCTAATGTGTTGACATTGCACTCGAAACATAAATGCAATCATGGGTGAAACTGTGAGGACTCACACAAAGCAGACTTCATTCTATTAAATAACAATCACTGTGCAGATGTCACTATTCTGTGGGAAGAAGTGGGATCTGTGCACCTCACTATACAGACAAGTGTGACCAGGACACTGCATTTGTGCAATCACGTGACCTGGAAGCTGACAGAGCAACTGACAAACTCCAGATCTATTCAGAGGTGAATATCTGGAAGATATGCTCTTCAGACTGAAAAAGCCTGCCACTTTAAGGAAAACAGTGCACAGTATTTGTTTCCAATGATAAAGTTTGAAAGAAAACTAAAAAATGAAACTTGCATCTACCACTCTTAGCTTGACAGTAACTGAACTGGGAAAAAAATCAAGATTTATCTGGTGGAAGACTGGTGCTCATACTAATGCGTGCAACGTTCTGACACTGAACAATGCAATGTGTCAACATGTGCATGGTCTTCATAACCCAGTGTACCAATATTTCCAAATGCCTCATGCAATTAAATTGTCTTTACATTCCTCACTGCAGCTGATATTTAGAATGTTTCATGCAGGAGTATGGTATCAAAATACAGTCCAAAGCAGTGGCTATTACACCATCCTCTTTCCTAACCTCGGAGCTGTGTGGGGCTGACTTTTCTTTACTTATTCCAGTCAGAACAAGTCTAAATGCAGAAGTTGAGGAGACAAAGCCCAGGCCAGCTGCCCAGGACTGCACTCCCCAGCTGTCCAGCTGCTGCCTGTGAGGCTCTGCACTCCACAGAAGCTGTGGGGAGCTGTGGCCCAGGCTTCAGTGTTTTTTGGTGATACAGCCACATTCAAGTTGTTCCTGCTCTTGAAAGTGACCTCTCACCCATAAATGACCCTTCACCCCTACTCCTGTAACTGCCCACTCACCCACACTTCTGTAAGGAACCCTAATAAACTCACTAGTTTACCACATCAGGCTTTAGTGATAGCCATACCTGCTGTTGGTGGTTCACTTTCTGGGGTGAGTAGATACTTGCTCATATCTCCCGGGAACAGTGTCACCCACCCTCACTTGTCTGTACCTGAGACAAAGGTGTTTCCAATTGCTGAAATTAACACCGTAGGGCACTCTAACCAACTCAGCAATTCAGGTTGCAGCATACACATTTTTATCCTTTTTCCCCTCTGCATATCCATCACCACAAGTGTCAGAAAAGTTAGCCACTGCATATGACATAATGCTATTAGTGAACGCTTTCCCAAGAACATCTAAGAATTCTGCTAATGTAAATGTTAATTAAACAACTGTCAGGACAAGGATGGAAAGGCACCAGTGGCATGCTCACTGTGGATTCAGCACATGATGCAGACGTCAGGAAGTTCCTGTCTGACTTTTAGTATCAGAACAATTGCTGACTGTTTTGCTAGGCACTTTAGAAAAAGCTTACGCATTCTTTCTAAAGATTTCGTTCTGAATTAAATGTGGGCACACTCCTGAAAACTGCACACTGTGTATGAATAACACACACTCACTTTACATTTCCAGCATCATGTACAAGCTGTGGAAACATCTGCTGTTTTGAAAATTTGAACAAATCCAGTTGTATTCCATCTTCCAAATGTGTCCTGTAACATGTGGGGCTTGTGTCTCATAATTCATTCTCTCTCTCTCTCTCTCTCTCTCTCTCTGTGCTGCACTGTTTCAAATATGCATTTTATCAAAATATAATAGATACCTGCTCTAACCAGAAAATGAAAAGCTAAACCATTAATAAAATGGGGGAAATTTATACCTAGACTAAAGACACAGAATTTTAAAGGTAATTATTTTACTTTGATAATTGGCCTGCTGCACTAGAAAACTCACTCCTGGGAACAGTCCGTGAAAAGGAAATACTGCACCCAGATTACACCACCCGGCTACACACCTAGATTAACACAGTACTCGGCTGAATCTTCACTCAGTCAGCCATGTGTATTTTCCTCATAAAATTACACGCGCACAAACAAGTGTGTCACACACTTCCAAATAGTTCACAGACATCTTGAAAGCCTATGATTAAGATTCATTTAGGGAGCATATGGTATATTTTTAAATCTTGAAGCCTAAAATACCACAGACAGAAGCTAAAACTCACAGCTGAAGAAGGTTCAGGATCGCTCCCACTTCCCGCACACCACAGTGGACCATTCCTGGCCTCACATAAACTACTTGAAACACCCTACAGCCTGAGGGTGAGCCAGGAGACTATGCGGGAAGGAAGGTTCCTTGTTGACTCCTTCAGCAGCACTCAGGTTTCAGCTCATGAGCCATTTCTGTGACTTCAGACTCTAGGTGGATTGGTCCCTTCCCGCATGTTACACTCTACCTACCTCTCATCTAAACTCAGCTCTGCCGTGGCCAGGGCCCATGACAGGCAGCTCCAGGCTGCTCTCTGGTCCGTGTACTCCTCAGTTTCTAGACAGGCTCCAGGACCTGTCCCTATGAATTCCTACAGGTAGTAAAGTATAATGGCTACGAAAGGACACATGCAGCTTCCTGCAGAACAAAATGTGGCTCCTCATTACCAGCTTTACCTTGCTTCTACAATCAGGTAACAGTAGCTGGGCTGGTTTGAATAGGTATGGTCCCCATAGACTCATGTACTTGAATCGTTGGCCTACAGGGAGTGGCACTATTAGGAGGTGTGGCCTTTGTGGAGGAAGTGTACCACTGTGGGGGTGCTCAAGCTATACCCAGTGTATGCGCCCGTTCACTTCCTGGTGCCTGCAGATCAAGACGGAGCACTCTTAGCTCCTTCTCCAGCAACATATCTGTCTGCACACCATGTCCCTCCATGATGATAATGGACAGAACCTCTGAAACTGTAAGTGAGCCACCCCAATTCAATGTTTTCTTTATAAAAGCTGCCATGGTCATGGGGTCTCTTCAGAGCAATAGAAACCCTAACTCAGACAAATAGTATCTTCCTCAAAGATTATTCACCCTTAGCCTCCTCTGGACGAGGCAAAGGTCTGATGGGTTCTCACAGCTGATGAAGACATATGTGATTCCCAAATGTAAGCATTTCTTAAACACATCTCCCTACCTTTCCTTTAAAGTTATCCTTATTTCCTTCCAAAAACAATGATTATCCCCATGTTAAAGCAGTGGCCGTAAAATCCAAAATCAAGTTATTCAAGTTAGCTAGATTAGATTAACCAAAAATGAAAAGGTTCTTGGTCACCCACAACTTGGATTCTAGTGAGTGACTAACCCAGAATTCACCCATGCCAAACGCCAGATGAGTGTTTTGCAAGACTTCGCAACTATCCTGCAATGGCAGCATAATATTAACAAATCACTCCAGGTGAGGCACCGCATACACGTGCCATCTTGGAGGAAGAAAAGGCAGTGTCAGCTGTGGGGAAAGGGAGGAAGCCGTGATTGTGAACGCAGAGGCTGGGGGATATTCTAAGAGACACAAGGCTGGGGCCCAAGCAGTCAGGACCGAGCAGTTGCTGAGGAGGATTATCTGGGTCAGAGGGTGGAGAGCAAAGAGGACCCTGCCACTTGACTTCCATTTCAGGTAAGTACTGAAGAGGTATGGAGAGCAGGTCTCAGGTCTAAACACAGAGCACTGGGAACTATGGCATGCACACCCCGAGACATCCTACCGCCATGGCCTGCTCCGCATCATCCATATTCATGCAGGAAATCCTAAGGGCTCGACCGGATCCCAGAAAGGGGTCAGCCTAGGTTCTGAGTAGAACAACATCAAGGAGGGACCACGGGGCTCCCTCACCCTTCACAGCGAAAAAACAGGACGATGCTGGATAACTATGGCACACCCATGAGAACTACAGCAGGTCAACATGTACATGCAAATTAGAGTAAGTACCTCGGGTTTTTATTGTTTCTTTATATGTAATTGCAGAAAGGGATTTCTCAGTTAAGCTCAGCAAAAAAGAAAAGTCAAGTATATTTTTTTTTCTACTTCAAGGAAGAAAATAAAAAATCTATAGAATGTAAGCACAATTTTCATTTTTTTTCAAAGTACTCTCAATAGCTACCTTGAAGTACTTTTTAGTTACCTTGGACACAGCTTTCGGAGAAAACGTAATTGCATCCACCACAGTGATGAGGTCATCTGGACACAGGCGATCAAAGTACTTCAGGCAGACGTCATAGGCATGCAGCCACTCTGAGGGGGACTGCGGAGCCTGCTTGATGAGCTGGGGATCTCCGGTCCAGAACAACTTCTGCAACCAGACGGTATACAGGGAGCTGGGGGAAAGCATCCGCCCATCCTTCTCAGGGATTCTGGGAGCAAGTTTGGAAATAGATAAGATATTCTGACTTGTGAGCACCGGCTCCAGTGCTCCCAGCGCATCCCCGCTTTCGTCTGTCAGCTTCTTGTAATTAAGACCTGTGGGGAGAGGAGAAAGGAAGGAAGTGGCTGACTGGAGTGGAAACCACACGCAGGCGCCTCAAACACACAGAGCCCGGTGGGCAGCTGAATGAAGAGATGGCAATTATACCGTGAGCTTTAGGCTTTCGTGAGAAGATCAGAAACTGCGCTCTAGCCCCAGCCTGGACCTGCGCTGTGCAACCCCATGTCATTCAACTTACCCAACTCCCGGTGTCCTTCTCTGTGCTGTCTCCTCGCCTCTACTGCTCGCTCATGGCCCTCAGTACCTACGCTGTCCTCTACCGGTACAGTCACCAGACTGTCATTTGTCACCAGCTACTTGAAGGTAGCTATCAGAACAACTGATAACCTAAAGGACATTCTCACAGTTGCCATGGGAAGGAGATGAATATAGACCAAAGGGCCACATAAAGTATGAAGCACTGTAGAGACTGAAGCGTGGTTATCACATTTAATTTCCTAGTTACAAGCGCAAGGACGCCACTCTGAACATTTCTAAAATCCATCAAGGTGCCGAGGTTCTTTGACATGTCCCGTGAACACTGTGTTTGCATATTACATCTATAAAAATTCATATACTTAAGATCATACATACATACATACATACATAAATATGTTGAGATCTGATTTCTCTTATGTCTTCGTGTGAGTGCCTACATTCATGTCTGTGCACCACCTGTGTAGGTGACCACAGAGGCCAGATGAGGGTGTCGGATCTCCTAGAGCTGAAGTTACAGGAAACTGTGAACTGCCTAATGGGGGTGCTGGGACCCAACCTAGGACTTCAGCAAGAGCAGCAAGTCCTCACTACTGACCCACCTCTCCAGCCCCACAAGTACCATGAATATTTTAAATAAATGCATCCTATCAAAGTGAAATTCTTCCAATCTGCCCAAGATGAGGGGTCCAATCATGTCATTTTAAAATACCAACTTTGACAAAAGAAGGCTGTCCATAGTAGATTCACCTAAAGTCACTGGGGAATTTCAGGAGATTTCTGTCTTTTCCTGATGTTGAATGCTCTCATGCAGGGTAAAGGAACGGGAAGATGCTAACTAAAGTCAATCTCCTCCACAAATCTGTGGCTTCACTATGTCAGTGACAATATATGAACACAGCTGGCTGTGAGCGGAAAATTAATCCCTAGATTTCATTTGGAAGGGAAGGACCAGCAGGAACATAAATGTCCTACCTGATGCAACAACTTTGAATTTCTTCAGTAGGCGAATGTGGGTTTCTGGCTTAATAGGAGCCGTCTCAAAGTCTGCACAGCCACAGCTTTCCAGGAGAGTGAAATAATACAGCAGCCTTTCGTGATCGAGGCCCGCGATGGTGGGGTAGATATACTTGAGCATGTGTTTATGAAAGGACTCAGGATCCGTCTTCAAAGTGTCAAAGAGATGAAGGGTTTGGGCTCGCTTTTCAATTTCTCCTGTGGACAAACTGAAATCAAGAACCAAACAGTCTATGTTATATGTTTTCCCTTCATAAAAGTGATCTTTAAACCCTGGAAGACAGGCTGATTTGTGTGTGTGTGTGTGTGTGTGTGTGTGTGTGTGTGTGTGTGTGTGTGGTGGAGGGAGCCCACACAGATGCATGACACAGTGAGCATGTGGAGGTCAGAGGACAACTCCTGAGCATTGGTTCTTTCCTTCCACCATGGGTCCTGGGATGCAATTCAGGCCATCACACTTCTGAAGAGTGCTTTTCCCACTGAGCCATCCTGCTGGCCCAGAGATGCTGCTTCTAATAAGTCTCTTCTAACTAGCCACAAGACCTATGCAGTGTATCTAAAGTGACATGAATAAGAAGCAGAGCTCTGCCCTACTATGTGACTTTCACACGTCACCACAGACAGAACCACAGCAGCCCTAAAGAACAGGCATTCCTAGAGTTCCAGAACTGCCTCTTCTTGCCAGCTAGGTCAAGAAACAAGATAGAACATTTATTCTAAATCATTTACCATCTCCACACACATGTGCAGGAACACACACAAAATAAGCCATAAATAAAAATGCAAATTTAAAAAATAAGAAGGAAATAGCAAGGGAAAGAATAAAATCCCACCATTTTGGCATGTCTTACATCTAAGAGTATTGAATTAATATTCAATAAACATCAACTTTATGTCATGGTCAAGTAAAATTAAAACAGGAAAGAAATAATTATGCTTTCAATACCATCTACAGGACTGCTTCTTGAATAGAAGATACACCTTAATATTTTCATACTAATTTAAGTAGCTTTTCATACGAACTCCAAGTCTAATATAAATTTTAATAGGAGTTACTTAAGGTTAATCTGCTGAGGAAAAAAAGGTGATATTTTGTTCGCTGGATTGGCTTGTCTGAGTTTTATTTCACTGGAAAGAGGAGAAGGCTTTATTTGATCTTCTGTTTTTCCCTGGACAGCCGACTCGGGTCTCGTACCATCTCGGGGCCTGGACTATGTAAGTCTCCATTCTCTAACTGTGAAGGTCTTTTGGGCAGCCCACCATACTAACAGAAATGGTGTTTCCAGGACACCCAAGGCAGCGGAGAAAATACTTGGGGGATAGTGTACGTAGTTGTAAAGGAAAGTGACGGCAAAAAAAAAAAAAAATACGTTTTTTCCTAATTTGGAAAGTGAGGTCGAGAATGAGGCAGTGGCGAAGGAAAGAGAAAGCTGCGTGACCTCACTAAGATGCTGCGTGACCTCACTAAGATGCTGCGTGACCTCACTAAGATGCTGCGTGACCTCACTAAGATGCTCCACCCAGGCAGATGTGCGGAGAGAAGGGGATGGAGCAGGGGAGGAAGGGCTCTGTCCTGTGTTGATTCCTACACTAGGAACTCACTCGCAGCTGCTCACTCATCAGGACATGAATGAGAAACTGCCACCCTGACCCATCCAGCCTCAGAGTGTGTCTGCTCACTACCTGACAGAGCGACTGTGTCACGAAGGCCAAGCACCCACACTAACACGGTCTCACAAACAGGGATCCATCTTCAACGGTTCTCCCCTCCAGCAGCAATACCCCAAGAGTCACCCTGTCACACTTCACTCCTAACAACCCTATAAACAGTGTTCAGGGTAAACCAGTCTACAGAATGGACAAGGACTCCACAGCAGTTTATTCAGCTTCTGTTTGACTTAACTCTGAATCCAGTCCTTCTCAACATGACTTTTTCCTCATCCACTCACTTACAACTCTGTGCTGACAATTCAGTTTGCCTCACGTACAATTTCACCTAATTATCTTGTCAAGACAGATACCTTTACTGACACATGATAAAGACCCAGCCATCTCTCTCCTGTAAATTATGTGCTAAGATCTTTTGTAGATCCCAGTAATCAATAGCCCATTTTAATAACTTCCCATGAAACAAACTATTATCTTCTCTTTGGAACAAGAAATTAAATCTTTGCTTAGAAAACAATTCCAAAAGACCTCGCTGCAAAAATCCAACAAAATACTATGAAACCATTGTAGACGTTTCTCTAATCTAACTAACAATTACCTTTAAAAATGGTTTAAGTGCTTTTTTCCTGGACTGAAATTTCGCTGTGAAGCAGTTTATATTCTGTGTGTTGCCTCTTTATCTTTCAGGGGTTAACTACTGGAAGGCGTTGGCATTGGTTGTACTTAGTGTACAAGGAGTAAAATTATCATGACGAATCCTATGATTAAGATGTTCTGTAATGCCTTCAAGTTGTCAATAACTCAAAATTGATTCAAAGCAGCATGCACTGAAGGGACTTTTATCTGTACAAGAAAACAAATTCATTTAACTACATTTTTCTTTATTTAATCTGAGCCCGAGAGATAATATAATTCCATTAGCTGACTAAAAGGAATACAGACAAGAGAAGAGGAGGGAAGAGTGAGAATGAGAGACAAAGGCTGCTGGGTGAGTCAGAGGGGGCACAGAGGGCGGGGGCAAGGTGACATGAAACTTACAGGCAGCCTGGAGTACTTTGGCTCTATGACATCTCTTGGCCTTGATAACTACTCTCTGCAAAAAGTCTTGTTCCTGTTCTCTGAAGCTAAAGCTCAAACAAAACTCATCTAATTGGAAAGAGACAGGAACTGGCCCCAAGTTCGACCTTCCAGAGATGGCTTTGTTAATACTCAATAATAAAGCAATGTGTCCATCTGAGAATTTTGCTAGGCACAGTTGAGACACAGAGACTGGGCATTTCCCACAGAGACTAATCTCCAAAGCACAAAGATCCCTGAGTCCCAACGAGTGACCCCAGCGAATGGGTGGCTTCAGCACTGGTGACTGTGAAGGGACTCGTCTACCCTCTGAACCACAGCCAGACCTGAGAGGAGGGCCACACGGAGACAGCTAGCACAAAAACGCCTCCAGTAAAACACGGCTAAGTTGACTTTAACTTTTCTAGATTACCTAGGGAGACATTGCTGAAAGAACTGATAGTGAGTATCTGAGGTTCTATTTTCTGTAACCATGATATTCAGTGAGTTCCTTTATCAAATATTTTATTACATAAATACAGTGGTAATACTGAAGCCCATGAGTAAGTTTTGTCTCCTTCCCAAGGAGACAATTTGACAATGTAAGGTCATTTTGACAGATCTACACAACTTCATACTATTTTGCATCTTTAACAACATTGCCAGTAATACCACAGCAGATGCAGTAACAGGCATCATCTAGTCAACAGTCATAATGCCTTGCATCATCACTATTCTCATGGCAATAACTGATATCTACATTGACTTGAAGAGTCGTTGCTCAGATGTATTGTCGGGGTCATAAGGAGAATTTGGTAAATGCAGACTATTTTCAAAATCAACAGTATTAGCCACACTCCCTATATGACAGATACTGTGTATAAATCTCTAATTCCATGGCATTTTTGCAAAATTGCCTAAGTCATTTTGCAGAGAAAAAAACTTCTTGGAGGGTTAAAAGAATTGTATCAGGAACATTTTAAACAAGGAACATGCCAGGGTCCTGGCCAGGCTTGCAGGAGCCAAAGCAACGAGTCACAGCACTGGGGCTTTACCTGACACAGACGTATACTGGCCCAAATGTACTGTTTTGATTATATCTATTTCAGGAACTTGCTGGCTATGTGTGAAAAAGGGAACTTAAGAATCACACCGCATTACTGCTCAACCATAAACTCAGGACTCAGGTAACACTGTGAAAAGGGGGCAGAAAGACTGAATCCCTCGCTACTGCATATGACAAGGTCATTGCAACCATGGACAAAGAGCAGCAGTGGCTACCTGCACAGAACCCACGTATGCACAAAAGGCAAGGAAGAAGGAAGGGTACTGGCTAGGAAGAGGGACCGCAGGAACAGGGTTGGGGAGAAAGGCGATGGGGGTGAGCAAGAATACATACATGGTACATACACAAAACTGTCAAAGATCCAAACTTTAAAGAATCACAACACAGAAGGAAGAATTGCAGAATGCTTCTATTTTGGCAATGGTAGAAATCAGTTTTTGTTTCTCTTGGGGGTAGTAGATTTATTTTTATGCAAAGTGCAAATCACAGCCCTGGTCAACTTTTCTAGTGCCTTGAGGTGAACAAAGATCAATTTTAAACACTTTGTGAGATCTGTGATCTGGGTGTCTACACACAACACTGCACCTCAGGTACAGGCTAGTGCTGGTTCTGCATTTCTGTTTGTTCTGATTTTCAATGATCCGCATATCAATGTACTAAACTAAGTCACTTTAAATCCTGGGAGCCTCGTACGAACTGAATTGTCCTTCTCCATCTACTGGCCACTCCAGCACTGATGCCTCTTCTGTACAGGGGCCTTCCAGTGAGGCTGGGAGAACAGGTCGGTAGTCAGGATTGTTCGTGTGGCAGCTTGGGCACAAAGCCTCACTGTGTGAGCAATAGCAACCCTCAGGCATAAATCCTGGGTCTGTTGTTTCATTCAGAACAAAGCAGCTGCATTCATTATAGTTTATTCAGCTCTCCAGAGGCACAGCTTACTCTTGCACATCTCTCTACCTGAGATGGAAGGACACCTCCCTAAATGAAATAGGTCAAAAACAGTGCAGCCACTCAAAGTGCTTAAGAACAGAGGCCTTTGCCTGTGTGTGCAAAAGGGACAGTACATAACTCACCAACAAGAAGACAGTTCCGTGCTGTGCAACAGCCAAGACAAAGCACCTGGGCCGTCACCCCAAGGGCTACAGAGACTGAGAGCAAAGCACGCTATGTTTAATAAGAAGACAGAGATGGAGAGTGTTAAAAGTCCGACACGCTGATGTCTGATCCCAACCTAACTTAGCTCTCCTTGGCTCACCATGTTCTGCTATGTGGCCTTCCTTTAGCTACAAAACATCAAGAACTCACACTCGCCCAGTCCCCTTGAGATGGAATGAATGTTCGTCCTTCATCATTCTTCAAAGGTGGGCTTTTCTTTCACATGCAAGAGAGCCTTCCCCAACTGTACGGAGTTGTCCCTTTAGTCATTGCACCTGATATCGGGATGTTTGTGTCGGGGGACAGAGGAGAAAGACAGCTCCAAACAAGGTATAAACTCCATGAGAGTTCTATCTTGTCTAGTACCTAAAACTCTGTTTAGTGTACAAAGTCACAAAAATATTAACATTTAATGAATAAAAACAGTGCTAATTCATCAGCCAGAAACAACCTCTGGTATTTAAAAATGATCCCTTGTCTAAAACTCAGAGATGAAGAAGAAGAATTAACAAAAACAACAATAACAGGAAGGACCACAATAGCAAACCAAGAGCCACCCAGTGATGCAGGCCTCAGAGTTCTGACTTTAAACTTCACAACCCTGCAGGTAAGGACAGTAACACACACACCCAGACCGCCCCTCTACTCTCCTCCCCCTCTGCAACCTACCACCCACCCGTGCGCGCGCGCACGCGCGCACACACACACACACACACACACACACACACACACACACACACACACACTGAGAAGACAGTGATTTGCAAGATTAAGACACAAGCTCAAGGCTAGCAGTAGGTAGCTCTGGGCAGTAGCTCTGCATCTTGAAAGGTGATCTTTTTTCAAATCCCATACCCTCACACTACTGGGCCACACATTCACAGAGTTACTGTCATCTGCAGGGTCCACCAACCTGACTAGGGAAGCCCCAAGGTAAAGCATTACTAAGTCTGCAGTGAGTGACAGCTTGGAATGTGAAGGTAGAGCATGCCACAGCAGCATCAAGAGGCCAGGAGAACGAGGTTGTGTGTTGGGTGGGAGAGAGTCTATGTACTTGCAACCAGGCAAACACAATGTTTTCCTTAAAACTAGTAATGGGAATAAAAAGGACAGTAAGTGTTGTTTTTACTCTTCAGGGGTCTGCCATCCAGCTCCCAAATAAATCACACATGAAGGCTTATTCTTACTTACAAAAGCTCGTCCTTAGCTTGGTTTGTTTCTTGCCAGCTTTTCTTAAATTATCCCATCTACCTTTTGCCTCTGGGCTTTTACCTTTCTCTATTCTTACTCCATTGCTGGTTGGGTAGCTGGGTGGCTGGCCCCTTGTATCCTCCTCCTTCCCTTGCTCCTCTTTTTCTCTCCTTCTATGTATTTCCTCTGCCTGCCAGCCCCGCCTATTCTTTCTTCTGCCTTGCTATTGGCCAGTCAGCTCTTTATTATAAACCAATCAGGTGTTTTAGACAGGCAAGTAACACAGCTTCACAGAGTTAAACAAACGCACCATGAACAACAGTAACACACCTTAAAATAACATTCTACAACAAATAGGGATGAAGGAGATCAAGAACTCAAGTGTGGGTGCTCAGGAGGATCGGTTCCCAGATCCAAAGACCATAACTTAAGGAGCAGATTAGGTTTTTACCATTTAATCACTTAAGTTATACTATTCTTTGCTTGCAGCTGAGGAAATCAAGCTCCAGAGAAGGGGATCATCTAGTTCAAAGACACACATGGCACGCACAGGAACTGGTCTGGCCACCTGAACTGAGGCAGGACACCCTCTGCATAAGGCTGCTGTACTTGCACCTGTCTGTCAAGGTGGTACTGCAGGTCAAAACCAGCCAGAGGAACGAGAAGGAGAAGGGGAGGACTGAACTTCATGGGCGGACCAGGGAGACTTGAGGGAATAGGAAACCCTAGAGCCAAGAAGAGCACTTCTGTTATTCTACTGGTTAACTCCCCATTGGCACTGGCTTAACTAATAAAATGCTGGGCAACTTGGGCAGTATTTACAAGGCAGATTTCTAATAACCAGTTAGTGTGTTTGATGAAGTAGTCAGGCAAAGTGCTGCCTCCTAAGCAAGAAAAAGACCCAGACAGCACTTGGTAAATCAATATTAAGTGCACTGCCACTCACACGTAATGATGCTAGGAGGTAACGACTTCCTGCTTTGTAATTGCTGTACATCTGCATAATCACATTGCTCTCAGGTATAATGATATGCCAGGAACAGCCTTGCCTGCTCCTCAATTGCCTGATAATTTGTAACATATTCAGAGACCAAGGACTCATCCTGCTTGCACAGACAACATCCCTTGTGTGACGTTCAATGAAAGAGAAAAAGATACATAATAAAAATGCCATGGCATATTTTTAAACACCACACATATCACAGAGAATATTTATCTGAACATGTTACTGTGCCTAAGAATTGGTGAATTCAGGACAACATTCACTATCCATAACACCACTGTCATGGAACAATCTGATAAATGCTCATATGGAGACATTAACATTTCAATGATTAATAGAAATTAAACACGCTGAGGTCATAAAGGCCTTTTGGCCCTTCTGCAGTATTTGACCTTTCAGCTCTCCTCCCATTCTTGGAACACTCTGGACACAGCTTCCTGACAGTAAGACCCTCTTTTCGTGTCTCTTTCCACCACCTAGTTCTCTACCAGGACTTGTGGAAGGCCCTCAACATCTGTCCATTTTAGCTAGGTTTCTATTGCTGTGATGAAAGCAATAGATCAAAGGCAATTTGGAGAGGAAAGGGTTTGTTCCACTCACAGCTCTACATACTAGTTCATCATCAAAAGCAGTCAGGGCAGAAATGCAAGCAGGGCAGGAACCTGGAGGCAGGAGCTGATGCAGAGACCGCAGAGGGGCGCTGCTCACTGGCTTGTTCCTCATGGCTTACTCAGCCTGCCTTCTTACAGAACCCAGGACCACCACCGCAGGGATGGCACCACCCACAATGGGCTGGGCCCTCTCTCACTGATGATTAATTAAGAAAACACCTTACAGCTGGACCTTACGGGGGCGTTTTCTCAATTGAGCTTCCCTGCTTGGGGTGACTGCAGCTTGTGTTAAGCTGACGTAAAAGGAGCCAGACACTTCTCAGGCTTCCCTCCCTTGCTCGTGCGTCCCTGCTGAGGCACAGCACAGAGGCTATTCACATGCTCGGAGCGCTCTCCTGTGCTCACTCTTTTCACATCTCCGTCTTGCGACTGCTACCTTGCCCTGTCCTCTCCAGGTACAAGTCCCTCCTCCAACCTGCCTGACCTAGTAGAGTTCCCTGACTAGTTCAGGGGCTGCCGTGCAGCAGGTGGACCAAAGACTTTCCCTTGCAGGTCCTGTGTTTACTTTCTCCTTGCTGACCCATAGGCTAAGTACACACTTTTGTCTTTCAAGTGTTCGTAGAACTTATTCCTGCCTCTCCTATGCTTTCAAAGCCCTATCCAAGCTGGGCCACCTGTCCTGCACGCTGTTCCTACACCAGCTCCTCCCCTTACCAGTCCACCTTTCTTCCACAACTAACCAAAGAGATCTTATTAAAGTGATAATGAGGTAATCTTCCTTCCACCTTTTATCTCACTCAAATGCTTAAACAGCCTGTGGTTCTTAGGGAGATGCCAAAGGCCCTTTCCAGGGCCTGAAAAAAATGGTGCACTTAGGACAGCATTTAACATCTATAACAACATCAACACAGTACAATTTGATAAATGCTTAAAATGTAGATGTTACTATTGCAGTGATTAATATAAGTTCACAATGCCAAATCATAAGTATAGCATGGTCTAGTTCCTACATCTCACCCACATGCATTTCCCACTTGTGGCCTAATCACACTGCTTCTCTGCCAGGCCCTCTGACTCATCATGCTCCTAATCTAAGGACTTCTGAGCTTACTAAATCGTCTATACCCAAGATGGCTCCCTTCTCCTTGGAGTATAGTTAAGCCTGACTGAGTATTGAGATCTCACCTTGCAATAGTCCATTCTGAATTGCCATAATGAAACACCCAGAGCGGACTACGTCCTAATACAAAGGTTTACTCAGATCACAGATCTAGAAGCTCCAGTCCTTCTTGCTAGCTAGCAGAGTCCTAAATCTGCACAGAGCACTGCAGGGTGAAGGAAAGGCAGTGCATACGTGTCTCAATCTCTTGTCTCTTCTTCTATACTCACCATACTGAATGGGGATGCTCTACTGTGATGACCTATCCAATCCCAGTTGCCTCCCCAAGGCTGATCTAAACAACACAGCAGGATTACATTACTGCTCCTTTAATATCTTCCAGTGGGATTAAACTTAAACAAGTAAGCATTTGGGGGCTACACAAACCAAACCCCAACCATAGCATAGCTCAACTGTGACTCTCTCAGGAAAGCTTTCCCTAACTATTCTACTTTCCTAATTACACTTTCCATACAGAACATAAAAGTTTTGTTTTCATACTTGCCTAAGTCATTATTCAAATTGTCATCTAACTTCCACTGCAGGCTCCACGCTGCCAAGATACCCACCCTGTCCCCCACTACTAAAACACCACTGCCAACAGATTCTCCATGAACATATCAATGCACAGGAAGGTGTCTAACTCTCAGAGCTGTGCTGAAAAACAAAAACTTATGGGCTACTGGAAAGGGCAAACCTGTGCCAAGTCATCCTGGTCTACAGTTAAGAGGAACACTGAAACTGTACTGCTTTAAACTGGAGTCTCAAGAGGCAGGCATGGACATCAACGTGCACATCAACTGTACTTACCCACTATCGCTGAACAGGAACTCCAAATGGGTCATGAAGACTTCCCACTGTGAGATACTGTACCGCTGGGCCAGGGAAAGGGCGATGCTGTAGACATTTTCCTCAAGGGTTCTTCAGGAGTGTCCACCAAGCACAGAGAAAGAAAAGAAACAGTGACCCAAGTCAGCAAAGACAATTCTCTTGGAGACACAGCCGTGTACGGGAGGACTGTGGATTTTGTATTTTTTTATTCACAGCTCTTGAGAATGCAGTAAAAGGACTTCCAGCCTCTCTCACAGGCGGCAAGGCAGGTGAGCAGGGACCTGTTTGCCAGCGGCTCCCCATCAAGGGTAATTCTGACCCCAGGAGCCACCTGACCATGTGAGGAAACAGTCTAACTGTCACAAATGGGGTGGGATTTGTGGTCAGAAACCATGTACGATACTGAATACCCTGCAAAGCACAGGATAGCCTTCCCCAGGACAGAACTACCCAGTCAAACTGCAATAGTGCAGAGGAATAGAGAGTAAGAATTCTGCTTTAGACTCTATAGCCCACAGTGATATCCACAGTGACATTTGAAAAGCATGGAAGAAGTCTGTAAAAATGTCTTCTGTTTGTTTTCTGCGCTGTCAGGTGTGAAGCTGTTTCAATCATAAAAACAAGCAAGATGTTACTGGAACGCACAGCCGAATAGGGAGTGAGACATGAAACCGTAATTAGGTTTTTAGAATTCTAAACTCTTGTGGGAGTTGGGATGAAGAGCAATCCATTTGAACGAAAGGATGAAGAAGCAGCACACATTAAATAAGCACAAGTGTCCGCAGGCCAGTCGGAGAGACTCTGGTAAACGGACAAGCAGATCACACACAAGGACAGTGCACGGTCCTCAAGCGAAAGGGACCTGAACATGTCTCTGGAGCCAACAAAGATCTGGTGGAAGGTTAAGGCCAGGAAATGGCATCACCAGGGAAAGGGACATGAAGAATGCCAAGAAAATAGTTCAGAGAACTAACATTAAGGTTGCTGCAGGGACCCTGCTTCCAAAGGCAGAGGAAGAGAAACTGGAATTCTTGGATGGAAGGGTCTTGGAACAACCACAGCAGCAGCAAGGGAATCTGTTCCTGTGAGCAGGGCCAGGATTACATCTCCAGCTAAGTAAGCCACAGCAGTTGTGTGTCTCTTTAGCCAGGGGTCGGCAAATGCCCTCTGGAAAGGGCCCTTAGTAAGCATTTGGCTTTGCTGCTGTACAGTGTCTGTGCCCACCTTCTTTTGTATTCTTTTGGGATTCTTGTTTCTCTATAAACTTTTAAAAGTCTTTTCTCACAGGCTACAGAAGAGAACTATTCAGTGCTATAAAACTGCGTCAGCCCATCGAGTATGAACTGTCAGTTGAACACATTTCTAATTAAGTACAGACCCCTATGTGACAAAATGAGAAACCACTAGGGAACACTACCAATGTACCCTTTCTATGATGGGAACCAAGCAGAGGTACATGTTGGATATGGATTGGCATCTGCGTGCATGTGTGTGTGTGTGTGTGTGTGTGTGTGTGTGTGTGTGTGTGTGTGTACCTTTGTGTGTGGGGATGATAGTATAGTCACACACGCTACACATGTGGAGTTCCAAGGACAACCGCAGTACTCAGTCCCCAGGTTCCGTCTACCTTTAGAGTCAAGGTCTCTGACTGGCCTGGGTCTTTGCCACAGAGCTAAGGGTAGCTGGTCCCCAAGTTTCCAGGGACCTGTCTATCTTTACCGCCCTTTTCACCATCTCTGGGACTGTGAAGAATGTCACCGTGTCCAGCTATTTACAGAGGCTCTGGGGACTCAAGTGCCGGACCTCAAGCTCCCAAGGCAAGCCCTTCAGCGGCTGGGCCAGCACTCCAGCCCTGCACCGGAAGTTACGTCATACCCTCTTCAGAGTCACCAGCCTTCCCAAAGACACGCAGACTATAATATAAGACATAAGCAGCAGCAAACCCTGCCTTACGACAGTCAAGGGGTGACAAGTCTGGCCACACTGTGCGTAAGAAGAGATAGAGTGGCAAAAATCAGGAGAGAGTGTTTCTCAACACTGCTAGACACTGGGATTTCCAGCAAACGAGAACAGCAAAGCTCAAACCCCACTGAAACTATGAGGCATTTTAAACAAGCCATCCAAAGACTGCAGTGTATTTTTCTAAGCAATGGAATATAGCAGGATCTATTAGATATTTATCAAAAGCATATATTTATCCTTGAGGACATACTTCAAATAGCATATGCTGGCTGCAAACTTAGACAAAAATTCCAGGAAAATGTAACTAATAATCTAAGGTACTCCTCACCTCACAGTTCTGTATTCTGCATAATAATCCTCTCATAAGAAACCAACATGTGAGGATTTCAAATAGCCAAAGGAAAAGCACACTGGCTCTAGAATAGGAAAGCCAGGCTCAAGTTCTGGCTACCTGACCTTGAACAGCTCCTTACAACCCTGTTTCTCGGGTTCTTCTTCCAGAAGCAAGGAAGCTGGGCTTTGCACCATCTCAGGACACCGCCAAACCAGACATGAGTGACTCTGAAGCTGGTCTTCCAGGAGAAAGGATAAGAGGAAGGCACTTCTTAACTGAGACTGGCACTGACTGCCTTTCTCCACTATCTCTCCTTCGACTCCCCCTACCCTGCATGGCAGAGAATCCAGACCTCAGACCTCATGGAAAATCCAGATGCCTCCAAGAGTGAAGAGGAAGAGATCCAGGCTAATACAGTCACCAGAGAATGACCTCAGTTCATTTTCATAAGGATTTAAAGGATAATATTGAATCATAATATACCATTACCACAATTAAAGCCATTTTTGTTATTTCAAAGTAACTTCTCAGGAGACATGAGTAACTACCCTATCAGCGTACACACAATTCAACCAAAGCTTCAAGACTACAGTACTAACCTTCACAGCCCACTAGTGCGTCTGTGAGAACAGAAACTACATAAGGCATACCACGTTGTGGTAGAGATGTGACGTTTTTAAAACATGACAGACCCAGATTAAGATCAAACTTCTACATTTTATCAGCCATGTAAACTTAGGCCAGTGACCATCCTAAGCAGCAATTTTTTTCATTTAATAAATGCAGATAAGAACACTTCGCTCTCACAGGGCTGTCTATGGGATGGGGGACTTTAGATAAAGCTTGCAGAGCACCACACATAACACTCTGGGTGTGCTCCATGGTGAATACTCAATGGTTGTGTTTAGTGTTAAAATCAATTTCTACTATTAGTCACGTGGGTGACCATCTTCTCAGGACAGTAACCACTACTCACTTGATCTAAGCTACTGAAACACAGCACGCCAGCAATGAAACACAAGGGAATGAGTTCCTTTCCTCCATTCCTATAGAGTCACTCTTCCAGCCAGGCTTAAGTTGTACCACCTTCTCACACAGGGCCTGCTCTTCACTCACAAAGGCTCTGTGAGGAGACTGAGCTAAAAAATGGCTTGCTTTTCTAGAAACTAGGATATAGGCACCTCTCCCTATACTTGATCTTCTGAAATAAGGGCAATTGTATCGGTCATAGTAAGGGTTTCTATTGCTGTGAAGAAACATTATGACCATGGCAACTCTCATAAAAGAAAAACATTTAATTGGGGTACCTTACATTTTCAGAGGTTTAGTCCATTATCATCATGGGGCAACATGGTGGCATGCAGGCAGACATGGTGCTGGAGAAGTATCCAAGTGTCCTACATCTTTACTTGCAAGCAACAGGAAGTGATCCAAGACACTAGGTATGGCTTGAGCATATGAGACCTCAAAGCCCGTCTCCACAGTGACATACTTCCTCTAACAAGGCCACACCCACTCCAACAAAGCCATGCCTCCTAATAGTGCCACTCCCTTTGGGGGCCATTTTCTTTCAAACCACCACAGTACCTATGAACATACTAAAGAATATCAATTCTATGTACTTTGAGAAGGGAGATTCTCAGCCAAGAATAAGAGGACATCTCATTTTTGAAGTTCTATCACAGACACCATCCTTCTCACCCAAGTCATTGCCCAGGTCCCTAGAAGAGACATAATTCAGGAACTGGGTTACCAAGGACACGAGAGGCTAACAGCAAACAACAACAAAACCCCAATACAACTCAGTGCTACTGCCTAAGTTTACAGCCTCACAAGTCTGTCTCTACTTATGACAGACTTCTCTACCTTAAGACTACTTAGTCTATCTACTATCTATTCCTCACAGGACGGGGAAAGCTGGAGAGAGGTTCTGTGGTAACAACTATGCATGCTGATCTAGCTACGAATTCAACTAAACCTTCTGCATTTCGAACCCACCCCTCAGAAGACAAAGTGACCTCTTACTCTGCAAGTCCAAGGATGGTTTCTCTTTTGTACTGGTCATCAGCAGTGAACCGTTGCACATCCACCCCCTTCCGCAGGCCCTGGAGGAGCTGAGCCTGGGTGAAATCCAGGAGGCGCTCATTGTAGTAGTGCAGCTGCTTGGTCAGTGACACGAGGTCCTCAGGCCATGCTTCGTGGCCATGTCGAGCCACATGCCTGGTCACCATCTTGATTAACTCTTTGGGATTGGCCTGGGAAAGTTGAAGAAAAATGTACTTTATATTCAGTATACATACGTGAGCGGGTATTTAAAAAGAGTAGAACATAGCTCCTGGAAATCTGTATGGCACTTCCCACTGCTGGGTACATTGAATCACAGCCACCTAAAAGCCAACTGCAGAGGTGGCACTTTATGCACCTCAAAGAAAGGATACAGAGCTGAGCCTACAAACAGGCTTGCTGGACTCCTGCTTTGATCTTTTCTTTTCCATCTTAAAAACTTTCTAAACAACTTAAAAATTGCTATTTTTAGCATTTCAACTATCATAAAACCTACATTACATTTTTGTCCTAACCTGCTGATCACTTTAAATAGTTCACTCTGTGGAGACATTCTCACCCTCTTATTGCCTCTGGATACATTCTTGTGTCCACCATAAATACTCTCAGTACAAAAAGCACAGTTCAATAACCTCACTAGAGAAGGCAGAAAGCATAGGAGAAGAATGTTTTCTTTGGGGAATAGGTGAAGAAACAAAAATGAAAACTGGCTCATACTTGCAAACACCAAAGGCACTTCTAGATATGCAAGAATGTGTGCAAAAGTCAATGGATTTGACTACTGACTCTGCTTGATTTGGGGCTCAAAAGGACATGGGGCCTGTGGTTCTGGGCAGCGCCTTGAAGAGCAAAAATGTTATTCAAATAGAACAAAACAGAGAATCAACAGATGACAGGGCAGGGGAATTAGTGACTAAGTGATCATTATATATATGTATATATAACATACATGTGTGTGTGTATGTGTGTGTATATATATGTGTGTGTGTGTGTGTGTATATATATATGTTGGTCTGAGAGTCAATAAAGCAAAACAGGCTCAGCCATGATTCTGGAAATATAAATAATATCATTCTATAATGGCACTAACTCACTCCATCCTGATTTTTAGGAGACATACTATTTATTTTAAAATATGTGAGCTAAGGAGGAAGAAACCCACATACTATCTTTAGTTCTCAGAACTCTATTCTTAATGATGGTAAGCTGTCAGCATCTTTAACATGAAAACCCATTATTCTGAGCTACACAGGAGATTTGTCAATGCTGAGTCTAGCCAACCAAACCTGGTCGACAGTCTCTCTCTTCATGCTATTATGGAGCAGTCTGGAAGCATAGATTAAAAACCAATTAGAGAAATACTAGATTGTAACAGGTGGACTTAAGAAAAAGAGAACCTAACTGTATTTCATTTTTTTCTAAGTCTCTCTCTATATTAGGTCATAATCTCAAAAAAACATGACACTAAATTCTACCACAGGAAGCCACAGGGCCATTTTTAATTCATTCGAGGTACATTTTTAAAGAGATATAATGGTTCTGTGCTATTCTTTATCTCTTATCTCCACCACCAGTCTTACTTGATCAACTAAAAGTATTCAATGCCAATGATTATTTTGCTGAACATTCTTTGGTTAGTTAATTCATGGTGAAATAAATTGTTTTGTGGCCACTTAAAATGCTTAAGAAATAATCTCAAATATCTCCAATGTTTAAAAAATCAGTGGCCTTTACAATTGAAGTTTACCTAGAATTAAAAAACCTTTGTTCCTATGCTCTTTTACAAAAAAAATGGGGATGGGGGATTGTACAATTAAGTGCCAGGCAATGTACTATGAGAACGTGCCCTGCTACTCTAGAGATGCAACCTACTAAGAGAGACAACGAAACAAGCATGGATAACATGGCTAAACACAATGAGCATGGGATGCTCCAGGGGAACAGAACATGTCAGAGAAATCTCCTTGGAAGTGTTAATATCTATGCTAACATCAGGGACTAACATCAGAAAGGCCCCAAGAAATAAGAAGATATATTCCAGGAAAGGATAGCTGTGTATATTCTAGTGTCGACAACTATAAATAAAGACAGAATGAGTAAATCAATTCTCACTGCAATTACAGAGCTGTTTGGGAATCTGCTGTGTGATGGTTAATATTGTCAACTTCACAGGATCCTGAGACACTTCTAGGCATGTCTGTGAGGAAGTTTCTAGATTGAGTTAATTAAGATATAAAGACGGACCCTAAATGTGATCAGCACCATTCAATGGACTGGAGTCCCAAACTGAAGACAGGAAGAACACAGGAGCTAAGTGCCAGCATTCCTCTGTCGCATGCCGACCTTGGCTGCAATGTGACCAGCTGCCCCCATGTGTTTCCCACAGGAGTGGAACGGTGGAACCTTCCCCCCCTCAAGTCACTCCTGTCAGGTGTTTTTGTCACAGCAACAAGAAAACCAACATAAACTGTAGATAAGCAATGGATCAGGCAACAGATAGAGGCAAAAAAGGAACCACACCTCAGTGCTTAGTGTGCCCATGCTTAGTATTTCATTTCCTTTCCACCTGTAGAATGTTTTGCATGTAACTCTGAACCTTCTGCCATGATATAGGTACCTGTGCAGTTATCTGGCCTACAGGTGATAGTTGTGGGCCACACAAGTCCATATGCACCTTCCTGCATGACGTGTACTCTCTGCAGAACGAGCAGCATACTTGTTCTTAGGCCTCACTATCACTTAACACCGCGGTTACACTCTCTTTGCTCTAACACAGTTTATGACACAAATCCAAAGGCCGGGTGGTAAGCTAAATCCCAAAATGGAAGCACACAGAGGTAACAAACGTGAATATTACACTATGTATGTAGGCTCTAATTTGTATACTATAGGAAGCTTCAAGTACACATACAACCTTCATGTTCATCTAAGGCAAAAGAACTTGTTGATCTCCTTTATCCAATCAACAAAATCACGTGGCACCATAAGCAGACATGCAGAAGTTCGCAGCTGGATGACCTTGTAACAGCTGATTCCTTCTGATTTTCACTGTCCTGCCTGTAAACTGGAAGCAATGATAAAACAGCTCTTATGGCTGTGAGAAGTCTAAGAGAAAATATACCGAGCATGGTATGAAGGGGGGGGGGGGGGGGCGAGGCTGTAAAACTCGT
The DNA here is from genome assembly GCF_007827085.1 of Peromyscus californicus insignis. Taxonomy (NCBI): domain Eukaryota; kingdom Metazoa; phylum Chordata; class Mammalia; order Rodentia; family Cricetidae; genus Peromyscus; species Peromyscus californicus. Next base: position 10,398,073 of record NW_026294492.1, read on the forward strand.
TGAAAGGTGTTTTAAAAACTTGACTGCAGTTGCTCTTGTATTGCATAATTTATGCTTCCCTTCTCTCATTATATCATAGCTTCTGGAGGAGAGAGACCATGAGCAAGTGATAAATCCATCTTTTTCAGAACACAACAAAATTGTCTACAAAAATAAGGTGCATGGTAAAGTGTTCTGAGTTGTAAGTCACAAATAAGGTATTTTTAAAATTTTTATTAGTTGTTTGAGAATTTTTATACAGCATGTTTCAGTCATACTTACCCTCCCTGGCCCAAATCTTTCCAAATCTAACCCCCTTCTATTCTCACCCAACTTTGCATGCTTTCTACGCTAATCTGTGCTGTCCAAATAGTCATGAACATGTGGTCTTCCACTAGAGCTTCATCGGCTTATCCAGTGCTACACTCTTCGAAAAAATGGACCCTTCCTTTCCCAGCAGCTAACAACTGCCAATAACTCCTTGGCTAGGGGTGGAACCTCAGAGCCAACTCCCTTCTCCATGCTGGAAATTAGTCTGGTTTGGGCTTCTACAGGTCATGTGCATGCTGTCAGCACCACGGTGAGTTCCTCCTTATAGACATCCACTGACTCTCCGTTCTTCCCAGGCCTCTCTTCCACTGATCCTAGGCCTTTGGAAGACAGGAAGTGGAATACATGATTCTCTAGAGGCTGACCCTTCCACAGTCTGTCTCTGAACTTTGGTAGCTGTGGGTCTCCATGCAGATTGTCACCTGTGGCAAGCAGAAGCTTCTCTACTAAAACACTCCTTTCTCTCGGCTGTTCTATGAAAACCAGTTATATTCAGGTTACTCTCAAGGAATTAAGAGCTAGCGATTGACTAGGGGAACACCTAAGCAGTTCACAGGAGGCATCTGAATAGATATTCACTGCACAATCGGAGGCTACCAGTCCGGGGAACTCCATGGAGGGAGGAATTGATCTCCTCTCTTGATTCTCCTGCTGCTCAGTTTCTACAAAGGGGACAGAGCGAGTTTCACTGGATGATCACCTTCCTGAGATTGAAATCCTATGAGTGCACACGAATTCAATCATTAAAATAAAATAAATCCTTGCAAATCCTTCCAGGTGTGGAAATGAGGTTCGACATCCCCCTGCATGCTTCTGCTAAGTATTCAGAACTGATTTCTTTGTAAAAACAAATTTTCAGACCAACAAATTACAGCTAATATAGTCCCATACAGTTGAAGCAACTTAATCTCTTCTCCTTACTGAGAAACCAGCCCTGTGTGAATAATTTTTATTTCACAACTTTGTACCTCAAATTTACTCACTTTACCTATGAAATGTTTAAGAACAAAACCCCAAATATTGAAGTGTTTAGGATGGAAGACTGAGACTTCATACACCTGTGCTGAGTTTCAGAGCAACAGAGCAACCGGAGGACAGGTGTCTCTTCAGACTATTTCTGTATTAAGGTAGGCAAGGACCTAAGAACTCATATGAGGCTGCTAAGCAGGTAGCAGAGGATGCAAGGGCCTGACTCCCAAGCACAATGCCTTCCAGAAGAACAAATGAATTGGCCCCACAGGCCTGGATTACTGGCATTTCTTCCCCATCGAGCTCTATGGTTTTCAACTTGAAGTGATTTCTTCAGTATGGTTCTCATAAAGATTAGACAAAACAAGGTGGAGGAGTGCTGTAGACCCTCCTGCCTGTGTGAAGTCTTTGCTTACTGACACTATTATCTCCTCTCTTCCTTGAGGGATTGGGCTCGTGATTATTACTTCTAAAACTGAATTTAAATTTCAGTAGAAATTTCCCCATGACCTCATCTCTTTTCTCAAAATATTCCAAAGAAATTATGATTCACTCCAATCAATACTTAATTTGATGCACACATTCAGTCATCTCTACAAATGCAAGAGTTTTAAACTTTCCAAAGTGTTTTCACTTGAACTTCATATCAACCCAGTAATGGGGCGGAGGGTCAGGGGACAGTCAAGCTGTTTCTGTCTTCTAGATGCCTGCTTAAACTTCAGGGGTCTGCAGCTGCAGTCCTATAGCTGGGAAGAAAATTTAAACCACATGGCCTCCCACACATTGTCCCTACACCACTTACTCATCTCCCTGAGTGTTCTACAACCAACCTTACACCTAACATTACTTGGGAATTTTTGTTGTTGCGAGTATTTTCAAACATCCATTACTCTTGTCTCTCTACCCAACCATGTTCTCCCTGAAACTTGAAGACATGACTTGTAAATGTGAAAGCTTTCAGTGTCAAAGAAGACTAAAAGACATCAGAGGTAGCTTTGGAATCTTCCATATTCAGTATTCAAGTGATATTGCAAAATATCACACAGGCTAGAAAAACCTAACACCATGAATAAGGTACCAAAAACTCTAAAAAGCAACGTGTCAAAAGTCATTCTATTTACCTCCAAAACAGTAGCAATTCTTCAAGGGGTGAATACAATAAGATTTCTTTAAAGAATATAGTCAAGGCGCTACGATGCCAAGGTATATACAAGTAGCCACAAAAAAGTCTGCTCACTGATACTACTGAAGCAGCAAAGAAGAGTAAGTCTACTGAGTCTAATGGGCTCCCTTTCTTGGTAATACTGCTTGGGACGTTGTAAACAACCCCTTTAGGGCTGTTATTTTGAGATAGTTTTCTACTTAGTAATTTCAATGACTAGCTTAAACACACACACACACACACACCAAGTTTGGGATTTTGTCCCTGCTGCAGCTGCCTCCCTAGCCTGTAAAGCTAACGGACACACTCCAGTATAAACTGATATTGTCTCAGAACTTTAAAAATGATAGCAAGCCCATACTTCCAAACACATTTAGCACAACCACAGAGGTCAGATATGAGTAGAAAGTAAGGCACAGCACAATCTAAATGTGAATATTTGCAACTGCTGCTGGGCAGGCATGAAATGGAAACAGAATTTACTGAACACCATCGTCTCGACATGCACTTTTTGGCCATGTGTGGATCACATATTAAACATTAAAAAACGAGATAAAATTAGGACAAATGTCAGGAGAGGGAGTAATTTTCTATTATTCATTCATCAATTGTTGTATGAAACTGAAGAGAACTATTGGCGAGTAAGGCTGCTCCAAATGTCACCTAACAACCCTGGTGAGTTCCAGCCCCTGCTGGCCGGCTCAGGACAATGCGCCCTTCATCATGCACAGGCAGGATCCTATGTCTACCTAAGGCAGTGGCCCCCACACCAGCCCCAGCAAGTAGAGAGGTGTGAAAAGACTGTGTAATTAGAGCCAGCTGCACTGACAAGTGAGGAAAGCCAAGCTTCGCTGGGTGTTGTTATGTGGAGACAACAAATTGAAAGCACTTTGATTTCACTTTCCAGGATGATTCATCAGGACTTTGTCATATTTAATTCCAAACTCAGCAGTGCTGTTTGATGCAAAGGAAGATGCTGAAAGAGTCAGAGAATGAGTCATTAGTGTGCAGAACACTCCTGTGTACTCCATGCAGCCAGCTCCCCGACTGCCTCCCCCTCCTCCGATCCAGGCAGGTCAGGCCTCACATTTGCACATCTGAAGCTCCAGTGTTCTAATGTCCCACTGCACAGCAATGGACAAGAGTTCTGAATTTATTCGAATGCCAATTAACAGTCACTGGCACACATAGGAAATCAGGTCCTGAGGATACAGGAAGAAATGGGATTTTTGCCCTCAAATACCATCACTGAATTGAGAGGAGACACATGGGCATCACCTATGATATCCTGAAAGAGCCTTTTACCCTGGTACACACGCAAGGGATAAAGAGATGGGAGAAAGAGGCCCATGTCTGTGGAGGAGGCAGGAAGGACATCAGAGAATGTACCTTGGCTCAGATTCATTTGTCCATAGTGGGGAGCAGATAGCTGGGCAGAAAGGATTTTATCCACATGTCCACAGCGGTATACACAAGATTTTATGTTCTGAGAAATATAATCTCAGGGCAGCTAGAATATAATCTCTGAAAGAGGCAATGTTGGGAAATGGGCCTGAGGGACAGCAAGGCAGCCGGTTCACTGGGGGTTTATCTGTCATGCACAGGAGTTTAGATTTCATATTACAGACACAGCAGCACATGAAAATATCCTGCTGGGAATTTCTATTAGACTTGTATGCCAGAGAGATCACTCACGTCCAAAAAAAGTGACACTCCTTCTTTTGCAAAAAAGCCAGAGTGGCAGCATAGGCGAGTAATGAGCAGAGAAAGCCATGACAGGACGCTGCTTTCTGCTGGAGTAACCTTGAGCAAGTCACCGCCGTTCTTTGAGTCGTTTTCTGCAGTCATGCCCTGTACAGGGGAGCTGCTCACAGGGCCCAGTGGAGGAGAGATGTGAAGGCATTTTAAAGCAGACAAGGGGCTGCATGGTTCACTTTGTATTTCTACTGTGCACCGGCAGCTCAGATGAACAAGTCACTCAGCTGACTGATGTTACAACCCTTCCTGACACCCCCTTAGCCAGCTAGGAAGGCCTGCATCTGGACACAGACCTCCGCTCGGGCAACTCTTTTATGCTTTGAAGTTTACAGAGTATAATTTTAAGACCAACTCAAATACCTCGTGCTAAGACACCACAGGATATTTAGCTGAACATTGACACTTCTGTGACTTTGGTATTGCTGTTTCCTGCCCAGGATGCTCTTCCTATAGAGAGCTACACAGTGGTGCTAATGGTTCTGTCTTTACTCAAGGATAACCTTTATCAACTGACACCTTTCCTGACCCTTCTCAGTACTGTACTACACACACACACACACACACACACACACACACACACACACACACACACAAAACCTCTACTTCCCATTACTGATCTCTACGTTTTGTTCATGATATCAGGTGGTAGTTTGAAGGAGAAACATCCCCCATAAGCACATGCATTTGAAGACTTGGCCCTCTGATGGTGGCACTTCTTGAGGAGGTTAGGGAATGTTTAGGAGGTACAACCTTGTTGGAAGAAGTCCATCACAGGGCTGGCTTTGAGTTCACAGCCTCCCTCCACTTGTGGTTCACTCTCTGCTCTGTGTTCATGTGGAGGATGTGACCTCTCGGCTTCCTGCTCAGGCCCCTTGCTGCTGTGATCCCCTCCCCCCCCCCCCCCCCCCCCCCCCCCGCCATTGTGGACACTCTCCGGAATCCCAAGCCAAAATAAACTCTTTCATAAGCAGCTTTAGATCATGGTGTTTTATTGAAGCAGCAAAAAATAACAATATAGAGGTGATTCTCCAGGAGAATGCAATTCCTAAGTGGGGAGGTGATTTATAAACTTTGTTCACTACTGTTTCCTCCAGAACACTGCCTGGCACAAAGTAGTCACATGTGAGACAGTCCCTGAAACTACACAGCTCAGTCTTCCAAGGTGTACTGCAGAATCATGAGTTTTCAGCTATCTTCCCAAGAAACATCTGTTTAGTATTACCCCTTCCTATTCCAGGACCTGTTCTAAGCACTGGGAAATCTAATAACACAACAGACCTTGCCTTCAAATACCGTGAGGAGGCAAGCACAGGTTTAGTGTGTGAGCCACGCCTGCAGAGACTAGGAGTGCCCCAGGAAGCTGCTCCAGTGAGATGGTGAGCGATACTGAGGAAGGACCTAGGGAGGGCCAGACATGAAAGCTTTCTAGACTCTTAGTAACCCTTTCAGGGACTGTGCACACTTAGAAGAACTTCTGGCTTTCAGTGCAGGGGAAACAGAGCAAAGATAACTTCAACCAGAATTTTCCTCCAAAGAATTCTTTAGAGAGTTTTTGGAAAGTGAAACTGAGTACAGGCCAAGGTGTGGCTCTGTTTCCCAAAGCTATCACTTAGAATATATACTGAGTCTGTCTCTGATGCTCTTGTTGTTCTGGCTTTGCCAAAGCTATCACCTAGAATATATACTGAGTCTGTCTCTGATGCTCTTGTTGTTCTGGCTTTGCCAAAGCTATCACCTAGAATATATACTGAGTCTGTCTCTGATGCTCTTGTTGTTCTGGCTTTGCCAAAGCTATCACTTAGAATATATACTGAGTCTGTCTTTGATGCTCTTGTCTGCAGCATTCATTACTCTGATCAACACATCATGTAACTGTCTTTTGTTTTCCTATTTTTACAATTTCACATAAGTGTGCTTTGCACATTGACCACGCTCACCTCCCTACCAACTATGTCCACACTTTCCCATCTCCACAAATCTCTTACATGTGCTGTGTTTTGTTTTGTGACCCAAGGTTAAGCAATGGCATCTGGGTGACAGTGGGTCTGGAGTTACAGGCGAAGCATGGAGAGCTCAGCAGCATGCACACAACTAAAGACAGTGACTCTCTGGCAGAGTCTACTGATAAAACAATCACTCAGAGGTAAAAGGGAAGGGCCGCAAGCCCCTCTCCCCGCTTTCTGACTGACTGTTGACACAGCTAGTCTCCTGAATACCCAGTGCAGATAAGTACTGCTGCTGAGAATTAATGGTCACAGGAGCTGTACTGAGTCTAGGGAATGGTGGTTCATAGCCCTCCACACAATCTTCTGCTCCTACATACCACAGCTCATAAAGCATACTCTCTCTTCCCCCTTTTTAATGATTTATTTTTAATTTTGTATATATGTTGTCTGTATACAGGGATACGCAAATAACTACAAGCACCTGCAGATGCCAGAAGGCGGCGCTGGATTCCCCGGAACTGGAGTTACAGGTGGGTGTTAGCATCTGACACAGGTGCTGGGAACCAAACCCAGGTCCTCTACAAAAGCAGTACATGCTCTTAGTCTCTAGGCCATCTTTGCAGCCACCTTGTACAACTCTCTTAAACAGATGGGGAGAACATTTGCAGCTCCACGAGGTCAGGAACCTTCCTTGTTTCGTCTCAGTGGGAAGGGACAGAGTAAAAGGTGCCATAGGAACAGTTAGTGATAAATGTGCTAAGGGCTCTTCAATCTTTTGACCTCAAGGAAAAACAGCAGAGCACTATGCCTATGGTAGGATGTTGGTATACCGACGGTTGTGATGGTTAATTTTCATTGCCATCTTCATTAAATGTGGAAGCTTAAATTCTCAGAAGACTGGTAAACCGTACTCTGAGCCTATCTGTGTTCCCAGTAGGTATTAACTGAGGGCCTGCCTGTTCACGGTACAGTGGATGGTACTGTGCTGAAGGTTAGAGGGCCAAGCTGAATGAAGAGGGGGAAAGAGGGAATCCTGTAGCATGTCCACACCCTTGTTTCTCTGCTTCCCTGCTGCCCGGAGGAGACCAGCCTCTGCCACACAATCCTGCTGCAGCCTTGGTATTCTGATTGCTTCAAGCCCCAAACAATGGAATCAACCAACTGTGGACCAAGACCTAAGCAAACATCAACCCTGCATCCCTAGGTTGTGTGTGTCCAGTTAGTCACAGCAACTGACACAGAGACGACACCAGGAAAGTGAGGCTGTGGCTGTGCCTCGGCTTCACCAGGACTCAGAAGCCTCTGGAACTGGTTTGTACAGAACAGTCACCCTCTCCCATTCACATCTGGAACAAGAGTGTTTACTCTGGTGCCACCGAACAGAGCAAGTGTATAGTATACCTTGCTTTTTGTTTTTACAGAGGACGGCAGCCGAGAGCTGCCTTGAGCCTCAGGAAGACACTTGGAACTGAGAACTTCAAATAAGGTTAGAACTATTAGACAGTGGGGAGCGCCTCTTGGTGCTGGGCTGGATGACTCCACATTCTACAGTAGATATGAGCTCTTTGGGGTCAGGGATGGAAAGCTGTGATCTAAGGAGATGTGTTTGGGTGTCACAGTGATAAGAAAAGGACTTGTATCACATAGGCTAGGAGAGAAGATGGAACAAAAGGGAGCAGAAGAAATCTTTAATATTCTCCCTCCTCTCCGCAACCTCTGCTAAGGTTCCTACCATCAGGATGTGGGATGCCTCCTTCCAGCAATGGGGTCAACCAAATACAAACTCAAACTTTGGAAATCACGAACAGCAGCAGCAGAGTCTTCCTTCTTTTAAAATTGTTTCTCTTGGGTGACTGCGGCCATGACCAAAAGCTAATGAACACAATGACAGACTGAAAAGGGAGCGAGGGTCCCCTTTTCAGCACCTGCACGGCATGTCAATGACATCTAGAGAACACAGTCAAACGTGCTTTGAGATTTCCACTCAGCTTCTAGGAAAATATTCAAGTTTAGAGCAAGGTACAGTGCATTTGGCAAAGCAAAGCTTCACTGTGCTTCAACAAATTGGTGTCTTGAAGCAAATTACATGTTCCTTTTGTGTACAATAAAGTACTAGTAAAAATAAGCACAGAATAAACTCACCACAAATCCCTATTTAGTTACTATTTAATCTCTATCAGAAGACACCTGTGCTGGTTTGAATAAGAACGGCCTCAGAGATTCATACATTTGGATACTTGGTCCCCAATTTGGTAGAACTACTTGGGAAGGGGTAGGAGGTGTGGCCGTGTTGGTGGAGGTGTGTCACTCGGGGTGGGCTTTGAGCTTTCAAAAGACTCATGGCCATTCTCAGTGCCGGCTGCTTGGAGTGTGAAATGTGAGCTCTCAGCTGTTCCTGCCTCCACGCCTTCACTCTGCCATTAGGATTCTAGTCCTCTGGGACCAGAAGCCCAATTAAATGCTTTCTTTTATAAGTTGCCTTGGTCATGGAGTTTTGTCACAGCAATAGAAAAGAAACTAATATAATACCACACTAAAGAAACTTGAGTGAGGGAAGCTTTGCATTGGCATATAATTTCAAAGGATGCCTTTCACCACAGCAGCGGGGAAGCCTGATGGCTAGAAGTGCTCAGGACATGGAGGTGGTGGCCTGCAGTGTGGTTTGTTCCCATCTTGAAAGATCAGAAAACACGAAACTTGGGCCATAAGGAGAAATAGGTATCACCTCCAAGCCTTGACCAGTTAGCCATTTCTGCTACATAGGTCAGTTCCAAAGATTTCACAGCCTTCAGAATCAGTGTCACTGGCTGGAAGCCACGTGTCAAACTGTGGTGGTATTGTGTTCCCCTAAAATATTGTGCATCCTAATAAACTTATCTGGGGTCAGAGAACAGAACGGCCACTAGATATAGAGGCCAGAAAATGGTGGCACTCACACCTTTAATCCTCTAGATCTCTGTGAGTTCAAAGCCACACTGGAAACAGCCAGGCATGGTAACAAGAGCTTTTAATCCCAGGAAGTGATGGCAGAAAGCAGAAAGGTATATAAGGCGTGAGGACCAGGAACTAAAGCTGGTTAAGCTTCTAGGCTTTTGAGCAGCAGTTCAGCTGAGATCCATTTGGATAAGGACACAGAGGCTTCCAGTCTGAGGAAACACAATCAGCTGAGGAACTGGCAAGGTGAGATAGCTGTGGCTTGTTCTACTTCTCTGATCTTCCAGCATTCACCCCAATACCTGGCTCCAGGTTTGTTTTTATTAATAAGACTGTCTAAGATTCATGCTACATCAAACCTGTGGAGTGGGGGTGGGGTGGGGTGGGGGTGTCCCATTAATGCCATTATACTCCTTACATGTAATTACTTCATTCTCTCAATCCATACCATGACCCATTGATATATATTTATTTTAATTTTTGTTATAGTGTTAGGCATTGAACCCAGGGACTTGAACATGCTTTACCATTGCTACATCCCCAGATGCCATTTCTTGTTTCACATAAAAATATCTGAGACCTTAAAAACAAAACAAAATTAATAGACTAACTTTATATAAGATTAGCAGCTGTAACCGCAGAAAATAGCAGTGACCCCAAATAAATGCCTCATGCTTTGTGGGTGTAAGACCACAGTGCTCGCTTAGCCAGACACTACTAAGGTATTAGACCAGATCTGGAACAATGCACAGCCAAGAGTGGCCAGGGCCGAGGAAGATAACCCTGTGCTCTGACGGACTGGAACAACCACTCTCCTTTTAAATAAAAACTGAAAGGTGAGAGCCATTGTTGTCACAAGGCGAGTGTTTGTCACATGCCTTAAGGGTCTAATGTGTTTAAATGGCCATGACAACTAACATTTTGACACACCTGTGAAATTATTTCGTCAGAGTCTACCTTCACCAGAGGAGGAGAATCTCCATTCATAGACTATGAACACTAGATCTGTGAACACTGTGGCTGTCAAAGTCTGACCTATTTACTTATGCACTGAAGTTTCCTTAAAACAATCCCAATCAAAGAACAGACCATTTCCCAATGCTGACCATTTCATGTGCTTCACACAAGTAAACATGGAGGACTTCCCAGGAGTGACGGCCACACTTCTGGTCTACAACAGGAGTGTAGCTGGTGCTGGCTCACCAATAAAGGATATCTGAACCTTGTGGCAAATGTAGACATGATTGCACCTGTACACTTCTCATGTACAAGATGCTGCTTCTCATCTTGGGATCACAAAGAAAGGCACAGTATCATTCATGGAATCACACTGCTCATGTGGTGGTAACTGCCAGCTTCCATCCACAGAATCTAGAACCATCTGGGAGGTGGGCCTCTGGACATCCCTAAGGGGGATTACCTTGACTGTGTCACCTGAAATGGGAAGACCCACCATCATGGATGTGTGTGAGCAGCTGCTTCAAGCTCCTGCAGCCTTGATACTTCTACCATGATGGCATGCTCCTTGAGCTGTGAACTAAAATAAACCTTCTCTCCTATAAGTAACCTTTGTCAGTATTTTAGTACAAGAACAGGAAAAGAAACTGAGATGTCTATTATGCTAATTTAGAGAGCTAGCCTCCTTTGGAGATGGAAAGTAAAAAACTAATTCTGCCTTTCAGTCTCTCCTAACTAAGAGCTTAGTGAAATCATCTTTGGAAAAGAAAAGGAGAGAGAATCAGGATTCACCATCAGTACTGGGCAATCTGCCTCTTCATGCGATCTAGGAAGCAGACATGCCTCACGGAAAAGGCCGGGGCTGTCTGCTGGGAAGCCATTGCACACAAGGAAAAAGGCTTATTTTGACTATTTCAGAAAAGCTGTAATTCAACTCACTAGCAGAGTAGAAATGGTAAGGACTCACCCTGTACAGAGGATGGCACTTGTCCCTGAAACATGGAGCCAATCGGGCATAGATCTGTAGGCTGTAGTAGTACGCTGCCAGCTGGAGAGACAGTGCCGAGTGAGCCTGCTTCTCAAAACACTTGTTAGCATCTAACACCTAGGAAGAAGCAGCGGAATCAACTCAGAAATCCTCACACACTGGTTACCCTAGGATTATGATACAAATTTCCCATCACACCAACTTGAGCCCATCCTAACATGCAGTATGAAAGTTCAGAAATAAAGCAGGCCTTGCTCTATAAAGCAGATTGAGAGCTGGACTGAACATTAAAGTCAGCATTATACAGTTAGGTCTCTGGAGACTGACTGGGCCCTGGAACCTAGGCATTATCAGGAAAAGAGGACACATACACTACACAATTCACTGCCAATGACTCCAGGACAGGTTTTTCATTTATTTAAGTTCTCGTTGGTGAGGTGAGCTTACCTGTGGTAAGGCGAGGAGATAAGCAAGGGCCAGTGTCAGGTCATTCGGCAAAGCATCACTTGCTAGTTGCAAAAGGACTGAATGGAGAGGGGATAAAAACAAAACTGTATTACTCAGGGTGGAACTTGCTGCTGTCATTTTGCTAAACGCCATGCTGTAAAATTCCTACTGAATACGTATGTTTGTACACACGGACCTGAGCTGCTGCCTGCCTTGGTCAGTGGACAGGTACATGACTGGTTATAGTGCTGAGAATGAGAGATATCTAGAACAACACCCCACCCTACCTGCCAGGCACAGGAACCAGGGAAGAGGAGGTGGAAAGGAGAGGAGGAGTCCTGGGAAACACTGCCCTCTGGAGCTGATGGAACTGGGGAGGACAACCACAGAGGAGTCCTAGGAAACACTGCCCTCTGCAGCTGATGGAACTGGGGAGGAGAACCACAGAGGAGTCCTGGGGAACACTGAGCTCTGTAGCTGATGGAACTGGGGAGGACAACCAAAGAGGAGTCCCACAGAGGAGTCCTGGGAAACACTGCCCTCTGCAGGTGATGAAACTGGGGAGGAGAGCCACAGAGGAGTCCTGGGAAACACTGCCCTCTGTAGCTTCTAGAAACTGGCCAGGAGAACCACCCCTGCTTGAGAATGTGGCCACCAGAAGGACTTCTCATGTTCTGGTGAATGGCCCCACACCCACGCACACACAGGTGACACTAATTGGACTTAGTAAAGTACAAAAGAAGAAAAAGAAAATGGGGGAGGGGCATAGAACTGGAAGGGGAGCCTGTTCAGGGATCTATGTGGAAAACTGGAGAGGAAATGGATGGTAAATATGGTTATTGTATATATGTATGATATTCTTGAGAATAAAAAAAAAACTTTAAAAATTACCTTACATTGCTTAAGGATCCACATGGCACTTAGTAAAAAGTGCCATGCTTTTAGCCTTAGATGATTTCAATGGACAATCAGCTGAAGATGCTTTAACTGCTCATGAAAATCCACTTGGCACTGACTTAACACAGATCACATCAAACTATGTTAAACAGATTAACTATGTTAATCTCCCCATAACTGGGAAAATCTACAGTGTGTGTTACTAACACTTGAGGTAATCCTGTCAGCGCAGTTCTTGCAAAGTTCAAGCTTAAAGACATCCATGATGGGTCCTCAGAACTCAGCCTTTTCAAAGACTAGGTAGGGTCTTGCTGCAAAATCATTTGTATCAAGAACAGCTAACTGGGGGTGATTACATGAATACCATGAGACCAGAACAGTAGTACAGTTTCATAAGAGGCTGCAGAGATGGCTCAGTGGTTAAGAGCACTGGCTGCTTTTCCACAGAACCCAAGATCAATTCCGAGAACCTACATGGCAACTCACAATTACCACAAGCTCGAGAGGATCCAAGGCCCTCTTCTGGCCTCTGTGAGCACTAGACACATACGTGCTACACACACATACATCCACTCATGCAAAGCAATCATACACATAAAATAAAATTTAAAAATAAAATAACATAACTTTATAATTTAGGAAAAATCCCTATATGAAGAACAAAACAATGGCGATCTAGTTCTTTCCAAGAACAACCCTCCTCCTCACAGTCCACAAAAAAGAAAAGCAGTCATTTGCTTTACTCATGTACTAAAATTCTCTAACCATTAACAGTTTTTCCACAAAAAGTATTACAAGCAGCAACCTGCCAATGTCATGACTTTAAGGGAACAGTACATTGTCAATCAGTTCTAGGTTTACACACAATTTGTTTTGATAAGGATACATGCTATTTTTTTGTGGCCTTAGTCAAATTCCTTGCAATCATGTATACTCACAATGGGAATTCATTGTTTAAAAAAACATACATACTCTCAAATGCCATCATAGAGATACTTGCATCCCATGTTTATTCCTGCTTTATCCACTATAGCAATGAATTAGAGTCAACCTAGCTGTCCATCAACAGATGAATAGGGAATGAAAATTCGAAAGGTGTTTGTGTACCAAATTATATGTGTGTGTGTATATATATACCAAATACATATATACACTAAATTTACAGCTGAATAGTATTCCATCAATAAAATCATAAACTATACAGGAGAATGGAGAGACTTAAATGTATAATATTAAGCAAGGTCACATAATCTTAGAAAGAAAAACCTTCATGTTGTCCTTCATTTGTGAATAACATATGTACATATGTAAACAAATGCACATGTGGGTACTATACAGCCAGGAGAAAAGAGAACAAGACAGGCTAACCATTAGGGGATGAAGATGGACAGAATGCAGGCAATGAACTTGAGTTATAAAGGAAGACACACAGCTACTTTTAGCTAGCTCTAACTGTGACGAATTTTTCATTTCTTGCGGTGGGTAAGTGCATACAAATATATTCCATAGTGAAAGTGAAAAGTCCAATCTGAGGCTCTAGAGGTTTCCTGTAGAATGTCTACTATAACTGCATAGAAGCTCACTGAATTGAATAGTTTCTGGACCTCGTTAACTTCAGAGACGAGAGAGAGAGAGAGAGAGAGAGAGAGAGAGAGAGAGAGAGAGAGAGAGAGAGAGAGAGTGTTTGCAAATTTTTAAAGATTGCTTTTTTAAAAACATACTAAAATGAGAGAGAATACTATATGAATAGCCCAAAGTAAATGAAATTTGATTCTGGAAATACATTGGAGGATTCCCACACAAATCTTGCCTTCCTTGGACAAATATTGAAGTTATTAGTATAATCTGAGCTTGGCTGATGGCTGGAAGAATGAGGAACAACTGAAAGTGTCAAAGGATGCCCTAGAATTCAAATTGTCCTGTGTTGATTCATGGGAGAAAATACCGCGCTTTCTCTACACTGTCTCTTTGCAAAGTGTTCCGTATCTGTAAAGAAAAGATACATTCCTAATGTGTTCTCCAAGCCTTAGGAACCAAATGAACCACATTCAGGCCTCCAAAGAAATCATACAGTTCTAAAGACATTTTTAATCAAAAGATATTCCTTTCAAAACCCATTTCCAAACTCATCCCTTCATTCAGTCTTAAGAGAAACCTTCTCTAAGTAGACATTCTCTAAAATAAGAAGCAAAATCCTTGTCATTCAGGAATGAATGGGTTAGGACAAGAGGAAGTCTCTAAACAAATAATTTAAAAATACAATATAAAAAGCCTCAATCACATTTTACCAACAATTATAGGAGCAAGACAGAGGCCCAAGACGATGACTGTGTCCTTGAAGACTTCAAACTTAGGGATGGATGAACTTAGTCCAAGCTGTATGCTTTAGACACCTGAAAATGACTGGGGACTACTTAAGAAAACTTTAATTGTACATTACAAAAGCTCCACATACAATGGTCAGCAATGGACCTTCATTTCCCAGGGAGCTCTCCGGGTAGAGCTGAAGGTCTGACCAGTTTCTACCTCACATTATTTGCCATTCAGTAGCTGTCTACTGGTCCTCTGGAAACCTTATTTTAAAGAAATAAAGAAATTCCAGTGTTTCACATACTGAGAACTGTTCCCCATTATTTTATTTCTTGAAGTCTTTTCAAATGTGACCTTTAATTGAAACCTGACCTAGGCACTTTCCACTTCTACCCCCATTTTCTTCAGATTATCTCGCCCGCCTCACGTGTGGCTTTGCTCCAGCTAGCGCAGGACCTTGCTTCCCAGAGCTGTGGCTGGAGCCAAGCTCAGTCCCACCTGGGAAATTAAGACCCATTACTGACAATCTTCTCATCACATCTTTATTGAAACATCAGCTCAACTTTTCCTTGATTTACTGTGCATCTCACCATTTCCAGAAACCAAAAAAACACCAAGGGATTAAAGTTGGCCTCCACAGGGGATGTAACTAGGCAGATGCTCACAATGCGGAAGATTCTCCAAGGCAAACAAACAAGGCACCAGAAGAGGAATGACGGCAGTTAGAATAAACAGCCTCCAGCACACATTTCTGAAGGGAAAGTCTTCATCCACATGCAGAAATCCCAGAAAGTTTATTCTAAAAAAGCTATACTATGCCTCAGATACAAGTCCCAAGCTGTTACTAACATCTCTCAACTTAGGTAATGTACATACACAGTTTATACCAAAACAACAACAGAATAGAAAATCTGTAATTCTCATGTACTATGAGTACCGGCAAAAGTCTCACTTTTAAGTTTTCTCTAAGAGTCATCATTGCCCTCGAAGTGAAAGCATCACTGTCGACACAAATGTTTGCTCCAAAGCAACAACACCCACACAGATGCTGGATACACAGCTAGGCCGATAACGTTCTCTATTTTCTGTCTTTACAATGTTTTGACATTTTGGAGTCCTTGCTAATCCCAGAGAGGCTATCCTCCTAAGAGCTAGCTGACGATGGACATGGTGAACAGTTTGTGAGCATAGATTTGACATGTAAAATAAATCCGGAGTCCAAACTCTGAACCAATTTCTCTGACTTGGTTGTTACATACTATCCATCAATTATTTGTCTTAAATCACTTCCGGGCCTGGTACTAGACAACCGGAGTTTAAATCGACAGCCTCGGGCTATCCATTATACCAAAGTTAACCTTGCCCATGCTCCCCTCCCCTCTTATGAGAATATGAATAAAAGCCTTTATACATGCTTTCCCTGACCCCGCTAGTCACTGCTGCCCACCAGGTTCTTTTCCTCTTGTTTTAGGATCTTTATCAACCACTTCCCTTCATGACAATCATTTTCACACCTTTCTGTCTGCACACCTAAGGAAACCTAAAATCCCAGGTGCAGTTTAGAATAACAACTAGGGCAACAACTAGAACTACACAGTGAAACTCAGACAAATCATAGAGGAGGAAGGGAGCCAGCTCCACAATCACACAGCCCTGGGAAAAGTGACCAGGTCCTCCTGATGTGAGTCTCAGACCCGAGGAGGCTCTGCTGTACATGCCGTAGGACACCTTCACCAGCACATTCTGGGAGCAGTAGGAACCGCAGACATTAATGAATGTGCTGCAAAGCATTTCAGACTCTCACTACAGGGGATACGCCGAGAGTCATAACCTCGTGTCCGCTTAGTTCAGGCTGAGATGTCAAACAAGTCACAAAAAGCGCTTTTGGTCTTCAAAGCCTCCTGGATTTGGGGTCTGAGCATGCCAGCCTCTTAAGCGAAGAGTAAGTGAAGCAGGCAGGGGAAGTGCGGAGCCGTCCCTAGCAGACAGAGCGCTCGGTAGCCCGCTTCCTCCGTCGGCGACTCGTCGGCTTCAAGGGCTGTTTTTCAGTTAGACTTGTTTTGACCCCCCCCCCAAAACTGATTGAATGGTAAGTCTGTCTTGTAAGAGGTACCACAGGTAAAAGAGGCAGTTACTTCCATTTTATATAAATCCTAATTTTTAAAGCCTTAGTAATTGCACTTAAGCAAGAAGGCCAACTTCACTCACTCAGAAGAACTGTACAAAACTCAAACAGCCACCCCGGTTGACAGGGCGTGTCGGCCCGCAGCTGTGTTTGCTGTTGCCTACCCCTGCTACGCAGCACTCAACAGGAGTCAGTCACCACCCATCTTCTCTGTGGACAATGGCAGTGGTGTCCATTCATCTGCAAAGGAGACCTCAGAGTCCCAGGAAGTCCTTTCTTTACTATGTGCCTTCTGCCAACACACAAGCCACGGATGTCTAGGGGAAAACAGTCTTCCTTTGGCAACTAGTCATTCTCACACCTCAACAGTCTTCCTTTCTTCTCATTGTTCATCTTAAAGGAGTGGTCCAGCACATGGTATTCACTCCTCATGTCCATTCTCTGAGTTCTGCATCCCTGCATCCCAACAAAGGCACTGACAGAACTCAGTTGGACTATTTTTCTGTTTCACTGTTTATAACCTTTACCTTTTAGAAAAACAGTAAATATTAACCCTACATCAAAACCTTCACAGTATAATATTGAGGAGGGAAGAGTCATGTCTGCAATTTACCTTGAAATACATACAAAATCGCCTGGCTTGGCGGGAGAAGGGTGAAGAATAAAAACTACAGTATGACAGTAAAAGACAAACTGCCAACTCTAAATGAAGGGCGAGGGTCCACTCAATGCAGATGGTTTTCAATTTTATTATGAATAGTAAATGGTTTTTTGTTTTTTGGGGTTTTTTTGTTTTTTGTTTTCTTTTTCTTTGGTTTTTCGAGACAGAGTTTCTCTGTGTAGCTTTGTGCCTTTCCTGTATCTCGCTCTGTAGACCAGGCAGGCCTCAAACTCACAAAGATCCGCCTGGCTCTGCCTCCCGAGTGCTGGGATTAAAGGCGTGCGCCACCACCACCCGGCAAGAATAGTAAATGTTTTAGTAAAGTTGTGGAGGGAAAAGTCTTCCCTTACAAATAAATATTCTGAATGTTCAATCTCACTGTGTTCACCTACTGCTCACAGAAGCTTCCTTCTAGAACAGTTATCCAGGTCTGGTCCCCAGCACTCAGTCACCTAGGCTCCTAACTGCCCAGGTGCTTTCTACTAGAACCACAGGTGTCCAGGGACCACCCCCATCCCAAGCTCAGGTGGGAAAGATCATGTCTCTTCCCTAATCACTACAGAGCCGCTAGTATTGCATAACATTTTTCTTCCACATAAGATCACAACTCATTAACCTCCTCCACCCTAGCCTGGAGCCTCTCCTAAAAGACCAGCCATTGAAGTCAATTGATGGGAGGCCTGGAAAGGGAGGGAATCATGTCCTACACTACCCCGGTCATCCAAACTTTCTTACAGCTCTCACTGGGTATCAAGAGTTGCTGCATGGTCTCCTATTCCTTGTTCTCCCTCTCTGTTGTTGATCCAGCTGGGATCTCCTGCTCCCCCAAGCTCTCTTTCCCTCAACCCTCGCCTTTCATTACCCCCACTCATGTCCAGGCTGTTCATGTAGATCTCATTCCATTTCTCTGTCATTGGGTGATCCCTGTGTCTTTCTTGGGGTCCTGTTTTCCAGGTAGCCTCCCTGGTGATGTGAGTAGCAGACAAGTCATCCTTGTTTCATGTCTAGTATCCTGCTATGAGTGAGTACATACCATGTTTGTCTTTCTGAGTCTGGGTTACCTCACTCAGGATGATTTTTTCTAGATCCATCCATTTGTCTGCAAACCAAAGGACCAGTCAAACCCCACACAAAGGAGACACAGCAGCCTTGGAATCAACATTTGACCCATTTCAGAGGAGAAGATAAACACACTGACAAGAGGTTTCACAGAGACCCACGAAATTCCATATGGGCTAAAGAAAATCACAGGAACTTTACATCACAATTTAAAATGTATGTATTTTAAAAAGAACTGCTCTATTTTTTTAGCAGTGTGTATGAGTTTAATTTGCAATGTTAGTCTGCAAACCTTGGAGGCAATGCATTTTTCTAAAGAAGTTAAACATCCAAAGCCAGATAATCTGTGCCAAGCCTCTAAAAAGCACTCCACAGTGAATTCCATTCCAGAACTAAACGCTCAGAGCAAAGTCACCCTTATTATTGATTTGGAAATCATTAGCCATTAAATCATTCATTCAGCTAAATAAATAACGATTAATTTTTTTCAGTTGGTCTCCATAAAAACTTCTTCATCAATTTTATTAAAAGAGTCCATCAAGACAAGAATCACATTTCTATCATATTTTAGTAAACTTGCACATTTCTTTCTTTCCCAAAACATTCTCCCTGGAAATATGTCAACTACGTAGAAGAAAACTCTGTCGATCAACACTAGCTCTAACATTCAAAGAACAGAAGTAAACACTGAGCACAATGCATCATTCACTACGACCATTAGCATCTTAAAGACAGGAATTGTATGATATTCAAATTTACATGTGCCCACAGAAAACAGTAAGAACTCAATAAATACTTTCGACAAAGGGATAGATGCCATCAGGCAATTCAAAATTACTGATTTTTTTTCCCAGATTCATTGCTCTTCTAATAGGACTTGAACCCTGCTGGGAGGTTACAGCCTGCCTTACCTTCCGTGGTTGGAAACACTTCTGTTTTGGCCTCTGCCAGCTTTCCAGTTCTCAGCAACACTTCAGCAAAGCTTTCCACGGGAACCTGCTGATAGGCGGCAGGGGTCACTTCAGATGACACAAAAGCACAAGTTTCACTTAGAAAACACGACTGCAGGATTGCATGGTGAGCTGGATAACTATTTCTCACTAATGCACAATGTTTTATTTAACACTTTGGTGGACTTTCAACTCGTAAAATATCGTGATCCATATGAAACAAGTCCCAGAACTAATAACCACCATGTTAAAAGCCAGGCCCAAGATGAACTTCAGGAAGATGGTAGTTCTCCTTGGTCATGGCAGTTCAACCTGTCTTCTTAAGCACACTGTCCTTACCTCAGTGACAAAGGGGTTAGTGATGACCGACTCGTAGAAAGGATGGCATCCTTGCTGTGCTAGGTCGTCGTTGGCCACAGTTCCCATTCGATATGCTCCAACAAATTCCTGCCCCTAAGAACAGTGTGAGGAAAACTGGATTAGAAGAGAGACCAAGGACAGGCAGAAAGAAGAAGCAGAAGGGTGGGAAGTGGGGGATGCTGATTTCAGGAGAAAGTAATCAGTGTGTTTGGTACAACTGAGGCAGGGTGACACACACGCCCAGCAGAGGACCTAGGGGACAGCAGCTGCAGCCTGTCAACAGCACTTCCACCACCCTGCTACCAATCTGCCGGCTTGGCCATGCTGACATCAATGCATGAGAAGCACTGGAGAGCAGTATTCGTTAGAAGAACCATAAGACGCCACCCTGGGTGGCTCTACTCACAAACTGCCAGCGGCTCTGAGTAAGGCGAGCAGCCAGGACATGAACTGTTAACACCAAAGGTGATGTCCCTCTGCCAACCATGGAGATTTTGTTCTGCGTGCTATCACAGGTCTATGATCCTCCATGGAAATGGTCCCCTCAAGGAGGTCTGACTGTTTCTCCAGGCCAGGCTCAGGTCTGTGTGCTCAAGTCTTACCAAATCCCAGCATGGTCCACTTCCGCTAGCTGGACTCCTTCAGTACTGTTCCCCAATCCAAACACCCTTTGGTGTATCACTGTCCTTCCTGGTTAGCCAGCACCTACTGCCCTACTACACTCACTATACTTGTCTGCTCTCCTCAAATAGATGGGAAGGTTAAGTAAAAGACATTCTGTCAAAGATGACGGTAGACTTCCTGGTGGGCACAGTCCAGGAAACAATGAAGCTGCTAATGTTTAGAGAGTGATACATCAATAACAGTGTTGAGCAATGTTAACACTTACGTTAAATAATCCTTCAAAAAAGAGAAAAACTCCACCCGGTGAAAAAAAAAAACAAACTATGATAATCACAATCCAGTGTGACAAGGAAGAGCCAGGTCTATGCCGATGGCAAGGCCAGCATCGCAGTAACTGGTGCCTACTTTACCAACTGGGCAGACCTCTGCCCCCACAGTTCCTCTTTCCTGAAGAAGCCCTGCACAGACCGTCAGGAGTACTTAAAAGACTCCCCCGAAACAGCCACTCCCACTCCCGTCATAATCGTTGGTGTGAAAGGCCTGGCTTCTCCCACCCGGCGGCGAGCTAGCTCTGGATCTGCCTTTGCTTCCACCCATGAGCGCTGCCTTTCCACACAGCAGTCACATGAGCTCATTAAGAAAAGGCGCAGCACACAGACACACTATCGAGACTCTCCAAAGCTCTCCATCTCCTGCAGACAAAGTCCACAGTCACATCACAGTCTGCAGGAGGCTTTCAACGCTGACCTCCTCACTAAAAGTCACTCTCGACTCCTGTATATTCTACAAGAACATAAGCATGTTTCCCACGCCAGCGCTGTGGATCTGCCCTATGTGGTGCAATCACATTTCTGTGTGAAATGATTATTTTCTGAGAAACCTAACTTCCGTCTAACTCAAAACTTCACTCAATAAAGTCATTATTCACTTACTTCTTCAAGTATCTTTTTTTATTCCTTCTTACTGGTTTTCTTCAGAAGTAACTTTTATAGTTCATATTAATTATACAGAGGTTACATTATGCTTGCAATGTGCCCTTATTACACACACCTTCAATAGCATTCTTTATAGTCCCTTCTACATGTCCACTTCTTAGTTCAGGCCCTCTCTCAAGCTTTCAACCAGGAGAGAAAATGTGATAATTACCATCTTTCTGAGCATTGCTTATTTCCATTAATATGATCCTTGCCGGTTCTATCATTTTTTTTTCTGAAAATATCAGTTTTGTTCTTTATAACTGAGCAAACTTCATTTAGAATACAAATCATATTTTCTAATTTATCTGTCCTTCTGCTGACAGGCACCGAGGCTGAGTCCCTAATTTGGCATGTGAATGGTGTTACAGAGACACAAGCACGCCACTGAAGCTGAAGTCAGCGCAAACTCAGGTTCTTCCGGATATGCATCCTGAAGGGCTGTGAGTGGATCATAGGGTGCTCTTTCTTCCGTTTTAGAAGCCTCTGTACCAGTGTCCACACTGGCTGTGATTTATATTCCCATCAGCAGGAGGAACGGCTCTTTCTTCCCATGTCCTTGCCAGTATTTGTTATTCTTTGGTGGCAGCCATTCTGATCTGAATCGGATACTAAACGTAGTTTCTATTTGCAATCATCTCATAGATAAAAATGCTGAACATTTTTTCATGTACTCATTACCCATTTGTACTTCAGTAGAAATGTCCGTCCACTGCCCATTTATCAATTTGATTATTATCACTTTATTTAAATGTTAGAGATCCTTATTATCCCAGATAATAATTCCTTGTCAGAGGACCACCTATTCAGTAAGGATTTCTCCATCTGGTGGACATTCTTGTCAGAATGCTGATCCTTTCTCGGCTCTGCGGTTTTCCAGTTTGATATAGTCCCCCCTGCCCATTCTTGCTCTTATCTCCTGAGCCTATTTGCCTCCAGTACCCTCAATGTCTCAGGTCCTGCATTAAGGACGCTGGATTGCATAGAGAGATAGGGATGTAGTTTCACTCTTGTATGTGTAGATATTCAGTTTTCCCAGCACCTCTTGTTGAAAAGGCTAATTTTTCCCCACTATATCATTTTGGTACCATAATTAAGAGTCAGGTGGCCTTAGGGGCATGTCCTTATTTCTAAATTTTCTACCCTAGTCCACCGGGTAGTAGACTGTGTCTGTTTGGGGGTCACTAACATGCTGCTTTTATTATCACATCTCTGTAGTATATGTGTATGTCAAATATTGAAATGTCTCCTAAATGGTTCATTAGCTCAAGACTGCTTTGGGTATTAGAGGTGTTTTATGTTCCCATGTAAATTTCAGGATGGTTTTTCCTAGATTCTGAAGAATGTCACTGGCTGAATCTGTACACTGCTTTTAACAGCATGGACATTTAAAAAATATTCTGTATATCCAGGAACTTGGAAACCTTTCCATCTTCGACTGTATTCTGTCTCCCCCATCAATTCTTTATAGTTTTCATCGGAGAGATCTTTAAGTTTATACTTGTGGTTGCTTGTTAAGAGTAGTACTGTGAATGAGACTGTCTTCAGAGTTCGTTCAGTGAGCTGATTTTCACTCTATGGAAAAGCTACTGATTCCTCAGTCCTGATTGTGTCCCCTGCTACTTCGCTGAGAATGCTTATAAGATCTTCAAGTCTTCTGGTCAATTCTTTGGGGACTTTTAACTGTAGAACCACCATCTGAAAACAAGGACAATTTGTCTCTTCCTTTCTTGTTTGCATCTTTTTTACTTCTTTCTCTTGCCTTACGCATTCAGCTAAGATACGGAGGACAACTTTGTCTCACACTGATTCTCTTGGAAGAGTGCTCTCTACTTTTCCCATTCAAGATAATGTTGACTACAAATCTACCATATTGAAGTTATTGTTATGTTACAGTACCATTTCACTACTATGTAGATATTTCATCTTCTCCACCATTGTAGAGAATGAAATTACACTGAAGTCTTCCCTCATTTTATTCCCAGTATTTATAATTGTATGTGAGCCAAAGAAAATGACTACTAAAGTATGTATTAAATGGATGGATAGGTAGATGGTGAGGAATGAGTGAATGGAGAGAGAGAATTCTGAGTGTGTGGGATGCACGGGAATGGACAGATGAGTAGATGGTGAGGAAAGAGTGAATAGAAAGAGAGAATTCCATGAGTGTGTGGGATGCACTGGAATGGACAGATGAGTAGATGGTGAGGAAAGAGTAAATGGAGAGAGAGAATCCATGAGTGTGTGGGATGTACTGGTGTTACACCCATGTTTACCCTTTATTTTCTTGTACAGAACAAAGAACTGCATGCAGTGGGGCAAAGCAGAAAAGGCAGCAAAGGGAACACAGATTAAGAACATCACCAAAGCAGCCTCAACTGTTCTACTGTTAGGCTCATCTGTAACTCCAAGGTAGAAGCAGGAGTCTGTAAAAATGTCCCCAAAATGACACTGCCTGTCCTCAACTATCAGCTCACAGAAATACAACAGAAGCAACTGGGTACTCACAATCATTTTCTTCTTTTATCTCCCTGGATTTTAATCCTGACATATAAAACAGATGTTACTCAAATGAATCTCAGTTTCTTTGCAAGGAATGCATGGAAGAAAATTACATTCTATGATATAGATTGCTCATTCCTTACCCAATGGGAGGACCAGATTTGTTAGGATATTTTGACTATCACAGATTTATTTTGACAACAACTAGACAGCAGTACTGAGGAACTGGTGTAAATCACAACACTAATTTCATAGAGATGCCTTGCTTACTTGGAGGGGCCGCAGGGATGCTAAAGACTTCTTCCACCACTGCCCATCACTGACAGTCTGCAGCACAGCCTTGGTAGTCGTCGTGGTATTGGACAAGACTTTCATGGTGGTTGCAGTGGTCCAGTGTAAGAGGTCAGCTGAGCTGCTATCCGGAGCACTTCCATCATCCTGTGTTGAGAAGAGGAAAGGCAATGTCAAGTGGTCATTGGTAAGACGGAGCACAGCTAGAGACTGCTGACAACAATCAGACTCATCAACACCAAGATAAACACATTTAAAGTCCACCTTAGTCAGTAACTACACAAATGTGAAAGAAGAAATGCTAATAGTGCCTCATTCCCCACTCAGCTGTTTACAAAAGAAAGCAGAAAGAACGTCAGTGTGTTCAGTCAACACTCACTTTCAGAAGACCTACCAAGAAGAGATGCACTTTGTTTTACCAATCCAATGGCCACACATTTTAAGTGGTTTTTAAATTATGATGTAAATCATTTAAGTAAGCAATGCTTCTATGACCCCAACAAAATCAGAAGTCTCCAATAATCTGCCTTCCAACAGAAAAGGAATTGCTTTTCCTCAAACAAGTGGATGATTAATACTATGTACCAGATGTCACCTCCAGTCAATCTTGAGTTATTCAATAAGAATGTTACCTATCCCTTTAAAAACCCCAACAAGGAGGAAAAATCACACACACTAACAGTCTTCTAAGCAAAAATAATGAAGACGACATCTGCTCGTATTCAAACTGATTCTACGAAAGTCAACTTTCAGGTTAACGTCTACTCACAGGTTCTCTGGAGTACTCCAGTAGGGGTTAGAAACTAAGTGGTACTCCTCTGATTCGAATAACTGTCTTGGCCTCATGGTATTAATAGCAGACAGCCTAGTGTTGTCATTAATTCTGGGTCATATCATTCATCAAAGTAATAAAAAAATAATAGAATCACTCAAAAGTTCTCAGGAGATCCTCTCATACGGAGCACCCAGACAGGAGCATACTCTAGATCTACTTGACAGCAGCTTCGGAAGCAGAACTAAGAGAGGTCATCCCTGTTCTTGTGCCGGGACCTGTGAGACTATTACATGGCAATGGAACTTTACAGATGATTAAGGAACCCACCCTGGAAGCAGAAAGATTAAACCAAAATGGTGCTCTTGACCAGTATAATGACTTGAACCCATAAAGCAGAAATCCTGCCATAGCTAGGGTCAAGGATCAAAGACCTTATAAGGGAGAAGCTTGGGGGTGGTGTATGTGAGAGATGTGAAATACAAAAAGACTCAACCCACAGTTGTTGCCCTTCAAAATGGAGGATGAGAGCCATGATCCAAAGAATTATAGTATATTCCAGAAACTCGACCACACCTGTCAGGTGATAAGAGAATGTGAATGTGCACCTCAGTCCACAAGCAAAAGGAATGAAATTTGGCCAAGAACATGAAGAAGGATAGAAATAGATTTGCCACCAGAGCCTGCAATATACTTCGCTTACAGAAACCATAAGATAATGAACTGTTTCCTCAAAGCTGTGGCTTTGTGGTGACAGCAAAAGGACAGGTCAGGTTAGGACACTTACATGTGCATTTTATTATTTCCAAAGGGAAACTAAAAGAAAGTCTTTCAGCTACATTAACCAAAGCCCAGAATTTACCTAATCCCCACTGCCTGAGGCTGCCTGTAAAATGCACTGCGCATGTTTTACTACAGTTGACATGAGAAAACATATACTCATGAACTCATTGTAACATTACAGATTAAAGGCTAATTATAAAAACAGAGAAGACAGATGCTGTGTTAGCAAAGAACAAACCATGCTGTATTGTGCATTTTAAGATAACCACACAAAACAACTGAGGCCTAGGGAGCAATAAAGACAGTGTTTCTCGAGGTTCTAGTTTGGGCAGACACCGTGGCTTCAGTGACTTAACTGTATTTGGCTCTCTCTGCAAACTGTCCTGGAGCTGCCAGTTTAAAGCTAGAGAATACACTTCTTAGACTCACTTGTAACAGGTGTTGCACACATGACCCGCTTTCATGAAACCTGGGAGACAAAGGTATTCTAGAGGCTGATGTTTTGCCGTGTCTGTGATTCTTCTCCTAGCAAGAAATGTATAGACACACGAGTACCATAAATTATATGTACACAACTATAAAACTGTACCAGTGACCCCCTGTTACCACAGTAAGAGAGTAGGTTAAAGACAACCAGGAACTTCCAACCTGCCGGCTTCCACCTGGGTGGAGTCGGCATAGCACGGAAACTCATCTTTTGGCTCCCTGGGTAGACTGTAGCTCCTCAGGGAGGGAGCCCTGAAACACTGTCCTGCAACAAAAGGCACCTATTAGCAACACCTATAACTTTAGTCCTTCAGCGACCCTCTAAACTGTAAAAATCACCTCCATTTACAACACCAAGAATGTTTTCTGGGATCTAAAACTG
The DNA here is from genome assembly GCF_007827085.1 of Peromyscus californicus insignis. Taxonomy (NCBI): domain Eukaryota; kingdom Metazoa; phylum Chordata; class Mammalia; order Rodentia; family Cricetidae; genus Peromyscus; species Peromyscus californicus. The sequence continues at coordinate 10,424,719 of NW_026294492.1, forward strand.
AGCTTGATTCATTAAAAAATAAAAATAACAACAACCTGATAACACCATAGCCAGGAGATAATACTGTCTTCCTTAGCATTGGAGACTACAGCTTAAATAAAGAGTTAAAATTAGGCTAAAAAGCCATTTACAAGTTGGTATCTTCAGGAAGTTTTCCAAATAGTCCAGTCTGCAGAGCAGACCTGGTTAAGTACCATCCCCCCCGTCAGAGCACCAGTGGGAACCGAGTAGAAACACGTCCAGAGCTGCCTCTGGCCTCCAACACACCACCACTGTCTACAGGGCTGCAGCACGTGGCACGCAGTTGTTTCAAATGGAAAAGCACCGTAAAGAAAAACAGCACGCTGTGGGGTTTGTTTGTTTTCGAAAGTTTTTTTTAAAAATTATTTGTCTGCGTCTGTGTCTGTGTCGGAGTATACGCACAAACAGCAGGTCCCCATGGAGGCCAGAAGAGGGCACTGGACACTTCAGAGCTGGAGCTGCAGGTTGTAAGCGACCTGACAGTGCTAACTCAACTCTAGTTCTCCACAGAGCAGCAAGCACTTTGAACTGCTCAGTCACTCTCTAGCACCCCGTGTTGGTTTTAAATACACAAAAAGGAGGGAAATAAAGAACAATGTGTATGCTCTTAACGTCAGTGTGCCAGAGTAGAATTAGGTGGAACGCACAGACATCACCAGCAACCCAGAGCACTCCATCAACTATTAAAGCTCTGTGTGGAGGGGAGACAGCAGACCTATAGCCAACCCTTCGAGAAGATGCGGTAGAAAACCCCAACTGGCCGACTGCAGGAGAAGAAAGGGTGCTTGTTTCTGAATCCTTGCTCTGAGCCAGAACTGTACAAAGTGCTTCACTTAATACACTGTGTAAACACTAAAAGGGAACAAACACACCAGTAGTTGTTTTACTGGTGGCAGGATAGGGACACAGCAGTAATATCGACACCTGGGAGGCAGAAGCAAGAGAGGTCAAAGCTACTCCAAGCTACATAGTAAGTTCATAGCCAGCCTACTACACACAGGGCAAGCTTACTCAGTGGGAAGTTGTACATGTTTTGGGTTCATAGGCCTTTCTGAATATGCAAACAATGGTATTTCTAGTACCCTGTGAATTATCATTCCATTTTCTTACTGGTGTCTTAGGATAAAAGTTAATTTGTTTTATATATATTTGCTTTAGAATTACTACTTTTACATCTAACTAAGGAGTCTTTGCCTATCCTAAGGTCACAAGGATGTTCTCCTCAGTTTATCTTAACATGTAAGACTGTTTTTGCTTTAAGTGGCATTAATAAGATTACTACCCTCCTACCCACTCAAAGCATTATATGCTTAATTAATGTATTATTTCCAGAATACTCTAGTATGATTTTTCATTCTGCAGAGGAAGCTGTTCAAGAGCAAGGACACTGTTCATTCATTATTCCAAGGTAGGTGAGGGTGAGTCTCCACAGTTTGCAGCTATAGATAACCATATGAAGTCTGGATTTACTGCATCATTTAAATGTTTGAGATACATTTTCAAAATGCACCTAGAGGAAACATTATTCAAATAGAATTCCACATCACATTTTAAATTCCTGTTCATCTCGAGACTCCTCTTAATTGAGAGGGTGTATCAAATGATTGGAATGTCATTAACTAATCTGAGGCTAGAACTAAAACTATAAACATGCTAAGAAATACAGCCCTCAGGTAGGATGTGAGGTTCCATGGAGGTAAATAAAAGGAACTGAAGGATATCAAAATATGAAAGTCATAAAACCTATTTTATTTCATAAAATGAACCTAAATTTTATTCTGTTTCTATGGATGGATGATGAGCCGGCTAATTCAAGATAAGTACATGAAATATAAAAGACTGTTTCCAAAGATAAATAAAACTGACATGTTCAGAAATGTATGTAATAATGGATTTCCTGTAAACATTTGCTCTAGGGAACACTTACAATGAGAAAGTGAGGCTGGTGAGATGGCAAGGGTAATTGTCGCCTGCCTTGATGACCTGGGCCCAACCCTCAGGACCCTTGAGGTAAAGGCCAAGAAGTGGAGTCCCACAAGTTGCCCTCTAACCCCCACGTGTGTGTCCACTCACAAAACTAATGTAATCAAAATGTAACTGTAAGCCCGGCTGGACCACAGGTTAGCATGTAAGCCAGACAAGGTTCACCAAGCTCAGAGTGTGACCATAACTGTTAATGAGTGAAAACATTCTCTTTCAGCATCATGAAGAAGAGGATGGGCAAAATTTACCAGAGGGGGTGGTCTACCACAGTCTCAGTGCAACCCGAGTCGTTAATGAGAAAAACCATTTTCCTTCAACTTCATATACTAGGGGTAGAAAAGAAGCGGTTAAAAAATTTATCCCTGAAATGACACTTGTCATATTGATAGTGGCACACTGCTAATTAATTTTGACTATGTAATAGCAGAAACAGTTTAGACCTCAAAACCAAATCAACAATTGCCAGCATACAATTTAACATGAAATCTCATAAATATTAAGCATGCTACACAGTTCGAAGGTTACTAAGTAGTAACGGCATCTTTCAAATCTTACAACAAAAAAGCACCATTACCAAAATGATTCCCATGAACAGGATACCTTCACACGTCAGGTACGGCTCACAGCCTGCTGCTGCTGTAATGACTTAAGGAGTGGCTTCTCTAGTGTCAGTTAATGAAGACTACCTTTAGAGAAACCGGTTGGCCTCAATTATACTTAAGGAATATAAACAACTCAGGCAGGACTTGACAGTGACCCTTCTTCAAAATATCCTTGAATAATACAGAGCACTTTTCTTCAAGTAACAATTGCAACAATTTTCCTCCCAATTTGGAGTCTTAGGACTGCAACTCATTACTGCTGATGATGCTCAGAGGTCATCCTAGACTCTCCAGTGAAACACTGTCTCCAAATAAAACAGTACAAGAACATCCAAACTGCAAAGAAATACGAGTAATGTCTGTGCATGTATAATATGGTTTCAGTAACAACAACAACAACAAAATCCCCATGAGCCAAGAGAACCACACAGAACGTCTGTACACATTCAGGAGAAATGTGGAAGGAGAGGCTGTGGATGGTGGAGCAGTCACAGGTCTATCCTAGAATGCAGAAGATTAATGGTATGGATCGGAATGTCTAGGACATCCAGGGCTACTCAGAGACCCTAGCTTAAATGTTCCTATCTGGGCAGTGAGACTCATGGGATATGTAGATAGAGAGAAGGAGAGAAAAGAACTTTAAAGCATTTGATAACAGATTGTTGGTTAAATAACTTACTAACAGAAGGAAAATACATAAGACACAAGATGCACCCATGCACCACTTATTAAAAGTTAACAGATGCTACTATTTTATCATAAATGGCTCATATCTAATTTTTTTACTTGTAATAAATAAAATTTCCCAGAACTCTATTAACAGAGAACAAGTGATTACATGATAATAGAGAAAACTAACCAAATGTACTTCCCAGTTAATCTTCGAATGTGATCTAAGTTCTTTTATAAATTTATCCAATTGCATGTGGATACTTTCACACATCTATACTTATATTAAAGTGTTTTCTAACTATTAATTGACCAATACATTTAAGAAGGAGAAATTCTTAGAAAAAAAGCATAAGAGTAAATCTTCACAACCCTGAGTCAGGCAGAGATTTCTTAGATACATTGAAAGCATAATCAATAGAGAAAATGCTATAAGCAGACCTTAGACAACATTAAAAACATCTGTACTCCAAAAGAAACCAGTAAGAAAATGAAAATTCCTGTCATACATGGACATAAAAATATTTACAAATCACAAATCTGAGAGGAGTCTAGATAAAATACTTGTATCTAGAATCCAGAATATTAATTGAAAGTTTATTTCCAGCTTAAGTCACAAGACAAGAAACAAAGTTGGAAAATAAAATGAGCAAAATATGTGAATAGCTCTTTGAACATGGCAATTAGCATATTAAAATGTGCTCATGGCTATTAACTGCATAGGATACAATTAGGTCCTCAGTATATCAAATACATAATAAGAGAGCACACATATTAAATAAAAATCCAGTGGAGAAACAGAAACTTGAACGTATTTCTTGTGAGAACATAAAAAGGTTGGTGTGCTTTGGATATTAATTGGCACACCAAGGGCTAGGTATTAAAGTTTTGGTCTTAGCACAGGACCCGAAGCCCCTGAGCTGGAACTGACCAGAACGTATCCACCCTGAAGACTAGTTTTCATAGTAGGTGACATGTAAGCTTCCAAAGGAGGGAAGCAATCAACAGTCCTACCTAGTTGTGACACCAATGAACCACAACAACAACCAGTATGGCACAACCTAAGGGTACAGCGGTGGCAAACATCCCTCGCTGGTCACCAACAGCTTTCTACTTGAACTTAAGACCCACTCAACATGGGGGTTCATGCCTGGTACTGGAAACCTAGCTGACTACCCAGAGGGAGTGAAGCCATGAATCTTGAAGGAGAACCTACAACTACCACTTCACTAAAGCAGTATAATCCCTAACTGCATTCTAATAACTATTTGTCCTTATGCTGTCGGCTAAGTGTAGTCCTCATCTTCCATCAAGGGAACTTCCCTTTGCAACAGACAGCAATCATTACATAAAACCCAACCAATCGACATGCAGTCTAGAGTCCAATCCCCAAGGATCCATCTACAAAACATTCCCACAACTAAGGCTCCAGGAACACTGAAGAAGGTGGGGCAGAAAGACTGCAGGACCCAAGGGCTCAAAGAGCTCACTGTGAGACTCTGTCTCCTGTGATGTCAGGAGCAACAACCATTAATCTCACCAACATGACTGCCTACAAAAGAGCTGAACGAGGACAACATCAAGTGACATGCTAGAAAGCACAAAGGAAAGACCACAAGGCCTCAACCCTGCACCGATGAATGCTCAGAGTGGAAGAAATAGTCTTTCCCAGGGAAGAGCAAACCAACTGGTTATCCAGTATTAAATGGTCAGTTCCAGAACCACACATGTAAGTACCATTATACCGACTGGCCAGGTTGTGTTTAGGAATACATACGAATACAGTTATGCATATATGCATAAACAACAATTAATTAATAAAAAAGAGGCTATGAATGTGAAAGAGAATAAGGAGTATATGAAAGAAAATAAGGGGGGAAATAATGTAATTATATGATACTCTAAAAAAATGCAAGTCATTAAGAAAGGTTTGGTCTTGTACTAAAGATCTTTGGTCAGACCAAAGATCCTGAGACACAACTAGACCCCAGGGCTTTGCCATCCTCGATGGACTGATCCAATGACATACTCATAATTTGATGGCACAACTGGAGTTGGAGGGAACACCCAGAGATGAGAACTGCTAAGAGGAAGCAGATCGGTAGGGCATGTTCTTGGTGGCTGTAGCCTCAGCCAGGCCTCTTCCTTGGTCTTTCCCTAACTTCTCTGTGCCACATGTGGGCCACTTTCCTCCACCATATATCCCTTCCAAGTGTGCTGCCTCACAGACATTATCCCAGAAGCAACAAAACAAAGTGCCCAAAGCTTGAACTTTGAAAACATGTCAATGTTTTTCTTTATTTTCAGTTGTTTTTAATCAGATATTTTATCGTAACAATGACAAACTAAGACAAACATGCAGTCACTTTGGATAACAGGTAAGCAGCATATTCAGATATCAAGAACACAGCACATAGCAGATTTATCCCAGGGCATCTATGTGAGAAATAAAAACACTTCCATACAAGCACTTGAATACCAATGTTCACATAGTAACTAAGAAGTGGAACCCATCCAAGGGCCCATCACTCAAGCCATGGAAAAGAAAGTACTTCCCATGATATTAAAACTGCCACTATGCTTGCTTTTTTCAAGTATTTCTAAACAGTCCTTTTACAAACTGAAAGTAGAGGTATGCTAAGAACATGCTTGTTCTCTAAACATTAACTAGTTCAACCATTTAAATTACAGCATCAAATATTCAAACAATTTTTCCCACAGTGAAACATTTTTTTAAATGGGAACCCTGTATATAACCCATTTCTATCTTTAATTAGAATTATCTGGAGAAAACCCCACCAGCTAAGTGATACTAGCTAAGCAAAATGTTAATATATTCAAAATGGTATAAGACTTTTCAATCTAAAAAGCCTAATAACCAATATCAATAAGAACTGGACATCTGAAATCTTGCAGTTATTCAGAGTTTGCATTTTATTCTATTATAAACAATTTTTGCACACCGGAACAAATGCAGTGTCTAACACGTACAGTCTCCACTCTATTCACATGGATGTTACTGTATAATACCATCATTACTTTTTCTGAATATATAATAAAAATAATTTTCACAATGAAGTAATGGAAGTATTAAGTATGAGGCAGGTTATATACGAAATCTGCCTTCATTTATAAGTTATATTTAATATGGTTATTACCTCTACTGTTAATGTGCAATGCATGGCAGCTTATAGCTAAATACTACATTATACTCTGATAATAGTCGCTATAATATTCTGAAATGTGCTTCATTCATCAAAGCTATGTGAGGGTTTGGATTAGCACTTCATGAAATCTCGATCTATTACAAGTGGCTGAAGGAGGAAAGAGGAAGACAGAAAAGCTTTTAAGAAAGAAAAAATAACCACTTTGGAAGGATGCCTTTCCTGCCTAAGTGGACACAGAGGACTGCTGCGGCGGCGGCTTCATTGCTGACAAGAGTCTAACAGAGCAGTATGTGCACACTTGTGGCAACAGAGCACGGCTTAATCCAAGAAGTCACCATAGGGGCAGGCTGACACTTTCTAATTCACTGTAATACCAGAAACCAGGAAGCCCAAAAGTCACAAAAGACTTTCAATGGACTGTTTTAAAGGAGGATGGGAATTCAGAACAAGCCCATGGGGCTGAGCAGAAAGACGGTCAGATTCTACAGTAAACAGAAAAACAAGAACCCTCTCAGAGTGACCAAACAATGACAAGACCTGAGTAGCTACCACGCGTCACGGAGAGGAACTAGGCTGGAAATGGATTCGATTTTACATTTCTTATTTACCTCCTCATTTCTGTTAGCCGTGGACTAATCATTAAGAGCCAAGTGAGCTCTAGCAAGCACTGACACTGACAAGCACACCGAGAAGCAGGTGTAAAGATAAATGATATCATCTTCATTGACAAACACAATACCACATCTACTGTCAAGGATACAACAGAGAAATGTGAGACTACTTAGTGAACACAGGGGAGGAAACGGTGAGAGAAGTCCAGCAACGGATTAGAAAGAAATATTTTAGAAGAAAGGGCTCAAACTCAGAGCACAAACAAGAAGGATAGAAGGGGCAGAGGTGTGCCAGAGAATGATGATGGGTCTGCCATGACTCACACAGTTTGGAAAGCTCCAACAAGAGACGGCACTACACAGACCATTAGAGTAGATGTCCGTGAACAGGTCAGATACTGGGTAGATGGTGGAGGATCAACAGAGTCAAGTCTTCATTAATCACCACAGTTAAGTCTTCATCTCAACCTGAGCGACAACTCCTGCTACAAATGAGGTTTAGTGACCACTGGCTCCTCTGAGAGCTCCTTTGATCTGAAGAAACACAGAGCTTCTAGGAATGGTAAGCCCGATGACTACTAACCTGTACAAGGATGAGTTTCTAGGACTCATCAGGACCATGATGATCTCTAAGAGCAGACAGCAGGACAGAAGCTGAACTGGGAGAGCTGTGGGAAATTGGTCACATGCTATTTCTTCATCTGCATGGGGGGGGATTGATAGCTTTCTTTGTTAAGTTGTGAGCAGGACACTTTTAAGCCACTTTCCATGTGAATGTTGTATTTCACACAACACAAAACTGAGAAATAGTCTACACACACACACACACACACAAAACACACCTACCGCTTTATGGCATTGGGTAATTGAGCCCATTTCATTCCACCTACAGTATCTTTCAAACTCATTCCGTTCACACTTCTTAGCATACCTCTTGTAGAACTTTACCAATTAAGGGTGAGACGTTAATATTTTCTCCTTCAGGATGGATCTGGAAATTCACTCTTTGGTAAAGAATCTGAAACAAGAAAGATTGTATTTTTGTTTGAATTTCCTTCTTTTCACATTGTAGGCTTAAAATTTAAGAAGTATTGGGTTCTTCTTCTAAGGGGAGGTGGGGTTGTATTTGATAAGGAACTGTTTGGTGCAATAAACTGTTGCCTAAACAAACAAAACAAACCAGGAGTTTAGGAATAGTTTCACAAGGAAGTGACAGCTTCAAGACTGGGAATGATCTGTAAGAAGCCTGTCACAAGTGCAATGGACAAATGCAGTGGACAAGTGCAATGGACAAGTACAGTGGACAAGCACAGTGGACAAGTGCAGTGGACAAATGCACTGAACAAATCCAGTGGACAAGTGCAGTGGGCAAATACAGTGGACAAGTGCAGTAGACAAGTGCAGTGGACAAGTGCAGTGGACAAGTACAGTGGACAAGTGCAGTGGACAAGTACAGTCGACAAGTGCAGTGGATAAGTGCAGTGGACAAGTACAGTGGACAAATGCAGTGGACAAGTACAGTGGATAAGCACAGTGGACAAGCGCAATGGACAAGTACAGTGGACAAGTACAGTGAACAAGTACAGTGGACAAGTGCAGTGAACAAGTACAGTGGACAAGTGCAGTGGACAAGTGCAATGGACAAGTGCAGTGGACAAGTGCAGTGGACAAGTGCAGTGGACAAGTGCAATGGACAAATGCAATGGACGTCCATGGCATAAAATGCAAGGCTCCCAGGACCCTCCCTCTCTCAACTGTTTCTCATCGAGCAGGTTCTCTACCTAACTCAGCATGGTTTTAGGGAATTTAGCATCTCTCCAAGGCCACTCCCACTCATCATTTCCCAAGGACACCAGAAGGAATTTATGATAACAATGGCTTTAACTAACATGGTTCCAGAGACGGGTCACATGATTATTTCCCATCTACTTTATTCTACATTTCCTTTATTTTTCAATCAATTACTTCCTAACATTCTTGCAGTTTTACTCAAACCTCTTACACCCTTTCTTCCTTACTATAATAAAGCCAACAACACTATAATATCCTCGGGTTTTCAAATTCTATTTTGGTGACAACCGTGACTCTTCTAGAACATTTGTGCGGTACAAAAACAAACAAAAATTGATCTCATGTCTCAGATACATACACTCAACCAAATGAACTTCACGCACACCGGGACTTACTGTATTTGTGATCACTTACCTCTGTCTGAAGAGAGCTGCTAGCCGCCAAAAGAAGTTCAATGCTGCTGGGAGGGCAATGCGTCAAAGCGAAAGCCATGAGCTCCTGGCGAGCAGCCAGGTCCTGGTAGCCTTCAGACTGGCCCAACTGGCTACAAACAGCCCAACTTCCCGGATATCCTGAAAAATCAGCAAAGAGGGGAAAAGGAAGAAAACGGGATTTGCAGAAAGGAAGAGTAATGCGAGCAAAGGAGAGGGAGGGGTACAGCGGGGGAGTCCTAACTAGGTCTTGTGACTAGGCAAAGCAGCAGTCATTAACAGCACACTGTGCACAGGCATGAGAACCCAAGCTAGAAGAGACAGATCTGACCCGTTCACTATCCACACAATTCGGGGGCTACTCCAGACAAGTGTTTTTGACAGAACCCTTTACATTTCAGGATTAATAAATGAATGCATATTATTCACTGAATTTGATGTTCAGTTAAAAAGGTGGATTCTGAATGCAAAATACTAAGAGTTTGACACCACCCAACCACACGGCACACCTGTGAACTGGAAAAAGCTCCAATACCATACCTTCCTTTACAACTACAAAGAGACAATCATAACCCCTTTTCTCTAGGGTTGTCGAAAGGACTAAATAATGTTTGTCCTTGAAAGTGCAACAGAAATTGCAAAGTGCTATAAAGAGAATTGGAGTAGGTACTCACACAGAAACACCCACTTCATAGAAGACAGACATCTAAGGTCAGGGTCAAATGGAGCTGGCCCAAGCCCCAGCAGACATTTTTCTACAATGTCACACTGTGAATTCTTCAAATACACTTACTCTCATTTGAAGGTATTCCAGCCCGACTGTAGCTTTTTTTACTCTAGGATTAAAAACATCTACCCAGGATCATGTCTCTAAATATGTACACTAAAAATTAATTCAGGAATTAACCTTATAGAAATAAAACATAAAGACTTCTAAAAATAATTTTCAGTACAACAATATTTGTACAGAAAACAGTAACTCTGAACTTCATGTGGCAACATCACAATTAACTGTCATGCAGGTTTCCCTTTTTTTTTTTTTTTTTTTTTTTTTTTTTTGCAACAGGGTTTCTCTGTGTAGCCCTGGCTGTCCTAGAATTCACTCTGTAGATCAGACTGACCTTGAACTCACAGAGATTTGCCTTGCCTCTGCCACACAAACATTGGGATTAAAGGTGTGCACCACTACTGCCCAGCATGAAAAGTCTTTTCTAATGATAAGGTTAGGAAGTTCTGTATTGACTTCCAGAGTGTAAAACTATTTGTAGATTTCTTGCCAAAGATCCTGTCCTTGACCAGAACTTTAGCCAGGTTCCTGTGAGCAGTGTTCTAGGCCAGGCCTCAGTCTGGCCCTGACAGCTCAGGTTTGCAAAACTGTTGAATCTGAGCATGATCCACACCCTTGACACCACATTGATTATCACAGCTGACACCTGCCCTTTCCCCGGACCCGGCTTCAAACACCTTCTTGAAACAACCCAGCGATGATTCCTCTCCCCTGATCCTGTCCTCTTTTCATTTCCCATCAACCACCACTTCGGCTGGCTCACAGATGTAATGCCCATCTGTCCATGATGTGCAAGGAGCTGGGTTTGATTTCTGTCACAGCAATCCTAAACAGCCTTCCTTACAGTTACTAGTCACTAACAGACAACGTCCACACATGGGGCTGGAGATGGAGCCCAGCAGTAACAGAGTCCATCAGATACAAGAAGCCCCAGGGCATATCCCCAGCAACCAACAAGTGCAGGGATCCTGAGTGAGCAGTGAGGGAGTTCCCATAGCACAGCACTGGAGCACAAAGGTTTCCCGTGGAGGGCTCCTGAGAAGAGGGTGCTGTGTTTTCTTCCATGGAGATATGTGTACTTTGGAAGAGAAATTATTCCACAATTAATTCTCAGTATTCTTTCAAGACAGGAACTTTAAATTCAATTTAAAAAATATTTAACCTCTTCCCAATTTTTCAACAATTTTTTCTTACATTAAGATATAGAAATATTGACTAACTCATCACAAATTGTAGATATTCTTCTAAATTTTATGTTCTATAATACATAAAATAGCATTAAAAAGTTCCATATACCATTGTTCCTAAAATTATGAGCACATTTTAGACAGGGAATGTAAAATAAACAAAATTAGAGATAATCTATTGTACTTGAGTCCATTCAAATATTGACATTAAAAATAAGCACACAGCATACGTGCTTGTTGCTAACAAAATATATCTCAAGCAAACAGGTGCCTGGCCTAGCCATCAGGCTGACTGATTTCTGAAGAGCCCATCTCCATTCTTTATCAGGTAGAGAATGTGAGCAAAGCGCTGAGCTGTCTACTCACCTGCGGCCATCAGCTCCTGGCAGTATGCACTGGCTGCCTTGTAGTCGTGGACACACAGTGCCTGTTCTACCAACAGGATCAGAACCTGGCCACGCCTTTCTTCTGGGTCTTCACCTGTGCACACATGCAGAGGACATGATGCTTAGAGCAGCCTCAACCGATCAAGTTCATTAACGGTGTGTTTCAAATGCACAAGTAAAACAGATTAGATTGATTTTTAGTGATTGGAGGATAAAGTTACAATAAATTTGACCTTCCAATCTACTTATTGTGCATGGAAGTCCTCCTTAGTATCTGAAGAGATCATTGATTAATATTAGTTCTTAAGATACCCAAATCTCTCTCTCTCTCTCTCTCCCTCTCTCTCTCTCTCTCTCTCTCTCTCTCTCTCTCTCTCTCTCTCTCTCTCTCTCTCTCTCTCTCACACACACACACACACACACACACACACACACACACACACACACACACACAGGATAGTCTACAGCCCTACAAAGGATTTATTCTTTCCTTTACTAAGGAAGAAGTCTATACTTTAAGAATAGGTTATAAAATGAGGGCTGGTAAGATAACTAAGCAGGCAAAGGCACCAACCTTATGACCTCATGTCAATCACCAGGACCCACATGATGGAGTGAATGAACTAACTCATCCAAGTTATTTTTTGATTTCTGCTCATGCCACACACTACAAATAAAATGTAAAACCCAAACAAAGCCTACTTAAAATTGATGGAGAAATGCTGACTGGGAGGATGAGTGAAGAAGGTAATAAAATTATACTATTTTTTCATCTTAAAATTCAAGTAGTAAGACAGATGTGGCGGCACACACCTACAGTCCTAGCATTGACACAGGAGGATGTCAAGTGTGAAGTCGGCCGGGGCAGTACAGTGATTCAAAGCCACAAATAGATCTTGTCTCAAAGCCAAGCCGCCACCACCAATCACGTCTTCGAACAAACTGTGGACCCTGCTAACCCTCAACTCGGTGCTCGCTCTCCACACTGCAGTCTCAGCAACGACCTCACCAATTAGCTTAGCCAGAATCCCCCACTAGGAGGATATTTTACTGCCTCATCTCATACGGTCATTTCTCCTCTGTAAATATTTGACCGTTCTGGGCTCTTAAGGAAGAATTCCATATCCTGTTAGGTTCAGTGAGTGAAATCCTCTCGTCCCTTGATGGATGCTCTTGGTAATCTTATACACATACACACAAAACACACACACAACACACTCACACACACACACACACACACACACACACACACACACACACACACGCACACACACGCACACAAGCACACTAGTATTTGCAGTTCAGCCTTTCATTGAGAAGCCGAAGTAGGAGAGAACTCCAGCACCTTGACTTCCTACATAAGCACACAGAAATCCATCCCACTGGAAGCAGTAAGATGCCACAAAGCTACAGTAGACCCATTCAGTTAACATTGCCAAGGTAATTGAGACTATTGGGATACTCAGAATTCAGGAAAGGCAAAACAAAGTTTGTATGCCCATTACGATCGCTATTGCCTCAGATATGTGTGTGGCTTTCATGGTATTCTGTGCCTTAATGAGTACAGGATTCCTGAACAAATGCTCAAAATGGAGTATGAAAAAATCACTTTCCTTCTGTTTCAATATATTGGTAGAACAGTAAGACTAAATTGACGCTGTAGCATACTATTTGAAGATGCTTCAATGCACAGCAACCCAGCACACAGCTAGCTATTATGATACAACACATGTCCATCAGAGTTTAAGGATTTTAATTCCCTACTGACCTATGTATGGTTGCATATTTTTGAGACAGCTTCTGTAGAAACCAGACATCTCTGGGAGCCCTACATGAGAGATGATACTAGAACACGAGTCAGCCTGGGCACCAGAACACTGACTCCTTATCATCCCAAGTGCATGGGACACTCTCACAGCACTGTCCTCGAGAATCTATGGTCATGAGAACCACCACATTTGCTATGAACTTGTTATCTTAATTCTTCTTTCCTTTGTGCTCAATGTACACCCATTTCCTATCTTGCACCCACCTGAATTTGCTGATATAAACTTGAAATAATTGTACAGACCTGGACTTTTAAATAAGAAGACCTCAATTTCAGGGTTCAACAGTTAATGCCAGGAGGGACCAAGCACTCAATGACTACATGGGCTACACTGGAGGGATTTTGCTTTGAATCCATCCTTATAAAAGTGTATGACACATTCCTTGTATTTAAAAGGAATGTCTGAGAGATAAACATCTAAATACAAAGTCCTTTAGAAAATGAAAACTTTAGTTGAGACGATCAGAGACTACTACCTATCCAAGTAACACTCACAAGAACTTAGGGGCTGGTTTTTGCTAAAAGCACTGACTCTTCCCTGAACCTGCAAATGTCCAGTAAGTGCCTAAAAGCTTGATAAACATCGGCTTCTCTGTCTCCATTGCATCCATCTCCTTCGCCCGAAGTCACTTTGTCCTTCAGTCACGTCAGGTTCCATAAACAACAGGTCTAATGGATAAACAGCTGGTAGGAGTAGGATCTATCTCCAAGCAGCCATCACTGTGATACTGAAACAAGGCCAACCAGGCCAGATTCCGACTCCTGGCCCTTCCCTGTAGAATCTAGAAGCTCTGGATGTTTCCCTGGAAGTCTGAAGTAACATCACTAATCCTCCTCACACCATTAGTTTAGCTATGGTGACTGAACTTCTTTTCGGACTTTTCACCTTTACTCTTTTGGGTTTGGGGACAGGTGGCCAGACCTAATATGTAGGTGTCCTCAGAGTTGAGCCTGTGATCTAGGACTCTACTAATCAAGGCAGGAATCAGAACCGCCAATTCACCTCTAAGTAGGATGTTTTCACTTCAACCAATATTTGCTTTTTCTAGTTTTGCTTATTTTCTTAAACACCTTACAAAACTTTTCCCCTTCTATTCCACAGAACCCTGAATCAATTCAGGTTTGATTCTGCCTGATTCATGATGCCAACTGCTAAAATAAACTGATTACACTTTTAATGTATCTCCATTTAGCTTTTAAGAAACCTGTTAAGCTTCCTACTGCAAAAAACCTCAGTGTAGTAACCCCAAGCCTAAATCAACAGTTTGGAATAATCTCCCTCAACATTTTAGCAAATATTAAGACCTTTTTAAAATAGCATGCACATATCTCAGTAATGCAGACATAGGGATGTCAGGAACGGCAAGGATATTTTTTTCTAATATCTTAATGAAATTTTTCTATTATTCTAAAAATCTTATGCTCAGTTCAACTGCATATACACTGTACCTGAAATGATAACCAGAAAGTTAGCATGGTCCAAGCCAAGGGCATTATGAAAACCTAGATTATATATTCCATTAAATAAAAAAGAGTTACACTATTTACAAGTGTCAAAGGCACTGGTTCACCACCACTCCCAAAAACTAGCTAAGTTACATGACATTTTTGTCTTAGCTTTCCTGAAAAGGTAGCAGCATGAAAGAAGGTATAGTTCAACAAGTAATAAGAAAATAATTCACTTTAATATGCTATAAATTAACTCAAACTTATTTTGGTATGGATAATACCATGCTCTATTTTTCATTTAGAAAAGGAAAAACAATCTTCCCTCTACCTTTAATAATTTTTATTTGAGAAGTCTTCCTGTAAAAAGTCAGCTTAACTAAAAAAATAAAATAAATTAAAAGGTGAACAACATGCATACTTCCTATACACACGGGGGTGCCCCAGCAAGTGACAAACCCCAAGGCAGCATCTTGGACACACCACATCCACTGACAGGAAGAAAGACCCTTCCACACTTTCCTCTTGAAGCCTGCCCAGACATTCTCTGTTAAATTGGCATATAATAATCCTTGATTTCTCGATTTCCTACCTAACACTCTTGAAATGTTTGCATTTATGCACAATATACACAACAGTGAAAGAGCCAGGTGTATTTTTTCTCATGGGTCTTGGCTAGGCTCCAAACACTAAACTCATTGTTGAAGACAATGTGCAAGCCCCTAACAGCTAAATGGAAAGGCTAGTCCTGGATAATCGTGGGAGGCCAATGGAGCACAGTGGAGGACTCACAGACGTAAGGGGTGGGGTAGGGTGGGGGTGAGAGGCTCCTGTGCACAGCAGTCTTAGGCCACACATGGGGAACCAGACCAGCTCCTTCCCCGTGAATCTCAGATTCAACCAACCCACCTCACAGTAGCAGAAGCAACTTCGTGCAGATGTCTCTTGGGCTGTCTTTGCTCTGCTTCTCTGGTAGAAGCACAAGTAACAGAGCAAGGGATTCCGCCTATTCCTTCTCTTTTTATCCATTTACTTTAATGGATAGGCTCTCCATATGTAGCCTAAATTGGCCTCTAACTCGCAATCTTCCTGTCTCAGCCTCTCCAAGAACTATGAATATTTACATGTGCTAATACCTTTATGTATTATTTTCTTTTATCTAAAAATCAATAAATCCCATAGTTGACGATTTCGGCATGAACAGTCATATAACTGTAGAAGTGTGATGAATGAGATGAAATACACAGAGGCCACTGAGTGCCATCACACATCAGAATAAAAGGGGAAGGTAGCAAGTTACCTGCCTGGCTAAAAACCAAACTATGTAACTTCTCTAATCCTGTGTCTTTCAAAATGAGATTCACTTCTCTGCCTATGAGGCACACAGTAAGAAGGAACAGAGATAAATATTAAAGAATGAAACAGAATGAAATATTAAAGAATGAAATTGAAATAATTGTTAATAAGTTTTATGTGAAGAGTGGCCTAACAGCAATGATGAAGTACAAAGTTACTTAGCTGAAAGTTAAAATCTGATTAGGTAATCCAAAACTGAATACGGTTAAGAGCAGGCCTTCAAAGACTGATGCCTAGGAAATGTTGCTAAGCAAGTAAATTCTTAGAGAGAATAGCCAGGAATGTGAGGGCTCATGGAGAGCTATGAAAGAAATGATTCATGGCTGGTTGTGGTGCTCATGTGTGTCATTCAGCACTTGGGAAGCTGAGGAAGATTTGGTGAGAGGCTAGCCTGGGCTACATAACAAGCCTGTTCCTTCAACAGTTTGTCTGAAGAATGTTAGTGGTTCCACAACAGACAGCTCTGAGTATTGAAGTTATCGGTCCCACGGTCACAATATACAGTGCTCCTGCTCATGTACCTTTAATTACTTAGTGGGGGTCCTAAAGCAACAAAATGATATCTGCCATGTGGGTAGACATGCCAGAAACAAATAAAGCCTAAAGGCCAACCTTTAAGAAAAAGGTGAAAGGTCCTGACGTAGCGAGCATAGTAAGAACGAGTCTTCAGCCTGTGAAACTGAAAAAGGGAAACTTCACTGTAGTTTTATTGGAACACCTCGAACTGCAAAAGCTACAGTCAACGGGAAGGGTGCTGGGTTAAGATGGAAAAGGTGTTAAATTTGATACCTGAGAGGTGCTTTTGTGTAAATGCACATGGCTCACAATATCAATCTGTTGAACATATTTTATACTTTAGCATTATGTTCCAACGATACTGCTCCAAGCTGTAATAGCATACAAGAGATGCACATTAGTGTTTATAAAGTGGAGTGTGGCCAATCTGAGGGGATCTCAAGTTTTAGAACTAAAGTAGCTGCAATAAAGAAAGTAGGTCCAAGTACCATGCATCTCCACATGCTGCTACGATGTCCTCCGGAGGGATGCTCTCCTAGTAGAACTGTTTGAAGGTGGCAGGTCCATTCATTAAATGTCACAAACAAGGCCAGACACCATCCTAACAGGTGCAGAGGAGACGCACACGGCATCTTTAAAAGCTGGGTCTTAATGAAATCCATTCTTCAAGTTCAAAGAACTTGCTATGCAGGCACTCAGTTAGGTCTCTTATTACTGGACTATGGGTAACCAAAGGGGATAGCTTTCCTGTTTCCTAGATGTGTGATCTGGACAAATAAAGCTTACAAATTTATAACAGGCATACACACACATACATACATACATACACACACACACACACACACACACACACACACACACACACACACAATCAAGATCAAACCATTTTTCTGAGTCTACACAAAATGTTCTCCCAGGTGGCCCAATATGCCTCAGAGAAGCACAGCCCCAAGACCTTTTAAAGTCTGTAGCAGATGTCAATGCTATGCTCCAAGCTGAGAAGTAACACATGTTTACTAGAAGTATAGGTCTTAATACGAGTTCTACTTATTAGGAGACTTTGAAATAGTAACCTATGTGTCTACTAAATATATTGAATTTTTAAAGGTTAGAAATAAAAACAAATTCTCTTTACTTTTGAGTCTATCTCTTGGTTTAGACTAAAACAAATTCAAACCATTGTTAATGGGACAAAATACCCAACAATTATTCTTACAGAAATTTGTGTGTGTGTGTGTATGTGTGTATGTGTGTATGTGTGTGTGTGTGTGTGTGTGTGTGTGTGTGTGTGTGTGTGTGTATGTGTGTATATATATATACATGTATGGATATACACATATATAAAATAACAATATAAAACTGGCACTAAACTATTCTTGCAGGTAGGAGCACTGTGGTTAATGAAGCAGGAAATGTAGAGTCAGAGATTTTCCTTAAAAGTCAGTCTCCTACTTCATCCTGGTAAGCAGAGTGTTTAACTTCTGGACTCCTGGATTTCTAGTATAAAATGGGAAGCTAACCACCACTGTGACAGTTTCAGAGAAAACTGAATGAGGTAAAATGTATGAAAACTTTGCCAGATAGTAAGTGCACAAAATACTCTAACAAGTTTATCAGAACTATCAAACTAAATCTGGTTTGTGAGTATGCTGGTACAGTGGGCGCTTCTCAGGGAATCTCCTTTGAGCAGTAACAATGGCTTCTGCTGACTCATGACCACAAACCCTGAATAAGTTGGCTTCAAGGGCATCTGGTTTCCACAAAACTTCAGTACAAACATATACTTTTATAACATGCCAAGATTCCTAGAAAACAGTTGTTCCTTGCTAAAGAAAAAAAAATGTTCTTCTGATGCCATTACACAAATCCTGATGTTCACATAGGCTGATGTGAAAAGGGCCCAAAAGTTTAGCATTCAAAAGCCTTACCTGCAACCCTCAGCAGCTCAGCGAGGCCAAGAAGCTTGGTGGATTGTTTGTAGCACGTGGCGGACTGGGAAACACACTCCTTGATGAGGCTGATCCGATCAGAACACAAGCGCACTAAAAAAACAGACAATGAAGCATTGTGTGAAGACATAAAGGGGTCTCACAAATGTTCAAGTGTAAGGGGATCACAATGAAATTATTAATCTCAGACTGGCTGTAGTGGCATACCCCTGTAATTCAACAGTGCTGAGGCCAAGGCAGGAGGGTCATACATTTGAGTCCAGCCTGGACTAAATAGTAATAACTCATCTCCTCAAGCCCAGGCCATGTTCAAAATATACATGTTGTAACACACACACATGCACACACACACGCACGCACGCACACACACACACACACACACACACACACACACACACACACACACGGTTAGAGGAGACAGGGGTCTCACTATGTAGCCCTGATTGCTGATTGCCTGGTAGTGCAAGAATCCTCCTGCCTGCCTCCTGAGTGCTGGGTTTATAGGAAAGTTACCACTAAGCCTGGCTTCCAACAGCCAAATTCTAACTCAACCTCACCCCAGGCTGGAGGGCAGGAGTCTCCCAAGGGCACCATGTTCCACTTCTCCCATGGCTAAGCCCAGTCCCCTCACATAAACTAGCACTCAGGAAAATGAAACACCTCATCAACCAATTCATATCATAGAGCAAAGAACATTTAAAGGGGAAAAGTCAAAGGACATCAAGTGAGCTCCAGGGGTAAGTGGTTCGTACTCAGAGTAGCATGGCAAGGAGGACGGCATTGCCTAGGCAGCTGGCTTGCAGTAACCATAACAACTGCATCAGCAGTTAACATTAAAATAGAGAAGAACTGTGTCTCACACAGGGTCTTATGTGTAACAACCACACAAATCCCACCCTAATAAACAGGGAAGAAACTGGGGTACAGAGAGCTTTAGATACTTTAACAAAAGTAGAACTGAAAAGAGGCAGGTCCTGAATTCAACCCAACTCCCTAAATTTTGTCTGTGGCTTTCATCTTTATTCCTAAGTCCATGTAAATCCTTATACAGCCTGCCCTTTGGAAGCTGCTCCTGTGTAGTGGGCTGAAAGGGAGCACACGTCTTAGGGAAATAAAGATATGGTGGGTTCTTTGGAATGAGCCTTCTGTTTTTACCTTTTTATTATAATGGAATCTGGACCTTACAGAAAGGTTGCAGGTGTGTTGCAAAGATATCTACATTGGAATACTGTATAAATTGGATTCACCAGCTAATCATTTCTTCTGCTCTTATACATGTATATACAATCAGACATCCATACACTCACACTCACTCCCTTCCTCCTCTAGATGCATACACACATACACAGACAAATACTTTTTTTTAACCATTTGAGAAAACATTGCAAACCACATGCCCTTTACACCTCAGTATTCCAGTGTGTATGCCCTGAAGTTCAGGATGTTTGAGGATGGACAGTTGTACATCACAGGACACTCATCCTACTGAGGACTTTATGTAAAATATAAGGCAAATGTTTCTGTTAGTTCCTTCATGATTGCTGCAGTCGGTCCTACATGTGAGTACAACCTCTACAAATTCAACTAATGTCCCTAGTTACCCATCCCAGTGTTACAGCCCAAATGTCCACCTCGCTAAACTTAGGCTTGCTCCAGGACTTCTTTGGACAATGAATGAGAGTGGAAATGCCATGTGTGAGCAAAGGCCACCTCCTGGGATTCCCCTGCTGCTATTTCCCTCTGCATGTCTCAAGGCATGCAGAGTTGAGCACAGTGGGCAGTTCCATTCACAGAATCAAGCCTGTGAGCTGCTGACAATTTCCATTTTCCATTATAACACAGTGCAGTCATGTTTTTTGAAGGCCAATGTCCAAGGTGTCTATGACTTGATTTTAAAGTGTGGGCTTTTCCCTAAGTATCTGCTGCCATTTTACATGTTTTCCTCCAGATTCCATAATATAAAGACTATGAGACAGTTACTTCCTAACACAATGTTTAAAGCAAAGCCTGTTATGGATATAACGCTTCCACACACACACAAAGGCTGGGCCTTCTATACCTTGTATGGCTTGTGTGCTTAAAATGGACATTCTAAAGTTAGGCAGCTGAATTCCTTCCTGTTACCACCCTCCTTCCAACCACAACCAAGGTGGGAAACTGTAGTACTGGATCATCATCATGCCATTTTTCCATTCAATGAAACACTTGTTTTCTTCATTCATCCTGAGCAATGTTTACTAATAATAGATAAGTATTAAGTTGGACAGCAAGAGTCTAAGTGATTACAATGACCACACAAAACTCTTCTTTATCTGCTGTCTACACTGCTGGTACAACTAATACAACAGTTCTCTTTTACTGAGCTTCTTAGGATGACTAACTATATTTCAACAAATGATTTACTTGAGTAAATATACTTGAGCTCTTGCACTCCCACAGAAGAGATCCATGAATCAAATTTTCTATGTGCAATAGTTAACAAACCTAAAAATACACATGTATACATCTTTTAATAACTGAAGATATCTATCTCTCTATAGATTTCACAGGAGTATCACATATTTTAAAGCCATTATAAAACATATGTATACACAGAGATCCTAAACATAATTAAAAAGCATTTTGGTATACCTACACACACAAGTAACTCGCAGAGGACTCACAGAGGGAGTAACTTGTGCATCATACTGCTCTTCCTGCTTCCTATGAACTCATTCATCATTACTTGATTAGTGTCACTGGTCTCCATCTGCTGGGATGGAGCAACTTCTGTACCATAAGCAAAGACTTCAGAGACAAGGCAACGGGACAAAACGAACTATGAGCACCGGCTTCCTATGTATGAAGAACATTATCCAGTATTCCTAAAAATGACAAGTAGTGCTGGCCACCCGGATTGTGGGGAGAACGCAGCTGACTGCACAGGAGTGACAGGCTCCTCCTCCACGTACAGAAAGCTTAATGCCAGCCATTGTGATGGCTAACTTCAAATCAACATAGGAAGTTGGTAAGCCCTCAGACATTATAGCAATGACTCCTTCCCTCAGAAACTTCCCAGAAGGTGCAGCCTTAACAGGTTTGGTTGTAGATATTCAAACTTGCATCTGACAAACAAAAACCACTAGCAAACATGTTGCTAACTGATCACCACAAGAACTCAGAACTCACTTAGCATTCTAAAGGACCACAGCATGCAGAAAATTTTTTTGCACAATACATCAATCAGCTCACATTATTTAAGTAGCTAAAATTCACACTCAGCTGAATATGCACATGTACACACATACAATGCTGCAATTATTTATCCTAATAAAAGATAAAAAAGGAAAAAAACTTACTATGTTCTAGAATCCTCCTTTACTGAAACTAACAAATATATTATGGGGGGAGTAGCTAATGATTAAAAATTTTAGAATAAGCTGAAATAGTTTTTAGTAACTTTGATTAATTTTCATAATTTTTAAGAAGCTTTGAGTTCAAAAGTTGCATTAATGGTGCATCTGAATAGACTGTCTATGATTTAACAATCAAACCGTGGCCTTACATACATACTCAGGGTGCTGTTTACAACTGCATGATAAGTAGGTCCAGACAATGACATGCAGAGTCATAACAACAGTCATTTATGTCTTTCAAGCACAGCAGCTTTTACTGAGAAGAGAAACTCTGAGTAAAACCACAATAAAAACCCACAAAAAGTTTAAAACTCTGAGACTGTGACTGCTGGTGCCTGTCACACATGGCCCAGTCAATGCTAATACTGCAGGGGACAAAGGAACTCACTAGCCACTAGCACCTGAAGGAACTGAGGCCTCTGCTCCTGTGTTATTTTTGAAAGGAGAGAGGACAACTATGGTGGAAGTTTACAAAAAATTAAAAAAATAAAAAAAACAGATGACATGAACGCAGTTCTATTTCCCCCATCACTCATTCCAGCCAGTTGGACAGTCAGGGACGGCAGACCACAGCAGCCAGCCAAGTGCACTTCTCCCTAGGAAGCCACCTCTTCATTCAGGGACCTGGAGTCCTGGATTTGAAGAGACTGAGAATGCAAGACTCTCTTATCAGCTAAGGTCAGCTAACCTGCAATGTTGCAATGCACCATCCACCATCCTCACAGCTAAGGACAAGCACTTGTGACAAGCTGTGTGACCAACGTCTGTCTGGACGGCTACAATATACCTGTTACGTTTAGGCAAAGGAACCCGAGCAAAATGAAAATATCATTGGCAATTAAGTTCTGAGCAAGAATTCTCTCTCATTACTTTTAAGTCAAGCTTGGGGGTGGGTAGCTAGTTAATAATCTATGAAAGTAAAATACAGGAATAAGTATTATGTCAAAACTGAAGTAAATCGACAACTGTCATCCATAAAAATAACAAGTGTCTACATTTCTTTTGATCTAACGGCCTCATGCTCAGTTGCTCTGTCACTACTGTTATGTCTTGGAAGGTTATGAACAAGAATTTTTTAAAAATTCATAGCAAAATGTTTTTACTTCAGATTTCATTGCGAAAATAAAAAAGAAAGACAATAGACTCTATTACTAATGTATTTAGATTATCAAAGATACTTTCAATGCAAAAAATAAAAAGGAATACTATTTAATTGGTGCAAAATAAGTTAGCAATGCAATACCAAGCAAAGCACGTACCTTGCAAAGGCAGGATCTTTACCCCAAATTCTTCCAGATACCCCAGAGCTTGGATGAGGTCTAGTTCCTCCTGAATGGCAGCCGGCCTGTCTGTTATGAGCTGTAAGCAGCACCTACAAGAAATCAAATAGATTTTGAAAAGCAGCAGCATTAATTCACCCAAATTATCATTCTATATTGAGCAAGAAGTGCTACAACACTTATTTATCCAGCATCTACCAGACACCTGGTTGCTGTGGGATGGTCTGTATGTCAAATGTGTTGCTGATTGGTCAATAAATAAATCACTGATTGGCCCATGGCCAGGCAGGAAGTATAGGCCGGACAAGGAGGAGAACAGAGCTGGGAAGTGAAAGGCGCAGGTGGAGAGACACTGCCAGCCGCCATCAGGACAAGGAAGATGTAAAGTACCGGTAAGCCACAAGCCACGTGGCAAGGTATAGATTAATAGAAATGGATTAATTTAAGCTGTAAGAACAGTTAACAAGAAGCCTGCCACGGCCATACAGTTTGTAACCAATATAAGTCTCTGAGTTTACTTGATCAGGTTTGAGCGGCTTGGGACTGGCGGGTGAGAGAGATTTGTCCTGACTGTGGGTCAGGCAGGAAAACTCTAGCTACACCTGGTCTACTAAAAGGCTGTCCACTCTCCCCATATCTATTCAACATAGGACTTGAAGTTCTAGCTGGAGCAATAAGACAACTGAAGGAGATCAAGGGGATACAAACAGGAAAGGAAGAAGTCAAAGTATCATTATTTGCAGACGATATGATAGTACACATAAGTGACCCCAAAAATTCTGCCAGGGAACTCCTATAGCTGATAAACACCTTCAGTGAATTGGCTAGGAGGAGATGGGAATGGGGGGTGGGCTGAGGGAAAGGCAGGGGTGGGCTGAGGGGAAGGCAGGGGTGGGGGTGGGGGAGGACAGGGGAATCTGTGGCTGATATGTAAAATTAAATTAAATTATAAAATAAAAAAAGATTAACTAAAAAAAATCAGTAGCCCTCCTATATACAAGTGACAAACAGGCTGAGAAAGAAATCACAGAAATATCACCCTTTACAATAGCCACAAATAACATAAAATACCTTGGAGTAACTCTAACCAAGCAAGTGAAAGATTTGTACTACAAAAACTTTAAGTCTTTCAAGAAAGATGATATCAGAAGACGGAAAACTCTCCCATGCCCATGGATTGGTAGGATTACCATAGTAAAAATGGCCATCCTACCCAAAGTAATCTACAGATCCAATGTAATCCCCAACACAATTCCATCAAAATTCCAACACAGTTCTTTACAGACTTTGAAAGGATGATACTCAATTTCATATGGAAAAACAAAAAACCCAGGATAGCTAAAACAATTCTGTATAATCAAAGAACTACATGGGGTATCATCATCTCTGATTTCAAGCTGCACTACAGAGCTATGGTAATAAAAACTGCATGGTATTGTCATAAAAACGATGGGTTGATCAATGGAGTAGAACTGAAGATCCAGACATAAATCCACATTCCTATGGACACCTAATTTTTTTATAAAGAAATCAGAAATACACAATGGAAAAAAGAAAGCATCTTCAGCAAATGGTGCTGGTCTAATTGGATGTCAGCATGTAGAAGAATGCAAATAGATCTGTATCTATTACCCTGCACAAAACTCAAGTCCAAGTGAATCAAAGACCTCAACATAAATACAGATACACTGAACCTGATAGAAGAGAAATTGGAAAATAGCCTTGAACGCATTGGCACAGGATACAACTTCATGAACAGAACCCCAATAGTAAAGGCACTAAGATCAACAATCTATAAATGGGACCTCATAAAACTGAAAAGCTTCTGTAAGGCAAAGGAAACCATCAATGTTTTGTAGACAAAACAGTAGCGTACAGAAAGGGAAAAGATTTATAACAACTCCACATCTCACAGAGAGCTAATATTCAAAGTATATAAAGAACTCAAGAAACTAGACATCAACAAACCACATAATCCAATTAAAAAAATGGGGTACAGATCTAAAGGGAGAATTCTCAACAGAGGAATCTCAACAGAGACATCTCAAATGGCAGAGAAACATTTAAAGAAATGTTCAACACCCTGGGCCATCAGGAAAATAAAATCAAAACAACTATAAGATTCCATCTTACACCTGTCAGGATGGCTAAGATCAAAAACACAAGGGACAGCTCATGCTGGTGGAAATGTGGAGCAAGGGGAACACCCCTCCATTGCTGGGAGAGTGCAAACTTGTACAGCCACTTTGGAAATCAATATGGTGGTTTCTCGGAAAATTGGGACTCGATCTACCTCAAGACCCAGTTACACCATTCCTGGGTATATACCCAAAGGATGCTCCATCATACCACAAGGACATTTTACTTAACTATGTTCATGGCAGCACTATTTGTAATAGCCAGAAAATGGAAACAACCTAGATGTCCCTCAACTGAAGAATAGATAAAGAACATGATTGTCATTTTAATCCCATAGTAACCCATGAGATAAGCAAATGTCAGGGTTTGCTGAAGAAGCTCCTAGGGATGAAGCGATTTGACAGCAGGAACAGTGACAGACTGCTATGGTACCCGGTTTGATGCAACATAAATAACTCTGTTTAGTGGTGTTTTAACTAATGAGTACAGAGGCAATTAATACCTGAAAAGGGTGGCATTTCTTTTGTTTTCTTTAAAGACAGAATTCAGATGAATTTTGGTTTCCCTTCTAGGAAAAGAGACGTGCCTTCATTTGTCTCAATATGGAATCCCTTAAGAAATGGCCAATAGGGGCTGGAGAGATGGCTCAGTAATTAAGAGCACTGGCTACTCTTCCAGAGGTCCTGGGTTCAATTCCCAGCAATCACACAGTGGCTCACAACCATCTGTAATGAGATCTCATGTCCTCTTCTGGCCTGCAAGGATACATGCAGGCAGAGTACTGTATACATAATAAATAAATAAATCTTTAAGAAATGACTAAAAGATTGCACACACCACATTTTCTAACAGAAGAGAAGAATCAGTTGGTAATACAGTATTGATGAAAATAACAAGAGAAAGTGATTTGCTAATCAACAAACAAACAATACTTGCTTCGTTTGCTTTGAGACAGCAACTTTCTATGAGGCACTGGATGACCTGACCTTCTCACTTTACATCTGAATGTACATTTAATATATAAAACTAAAAAAATACATATCACAGAGTTTCAATCTGGGATATAAATGCTACAGCAGCCCATAGATGCCTATGAAGACAGTGGAGGAGTAAGAGATAAAAAGTAAGCAGTCCATGAGAGTGACTATGACAAAGATCACTAATGACACGGCTTTCTGTTGACTGTCATTTGTCCCTTCGTGAGCACACTGCCTTGTAACATAAGCTGCATGGAGTCCACGGAGAGTCCCAGTGTTCTGAGACTAAGGGCCAGATGGCGCCTCTTCTTGGGCCTTCTAGACTCAGTTAGAGAAGACCACACAGGAGTCTACTTTCCCACTGGCTCTGTTCAGCATATTGTCCTCAGTGGACCCCACTAGACTGGGAATCACAATTAATGACACCATTGTATTATTTACTTAAACAGATTTACTTTAAATATAAAAACACAATAATAATCTGAAGTTTTTTCATTATAAAATGTTATTATATCACATTACTTTTAAATTGCGGGACAAATGTCAGTATTTTAAATTGTATTGTAAATTATAATTTTTTAATTCACACTTTTTTGTATATGAAATATTAGACAGTCCATATCATACATCAAAACTGGCATGTTTTATTATATTATTTTCATTTACATTATTAAAAGAAATACAATAAAGCATTAAATGGAAATGAACATTACTTTCAATGTATATCATTTGGATGAATTGTATAAAACTGTGGAAAACAATATATATTATTATCCAGAAAAAAACTAAGTCTTTAAAATTAAATAATACAGAAATACTCTGCAAATAAGAAAAAAGAATGAAGCAGATCTGCATGTTATCGGATAAAAAGATATTCAATATTGAATATAGGCAAAAAAGGCATAAAAATACATATATACAGCAAAGAGTTATTGTCTTAAAGAGTAGAAGATAAACTTAATGAAATATTTTGAAGGCACACACAAGAAATTAATTTAAAAGGCAGATGATGAATAAAAGTTAAGGGAACTATCAATTCATATCCTTTTATATTCTTTGAATATTGTCTTAGTTAGGGTTTCTACCACTGTGATGAAACACCATGATCAAAAGCAAGTTGGAGAAGAAAGGGTTTATTTGGCTTACACTTCCACATCTTATCAATCATTGAAGGAAGTCAGGACAGGAACTCAAGTAGGAGAGAAACTCAAACAGTATGGGAACCTGAAGGCAGCAGCAGATGCAAGAGCCTTGAAAGGAGGCTGCTTACCAGCTTGCTCTTCATGGCTTGCTCAGCCTATTTTCTTATAGAACCCAAGACCACCAGCCCAGTGATGGGACCACCCACAACGGTGTGGGCCCTCTCCCATCAATTACTAATTAAGAAAATGCCCTACAGGCCTGCCTACAGTCCAGTCCTATGGAGGCATTTTCTCAGTAGAGGCTCCCTTTTCTCCAGTGACTCTAGCTTGAGTCAAACTGACATAAAACTATCCAGCACAGATATCTTTTGTTTCCTCAAGGAAAGGCCAGTTTATTAAACAGGAATGGAAGAGATATTTCCTATAACCCATACACTGGTAAACATAGATGCCTTAGGGCTTATAGGTCAGAATTAGTCCAGCACAACATTGTATACACATGGGATCACCTGAAAATCAAAGTATATCCTTGTGGGATAGAGAGGGATGCAGAGAAGGTGCAATGCAGTAAGGGGATTTTATAATCATTTGAGAAACACCTGCCTAGAAGCTTTAGGTCAAACACAACTTGGAATTTCAAAGGCTATTCTATTTGATATTTCCAGCATTTGAAATAAAAATAGTATCCCTGGAGAGAAAGAAAAAGATTTACTAACTACTTTAAAGAACTCTGTCAAGTTCAGTAACAGTTTGAAGAAAGAAAGGGGTGGGGGTGGGGGACCCTGATTCTGACATAAGTTACCACTGGGGAAAAGAGTTGTTTTTCACCCTTGCTAGAGTTGAAGCAACTGCCAGTCATTTAAGGGGAAATGAATCCACACAGCTTTCACAGTTAAAGCAATGTTCAATAAGTGTGATGATTAAATGGAAAGCATCAAAGTATACGAAGATTTTTTGACAATTAGTATCTCAAAGGATGGCATAAAAGAATAAAAACAGGGCTGGTGAGATGGCTCTGAAGTTAAGAGCCCTTGCTGATCTTGGAGTTCAGTCCCCAGTCCCCATGTTAGGAAACTCACAACTGTCTGACACACCAGACCTAAGGGATCCAACAACCACTTCTGGCCTCCACAAGCCTCCACATATATGTGCATACATGCACAGTCTTTAGAAAAGAGAAAAATAGGAGCATTACAGGTAGAAAACTGAACAGTGGAGTCAAACTAAGACAGGCAAGCCCAAATATCCCTGTGTTACAGAGAGGGCTGTGTGTGTATTGTTCATGTGTGCTCACTGACACACGGAGGCCAGAGGCTGCCATCAGCTATGTGTCTCCACTGTTCCCTACCTCAGTGGCATTGAGACACGTTTTCTCATTGAGCCTGGAACCTACTCAGATGGCTAGATTGGCTGGCCAGCCAACCCCGGAGATCTGCCTGTGTCCAGCCTCCCACCCCACCCTGCATGGGGGAAAAGGTATATGCCACTGCATGCTGCTTTTATATGGGTCCGAGGGCCCCAAACTCAGGTCCGCAAGCTTGCGTGGCAACTACTTCAATAACTGAGAATCTCCGAAACTCCTCAACACCTTTCATGAAAAGCAAAAAGAAAAAAAAGTCCCTAAGAATGAATAGCCAAAAAATGAACAACAAAAAGTTAAATTTAGGGCTAGAAATGGATTTCAAAACAAGGTCAAGTGGCGGTGCACACTACACTTAGAGAAGGGGCACTTCAGTCTCTAATGTGCTCGCCAGAAACAACTGGAATCACTTGGCAACATAAAGGAAACTTCAGAAGGGTTCACCCGTTCCGACCACGTACACACTCACCTCAGATCCCAACAGAGAAAAGGTGCGAGGCTGGGAGCTGGCTCACGGGTGCGAGTGCCTGATGCACCGGCCAGAGAACTCCATCCCCAGCACACATGTGAAAAGCTGCGCATGGCCACACAACACTGTGTCCCAGCACTGGGGTTGGGGGCACTGGAGATGGTCAGCAGTAAGTTCACTGGGGCCTGCTGGCTGTTGTCTGTACTGCCAAGAACTGGCTAGCTCTAGGTTCAGTCAAAGACTCTGTCTTGAAGGGTTAAGGTGGAGATCAACAGAGAAGGACATCATCCTTTGACCTCACATGCACATAGGCGCCTACACCTCCACAAGCACACACAGAGGATCACCACAGCTCTCTCAAGTCTGCTTTCAAAAGAAGCCAGTGTCACAAGGCTGCGGACTAGCTGGGACTGGGTTGACACACAGGTATCTGGACCCAGAAGACATCTTACCCTCATGCTTGACTGTCACTCCAGCAATGAAGAGAGAAGAACTGCAACCAACCAAATTCAGTCACAAATGCAGTGAAATCATTTAACACAGCACTATCAAGTGTAGGGAAATGCTTCAGTTCACGCATCGGCACAATAAAAAAATAAAAATGGTCCTAACAAGAAATGTATAATGTCTCCATTTTATAAAATTATGTGTATTTTCAACATAAGCAATATCCAAATGATTAAAATAAGAAATGGACAATTAACCATTAAACAAAGTCAAGAATTTCTCACAGAATGTTAGCTGGTTAAGAGTCAATCAGGGCACGGAGTTGGAAAGTCGGGGTCACCAGGTGCTAAGGAGGTTCACAGCTTTCCTCAGTTTCTTTGACCAAGAAGCAAAACTTTGGATGAAACAAGAGATGCTCAAGTCAGAAATACTGCCAATTGCCCTCATAATAGGAAGCAAGTTTTATAATGTGCTTCTAGAACGGAGGAAAGAAAAGCTCGACGTGGTATAAAAGGGAGAACTCCAAGGAACACAGCAGAATGGGATTCCGAGGTGTGGCCTAAAGGATGCTGGCCAGAGCTAGACAACAGCCAGACGGCAGAGGAGAGCCGGGAGAAGCACAACTAAGCCACTGTTTATGCAGAGCAAACGCGTGTGGCTATTACTTTGGTTTAGACACGGCTTGTGTGTGTGTCCCACCAGGGTTTATGACTTGAGAGCTTGCTCCCCAGGAAGGCACTATCTAAACCAGCAATTCTCAAGAAGGTCATAACTCCTTCAGGAGTCTAAGGATCCGTTCATAGACACTGAATAGCAGATATCTTACATGTCAGATATCTACATTACAATTCATAACAGTAGACAAATTATAGTTATGAAATAACACTGAAGATACTTTTATGGTTGGGAGTCACCACAACACGAGGAACTGTATTAAAGGGTCACAGTGTTAGGAAGGTAGAGAACCAATGCTTTAAACAGAACAGGACCATTATAAGGCAGGGCCCAGAAGTCTTCAAATTGGATGCTGACTGCTGGCTTCCTGTCTTACCATAGACTATCTTCCTCTACCATGACCTCCTATTCTCAAATGTCCTATAAAGTTTGAGAGTAAAAGCGCAGGATTTTTCATAACAATAGAAGAATAAGGGACTAATACAAAAGGCGTTTCTGAAGCATTTAAGGCTCAGAGGTAATAGAAATTTGGGGGGAAGTTTTATTGAACTCTGCATTTTATAAAAATTTACTTTATAAATATTAATTTCAATTCATAAAATCTTGCCCCAAGATTAGTGAGATTTTTTTTAAGACTATTAAAAACTCAGATGTCAAGTACACCTGTTTCTTGAGTTAACTAAGAGGAATGGACTAACGATAGGCCAAGGAAGGAACTGAATTTAAAATCTAAAAATTTCTACTGGACTCGACTTTGGAGCAGATGCTATGCAAAAGAGATAAACACTATCTACAATGCTCAGATCCCAGAACTTGAATTTATAGGTGAACCCACGAACACCTAACAAAAGAGGAATGGAGGCTCACAGATGATGAGCAAAAAGACTGCCAAAAGAATGCCCGTAAGGGGATCAAGGAGCGTTCGGGTATTCAGAATGCACTGGTCGCGTCCCTATGGTAAGGCAGTACCCAACAGCACCCCGTGCAGTGTACACAACGGACACCTGAGAGAACCTGGGTGCGGACGTGCACACAGCACTCCCAGAACACACTTCCTACCTGGCCAAGTCCATGCAGCTGTCCGTGAGGCTGGTGGAGGAGTTGAAGTACTCTCTGCTGGCGGCCAGCACCAGGTCAATACTTTTCTCGTAGCTGACCCTGTACTGGGCTCTTCCTTTATGGGTCCCCGCAGCTGGAAGACTAACGGAAGGAGCACTGCAGTGCATCATCTGCCCTGCAAGGTGGATGTTTTCCAGGCGACTGGAGCAGAGCAGGCTTTCTGTAAATATCTGGGGAAAAGACAATCCCAGAGTTATTCATAAAGAAGGGGGTTCAGCTCAACAAAATGAAGACTCTGAAATCCTAAAGAAATAAATATAAATCAAAACAGTATCTATCCTGTGACTGGGATTGTATGGCATAGTGTATGTATTAAGCACACACTGTCTACATTAAAGCAGCTAATTTACTGTTCTATGAATTCCACCTCAATAAAAGAAAAAATTAGCTTTCAGAAAAAATTTCACTGGATGAAACAAGTAAATCATGCTATTTAAGGCACTACATTAAAGATGTAAGTATGTAATTTTCATTCATTAAAAAATGGAATTGAAGCGGGGGTGATGGCACACAGCTGTAATCCCAGCACTTGAGAGACTCAGGTAGGGTAACTGAACCCTCTGCCATCCTAGACTACACAGGTTGCCTATAAATAAAGTAAATAAGCAATCGATAAAATCCCCGGTCAGCTACGATATGCACTGCCCTACTCAAACTGGACTCATTCTGCTGACTCTAACAGACGTGTGAGTACAACATATGACACACATAATGTATCATTGCTTACAGAACAGGAGTTCACATTCTCCACCACTGTGGAGTAGGGAGCAAACCAATGTCTGTGTATGCTAGGCAAGTATGGTCTCACTAAGCTGCACCCCTACCTCCTTTGCATTCACACTCAGGAATGAGTCAGACTGTAAACGTGAACTTACACATAAACATTACCATGGAACACTGAGGCTCTTTCCAACTTGGATATTAAAATGTATTTCAATAAAATAAGGAACACTGATGGGAGGTATCTTACAAAGAATTTATTGTACTAATGGCACTGAATATGTTAAAATTAGTTATTTGAGATAACTTATGGCAGAAAATTATTAAACAGTGTGACTCCCAAGCCTATTACTGATGATGTGACATCCTTTCCCTGCCATTCATGGGTGGATAAGGACAGTGAAGGAATTGACGAGATCAGAACAATATGATGGAGAATTGGCGTTAGCTCCAGCTTTCACCATATTACCAAATCACTGCTCTTTGGGAAGGGCGTAAGTAGACAAACCTTTATTTTGATGCCTGGAACAGAAAAGTCACTTAATATAACAAGAGTGGCTGTAAAATAGAAACTGTGATAAAGCACATTATGACAGGGCAGCTCTCCTCACTAGTGTCTGCCAGGTGAAACTGCCACACCCAGTACAAGCCAAAGGAACTTTTGATGGTTTATTCATGAGAACCTTAGAGCAGTGGTTCTCAATCTGTGTGCTGTGACCTCCATGGGGATCAAATGATCCTTTCACAGGGGTCACTTAAGACCATCAGAAAACAGATATTTACATTATATCCATAACAGTAGCAAAATTACAGTTATGAAGTAGCAAGAAAAATAATTTTATGATTGGGAGTCACCATAAGGTAAGGAACAGGATTAAAGGGTCACAGCATTAGGAAGGTTGAGAACCACTGCTATAGAGCGTCATGACCAATATTGAAAAAATTCAATTTATTCACCCTGAAATGAGCAATTTAGACATGATTCTATAGGTGGAAGGTCAGTCTTTGTCTACCATGTTCGAAGTTATGCCACTATGCTCTCCAATTATTAAAACTTAACAGCAAATACAGAATTTGGTAAAAGGTGCAAACTAAAATGTTAGTTTTGACAAGTCTATATGACTATCTTCTAGAACCTTTTAAAAACTGATAAATGTGAGGCTGGAGAGATGGCTCAGTGGTTAAAAGCACTGACTCCTCTTTCAGAAGACTGGGGTTCAATTTCCAGTACCCACATGGCAGCTCACAACTGTCTGTAACTCCAGGATCCACCACCGTCACACAGACATACATACATACAGGCAAAAACACCAAAAAAAAAAAAAAAAAAATTTAGTCAGGCGGTGGTGGTGAATGCCTTTAATCCCAGCACTCAGGAGGTAGAGCCAGGCAGATCTTTGTGAGTTTGAGGTCAGCCTGCTCTACAGAGTGAGATCTAGGACAGGCACCAAAACTACACAGAGAAACCATGTCTCAAAAAACAAACAAACAAAAAACTTGTAAATGCTTTCTAATGTTCTCTCAGCAGAGAAATATTCAAAGACATGATAGTAAAATGTCTACCTAGAACCACAAGGCCAAAGATGAAAGAATCCACCTTATCTATAAAGAGCTCCATTTTAAAGGAAGGCTACAGTGGAGACAAGTTATATGAGGCGCTAGCAGGTATAATTAGCCAGCCTAGCCATGACAACAGATCAGGAGATTTCCAGTAAGGAAAAAGACTATATTCCAGGTAGAGGGAAGGTTACACATTGTCACAGCAAGAGTGGAGGTGTGTCCTACTTGAGGGAGCTACTGGAACATACTCTGACACACTGTGGACAGTGAGCAAGGACAGAATGACCTGGAAGGCTCAGGATGCTGTGGCTTTCCATGCATCAATGTAGGTACCTACAGACTGATCTGGAACAAGCAACAGGTTGTATGAAGGAGGGAATCATGTCTGTGAATACATGTAAAGGAGAAGAAGATACGAACACGGGAATTCAAGTAGAACCTGCCACAACTCGGCAGAATTAAGAAAGGCAGGATGGACTTAGACTCATCTAAGGATACATTAAACACATTGACTTTTTTGTTTGAAGTTTAGTCTGTGTGTGTGCGTGCACATGTATGTGTGTACACACATGCTAGGAATGGAACTCAAGATCTTGCACAAGAAAACATGCACCCTACGAGCAAACTTCATCCCCTATTACCAAATTTCAGTGACCACCAAAACCTGTAGGGAGAAATCATGTGAGATTCAGGGTTTTCTGAGGACTGATCTGTCAAATAGATGGCATCACAATAAACAAAGGGGAAGGAGGATATGAAAGGCTTCATCTCCACAGCACTAGCTGATCAAACACCAGTCACATGACATACAGCACCTCTTACAGTCTCTCCCTTGTGGCAAAACCCAATCCAAACTTCCAAATGAAAAACAACTATTTGACAGCCGCAGTTACCTCATAGCAAGCGTTGGAATCGAGGCATGTGTACACATGCTGCTGCATCGTCAACATGTCCTGCAGCAGCATTCTCCAGTGAGACTCACCAACAGGAGGCTGCCTGGGGAAAGAGAGAAATGATACATGACACCTGACTCCAAAAGCCCAGGGATTACCATGCTATGCACACCAACTCTGCAACTATCCATAGGGCTAAAATCATTTGAATTTATAGGAAAAGGTAAGCAGAGTTCCAATGGGGAAAGAAACCCCACAGCAAAATAAAGCAGAAAAACCAGAGAGAGGGTGTTTCAAATTCTATCCTCATCAGCGACAGGACTCTGTCTGTGGAATTTTCTTTGGGACACTGTCTCATCGTGTAGCTCTGTTGAGCTGGGCTTGAACCCACATGCAGATCCAATTACTCTGGTCCTTCTGCCCTAGCCTCTGCTGGGCTAGGCTTACAGGCAGGAGCCACCAGGCCTGGCTATACAGGGTCTTTTGAAGTTTCATTTGAACATTGAGACACAGGAGGCAACCACAGACTGCTCCTAGCACAGGTCTGGGGCACAGGAGCCACCCACCACCAGCACTATAGCTGGAGGCTTTGCTCTAAGTCAGTGGCTCTCAACCCTCCTAATGCTGCTCCTTTAACACAGTTCCTTAAGCCATGGTGACCCCCAACCATGAAATTATTTGGTGGGGCTACTTCACAACTGTAATTTCACTACTGTTATGAATTGTAAATATCTGATATGCAGGATATCTGATATGTGACCCCCACCCCCACCAAAGGAATCATGACCCACAGGTTGAGAACCACTGCTCTAAGCGGAATACCAGTCAGCAGTTCCTAGGTAAAAGCAGAGACCTTCAGGAGTCACCTTCTCAGGTGACAAACCAGGGACAAGCCGCTAGAGCCTCAGAGGGGTCACAGGCAATTGCCATCTGCTTAGGAAGAAGCTTCAAGCTCCAAAAAGATACTATCTTTTGCCACAATTTCTGAGACATAATTTTTTTTGTTTTGTTTTGTTTTTCAAGACAGGGTTTCTCTGTGTAGCTTTGCACCCTTTCCTGGATCTCACTTTGTAGACCAGGCTGGCCTCGAACCCACAAAGATCCGCCTGGCTCTGCCTCCTGAGTGCTGGGATTAAAGGCTTGAGCCACCACCGCCCGGCCTTGAGACATAATCTTCAAGATCCCCTCAAAAGGGAAGCCAGTAACATGCTCAAGGAAGACCAAAGCATTCAGCTCCTACGCAGGTAGTGTTCAGTTCTAGTTCATCCTTACTGTTGAGGGAACTGTACTCATGTCCAGGCCTGATCGCTTGGGCTTGACAGAATCTTAGCTGCATTTCACAGCAGCTGTAGACAGCCAATGCTCCATTAGTCACACATTCTTTAAGAAGGGTGGGTAAACAATCTACCACAGGAGGGCAATGCCGTGACCCATCCCTAGGCCAAGCTTAATCCTCTGTCTGCACCCTGCTATCGCCATACACATCAGCCAATACTCACTGTCCTGGGATCACCAGGAACCAGGGAATATCTGGTTCAAACAGCCGCTGCCCCAGTGCTCAGCAATAGAAGATAATAACTGTGCATCAACAACCCCTCCCCAGACCTTCTGCAAATAGATGATTAATAAACGAGCATGTCAGTGTTGGGCTTCCAACCATCCCGCACAGCCCTCAGCTGCAGCCACATGGCCTCCTGGTTAGGGGAGCTAACGGCTGTTGTGGCTTCCACCCCGTAAGAGCCTCCTTCCTCCACAGCGGCAGGTACAGTGGGGCTCACTGGCATCTCCTGACAGTCCACCCTTGCTCAACTGCCAACTAAGACGCTAAAGCCCTCAAAATGGTTTCCCAAAATGGTAATTAATATTACCCCCTAGGGAGACAAATTCAACATACACTTTGCTATATTTGCTGACAGAGACTAAGAATGGCCCCATTTTCCTTCCATTTTCTACCCTTTCTTGACTTGTTTAAGCACTTTATCATCCAAGTTTACTCTAGTATACACCAGTCAAATTCTGAATTGCTACTCCTGCCTCATCAAAAACAGTTCTACAGTGGGGTTCATCAAAGCCATGCAAAACCAAATCAACCTTTCTCAACTGTGAGGAACACAGCCCTTTCTTGCCTGGTGAATGGCTACGACACCTCATCTCTCTCATCCTCAGCTATTCATATCACCTCTATCTCACATTTTTCTTTTTTGCTATCACACAGTACCCATGAGTTCCAAATTTTCAGATTCCAGGAGGGCTTTTTAACACACCTCTACATTCTCTTCCACGTTTTGGGTGCCCTCCCAGCTTTAAGAGGCTCAAGCTAACACCTTCATATCATTCTCCCCTTCCCTTTTTTCCCAGTTTTCTTTTGAAACAACAGGCTAAAGCAAAGGACTCCAGCTGCACACCCTACTATAAGTTTTCCTTTATATATGCAAGCTCCACTGTGTGACCACCCAGGCCTCAGTCCCAAGTCTCATGCAAAGCAGCAATCCTGCAATGACTACAGGAGCACAGAGGCTGACATGACATTCCACACCATGAGAAATCATAGTTGACTCTCCTGCAGATGACCCCCCTCAGACAGTGTGGCTTCAGCTGTCTACCACTCACAGCAAGAAAACACCACTGCTCCTTCCAAACCCATCTCCGGCTTCGTTGTCCCTGGCACCTACATCGAGTGTTGTGGAAACTCTCTCCATAAGCATATACTTCCCTTCTTAAAGAGCTTCAGTGACAAACCCCTTTAACTTGGTGAACCTGTGAATTTGGGGGTTACTTAGAGGAGCATAGGTGACCCCAAAGCAGACATACCAATGGAAAGCAACCAAGTGATACTTTGGGGAACTGCAAAAATGGAAGTCAGACTCTTCCATTAACCCTCCACAGCATATATTCTCTAGTGCGTCTCCAGACCAGGCGTCTACATGAAATCAGGTCAGAATGATATACAGCTGATGCCAAGTGCAGGCGGGAATGTCCTCAGGTGAGGAGTCAATGATCCTCCTTGTCCCCTCCTTCTATGAGGGAACATCAACAGTCAACAAGCAAGGCATCCCAGCTGCTCTGAGAAGATGGCTAGGATGCACAGAGCAGAGCATTCCACAACAAACACAGAGGCAATTTATCAACCTGAGCAGTTCCACGAGGCAGCAAGGCCTTTGAAAACCCGTGACGAAAAACTGTTTGATGTCTGTTTCCAAAGCGGCAGGTTCTCCTGCAGAGGAAAGGGGGCTTGCTAACAGTTTCACCCACGGTCATGAATGTGTGGCCTGAATGCATGATATTGCTGAATAAAACATTCCTTACTCAAAGCCCAACTCACAGAATCAGGAAGAACGCGAGACTGAGTGTAGGCAACTACAGCCCTGACGACGATGACGCTCCTAAGATACAAAGGCACTTGATAACTTGCCTTTGTTCAAGTGTTTAGTGTTTTCATCTGACTTCCAGGCTCCCTCCTCTGCTTCTTCAAGTTTAACTTAAAAGTACAATAAAGAAAACGGTCCCCAAGTTTCCTGATGAAGCGTCTGAGGAAAGGGAATGAATGGGCGGATCTCAGGTTTGAAGTTCTGTACATAGTTAGGTTATAAAACAGCTAGAGGGAGCATGCTAAACGTGTCTTCGCTTCTCTCGGTCCATCTCACTTGAATGGACCTGAGCTTGGAATCACTATGTCTACCTCTAGTTACCAAGTTCTAGACAAGAACAGAACTCGACATTTGAAAAAG
Organism: Peromyscus californicus insignis; assembly: GCF_007827085.1. NCBI lineage: Eukaryota > Metazoa > Chordata > Mammalia > Rodentia > Cricetidae > Peromyscus > Peromyscus californicus. Next base: position 10,463,353 of record NW_026294492.1, read on the forward strand.
TAGACGGTGCTTGTGGTGGTCAGTACAAAACAGACATTTCTTTTACATGAATCTTTTTTCTTTTTTGTCTCACTATTATTTTCCTTTAAAATCTTCACCATTACCAGGTGCTGTGGTATGTATCTGCTCTCCCAGCACTCAAGAGGTTGAGGCAGGGGGATCATAATTTCAAGATAGCCTCACCCACAAAATGAGATGCTATGTCAAAAACAACAATAATCATCGTCATTTCTAATTGTTATATACTCAAATGAACAAGATAGATCCTAAGTATATAATAATTTAAAAGAAAAATATTTTCCCTTACACTTCTGCTTTTGAGACTGGGTCTCACTACGTTGAATAAGCTGGCCACAAATGCTTGGGTTTGAGCAATCTTTCTGCCTCAGCCTCCGGAGTAGCTGAGATAACAATAGTCCTGGTCACCATGCCCCACTGTCAGTGCCATTTTCTATTTATTCCATGAAATGAACAATTCATCTTGCTCCATGTACAATGAGGCACCTGAGGACACAGTACTTCACTGGCACACACACACAGAAAACACACTGCTGCTTCTGCAAGAACTCCATGACAACCCATAAAGTAGACACAGGATTTTCATCTGCATCCTTGAACTTTCTTGATGGGCTTCAAAGAATTGTGGGACTCCTTTCAGATCTGGCTTGAAGACAGAGGAGTAACAGAATGTTTGAAGTTAGCGTCCACCTTATTAGCTCAACAAAATCAGACCTTGGCCTTGTCAGGCTGAACACAAGTCTCATAGCCCAGCTGTTCCTCTGGAATCCATCAGTACTAGGACAGATGGTAGAAATGTTCCCTCACACATGGCTAGCCATAAGAAGAGATTCTAATTAAAATAAATTATAACACATCATTTACAATGGCCTTTTTCAGAATACATCCCGTAAGTAAGAATCAAAAATGGGATTTAAAGAAACTAGAATTTAGCAAACTAACAAGATGCCTGAATACACAGTATTAGTTACAAATTTGTAATGGAGATAGACTTTCCCCCAACCCAGGTATAAGCAGTACTGTTGTGGATATCGCTCTATATAAATAAAAAAAAACACTGATTGGCCAGTAGTCAGACAGGAAGTATAGGCAGGACTAACAGAGAGGAGAATGGAGGGAACAGGAAGGAGAGGGAGAGACTGCCTGGAGCCACCGCCAAGACAAGGAAGATGTAAGGTACCAATAAGCCACGAGCCACATGGCAAAGTATAGATTCATAGAAATGGGCTAAATATAAGAATAAAAGCTAGACAATGACAGGCCTGAGCTAATGGCCAAGCAGTTTAAATAATATAAGAGTCTGTGTGTTTATTTTATAAGTGCCCTAAGGGACGGCCGGGGCGTAGCGGGACCCGGAGAGAAAACTCCAGCTACACAGTACCATACTCAAGATGGGAAAACCTGGATTCAGGACAAATGGGATGGGCTCTGCCATCATTTATGATGTATATAAGACTATTTTAGAGGTATTGAAGGTTTGGGCACACTCACGTATTAAGACGGATATCAAGCTGACAATTTTGAAAGTGAGAGCATGATCCCGTAAATATTCACAGTACGCAGACTGCCGTGGGTAGAAATTAATGCTGGGCACGTCAGAAGCACATACTAAGCCCAGCAGCAGGAGTAAGGCTTTCCAGCTGTGGAGGCGCAGGTCCTAGCGAAAGCAGCATCACCCTGGGAGCACTGACCCCTCCTAAAGTTGTCACAGGACTGCAACAGTCACTCTGTCAGGCATTAGCAGGCCAAGGTGCGTAAGTTCCTTCCCATTTAAAGCACACAGTGGCTGTAACTTATAGCCTAGAAGAAAAGCTGAGGCACAAATATGCATCTGTTAATGAAGACAGTACAATGCTACCAGAGAGGGAGACAGTGGGGAGAAAGACACAGGACTCAAGACGTCCCCAGGGCAGTTTGAATACAGGCACTGTCGTCTTCGTAGTGCTGAAACACCACTTCTTCTTCTATCAGCCTCAACTGTACCTCTAACAGTCCTCTATTTAATCCCACTGCCAGCAAGCTTGTTCCCTGCTGACTAGGATTTAAGACTGCCCTCCAGGCACCTTTACATTTTCACACCTCCCCCGTGTGACACATTCAGAAGGTAACTTCCGCACACACACATGGGGACCACCCTCAGAGCTCTGCCTGTCTCAGAATCCCCTTGTTACAGCAGCCTCCTCATGTCAGGCTCTCTGCCTGTCTTCCGACAACCCATGCAAAGTCACAGGTCCTTCCACGGAGGCTCTGCTGTGTATCCACCTAAAGAACTATAGAGTGGGCCAAATGCTTGCCAGTTCGTTTATGGGCCATTTGGATCTCACAAGGTTGGAAACACCTTTCAAAATCTTTTGCCAATTTTTCTACAAGGCAAACTTTCTATTTTCTCCCTCGTATTTAACTGGACAGCTTGGATAGACCAAGGAGATACAATATTTCTTGCTTTTACACAGGCTGACGCAAAATCGTCCAAACCCATAACAAAATATCCATAAAATAATGTGAATGAAAAATTCATATATTCATGATTAAGAAATGTGAATATTAATAAAATAATCAAAAATAATGTGAATAAGCATTTATAAATGCATAATTGAGAAATGTTACACTAAATATGAGAGAGAAAAAAATGCAATTATTAACTAATGAATTCAATTTTGCTAGCTCTCTTGTAATTTTTGAATTTCCAAAGAGACAGCAAAATTCCTAATACCATCAGAATAAATGTACTACTTTAAATGATGGCAACATAGAAAGAGCCAAAAATCACAAAACACAAATGCTCTATTTTAAAAACTGTTATCATGCTGGGTGGTGGTGGTGGTGCATGGTGGTGGATCTCTGTGAGTTTGAGGCCAGCCTAGCCTACAAAGCAAGTTCCAGGACAGCCAGGGATACACACAAAGAAATACTGTCTTGAAAAAAAAAATGTTGTCATTACTATCTTTTATTAACCTATTCATTTGAAAATACAGTATCTAAAATTTGTCAGAAACCTTGTTATGCAACAAGAATAAAAACTGAGTTATACATCCAACAATATATAAGTGGATTAAGTAAGATTGGAAGACAAAAGATCAATATATGAAAGATCACTTTGGATCAGTTCTGGTGGTGAATACCTATGACCTTAGTACTCAGAAGGAGGGCATAAGGATGAAGAGAATCATGAGTCTGAGACCAGTCTGGGCTACACAGGGAGACTCCAACTCACAGGTGTGCATGCACACTCGGGCACATACATACAAGCACACAGAATGCATATCAATATATTAAGAATGAATGATGTCAAATGAAATTAACACAAATTCCCACCAATCATTTGGAATCGATTTTCCATAATAACTGCAAGACTTGCATCCTGAGCTAGGAAACACTGAAAGGAACAGAAGGGCGTCTGCCCGTGGAATGAAGAAAGCCTGAAGATGACCTAGCAGAGCAACACTCCCCCACTGATGAACATACCTGACACAACTATCCACATCCCAGATGACTCGGGGCATGCTAGCACACAGCTGTAAAATTAGGGGTCAGGAGGCTAAACCGAAGCATACAGTGGGGTTGAGCCCAGCCTGAGCTACATGTTGAGTTCGAGGCCAGTCTGGCTTAAGTAGCAAGAGTCTTTCTTGAATTAGAGAAAAAAAAAAAAAACACAACTAATATTTGAAAAGTTGATTGTAAACTTTATATTAGAAATGCAAAGGCCCTATATCATATACACAAAACAAATTTGAAATAGACAGTAAAGTCAGAAGATGAATATTACCTAATTCCAATATTTATAATACATCTAAGGTAACTAACACAGTGTACTATTTGAAAATAAACAAGTAGGTAGAAGAAACAGAATAAAAATGTCAAAACCCAGCCTCACCTGTGTGGAAAACTGATTTTCAATAAGGTTGCAAAGGTAATTAGTTCAGAGGAGAAAAGCTAGAGTTTTCAACAAATAGTGTGAGACTAGCCAGACGGTAAGGAAATTTTGACCTGTAGTTTGAAAAATAATCAAAAACTGTGAAAATGGATCATGAATTTAATTTATGTGAATCCAAGTCTGGCTAGAAAAGATAAACCTAATGACAAATACTTCCTGCAAAACAATATAACCACAATCACAAAAGTAGAGATTGACTTTTTAAGTTGATTCAAAGAAAAAGGGAGTCTGCTCAAAGACTTATGGACATATTCAAGATAGCTAGGTGCTCAGAAAAATGCAACATCAGTGCTCAGCCCCAAACAGGACACTTTTACCGCTCCTTCTGAGGCTCGGGGAATACTGTAGATGAGAGAAGAGAGGACAGAGACAACTTCGAAATGCCATCTTCAGAGCATGGCACGGCCACTGTAGTCACAGCCTCGGCAGCTGTGGGAGCCTGACACAAGCCAACCGTGGTCTGGGAGGGGCTCCTGGGCTCCGAAGCCCCTGATGCAATACTGTTTTCTGGAGAAGAGTCAGCTGTCACCTTCGGTGTGTACCAGGAGCGTGCCCACCAGGCTCAAAAGGATAGTTCCAAACCCATGGCCAACAGCCGGTGCTGGCTGAAAGCAGAGGGTCATAACATGAAGCAAAGGTCATGAATGTGGGAGATGGAGCCAGCCAGGGGTGAGGTAATAAGAGAGGGCAGAGTGAGCGCACACAGAATGCACTAGAGATGTGTACGACACTGTCAGATGATAATTTAACCAGGGACAAGCAACTGTTTCAAAGCCTGCTTGTCAGAGACCACAGGTAAGGAAATGGAAAGGGCTCGGTGCACATGGGAGACTCCGTCAACGCACGCCTCTAAGGGCAAAGTGGGTGTGAACAGGGAGAAAACTCTCAGATGCAGTGAGAAGAAAGCAGCTCCATGTTTTAGAATGGACAGAAATGATGCCCAGATGGAAAGCACCAGAACTAGGCTTCCAGCTGTTCCCCAAAGAGGTGCAGCCACACCCCCATTAAGAGAGAAGTACACCTGAATTGATGGGGAGGACAAGTAACAAACCCAGCCCCTAAAGTCTGGTTTCAAACTCAACAGAATCAATACTGAACAAACTACTTGGCAGGTTTGTTTCATTTTGTTTCATTTTTTCCCCAGCATATAATCCTGCCGTCTACCTTTATGTATTTATCCAAAAGAAATTAAATACGTTCCTTTGAAAACATAAATAAGTACCTATAAAAGTTGTGCCTGTAAACATCAAAACTCAAAACAACCCCAATGTCCACCAACAGGTGAGGAAACACAGAATGTGAACTAAACCCAATAGATGAATTACTAGTCTGCAAAGAAAACAGTATACTCTATTAAGTCATGGTACAATGTCTATAAATCAAAGCAATTATGCTAAGTAAAAGAAATCAAATAACAAAATACTGTCTGGCTCAGTTACATAAGAGTCTAAGAAACTGAAAAGAATACTTAAAGGGGTAGAAAATAGATCAGCAGCCCCAGAGTGGCTGAGAGCTTGATGAGAAGGAGGAAAGGGACCATGAAGGAGGAAGGGGGAGCTTGTAAGGGTTATTATCTCTTATGGTCATTATCCCGGATGTAGTGACGGTCTGTATCATGAGTATGTACAGATATCAAAACTTACCATATTATACTTTATAGCAGCAGTATGTTATTGACCAATTAGGTAACTTATTGGAGTTGTCAATAAAGAAAACAAGTCATACAATAAATGCCATCTACAAGCACCCACCAAGGGTGTCTGTCACTTACTTCCGCCCAGTGTGCCTAGTCAGGCGAACCATCAGGCTGCGTGCCTCTTCTGAGCTGGACTGGGTGTTCTTGACAAATGACACTGGTTTCTCCAGTCCATGTTTTTTCAAAAGCTCTGACACACTGTAAGTGAAAGAAGAAATGTTGAACAACATCCAAACAAAGAGACTAAAGTATTTAAGCATTTAAATTATACTTAGACATTTGGTAGAAAAATAGAAGGTATCACATATACATATGATCCAGTATTACATATTACATTAATTCTTACCAAAAATAAAACTCATAATTATGTATCAAACTGTATATTTCTCATTGGCTTTTATTAGAGTATACTTGGAACAAATGGTCTATTCTTCAAAAGATGAAATATCTAACTGACAGTCTGTCTGGCCGGCTGCCTCCACTCTGAAAGCATGCACAGTAAAAAGGCAAATGTGTGACTTTAGTACCAGGCTCCAACACTTGGCAGTACACAAGCACTATGGTGTACGGAGCACTCTGTTCCCTTCCATACAATTTAAATTAGTTTTACACTGCAATCTCTAGTCTGAGTGAATCAAATGAGTAAATGGTCTCCAAATAATGATTCTCTTCTATATACACACTATTCCTAAAATGGTATCATTGGTAGTTGTATTAAGAGCAGTTGGTTGTTACTGCTTTGCTCCTTCCTCCCTCCCTCCCTTCCTTCCTCCCTTCCTTCCTTCCTTCCTTCCTTCCTTCCTTCCGATGCACGGTCTCACACAGCCCAGGCTGACCGTGAACTTGTTATGTGGCTGAGGATGATCTTGAACCTCTGCTCCCCTTCCCTCCACCCCTGAGCGCTGGCACTACCAGCACAGACCATATCCGTTTTACACAGGGCTGGGGAATCAAACGCAGAGCTCCGCGCAAGCTGGGCGAGCACTCTAGCAGCTGAGCTACATTCCCAGCTCCTGGTTTTTATTCGATTTTTATTTATAGTGTAATATTTAAGAATGGTTTTCTATATATAATAGTATCAAATATTATACATATATAAATAATATATACGCACATGTGTAAATATTATACATATATAAATAATACTGAACGTTCTGTAGGGCAATTTAAGAATACTGCAGTCTCAGAGAAAGACAGCTCAAACTCAACATTTCATTTTAAAAGTTAGAATATCCCAACAAAGATGCACTAAAGTTCTAACAGAGTTTGGAATTATCCCAACATCAGATACACTTTTGTGCTCCAAGTCTTATCCGTGTAATAGACACTGTTTAATGACTGATGCAATTAATGTTTCTTGTGTGCCTTGACAGTGTGAGGGACTTTAATTTCTTAATCTAATAGTACTTTCATCATCTCATGAATTAATTATTATAGATAAGAAAGCCATAGGTTCAAAGGTCTCCTGGCTAGTGAGTGGAAATGTTTGAACTTAAATACACACTTATCTGGGCACAGCATCTCATACCTATTGTCTCAACACTGGAAGGGTAAGGGAGGAAGGTCACTGTGAGTTCGAAGCTAGCCCGAGCTACATGGCAAGATGCTTTTTAAAAAACATACAAACAAACAAAGGCAGCATACAACTGTAATAACAGCACAGGAGTAACAAAGGCAGGAGGATCATCCAGGAGTTCAAGGACATCCTGGTCTACATAGAGAGTTCTGGGCCCCAGCAAAAACTACATAGGTGTTAGAGAAAGACTGAGCTGGTGAGCACGAGCAGATGTGCACGCACACACTCAGGCTCATCGGGTATCAGGTTCCTACCCCAGTATGCAGCCATAGTAAGACAGTACACACACCATTGAGAAAATATTCAAAAGAGAGTCACGGGACTACACGTTCAAACTGCACATGAGTAACAGGCAGACCATGGCTACATGGCCGGACACACACCCTAATGAGCACAGAACAAAAAATCTTGTCTTTTTTATTCACCTGAGAATTTTTTCCAGTTGATCTACCATGTCATGAAGAGATGTGGTCACCTTTGTCATATGCCTAAAGAAATAAAAATTGAGTTTAGAAATGAACTTTTAATAAAATATAAAACATTAACTATAAAGGGGAGAAAAGCATGTTTCTCTTACAACAATTTTACACTGTCCAAGGAACAATTGAGGCTTATTTCCTATGCACCATCCAAAGACTCCAGGGTCCGACATCGTTTCCTTGAGGTGCTGATAGCACATTGTGACTCCAAGGCCCATCTCTGGTCACACCCAGAATATACAGTGGAATCACTCGTGCCTATTTCACCACATAACTCAACCAAGATTAAAACTAGCGCAATCAAACATCACTCTCTGTTAGAGGTGCCTGAATGTGAGCAACTCATTTCTAAGGTACTTTTGAGTTGATTCCGCTTCAAGGCAAAAAAGAATTATGAACAGTTGTTGACTAGGGGTGTGTGTGTGTGTGTGTGTGTGTGTGTGTGTGTGTGTGTGTGTGTGTGTGTAAAACAATAATAATTAAAGAACACGAGGTCAATAATTTGAGAGGGAATAGGGGGACACAGGAGACATCAGAATAGGAGAGGAAGTGATAGAAATGGTATAAATACAGTACGCATGTTTGCAAAAAAAAAAAAAAACAGTATTTAAATTTTAAAAAGAGAGTCATAGTTGGTCTTAGTCCAAAAGCAAACAAAGAATAGGCAAAGAGTAACAGCATCCTGTGCCATGGAAAAAGACACTAGGAAACATGGTGCACATGCTGGCCTTCTCCCAGGCCTATCAAGTGCTGTGATCTCCCAAGGAAGTCCCAGCAGGACCAATACTCAGGGTCCACTTGGTAGACTCTCAGGAGTGCTTTAACCATCTCCTCTCCTGAAGGGAAGCCCATCATTTCAGCACGAAGGAACCAGGGACCAGCACACCATCAAAAGATAGTCCTCAGCAGGGAACATACATGAAGGGAGTCACTGAGTAAAAACTTTACGAACCGTCGGCATCAAAGAGAGCACAGATGAATTAAAATGTGAAGTCACATAAAGTTGACACAACACACACGTGTCAGCTGAGATGTGGCTGCCGGGCTCAGCAGCTGCCAGAAGTCCTCTCCACCTTGACAACTCTGCATCCTGGTCATTCTCCGCTGACAGCCACTGACCTGACCCTCGAGGTGCTTTAGAAGCATGCGCCTACAGAATTCTAGACTGAGTGTTATGATTAAGAAGCCCAAATGAAAACCTTGTCCTACACTTGGAAATTTTAAAATGTCCCAACCTGAACGCAACCCACCCTGGCTGAAACTGACTTGACAGTTCCAGAGTTACTGTGATTCTGTCTGGTTGGCTTAGTTGACGGGACACTGAGAGGAAGCGCTTCACTGATCCTGCTCCTGGGGCAGAGACAGTTACTATCCTTTAAAAAAAAATTTAATATGCATGGTATTCTGACTACATGTATTTATGTGCACCACATGCATGGTCTCCTGTTGTGGCTAGGAGAGGGCGTCAGGTTACCTGGAACTGGATTACAAACAGCTGTGAGCCACCAGGTGGGTGCTGGGAGCCAAACGCATGTCCTCTGAAAAAGCAGTAAGTGCTCTTAACTCATGAGCCCTCTCTTCAATCCTCACACTATACTACTTTTAAAAACAAGCTTTAGACTTGGAACCAGTGATACACTGGTAACAGGCTACTTAAGGTCCTTCGGGTCATCAAAGGGAACTTCCATCAGCACACACACTCAGCAGTAATATTTTAAACCGTATTTTGGGAACAATGTCAGAAACAGTGAAAAACACAATGTACCTCCTGGATCAACTGGCATTCACGAATACAACGGCTAAGAAGCCTCTAACCCGATCCAAAGGCTGCTTAGGTAAGATGCACAGACTTTGTCCAACTGGATACACTGCTGTTCTTTTACACTGAAGTTGGAAGTAGCGATTCTGTCTGCTTGGCTTAGTGGACAGGACCCTGAGAGGAAGCGCTTCCCTGCTCCTGCTCCTGGGGCAGGTGTCAGTGAGGGATCCGTGCATCCTGCTTCCCTGTGTAGAGGACAGCTTGGCCTCTGTCACTCCGATATCTCTGGGTTACAGTCTCAAGGATCATTAATGATGTTTGCTATAAAAATCTTGTTGGCATAATCTATCCTACCAGACTTCTGCGAGTTAACGAAGGTCACAGCTGTGAAGTCGCCTGTGGACACGCCTGTGTGGGTTTAAGAAACAACGCCTGTTGGTTTGTCTTTCCCTGTTTAAAGGACAACTACGGAAAGTAACTAGTCTCCGTCGAGCTTCACCACTGACAAGGCGGATCTACCAACCCTTCTGGAGTCTGATGAGAAGAGGATGCTCAAGACTGTGATGCCATAGACCCCACATCCCCAGAAAAATACAACAAAACTAAACAAACACCAGTGATCTAGCTGCAAACAGTATTACAGCATAAAGGCCTGAGCCTGCCATAATGAGATAAGAGATTAGAATCAACAGACTGAAAGTGCACACTTGTCTCCACTCCTTTCCAAAGCCATCAAGGTGAAGGAACACGAAGAAGGTGGGTGGGTGAGAGGGAGGGTGGGAGGGAGGGAGGGAGGGTAAGACACATACAGGACCAAAGAATGCGAAAGTAGATCAGAGATGAATAGAAAACACAAGCCGGAAGCTGTGGATTGAACAGTAGGAAAGCTAACAAGTCAATGTCTGCAGTAGGGCTACAAGCAGCAGAGGATGCCAATCCACGGGCAGCCAAGCCAAGAAGTGTCAGACAGAAGCGTCAACCACTGCTGGAACCAATGTGTGCTGAAAGCTGAGGACGGCCTGAAGGTGTACAAGCCAAATCTCACACACACACACACACATACACACACACACACACACACACACACACACACACACACACACACACGCACGCACGCGCGCGCACACACACACACATGCACACACACGCACCTCCCTTGCCCTTTATCTCACACAGTCAGTCAACTCACTCTTCTGGAGGAACACAGGACGTCATTCTATTGACATCTGAAGTAGAGGGACGACATACTCAAAAGTGAGTTCACAGCTGAGAGAGATTGACAAGAGGTAACATTTGAATTAAATAAAAGTGTCCAAGATCCATGAACTCCATCCCTACTTAATGCTTACATCTACACACACTGACACCAACAAGAAAAGAATCGTCTGTAAGTTTTCACATGCAAAAATATTTACTCAAGATAAAACATGCACCTGTCAATGCAAAAACCAGAGCTCTCCTCTTAAAGGGAGTAAGAGAGAGTTGTATTCTGGAGTCATTTTCGGTGACCAGGGCCTGGAAACAGGTTTGGGTTACCCATGCTCCAGTGTGGAAGCAGTTTCCTGAAGTTTGTATAGTTTCACAGAATAAAGGAAGTTATAAATCACAGGAAATTGAAAATAAATTTGAGGGTACATCAGAGAGGCAAGTAAGCCAAGACGGGCGAAGCTTTCCTATAGGCCTCACATGCTATCTGACGACATTCTTAGCTTCTGGATTGGTGGAAGCGAGCTGTCTGCTAAGTTAATAGATTCTAAAAGTTTTCTGTTTGTCACAACATGTTAATTCAGACCCAGAGGTAGCCAAGGAATGGCTGTTCCAGAGGGCTAGAACTAGCCCACAATAAGGTGACCTGGACTTGCAATATTCCAATCTCTCCACCATACTGAAATTCTAATAAGTCCGTCTCTATAGACTCAGCCTTTCTTCAGGAGTTTTCTTCCACACACCCTAAATGTGCTTTCCTCATCGTGTGATGGCGAGGGGTACCTACAAACAAACCTTCTCCCCACAGAGACAAGGCTCCAATCAATGTCTTAGTGCCTCAATAGAAATCATGGTCAAGAACTACTCAAAAGGAAGAAGCATAGAGTAAAGGTCCAGACACAAACAGAATGTGCACAGCAGAACTGTCAGGAGAGCAAGGTCATGGGGAGAAGGGTGTCTATGCTCTCAGGAGAGCTGGGTAATGGGGAGGACGGTGTCTAGCTACGCTCTCGGGAGAGCTGGGTCATGGGGAGGACAGTGTCTATCTATGCTCTCAGGAGAGCTGGGTAATGGGGAGGAGGGTGTCTATGCTCTCAGGAGAGCTGGGTAATGGGGAGGAGGTTGTCTATGCTCTCAGGAGAGCTGGGTAATGGGGAGGAGGGTGTCTATATTCTCAGGAGAGCTGGGTAATGGGGAGGAGGGTGTCTATGCTCTCAGGAGAGCTGGGTAATGGGGAGGAGGGTGTCTATGCTCTCAGAAGAGCTAGGTAATGGGGAGAAGGGTGTCTATCTATGCTCTCAGGAGAGCTGAGTAATGGGGAGGATGGTGTCCGTGCTCTCAGGAGAGCTGGGTAATGGGGAGGAAGGTGTCTATCTATGCTCTCAGGAGAGCTGAGTAATGGGGAGGATGTTGTCTATGCTCTCAGGAGAGCTGGGTAATGGGGTGGACGGTGTCTATGCTCCCAGGAGAGCTGGGTAATGGGGTGGACGGTGTCTATGCTCTCAGGAGAGCTGGATCATGGGGAGGAGGATGTCTATCTACGCTCTCAGGAGAGCTGGGTAATGGGGAGGAGGGTGTCTATCTATGCTCTCAGGAGAGCTGGTTAATGGGGAGGAGGGTGTCTATCTATGCTCTCAGGAGAGCTGGATCATGGGGAGGAGGGTGTCTGTCTACGCTCTCAGGAGAGCTGGGTCATGGGGAGGAGGGGGAGAAAGAGGAGGGTGTCTATCTATGCTCTCAGGAGAGCTGGGGAATGGGGAGGAGGGGGAGAAAGAGGAGGGCTTCTATCTATGCATTTGGGACTAGGACTCTCAGTTTTGTTTTTGAATGAACAAGAAACAGTTTGTTGAACTTAAAAAGCCAAAAAAAAAAATTAAAAAACTGAATTGGAAGATAAAATTGACCAATCATAAAATTGACCAGATCAATTCATAAAAGGTCAAAATGTGAGGAAAATAAAAAGAGATGCAAACAAATACATGAACAAATAAGATCTACAATTAAATACTAAATCTGGCAGACCTAACCTTTGAATAACAAGATTTGGAGGTGGTGGAGAGGAGAGTACAAATAAACCCATCAAAGACAAAAACAGAACTATTTAGGAATGTGCCAGCAGGCCTTATCCTCTCAGGACTGAAGGAGAATGAATGATACAGACCAATGAACAACACACTGAGGCAAAATTCATATCAAAAATGCAACCGTAGTATATTTCAGAACACTAAGGAGGACCACAAGATGCTAGCTAGTCCACAGAGGGAAAGCCTAATTCAGAATGGTGTCAGTTTTGTCCGCAAGGCTTTGAGAAACCACGGGGAAAGAAAGGTAAATTCAGAACTCCATAGAGAGTCAGAACCCCCACCTTAGTATAGAGGTGTAACTTGACATTCCCATGTTTGAGGTCTAACTTGACATTCCCGTGTTTGAGGTCTAACTATGGCATTCCCGTGTTTGAGGTCTAACTTGACATTCCCGTGTTTGAGGTCTAACTTGACATTCCCGTGTTTGAGGTCTAACTATGGCATTCCCGTGTTTGAGGTCTAACTATGGCATTCCCGTGTTTGAGGTCTAACTTGACATTCCCGTGTTTGAGGTCTAATTGACATTCCTGTGTTTGAGGTCTAACTATGGCATTCCCGTGTTTGAGGTCTAACTTGACATCCCCGTGTTTGAGGTCTAACTTGACATTCCTGTGTTTGAGGTCTAACTATGGCATTCCCATGTTTGAGGTCTAACTATGGCATTCCCGTGTTTGAGGTCTAACTTGACATTCCCGTGTTTGAGGTCTAATTGACATTCCTGTGTTTGAGGTCTAACTATGGCATTCCTGTGTTTGATGGGGAGCTATGTGAGACTGTATTCCATCAAGTGAGAGGCTGTGTCACAAAGGAAGGAGAAAGGCAATACACAACATACAGAGAGGAGAGGTCAAGTCCCCAGGAAAGAACTGCACAGCAGACAGGGGACTCTGTTCACACCAAAGACAGACAAAGAGCAAATCCAAGGAGGGGGATTCAGAACGGGGTGGGGGGGCAAGGAAAAGAAGGAGCTGAGAGATTATCAAGTCCTTCTGACCACTTCAAGGTTCTGTCAGGCGCCCAGGAATAAAAACCCAAAGACAGCAGGACTCATCCAATCCAGGGGAGAGAGAAAGCTGAAGAAGAGAAACCATCCCATCTTGCTGTTCCAACCCTGTTTACACGGTGGTGCTGGTGGAACCGCTCACGAGCACCGCTCACAAGCGGTAGGAAGACCAATCACTTACAGTTTAACTGTGGAATTAATCTATAATACTGTAAAGGAGGAGTCCTGGCTTGCTCTCTGCTGCTATGACAACACAATGAACAAAGCAATGTGGGGAGGAAAGGGCTTATTGAGTTTACAAGTTACACTTAACAAGCAAGAGGAACCAGCGCAGGGGCTCAAGACGGCAGCCTGGACACGAGGATGAAGAGAGAGCGCGGAGGACGCCGCTTCCTGGCTTGCCTCCACTGGCTTACTCGGCTGTCTCTAACACACGCCCAGACAGAGAGGCTGAAGTACCAAAGGCGTGCAGACGAGGCCCTGACTTGTAGTGAGCATCACGTGGGATGCTTAGGAACGAGACTGCAAGAGGGAGTGACAGCTATATGTGACATCCAGAGAGAGAGCTACTAAATACAAAGGAAGAAGGAAGAACTCACAAAATAAATACACTTAGTCCATAAATACAAGAAAAGAAAAACACTTAAAGCTCAATTTATGAACAAAGAAATCACTGCTGTCGACTTTTAGAGGATTCCTGTTAGAGTGCTGGTGTTTCCTGCTTTTCAGTGTGTGAAGGTCACGGTTAACTAAACGACAGCAGAGATTACAATCACAGTAAAACACCCGTTTAGTCACAAAAGAATGAAGGCTTCTCCAGACACCAAGCTGCCCAACACTTTTAATTTCTTCTCTGTATGGCTCTCCTTTACGTTTTTCAGGGCTGGGGTAGACTCAGGGCCCCATGAATACTGACAGCATGCACTCCCCTCTGCGCTACCCCCAGACTTTTCTTTTTGCTCACAGTCTCAGAGTTTTCTGCTGATGAACACTTAGAGAAGCGGTGCCTTTGTTTTAAACACTAGAAGACGACGACAACTCAGGGAGATTGGTCTCTCCTGGACTTCTTACCCCGATCCCCTTTGTGGAAGGCACTCTAAGATGTCATAGCAGAGAGCGAGCTGGTCACTCCGCTCGCAGCTGTAGATGCACTCGAGTGCTGTTGCCATCAGCTGGTCCTGGTCAGGAATCATTTGCTGCGGCAGCTGGAGAAAACAAAGCAAGCTGTACTCAGCGTCGGTTTCTCCGCATCCCAGTACCACTGTTAACAGAACACTAAACAGCGCCATTAGTCAGCCAAAGAAACAACTCGTGATTTTCCTGTAGCTTACAGACTTCTGAGGCATTTAATAATTCTAAAGGAAATCACATTTTAATTACAGAATCAGCTAGAAAAGATCATTTGTAACACATAAGCTTCGTCTGCAAAAATCAGGCTCTTCAAGTTATGTCCCATTCCAAATAAAAGAGATGAAAGTAACAAATGACACAGGAATTATAAAGGCAGTAATATTAAATACAACATTTCTACCATGAAAGCCAAGTTCTGTGTGTTCAATTACAACAGTATGTGACACTCCCGAAGTAGCGTTACACACACTGGCGCCTACTGTTTTCCATGTGCATACATGTTATTCGGTAACTACACTGTACTGCTGCCATCCTACCGAGGTGACCAACTGCAAGGCAGTGGCACCACCACAGAGCACACTCGACTTCCAAAGCACAAAGATGGCCACTTCAGGCCTCTTTCCACATAGAATATTTCTTTCTCACCACAAAGCAAGGGTTCCTATTCTTGGAGCATTTTATAAAATACAGAAAAATAACCAAATGGTGCCTTATTGTTCTCATCTATACGGCCAAGGTATTAGCAGCACCATCCCATGAGGTCATAGGAAGGAATAAAGCCATTAATATACATTGAGAGCTTATGTTACTCTACCACAAACTTTATTTCATCTCTTAATTACATATAATAGTAAATTCTACATGTTCAGTATACATAGAAATTTTCTTCAAGCATTTTGATCCAGGTTTAGCTGAACGCATTTGGTTAATACAAAGAATGCAAAATCTGCAGTGCAGAGACCACAGTATGCTTCTCCCTTAGACATAAGGCTGACCATGTCTCCTTGTCTTAGCTATATTTTACCCAGGATATGTTCTCAAGGACTCATTCTGCCCGGGTCTAGAGCCTATCAGGAACCCAGGTTTATTTCCACTTGATGCAGACTTCAACAGGACATCTCCTGATGCTATGGTTCCTGGCGTGTGTCCTGCACGTGCTGGCCTAATGAACACTGTTTTACCACTTGGAGAAAGATCCTTCTGCTCTCTGTGCCCTTGACTGTGATATTTTCTCTTCAAACCCGAGCATTTCTTTCTTAAAACAAGCCCTGTATACATAAATCCCAGTGCTCTAAAGACGACTGATCCTTGCCTGTGAAATGATGTCTCAACTTATACAGCCTAAGAGATACTTCTTGCTCTCATCATTCCTTGATACCCTTGTGGCCACCATGAAACCATCCTTTCTTCTTTCTCAAACCAAAGGAAGGACATCTATTCAGAAGTGCTAAGAAGCTGATAAACTGGTCCTCCCACCATGAGCAGTAGGGTATGAGCTGCGCTATGTAGCAGCAAGAAAATCCAGGAGAATCAGAATTTAGAAAAATAAAGTCTTAAAATTATACACTATGGACAACTAGAAAAAAACCATAATCTGATAAAATATCTAGAGAACATCAGAGAATCAAGCCATACAAGAGTCGTGAGATAACAGGATATAAAACTAACATAGAAGCCCAAGTTTTTATAAACCCAAATGATAAACAGTCAAAGGAAATGAGGTTAGAGAAAACCATATAACCAAAACAAAACATTAAAAACATAAAAATTTATTTAATAAAAAATGTGTACCATCTGAAGAAACTTTATTAGACTTATTTAAAATTCATATATCATGAATACATGGGTGTGTGTGTGTGTGTGTGTGTGTGTGTGTGTGTGTGTGTGTGTGTGTGGTCATGACACACAGAGTGTCCCCAAGAGCTATGGACTATATAACAAAATCTCCAGTGTTATGGGAACTTGCCCTCCAGTTGTTGGTCAGGAAATGTAAGAGTCTCCTAAAACAGTATGGGCTATTGCCACTGTCCCTGGCTGTCTTGGACATAGAACATGAAGGAACCAAGCTAGACCTGACCTGGGAGTTTCCTCCCTGAGGACTAGCTCTTATACTATCTGAAAGTGCTTCGTAAGATGCTGAGAGAGAGGAGCAATCAGTAGTCCTACCCAGCTGTAAAGTCTACAAACACTGACACCCCAGCAAGATCTTGTGGTAACCAGACGCCTAATTAAACATAAGGACCAATGGATGGAAGGGGAATCCATGCTTGGTATTGTAAACACTCTTTATTCTAAAATACAAAACATATAGAATAATACAACCTAATCTTGGAAAGGGTGTTGACCTTTATAAACCAATGAACCTATCAGTCTCCATAAAATAACTTGTAAATCAATAAAATCATAGTCAAAATATAAATAAACTATGTTGTGAAATTAGACAAGCTGATATTAAGGTTCAGACAGGAAACTGTCCAGGACAACTTTGACAAAACAGTGGGGGAAACAAAACTGGAAAGGAGTATTATACTCATCAGCTACTGAAACGTTCCCCACAATCTCTAATCACCAGAGAACTAGTGTCATAATAAACAGGTCACCAGAATATTATGGACATTCTAGAATTAGATGCACATGCAAAAGAAAATTTAAGTTTATAACAAGGGTAACACCTTAGGTCTCTGGGGCAAAGATAAACATTTTAATGAATTCTGCTAGGATAATTAAGTAGCTATTTGAGACAGCATGAAATTATATCTATAACACACACTATACAAAAGAACAAACTCCAAGTAAAATAGGGATCTCAAAAAACAAAAGAAGACACCTATACAAGTACTCAAAGAAAACAAAATTCTGCTATAAACTTTAAGTGGGAAACCAATTTCCGCCATGACTCCAAACACAAAGGAATCTGGCTGCTGGACCCGACTACACAGACGTCATAGGGAGGAAGAAGACACCGTAGAGGCAGGCACAAATTTCTGCCAAGGCACCTAGAAAACACAGATTTCAGAGAACATCTAAAGGAGCAGGACCACAAAGTGGACAGTTACTTATCAAATAAATGAGGAGGGAGAGAGGCACTTGTAAATGGAGCAATTAGCCCACTAACACAAAAGGCCAAACAAGAGCCCTGGAGAGGTAAAAAGTTAAGTTCCCTGTCAATGGCCTCATGCGCTCATGGAGAGAAATAAGGATGAGGGCAGACTGGAAGCAGAGCCCCACCCGAGTCACTCTAGAGTGCCCAGTGCTAGCCAGTCCACAATCACAAGCCACTGGGGACACGTCCACAGATAAATGACATGGTGAAATCTGTACTGCAGGAAGGTAACGCTGAGAAATATGGAGGCGGTCCTGGAAAGAAAGAGCCTAACACCCTGGTACCTGTCTAGTATTTACATATTTCAAGAAAGGCAAATGGCTGTATGTTTTATTCAAAAGCACATGCTAAATTTCCAGGTAAAAACAACAAAGAGCTGACTATATACAAAGGATTTACAAGATCCCATATGGAAGACCTATCACAAACGAGACTGCAGGAAGAATTTAAAGTCAATTCTTCATTCCTCATAAAACATTCAGAGTCAATCCATCCTGCATCGCATGTGCTATTCTGCTGCCATCAGCGCCCATCAGGGCTCACCCCAAATGTAAAACCAGTCACTGAGTAATGGAAGCTGATTATGAGAAGGTGAAAACTTTAAATAACCAATGAGCAGAGGTGTCCCGGACAAGCGACCATCGTACAAACCCAGAAGTGGATAGGATATAGCAATGCTTTCCTTCCTGTCTGGGTTACTCAATGCCATGACTATTCATGTCAGTGAGGTTCACGGTGCTGAGGCCAGTATGAGAAGCTCAACCAGAACTAACCCCGGAAGAAGCCTGAAGTGCCTTAGGCTTAAATTCTGATCTCATGACAGTATTCCAGGGACTGTACCATCTTGCTTAAAGTCCCATTCCAATGACATGGGAGCCACTGCATTGCCTGAAACAGCATAATTTATCTCTCACAAAATTAAGAGATTTGCACAGTGCAAAAGTATTTGTGTCTAACAAAATGGCTTTCCCTCCAGCGAACTCAAACAGCACAGAAACAAACTTAAAAAGGCAGTCTTCTGCAGCTGTAAGAATCATCGGGGTGTGTAAGGATGTCCTTATGAAAACCTAAAGACCTGCATAAACCACTTGAATGTCCTTGAGAGAAGGCATTTCACTTATTAGTGACATCACAAATACCCTGAACAAGAACAGGGGTGTAGAATTAGAAGACCTAGACGATAGCATGAACTCTCGACAGCACAAATCCCCTTGCACTTCCTACCCTTACTAAAGAAATGGAATGAGTTAACATCAGTGCAATGTCTTCACAGTTACGAGTTCAACATCTGCAACTATAGATCTTAGTACTAACAGTACTAAGAAATATGAAATGAATGAGTCAAAATAATCATAACTGTGTAAACTTTGGAGAAAATGTACATCGACAATGTTGAAACATTTTTAAAGAACAAAATGACAGTTTTTTTCTACTTAAAGGAATTTCTTTACAAGGCATTTATACCTAATACTACAGATTAATGGGGGAAAAAAATGAAGAAATTAGAGTTGCTACTTACATCAGGCTTGGAATGCTGAAATATCTTCAAGGGCAATTTCAAGTCTCCTTTGGCTAAAGTTACTAGATATTCTTTCAATAGCTCATTGGCTGCACCAGGAGACTGTTTCTCACAGCGGTGGAGAAAGGGAACCATCCACTGGTAAGCACTGGTCACATAATTGTCCTCAGAACACTGCAAGTATAATTAACCACAGCAAGCAAGCAGTCAATTAAACACTGTACTCTGTTAGACATGTCAGACTAATGGTAAGCTCCATACTTTCTAAAGCACTGCAGGTCCCACTCACTTCTGGCCTAACCACTAGTAGGAAAATGTGCATCTTCCCCTAGGGTTGGTTAGGACACTGTGCCTATAACTGTGCATCCCATCTATGCAGGCTGGAACTGGCCTAGGGTACCACAGGCCTGGGCCCAGCTCTGGAAAACCCTATGCCTCTGCTCAGCCATGAGGTCCTCCATAGCAAAGAGAGATTCTACCCAGAGAAAGAACAAGAACGAACATGTGAGAGGAGGTAAGAGAGAGACATCTGAGACCACGTGAGAGGTAAAGGAAGAAAGCACAGACACTGAGACAGATGAGCAGTCGCGCCCCAGAAAGGAGCCACTTGGGAACAGAATCTCACTAGTAAAGGCCTCAAGCCTCCCCCATTCTTTTTTTTTTTTCTTTTTCACTGTCCCCCTTTATGACATGGCTCATTTTATCAATCCTCTCTAAAAGTACACCATCACTTCTCATAATCATCCAGGACATAAACCTACAACTCTTTTCAATATTTTTATTTCTTTGTTTGTTTGGTTGGTTGGTTAGGTTTTTTTTTTTTGGAGTTTCCTGTTTTCTTGTTTTTGGGGGGATTTGGGGGGGTTTTTTTCTAGACAGGGTTTCTCCCTGTAGTTTTGGTGCCTCTTCTGGATCTCGCTCTGTAGACCAGGCTGGTCTCAAACTCACAGAGATCCGCCTGGTTCTGCCTCCCGAGTGCTGGGATTAAAGGCGTGCGCCACTACGCCCAGCATAAACCTACCACTCTTAAGACGGATCTTACATAACACAACCAACTCTCACTGACGGCTGCTAAGGAAAAGAAATTACTGAGAAAAGGGAAGCTATGGGAGATGGAAATGAGGGGATGCACGGACAGAGGCAGGAAGGAGGGTCAAGGAATCTGCCCACACGTGTGCCTTACTAGGCTCTCATATGTCCTATTTGGCTTGTGCCACACACAGCATAGCAGCTCAGGGATGCTCAGAAGAAGGGTCAGAGGGCACCTACATGCTCCATCAGCAATCGGAGCTTTTCAAAGTCTTTCTTCTGCTGCAGGTCTTTCAGAGTGAGGGTGAAGTCACAGCCGGCTTCATAAACCAGTGTTTCCAGAGTCACCAAGTCGTCACAGAGACCCAGCAAGCCAGGAATATGGCGCTCCACTCCAAGGCGTATGAGTGACAAGGAACAGTCAACCTAAAATTGAGAAGCGACAGTAGTGGAAGCCTCCAGTGTAGAAATGAGCACGTAACTAGTTCTACAAAATGTCATAGTCAGGGGCTGGAGAGATGGCTCAGAGGTTAAGAGCACTGACTGCTCTTCCAGAGGTCCTGAGTTCAATTCCCAGCACCCACATGGTGGCTCACTACCATCTGTAATGAGATCTGGCACCCTCTCCTGTATACATAATAAATAAATAAATCTTAAAAAAAGAAAAACTGCCTAGTGTTCCCTGAACATTTTAAAAAAAAAAATGTCATAGTCAGAATGTGTCTTACTACAAAAGGACTGGAGTTCTTTATCAAACATATCAGCATCAATATCAGCATCAAACTGTTTCAAATGTATCAATCAGCAAGATGTACTGATGATACAGATATGCAAGAAGGAGAGTCATCTTAATGCTCCCATTAGAATAACAAAAGCAGAGGGAAATGGGGCATAAAGAGCAGCAACAAAGGCAAATTAGCTGTGCTTGCACTACAGACTGTGCTGCAAAGTGAGGCCCTGCTCCGCAGGCTCTCCCGCTCCATGCCAAGCCATCTGCAGCCACCCGATAAATATTTACTTCTTAGCTAAAACAAAGAACAACATTTCCTTTACTTGTGCAGTAGACTGACATTTACCGTCGATTCCCTCATCAAAATGATAAACTTGCATCCTCCAGTTGATGGGAAATCATCAGTTGTAGCCTACACTGGCGTTCCTCTCCAGTTCCTCCTCTAAATACACAAAGGGCCTAGGAGGAGCTGACAGCAATCTCGGTGTCAGACATACAAGATGAGGTCTCGGCCATCAGAGACTGAGAATACAGTACCTGACACCTGACCACAAGTTTGCACTGAGGGAAACTTTCCCCAGGGAAAATAACAAACATTCATGCACCCCAGACAGGGCATGGACGGCAGAGCAGGGAAAGATTCTGCCGTCACACTTAGGGAACCAATGGATTTAACTGGGGACTCTTTCAGGAAAACGGGTAACTCAAAACAACCACACCCAAGAGTCTCCTCTTCCAGGAACCATTTCTTGTAACCTCAGGGACAAGCTGGGCCAGGGGAGCAATCTCTTCACATCCACAAGGAAATGTTAGTGGGCCCATCCTATGAGGGGCTCATGTAGGGAATCATAACTGCTCTTGTTTTCAGGTGGCACTGACCACGCGGTACCCAAAGGACAGAGTTCCACAGGAACATGTCATAAACGTTTACACTCTGAGAGGAACACTCAATATTGACTGAAGGGTGAATTAATGTGGACGATAAATCAAAAATGGACTGAAAGCAGAGTGAGTATTCAGGAGAACTGCAGCTGTTGGTGATGAGGAGTCCTGCTCACTCACTCACCGCCTAGTGCATTCACTTGTTCACACTGAGGAAATGTCTGTGGGTCCCTCCCGTGTGCTGGACAAAAAGACAATGGCAGTGTAACTGCAGACATACAAGGGGATGAACCCAACAGATCATTAGAAGACAGAATCTGGGTAGACCAGATGAAGAGCATGGGTAAGAAGGAGGGTTCTACACTGATGGCCTGGCTTCTCTTCTCAGTGAGAGGATGAGGATGCTGAGGACTCAAAGCCACTCAAGTGAAGTAAGTGAAGAAGCCTGTGTGCAGCCCACGCAGTATCTTGGTGCAAGACGCCCAAATGAAGGTCCAAACCAAAGAAACCAGAATCTACAGTGGAAGAAACGTCCGCAGCTAGAGTGCACACTTGGGGACATAAATCATGGAGCAGTACTTGAGAAGCAGATTTGAATGGGCCACATGTGCAGACAAGATTATGTTAACAGCAGTCCCCTGGGGAAGAGTGGTAAGGGGCAAGCAAGCAAGCAGGAGCCACGGGAGCCTAAAATGAATGGCTGTGACAAGGACAAGGGTAAACCCGAGCTAGGTCACAGACACCCAGGAGGAAGAGATGTCTGCAAAGAAAAGAAAATAGTACCAACAGAAACGATGTTAAGTGAGGATAACAGAGGGCTGCCGGCCTCGCTGACCACAACTTCAGACAGTGGCAAGAACAGCTGGACTGGAGAGATGAGGAGCAAGCACAGCTGGACTGCAGAGATGAGGAGCAAGCACAGCTGGACTGGAGAGATGAGGAGCAAGCACAGCTGGATTGCAGAGATGAGGAGCAAGCACAGCTGGACTGGAGAGATGAGGAGCAAGCACAGCTGGACTGGAGAGATGAGGAGCAAGCACAGCTGGACTGGAGAGATGAGGAGCAAGCACAGCTGGATGGCAGAGATGAGGAGGACTGCCTCCAAGAGCAGAGGGGCTAAATCCAGCTACGAGGGAAACAAGAACTACAGCAGGAACCTGGAAGAAGACAGCTCCACTTTACACTCTGCAAGCACACACTGAAGGAACTGGAGCTTTCTGTCCCACCGGCGAGTGAGGAGACGTGAGGAATGGCAGACCTAGTGAAGGAGAGGTTAAAGGTGTGCGCAGAAGGACCACCTACACACGGGGAGTGCAGGTGTAGAATCCAGAGCACACGGGAAGAGGAGGCTGGCTGTGAACTCAAGAAGAGAGAAGCCAGAAAAGGTCCCGATGGAAGGAAGCTCTCAGATTCCCAAAAGAAACACAATTACTTTCGGAGAGTGGCGAGGAAAATGACGGGTAAGAGGATGGAGAGGGAAAGAGAACACACCCATAGAAAGCACAAGAAAAACATCACAACAAGAAGGAGCACCCACAGCCCCAAAACGGCTGGAATGGCAGGCAGGTGAGGAGGAGAGAGGTAAGGAGTGAGTTACATGGAAAGACCGCACAAAGAAGTCAAAAGGAGCGTGTGTGAGGGGGTGAGCCACAAGCAAAACCAGGACTACCGATCCTCAATAGTGACTGTAGGTGAATGACTCACATCTGAAGTACGCTTCCGTCACCATGACAATTACAAACAATCTCAGAAGAATCTGAACACCTGATGCGTAACACACACAAACTGCACGAGGAACAGCTGGAAGACAGCACATCTGCTCTTCCCCAGTGTTTAAAGGTCCACAGGTTTAAAGTCAAGCTACCAAAACTTGAAAGGGAAGCAGACACCAGTGGAACGAGCAGGAATGGTCCTGGAGCCTTCTACGGGGAAAATTCACCACCATCAACTCTTCCTACACCAACAAACAAGTTTAGCTGAAGGCATTTATAGGCACTAAGGAAAAAGAAGTCCCACATCAATTAAACCTCTAAGACTTTATAAAATCCATGTCAGATATCACTTTGATTATATCACAAATGACATGAAATGTCAGTACCTCACATGAAGCAAAAAATAAAAGCCATTATGAGTGTTTTTAGATAACGAAACACATGACAGGACATAAGGCAACTACATATAAGGTACCCCAAGTCCCTCTGCTTATCCCCATCCCTGGTCTCCTCAGGGGACTTAACGTCTAGTTTTAGCAGGGCAGCTTGAGATCCATAGTAAAACTGGGTAGAAACTAGTTTCCACACAGCTGCTTAAACCCTTGCCCACAAAGGAGGGAGAACGTCTGCAGTGCTGATGACACCGTGCACTTCAGACCCAGGTCCAGAGGCCGCTGAGCTGGAACTCACCTACAAGCCGCCTCCCTGAGGACTGGCTTCCACAGCCACAGAGGGAGCCATGCAAGCTTCCAAAGGAGGGAAGCAACCAACAGTCCTACCCAGCTCCAACACCACAAACCCCGATGAGCAGCAGGGCACGGAAGCTGAGGGTAACCAAGCTCTCTAACTTGAATCAAGAGCTGCTCAACAAGAGGGAACTCGTACCCAGTACTGGAAACCTAGGCAGCTACTCTGTATTCATGAGGTCATAGATCGTGGAAGAGAATCTATATTGGCCACTTAACTAAACCAGCATAATCCCTAACAACAACCATTTGTCCTTAGACCCACAGCTAAGTGTGGTCCTCACTCTCATCAAGGACTTCTCTTTACAACAGATAGAGACCACTACAGAAAACCACAGCCAATCAAAACGCAGCATCGGGAAGTCAGGCATAAGCCTCAGGCAAACAGAGGGCACACCGGAACAGAGTTCCCGAAAGGCACAATCACAATCACCTGTGGTCATCACTGTAATTGGGGACCAACCAAACATTTCTTTCTAAGCTGATGCAATCTGTTGGATTAATGTGGTAATGCGTCTATTAAAAAACAGAGAAAATCAGGAACAGTATGCACCCTCATTTGCAGTTCCCATTTTAAAGGACAATTCTGAAAAGCTTTTCTTGCATGCATTTGCTTTCTAAGAATCCGAAAGTTACTAAGACTCCCGGGCAAAGAGCACATGAACCAAAGCACTAAGGACTAGTCCTTTCTCCCCTGTGAATACACTTGAGACTTCTGGCCTGGCTGGTCATGTGCACTATGTGGATTGAATCCTAAGAACCCGGCACCACCACCGCCACCACCACCACCACCACCACCATCACCATCACCATCACCGAGCAGCAGAGCTCTCTCCCCTCACCTGCCCAGCATGGTGCTCTATCTCCTCCGCTCTGCTCCGGTACCAGTCCATCGCCTTCTCCACCGTGAGCTGGGGCATCCTGTATTGCAGTAGCTCAGGCTGCTCAGCATAGAGGAACTCACTGTCATCCTGGGGGCTAGGCTCCACCACCATTCTGCAAAGCACAGCAGGAACAGTTACAACCGTCTGCAATGCTGCAGAAAATGACTGACGGGGACGAGAAGAGAGCAGGTCACAGAGGTGGGGGTGTCTGTGGGAAGGGGCATCTTCTCACGTGTATGTGCACACTTACAGGTTAATGGGAAATTTAACATTTTCCAACTGGTTTTCTGGATTTCAAAACTCAGAATGGAAAATAAACCGAAACAGCTATGCCACAAGTCAACCAGATAGGTATTAACAAAAACCGAAAAGCTTTACACAACGCACCCAACTGGGTGCTTCTGCCAGCCGCCCAAATAAAAGCACCTATGCAGGCCGAGCAGTCATGGGGGTAGAAATTATCCCCAAGGGATTCCAGTTGGAGATAGAATTCAGAAATCTCGTTTTCAGTTTTCATGGAAATAAGAAATGCATGTCATCTGTGTTGATAATGCACTTTCCCAGGTCCCAGCAACACAGCAGTGCACTGCTCCTGCACAGCAAGCCCCTCGTGACAGCATTCCCTGTCCAGTGTGAGGATCAGATATCTTCAAGGAACCCACACAAGGATCACAAACTACAAGAACTGTTTACAAGGGGAACCATGGGTGACTGCCTTCTAGGGTAAAGATTAAAAAGGGACTGAAAATTAACTTAAGCTTCTCAGGTGAACTTCTGGGTCATTCAAGTGACTTGCTATGACATGCAGGTGGCTGGGGCTCAAAACCAAATCCAAAGAACAAGTCCATCGGCAAAGTCTGTAAGCCCTGCGCACATCACTGTAAACTGCGCTAAGACTCCTTTTATTCACTAGAGTCACGGGGATGATATTATGCAAAATGCTGTAAAACTTAGACGTGCAGCACAGAGCAGGCTCTTAATTTTATTTATAACCGCTATTTTTGTTGCTGCTGGTGAGATTGTTAACAGCACCCTAATACTGAGGCAGTTTATCCACACACCTGAGACTAGTCACTGTGTGGGTAACTCGTGCTGCAAGAGAGCTCCATGTGCAGCAGAGTCCTGTCCTCGCGCCCTCTCCTGGTGTGACTGACACTCTTACCAGAGATCCCTGCCCCACACAATGCCACACCGGCCACCCTGCAATCTGTTAACTTCACCTCATCTCAGCAAGAACAGCTCCCGGTTCACCCCCTCACATCCTTGGATGATCCTGCATTCTCCAGGAAGCCACTTGCCTTTCATTCTCATCATCTTTTCTGGATGCTCCTTTCACAGTTGTCCTTACCAAAGCATCCTGCTCTAGAATCATAAACACAGGCACTCCCGGCTCTCTACTCTTCTCAGTGAGCAATCTCTCTCTCTCTCTCTCTCTCTCTCTCTCTCTCTCTCTCTCTCTCTCTCTCTCTCTCTCACTCACTCACTCAACTGCCCTTCAACACCATCACATCCACATTCCAGGTCATTTGGACTTTCATTTCCATTCAGGAAATGAGGTCATTCTCTTTAAATGAACATATTCTTGATATTCTAGAATCTTGGGGTGAAATACTTTAAAGAACATTTCAATCTGAAAACTCAAAGCCTTCAAATTCTAATTACCGGCTTGAATTATTCTTAAATTTTTCTCCTCTATCATCTATGTCATCTTTTTAGTCCCTGTAACTTGAACAGCAGACTTGTTTTATTACATATGTGATATTCTATTCTAGCTCTGCATGTTTATTCTAATTCCTGAGGAAATGCCTCGATTCTCCCTGAGTCTACTGCGGACTCCTATCTAATGTCTGTAAACTACCCTCTTTTGAACGCCCTGAGTGAGCTCTCTCAGTCTCCGTTCCTCTTTTATACAGTCCTAGGGTATTTCAACACAGGTTGTTTGAAGATTGTTATGTGCTCCAGTGCACTCTGGCCCCTCACCACCCCTTAGTCTGCCCTGTCAGTCCCTCTGTACAAGCCCTTCCCCACATCCACGCCTTTCTACGTTGTCTGTGGCCCTCCAAGTTAACAGCAACCATCTGCATGGCCATGGGGGGGGATTATCCATTGGAGCACGGTGGCTATGGTTTTTTTATTCCTTTACTTATACTATTTTAATTGTACAAACTATAGCAGCTTATCTGCTGGATGGTATTAATTGTGAATTTGGAGATTTCCTTCTGTCTGCACAATGTCTCCTTTCCCTGTTGCTCCATTACTGTGTACTTTCCTCCTCTCTGTTCCAGAAAGCTCCATGGGTGTGAAAGGACCTACTCATTTGTCAGCTCCACTGTGTCCGGGTGGTACCCAGACCTTGGAGGACCACACCTCAGGAGCGAAAGGCTTCTTTCCTGGGGCTATTTCATGTCTCCAGAAAAGAATTCGACACACTTCGACGTGAGGCACACTCCATCTCTGGGGACATGAAGGGGGTGAGGAGGTGTCAGTTCTCTAAAAGCCTGAACCTTCAACGCTCCACTTCAGCATCCCTTCCCCAGACGCTCCATCCGCATCCAGGGGCGTGGAGGACTGGCAACTCTACTAGCACTCTGCAGGCCGGAAGGATACAGCTCTTGTCTCCCGGAGGGAAAGTAGAGTCCTTTCCCGTTTCTGATGAGTGGTGCATACAGGGATTCGAGTGTGCCTCCTATTGACCGTCCTCTCCACACCTCACTATACACACGCCTCCTGTTAGCACCCACCATCTCCATATTCTGAGACTGTACTTAGAAAAATGAGAACTAAGCCAGGCAGTGGTGGCGCACGCCTTTAATCCCAACACTGGGGAGGCAGAGCCAGGCAGATCTCTGGGAGTTTGAGGCCAGCCTGGTTTACAAAGCGAGATCCAGGACAGGCACCAAAACTACACAGAGAGACCCTGTCTCAAAAAAGCAAAAAAAAAAAAAAAAAAAAAGAGAGAGAGAGAGAGAGAGAGAGAGAGAGAGAACTAAAATTTAACCAAGAATAAAACTGCATATACATCATGACTAAACTATGAAAATGTATCTACTTATTTGGTAGATTGAAAGCCAATATGTTAAAGTGAAGAGCTGTAATAAAGACCATTGCTTAAACAGTTCCCTTTTAACATTTGGTATTTCCTCATTAAAATTTTTTTTACTATATCCCAACTCATTAGTGTTTTTTAAAAGCTCCTCTAAAATAATCCAAGTTAGGAAACACCACCAAGTAGGACTCCATGGTTCACCAAAATTTTTCATAGGGCCACCTATTAACCCATGCCACAAAGAACAAAGATGCCTTGTGCTAGTTCATACTGGCCTGCATTCCAATTCCTCACACCAATCTTCAGCTCGGTGTTTATGCTCAGCCCAAGGAATGATCTTCAAGAAGTCACCATTCCAACTAAAGTTTAAAAAAAAAACAGCTTTTAAAATACATACTAGCTAGCTTCATAAAGCATATGACAAGAAATACACAGACGGTATAGTCATGAGGATTCCTGTTCACACTATTCTAAATGGTGCATGACAGAGAGTCTACAATATATAAGTAAAAAAATAACAGCACACTGCTCTTTTATTTCATTCTTTAACTATTTAAAAGGAAAATCTCCAATGAAAAATACAGTGATGAATTAAAGGATGACATGAGTATGTGTTCACTCACATGTCTAAAGAATAATCAAGATCCTGCCCTGTGTGTTTCATTTCAACCCAAAGTCTTCTGCACACACACCAGCAATCTTCCCCATGCTATTTCACTGAGATTACGGTAACTACAGACATGGTCTGTCTGTGTCATCCTAGACAGCAGCTCACAAGCTCCATGGGTGCATAATAACCACTGGAAATAAGTTTTAATTTTATTTATTATTATTAACTTCAGTTTAAATAGCCACCGACGACAAGATGCTGTCACCAGTCCCCGGAACCCATGTAAAGCTGGAAGGAGAGAACCCACTTCAAACAATTGTCCTCTCATCTCCATACACATGTGCGCGCATACACACAATAACACCATATTTTTAAAGGAATCAGTTTAAAGGAAAATGGAGGTGAACACATGTTAATATAGAGATCAATTTGTTCCAAATCACCAGTCACAGAAAACAGAAACAGTGATGGGCTTTGAACATTATCTGCAGAGTCCCCTTTAGCTCTAACAGCCACAGATCCACCCATGTAAAGACAGAAACATGCTCAATTAAGAATAAAGACAAAACTTTAAGAAGAAAAGAAAAAACTTGAATTGCCCTGCATATGCAGTTCAGCAAAATACTTTTTCTCATGTTTCGGAGCATCAGCTGTAGCTTTTCCTAAATGTATCACTCCCCTAGAAAAAGGATAAATGATATGCTCCTACATTGTGAAACAAGCTCTACACAAGAAACGCTCCATAAACACTGGGAAGTTACATTGGTAAAGAGACTGGTCTTCACGTGAAATGGAACAGGAAAGCACCGGAGGGTTCTGCAGTGGAGGCAGAGCTGAGGAGGGTGGGGAAGGAGCAGCAGTGGCTCATCAATCAACAGCATCCTGCCACTAGACATTGCTGGAACAAATGAGTCTGAGCAAGGTCCCCCAATATTAAGTAAGTCGATGAGATGCTCTACTACAAGTACAGCTTTTCAGCCTACACATAATAGACTAGACTACCAAACCAAATGCCAAAGACACAATGTGAACATATTTATGCTCAGATTTTTAAATAATGGAATCATTCAGATGCTGATACGGGGCAAAGCCATAGTATTATTCATTTGTCACCAAATAGACGATTTTATTCCCTTTGCTGTCAGAAATATCTTATTGCAAACTGCTGGAATGAAAAGTGAGAAAGACAGCATTTCGGGTGGAGATGATGATGATGCCCACTCTGCTAACTGAACAACAAATTAGCCCAATGAATCGAGAAGGAGAAAAAGTGCATCTGGGCAGCTATTATAACTTTTCAAATCAAAGCAGACACGGCTCCTTAAGCTACACAAAATGTTTTCAAAAAGAATTCCAGAAAAACATATTACAAGCTGATATTTGTATTTTCTACAGAGGATGTACAGAACCCCAAAGTCCTTACTACAACAATTAGTAAGGACAGGGCCCTGGGCCAGGCAAGCTGAATGTGCAATGTACTCTAGAAAATTGGAAAACACTTTTATGGATCTTTATTGAATGAAATGAGTAAGAAACCCATTAAAACAGTAAAAATAATTCTGCTCAGAGGCCTACAGTGAAAGGTAGACCTAGAGAGTCTGTTAGGAATGACGTGTTTTACTTTATTAGCAGAGTACAGCTAGCTCCCTCCTCATCATGTAAGAAATGACCAGCAACACTCTTCAGGATTTACTGAGCTCTGACTATGGCCCACACAGTACACAATGCCTTTAAAGTGCAATACCTCCACTCAGTCCTGCAATCTAAAAATGGCCAGCTAGATTATTTTCTTCACCTTCCAGTGGTACTAGTCTTAGGAAATGAACTTCTACCAAACATGGCTCACTTTCAGATCTGATCACCAATGCTTACACAATAAAAAACAAAAGCCAAGTATAGGGGTATATCAAAACTAACACTGAACACACAGTACATTCTAGGTCATCTCAGGCTACATAGTGAGACTCTGACTCAAAGAGCGGGAACATGCCAGAGAAAATAAGCAAAATTTCTTTTTGTTGCTTTGTTTTCTTGCAGCTGTTACTACAAATTATTTTATAATCCCTTTTAGAAGATCATAGGACTGGCTGAAAGAGAATAGTAAGTTCTTAATTTTATCTCAAATGGTAACAACGAAGAGAAAGAAGGAAGGGTCTCTTTCCAAACTAGAATTAAGACTCCTTCATGGCAGGCTTCAAGATTAATCTCACTTGTCAACTTGAGGTCTGGAATAACAGAAGACAGGCTTCTCGGGATGTTGGGGGGATTATCTTTACCTGGTTAACTGTGGTGGGTCTTCCCACTCACTGCAGGGATGGGGTACTATGGCATCATTCCCTGGGATGGGGTACTGTGGCATCATTCCCTGGGATGGGGTACTGTGGCATCATTCCCTGGGATGGGGTACTGGATCTTAGGAAAACGAGGAAATAAACTGAGCACAAGCACTCATTAATAACATTCTGACTGTGGAATCACCAAGAGCAGCTGCTTCAAACTCTGGCCACCCTGACTTCTCAGCCATGATGGGTTGCACTAAGAATCCAGAGCCACGAAACCATTTCTCCCTTAGGTCGTTTTTATCCGAGTATTTTATCACGGCAACTCAAACAGTAACTAACACAGCAAGGTTTTTACTTATTTTGTCTACTGCTATATCCTTAGCAACTAAAATAGTGTCTGACATTTACCAGACTCTTAAAAAATACGTGTTTACTGAGTTAAATAATTAACAGAACAAAAAATTTAAAAAGTGTCCTCATAAAAAGTGAGAACTATAATATGGCAACAGAAGCAAATACTCTATTCATAGTAGCAGAGTTATGCCTATACAGTACAGGCTTATACAGACCAGACTGAGATGAGGAACAACTTCCTAACCCCATTAGATGGAGGCAAAGCTACATGCCTGGTTAGGATGCTTGGGAACTCAACTGTTGAGAGCATCTGTTTGTATCTGACTGGAAAGACAGGTGGGCATTTCACTGTATGTCATATGGGGAGGGGAGGAGAAGAACAGAGTCATCTCTGAAACTCACGGCCACAGTTCAGATATAAAATGCCCCATAGGCTCATGTCTCAGTACGTCTGGTCCCCAGGTGATGACAACTGTTTGAGGAAAATGTGGAACCCTTTAGGAGGTAGGGCCTGTCTTCTTCTCTCTGGGTCTCTGTCCCCCACTCCTCCCCTTCTTCCTGAATGCTACCATGAAAAGACCAGCTACTGCACATTCATCCCTTCCCACCATAATGGACTATATCCCTCCACAAGCCAGGATAAATCTCCCTCTGTACATTGCATCTAGTCAATGTTCTGTCACATCAGTGAGCGGAGCAACACGCCAGCCATTCTTCACAATTCAAAACAACTTACTCATTCACAAGATAAACAGAATGACAGAATGTTCAAGGAAATTTAGAGAAAACCTTTTCATTAACTGTGTTTACCAGTAAAATGCTAATCATGTAAGTCAACCACCAATGTGAAATTACAGTTCACAAAACACTAGAAATCCTACTGCTACAACCCACAACTGTAGAATCTCAGCTACTCATGAAGCCTTTAAGCCAAGTTCTGGGAGCAAAAGCTGCATGTATATATACCTTTTTGTTCATCTTACTCTTCCTTTTTCACATGCCACTTGAATTCAGAAATTTAAATACATCATCCCCACTTTAAAAAAAAATAACCTAGTAAACTGAAACGTTCTCTTTACAAAGCAATGGCTGCTTTTGTTTGACTTTAGGATTCTTTGTATTAGAGCCCTGTTCACATGTTTTTCTGAGTAATTAACTATGCTGGTTTCATTTGAAGGTAGCATTTATCTGTCAGCAGGAAAGGAATGAACATAATAAGTTCTATTATAGTCAACAATCCTCTCACCAAACACTTCTTCCACTAAATATAAATGTTTTATTTCAAGCAAACTGTATAAAGAACAGACTTCCAAAAGTTCTTTTGTCCATGCCGTGTTCTATGCCTTGGAAACAAAGGCTGGGTAGACACTATATTGCTACTAACTGCTACCTTGTATGCATTGGTTTTAAGAAGTAGACTGTATTTATTTTGATTACTTAATAGAGAAGAGAATGTTCTGGCAAATAAAGCCTCCAAAATAAGGAAAAATTGGGCCTACATATATATACATATACATACATATGTATATATGTATATGTATATATATACATATATATACATATAACTACACTGGGTTATCATCACTAAACAAGTCGAGATGATCACATACTCAGTGGGAACCCATCACAAAGCCAGTTCCCACTCAGGACCAACACAGAAAAGGGCCTGCCCAAAGGCATCATTCTGACTTTAGACTTGCAGAAGATTAAATTAGTATATAACGTTCTTACATGGCTCCCAGCACACAGTAAATGTTCAGCACTAACTAACCATTATAGTATTTCTAACATCAGCATGAAGGTTGTTTCTAAGTAGTAAATACAAGAAAAATATGATTTTAGCTAACATTGCAAGATGTACTGTATGGTAAGCTATAACATCATACTAACAATTTCCAAAAAGATTGGTCTTCATACTGAATGCTTACTACCAAGTATAAAAATGAGAAAGAAATTATTTGAATATCTCAAAGTAGTACTAGTTTGAAAAAATCATTACAGTTTAAGGAAAAGACATGAAGTCCAATTGCATTTCCACTATAGAACTTGCCAGAAAAGTCAGTTGTGTAATCAAGAATGTTCTCTCTGAGATGAATAATGTCAACAACCAATGAGTAGAGACATTACCAGAATAAAATTGGTGTCTTCCACCATTACTACCTCTACAATAATGAAAGGTTGGCTCTGATTTCGAGAGAGACAATGAAGGTCCTGAGACCAAAATAGGATAGCTTGGTTTGCCATAAGGGAAGTCACAAAGAAAGAAGGCACCCACAAACCTGGGTGCAATGTTCTAACTTTGTCAAAAATAAACCTAACTGGCAAACACTCAAGAGTCTCAGACATAAAACATTCACGGAGTCAGCCTTATAATAAGCAGTTAGCGTGACAGAAATAAGAAAGATAGAAACACATGCTTTATTCACTGTGTAACACTCATATTTGCAATGCCGCATTTTGTTCGTCAGACTTGCTGATATTATGACAAATATCCAAGAAAACAAGGCTGCTTTGGGTCTGTGGTTTCAAAGGTCTCACACTGACTCCAACATTTTGGGCCTGAGATGAGGCAGCACCTCAGAAGGGGAGGACAGGGCGGTCCCAAAAATGCTCAGCTCCATGCGATACAATCATCCTCAGAAAGCACTCATACACATCTAGCTGGGTTTTACTAGCCCCCTGGAGTGTCTCAGTCCAATCAAGCTAACATCATTACATGTCACATGCATCAGAAGGAAATAGGAGACCAAATCAAAATCTCTCAAGTACAGCTTTCATGTATAGGAGCCAACTGCATTTAAGGCTGTCCATATGTCATTTGGGGAGGGAGAAAACCTATTAAATTTGATGGTGCTAGAGAGCTATAATGCAAGGACTGATGAGGACTATTCTCATCAAAAAGCCCTGCTACCAAATAAGAAGGAATCAAAGGGAGAAAACCCAGTGACTCCTGCTCCCTAACCTTTATGGCCTAGGTTAATACAAAACCATTGGAGAAGACACTAATGGAGTCCTTACTCCACATTACCTAACGCCAACCAGACCCTGACCAATCTAACTTGGTCTATTAACTACACCAGGGCAGAGATACAAACAGATGACACCTGAATTATCAATTACACAGCTGAAACATTCCGAAGGGCTCAGGAAGTGTACAGATAGACATTACTAACCGGGACCCTATATGAGTTTATAGTGCTCATAGATTTGAAATAGAAACGAAGGAGGATAATGTTTTTATATCCTACTCATTCATATAACCAAAACCAGCACAAATAACATAATGCCTAAGCAAAACCACAAACCACAGGAAGATCAATATCTTTATTGTCACCTTCAAAATCTCTGCATATTCCTGCCTGGAGATCTATGCTGAGTGCCTCCGAAAGCAGCAGATACACTAGAAATCGAACAATACAGAGACCCACAGGGCTGTGCTCAACAGGCATTTCATACACTATCTACAAAGCTCACTCTGTACAGCGTGACTATGTCTATATAGTACTTAATGAGTGAGAATAAAGTCCCAAATAATCAACTGTTATATATCCTAAATGTGTGTGCACATGTATACATATACATGTATGTATGTATGTATGTATGTGAAACATATATACGTGTGTATGTATTCAGCAGTCCTTATAGACAAAAATATTGTCTTTCCTGCTTCATAGCAGAGACACAAAAATACAAAGCGATGTGTTAAAGATCAGGTAGCTATTAAGAGGTTTTGAACCTAGATTGTCTAGTTCCAGAATGTATGTTCTTAGCCATCCCAAGACCTAACCTATAAGCATTCTGCCTTTCACAGCTCAACTCCGACCTTATTTACATCACTTAATTTTTGTTGTATAGCCTCACCATTTATCACCGGATTACCCTTACTTAATCTTCTGACAGTATAGGTGGCCTAGTCCTTACGTTTTCCTGGAGTTCTTACTATTATCTCCTTAGTTTCCTAGAATATATTTTGTCCCTTCACTAAATGTAAATATTTCTGGTAAATAACTCTACATGAATCATGGTCCTAACACTACGGTATACATAATAACAACATATGATGATAACGAAATAAATTTATGTAGGTGCACTGTTTCATTTAGTTCTCAATAGAACATCCCATGAGCTATATGTCACAATTATAAATGTACAGATATGTAATTCATGAGTTCAAAAATAATCACTGAAAAATAAATGTCAGGAAACAATGTGTAGGAACAGATCCACTGATAATCTCCAATCTGGGGCATGTCAAATCAAAGTGCTCAAAAAAAATCTTAAGAACTAGAAATATAAATTAAATCAAGGTTTACAAATTTACTAAACAATAAATTTTAAAATGTCAGTTACAGAGGAAGACTAAACACCAAGATCACTGGATTGTAAATAACTAGTGTTTATCTCAGATAGCTATTTTATTTGGATAAACAGCTTTCAAACCAGGATGCTCTGAACTACAAACAGTTCGTGATTTAATCAAGTCAGCATCTTACTCAAGATGCCTATTGTTACTCCAACATTTGAAGAATCCTCCAATGACAAAAGAAGTGGGAAGAAAAGGAGAGGGAGGGAGGAGGGAAGGAGGGAAGAAGGGAGGGAGGGAGGGAAGAAAGGAGGAGGGAGGGGGGAAATACCATGTTCTAGGATAAAGACAGGGAAAGTTAAGGGGACACTGGAAGAGAGAGGAGGCTGACAACCCAGAGTCTAGGTGAAATTTCTTGGAGCTGAGAGTTGAGAATTTTGACACAACATTTTCGAAGACGCCCTATGTAGAAACAATATTCCTTTTACAAACATGTCCAGCTGCCTATGTGTATGTGTCCTACGGCTTCACACTCGCTCCCTTGTCAGCTCGGAACCTGCACCTGCCTGAGAATCTCACAAGATGAAAAACAGTTCACCATCGAAACAAGTCTTAACTCCCTTGAGATCTACTACAGAAAGGACTCACTTGGCTCTTGTGATTACTGGCTTCGTCTTTTCAGTCTGTATTTCTTCCCACTGCATTCCAGGTACTAACCTAGGGTTTCTATTACATAAAAATTAATTCCTGGGGCTGACAAGATGGGCAACGTACTTGCTGAGCATGCATGAGAACCTGAGGTCCTCAGCACCCATGTGAAAAGCTGGACTTGACAGTTCCTATCATGTAACCATACCACTAGGGAGAGGGGGTAGAGACAGGCAGACCCTGGAAATGCACGGCCAGCCAGTGTCGCTAAAACAGCAAGCTCCAAGTTCACTGACAGAGCAGATCTCAAAAAACTAACGTGAAGAAGAGGAGAGGACACCTCAGATTCATCTTTTGACCTGCTCAAGGGTGAGCTACGCACGTGCACATTTCAATATAAATAAATAAGCACGTTAGTGATGTAATTTTAAGGATAAATTAAGGATAGTAACCAGTAATCCAGTACACATGCATGACACTCAATTCTCAGCAACACCCAAAAATAAAAAATAAAAATCACCAAAATATATAAGGCAACTCTTAAGTTACTAAAGTGCAACTTGCTGTTTTGAAAAGCCCATACCCACTTCACTCATGTGCTTTCACTACATACCCCCACCTCTCCCTAAATGACCACATCTGCGTCAAAATCATTTCCAGAAAACACCAACGGCTTCTGTGTGACCTCCTCAGCCCCCCTGTGACCTCCTCAGCCTCCCTGTGACCTCCTCAGCCTCCCTGTGACCCCCTAGCCTCACTGTGACCTCCTCAGCCTCACTGTGACCTCCTCAGCCTCCTCATGACCTCCTCAGCCTCCCTGTGACCTCCTCAGCCTCCCTGTGACGTCCTCAGCCTCCCTGTGACCCCCTAGCCTCACCATGACCTCCTCAGCCTCATCATGACCTCCTCAGTCTCATCATGACCTCCTCAGTCTCATCATGACCTCCTCAGTCTCACTGTGACCTCCTCAGCCTCCCTGTGACCTCCTCAGCCTCACTGTGAACACCATCAGCATCCCCTGAACACCACAGAAGTGCTTGGAACTGGGGTTTCCAAAAGTAGCCCAGCAAAACAGGATCAGCCCCAAGAACCAGTCTAAACTCGGACCTAGAAAGCTCTGCATTTTCCGCGCAGCACACACACCACCATCTCCCCACATCAGCACCAGGTCATGAGAACAGTGAATACACACCATGGGCTTTTTCCAGTTTTTTGTGCAGAGCATCCACAATTTTAACATTAAATAAAATGGGTACACACTGAATCAAAACATCTTAATGCATGTTTTATTACTAAATATGACTGATTCCTGATAGCATTTTTCTTATTGCAAATACAATGTTTAAACAGACTTGGCTACATCAAAAATTGGAGGAAGTGTCTCCCTGGGTTATTTATATGTTAATTAAATATAGCAGGAGAAAGACAAAGTGCTGCTACTGACAAGTATTTACATATTAATGAAATTTTGACTAGCAAAGACATTGTGTGATCAGAGAGAATTACAGGAACTCCTTCCCTGAGGCTATTCAGCCACTGAGAATAAGTTATACTCTGTTTAGGGATCATAGGTTCTAAAACCATCAGTAAGGTCGTGTAAGTTTAAAAGAAAATGAATGACGAGAAAAAAACTTTTATGTCCATTAAAAGTCCAATTTTGTTGCAATCAATAACACTCGGTCTATTAATTCCATCTATTTAGGGTAAGACACCGGCTTGAAAACAAACAAGGTGTGTGTGGGGTACCATCTCATACAACTTTAGTTTCAAATAAAAACAGAAGCTTCACACTAAGTCACATTAAGATTATTTGGCCCCAGCACTCGGGAGGCAGAGCCAGGTGGATCTCTGTGAGTTCGAGGCCAGCCTGGACTACCAAGTGAGTTCCAGGAAAGGCGCAAAGCTACACAGAGAAACCCTGTCTTGAAAAACCAAAAAAAAAAAAAAAAGATTATTTGGCAATAGTTACATCCACTGTAGAACAGTAATGCAATTAACATTAATTGTCAATTCCAATTTCAAAGCCTGGTTCATAACTGCCCCCGAAATGTTTGATGATAATTCCTTTTCTGCTTACTTCAGGAATATACCATGAAAACTGTATGTGCAAAATGAGAATATAAACTGTAAGCAGATCTTCTAACTTCAATCTTGAAATGTTTGAATAAGAGAAAATAGATTAGTCATTACACCCTAATTTTTTAAGGAACCACCAGGGTCCCAGACAGCTAACATCAGCAATACTGACATAATGCCAATGCTGTAATTTTTAGTTTGAAAACTTAGTTTCTATCTTCTTAATCAGAGAAATCACCCTAAACCCATTTTCCCTTAAAATAACAGGGAGACAAGGATGAATCCAACCTATGTCTCAAGTATCCACCATAACAAGACATGTACAAGCCTACTATGCCTCCAGACAGACATGCAGTTAGACTAGGGACCAGCTCTCCCTAAGACAACCCCGAGTTCCTGGATTCACAAACGGCCAGCACAGTCCATTTAAGAGTGCTCCTCTCTGGTGACAGTGGCCCAGAGGCCTCTACTTAGGACCAACCCAGTCACAGTCACTTTACTGTCTGCTCACAACAACTCAGGGACAATCTATGCAAGTGGGAACTGAATCAGTAGATAACTGATCAACTTTTCATTTTATATATTTCATCATAACAATGAAAATATAGTGACGATAGAACACACAACAAAACTACTTTTGAAAACTTCAAGACAGAAACTTTACTATTGAAAACACTAGGCTACATATAAAAGATAAGTAAACTAAGATCTCATACTTCTTTGTTGGAAAGAATTACATTGTTTTCCCTCATCATAACCCAGGCTAGCTTCAAACTCACGGCATGCATTTCCCATTCCTCGAGCTGCCAAGAGCCGAGATTACAGACGTGAGCCAATATGCCTGGCTGCTGACGCATTTTCAGCCAAGGAGTTAATCAAGGACTTGTGAATAACTAATATAATACTGTTGAGAACATGAACAGCCTCAGATTAAATATTCTTCCAACTATCCTTTTTCTACTCAGACTTTCCAGAATTACACACTGGCCTTTCAAGGCTTAGATCCAAACACTGCCTTCTCCGAGAAGGTTTTTCCTGATCCTGCTTTACAATGGAATGCAGTCTCTCCTATCGGTAAACCTATCTGTATTCCTCCTATGAACCAATCGTTTGCATTTTTATTAACTGTAGCATCTACATATGTATGTATTTGGGCACACACCTGCCATGGCTCAAGTGTAAGGGTCAAAGGACAACACACAGAAGTCAGTTCTCTCATTCCACCATGTTGGGCATCCTTTACCCACTGAGACATTTGGTCCACTCCATCCTCTCATCTTAAATAGTTTGTCAGATTCTTATATCTGAACCTACCTCTGTCTTCCCTATTAGATTACAATTTATGTGGAGAAAGAGAACATATTGCATTCATATTTATATGTACCTATTCAAGCTAATACCTATATAATGAAAAACA
The DNA here is from genome assembly GCF_007827085.1 of Peromyscus californicus insignis. Classification (NCBI taxonomy): domain Eukaryota; kingdom Metazoa; phylum Chordata; class Mammalia; order Rodentia; family Cricetidae; genus Peromyscus; species Peromyscus californicus. The sequence goes on from NW_026294492.1 coordinate 10,503,580, forward strand.
AACACTAGCTATCAGATTCTTATATCTGAACCTACCTCTGTCTTCCCTACTAGATTATAATTTATGTGGAGAAAGAGAACATACTGCATTCATATTTATATCTACCTACCCAAGCTAATACCTATATAATGAAACACAAACACTAGCTAAAATTTCTACTGAAATAACACAAAATCTTCTGTCTTATTCTTTAAGCTGTCTTTTCAAAGAAAATGAAATAATTTTAAAATATCTTAATTTTTTTTGTTGTTTTTTGGGGTTTTTTTGTTTTGTTTTGTTTTTCGAGACAGGGTTTCTCTGTGTAGCTTTGGCGCCTTTCCTGGAACTCACTCTGTAGCCCAGGCTGGCCTCGAACTCACAGAGATCCGCTTGGCTCTGCCTCCCAAGTGCTGGGATTAAAGGCATGCGCCACCACCGCCCGGCTCTTCTTAACTTTTAAATCAGTCTCACATATACTCATTTCAATGAAAAAAGATTAAGATTTAAAAAAAAAAAAGAAAGAAAAAATATCTGCTTTACAAGATACCATTAATACATTCTTTATAGCAAACAACCTTCCAGAGTATTTATAAAACTATAAAATTACATCCACAGAAACTAACTGTGGAAGGATCTACTGGTGATTTTCAAGGAAGATAAAACAATAGCACGATACCTTCTGAAATGAAAACTGACCAGTTAACACTGACGTAATAGAAAATGTTCCACCTGTCGCATTTCAGAGAACTGCAGGTTACTATAGTGATGTCAGTTGTGTGAATAGTTTGGCATCAGGCATGGTGGTACACACCTAATCCCAGTACTCAGAAGGCTAAGGCAGGAGGAACACTGTTGAGTCTGAGGCTAGCCTAATCCTCATAGTGAGTTCATGGCCAACCCAGTCTATATGGCAACTTTGACTCAACTCTCCCCACCAAAAATTATATTAATGATTTAAAATATAAAGTAAATCAATTTGACAAAATCAAATTTGTTCTGAAATTGCTTATTTAGTCATCTTTACACTTAGCCTTGACAATACGACATACAAAACATTAGGGAACTAAACAAAAATAGTAATCAGAAATGTGGGACTTGATCATTAACTATCACAAAACCAGGAAAGACAATGGGAATGTCTGCAATGCAGTGACCATTCGCAGTCCTTCTGCATGGGACAGGACACTTTTCAGAGTCAAACCTTCAACTGCCAAGTGACCTCACTAAATTTCCATGGTTAAAGACACACACACTGCAAAGATGTCACAGTCACAGTTTCCTGAACTGTAAGAAGCAAGTGCTGCAGACATCCTATCCCACTAATAAAATCTCAACACTTACACTATAAACACTTCGCAATGATAGCACAAATATGCAGTCTTTTCTTCTGATCATCCAGGAATATATGTTTTTATGAACTAGTAACTCTGTCAATGAATTTCAGAGCTGACAGATACTTAAGTACAGAGCTCACTTCCGTGTGCTAAAGGTACATGAAGGGGAATCGAGAGGTGAGTGACTTAGTGGGTAGGAGAACTTGCTGCTCTTACAGCACACCTGTGCTCAGTTCCCAGGACCCACCTGGCAGTTCACAACCATCTCTAACTCCAATTCCAGGGCTACAATGCCTTCTTCTGGCTTCCACGGGTACAAGGCATGCAAGTGGTACATGTACATACATGCTGGCAAAACACTTGCACACATAAAAAAAGTTAAAAATAAATTTTTTTTTAATTCAAGTAAATGAAGTCTAAATGCAATGTAGTAACCTGAGACAGGCTCTTCAACTAGAAAAGGGATATTAGGAAAACACTAAATAAATAAATCTGTAGCTACTTCATTGTATAGTGAGTTGGCTATAATGGTTTCAAACATAAATATATCCCAATAAACGGATGCACGAGCAAACAACTTACAGATGGCCTATTTCTCATTGCCAATGCACAATTTTCTCTGGGGGATGCTTCTGGCATGTCCAGCCTTTTGACAGTGAGACAAAACGGTATCATCTACAAAGCCCACACTAGAGAACTGCACTTTCCTACCATCAAAAGACTCACACAATGTTTTAAGCTATCCTTGGGGCACATGCCAGCTAGATGGACAAAAACAGCACCAATTCCCACGTGCATGCGTACTCCTCAATGGCAACCAGCTTCCTCTTTCAGCAAGTACATTAGACGCCATTCCAACCACACCTGGAATTTCAAGTTTCCATCAGGTTTCTGTTACCTTCCTCTTCCACGTCCCTAGAACTCACAACCTGCAGTGTTCGGATGCTGAGCGAAAGGCTTCTGAACAAAAGCTTTCTCAGCTCTCATCAGTGCTGTGCTTTAGTACTGTGTGATCATCAGTTCACACATATCAAACCATGCTGTAAGTTTTATTAGCTGCTACTTTCCGCCAGAGAGACAAACGCCTCTAACCTCATTTCTCTAACATGCACTGCAGTTTCCAGTTTCCTTAAGCGATGTGTACAAGGCAAAGATTTTTAGTAATGCATGTGTCACAATATGGCGGAAATGATAACTCGATGATTTCTTATTTTGAAAAATGTGCTCTGTATATATGAATGAGATGGGACTCTAGACTAACAGAAGAACACAGGAATTCTCTATTCTTCTTCCGACATTTATGAAAATAAACACTTGATCCAATAAGAAGTCTGATCCAGTAAGTATACAAAGAGTCCAAGAACCTAAGGCCGAACTTAGTAGGAAACTCTGTTAGTAACTGCTAACAGCATGCACTCCGGACACTGTTCCAAGTGGCCTCTGCATGCATGTGTGTGGTTACCGTCTGTCAATTTGATAAAGGCTAGGGTCATCTGAGAAGAGGGAATCTCAATTGAGAAAACTATCCCATCAGACTGACCAGTAGGCCAGCCTGTGGGGCATGTTCTTTGTAGATAATTGACGTAGAAGGGCTCAGCCCACAGTGGCACGGCCATCCATGGACAAGTGGTCCTTAGGTGTATAAGAAAGCAGGCTGAGCCAGTCATAGGAACAAGCCAGTGAGCACAGTTCCTCACAGCTTCTGTTTCAGTTCCTGCTTGCAGGTTCCTGCCTTGAGTTCCTGCCTGACTTCCCTGGATGATGGACTATAAGCTGTAAAATGAAATAAACCTTTCTCCCCAGATTGCTTCAGTTCATGGTGTTTTATCACAACAATAAAAAATGCTAACTAAGACAGTAAGTCATTCTCTCACTCATTCTCACAACAGGAAGGACCACTTTAGATTTTAAAATCACACCACTTCACATTACACTTCGGTGGAAGTGCCCGTAACAAACTAGACATGCACACTGAGTCACAGGCAACTGGGATCCAGCACTCTCACGCCTAGCTGCATAACTTCCAGACAACCAAGGTACCCAAAGTACCTTTCAGCAGGTCACAGTCATCATGCTGAAAAGATTTTATAGGGGAGAAAAAGGTGGCAAAATAAAGAAATCTAGGTTGAAATAAGGAAAATTCTTTCTTAAATAAGCTCTACATAATCATAATTATGAAAAATAAAAACTCACTTAGGCAATGAGTATGTCTATTGAGTAAACAAGGATCCTAAAAAAGAAATGTGCTCTGGGGCCTGAAAAACAGCCACTCAAAACACAAAATGTAAATATATTTGTAACTGACATAGAATAGGTAGTAATGAAATGATACATCACATGTGACAGAGAAAAATCTAATTCTAAAGCTTTACATCACTTGGTCACATTTCATCAATGTCAAGTACACCTGATGATTTAAAAATAACAATATAAAACACAAAATAGGATGTTCCTGGCCACGGGAATGATAAACTTGGATCATTCAAAACTGGCTAATCAGGAACTAGAGGCAGCTCGGTAGTTTAGAGTGTTCCTGCTCTCACACAGGACCTTGGTTCAGGTCCTAGCACCATGTCAGGAGACTCATGACAGACGGCCTGTAAGTCCAGATCCAGGGGATCAGACACATTGAGCCTCCACAGATATTTGCAAATATGCACTGCCATCCCTATGCATGAGTACACACCCATACATAATTGAAATGAGAAATAATTCTTTACAAAAATACTGGCTCACCAGGAGCAGCCCGGCCTGGCCAGTGCAGCGTGTACTCCTATGGTAAACTGTGCTGGGCGCTCCAGCTCCAAGGAAAGGCACGGGCTGAGTCACAGTCACTTCAGCACCTCTCCTGAGTCCTCCCAGTTACCCCACCAAGAGCAGTCTGGTCCAAGAGGGAGAGAAACAGGCATCCTCCCATGCTCATGGGACAGACAGACAGTCAGATGCTACAAGGAAGGGCCAGACAGCCAGAACTGGCAAGCACACTGTGAATGGTCCCCTCAACCCTTCAAATGGAACTACTTACAACTTTCCTTAGGACACTTTCTGGAAAAGAAAAGCATACATCCAGTTTGCTCACATAAAATCCCAGATTCACGGAGTACCCACTGTCTGACCCACGAACCACACACTGTGGTTGTGAGACAAAGCATGAAGATCAGCATAAGAAGCCGAACACCACAGAGGTTCTGCTCTCATCAGAGAACACCAGCCCAAGAGCCCAAGAAGGAAAAGCAGGGCAGACACTGGAAGCGTACTCAGGCAGGTCTCAGAAACAGACACTAACTGATCAATTCTGACTTGTACACTACTTTGTTCCATACTGTTTCAATCCTCCAACCCCTGCCTGTCTAAGACTGGCTCTCCCAAAGGGATCGGGCTAGCCTGGGAATGGGGTCCCACATCTCACCCTCAGTGTCGTGACCGATCTAAGGTCTGTGAGTGCATTTCTCTCCAGCACTCTGCTTCTGTTCTGCCTGCAGCTGGAGCTGCCTTGTGTCCCTGTTATTGCTGTTCTCCCTTTATTTCCTCTTTCTCTACGACTTTTCCTGTTGCTCTGCTATTAATTCCCAGTCAACCTTAACTGACTCCCTTTTCATTCCTACACTCCCTAACTAATAAATCAGTACAAGCAGACTCTCTAGGCTTTTCATTCTCTAAAAGTTACTAGAGTTGAAGGGGCAATTATGTTGAATGGATGCTAGTGTATTTAATATTCAGACTATCACTTATGGCTGCTTTTGCAGTTTGGGAGGCATAATGTTTGGAGATTATCTCCAGTGTCATGAGAAAATTGGGTGAAGGTTTAGCTACTGAGGGAAAGAAAAACCTCACAGTTAGGAACAACACACCAAACAGACTAGTCCTACCACTTGGACCCCATAAATCCTTCACCTAAAATAACACAGATGATTTCAAAAATTCCAACCAATGATCTAATTCAAAATGCACAGACGCCAAGAAACATGAAAGAACTCAGGCAATATGGCTCCTTGCAAATTTACCAACACTGTTCTAACAGATTACAACAAGAGTTAATTAAATTAAATCCCAAACAAAGAATTCAAAAGAATGATTGCAAGACGGCTCAATGAACTCAAATATGCAATGAATTCCTGACTGAATTCAAAGAGAATATAATAAGCAGGTGAACAAAATAAGCAATTCAGAATAAGACATAAATGTGAAATTCAATAAAGAGATAGAAAAACCAATGTCTTTTCAATGCATTAAAACAAAAACAGACTTTTCAGGCCTTTGGATCCTGGGAGGAACACCCACATGGAGCTTCTTCCTGTCTCCTAAGGACACCAGTAGCCTCTTATTTCAATGGAAGGACTGAATTTACACAGTCACCCTTGTGCCACTTAAAGACGAGCTAGTGTGCCCGTGTCATGCTGACCTATGACCCCAGCACTCAAAACAAAAATACAAATAAGATAAATAAAAAGAGATACTGAGGTCTCCAGGAGAGCATCCATGGTAATACTGGGGCTTGATGTCTACACTGGCTTAGAATCTAGATGCCTGCTGTGACCACTCATCCATCAGCCTTGATGTGAAATGAAGACCATTAGTCCCACTCATCATATTTTGAATTCACCTTTCTGTCTCTGGAGACAAGGCTGATGAGGGGCATAGGAAGCAGACACTGCAGGGTCACTAATCTCATCAGAACTACAGTCTGGTTTCTCAAAGAGATAACAATTCAAGCAGGCATTGTCAGCCTAAGCATTGTTTTTAGGAAGGAAACGAGTCCACATGAAGGGGATCTTATTTTGGTAAATACACTTTTGTTCATTTTAACTAAGTTTTAAAAGGCTATTTGTTGAAATGTAAGACACCATTAAACACACATGCTCACAATCATAATCGATAAGACAGAGTAGCATACCAAGCCTCAGGCAACAGGACTGAGTATTCATGTGGAGAGGTGGTTTCTGGGAAGTTGGAGAGGATAGCAAGGCGATGAGGGAGCAGATCGGAGCCATGGTATGTCAGCAGGATCTCCAGGGCTTGCACATTACTCTCCTGGAGGACAGGCAAGGCACAAGAGTCTATAAAGAACTTTAGAAATAAAGGACTGATTTTTATGACACCATTCAAAATTTAAAACTGCATTTTGCATACAGTTCTGATGAGTTATTTTGAAATATCCTTTGCTTTTCCTTATTTCCATGTTTCTTAATCTAACACTATAAAACTCTTTATTTTAAAACTCCAATGGCGACAGTATCGAAACATAGCTCCATTTTCTGTACAGTTAATATTACAACAGAGAAGACAGTGTAAGAGTATATGCATGCACTACCATTAACTACACAGCTCCAAGATTTAGTGTTAATAACCATAATTACTCTATTTACAAAAAGCAATTACCCGAGCATACGTTCTTGCTGAGAGAACAATATTCTGACTTCTGAACTTCTTGAAAAATTCAGCATCATATCTCTGTTCAGATGCATGAGGCGCCCCTAGGATTTCCTGAGGGAACAGTGACAATAAACAGGCTTCTAAATATGGGTGACAAGAAAATATTAAAATCCATTATACTTCTGCCTGCCGAAATAAATAAGGCCCAAATTAGTTTATTTCAACTACCAACTGCTAACTTAAGTACTTTATCTTTTCAAGGGTTATATTTGTTTATAAGTGTCATTAACATTTTAGATCCATAAATAAATGAAATAGTGAAAATCAAATTGGTTTAAAACCACCTGATAACAACAGATAAGCAACAGTTACCATGGCTACTGTTATAGCCATCTCTAGATGAGAATGTACATCTCTAGATGAGAATGAATTTTACCACTGTTACAGTGAGTGGTGTTTAATACAAGTGATGCTTTCATTCACTCAGGAAACACAAATGGACTGAGTGTCCACCATGTCCTAGGCCACTGTGAGAGGCACTGGAGATACAGCACTAGCAAATTTCCCCTGCCTTCAACCAGCTCATAAACCAGTAAGAAATGAGCCAAGTGTATTTTGCAAAGCATTTGTCCAGCACCAGAGACCTCTGAACATGAAGTAGGTATCAGATGATAGGTGGAAATGGAAGTTCATTTTGTTACAAATAATAATGCCATTGTAGTTTCTTAAAGTCTAAATTAGTTAGAGATATAGACACGAGGGTAGAATGGTAACATTTCTGGGATTTTCATGAAAACATTTAAGTGAAAAGAAGGCAGGTGTGGGGAGTGAAACCCAAAGGCTGTAAAATAGACACACGTAGTAAGTGTCTGAGGTTGGGAAGGCTCATCTCTGGGCTCATCACACTATCCTCCACACCACTCTTCATGTTTGAATTCTTTATAACAAAAGGCTAAAAAAATTCTGACAAAGTTAAAAGGAAAGTGTTCAAATGGAGAGTGGGCACTGCTTATGTGAGCTTTTCTTTCCCAGGTGCTCACAAACTTTTACAGATTTTCTAAATTTCCAACATGTTCCTCAGCCACCACTCTTGGCTGAAAACATTCATTTTAAACTGGTACTATTTGATGGAAATTCAGTTTCCAACCTACCAAAACTGCAAGTCAATCTACATCTGCACAGATATGATTCCCCCTCCCTCACAGATGGCCAAAACAAACACATCTCTGAACCTTCTCTATCTCAAAACTCTGCGCATGTTCTGGGCCCCATTTCAACTCTATTTCTATGGCTTTTCCTTCTCTCAATAAATTCCTCTTCATCCCTCTACTGATCAGTTAACATACAAACAATGTCCCTTCCTCCCTCTGCTATAAAACACCAAGCAAGCACACATTCTCAAGGACATGCCATCTTCGATCATGCCCTAGGTCTCTGGCTGGCACTCCAATTATCAACACAAGCTCCTAATCAGTAGGATCTGCTTATGCTTCCTACTTATCTGGACAAGTTACTCAGCTTCTCTAACTGTTAGTTTTCATACACAAACACACACACACACACACACACACACACACACACACACACACACAAAAGATAGCAATGATGGCCTCAAAGGACTGCTAGAAAATTATCAAATTATCGGGGCTAAGTACATGGGACACTGGCTAATGGACTGTGAGGAAAATTTTGAAGGTATTTTTGAACAAGTATTTACAAGGTCTACAGTGAATCAGATACCATGCTGAACTCTGGAATTAAGGAAACAAAGAAGACAAAACTCTGATTCTACCCTCCTGTCTCTTCTGTCTTTACTTTTTAAAGACTACTTCATAGTGAGTTCCTTATAGAGGCCTCCTGGGCATCTCCAGGAAGAGTTCAGTACTTTCTCTCTGATTCACTGAGCCTTCATACCGTTACCTTCACTAAACGTCTGTATCCTGAGGACTCTATGAAAATTGTTGCTCATATGTCTCCCTACGTCCAGCAATGGCATCATAGCTGGCATGTAGGAAGCACCTAGGCAAAATGTAAATGAATTCAATTTTATCTTATTTGCACGGAACAATGCCCAATGATGAAAATGCAAAGCCTGTCTCTACCACTATGTAACCGGCAAGCATGACAGCCAAAGATTCTCAGGACACAGTTTTCATAGCCAAGTTTGTCCAAGACATCTGCTTTATAAAAAGGCTAATTTCCTAAAAAAAAGAGTGATCTCAAAAGTCCTTTAAAGGTCACTATCATAATATAATAATACACTTACTGGTGTCATATGGAGATTAGCAATTCAACAGCCAATGAATAATGAAAGAAAATTAAGTGCACAGTCAAACTCAACATTGCAAGAATCTTTTCTAAGATACTATCATCCAATAAAATGAAAGTGAAAATATTATGAAAATAATGAACCATACTGTACAGACATAGGCAGTTTCCAATGTTTATTCTTAATAGTACCTCAAAATGAACTAGAACTAGAATGAAAAGGATATGCTTTAAAGGAATATGACTGTCCAACAACCAAGCCAGCGGCCAGCCCAGGAACTCATCAGAACTCTTCACAGCTTTCTCATTTAGATGATATACTCATTCTTAACCGCCACAGAAAGAACTCGGTTTTAGTGTTTTCTTGTCCTCCTCCTCTTCTACTCTTCCTCCTCCTTTGGTTTTTGAGACAGGGTCTCACTCTGTAGCTCGAGCTGTCCTGAAACTCACTATGTAGACCAGGCTGGCCTTAAACTCACACAGATCCACCTGCTTCTAACTGCCGAGTGCTTAGCATGTGCCACCATGCCCAGCTTTTTTTTTTAATGCTCAGTGAGAGGAGATGGGGATCTAATTTCGTTCTCCCAGGGTTTTGTCTGATAACATTTCAAGGGGTGGGGGATCTTAGGCTTCTGAGTTTGCATGAATGGTCAGAAGTGATAAATGCCTTCAGCGTTCTTAGGCCAAGAGAGCGTGGCTACGAAGAGAGGCTCAGCACACTGCTGGACAGTAGGACACTTGCCAAGCACCAAAGAGACTCTGAGTTTAAGCCCCAGACGGGAAAAGAAGAAACCAAAGCAACTTTAGATAAGAGGATCACAAAACACACACACACACACACACACACACACACACACACACACACACACACACACTAAACTGTTCACAGCCATTGAAAGTGGTTCATTTCCACCTAGTATTTTTGTTGGTCTTTTCTCTTCTGAAATAAAGTCTCACTCTACAGCCCCGGATGCTCTCAAACTCAAGACAATTCCCCTGCTCAGCTTCCAACAAATTACCACCATTACAACCATGGGCCACCAGATAACCGGCTTCTACTTCCATGGTTAACACTATCTAAACTGGTACACCAATATGTTAACAAAATGTTCAGCGTGGGGACACACATGCTTGTGTTCCCAGAGAACAAAGAAGTATACTGTTATTAAACCCAAGAATGGCTGTTCTAAAGATCAAAGATCAATCAACTAAACTCAGTTCACTCACAAACCTTTAAAGTGGGTGAGAAGGTTCATTCTATAAGTATCTACCCACAGTATGTCCTGAAATTTCGCACTAGAATCAACCCTGTGCCATTATCTAGAAATGACTAAGTAGGAAATTAGAAGGGTTTCAATCTAGGAAGAGCACATGCATAGAAATACCCCCTAGTCTAACAGAACAACTCTTGGTCTTTTATAATTTCCAATTTTTACCAAAACCAGTCTAATAGAGGACTTATTTTTTAATAAAGTCATTTTCTCATATTTATCATCTCAAAGACCAAAACACCAGGCAGTTGGGCAGCGAGGGCATGTGTCAGAAAAGATGACAAGAACAACTGGTGGGCTCAAACCATTCCTTACCTCATACGTTGCAAGCCGATCTAAGAAGGTTAATAACTTCAGTCTACAACGGCACAGTTCCTTTTGTTCCAGGGTCAACCTGTGTGGAAGAATTCGATTGAGCTGCTCACATGTACAGACATACACTTCTCTAGGAGGCAAAACATCAAGGAAATAACCCATGTGCCCTTCAGTCTACAGCTCCTAGAACTGTATGTAAAACCATGAGGGCTAAACACACAGTAACGCATTCAATTGCAGAAGGAACTCAGCGGTTCACACAGTGAAGAGCACAGGGAAATGACCAGAGACTTGATTTCCCAATGAGCAATAATGAACGGCTTACTTGGAAAAGTTCACTAATTTGAGGAGCTCACGTCTCTTCTTAAGCTCTTTCTGTCGCTTGCTCTTGGCAGGCTCTTTATGAGGTGGGGTAAGCTCCTCATAGGCGATGCTGTCAATGTCCACATCACCCGGTAACGTGAATCTGGAAAGAGAAAAGAACTCAGTTGACTATTATTAGCCTGATCTTTTTTTATTTTTTTATCATGTAATGAAAATATGCTTTCTCCTATATTTATTCAACTCAGTTAATTTTCACCAAAACAGAAAATATTATCTTTTTAAACTTCTGCCAAACAGCATGATTTATTCACTATAACCATGGAATAAGTATTGAGGATAAGGAGTGATCAGACATTTAAAACCAAGAAAGAATATCTACCTAAAAAAACATAAAGGGTCACATCAGGGTACATTCACCCAACTGTTGTGGAATATTATTTTAAGATGTGTTACAGTTGTTTGTGCTGTGGAACATTTGTTTAATGATGCAAAAATGTGTTGCATTCTTTTATGTTGCACTTGTTTAATTCTGTGAAGCTGTGTTACGTTGCCTGTCTAAAACACCTGATGGTCTAATAAAGAACTGAATGGCCAATAGCAAGGCAGGGGAAAGGATAGGAGGGGCTGGCAGGCAGAAAGAATAAATAGAGGGAGAAATCTAGGAAAAAGAAATAAGGAGCAAGAGAACAAGGAGAGGAGGATGCCAGGGACCAGCAACCCAGCCACCCAGCCAGCCACAGGGTAAGAGTAAAAGTAAAATATACAGAAGAAAAGAAAAAACCAAGAGGCAAAAGGTCGATGGAATAATTTAAAGTTAAGAAAAGCTGACAAGAAACAAGCCAAGCTAAGGTCAGGCATTTATAATTAAGAATAAGCCTCCGTTTGTGATTTGTTTGAGAGCTGGGTGAAGGGCCCTCCAATAGAGATAAAAGCAAAAACTATACCCAACGTAAATCAGTTTTTAACTGATAGTCAAAGGATGGATGTTACATCACATTCAAAGGTGAGTGATAAATGGCTTTTACATGGACTAAAGATAGACCAAAATAACTTTGGTTTGGGATCTGTACTACGCTACACTCCACAATCACAGGAAGTTCTTTCTATTTTGTTAGTCTGCAGAACTGTCCACACAAGTGTAGCTTTCTTAGGGAACTTCAGGTCATAGTACCTTTCTACACTGTGTATTGATCAAGTCAAGAAACTTCTCCACCATGACATGTTTTTCACATTGTGATGAGAACATTCGACATCATCCTTTGTATTTTTTCTGAATTATACAATACAATATGAACACCGATGTTCCTTCCTTGAATTGGCTGTGATTTTGTTCCTCTCAAACAACCTCTCATCTCCCTTTCCCTTCCTGATGCTCTGGTACCCACTGTTCTGTTCATTGGTTAAGACAGCTCAGATTTTTTATACTCCACCTGTGAAGTAAGTCCACATACAGCATCAGTTAATTCACTGAGCCCTGTGACTGATACTCAGTTCCATTTACATTGATGCAAATCATAAGCCTTTGTCCTTTTTATATGTATGTATGAGTACCTGTATCATTTATATACCATGAGCATATATACTGGTACCTATGGAGGCCAAAGAGAGTGTCAGATATCCAGAACTGAAGTTAGAGGCAGTTGTGAGTCACCATATGGGTCTGGGAACCAAACCTAGGGCCTCTACAAAAGCAGTAAGCACTCTTTTGTTTGTTGTTTAAAGACATCTTTATTTTATGTGTGTGTGTGCTCCTGAGCACATGGGGATTGGATCCCCCAGAAGCAGAGTTAAAGGCAGTTGTGAGGTGTACAATGTGGGTCTGGGAACCAAGCTCAGGTCCAATGCAATAGCAGTAAGTCCTCTTAACCACTGAGTCATTTCTTCAGCCCCTGCCTTTATGGTTTTTTATGGCCAAAGAGTGATTCTACTGTTCTATTGTGTGAATATGCTACATCTTCTTTATCTGCTTACTTGTAGATGGACATCTTAGTTGATTCTATGTCTAAGTTGTTGTGAACAGTGCTGTTTTAAGTAGGGATATACATTGTCATTTCCTTTTTATAAATATACATTAACAGAATTATTACATCACATGGCATTTCTCTTTTGGAATTTCTCGAGGAACCTACATTTCATTTTCTACAGTTATATCAATTTACATTCTCACTAAAATTGCTTAACAGTTTTTCTTTCTCTGTGTTCTCACTAACACTTGCCATTTTTTTTGTCTTTTTGATAAACACTGTAACTAGATTTAAATGGTAAGTTGCTGTGGTTTTGATTTGCATTCCATAGACAGGAATATCACATTTTTTATAATCTTAACATAGTAAAAAAAAAGTTAGTCTCATTAAAATTATTTAATTATTGGGTATATACTATCATTTATATTTTAACAAAGTCCCAAATGTCTGGTAAGCAATAGCTTGTCCAACAATTTAACACTATTATTATATTATTAACTGGCGTTTAATGTTAAACATCTGTGGGTACTTTCATAAGGCAAGTAAACACTACAGGTACTTAGTATGACCTACAGGCTGGCGTGTAAAGCCCCCTGTTAGTGGCTCGGAGTCCATTCAGTAAGTGTGTGCAGAGCCGGACCTGACCTCTGCACCCAACCACTGGCTGCAAACATATTTCACTGAAGGAAGAAAGCACGGCTCAACCGTGACAGCTTCGTGACAGCAGTGGGGCTTAATGGCCACCCCATGCCTCGGCCCACGTTTCCTCCCTGTCACCTCTACAATGAGTCAGTCCCGAACCAACCTGCCGTCATCTGCCCCCTTCCCTATGGCCACCAGAGCCTCCAGGTCTGTGCCTCTCAAGCCATACTGCAGCAGTTCCTTGGCAGCATCCACATTCTCAGGGACTCTCTCCAAACACTCATGGAGAACCCAGGACCGCTTCTTAATTTTACTCTACACAAAAAGAAAAATACACAGAGGCATTTAAGAACAGATGGCATCATATAAAACCTGATGACTGCTTTCTAGAATTACAGATAACAACTAAATAGTTATAGACAATAACTAGACATTTTGTATTAGGGTCATTCAAGAACTTGGTCCTAGGTAGCTCCTTGATGTCAATCTAAAAACCACTAATTCAATTCACTATTGGTGACTGCAGTTGGATATGGGAGGTGTGATTCCCAACAGCATTCGGGCTTTTTTGTTTGTTTGCTTAAACTTTTTTCATACAATATACTTTCATCATATTGTTTCTCCATCCCCAACTTCTCCTAGATGCTCCCCACCTCCCTACTGACTCAATGCTCTTTCTCTCTTTCTGTCTCTCCAAGGGTGATGGGGGCCCAATAAGACAAAAAATATCAAAATTAAACACTACATGAAAGAAAAAAAACAGGAGTCCTTTATGTGTTGGCCAACTACTACTGGGCACGGGCCCCGACCTAGAGTGTGGCTGATACACTTAGTGACATTCCATTGGAGCAAACTGATTTTCCCTTTCCCAGAAGCCATCAGCTGCAAAGGCTACTTGGTTAGGGTAGGACTCTGTCTACTTTCCCTTCGCAGTGCTAAGAATCTGAATGGTTTAGACCCGTGCAGGTCTCCAGTGGTTGTCACGCGTCTGTGAGCACACATGAATCAGTCCTGCGGTGTCTGGAAGAACCTTATTTCCTTAGTCTTCTACCTCCTTACAACCTTTCCTCCTCCTCTTCTCCACAGATCCCTGAGTCTGAGTCCCAGTCAGCATGGTGACAGCTGTGGGTCTCTGACAGAGAGCAGCTCTGTGGGTCAGTGGGAGTCACAAAGGGGTGGAAATGGGCTTCAAGAAAAGGCTGGGAGGGGTGAGGAAAAGAACTGGGGGGGGGGGGGCCTTGGGTCCACACCCAGAGAGATGCAATAGCATTCTTTTTAATTCTAATGAGCCACCGTGAAACACAAAGCTCTAGTACTCTTTTCTAGAAGTATAAAAAAGATCTTTTGTACTTGCCCTTAGATTGTGTTTTGGTCATACCAGAGAGAATATGAGGCAGAGATGTAAAATAAGGGTGTTTTCCAAAGTAGTAAGCATGCTTAGCCTCAAAACAGAACTACAGGAGCACCGCATACCACGGTTACATCTTTACTGGACTGTGAAAGGTATCACACAGGCTCAAAACAGAGCTACGGGAGCACCGCACACCACGGTTACATCTTCACTGGACAGTGAGAGGTATCACACAGGCTCAAAACAGAACTACGGGAGCACTACACACCACGGGAGCATGGTTACATCTTCACTGGACGGTGAAAGGTATCACACAGGCTCAAAACAGAGCTACGGGAGCACCGCACACCACGGTTACATCTTCACTGGACGGTGAGAGGTATCACACAGGCTCAAGCTAACTCGATTACACAAAGTCAGAGTAAGCTGCTCTTCGGAAAGTTTTTCTTGCCAAAACTGGCCATGGTCCCTACTTACTTGCCAACTTTAATCTATAAGCTGCTTCTGGGGCATGTCCTGCTTGTTAAGACTTGGACTTTCTGAATACCACCTCAGCTCACTGGTACCCAAGCAGGAGACATCCAGCTTCTCTCTCCATCTCCAACCACTAGAGACCAGCCCTGGTCTAAAACAATTCTGGAACTTCTTTTCTGTGCAATTTGTCCCAACTACTCCTTCTTCTCCTAAACAAAGTCTCCTGGTCTGAAGGTATTCCTTCAAGTTCTCTTCACCCCTTTATCATTAATCTCTGGCTACCAGAAAAACAAATCTCATCATTGAGACTCTCCTCATGGTTCTTAAGTAGGCCCTGACCAACGTGGGTGAAGAGAGTTTCAATAATTGAAATAATCACAGAGACAATTGGTTTATCGGAGAGTGTACATCTTTGGCATCAAAATCCTGCTACAGAAGAAAGATGTTCTGAGAATTTTCCAAGATAGCACTTCTTACCTACACAGAAATTGGCAGTGTGAAATACTCTCCACACAAAAGATAATCCATAAATATGGATTTCATCATGTCATCACAACTATTTACACATACCAAGTAATTCTGAATTGAAGCAATGTTGACAGCTGACTTCCTCCACTGCCTCTGATAGACAAGGTCGGTATCCAGGCCATACGTGTGAGCCAAAGACAAGGCTTCTTCATACTCTTCACTTTCAATCTTTGTCAAAGAAAGAGACATGAATTACCCATGAGGCCATTCTGATGACAGGAAGGATCAAGACAGTTGCCTGGCCTATGCAACAAGTTATGAATACACATGCAGTGTTACCAGAAGCTCATAGACATTCTGAGAAGGTAATTCTCAGGTAAATCAGGAATTCCTTTAGTGCTTTAACAAATATGATGAAAA
Source organism: Peromyscus californicus insignis (assembly GCF_007827085.1). NCBI lineage: Eukaryota > Metazoa > Chordata > Mammalia > Rodentia > Cricetidae > Peromyscus > Peromyscus californicus. Next base: position 10,519,763 of record NW_026294492.1, read on the forward strand.
GCTCCTGCTTATACAGTCAAATGGTGGCAAAAACTGAGACTGGAGGCAGGCTGCAGTCTGCTCAGGTCAACACACTTTCAAAACATTGCCAGAGCACAGCAAGTAACTCTGAGAGGCAGTGTTGGCCGAACAGACTTCCAAGCCAGCTGTTGAGTGCGTCCCTCAGCATCTGGAATCTTAGTAGAGACAGCTACAAGCACACAGATGGAGCAAATGCTGGCATTCAGACCTGCCCCTGGCCCAACCAGCGACCTGACAATGTCATCCTAAAGTCCCCTTTAACCGCCGTCCTTCTCTCTCTCTCCCTTCCTCTCTCTTGCCATGAGCTGGTGTACACCTCCTCTCTCCCGTTCTTCCCTTTTCTCTTTCTTGTCTGCTTTTCCTCTCCTCCTCTCTCCCTTCCCCCCAGTAAAACTTTCCACATGGGTGCCGAGTCTGCATGGTGTGAGTGACTTTCCACTGTGCCCCCTTGGCCACAGCACGCCGTGTTTGCATGGCATGTCTGCCTCACCCACCGTGGGGCACCTTGGCTCAAAACCACCAAGGCCGACACCTGCCATTTTACAAAAGCAAAAACCCTCAGGCGAGGACCACCAAAATGGCTCGGTGAATAAAGAAAGGTGCTTCATGCCAAGCCTGACAATCTGAGCCTAATCACTAGAACCCACAGGGTGGAAGAAGAGAACTGAATCCTGCAAGTTGTCCTCTGACCTTCAAACATGCACCATGAACAACTCAAACACACACACACACACATACACACACACACACACACACACACACACACACACACACACACACACACACACACACGTAAGGCATGCATGCATGCAGGCACATGTGGAGGCCAAAGCAGGATACAAGTCTTCTTCAACTGCTTTCTACCTTAATACACTGAGGCAAGGTCTCTCACTTGAACTCAGAGCTCAGCGATTCGGCTATTCTAGGTAGCTAGCTCACTTTGGTGATTCTGGTCTCACCTCAGGAGCACAGGGGTCCCAGGCAGGCTGCATGCCCACCAGGCATTTAGCTGAGTGCTGGCATCTGCACTCTGGTACTAACGCTTATTCCTCTGGGCCATCTCCCAGCCTCTGAGTTCAGTATCCATTGCTTTGATTTTAATTACTCAGAAAGAGGGCTTCATTCTCACAGCTTACAGAAGTGCTATGACTAACATGTCAGGGATCCGACACGGCCTCTGAATTTCTTTGTTACTGAAATAGTACCGCTCTGCAACAAGAGGAGCTAGGGCAGCAGGAGAGCTCACCTTTCTCTGATAAAGCTCCTCCGGAGTTGTGGAGCGCAGACTCACAAGGCGGTAGTTTTTAGTGATAGTTCGTGGCCGTTTCCTTGGAGGTGCGAACCTCTCCATCTCCGTCACTAAGTAAAGGCCTTGCTTGATGTAACCAAAATAGCGAGCCTTGGCAGACATGTCGTGATCAGAGTCAGAATCCTCTTCTCCTTCATCTTCCTCTCCAGCCCTCATCTCCACACGAGACCGTTTGGGGGCAAGTTTAATTTCACACTAAATTGAAAAGGGAGATGTAAAATTAATGATAAGAAGCTAAAGACATAGTTTTCAGAGCTAATGAAAAAAATTATTTTAATTATACTCTGGTTTGATTCATTACGTGTCATTCACAATGGATGCAGAGGAAACAAGACAAATCAAAGACCTATGATATACACATCCAAGCGGTTTCCAACACTTTAAAGCTGAAGATCACTTTAATAACAGAACATTACTATAAATATCTGCAATTATTTCATAGAAATAAAAAAGTTGGGAATGTGAGTTTCTTTCATATGTGTGAGAGCCCACAGAGCCTTCCTAGTTAGAACTTACTCAGGGTCAGAGAATCTGACCTTGCTTTACCCAGCAGAGCTGCATAAGGACATGATTTGGTCACGGGCATGTTTACCAGGTGTTTGGAAGGGTCTACACATGGCTGTACAGTGTGCTTTGATCTAGCAAGGGGGAGGTCTTTTGCCTCTCCCCTTGGCATGTTATAAAAAGCTTTTGGAATAAACCTTCGAGGCTGTTGCATATTGATCCAGGCCCTCCTGAAGCTATCCTGTGTTTCTGTCTTTCTTCTCTTCAGCTTGGTCTCTCTTTTTATCTGATATTTCCTCATTCCTCTCTCCTCCACCTAAGAACCCTTCAAAAGGCTGGGCGGTGGTGGCAAAGGCCTTTAATCCCAGAACTAGGGAGGCAGAGCCAGGTGGATCTCTGAATTTGAGGCCAGCCTGGTCTCAGAGTGAGATTCAGGACAGGCACCAAAACTACACGAAGAAACCATGTCTTGGAAAAAATTTTTAAAAAAAAAGAACCCTTCCAAAGGTGGGAGCTGGACTCCCACAAATATGTCTGTACTTGCTATAGAAAAACAAGAAGACAATTTAGAAAATGACACGAAGGCATTTATTTCATTTGCTAGGAATAGCCTTCTGATGTCCCTGCCCACCAGCATCACAAATGCAGAGGCTGAAAAGATGGCTGCTGAGATAACTTCCAATGAGACTTTAGAGAACTGGCCTGGAGTTGAAACCATGGTTTACTGTAAGGAAGATCATTGACTGGCTATTAAACTTCAAACCTAAGAATATCTGTCACTGTGCCTAAAAGTAAAGCTTCAAAGGACTGCCCCTTTGAAAGAATTAAATAAGAACTCTAAATGACCAAACAGCTATAAAAAAAAAAACAGCCTGGCCTTCCAACTCTTTCATCACAATAAGCAACTTTTTTCTAAAAGAAGAATAAGACTTTAGGTTACCATATTTTGAGGAAATAATAATATAATCATTAAGTAGTTCCTAACCAAGAAGTAATGACAGCATTCTACATTTTAAATGACTAAAAAGAAAAAAAGAAAAATCTATCATGTCCAGCGAAGACGAAATGTTTTAAAGGAAACAAAATAGCTATAAATGTTGTTTATTCTCTTAGTAATACAATGCATTTAATTTATGGATGATGGAATTTCTCATATTATACTCAAAATTTTATTTCAATAACAGACTTCTGTTTAAACACAAAACTACATCACACATAAATGAAAAGCCAAATAGTCAGTTAGTGCACATGCATGCTCTCAAAGAGAGAAACCTCACCTCCAAACTTAAGAATCCCCCATCATGGGTAGCAGTGACTTGGGGGGATGGCTCAAACCACTCACAGGATTTTCCCAGTAAATTCTTCAAAGTTTTTGCTGATGAAACAGTTAATGCACCAGAGCATCGAGCCAAGGTCACTGCGCCATCTGCCCACCAGTTAACATCAATCAATGGGTAGAAGGACTCCTTATCTAAAGGGAAAAGAAACTGTGAATACACCTGCAAATGTGGTTTAGATGCAAAATTTTTAATGTAATATTTTAAACTCCAAGTTATTTCATATTTGAGGGACTTCAAAGATGCCTTAAAAAATGGAACTGAAACCATCATTCAAATTCTTACTCGGGTAGAGATAGTAAGGGTACATACAGTAATTCAGTCAAGAAATGCCTAAGTGGCAACAACCAGGCAAAGCTACGAAGGTATAAAATAAGCAAATGAAGATCATTTTCCTCAAAACAATGACACACAGCTGACAGGCGCTCAGGGCTGGAGCTCTTGCTCAGCATGTATAAGACCCTGGGTTGGAACCCAGACAGGAAGCTGGGGGCAGTGGACAGGACACAGGACAGGACAGAACACATCCAAAACGTAATTACATTCTCAACAAAGATATAGATATATATATATAGATAGATAGATATATAGATAGATAGATAGATATAACCATTTTCAGCATAGTAAGTTGAAAAGTAGATGTACATAAATCCCACATATACAACATTATAAAAGATCTTAGAAAATGTACTATCATTTTCAGACAAAGATATTTAAAAATTAAAAATGTATAATATTTTAAAGTAACAGCTTCCAGGGCAGATATGCTCCTAAACACTTAACTAACAGAGAAAAGAAATTAAGACCAATAAAGAATTTTGATACTAAAATAAATTATGGTTCACCACACTGAGGGATTTAAAAGGAAATGTCATGATATTTTGTTATAATTTCATAGCACTTTTTTTTAATGGTGACTATTCCACAATGGATATGATATGGCTTAATGATGATGCCTATAACAGTAAGTCATAAGGTTTAAAGCATACTTAAACTCAAAACGAAAAGATCTTTAAACTAGTTAGTGAGACTGAAAACAACTCATTAATTTAAAAAAAAAAAAAAAAAAAACAGCAACAACAAAAAGACCCTAACACATTTCTTCGGATGGAAGCCACATTAAATTAAGAGTTTCTAGACACATGCCTGCATCTGGAACTTATGTTCTCAGCAGCTGAAAGGAAAAAATACTACATTCAGACATCAATAAAAAGAAAAATAAATAAACAATCATCACTACAACATGCAAGAACTCTGGGAAATGATAAAGCAACAAAAGATAAATACCCACGTGGCAGAAGGGGGAGGGAGGTAAGAAACCAACGACGGCAGAGAAAATCCAGTCAATCAACGTATGAAGGAAAAGACATGAATACAAGCACAGAGGCAGCTAGAACCCCAATAAACCTGAACTGAGAACTGATCCACTCCACTACACATTGTTCTCAAGATGTTAATGCTAAAAAACAAACAATATTAAAAGTTTCAGAAAGAAAAACTCCCCTCTCAGAGGCAAAAGACAAAATTCATGTCCGATCTCTCAGCAGAGAAAACAGAAAGAATAGAACAATAAGATATGAGAAGCCCTTCAAATAAATACCTGCCAACTGTGACTACTACAGCCAATAAAGTCATCTCTAAAAAAATCAATAGAGAAATGAAGGCATTTCAAGCTAAGAGTCAACTGAAAAATTTCCTTCCTACCAAGTCAGCATTGCAGAAGGTACTTAATCGACACCTACACGAGGGAGGTTTTAATCCTAAGAACATAGAAAGAATAGATTCCATGAGAAGAAGAGAAAGAATCAACCAAGTCCAACTCGGTAAACCCCTGCAATGAACAAGGGGAGGAAGAAAAATCTAACAATAAGTGAATCAACCAGGTAAACAACCCACAAAATTACACAAATCAGCACGCCACTATTAATAACAAGACTAAAGATAGAGGCTGGAGAGATGGCTCAGAGGTTAAGAGCACTGGCTGCTCATCCAAAGGACCCAGGTTCAATTCCCAGCACCCACAAGGCAGCTCACAACTGTCTGTAACTTCAGTTCTGGGGTATCTAACATCCATACACAGACATACATGTAGGCAGAACACTAATGTGCATACAATAAAAATAAATAAATCATTTAAAAAAGACTAAAGATAATGGTCTCAACTTTCCAATTAAAATCTCAGTAGCTGGATTAAAAGCCAAGATGCATCATTTGGTTGTCTACACACATCTCATTGGTACAATCACACAGACTGATAGTAAAAGGTTTAAAGTTACTATGATCTAAAACAAGGAAGAGTAACTATGCTCACTTCTGACAAAGGAGACTTTGAGCCAAAATTAGTCAGAAATTTTTAAAAGGCTATTATATATTAATAAAGGGAACAATCTATGCAGAATATATAACAATTATAAGTACATGAACTGAACATTAGCAAACACAACTTCATAAAACAATTAGACAATAGACAGATGAGACAGCGTACCATTTTAATACCTCACTCTAATTGATAGGCAGATCATCCAGGAACACACCTTCAAAAACAATTAAGACATAAGCTCCAGAGTCAAACTTCATACCATATCAAATATAATGAACAGACATCTAAGCGTATTCCACTGAACAACTCTGGAATACGCATTCTCCTCAGTAACCCATGGAGCTGTCTCTAAAATAGATTACACTTTAGGCCATAAAGCAAATCTTCCCAAAAAACAACATAAGAAATACAATCATTCTTGCATCTTATTAGATCATGGTGGAGGATAGGTAGAATTCAATAGCAAGGGAAACCAACAGACTACAAAATCCACTGAGACTGAACACTCTTGAAGGATAAGTGCACCACCAAAGAAATCAGAAAGGAGATTTTTAAATTCCTAGAATCACAAAAAGAAAAGCACAACTTAGAATCCCTGGCATCCAGCAAAGGTGGTTTTTATGAAGAGGAGAGTTTATAGCTTTTGCATTTGTAACTCACAGTGATCTCAATAAACAAGAAGGCACATTAAAGTCTCAGGGGAGAAGAAGCCAAACCCACAATCAGACGACTGTTAACAAGGATTCAAGAATTAATGAAGTACAGACTAAAAGTGCAATACAAGGAGTCGAAGAAACAAGAGGTGGTTCTTTGAAAAGACGAAATCGACAAACCTTAGCCAAGCTAACCCAAAGAAGGAGGAAGACCCAAACAACTCTAGAACTAATAGGATGGGCATTGCGACAGGGACCACCAAAATCCAGAGAATTATGACGGAGTGTGCTGAAAACCTGTATTCACAACCATGGGAAATCGAGAAGTGATGGAGAAATTCCTACATGACCACCACCGTTCAATGGAGAGGCAGAAGCACTGGAAGCGACCTCCCTGCACGAGAGTGCAGCAGAGCTGAGAGCTTCAGACACCCAGCATGGGAGCGAGTCACGGCCAAATCCCACCAGGCCTTAGACAAGGAAACATCAGCATTCCTCCAAATACTCCGTAATACAGAAAGGAAAAAAACAGCAGCAAACATATTCTATCACGCCAGAATTAGCTTGGTAACAAACCACAGTAGGATGGACAAAAGAGAAAACTATAAACTGAAGTTCTTCATAAAGAAATTGGAAACCAGATTCAACAGCACATGAAAGCAAAAAAGAAAAAAAAATCAAAAGAGCTCTCATTTGTTTTCATCTACTATTAAAGAATTACTTTCACTTAATAGTAAATCTTGGTTTTCCCCATTAACAGATATCTGCTCACTTAAAAAAACAAATTATTTCAAATATAGAAGTGTATAAAAAATTCAAAGAGAAAGACCTATAAGCCTACCAAAAAAAAAAAAAAACAAGCAAAAATGAAAAAAAAATCACATGCCTTGCTATCATTCTACAGTAATTCCAAGGTGAAGCCAGAGATTCTCGAGGCTTTCTGTATCTAAAGAATACTGAAGTGATAAGCGGGAACTTATAGAGCTGTAACAGGCATATTTCTCACACCCACTCACCTTTTATTTTCTTCCTCTTCTCAGGAGACAACCTCCAGTCAGGATTCAGCTCATCATGGCCTGGCTAAATAAAAAGATGTGTACAGGATTTACTGAGTCAGACATGTAAGAAAACTATGAGACACTCACCAAGACCCAGGAATATTTTTTTTAATATGGAAATGATGCTGTCCCTTAATCTCTGTTCCAATCCAAGTCTTCCTCAGCATAGCAGTTTGGGGAAACAAATGTCACGGTGTTTACTGCTCACAGACAGGAACTATGCCTCAACATGCATAGAAAATTTAAGCCAGAAAGCAGGCAACTGAAACAAATGAAAGCTAGCCACACTGCCAGTTTATTCTAGGTACACGCCCCACACTAGGAGGTAGTAGCTAAGTGCTGAGTCAACACTGGCCTGGGTGTACTCCACACCCTGTAATCTAAGGAGATGGATGTGCCGAGGGCAGCAGCCCCTAGATGCTCACAGCCCACAAGGAAGCACACCACAGGCCATTCGCTCTCAGTACTGCGTGGATACAGCCTAAGGGGCAGCCTTCCTTCCCTTCTTTTTCTATGTGTTGGAGCTCAGAATGGAACACCACACCCCAAGGCACATCACCTTCGGTCGGTGACTTTGAACTGATGGGACACCTAAAACAACATGTCTCTGACCTTCTCCTGCTCTCCTGTCCCAGCCTCTCATTCTCTCCAAAAGTGAGTCACAGGAACCAGAATTCCTCTTCCACGAGGAGGGCAGGAAATTAGAGCTCCTACTCCAAAGAGAGCCATACAGCCTACAGTGTTCCTCACCTGTAAAGACTCTTACCATTGGGTCTAACCACACACAGTCGTGGTGGAGGAGGTCAACCGAGAGGACACAAAGGAAACACAGAGTCCTTGCTGGCAGTCACCGTGGTCTATTACTCTAGACTGCAACCTTTTTGTCCAATCACATTTCTGCTTGGCTGTCCTAGGAGTTATCAACTGTCACTCTTACTCCACTCCGACAGTTTCTGGCACCCAGTGCTGGGCAGCAGAGAAACTGACGTGCTCTAAGGCCTGAGGACGAGATCCGGGCACTACTAACAAAAACCAGCAAAAAAGAGAGAGAGAGAGATAGAGAGATAGAGAGAGAGAGAGAGAGAGAGAGAGAGAGAGAGAGAGAGATAGAGAGATAGATAGATAGATAGATAGATAGATAGATAGATAGATAGATAGATAGATAGATAATAAAATCGGAATCTGCCTACAGAGCCTGTTTGAGAATGGAAAACCAGTATTTTTTTCTTTCCAAATACAGCACATTTTTCCTCCCTTGCAAGAGAAAGTCAGTGATTAACAAAATGGGCTCTGCTTTTCTCTGCCAGACTTATCTTTTGTTATACAAGTCTGGGTGACCCGTATGTGAACGCACCAGTGAGGTGAAGAATCATACCTCTCTGCCCCAACACACTCCCTCTACTTCGTGTCTGGAAACAGCAAACACATGGCACTCTGCAGTACAGCAGTGGCCCAAGCAGACATCCTTCTAAGAACACGCTCATGTTTTGTTTATAGACAGGTTTCACTGACATAATGAACTAAAACAATGTTTTCTTAGATTCAAGCATTTTATTTCCTGATTTTCTTAACCACCAGAATCAGTCTCAGGTTCCCACAAACAGGAGCAATATTTCAAGTATGTATTCACTGTATAAGTATTTATTAGTGTTTAATATGCAAAGGGCATGGTCGAGCTTCAAGTGAGATAGACCCAGTGCTGATTCACCAGAGTCCCCAGTTTAGTGAAGTTGTGAAAACAGCTGTGGGTTCTAATAAGATTAATCACGAAAGCTCCGTCTTCCCACTTGTCCATCATTGATTCCTCATTTAACAGAGTGAGTCTAACACCTACTCTATATCAAAGAGAAATAGAATTAAAATGGAAAAGCTAAGCTTCCATTTCACTTTCTCCACCTACACACAAGCATAGGTTGGAAAGTAATAAAACTTCAGAGAAAAATTAAGACCAAAAACAAGATGTAAAGATATAAACATAACATATGGGAAATGTTTGAAATGAAAATTATTGAAACAATTTTACTCTCTTCTAGACATGAACAAATTTAGCACAGAGATTTCCAGCCAGATGGATTTTTCACACTGACAATGAAAGCCAAAGTATTTAATCAACTCAAAACTGGATACAAAGTAAATTAGAATAGGCACTCCCATAACTATCTCTAATCATTAGTCTTCACAGAGAAAATACTCAATCACACAAAGTACATTATAAAAACTAATAAAGCGGCAAATTGCATGAAGAAAGCCCCAAATGAGCTGAATCCACAATTTTGGTAAAGAACTGTAAAGGAGTACAGGCCAGTAATAACACTGTTTCCTTCTCAGACAACAATTATAAGCTGGCTATACTATGTACTGCCATATAATTGATTATTGATTCATTCACTGGGCTGTCCATTCCTTCCCTAACGTAGCCAAAGAGGGAGGCAAAGCTCTGGCCTGTCTGCTGGACAAAGCTCACTTGATGACTGCTGAAGGAATGAGAAGAGTCTAGCCGTCCTAGGATTCCTCTTTAAAGGAAGTCCAGTGATTTTGCACACACACACTCACACATCTGGTAAATCACAGTATTATGCCGCTCCCTGGTGGCTACTGCATTTGCACACTTTCAGAATCTGAACAATGAAGTGCACATCAGCATGTGCCCCCCAGACAGGCTGCAAGGTGATATCCCTTCCTTAAGTACATTAGTCTCATGTGCTAGTACCTCATTTGCTCAAACACATGTCACCACTTCTAAATGTAAACAATGCTAATCAATATTCTGACTAAAGGATAGAATCTTGATTTCATCACATAGTGATAGCATATTCATTTTTTGCACTGTTTTACATCTATTAAAATGGGAATAAAAGCACTTTTTACTAAACAGATTTGTTATAAGCCCAACTGCTCTGTAAAAAGCCAAGCTTCAATGTGCAAATTTAGTTCCAAGAATTCTCCTCCCCAACACTATAGTTACAAACCTCTCTCCCTCAGCTTTTTCTTATAGTATTAAAATGTTACTTTAACTTATTTTCTCTATAATTGTCCTGGCAAGACTCTGACTATCTTAAGGGCACAAACTGACACCTACCATGTTTCTAACTGCAGATCTCAGCAGAGACTCAACATCATGGTTTGATGATGATGTTACCATGGTTATAGGAACAAGCTATTCCATTTTATGGAACAGTTACAGCTAATCCTTGTTGTGTTCACTACAGTGCACCAGGTTTTAATACTACATATGCTAAAGTCTCAACGCAAAATACACAAGCTAGAGTGATCACTTTCCAGGATACAGGTGAGACTGTGACAAAGTCAGTTGTTCAAATGATACAACAGTTACCACCTTCACCTTTTCTAAGCCATCGACGTCACGAGTCCTCCAGATTCCTGTAACAAAGCTAAGAGTTTACCAGAAAAAGACTTCCTCAACTATTTATTCTGCTACCTGGCGTATGCTAATTAGTAGTTCAAGAGTGAAGCACATCTGAGGGGCAGTAATGAAACTGGTGTTCAATCTGCCAAGTGCAAGGAAACAGGTCTTGTCTCTGAGCTTGCAAAGATTACCAAATAATGAACTGATGCAAAACAGTATTACCAGGAAGAGTGATTAGGGATTTCTTAACCTGTCACATATGAATCTGACCTGTCAAATAACATAATGTTCCTAAAGTAAGAACATGACAAACACTGTGAACATAGAAGTATGCTGAGAGTTCTGGCTTTCACTAGCCTAATAAGTTTTTTTCCTTCCAACATTTTCTTAAATATGTGTTTTCCTACAAGACCATGGAAAGAGACAGACATTACAGAGAGAGTAGAACCAGATGCTATCCCTACCGCTCAGCTGGTGCATAAACCAGACCAAAGCGAATGCTCACCCCGTGACAGTAAGTGGACTCTGTAAATGCTACGGAACACTGTGCCCAGGCCCTTCGTGCTCCCTGGCCCTACAGAGACAAGCACACTGAGAATCCCGAGGGTCTGAAGAGCTCGAGCACCCAGGAGCGTGTGTGATGGAGTGATACTTGAGAGCACACAGTCGAAAGGTTTGGACAAAGCAGTTAGAGGAGCACAAGGAGCAGAAGTGTGGACTGACCAGACTCAAGAGGACAGGAAAGCAGGGGGCTCTGCATTTTGACAGCAGGATTTTAATGAAAGGAAACAAACAAATAAATAAGCGAGCAAATTATTTCACTGTTTCCAAATTTGAACCAAAATTTCTTTTTGAAGCTGAGCCCTGAAATACAAAGGAGGAAATAGTGTCTCTAAGCATCAGTGGGCTGGCAATGGATGCAGGATTGGGCTCAGTAACTGTGGCAAAACCCTGTCCCTCAGCAAAAGACACTACAACTTACACAATGCCCACTGTGATAGCAAACAGGTCCTGGTTTTCAGTTGTGTAAACACAAGATCTATTATTTCTGGTTTACTTAGGTGTTCAACGGAAACCATTCTTACCAAAGCAGAAGAAACTGGCATGTGCAAACCGTTAATAACAGATACAATATACCTGAGAAGAAATGGGCATGTAACTAAACAAATGCAAACTGTTAAAACAGACACAAGATGCATGAGAACAAACTGGCATGGATACACATGTAAACTCTTACTAACAGACACAACACCATGAGAGTATGGAAGCCTCTGATTAACACAGACTGGAGACACACACACTCAACGGAGGATTGTTTGGGGAATCTGGTGACCCACAGAAGCTTCCTAGTGAGACCTTACTCAAGGTCAGAGAATCTTGACCAGGGCTGCATCATGGGATGATTTGGCCACAAGCGTGGTTACCAGGTGTTTTGAAGGGTCTACACTTGGCTGTATGCTATGCTTTGATCTTGAAAGGGGGAGGTCTTTTGCCTCACCCCTTATAAAAATCCTTGGGTCGGCTGAATATTGACTCAGGGCCCTCCTGAAGCTATCCTATGGCTCTATCTTTCTTATCATCTCTTTCTATCTATCATTTCCTCATTCCTCTCTCCTCCCCACAAGAACCCTTTAACAGGTCAGAGCTGGACTTTGACAGATTCCCACAGGGGAGCACTGAGTCAAAGCCATAGGAGTGGATATCCAACCATCAAGGTGTGGCAGCAGCTACCCCACTGCCTTACGGATGCTTAGGGCACCTGTGGTCTAAAGACTCACTTGGTTGACACAAACTTCTAGCCTCAACTCATCTCCCATTTTGAAAAACTCATCTTTCCTGCCCCATTATTTTACTTAACTACGTATTTAAAGTTGCAAAGATAAATACACTTACCCATTCCCAGATTTCAAGGTTTTTAAGCAAATTTTAAATTTTAATAGCCTCACTATTAAAACTTAAGAAGAATCTGAGAAGCATTCACTGGCAACTAGCGATGAGCACATGCCATAGGAGCACAAGAGGCAAAGGAGGCCTTCAGAATATCAGCATACATCAGAAGCACATGAATCAATTCTACCACTAATAGTGCATGCACTCTATGTTTGAGATTCTAGATGGCACATTAAGAGTGCTTTGTGCGCTGGTCAATATTTCCATTACATGAAAGAATATAATGTAAGGAGACAAAAAGTTGAGGTTCCCTGAATGTTCAAAACCTCACCATTCCCAAATATGGAGCGATCATGAGCCTCCCAAATGAAAAAAGCCAAGCTGCTGTTTGCTCTTTTGGAGGGCCCACCACCCAGCTCCCATATAAAGCACATATGAACTCTTATTCTTAGTTATAAATGCCCAGCCTCAGATTAGCTTGTTTCTTGCCAGCTTTCCTTAACTTAGCCCATCTACATTTGCCTCCGGGCTTTTTCCGTTCTCTTACTTCTGTTAATCTTACTCTGTGGCTTGCTGGTTGGCTCCCTGGAGTCCTCCTCCTTCTCTGGCTACTTCCTTTCTTTCTTTTCTCCCAGATTTCTCCTATATATTCTCTCTGCCTGCCAGTCTCACCTGTTTCTCTCTCCTGCCTCACTATTGGCCATTCAGTTCCTTATTAGACAATGAGGTGTTTCAGACAGGCACAGTAACACAGCTTCACAGAGTTAAACAAATGCAACATGAACAAACGTAATACACCTTAAAATAATATTCTTCAACACCAAGCATTTTACAACCACATATAGATAGCCAGGGAAAACACACTGCATTTGGGGATTCTCTGAATAATGCAAAGTAGAAACTTTGTATTGGGCCTCAGGAAACAGAAACAACAGGATTTAAGTGTCAATCAGATCAGGCTATCCTCCCACTGCCAGTCATTTCACAGCAACCTAGTGGAGGCTCTGTGTCTAACACAGACATTTAAAGTACTGAGGCCCTGTAAGAGGAAAGCTCTACCGAGCTATGGGTTCAGAACAGACAGAAACAATGTGCCCTGTTATGTGTCTCCTAGGTTTTAGGCTCTGAATCATCTCTGCACACGGAGTGGCACAAAGGGAGGATGAGAGATATGTGGACCCCACATTAAATTGAAGGGATGGGCAGCAGGATGGTGGGAAAGCTTCTGAAAGTTGCATACTGAAAAAATAATAAGGAAAGCAGAACACTCAGAGTGGTGGCTCAGGCCTGCAATCTTAGCATGAGGAAACAGAAGCAAGGCCATCACTGCAGGGTCAAGTCCAGCCTGCTCTATCCTGTGTGCACCAGGCCAGCTAAGACTACACAGGAAGACTCTATCACAAAAATAAAAAACATTAGGGGCTGAAGACATGGCTCAGCAGTTAAGAGCACCTGTTACTCTAACAGAGGACCTGGGTTTGGTTCCCAGCACCCACATGGTGGTTCACAACCATCCTTAATTCCAGTTCCAGGAAATCCAAATGCCCTCGTCTACCCTCTGTGGGCACCAAGCATGTACACAGTGCACATCCATCCATGCAGTTAAAAAAAAAACCTCATACACATAAAATAAAATACATCTAAAAACAAATTTTAAAGAATAATAATAGTAAATCTCTACTCTGTCATAATACAGGGCTCCCCATGAGTACATCTGACTTTCCTTTTATAAATTTAATTTATATTTCCATTATGAATATAAATTAAAATGGCTGAGTCTACCTGATAAAAGAACAAACTTATCTAATTCTTAAAACTTGCTATCTCAAGAAACTAAAAGACAGAAAATGTCCCATCTTTCTCCATGTCAGTTCTACTGCCTGTGCAAGGACAGAAGGCAACTGCCCTCAGACCCTAAGTAAGTGCAGAGCAGGGGCTACAAGATTCCAGAAAGAAAAGGAATCCTTTTAGCATTCAACTATCCAAATACTTGTACCATTCCATTCTACATCTGTCAAGCATTAAAGAGGAAAACAAAGAGTTGGACAAACCTACTTGGTATGTACAGTGTAGCACGTTTCAACTTAAACCTGATGCACAGAATCATTCTGTGCATGATTCGTCCTCATCAGGTGACACTATAATTTAAGACTAGGATGGGTTTGGAAAGATGAGGATAAATAATAGCTGTGTAGTTCAGAAAAACATCAACAAAATGAAATTACTATTGTCAGTCAGCCTCACCCTCAAGAGTGAGCCTAACAGAGGTCACACCTGCTCACCAGACTGCACCCTTGAAAGTGACCCTAACAGAGGACACACCTGCTCATCTTGACTCCAGACACCTTGTTGCTTCAGGGATGGAATGGCCCAGATGCTCAGCTTCCCTGAGAAGTGGATTGCTGCAAGGAGGCTCCCGTCTGGAGAAAGGCTCATCTTGAAGATTCCATCCTGTACGGGAACACTGCAGTAAGTGCAAAGGACTTGTTGACAGAAAGGGCGGGCATTCAGAACTCAAACAGACTTGGCCAGTTTGCATGTTCTAAGTCATCACGAGCAGTGGAGACCTCTGCCAATCTCACATCGAGACCATGTGCCGCACCATGCAGGACAATGCTGCTGCTTTGGCAAGGTTCTTGCCTACTGCAAGGTGTTGCAGTTTATAGTCGACTCCAGACCCAAATGTGCAAACACCAGAAAAGTGTTCCCAGATCAATTACCAAGATTTCTCAATAATTTTTACAGTTACACTTTAATAGATTATGAATTCTTTGAAATATACACTCACACTTGGGAGTAACGGTTAAAGGGTATGTGTTTTTTAAGGTGAAAAAACGTTCTAAAATTGGGACTGCGATGGTGGTACTGAGATTCTGTGACTACCATAAGAACCAGTGAGCCACTAAAAGGGGACTATTCAATTCCAATAAAGTTATTTCACAAAGTCATTAAACCACACGTTGGCTTGACGCAATTCATGTACCTTCTCACTTGCACTAAAGTATTAGCTCAAATGTCCACTGGATCTCTTCATAATTAAAAGCACTAATTAAAGGCTTCTGTTACTGGCATCAATATTTAAAGCAGGACTTGTACCTTCTCTCAAATACTGTAATAAAATGTCAATGTTCCTTAAGACAAGGGATCGTTGTGATGTTAAATAGGGTGTTACACTGAGATTAGTTTAAACTATCTCACTTTCTTCAGTTCTCATCATCTCTATGGAACCACATGAGGGGTTTCCATTACCTACACCTTTCAATTATACAAGCGATACTAAAATAAAAGCACTGGATTCTAATGAATGCATTCAAAACGTTCTGAACTTCTACATATTCTTAAGAAAAATATCAAACCAATTAAATGTAATTTCCTAATTGG
Organism: Peromyscus californicus insignis; assembly: GCF_007827085.1. NCBI lineage: Eukaryota > Metazoa > Chordata > Mammalia > Rodentia > Cricetidae > Peromyscus > Peromyscus californicus. The sequence continues at coordinate 10,535,603 of NW_026294492.1, forward strand.
AGCTCCTGTAACATTCCACAAATACTTACTGAGTATTACATATTGAGCAATAAATACCGCATGCCGGGTTCTGTCTTTACACTCTGCTGTCAGCAGTAAACAAAATAAACCCGAATCCCTGCCCTCGGGAAGCCTGCCAGATCTTAAGGATGCAACCCTTGCCTGGCACCTACGAAACCAATTTGACTCCGAGGAGTTTGGGTTTTGTTTTGTTTTTTTAAGTTTATATATTTTAGTCTAGTGTAAAATAGAATAAAGAAAGAAGGGAGGGAGGAAAGGAGGAAGGGAGAGACCTTTCAAACTGAGACAGCCATCCTCAATAGCTTGGTTAACAACCTGAGGAAAAAAACAATAAAAGTATGAAGAAGAAAAAAAACCTTGAGAAAAAAAATTTCCAAGCCAATCCACTCATAAATATTACTAATCCTAGTTATTATTACTGTCTTAAGACATAACCATAAACAAAAGCTGATCATTTGGAGCCATATGATATTTAGGCACATTAAACCACTATGTTTAAATGAATGTGAAGGGCTAGGGGGATGGCTCAGTGGGGCACAGTGCTGTCCACACAAGCAGGAAGAACTGAGTCTGAACCCCAGAACCCACCTACAAACCAGGCATGGTAGAACTCATCTGCAAACCCAGGCCTCCCACAGAAAGATGGGAAGCCAAGAATGGAGTCCGAAGCTCTGGGGCCAGCTAGCCTGGCATACACAGTGGAGAATAACAGAAATATCCTCTCTCTCTCTCTCTCTCTCTCTCTCTCTCTCTCTCTCTCTCTCTCTCTCTCTCTCTCTCTCTCTCTCTCTCATTTTTCGAGACAGGGTTTCTCTGTGTAATAATTCTGGTTGTCCTGGAACTCTCTCTGTAGACCAGGCTGGCCTGGAACTCACAGAGATCCACCTGCCTCTGCCTTCCAAGTGCTGGGATTAAAGGTGTGCGCCACCAGCGCCCTGTTGAGATCCTCTCTTGAAACAATGCAGGGACAAAGACTGACATCCACTGTTGTCCTCTGACCTCGACACATGAACATGGAATGACCACAGGCACAGTTGCACACACAAACATGTGCACACATAAACACGTGCACACACGCATAGGGTATATATACATCATGCACACATACCAACAAAAGGAGTTAAAATTCAGATACTAATTACTGGTACCACTGTGAACATGAAGGAATTAAGAGAGCAATAACAGCTACCACCACACATTAACTGAACGTCTAGAAGATGACAGTCACTGATTTAAAGTCTGACAAGTGAATACAGAAAAAAAAAATGAACTAAATAATAGCTATATATAGTTACACAGAAAAAGGCAGATCACTTTAAAATATTAATAGCTAAAGGAAAGGTTTTGTTTATTTTTTCATTTTCAAGACAGGGTCTTACTCTGTAGCCCAAGATGGGGCTTGAACACCTAACAATCCTCCTGCCTCAGAATACATCTGAAAAGACAATGTAACTGCGGTCAGACTTCAGTGGTAAAGTAGATCATTCTCCTATAATGCAGCTTAACTGGAGGTCTTGACTCCTCTTGAGTACAGCATGCCTTGCTTTCTGTTTCTTCAACTGTCCAGCTAAGGGTTTCCTTCACAGCCAAAGGTGGTAGAAAAGAACACCTTTCAAAGCCCTTCCAAGAACAAACCTCAACATCACATCTGGTTGAGTGTACTGGGCAGGCCACTTGTTTTGAGGCTTCAACTTCTTCATCAAGAAAACAGACATTGCCATGCCAGTCACCGAGCTTGCTATGAGGTCGTGTGAGACCACCTGCTAGTTAGACTGTGCTCACGGCAGGAGGAGACCCTTAGGTTCTCCTGAGTGCCAACAGCTCTGAAATTACAGCACTAAAAATCCACAGGCTATAAACAGAAATGTCTAGGCACAAACAATATGACACACACAACATTCAGGTATTTTCTGGAAAGCAATGGGTTTAGAATACTAAATTCAAAAGCCCAGACAAGTTAAGGATTTGGGGACAATGTGTCGAAATGCAGAATCAAACTTCAATGAAATTAATTGCTTGCTTCTCTCTGCTTTGCTCAATCACAGAGGATCAGGACAGAATGAAAAAGAGCAAGTGCCACCTGATGAGAATAAACAATAGCATGGGCCGAAGCAACCCATGGCGGGAGTTCTAGGTAGTATGACCAGACAGAGAAACAGTCTCTTTACACTAACCATGCAGACCACACCTCTTCTGCTCAATCAAATCAGCTGACACACATTTCTAACATGAGCCAGAGAAGGCACAGAGAAAAATCGAGAACATCAATCCCTAGATAGGTCTTATTCCAAATACCGCTATAATTATACTGTCCTAATGTAAGGACATGGGAACTATGGCATGGAAAGCCAAAGCCAAGTGCTTGTGGATTCTCTAGCTACCGGAGCAAATGGTGTGTTCCAATGGCACCACTGCTACTCTTCACGCCTGTGCACACCGGACCCCCAGACCGGAACACCTGGCCTCCCTTCCCTACCTGGGAACTTCCTCGGCTCAAGATTCAAACCAAGCTGGATGCTTCCTCTGCTGCACTTCAGTTGGAAGTAGTATGCTTAGCCCTGCTTTGCCCTGCTTCTGGGTCTACCCCTATCACACTGTGGGCCTTGAGGAGATGCCTGCACTAACCACCTTTAGTTCTCAGCACTGACACTGTGCCTGTCTTAAAGTACACGCCTACAGACTGAAAAACAGGAATCCTAAAACGCCACACTCTTTAGTGTGCATAGTCAACAGGACTTAGTTAACAACAACAACAAAAGAACACTAGTTACAGGTACAGAGCAAGTACTTAGAAATCATTATGGAGAATACAAAGGGGATTCAGGGAGAAGGGGAAGTGGTGTCCTGAACAGCAGCATGGTGTTGCAAACGCCAACACAGGCAACACAGCGCAGCAGGACAAACAAACTTCAAGACAGAAGCCACATCATTTAGTCTTACATGTGTTTCTCTGTCTGCAAAATGAAGACAGCTCCAGGAAACGACTAAAGAGGATGCCAACTAGAATACAGTGGAAATACACAGAGGATTAAGGAAAAGAGGCTGCAGACACAGGGGCACTGTTCCCGCTCACCTCTACAGACAGAAGAGCCACTCTCTCCAGAGTGCATGAGTGTGCCAAGGCCTGCCAATGGCAAGACGGAATTCAAATTTAAAATAGGCTGGATACTAACATAGCAACAGAACCCTCATTACATCTTCCTGATGGTTTAGTAAGGAAACTAAGGAAATAGACAAGTAAGGCCATTTGGCTCTTCCCGAGACAAGAGTGTGACTCGATGTCCCACGCAGATAGAGCCTCCTGTAAGAGTCATGATAGGACAGACAATGTACCCACCTCCCTCAGAGGCAGCTGCTGTGTGGACCACCGATATTCAATGGCACTGCCCAGGCCTGTGCCCTGCAGTGACACCTCTCCTATCAAGACAGATCATCATGGCTCTTTTCCTACTGAGTCATTAATAACCTCACATTTGAGAAGGAATTTCTTAATTTTATGACACACACACACACACACACAAAGATCTTTATGGGTCAGAATAAAATCTTCATACAACTTTAGAAGTAAGAAATCTGTAAAGATATATGGCTTCTAGGCGAGTGGTTTGCTCAGACTATATCTTGATCCTCCAAGAGAACTGGATATACTCTGTTATACTTTTAAGATTAATACATACTAAAAATGCACAAATTTTCCATAAATGACTCTATAAATTCTCACGATTGCATACACCCAAGTGAAGATCTAGATCGTTCAAGGCTTATGATAGTTCCCTTCACTATCCTCTTGGTCAGACAGAGAACCAGGCAGATGAGGGACACGCACAGCTCCAAGTGTGTCTGCCAGGCTGTTGCAATTCACGAGGGCTCCAACCATTCAACGGTCTAATCTACTCATGGGTTCAATTTCAGAATCAAATACTGGGAAGAGGTGGGAGGTGGAAGGTGGGACCTGGCTGGAGGAAGCAGGGTCCTAGGCAAGGGGCCGGAGAGGCTGCACACTGCACCTTTTTCTGATACCGCTCCTCTCTGCCTCCTCTCCACCATGAGGTGAGCCACTCTGCCTGTTTTCCACCTGCGCTGAGTCAACAGTCCGGCTCCACCAGCTCCCGTTAACCTGCTGGACTCAAAGTTCTGAAACCATAAGTTTGTTCACCTCTCGCTGTGCCCAATATTTGGTGAGAGTGACAAAAGGTCTGACTAACCCACGCTTCACTCAACTTTAACCTAAGGCACTCTGCTGAAAGGGTTTGAGAAACAAACTGGCGAATTTACATTACCTGTTCTTGTCCCTGGCGAGTGTAAAACTTGACACTTAGCAGCTTTAATAATCCCAGTGTCTTCGGCACCTACAAAGTTAAGATACATCGTATCAAGAAGGATTCATGGAATGTTTTTTCATTATCTAAAGTCCTTTTATCATGGAATGAAAAGCATACATCAAGTATTTTTAAAATAGTTAAGAAACCAACCAGTGGGGCTGAGGATGTGGCTGGGTGAAGAAAATGAACAGCGCATGATTGAGACAACCTACCACATATCGAGTGATAGAAAGTTGAGTGTAGTTTAACATGGTTACCAGGGCCCACGGAGCACAGTGTTAAATTAACTTAAAAAAAAATGGATAGCCTTTAATTCCAGCACTCAGGAGGCATAGGCAGGTTGATCTCTATTGAGTTTGAGGCCAGCCTGGTCTACAAAGCAAGTACCAAGCCAGCTAAGGCTACATCATGAGACCCTGTCTCAAAAATAAACAAACAGAAAGTAAAACTGAAGAGTACCAAGATTCTTGATGGCATTCTGATGGGGCGAGGGAATCTACCAAGTGGTAAGGTCTAAGATAATGCCACAATCAAATTTTTTCTTCAGTAGGCAAAAAACAAGTCTAATACAGCATATGCAAATTAGAATCATAGCATATTCTTAGCTGAGGCTAAGGTTGACACTTATCTTACTATCACTATGAAAAAAATTCAAAAGTTCCCATAGAAACCTCATTCATTTGGAATTGAATCTATTCTTTCAAAGCACAAGGAGAAAAAAGTAACATTTAGAAACCAGTATTTAAAACAAGAGATAACTATAATTTTGGGAATGGAAAATGTGTTACACCGAGAATGTAGAGAATTTGGAAACACCATTTTCCTATTTGGGAATTATAAAATAGTACAGCCACGTGGGAAAGTTTAGTAGATCCTCAAAACTGAAATAAAATTATCATATGACCTAGCGATTCTTTCCTAGGTCTACACCATCACTAAATTGTCCACTTTAAAACAATTGATTTTGTACTATATGAATTTTACTCCAATAGTGTAACAAAAAAACGGAAGCTAAGTACAGTGGCTCACACCTTTAATATTCAGGAGTCTACCATGATTCAGGAGACTGCCATGATTTTGAGGCCATCCTAGACAACACAGTAAGTATCGGGCAAAGGGGCTAGAGAAGTAGCTCAGCGGTTAAAGGAGTACTTACTGCTATTACAAGGGACCCAAGTTCAGTTCCCAGCACCCACACAGTAACTCATAGTCACTTGGAACTCCAGTTCCAGGGGTTGCAACACCCTCTTCAGTCCTCCACAGGCACTGTACCTACTCACATATGGTGCATATAAATTCACACAGACAAACATACATACAAATGTATAAATACATGTCAAAGCAAAAGTGCTCACTATGCAGGTAAAGTTAACAATTATGCTACCAGAGCTTCCGAACAACTGAAGAAGCTTATCTACACATTTCCCAATCTTTCCTCCAAAAACAAGAAGGCAATCTAAATAAGAACCATACAAGCAGTTTTACTTGAAAACAGATGATGATGATGATGATGATGATGATGATGATGATGATGATGATTTTCAAAATAACTTTACACAAAAAGAGGAAAATTATCCTATCCCAGTTTGTCACGTCCATTCCTCCTGCTTGGTGAACAAGGCAGATGGGAAAAGTACTGCAGGGCCCGAGAAGGACAACCAAGAAAAGCTAGCAAAGAAGTCAAGGGTCCATCTAAATACAGTGCAAAACATCAGGTCGACGTGTTGTCTGAGAACACTGGAAGAGCATCCATCTCACCAAGGCACGGCTTATAGGGAAAGGACAAAAGTGTCCCTTGATTAGAAGGAACGACCCGACAGGCACACGGCTTCTGGGCAAGAACAATGCGAGCAGAAAGAAGTATCTTTTGCTAACAGGAGTGTTAAAGATGGAAGAGACAAAGAAGGAAATGCAGTGTGCTGCAAGGCAAGAGAGAAGCGCTGTCCCCGAGCCCATAACCCTTCCCACCAACAACATCTACAGAGCATTTGAGCTTCACTCTACTGACCACACAGGGACCCACTACACTTGGAACCATCACAGTGAACACAAGGAAGGTTCAGGAATATCTCGTAGAAATCGCAAGACTGACACAGTGACAACAAATTCTATAATGCTAAGAACAGAAAATCAGAAGACAAAAATTCACATACAGAAACAAGGGTAGATTACACTTGGGGGAACAACCAAGAAACAAGAAAACAAAAATACTGCCTTAAGTAAAACAATACGCTTCAACAAGGATCTAAGGATGTAGAAAACTTTTTTTAATAGCCCTAAGTTCTAAACTCATTAACTAAAAAGAAAATTTGACAAAAAAAAATAAAAATAAAGGAAAGAGAAGAATGAAATATTAAAGGGAGGAGGGAACAGGAAGAAGAGAGCTGTGTGAATTCCAGCTCATCCTGGACCCCACAGTCACTCTACGGGAACAGAGAGGGAAAGGAGCATGACGGGGAGGGGAAAGGACAGAGGAGAAGGTGCTGGGCAGCAGCAACCAGGGCAGACCCACACACAGGCCAGCGCTGGGCCGGCAGGAGAGTCTTGGGGGAAGGATTCCGACTTCGTCCCTCTTTTCAGAGAAAGGAGCTCTTAGGCAAACAGTATGCTCGAAGGGCCTGCATTGTTTCCACAGGATAACATGCACTGGGAATCAGCATTAATAACAAACCTTCAGTGGATATTTGTTCATTTTCACACTTCTTTATCCAAATTTTGATCTTAAAACTCCAAATAGCAATAATTACCATGTATATTGTCATAGGAGTTTATCCATTGCCTTCAAAGAGACTGTCTCAATGGATCCTGGCAAAAGCCTCACCACACAAGTAGCAAAAAAAAAAAAAGTGGGGGTTGGGGGGAGCCTGGAATTTCAGTATCAGCCTTCTAACTCCAGAGCCTACACCTACTCTCTGCCTCAGTTACTGAATTCTAACTGGGCACTATTATACTCTATTGTACTCATTTGTAGAGATGGCTACATTAGTTTTTCTTATATTCCTATTAATTGTAGCAATCATTCAATGTTGAGCAATTAATAAGTAAAGCCATGTAAGACGCTAGCATTCATCTGGAAATGTTGATCAATGCGTATATTGAATTTTGCACAGTCTGTTTTATAGCCTGCCAGCCTGTGGGAGAGGACACTTGCTAAGCACAGCTCTCAGCTCCCACCTCCTGATGAAAGGGACAAACATTATAACATCCAATGATTCTGAGGTGGGAACGGCTACAACTGTAAGGTTAGCTGCATGACACATTTGAAAGCTACTAATGGAGTCAAAATACATTTGCAGCATTTCAGGAAGTCAATCATACAGCAGGGCATTCAATCTGCAATTCAATGATTTTCCTCACTTACTTTATCAGTGGACAAGCAATTTTCTCTTAAGAGAAGTCACTATCACGGCCCCTTGGGCTTCAGACAGAAGGACTATACACAGCAGAGCACTTTCCAACACAGAATTCAAAAGGAAGCCAAACCCAAAGGAGCCAAGGAGAAAGGTCTGCTGCCCTGCAGCAGCACCTGGAGAATTCCCCTCTGCAGGGCCACTTTGTATAGATGCCCTCAACGCTGCTGGACCAAAAGACTCACAGTGCTCACTGGGTCTTCCCTTCTCTCCTCCACACTCATCTGTTTCTCCCCTTTTCTCAGTTTTGATTTGAACAAATTTCAGGGTACAGAAAAGACAGTGATCAGATGATGAAGGCCCAGACCTCTCACCTGCGCTGACCAGTCATTGACATTTTGCTACATCAGTTTGTTTTGAAATTTATGTTTTAATTGAACCATCTGAAAATAAGCTACAAGCATCACACTTGTTTTAGACAGATTTGAATCATGAGATTTTTCAAGATCTGCTTGATTTATGCCACATAAAACTAAAAGTTGCATAAGTCAGAGAAAAACACAGCTAAAAAGTTCCTACAAAATAAAATAATGTGTCCATTTCTGCAAAGAATTCCCACCTCAGTCTTCTCAGGGGCAGATAAGAGTAACAGTCTTACTGGCATAATGGGACACACAGGTAACCGAACTTGAGGAGAATGCTATAAGGAACCAGAGGATCCGATCCGAGCCCTGTCTTCCTGTCGTCAGTCGTTAAGCTCCATTTGGCCTAACACTCTGGAGCTGGGAAAAGGGGCTGCTAACATAAACTGCCTCCTCCCTGGCTTCTGAAGAGAAAATCCACAAGTGGGAAATCAGGCAGGTCAGAAATGGAAGGAAAAACCGTACTCTCTAATATGAGCTGCAAATAGCAGCTGACTTAAGGTTCGGGGCCACATGAAACAGTAAGTTGGTATCGTTTTTAAAAAGTATTACTTTGCTGGGTTAAATCACAATTACTTATTTCAATGCAGGCCACTTTTAATAGTAACAATGAAGACTGCTATAACTGCTGAAGATTTCTTTTTCAAAAGCACTTCTTTGAGAATCTTTTTTAACACCAAGCCATTCACTGCTTTGGAAGATTGCTTTTAAATCAATGCATTTTAAGAAAAATCACAAGACAAATACAATCACTCTGAAATGAGCAGCCTAAGCTATTCCCTTACACTGTGCTTTAGTGCCCACTTCATCCCCCACTTTAAAACATACAACTTCTCACTGAGAACAGGCATGCACTAAGTACAGGGTTCATAACCTTGATCAAGTGCTGCTTTTACACAATTTACTCAAACAACCAAGACACGTATTAGTAGAGTATGGCCAATACAGTAGACACAATTAGCATTTACCAGTACCTAACTGAGTTCATATTTCTGGACACATAGAAAACTATTTCCAATCTTCTGTCGAGCTAGGAACGGTCATGTGGTTGTCACTTTCTGGGGTAAGTCTGTGACAAGTTCCCTCCCATTTCAGTTCCTCTCTGCCCTTCCTAAAGCCACCAGGAGACAGTGGGTCCTCCAGAAGTCATCTTCCACAGAGTCTTTGATCATCGATGACACAGCAGCAACAGCAGGCTTGGCCGGGAACTGTGATGTGGTAAGCCATAGACAGGGAACTGTGATGTGGTAAGCCATAGACATCTTATTTTAGGTCTTCCCATGTGCTTACTGTGTGACTGTGATTATTCTCACGCCCAGTCTAGCCTACACTAATGCTGCAGACCAACACAGTGCTACACTTGGGATCTGGAAAGTCCTTAGGGGCCCAAGTGTTAGAGGCTGGCTGCCTGCAGCAGTGTATTGGGAGGTGGGGTGCTCCCTCTATGGAGGAGTGTTGCAGAAGGACATTAGGAAGGCTCATCACTGGAAGCCCACCACCCTACAGAGACATGGGGACTCTGGAAGACACTCACACCAAGTTCATGCCTTCTCTAGCCCCCTTTCTCCCTGCCTCTCAGGGAGGCCAGGAAGTAAGCACCCTCTTACTCACCTGACCCCATCATGAGCTACGATGCCACAACAGAGCCAAGCCACCATCAGCACAAGTCTCTAACACTTCCAGCCAAAATAAACTTATGTCACTCATGTCAATTGTAAAAAGCTAATACAAGGAGTGTGGGGCACAAAAGAGAGGTGATGAAGAATGAATACAGAGATGCAAGCCAGTTCATCTAAACATGGAAGGATGTACAGCACAGTAGTTAGTTAAGAGTGGGAACTCGGAACTTCTGTGAGCTGGCACTCTCAGTCTTCACTTGCTGCCTAGGTGGCCCAGAGCAGAGTACTTCATTACTCTCACTTGCTTGTTAACTGACCCGGACTAATCAGAGCACCCACCTGAAGGGACACTTGGGTGCACTAGCACAGGGTAAAAGCACTCTGAAAAGTTATCAACACAAAAACAGCTTGTTAAATGTTAATGTCTAAATGAGAAACTACAAATAATAAGACAACAGCCAGGCTACACTGTTCTCTCTTTTTTACATTTTGGTATATTTTTTATGGGTGCGCACACCGGGGTGCGTGAGCTAGGGTGTACAAGAAGATAACTCTGAGCAATCATTTGTTACCTTTTGCCTCTGAATGGACTCAGGCTGCCAGGCTTGCAAGGCAAACAGTTACCTGCTGAGCCACCTCATCTGACAACATTGTTTTTCTAATATCTAAAAACAGGGGAGCCACATTAAATTAGATATACTTTACTATATTTGATATATAGCAATACTAAATAATATTTTAGTTATATTATTAATATTATTTGTGATATATTATAATAATATTTTAGTTACCATTGACAAGCAAGCGAGAATAATAAAATATTAAAATCACACTACCAATTATTAATCCCCCTTTTTTGAGACAAACGTTCCTGGTTACATCTTACACAGGGTTTCTTTGGCTAACAGCAATTAGAAAATAGTCAAGATAATTGTACTAATGCGTACCTCAGTGACCCTGTCTTCACTGTTAGTAACTTGCTTATAATACGGTGAGCCTGAAAGAACTCTCCATGCAGAAAGGCCACAGCTAGAAGCTTTGGAAATGCCCAGTTCAGCAGTTTCACATCCACCAACCAGTAAAAGTCTAAAAACGACAAAGACAGAATTAATAAATTACAAATATGAACACGATAACAAGAAAACAGTGCAGAATCGGCCACCTTTACATAGAAAGCTAAAAATTGCTGTCATTATACCTAGATGATTACTATTTTAGAAAGGAAACCTAACGGTTTTTCTATTCGAATTTCACCTTCACTGATAGAGAAGTACAGGGTAAACATCTTAAATTTGCATATGCAGCTCACAGTCACTGGCTGTATCAAACCTAACAAGCATTAGCAGGAGTTGGGCAGCTTCCCCAGATACACACGCAGTGATGTCAACCCCGTACCGAATGCAAGGTGGCATAACTGCACCCTTAAAAAGCCACGGCAGCAGCTGGGTGTGCTTCATGGGAAAGAACACAGGGCGGTAACTGCTCAGAGGTAAGACTAGGTGAGCAGCAGTCTATTGATGGTTCGCTTCTGTCTGCCACACTCCATCAGCAAACTACAGGCCAGTCACTAAGATGGCAAACAGCCTACCAAACACTGGACAGCAAAGATACACTGTGCAGCCATTGCAAAACTAAGCTGGTGAGTAGTGAGAGCCAGCAGCCACTTCTCCCAGTTAAATCAGGGTCAGCACATCTGGCAGGATCCTGCATAGCAGACCTCACAATCACTTCTATTTAAGAGGAAAGTGGGCGTGAGGTCAAGGGAGGTCCAGGAAGATGATCAGTGGATAAAGCACTTGCCATGAAAGCCTGATGACCTGAGTTTGATCCCCAGAACCCAGGTAAAGAAAAGAACTGACTCCACAAAGTTGTCCCCTGACCTCCACATACATGTCATGACACACATATGTATGCACACATACAAATAATAAATAATAAAAACGAAAGGTAAGGTTTTGATAGATTAATAGGAAAACATTCATTGTTAGTGGGTTATCTGTTGTCAATGGCAAGAGACAACAGAAATAACAAGAAAAAGAATCCATGCGTTTCTTAATGGTTAAATTAATAATTAAAATAATGAAGAGTTTCCATGATTGAAAAACTGTCCACTACCTAACAGAGTGACAGACTTCCCAGCAGAGGTTTCCTGGGCCTCTGTTCACATGCTGTACCCACACTATCTACTGCCATTTCAAGTGTCAGGACACCGTGTCAAAGCCCTTCACATCAAAACCAATAAAGCCCCCATCACCACAAAGCCCCCATCACCACAAAGCCCCCATGGCCACAAAGCCCCCGTTTTGGTGAGAAGAGCGTGTACTTTCATCACACATATCCCTTTGTTTTTCTAGGCTCTACTCACAGGAAACCCACAACTTGAAACATTTTGTTTCTCTCTGTCTGTTTGTTTTTAGTGAAGATAACACTACCTCATAAGGTTTCTAGTATCTGACATTTCAAAAGATTAAATTATAGAACCCTATTAACTTACTGCCCCTTTTTTTTAGATACAGTCTTACTATAAAGCCAACACTGACCTCTAATTCACAATCCTCCTGCTCTGCCTCACAAATGCTGGGATTCTAGGCATGTACCACCATGTACTACATTTAATTTTATAACTGAGTATTATAAAATTATAAGCATCAATAGCTTGACATCACATGATGACCACTCAACATTTCACATTTAAGACTAGTACAGGTATGTATGTTAAGGGTTGTCAAACAGAGCTACACGACTGTAAAAATCAACACCTGTTTCCCATTCCTTCTGCACACCTTCTGTGCTAGGCAGCAGAGAGAAGTAGATTGTCAATCAACTCTCCTCCCGTGGAAACTGTCTTGGCTTTCCAAGCGGGCCCATGAAATCACAAGGGTCCTGAGAGTGGAAGGAGCAAGCAGAAGTGCCTGGCTTGGAGTGAAGTAACATGGGAAAGACTCAACTGACCAGGCCAGCTTTGGAGGTAGGCAGTGTAACAAGACAGGGGATCGGGATAGCCTAGAAAAGCCTGTAGAGTGGCCCTGCTGGCACCTGGAGGAGCCCACTGATGCTCATTTCAACCTCTGACCTCCTGAGACCAAGATAAATGCATGCTATGCCACCAAGTTCGTGACGATGTGGTAGAGCAGCCTTGGAATAATTAAGGCACACCATGTTTCACTGCCAATCCTAAAATGCAGACAACTTATCAGACTCCAATTCCATGAACTGTGCTTCTCATCCAGCAACTGCTTCCTGACGTGTTTCTGAACTGGACTAACAATAATGATAAGAACAAGAAAGAAATCTCTAAGAACTTCAAAACTGAATAAAAATCCTCCAATGTCTCACCTGAGACCTTATCCCAACTCAAAAACCTATGATGTCAAATAAGTACCTCGAGAACCCAACTTCAGCCTTTACACAAGTCCTTTCTCCTGCTGCTTGAACAGTTTGGGGTGATGGCAGAAGCCTATTGGACTAGTTCTACACCAGGCAGATCTCAGCGCTAAAGCACAAGAAGCTTATTCACCAAGGCCAGAGAGACACTGATCTCTAGTCACGGTAACAGCAAAAGTACCTGCCCAGAGCATTCACTCTGTGCAAATCACTCTGTGACAGTGAATATTTCCCCAAAAAAGGGTGTCCATGGGAGAGGGGCATGCCAACTCCATCCAAACAGGACAGTCCACCCTGCCAAGCTGGGTTTGTGCATCTTGACTTGGAAGCATTCCCTGCCTTTGTGTCATTAAGACATCTTCCCCAGCCAAGGGTGGTGATGCATTCCTGTAACAGCAGCATTTGGGGGGCTGAGGTAGAAGGATGGTAAGTTTGAAGCCAGGTTGGCCTACACAACAAATTCAAAGACAGCTTGGGCTATACAAAGTGAGAAAAAAAATATATATGTATATATGCATACATGTGTGCATCATATATATTTTTGAAGGAAAATTTGACTTCAAATTTAAAACATATTTACAAATAAAAATAATAAATGGGAGAAGTTTAAACATATAAAACCAATAGTATATCCATATAAAGGATTTACAATGATCTACCACCAATCCAAAAGAACAATGGACAAGGAATAAATAAGCAATAGGAGGACATAAAAGAAATCCAAAAACCAAATGTGCAGATTTATACCAACACCCCTCAAAGGTTTAGCAAGTCTTACAAACTAGTGAGATTACATTTACAGTGCAAATGTTTACCTATGGTGAGAAGGTTTATGGACATAGAAACTATCATCATTGTTAGTGTGGCTCTGTTTACAATGTAAAGTGAGAAAATATTTTTTAAATATAATGAAAGGTCACACACTAAAATCATGAAAGCTAGGCTGGCTTGGAGGTTTAGAGCACTGGCTGCTCTTCCTGAAGACCCTGGTTCAATTCCCAGCACCCACATGTCAGCTCACAACCCCAGTCCAAAAGGATCCAACACCCTCTCCTGGTCTCCATGGGTGCTGTATGCACATGATGAAGAGGCGCAGGTGCAGGTAAGACACACCCATACACACAAAATAAAATTCAAAAAATGTACATGAAGTCATGAAAGCTGCCTCTTGACACGTTAAATATAGGAAAGAAGCAGGAACTTGATGGCTAGAGCCTGAGCATTCTGACTTACCACTAAAATCGCTGTCAGGTTTTTATGGAAATTGAGTCTACAAACAGGCAATATGGTAGAAAGTGACTCCTAGCACTAATGTCATGTTCGGCTTCACTAGGCTCCTCCACCAAGAATACTCAGACGCAGAGCAGAGGCAGAAGAGATCGGGCTGAGTGTTTACATTCAGAGTCACACTTAACACTGTCACATATGTGACAATCATATTATCACATAAATATATTTATGTAACTTTTAAGTATATAAAGATATAAGGTAAAATTATTTAATTATAAGTAAATTGAGAATTTATAACACATATGTATTCAGTTTTAAACAAATCCACTCTCACTCCCCCCAACTCCTCCCATCCCGTCATCACTTTTCCCTCCCAACTTCAGGCACTCTTTCATTTTAACCCACTGAGTAAGCACAGCACTGCCAGCATGTGCACGGGTGTAAGGCCACCCACTAAAAATGGACAGCCTACCAGGGGCCACTTCCAAATGAAACTGACTCTCCCTCCCCCAGCAGCCATCAAGTGCCAACAGCCCTTCAGCTATGGGGAGGACTCCCCTCTCTCATCCAGTCCAGAACTGTGGCTGACTTGGTCTTATGTATACAGTCACAGCCTCTGTGACAAACTCCTATCTAAAACTGCTGTTCACTAAGCCAAGAAACCACGCTGGGTGGGTCATAAGCCCCAGGGGAGGACTCTGCTATTATTCAGCTAAATGGACAGAGTATTCGACTGTAACCTTAAACAGTTATCTTGACACCATGTGTTAGTGCGGCTCTCAGTCTTCATCAGAGAAGCTGATATAGAGAGTCACAACTGACCAGAGGAGAGAGAGTAAGAGACAAGAGAGTGTTCTCCTTAATTGGAACCCCTCTCCCCCGGACTCAGGGACCATCACAGGAAAGGAAGCAGAAAGACTGTAAGAGCCAGAAGTAGTGAAGGAATGCTGCAGAACAGTGCTTTCCAGACATGACAGTCACCGCACTCAAAAACAGAACTACTTCTTCACAAAAACACAAAACTGAAGAAAATCTTCACTATGAAATCATGTGGTAATGTGTTAGCAGAAACTATCAAGGTTTTGGGAGTCAGGGCATGAAGTTCAAATACCATTGCAGAAAAGTATGCAATCTGTAGACATGCCTTTCTCATCAATTTTGCACACAAAGTACTCAGTAAGCAACTGAAGGACAGCAGACGATGCCATTTCTAACTCTCCTGACATCAATGAGTACCTGAACTCCCCCATTTCATAGTTAGTATCATGTGCAGAGCTGCTTAGCAGGCTTGCATTCTGTATGTATATTCTGCACAACCACAGCCTTTGACACACACTCTTCCACAGAAATGAGCATGGACCCAATCCACTGCAGATGAATTACTAGTAACCATTAGCAACCACTGACGACTGCGGCACAGAACCCTGGCAGCAACCTTGGAGCTAGGTACAAAACCACATCACAGGGACAAGTACATGAAGGAAGATGTCGGGGGGGGGGGGGGGCATCACAGGGAGGCAGCCTTTGAAAAGTTCCCAGACAGGCAAGTAGGTTAAGTAGCAGCACTCCAGCCAAGGGAACATGCTGCACAGGGAACTGTAGGAAATGCAGTGAGTGCCTGCAGGAATAGGAGAGGAAATGCAGGGGACCCTTAGCATCACAAGTATTTAGTCATGATCTCTTCCTTGAGCACTTAGCACAATTCACTGCAACAGTTAATCAAGTCATAATTCCATCACTGAGTTGGAGCCACTTGGGTGCTGTCCACTTCATCTTGGTATTCTTTACAGCATTACCCAGTGTGCTTCACTCAAGAAACATCTATCTAGGTAGTATGTTCGAGGAACCGTAGCTGTACAAAGACAAGACACAGTCTTCGTCCTTGGCTTAATCTCTCCAAGCTGCAGCTCTCCCTCCTGAAAAATGAGGAGTTTAACCAATGACGGATGAAGGCTGTTCCAGCTCTCAGGATCTAACTCTGAAAGTCAGAGCAGGAACACAGGGACCAGAAAAAAAATAGAGTGACTGATGGGGAAACACACACACACACGCACACACACACACACACACACACACACACTGCCTGAGAAAAGGCCAGACAGGTGATGTGAGCCCTTCAGTACCAAGACCTCATGTAATGGTGACCAAATGAAGAGGCACACTGAAAAAGCATTTCAAGAAGTAGAAATGGTTTATTAAGGGTCATAAGTCTAGTAAATGTTGGAAGAACCTGCCATCTAGTGGCCCACAAAACAAAACACAAAAAAGAAATAACCAACAGTTCCAGCTGTTGTATACAAAAACCAGAATGTTTAATGTACATAAAAATGGAACAAGGAAAGGAAACGGACACTCAGGGCCCAAAATGTTAAAATACTTAAGAACTTAAAGAACTGGGTGTGCCCAAGTGTGGGACGACTTGTCTGCCAAGCAGGGGGCATGGGGCTACATCCCAGCACCATAAAAAAGACGTAAGACCAGACTTGCAAAACAAGGAAAGTATATAACATACTATTTCCTATATGTACATACATACATACACACACACACATACACACACACACGCACGCACGCACGCACACACGAATCCACTGTTCCTCTCAAACAAAACTATGTGAGATTCCTATGAAATAAGTCAAGGTAAGGCAGAAGTCTCGCAGGTCTTCATTCACGCCCAAGAATGAGCATCAGGCAGCGCTCAGAGCATAAGAAGAAATTCAGTTGGCCAAGTTGACTTCTTTGGAAAGGGAGGAAGGAAGGGAGGGAGGGAAGGAGAAAGGAAGAGTGGGAGGGAGGAAGGGAAGGAGGTAGGACCCCACTTCCCAGTGCCTATGGGATCCAAAAGTCAGTCTGCAAATCTCAGCAAGCCTCAACTCACTTCTAAAAGGCTCAGCCCTACAGCTCTGTCTAAAGACAACAGCATCTGCACCCTCATCAGAAGCCAGCCTGTGCTTGTGGAATGGAATGCGAGTACAACGTCCACTCAATTGCTGATGCTCACACATCAAGTACAATACTAGACACCGGTCTCATCAACGCACTGAGTCCCTGTGTCATCAAAGGTCCAATGCAGCAGACTCTGACTGAAGCATTCTTCCTTTCCTACGAGCAATCCTGCAATCCTGCAATCCTGCACAGAATCACCAGCCTGTCCCCAGAGCCAGAAAGTTAGCATAGGGCCACCTGCAGCTTCATTCACACAGGAAGCATTTTACCCACCTCCTACCCCACACTAAGGACTAGCTGCTTCTTTGGAATACAGAAACCCACCTGGGATAACCAAATCAGCATCCATGAAGCACAGCTCTTCATCATTCAGCACTCCATTACTTGCAAGTATTCCCTACATCCCTAAAGACTGTATGTCCTCTTCCATCTCCAGAGCCTCCTGGAACAGCCATGGCCCTGATTACTGTGTGTGTAAGGGCAGCCTTGACTTAACTACTCTTTAGCACTGCAGTTCACCCCTGGCTGACAATCATTCACTTAAAGGCAAGCTGATGTCCTATCTATTATTCTCTGTAAATATTGTGTCAAGTTTGGCTTAAAACAATGTTCACTTCAAGAACAGTCTATTTTCAGTCATCCAAAGCCATGACTTCTCCCTCTGCACAGCTATGACTTGCATTATTCATCAATCAGGTACTTCTCAAGGACTGGATGAAACATCAGTGTTCAAGATAAAACGTTCAAATGGAAACTAAAGGGCCTCTTTTTCTTTCTGATTTATTCAATTATTTATACAAAATAGTGCTATGGCTTCGATAGGGTTTGATTATAACCTCAAGGCTCTGGCTCCATGTGTTAAATTTTGATCTCCATTGTGAAGTACTAAGAGGGTATACAAAATTAACCTAACTATAGTGCTAAGACATGGGGACTTTTATGGGATTAGGAATAGATAAAACAATTACGGAGAACCTCCATGATTAAAACCAAGGGGTAGAAAGACCAGATGAGGGCTGGGAGCTCTCTCCCCTCTTCCTCTCTCCCTGCCCTGTCCCCAACGCCGCCCCTCCTGTTCCCTTTCCATGTGATAATCTAAAAGGCCACAGGATTCTTGACAGCATGAAGGCTATCCACCAGATAATGCCCACAGACCTTAGACCTCAGGACTGTAAGCCAAAATAAACCTCTATTCTAAACAAACAAACAAACAAAAAAAAAAAAAGCACACTTCCAGTATTACCTGTTAGCAAGTACAAATGGAATAACAAAAACAGCTTATTCCACTATGACATATAACCATAAAATTCATTCAGATGATCTTGATGAGTATTAGGCTGCAAACCCCATTCAATAGTAGCTGCATCATTCTGTACATTTAATGAAATCACTGAGTTGTACTGAAATTGTTAGTATCATCAAGAACTGTGAGTATGAGTATCTTCTGAAAACAGGAGGTATTTTCTCAGTCTTTCAACATCGCTGAGATGTAGTCAAACTAGTCAATACTAAACAGTACTTGTGTAGTAATCAAAGACCTGGTGGAAATTCAAAAAGAATAAATCCAATTTTGCTTACCTATATTTACTATTAAATTAAGAACAAAAACTAAAAGACCCCTACACACTGTTAAAAGTAGTCAATGTCATTTAAAATGTCTATTAAACATCCTTATTTGTGAGCACATGACCACTAAGATTGACCTCACAGTCCTGAAGTACAGGGAGCACTCCAGAGCCTCCTCTAGCAAGCATTCCACCCACCATGCAATAAAAGTTCAATGTCAGAGCTGGAGAGATGGCTCAGTGGTTAAGAGCACTTGCTGCTCATGCAGAGTACCTGGGTTCAATTACCAGCACCCATGTGGTGGCTCCCATCCATCTGTAACTCCAGTTTCATGGACTCTGACACCCTCTTCGGACCCCTGAGGGCACCAGGCACATACATGGTGCACACGAACACATTCGGGCAAAATATTCATACACATAAAATAAATCTTAAAGACAAATTTCAGTTCAGTGTTGTTTCCTCTGAGAATGTAAGGGATTCCTTTCAGGCAGAACCAGTGTAAACTAAAATAAAACCAGCAGTTCAAAGAAAAGAGTCAGACAGAAGAAGAGGAGGGTGCTGGCACACGGGTGGTTGGAGCAGGGAGAGGGCTAGAGTATGAGATACTCTGAGTGTTTAAGGAGAATAAAACACATTTCTTGGGCTGACTTAGATGTGGAGTAAAATAACCAAGCATGTCCATAGAGCCCATTCGCAAGCTGCCCAATTAATTTCTGTTTCATGTTACCCAATTTACCACCCCAATTTCTCTTCTTGAACAAAGCTTGTGGCACCAGACAACACAACGAATTTCATAAAAACCATGAGTTTGTGTGTTACCAATTTATTCCAACTCTACTATGGCTGATTTATTGTGCACTTACAAAACCCTTGTAGATGATGAATGTCACATGCTCATATTACTAGAGAAAGAGAAAATAAACAAAACTGTGATAAATATTTCACCTTCTTTCATTTAAAAAAAGACCACACAGTGAAAATATAAACCACAAAGCAAATGTTTTATCATTCCCAGTAGGATATTTACATCCATCCCTGTTTGACAGCAATTCTCAACCAGAAACATCAGTGCCATCCATCTCTGAGCCGACAGCTATCAAGAGTTACATATGACTGTGGAATCAAGGAGAGCATCTCCTTCAGTTAGAGAATACACCTAACTTTCTGAAACTCATTAAAAAGACCACTCCCACTAAACATGCCCTCAGGTGCTTAGACTCTTGTATGCTGAGATTACAGGCATGTACCACCATTCCTGGGTTGGTAATTAACGAGAATGTTTAACTAACCGGAGAGTAGATTTTAAAAAGAATATATGTCACCATACATGGTCTACAAAGCTCTACATGATTCGGCACTCAGCATTATTCTTTGACAGATAATTAATCTACCTGTCAACTGGCTCCTTCCAAACTGGCCTTCCTGCTATTCCTAGGCAGCACAAAGGACATTACCAAGTCAGAGCTAGTTATTCTGTCTGCATGGAAGCCTCATATCCTAGCTATCCAGAAACAACTACCCTTCCTTCTTGTCAGTCTTTGGGGAGGTGTCACTTTTTCAGTGGGGGTAACCTAGACATGTTTTGTTTTTACATAGGCATATCCCACAGCATGGGTGTAGATATCAGAGGACAGTTTATAGAAGCCAATTATCTCTTTCCACCCTGTGAGTGAACTCAAGTCATCAGGTTTCATGACAAGCTCCTTGGTCTGCCCAGAGAGTTCACCAGCTGGACACTCTAAACTATCATCTGTTCCTTACTCTCCATCTCTGGTAACTTTCTTTTCAGGAGTACTTATCAGCTCCTCACATACTTTATGGCCTTTATTTGTTGCCCATGGTCCCCTCTACAGTAAGTTACGTAAGGTCTAGCAGAGGGCACAGAGGGTAGAAATCAACGTTCACTGGGAAAAATGAAAACGTACTACCGCAACACTATGAACATTCTAGTCACACCTGCAGCTAGCACATTCATGACCAAACTATGATGGGAGCAGTAAAGGAGAACAGCAAAGCATTGCACATACCTAGCAGAATGAGTAAGAAAAATAAATACCTCTGTCCACAAAGACAAGTCAATATATAATGTATGAAATTAGAAACAAAGCAGTAACAATGTGAGCATTTTACTTCAATCTTGAAGATGAAGAATCAACTAACAGCTGAAAGTATCTACTTGTGGAAAGCAAGAATTTGGAGCAAGGGATTTTTTAAAACTACTTAACACTTGAAATTATATCCAAACATCATTCATAAAAATAAAATGTAAAAGAAAGAAAAGAACTATAACGGTAAGTGCCATCTTGGGAAGTATTCACCATGCATCTCACACATCCAGAATTAATATGTAGATTATACAGATTATACAAAATGTCAGGACCAAAGTACCTAATAAAATAAACCCTATGATAAGCATTTCATAGTGAATAAGCACTGAATAGCCAATTAACATACAAAGAGCTGTTCAACATCATTAGAAGACAAAGAAATGCAAATTAAAACTAGAATGGGATATTTTTTGTTCCGTTATTGGGTTTTTGCAGAGCTGAGGATGAACCCAGGACCATGCACATGTACCCCTGAGCTGCACCTGTTCCATCCCAGAGATAATTCTTTCACAACAGGCATTCAATCTGATAGTAAACCCACCACCAAGAGTACAAACTACCAAGGCTACTTTCATGGCTCTCCACAAATTGACGGTAAGGCCCCATTGCTGAAGAAAACCTCTACATAACTCATTGGAAACGGAGCTGGTGCCTACCTAGAGCCTTCATCCTTTGGACTAGTGTTTTTGGTACTGCAAGTTACTCTACACACTTCCAAAGGGGAAAGGTAAAAATCCTTTGCCCTACACAAGTGACCTGCCTGCAAGATACACCAGTGCAGTAGTGGCACAGAGCTTGTGGGAGTAACCAACCAGTATCTAATTGGATTTAAGGCCTGTTCCATGAGATATGACCCATCCCCAACACTGCTCGGGTGGCCAAGAACCTGAGACTAGATAACCCAGGGACCTGGGGGAAACCCAAATACTACTGTGCTACTAAAAAAACATAGCAATAAAATGACTCCTAATGACATTCAGTGCCTTACTCAGTCATCATCTGCTGTGGGATGGTCTGTATGTGCTCTGATTGGTCAATAAATAAAACAGTGATTGGCCAGTGGCCAGGCAGGAAGTATAGGCGGGACTAACAGAGAGGAGAACTGAGAGAACAGGAAGGAGGGGGGAGACACTGCCAGCCGCCGCCATGACAAGCAACATGTGAAGATGCTGGTAAGCCACGAGCCACGTGGCAAGGTATAGATTTATAGAAATAGATTAATTTAAGATGTAAGAACTAGATAGCTAGAAGCCTGAGCCATTAGGCTAAACAGTTTAAATAATATAAGTGTCTGTGTGTTTATTTTATAAGTGGGCTGTTGGACTACCAGAGTTTGGCGGGACGGGAGAGGAAACTCCAGCTACAATCATCAGAGAAGCTTCTTCCTGCAGCAAATGGAAACAAATGCAGAGAACCATAACCAAACAAGATGCAGAGAGTGAGAGACCTTGGAACACTCAGTCCTAAATATGATGTGTCCATCAAATCCCTCCCCTCAAGGGTTCAGGGAACCCTTCGAAAGAGGAGGCAGAAAGTGTAAGAGTCAGAGGGGATGGAGAAAACCAAGAAAACAAGGCCCTCTAAATCAACAAAATGGATGCACATACGAACTCACAGAGACTGAGAGAGACAGCATGCATAGGGCCTACACAGGTGTGCACCAGATGGGCTCCTAGAGCTGAAAGGAGAAGTGACACACACACACACACACACACACACACACACACACACACACACTCTCTCTCTCTCTCTCTCTCTCTCTCTCTCTCACATCCCTAAGCCAGAATCTATCTCCAATTGAAAACCACTTGCAAATAGAAAACCAGTTTCCTCCAAGGAAGTCTCACTGGAGAAACAAACCACTCTTAGGGGTAGGCCACATGCCCAGTAGTAGATGGCCAACACAAAACAAACTCAGTGGCATCTTTGGGGGCTCTCTGTCTCAGAGCGTTAAGTCAGGACAAGTCCTTTGTTTATGGATTTTGTCTTCTGGTCTTGTGTTTTTATGGGATTCCTGTGTGTGCAAACACGCGCCTCTGCATCTGTGTGCATCTCTTGTGCTTTTTCTTTGGCTGTTTTTCTTGTTTGATTGTTTTGTCCTCTTTCAATTGGTTTGTCTTTGCTTCATCTTACTGTATTGCACTTTATTTTATTATTATTCTTTAGATGCCTCCTGTTTCCTAATGAAGAGACAGAAAGGGTGTGAACTGAGATGGGAGGGGAGATGGAGAGGAACTGAAACAGGAGGAGGGGAAAACAACATTGTATGAAAAAAATCTATTTTCAATAAAAGGGGAAAAGTCCTGCCACTGGACCATGGAGACGGTGGCCCAGTAGAGACCTTAGTTCGAGACTTGAGGGGTGGTGGACATGGAGGCTGTACTGAACGAGCTGGTGTCTGGGGAGGATCTGAAGAATTTTGAAAGGAAATTTCAGTCTGAGCAGGCAGCTGGCTCTGTTTCCAAAAGCACACAGTTTGAGTATGCCTGGTGCCTGGTGCGAAGCAAATACAATGACGACATCCGTAAAGGCATCTTGCTCCTAGAGGAGCTGTTGCCCAAAGGGAGCAAAGAGGAACAGTGGGATTATGTCTTCTACCTGGCAGTGGGCAACTACCGTCTCAAGGAATATGAAAAAGCTTTAAAGTATGTACGAGGACTGCTGCAGACTGAGCCCCAGAACAACCAGGCCAAGGAGCTGGAACGCCTCATTGACAAGGCCATGAAGAAAGATGGACTAGGAGGCATGGCCATTGTTGGTGGCATGGCCCTGGGTGTGGCGGGACTGGCTGGGGTCATTGGACTAGCTGTCTCAAAGTCCAAATCCTGAAGACAGCCTTATCTGCTCTCTGCCCTGGCACACCTGGGAGCCTGGGGACATTGGAAGAGGGTCCTGCCCATCCTCACCATGGCCTTCCCTTGTCTTCCCCAACCCTTGTCATCCACCTCCACAGTCTCCTCAGTGACCTACAACCTCCCATCCCCGACACCTGTTGTTAGCCCTGAGTCATGCTTTGCGATGAGTGTAAATATAAAATTGGGCTGTGGCTTGGGAAAATAAATAAATAAATAGATAGATAGATAGATAGATAGATAGATAGATAGATAGATAGATAAATAAATAAATAAATAAATAAATAAATAAATAAATAAATAAATAAATAAATAAATAAATGGGGAAGAAAGCATAGTGACAACAAAAACTGTGAAATAACAGGAAGGCTTGCACAATGATGGTAAATTGGTGAAACTACTGTGAAAAAATGGTGACATTATCTGATAAACTTGGAGACGTTCCTTCCCAACAGTTCAGCCAGTCAAGTCCCGGTTCTGCAGCCTGCAGATACTCCTGCACATATGTGCCAGAGTAACAAACAATGACTGTTAGCATAATACAACTTTACAACTTTTAAAACACCCTGAAAAAAAAATCAATTTTCATCTACAGGAGAATGAATAAACATGCTGCACAGTATTGAAAAAATGAAAAAGCCTACTAGTAGTTAAAAAATAAATGAACTAGAGCAATATAAATCAAACATCAAGTCAGAGAGCAAGATCTGCGTATGTTCTGTGTGATTTCATTCACATAAAATGAAAACAAGACAGGTAAATATAAGGAAGTGATAACACTGTGAAGAAGGAAAGGGAATAATATTTACAGCTAAAGGTAGTGTTTTCTCTCTGACAAGACAATGGAGTCATGAACGTGTGTGGGTGTGTGGGTGTCTGTGTCTGTGTGTGATTGTGTGGGTGTCTGTGTCTATATGTCTGTGTGTCTGTCTGTGTATCTGTATCTGTGTGTCTGTGTATCCATGACCATATGTATGCAAGTTCTTCGGCCATATAAACATTTCATCCAATTCTGAACACAAAGCTACAGACTTACCTGGACTGGCATGCAAAGGTTGTACACACTCTTAGTCAGAGACTCAAGCATATGACAGAGTGTTTAGGACTCACCAGTAGACACAGACTAAATTCAAAATTCAGAACTCATGTTTTGTTCATCTGACTCAAAATCTGATACTCTTTCCATTTAGAGAACCAGACAGGGAACTTGGCCAACTCACAAAATACATGTCAACTTCAGTCTCAAGTAACAAAGAGGAAAAGTCACCAAAAGTAGACATTCACAGTTCCTAGTAAACCTCAGTGGAGGTGGTAGGTAAAGAATGAAGCAGAGAAACTATGAAGAACAGGGTAGAAGTATTGAGAGGAACCCTGCAAACAACGAGCTGTCAGTCTGACTCTGTGATGGAGGGGTGATGTCTACTGAGACCCTTTCGTAGGAAGGCACTGCATACATGGTCCTTCCTCAGTCCTCCAAATAGCACTGAGACACGTATTACGTACAGAGAGGAAGACGGTCTAGAAGGCTAATAGGACAGGATAAATTTCTCAATGAAATTTCCAGTGTCTTATCTGGCTCAGAGAAGTTCACTGAGCCAGACCAGAGGCAGAAGGATCAGAGTATGAGTGCAGTATTACAGACAGTGAACACAATTACACACAGGAGCACAGAATGAAGATGCCAAGATTTGTGTAAGCACCTAACAGTCCAGTAAATATGAGAACAAAGAACTGCTCACCTATGGCCAGGGTGGTAAACAGCGGTATTTATTCCATGAGGATAATGACCACTAAAGCTGAAACTGTGACTCTCTTGGTAGCTCTGATTTGTTCCAACACTAGGATAAAGAAAACAAAACAGAAATAAGTAGCAGCAAAGCACCTCGGACACCATGGACACCTCAGACATCAAGGGCACCATGGGCACCATGGGCACCATGGACACTGCAGCAGCTAGTCTTTAGGGACAGATAACACCAGATACTGTGGAGGATGTAAAACAACCAGACACACTACAGTGGGAGATGACTGATACGACCACACTGTTAAAGTCTGAAAGCTCATATAAAAATAAATGACATGACCCTATGATCCAGCAATCCCACTGGAAGATAATGACCTAGGAGGAATTAAAATGTTTATCCATAAAGACTTATGCAAGAATAGTCATAGTACAATCTATGCCATGGTCAAGAACGGTCCAATTTGCCACAGCCCCAAACTGGAAAGTCTATCTACAAAGGAATGAATAAACAAACCATGAGATATCTGTGTATCTATATGTAAATATATTTATATAACTCATGAAAGATAAATCATTGGTTAAAAAAAAGGAATAAGGTAATGATATACAAAAATTTGATGAATTTCAAAATAAGCTGAATGAATGAGATTTGGGCAAAAGATTGTATATTATATGATTTCATTGATGTGAACTGTTTCAATGGGCAAAACTAATTTGCGATTAAAAATAAAATTTTTGAGAATGGCAGTTGTCATGGGTAGATGTGGAAGAGGGAGGGAGGAGAGAGGGAGGAGGGAGGGAGAAAGGAGCTCTCGAGTATGGTGACAATGTGCTATTTCTTGACAGAAGTCTGAGTGGTACAAATCAGTGCACCTATCACTCATAGGCAGCTACAATTAGGACGTGTGCATCCCACTATATGCACCTTTCATCTCCAAAAACAACTATGAGCAAATAGTACGCATTCTTAATAATATGCATTCTCAAGCATTTGGTGTTTCCAACTCACTATGAAACACAAGAAACAAATGTGTGAGTATTCACTATACAAGTCTTTCAAAGTGTCTAATGTGTTTGCAATTTTTCATAGTATGATAAAATTTTTCATAGTATAAAATATCAATACCTGACATTAAATCAGAAAAATAAACATTATATCAAAATGACTTCCAATGCATTTTTACCTGACAAGGTAACTTCTAAGTTCTCCTCGGTAATTGATGACCAAGAGCTCTGCAGACCACTGTGCACTTGCTTTGTATTCTAAAAATACCAACCCAGCAATGGCATAGCTCAAGTCACCAGCAAAGCTAGACACCTGAAAACAGGAGGAAATTAAGTTACTATAGAGATAGCAGAAAAATTAGCACATGCCTAACTAGACAACATCCCAGACATTGGCTGTGACACCAAGCTTAGACCAGGGTCCTAACCAGTTAGGAGCCATAGCAGGCTCCTTGAAATACTCAACTTAAAAAGCACATTTCTATTCAAATTCTCTGTAAAATAAAGAAGAAAAAAGAAAAGCAGGAGATGCCACCATTCAGCCTCTTTCAAGACATAAGTTTTCAAGTATTAATTAAGTATTAAGTCGATGTGAAAAAGACTTCAGGTACCTTCTCAGCAACTCAAAGGGGAAGATGCAACACTCAAGTCAGCCTTTTCATCAAGCAACTATCTGAGCGTGCTGACGGAGATCTGAAAGTCTAAGTCTCTTTGGAGGCATACCAAACAGTATCTACCTAGAACATGACTGGAATGTTCCATCTTGGCGTGAAGACTATTTTAGGTTAAAGACAACTAAGAATCAATGGACAGCCAAGGATCTCTAGTCTCCCCTTCCTTAAAAATGAGGCACAAATTTCTCTTAGTGATAGTGTCCCTCTGGAGTAGGCAGAGGAAAAGGAGGCACACCAAAATACGTCTGTGAGCCTTCTAAAGAGCAGTTATGGTCCTTCATATAGCCCCACCTCCTTTTCCCACAGTGCACCAACCCTAGCAGCCCTTACTCCATTTCTCTCATGTGGTCCCATCTCCACACTTCACAAGCCTCTGTAAAACAGTACATAAGCTCCTGGCTCAAACTGTTTCTTTGGGTTTTCACTTTTCTATAAAGCCCCGTGCAGGCAAAAACACAAGTATCAATAAACATGTTATTATGTTAATCTATCTCTTGTAAAAATTTATTTGCAGGCCCACAGAAACTAAATTCAAGAGAAGTGGGAAAAAAAATAAAAGTTTTCTCTCCAACATCTCCAATAGTTCTTCATGACCTAGAACTATTCAATAAACACCCATATAGGCCTAATCCAAACAAAGAGAGTCTACAAATATGAAAATATCAAAACACATAGCAAATTTCACACTGAATACCAAGGCAAAAATGCAAAACACCTCGTAACATTTCATAATGACTACATGTTGAAATGATCATGTGAAGGATATACTGTAATTAAATAATACAGCCCCCATAAGTTTCACATGTGCCTTATTACAACTACTTGAAAATGTGGAATTATGCATGACCACATAGGTAACTCTCACTACAGTCCTACTGGACTGCACTAGTCTGTTCAACTGGAACCGGAGTCGGGTTTTGTGGAACTTCTACAATATGAGCTCTGTTCATTCTTTCCAGGTTTCCACTTGTTATTCCTCAGGAAAACCATTCCCTGGATCACTGGCTGTCGACATTAACTTCTTAAATCAGCCCTATTACTTTTTCTCTACTCTCCCTCTGAACTTCTGTCTTCCTAATGCAACAAAGTCCAGCTTCTCTAGAAGTGGCTTCTCCTTCAACAGCCCACGGATTTCTTCCCTCACTGTAGCCTCTCAATAATCCATACCATGATCAAAGAAAAACTGGGATCTCCTACATATAATTTCGAGGGCAGAAGATGAGAGGATAGCAGTAGGGAAAAGGGAGGCCAACACACTGTTCACGCCGAAACCCTGACGTAAATCCCATCAGGACCAACCACCAGGCCCACACACTAGGCTGCTTGACTGTTCAGCCAGTCAATCCAGAAACAACGACTGTTTCTCCTTACAGATGGTCCTCACATCCTCAGCTTCCCAGCTTCCCATCATCCCATCTCCTTTCTAGAGCGATGTAGGACCACTGTAAAGTCTACCAAACGACTCTCACTCTGAGACAGGAGACAGTCTCTAACTGGTATACAGAGCCTTGCTCTTGAAAGACAGGAGACATTTCTCTGGACCTGGTCTTTGCTGGTCTCGATCACGTCTCAATAAACTCATTTACTTCAGACATCCCCTGATCTTAAGAGTTTCATCATTTCTGTTCATTTCTTGACGTAAAATGGCTTACACCTACAAAGTGCATTAACAAATACAAAGAATAAAAACTACATGACTATAAGTATCTAACTAGATGATAAGTATTTTAAGATCATAGCTTATTAGTCTCATTTATACTTGAATTCCGCCTCTCTTTACACTCATCCATTGCCACGTTATACACACAACAGACGACACACAAACACACACAGGGGTGGGGGTGGCAATGATTTAAAGTGGACACATACCGGGGAAATGACAAAGAGCTCACTTCCCATGAGATCAAACACTCGGACAGTCCCAGTGCTTTCGGCGTAGGCCAGGAGCGTGCAGTCATAGCTCCAGGCCACCCGTCTCCACTGGGGCCTTGGGTCTTTTGGAACTAGAACGAAAAGAAAAGTGTGTTTTAAACAATACGTAATTAAGAGAGCTAACAGTTTTAATGACTGCAGCTAACGTCAGTATTCAGAAAGTACCTCATCTCCTAAGGTGATCTAATGCTTCGGTTAACACAACAGTTCCCAGAAACGTACCTCAAGACAAAACCATGGCAAATGCTGGCTCCATTACTTCATAAGCAAAGCAGCTGGCTGAGGCCAGAGCTCTGACAGATGCTGAACATGCCCTAGACTACTGAGGGCTCAAGAATAAGCTACTCAAGATACTCATGAAATTGAGAGTACTCAAAAGCCCAGAGCCCAGGTTCTTAAACTGAAATCTAACCGTGGGAGTCAAGGAAAAGTTGAGAATGATAAAAAGATTTGGACACACAATGACCAAAAATCGATTCAAACTCAAACACATAATAAATATGAAGTGCACCTATGGCAGAACTCACCCATACTGTACTCCCTAGCTGCAGTACGGCTCTGAGCACACAACACATGCACTTTGTAGATGCACAACATGTCAGACCATAAAACACCAAGGAAGACTCACTCAAAAATGACTGTTTAATGAACTAGCCTCTTTACTATACACACAAAATTTTCTTTTTATACATATATAAAACATATTTTATTTACAGGAAACAAAGACTTTTAATAGTTTCCTATCATCATTTTTCAACATCTATCAAATATTTGGACTGTACTGTGTTAGAATGTTTGGTTTTAAAAACGCTAGTTGAGTTGATGGCTTGAGAAACTGCTCAGAAGAATTTCGGTTGAGAATTAGGACACAACTTCCCACAATTTCTAAATGGTTTTAAACACACTTTTGCTATTTGGGATTATGTATTTATGTGAAGCATATTCTCAAAATCAAAGTATCAATCAAACTCTGCAAAACACTAAAAATGCTTGACATTGTGCAGTGCCACGTAAGCAAGTACATCTATCTCACTAGTGTGAAGGTTTGTTTTCCTCTTTAATAAAAGGTAAGATTATATATAAATACACACACACACACACACACACACACACACACACACATACACACACACACACCAAAAATATCTTTAAATACATTTTGTATGCTTTTTTTCAGTAAAATATTATTTGCAGACCTATTTTATATATCTATATACCTGGGGACATGTAAATTTTTCAGACATATAAGGGTCACAAGTAGATATATATATTAAGGCAGATGAATCAACAGCTATTCTTAATCATAAAATTTTAAGATTTTGATAATAAATGTCTTAATAATCCTAATAAAACCATATGCAATTGATTTTAAAATCACAAATAAATCTTCCATGACTCTGAAGTCTCATTCCTGATTATTTTCAACGCAAATGCAATCAGCATGTCTACGAGACATCTAGGTTCCCGTGTTTGTTACTTCATTATTTACAACAGCCATGAAACAGAAAGTGTGTTTCTCAACTGAGGTTAGGTAAGTAAAATCTGACATACACATGTGCATAATGGAATACTCTCCAGCCATAAACAGAACGTAGTCCCATCGTTCGCATCAACAAGGAGGGACTGAAGGTCTTTATGTTCAGTGAGATGAGGCGGGCCCACAGACAAGTACTGTACAATCTCACTCATACATGAAATCTTACAAAGTTGATCTCACAAAATCTGAGAGCACAAAGGTGGCTCCAGAGAGAGGACAGCGGGGCGGGTGAGATGAGGCCATGTTTAACAATGGGGACTAAGTTACAAAGAGCGTGCGGCCTTCTGAGTCGTCACTGAAGCCAGGTCTCATCTCCTCTTGCTTTGACTCTTACAGTATCCTCGTAACTACTCATCACACATGCATCTCTCCTCTCTTCCCTCCTTGGCATTTTCCAAAGGTAACAACTCTTCAAGAAGGAAGACAAACAGACCACATCCTCCTGCTGCCCTAAAATCCCTGATGGTTCTGTTCCTAACAACACAAGTACTGACTTCTCCATATACACCAAAGACCCCACCATGGCCTTCTAACTTCCCCTCCGTCACTTCCTCCATGACGTCCTTAACACCGACCTCACCCCCTGGGACATAAGCAGACCTGTGTCTTCCACACACTACACTGTCTCTGCTAGACAGTGCATTTTTCCTTCCTTGACACTCTTCAAAGTTGACAGTGTTCTCTGTGCACACCACAGATGCTGAACACAAATTCTTTCAAAGTATTTACCACATCGTATTATGTGGCTTACATCACCATCTGTCCCACGGGTCTCTTATTTCCTTAAAATCAGAGAACATGTCCTATTCGGCACTGCCATCCCAGGACTTCCCTCCTTTGTTAACCATTTCTGGAATCCCCCTAACAGACACTCTCAGACATCTATCCATGAGCTCATCTAAATCCCATCAAGCTGCCAAGATAGCCACCCCATCTTCATCCCACGTTGTTTCCATCAACAAATTTGGTCACACAACACAATGACTAGAACATAAGTTAACAAGCAGGTAAGGCTGGCACCCGGAAAAGCGACACTGAAGGAACTAAGGCAGGAAGCCTGCCAAACAGTGCGTCCTGGGGGGAGACTGAGCTACAGACTGAGACCTGGCTAATGAAATCAAGCAGTTAATTTAAGAAGTGGGATACTATCAACACAGTAAGTTGAAGAAAGCTAAATACATTGCATGATCCTACCCCATTTTTTAAAAAGCCAATCCATGTGTACACAAGATTACCGAAGGGTTATTTTAAGTTATTAATTTAAATACCTAAGAAGAATGTAAATTAAATATAGGCATTACTTTTTTCTACTTCCCTGGATTACTTGAATTAGTTACAACTATGTTATCACACTTATTATTAAAATAAATAAAATAATAAATTTCAAGCTAGGATGCCCATCATAAATGGAGCAAAGAGAAAAGCAGAATAGACAGATTTAATCCTAACCAAATCAATAACTGTGCTAAACATAAATGCTCTAAACATTACAGCTAAGTGACAGAAATATTTAGAGTATGAAAAAGGTAAAATCCAATCAAATGCTCCCTGTCAGGCACATATATTAAATAAAAACATGAAGAGAACGGTGAGCCCTAGGCCAGCCTGGGCTGAGTAGCAAACCCTGCCTCAAATAAGTAAGAAAGATAATAAACAAACAAACAAATGGGGGTTTGAAATTAATTATCTAAATTTCCATCTTCCACCTAGCAAAATGAAAGCAACTTAAACTCTGTATGCAGAAGGAAAAACGATAAAGGCAAAAATCAAAGAAAATAAACAACAAAAAAGAAATCAACCACCAAATTTTTATTATTGAAGAATGTTAGCAAACTGACAAAACTCTGGCCTGAGTGAAGAGAAAGAGAAAACGGTGTAGGTTACAAATATCAGACACAACCAAAGGGATATCAGTACAGACCCCATGGACAATAAAGTGGTGATAGAGAATACAACACAGAATGCTAGAAACAAGTGTATAGCTATGAACTATATGATTCAAAGAAAGATTTCATGCAAAAGCCAAAACTGTAAAGGTTTTTAACATCTGTTTCTAAAACTGAATTCAATCCTGCTTTAAAAAAAAAGCCAACTTCTTTCATGAATTCTATAAAGCATTTAAGAAAAAAATAATTCAGATTCTATGCAAACTCTTCAGAAAATAAAAAAGCAACAACACCCTCTCCTATTTTCAGACCAGCACTATCCAACTATAAAGCCAGAAGGGCGTGAAAACAAGTCCATACCTATATCCCTCGTGAACATAGGTACAATATTTTGATGACTGTGTCATTTAAAATATCATGCTTGCACAGCATCTAACAGTAAGCTGATGAGGCTTTGGGAAGAGGCAATCAGGAGCCATAAGCCCACCCACCTCTCATTGGAAGGCCAATGGTCTCTTAGCATTCCTACAGTAGGAAAGAATGAAAAACTCAACCCAACAGCTCTTCAAAAGTCTAATCCCATCTGCTATTTTTAAGACAGAAAAAGAAGACTGAATTACCATCAATGGTCTGGCAAACAGAGCCAAACAACTTCCAATCCACATTTCAAACATTCTCAAATGGCCTATCTTTTATAAAACAATAATTGAAAAATATCAAAGTGGAACCAAATAGCTCCTATTTCAGTTTGCAGACTCTGCAATATGTAGTCTCAAAAATGCATTAACAACAATCTGGCTCCTCTTCTCCAAGCACACACATGAAATATCATTTGGCATATGGGAGTGATTCCCATAAAGACGAGTCAAATAATAAGCAAATGATGATTGCCTTGCATTATGCGAAATGGAGAGAAGCCATTAATGCAGCATTAAGGTCATAAATTCCCACACTCAGAAGCCAACAAAATAAACCATTAGCTCTCACCGCATTATCTCATCTAGGCTGCCACATTGACTGTACGCACTAAAAAACTCTAACAAATATAATTTGTATGAAATACAGAACAGTTAAGCGTCCTATTTTCATGTTAATTCGTGGCTTTTCAGTTTACCTACTGGCTAAGAGCAGGTGCCTCATGCAAACACTCAAAAGGGCACTCCCTGTATGTCAGGAGCATTCCATCACTGAGCATGCTCGAAAGAAGCCTATCTCGACTCCCTAAGCCTTCAGTCAGCAAGAAAGCTGCACTGGCAAACAGGTAACTGAACAGCCACGTGACAGGTAACTGAACAGCCACGTGACTCTTCGGTAGACTTCTTGGTCCTTCTTCAGATCTGACCATCATCTAGCAACTACTGCTGAGGGAAGAACATAGAGTGATTTAGGATACATCTGAGTTCCAAGTTGACAGTCAGCATCCAAACACTGCTCCTCCTTATCTTGGAAAGGCTATTCCACAGAAAGGGCTTATCAATGCACAAAGTCCTAACGTGGTTTGTATACACACTGGACACAAGAGCAATACACAGCATGACTGACGCAACTATTCAAAACCGTACATATGTACTACAGTATACAAAACATAACATAAATATACACTTACTCTCAAAAATTTCCAAAATTAGCCAAGAACAGACAAACACACACTCATTCATAAAAAACATTTCACTAGTTCCCACATATTACCAACTTAACAGAGTCAAAAAAAAAATCTTTTGACTACCATATGTGGGAAGTATTCTAGGCACTAGAAATGTATGCAAGTACCGTGTGTGGGGACCATGTGTGGGAAGCATGCTGGGCACTAGACATGTATGTAACTACCATGTGTGGGAAGGATGCTAAACACTAGACATGTATGTAACTACCATGTGTGAGGAAGCATGCTAAGCACTATTCATCTTTTTTTAGCGTTGAGTAAAAGAGGAGCCCTACCTTCAAAGAGTTTACAATCTGCTATGGTTTAATTGTGAGATATTCCCACAAACTCATGTATTTGAACATCTGGTCCCAGGTGTGGTACTATTTGAGAAGTTGCAGATGTTATAAAAGTAGAGTCATGCTAAGGGAAGTGGATCAATGAGGGTGGGCCTTAAACCTTATGTCCCCTCCCTGCTCCACTCTCCTCGCTCTGTCCCCGACCATTAGCCAATGGAACCAGTGGTCACACACTCCTGCCTCCATGATGGGCTGTAAAACCTGAGCCAGCCGGAATAAATGCTCTCTCCCTTCATTTCTTTTGATCAAATATTCTTGTCATAGCAATTAGAAAAGTCTACATAATCTAAGTTGGGAAAAGGGAGTCAGGTTGCTACACAGGCCGGCGAGTACCAGAGAACCACGAAGGCTGAGGAGAGAGCGCAGAGGAAAGGACTGCAGAAAGAGCTGCTCCGTGCCCTCCCAAAGGCAGACTTCCGAATTACTGCACTGCACAAGCAGCAGCTGTGTGGCAGAAGGACCTGCGTCCTGGGACAAGGCACCGTGGGGCTGAGAAAACTGTACACAGCCTTTCACTCCAACACAGTACACCTGGCAAAAAAACTCTCCCAGGATGTTGTGCTGGCTAGTTTCAAGGTCAACCTGACTCAAGTTAAAACTGAACCTTAATGAAGAAAACGCCTCCAAAAGATCAGGCTGGAGGCAAGCCTGTAAAGCATTTTCTTAGTGATCAACGGGGGAGGGCCTAGCCCATTTGTGGGTGGTGCCATCCCTGGGCTGGTGGTCCTGGGTTCTGTAAGAAAGCAGGATGAGCAAGCCATGGGGAGCAAGCCAGTAAGCAGCACCCCTCCATGACTCTGTATCAGCTCCTGCCTCCAGGTTCCTGCCGTGTTTGAGTTCCTGTCCTGACTTCTTTTGATGATGAACAGTGGAAGTGTAAGCCAAATAAACCCGTTCCTCCCCACATTGCTTTGGTCATAGTGTTTCATCACAGCAATGGTATCCCTGACTAAGACAGACAGCTAGGGTAAGAATGACCTGAGTTACAAAACAAGAACCATGTTCCACAGTCAGAAGCAATCAACTGAGAATACTTAGGTACAGTCCTAGGACCTAATGGTTACTGTGTAGAATACTTAGGTACAGTTCTAAGACCTAATGGTTACTGTGTAGAATACTTAGGTACAGTCCTAGGACCTAATGGTTACTGTGTAGAATACTTAGGTACAGTCCTAGGACCTAATGGTTACTGTGTAGAATACTTAGGTACAGTCCTAGGACCTAATGGTTACTGTGTAGAATACTTAGGTACAGTCCTAGGACCTAATGGTTACTGTGTAGCATTTCCTAAGTAGCTATCATGCACCACCATGTAAAGTTGTACATACATTAACTCATAATTTCTCTGGAACTTAATATTTAAAAATTGTGCACATATTACAGACAATACAAAGGAGGCCAGAGTGTGTTAGCTTTCTGTCAATAAAACAAAATATCTAATACTGAACTTAGAAGAGCTAGTGAGAAAGATCAAATCCCAAACTTTTTTATTGTTTTTTATCTGAACAACTTTGAACTTATAACTATTTAATCCCTGTGCTGATTCCAAAATAAAAGACTACAGTACTTACTAATACTCTTTCCCCAAAAAATAGCCTTGAATATTTTAAAACACAATTTAAGTTT
The DNA here is from genome assembly GCF_007827085.1 of Peromyscus californicus insignis. Classification (NCBI taxonomy): domain Eukaryota; kingdom Metazoa; phylum Chordata; class Mammalia; order Rodentia; family Cricetidae; genus Peromyscus; species Peromyscus californicus. Next base: position 10,571,831 of record NW_026294492.1, read on the forward strand.
CAAAGTCCTAAAAAGTATATATTTTAAATCAAAATATTTAAGGATTAAATAGTAAACAATTATAATTTGTTAAATGAATTTAATAAAGTCATAAAAAGATCTTACTAGTAAACACTTTTGGAATATCTATTCAAACTTTGAGGAAACATTGTAAACCATTACAAATTCTAAATTTTCATATTTCAATATTTTGGAAACTCTTACCTTGACATTTCCCAATAATTGATGTAAAATCATCTTTTGCAGACCTACAAATATATAGGAAATAAAAACAATAGTTTTACGCTAAGAACACTGACATGTGGTCTAGACAACACCTACATATGATAGTAGGTCATCCCTTCAGTCACAGAGCGGGGTGGCTGAGTGTCTCAAACTGGAGTCCTTCATTAACAACAATCGTCTCATTACAGAAATGGTGCTGAAGCAGGAACACTGCGCTACAGCACAAGTGTGCGTAAACACGATCTTAGGATGCAGTAGGAATGTCTGCACCACAGGCCCAAAGGATCTGACTCAATCAGTCTAGGATGGGACCCAGATCAGAAGATTGACTAAAGCTCCACATACTGACACCAGTTAAGAACCACTAATGTGTAGCATATTACAAAGTCTAGTCACAAAGAAAAAGAGGTATATAATGTCTACTTTAATAAATCCCATAACCTAAACAGTTTATAATACATGAACCAGTGACCTGTTTACAATCTATAGTCCTGAAACACAGAACATAGTAGTATAATTAGTACAAACTATGTTCAAAACAAAAACTGGTGAACTCTCAAGAACATAACTTAAAAACAATTACCTAAAACTTTAATATCTATAGGACTTGACCAAGCAATTTCACTTCTGTAAAGTTACTCCCAGGAAATAATTACAGATTTATATAGTTATCAAGGAAACTAATGCAGTCCAATTTATAAAGAAGAAAAATATATCAAGTATAAGAAGATTAATTAAATTTTGCTGTGCACATCCAATGAAATATTATGCAATTACTATACCTGACATGGAACAATTTCATAATAGATTAATTTCAAAGGTTACCCAGGAAAAAAAGTGATATAAATTTTAAAGTGTAAATTAAATTTATAAATCACAAAAGTAATTCATAAGTTGGCATCAAATAGAATAAACAATATTATCCACTTATGCTACACACACACACACACACACACACACACACACACACACACACACACGCACACACACACACAGAAAGACAAGTTTCAAAGAACATATGTCAAAACATTAATAGTAAACAAGCTGCATAGTCAAGAAGGTAATTTCCCCCTGGCAGTGGAATCACGATCTATTCTTGGTGCATGAGCTGGCTTTTTGGAGCCCACTACCTATGGAGGGACACCTTGAACAGCCTTGATGCAGGGGGAGGGACTTGGAACCTGCCTCAGCTGAATGTACCAGCCACTGCTGACTCCCCAGGGGAGGTCTTACTTTCTTGTAGGAGGGAATGGGAGGGTGGCTTGGAGAGGAAGGCGAGGGGGCAGGAGGAGGGAAGAGGGGGATCTGTGTTGGTATGTAAAATGAATAAAAATTTCTTAATAGAAAAAAAAGAAGGTAATTTCTAATTCTATTTATATTTTTTATTATTTCTAAAGGGACTACTAAGCACAAAATTTTTAATATTTTAGCCATTTTTCAAATGCTGTTATGCTATGACTACAGACGTAAATACAGAGATAAATATCCAAGACAACACACTGCTTGGCTCCCAAATGGAATGAGACAGAAAGAGCTCTCTCTGAAATGAAGCTGACCTGATTCCAACTCAATCTCAGTGACTGGGACAAAGCATGAGCGTGCCCTTCCCTTTAAATAAGGGGATGGCAGTGCCTCACACAGCTAGAGCACACTAAAGGAGACGTCAGTAAATCCGCATTGCATCCATCCTTAACGTGATGAGCGCGGCTATTTTGCTGGGTAAGAGCCAAGTGATTGGACATAACGGCTTTGCTAAAACAACATACTTTATTCCCTTTAGTAAAGTAAACGTGGGGTAGGAATATTTACACATTTTCTCTCTTCATGTCTTTGTTGAGTCCTTTCACAGTCTCTAATTAGTTCCCATATTAACAGCAGCCCATAACCACATGGAATTATTACTTCACTATTTAAGAAATAAAGGAAACATATTAACCACTTATAATCTGTAACTGCTGCCAAAATGCAAATTAAAGAGTAACTCACACATTGTTATTTTATCCGAAGTCAACACAAGCAAGTTAAGGACAGTATAGCAAATGACTGACAGCATTTACCACAACTATAACACTGGAAGGCAGCAAGCCAAGTACTGGACAAGCAAGGCTACCTCTAAAAACTTACACAGCTTTTCATGGCTCTTTGCTCAGGAACCATTTCCTCTTCACAACGGCTTCCTGACAGCGAATAATGACCTAAGATACTGCATCAACTCCCACACTAGGAACTAATCAAGAAATATTCATTAAACACCTACTCAGTGTTACTACACCTGCTACTGAGCCAACCTCACAATGTACATTGCTGTGGTTTAAACAGGAAATGCCCCCCATAGGCCCATGTGCTTTACTTAGTCCCCAGCTGGGGGCTCTGTGGGAAAGTTGTGGAACCTTTAGTGGGTGGACATTTGCTGCAGGAAGTGACCACGGCAGGAAGGCCTGGAGGTTTTACAGCCCAGCCCTACTTCCTGTCCTCTCCCTGTTCCCTGACTACTGATGCCATATGAGCAGCCTGCTTCCCACTCCTGCCATCGTGCCTTCCCAGCTCTGACAGGCTGCATCTCCTGTAAACCGGAATAAACTCCGATCCTAAATCAGTTTCACTAGGTATTTTGCCTCAGCAATGTCTGAAATAATTAAGACACGTGTGTTCATCACTGTTGTAGACAGACTGTACACAGAATAGGAAGAGCAAGAGTCTTTAAATTTCAAAACCAGCCCAACATGGTGGCACACACCCATAATCCCAGCACTGAGAAGGCAGAGGCAGGAGGATTAAAAATTCTGGGCCAGCTGAGATCACACAGAAAGAGCCTATCTCAAAGAAAAACTCTAGGACAATCACTATACACACTTTACAATCAACCATGCACTTTACTTTGGGGATTTCCTTTGCTAGCTACTCCTCATTTACTAGAAAAGACTTCTTTTTGGTTTACTGCAAATTCAAGACGTTCTTATATTCATTCAAAACAAAAACAACTAAACAGCAACTCTGAGCAAAGCTAAACTCCCCTAATTCCCTCTTAGCATCAGTTCTTCCTATTCCACTGGCAAAGACCACATTATTCATCACATGCAGACTAGGAACTCCTATTATGTTCATGGAAATGGACAAGTGGGGAGTGACCTTTTTTGAGGGGACAGGATTGAACCTGGGGCTCTGCCCTGGGTAGAAAAGAGCTCTACCACTGAGCTACACCTCCAGCCCTATATTTGTGGAAATATATCACACTGAGAAAAAGAGACTATCCCTAGCTATAAAGAAAATAAAATATAATCAGAGCTGCAGACTCCAGGCCTCATTCACACTATTTATTCCTAGTAAATTGCACATGCTGGAGCCATAGAAAACAGAGGTGCTGTTTTATATATTTTATAATGAGGGGGACACACAGCATCTACACCAAAGCACCGCATGGCTGAAACACATGGCATGAAACCTGACGCTACAAGAACTGATCTTGAATGTTTGCGTATGTCACTTAACCACAGGTCCCAGCTCCTCATTTCTAAAGCAGAGGAAAATCTCCAGAACCTCTCAGACCTGCCAGAATGCCATGAATTAACACGAGTACTTACAACAGCCGGCACTGGCATTAACTTACTAAGACTGACCGTAAGTGTACTCAACAGGTGTTACAGTGTGAGGAGCCCCACAGTGTGCTCTCACAGGCTTCCTGGTGGAGCTGATCTCAGCACTAAAGTTTGTGTGCATTACAAAACTTGTGCAAACTATCCTTTCTTCTAAATTTTCATTAGCAAGTTCCAAGCTCTCCCTCTCAGACCTAGGTATCTTGACCGCACATACATGCCCTGACCTGACTCTTATATCAAAAATCACTTCATCCATCTTCTCTTTTCAATGAAAAAGTGAATATTGTTCCCTGACTGCTGTTTGTAAGTCAGGTATATACTATGAGCTTGTTTCTCAAAACACTTCACGACTGCGACAAATGGAACAGGAGACTCTATCCACTCCACTAACGGTATCAGTTCAAATACGGCCAACAGACGCTTAATGATGCTGCCAACAACAGCATGGAGGGACCTACAAAGCCACATCGGGTTAGCATGGAAAGACTGTCACCACTGCATCATTATTCCCTTGGTGGCTTGACAGGACTCAGGAAGCCTCCCCACTTGAAGCCAGTGCCAGACAGGGAAAGACCTTCCCACACCTCCAAAAACCTGAGGGAATCCAGTTCTGCTTGCATTCAAGGGAAGAAAAAGTCTGAGACGGTGGAAAACGAACACCAATGCGACAGCAGCTGAGTGGGCACTGGTGCCACCAATGCACTAGTAACTGAGTGGGCACTGGTGCCACCAATGCACTAGTAACTGAGTGGACACTGGTGCCACCAATGCACTAGTAACTGAGTGGGCACTAGTGCTATTTTAGTCGAGAACACTGGAGCAGCAGAAAAGCATTCCCATTGGTATCTAAGTACTCTTAAATCTCTTCCCCTTAACTTCTCTTTTGTATGTGTGTGGTGTGCATGTCTGTATGCATCCGCGTCCACACATGTGTAGGTGGACATCTGTGCACGTGGAGGCCCAAAACTGACGGCAGGTGTCTTCTTCATCGGGTTCTAGGAATCCAAACTCCACTCCTCTAGATTGCACAGCAAGCTATTTATCTGCTCAGTCATCACCCACACCCTCCACTTACATTTGACAACCAACAGGTAGGCTTTGCATGGGAAAAGGGGGCCCTCAATATTAGAAATGGCTATATTTGGTGGGTTGATGCAAATTTCAAAACAAATCAGCTACTCCTGAGTTTGCAACTCAGACCAGCTTAAAAAATACTTTTTTTTAATGTGCATATGTATGTGCCTATGTGAATTTATGTACACATGAAGGCCAGAAGGCCTCAGATTCTCTGGAACTGAAGCCACAGGCAGCTGTGAGCCACCATGCAGGTGCTGGGAACAGAATCCAGGTCCCCTGCAAGAGCAATAAGCAGTTTTAACCACTGAGCCATCTCTCCAACCCCTCAAGGTGTATTTCAGATGAGCATATAGTATCATTGAATGTACTGAGTAGGAACCAGACAGCTCTCCAGTACCCACATCACCGAGGCCGTCCACAGACCTATACCCACACATGTGTGCCATTACTGCAAAGCTGCCCTGTTTTGTTTTACATCTTGAGACATCTCACACTGGTCTAATTAGCTGATCCATCAGTAACTAGTCAACAACAGTTACTTCCAGACAGCTAGATTATCTTCATGTAGCAAGAAAGTATCACTTCTCAGGAGCCAGCAGAGTAATTGGGAGAAGTATAAAGATGAGCAAACTATGTTGAGAGAGCATCATTTATAAGTTAGTCTTCGATACTTCACAAAACTGATTTAACAGTAAACTCCCTTCAAGTATACCGCCTTTGAAAAGATTTAAAACCGTAGTTCTTATGTACAAGGGATTTTTTTTCCTCAAAAGAAATCTTCCATATGGTGAACATTAGCCATTACCTGATCTCCACACACTGGTCCTGAACCGCAGCCAAAAGCTTGCCATTGCTTCATGGGAGGAAAGAGAAAGAAATCCTGGAGTGAGTATTTGAGTCTCCAGCACGGATGGAATTATTTTACAATCAGTTTTTCAAAGTTTTACTGGCATTCTCTATCTTCTGACTCGACAATAAATGAATACACAGGTACAAAATCATAGAAAATTATTCAATACAACCTAATATGTTCCAGCCACAGTGACCATATGTAACAAAGGAAATTTAATACAAATCAAGAATGAAAGCCACAGGGACCCCAAAGTCCATGTCTGTATCGAGCTTTAGGAGAAAATAAAGGTAGGAGAGTTTGGAGTGAATTTTACACATACTTACTTTGCAAGAACCAAATGCCAGTTTATCTGTTTATTGACCAAGCGAACCAGTCCATCAGGAAGCAAAAACGGAGCAGGGCTGAAAGCACAACATATGAGCTAGCTTAACATCGAACCACGACAATCCTATGTAAGTAAGGAAAAACTGTGCCTTTAGAGAGGGTTTATATCAGAATGTAAAAGCTGAATATTAGTAAACCTAAATCCAAAACTACTAATTTGATGTACGAAATGTTCATGAGGAATAGGAGATAAACACCTAATGGTGTACTTACTGCCCGTATAATGACCAAATTGGCCCATTTCCTCAACCACCTTTATCCTATTGCACCCTACACCCTCAAAAATCAAAACGAACAAAAACAAATACATCATACACATGCACACTACACTCACACACACATGCACGGGCACGCACACACACACACACACACACACACACACACACACACACACACTCACACACACACACACACAGAATAAAAGGAAAAACAACACTGAGCAAATAGTTCCACAGGTGATCAAAGGTCTCTATTTTAGGACTATCTTATCTCTAGAACTGTTAAGTTTAAGGTTAGGAGAAAGCAACATGCAATTAATAAGTCTATTAAAAAGTCACTGAGAACATTGCTAAATGCTGAATATATCATGTTATCAGATTACTTATGTCCCTGTCCTTTTTGAAGCTGAAAATCTGCTTCACGGCTGAACATAACAACACTCACAAAATTAAAAAGCACACAAGAAGTAAAATCTGAAGACCTACCGCACAGCAACTCAACTTTTGACCACAGAGTAGACGCAACAATAAGAACAAAAATGCTCTTTAACATAAACAAGACGCACATCCAACATAGGGGCATTTCCTATGCGGTTGAGGGCACTCTCCAGAGGAATCAGAAGTCACCAGGATATGATCAATACTGACTAAGGGAACAAGAATTAATGAATGTACTGAGACAATCGTCAGCTTACACGAAATTCTGTGAAATGCCTATCTAAAGACCAGGTTTGCCATGGGAGGCCTACCCCTTTCTGATCCATTACAGAGAAGGGGTGGGTTGAGGGGAATGGCGGGTAGAGGCTGACGACAGGATGCAAAATTAATTAATAATCGAGGCCAGCCTGGTCTACAGAGTGAGATCCAGGAAAGGTGCAAAGCTACACAGAGAAACCCTGTCTCGAAAAACCAAAAAAAAAAAAAAAAATTAATTAATTAACTAATTAATTTAAAAAAAAACCTCAGTTCTTCAAACACAGCATTAAAAAAATGAAAAGGCAACCACAAATTGAAACACATTTCCAAAGCTTGAATTTCCTGAGATACATTAAAAAAAAAAAAAAGGTTTGCCTGAATGTCAGCATCTCCACCTTAATCTGATAATCAAAACCTTAAATCACAGAAGATGGTAATCTTTACAAGAACTGACGGCTTACCTGTACCAGATGTACTGACGCAAAAATAACAGATGATCTGTAATAAAAAGAAACAGTGGTCCTTTAGCAATCATTTACAAACTATTTGCAAAATGAGACCAATCTACTATACACTATAATTTTTATAAGATCATATACTTGTTTATATTAAAGTCCAAGTTTATGTTATTCAAGACATTGAAATAGTTCCCAACTACAAATTTTAAAAATGGTTTGAGATGCTAAATTTAATCTAAGAAGCCTTAATCAAATCATTACTAGGAATCATAGTAGATTGCGCTTTAAAACAAACCTATTTGTATAAAATATAAAGCATAAATCAAGGTATTAACTTTAACTTTGTAACAACTATATAAGTAACACCTGGAGAAGTCTGTGAAAAGCAAAATTTCAAACACAGATTTAAGACTGTTTTATATCATCATACGCACACGCACGCGCGCGCACACACACACACACACACACACACACACACATCCTGTGCACACAGCTAGGTATAGAGCAAGGAAGAAATATCTGAAGAAGATCATCTCTAGGTTGTACGAAAATTTTATTATGATATATAATTACTTATACAATCAAATTTTTCTACAATTATTTTAATCAATTACACATGTTTTCTAAATAAATCAAAACTTCATTTGTGATAATGAAAACTGAATATACCAGAACGTATATAAAATCATAGTCAATCACAAGTTTTCAATTTTTTTTTAATTGAATTTTCTCTTCATAAATCCAACATAAGGATGGCTTTAGAGGCCAGAGAGACAGGTAGTCACAGTACCAAAGACCAAGGTGAACAAGTCTCCACATCTAAAAACATTAAAGATAAGGAGATGGAAAGATGCCTCAGTGGTTCAATTCCCAACAGACGCATGGTGGCCCACAACCACCTGTAACTTCAGCTCCAGGGGATCCTACATCTCTTCAGACCTCCAAAGGTTCCTACATGCACATGGTACACATACATACACACAGGGACACACACACATACATACATACATACATACATACATACATACATACATACACACACACATACACATAATATGGAATAAATAAATATAAAACAGCACTTACCTTGTCAGTCTAGTGGAAGAATTACATTAATCTATTAATTAATAAAGTCCTCATAGCTCAAAAAGGCTGGAGCTCAATTCTTTTTCAGACCCTTGCTGGTTTATATGTCAAGTCTATTACTGGTTAAATGAATGCTCAGTTTAACCAAATTTGTAATTCGAGCATTTTGGACATTCTATCTGAATGTTCGTGTAGACCATTTGCAATGGTCTCTCACTTACACTGGGCTTACTCATCACCAGCCATGTACAACATGTATAAAGGCTAAGCCTAGGCTACAGTTTAGCTCTAAGCTGAATTAAAGATAGGCAAGAATGAAAACATACATACATACATACATTGATGCATCTGTAGAAATAAGTACATATAAAATTAAGCTCAGACAACATGTACGCTAACTACCTTCATCAGGTTCTATATCAGAAGTCTAAGGAGAACATTTTTAAGTCACTAGGCCGTCTACAACTGCACAGTTGTAAAATGAGAACAAAGCTGTCCACCAACTATATAATCATAAAGCATGAATCACAGTTACCTCTGATGGCTTTGGTGATGATGAATGATGCCCCATGCTTTCGGTTGCCTCTAGGCTACAATTTAAAAAAATTTAAAAAAAAATGTAAACTTACATTTGAGAATACTTACAATACTTACAACATATAAATTTATACTTCTTTACTTATATCAGGAGAATTGAGTACTACCGGTAATTTAAAACTTCTTCCAGACTGAAATAACCTCATCTGGACTGTGTGCAGTGTAGAGGGAGAACGACAGTTATAGGTACATGCCAGGAAGAACCCAAAAATGAGGTTAGAAACTGTTTTCAAATCAAAACACCGATAAAAAGATGAGGAAACCCAGGGGCAGGGCTGAGATGAATCAGAATGGGAGAACTTGCCTATGATGTGCAGGGCCAGACAAAGGCCAGAGTTTTACCAGACAAAGACTTTACCAGTTGACAAGTTAGTACAGTCTACTTGGGGGAAAAGTAGTTACCTATTGTGTATCCATGGAGACAATGTCATTAACAAAACACAGATATATAACTACTACGTTCAATAATTTGACTGCACAATCATACACTACATGCTATAGGATACAGAATAACAAATATTTCATATGGTAAGACGCATTAAACTACTACCAAGAATAAAATGAATAAAAGCATCAGTAAGTACAGACACATTGTTCCCGAAGAAGTTCACTCAGCAAACAGGAAGAGATCATCGGGAGACAATCTGGCACAGTGGAGGGATATAAAAGTGAATCAGATGCAGAGTCAAGGGGTCAATAGCTGTGGTGAACAGATGCAGACATCAATAACCAAGAGAGATGAGAGAGGGCAAAGTACAGTGAGGGTTCCATCTAAGTGACGCTGTGCTGGTTTTTAAATCAATGTGTAATACTAAGCATTCTGAGACATTATTACAGACATTTCAGAAGTGTTAGATACCGTTATCCAACTAAAAGGCAGCAAGCAACAGCCTCTTAATATCATGATCTACAAGAAGTCCACATCATTCAGGAGAAACAGGAACTAATAAAAAACAATATATGTAGATCTCTGCCCATACAAGATATAACTCAAGACAAGCGGAATAAACACTCAGGAGAGATGATAAAGGAGCTCAGTGGGCTGGATTCAGGAATCTTTAATAAAGGTCCTTCTTGATCATGCTGCTTCCCCAGAGCCTAATACACAGGCATGTCAGGACCTCCGTATGTCAAATAAATGGTCCTGAAGTCCTGTTTTTCACCCCCTGACTAGAAGGCTCTCCCTAGGTAACTAGTAACTCCAGGGTCCATAAGTTGGCAAACACCATAACTTCCTCTCCAGCAGAACTGGAGAACAGCCATAGATTCTTGCTCTTCACTCACTCCCTTGGCATTCTGCTTAGACGGTCACTTCAGGCATGGTAATGAGAAACAACCACTGGTAGGTTGTCTCTCCTCCACAGTGCGAGTTCCATGAAGACATTCATCTCTGGGACCCGGGTGTACACACAGACACACACACAGACACACACACACATGCCTATTACTGAGATGGGACCTGGTGTACACACACACACACACACACACACACACACACACACACACACACACACACGCCTCTTACTGAGATGTCGAGACGTCTAGGATGGGACCTGGTGTACACACACACACACACACACACACACACACACACACACACACACGCCTCTTACTGAGATGTCGAGACGTCTAGGATGGGACCTGGTGTACACACACACACACACACACACACACACACACACACACACACACACACACACGCCTCTTACTGAGATGTCGAGACGTCTAGGGTCCTCAGAAACTTCTCCCGCCACGGAGCACAAGAGAGTCAGTCAAGCCGGGAAAGGACTCCCTCCCTCTCAGGAAGGAGAGTGACACCGAGCTCCCGAGGGGGGTGACAGCCCACCCCGGACCCCGGGCTGACTCCGCAGACCCCCCCTCAGCAAGCCCCAGCCCTCCGCCGCCCCGCCGTTGCCAGGCGACAGCGCAGCTGCCATCCCCGCGCCGCCGTCCTGCGTGGCACCGCGACGTGGCTCCCCACGCCAGGCGCCCGCGCCAAGCCGACCGCCTCCAGGGAGGGCCCGGCTCACCTGCACTTCTGTCTCGGGTGGCCACTCGGTGTTGACCAGCAGGTCGTAGAGAATCGTCTCCTCCTCGTCTGCAGAGCCGGGACTCGAAGGCGGCACCGACTCGGAGGCCGCCATGTTGCCCGGGAACAGAGTGGCGGAGGGAGGGGCGCGCGCTATGGCGTCTCACGCGGGTCAAACTTCCCCGGACGCGGCCGCTGCTGATTGGAAGAGAGGGAAGTAAATGAATTGGCTCCTGAAAAAGAATGCCATGAGTAGGAAAAATAACCGTGTTCATGTCTAAGGTAGGTCTTGGACCCGGTCCTTTCTGTGCAAATCTGTGCCTAAAACGACTCAAGTCACTGAACCTTTTTTACCAGTCAATTTCTACCAAAGACTAGGTGCAAGTACCTCCCAAAATGCTCGTGATCATTTAGGTATCCATCCCCTAATACAGAAAGTGTTCAGAGAGAGGACTTTAAGTACACCAAGGGGTTATCCAGATCAACAGATAAAACTAATGGTTGAGTATCACAGGAATGGTGTTTGGGAGCGCCTAAAAAAAAAAAGAGGGCCAGAGGATCCGATGGAGACTTCCAGCAGCAGATAGAGCTTGTGAGCTAGGTAGCAGAGGATGCCCTACAAATCACCTTACAACATGGACTAGCCTCAGACTCAGTCCTCCCCAGGGCTCAGAGTACAGATATGCACTATCATGCCCAGCCGTGGACTTTCAACTATAGATAGAAACTGGATCCACTAGAGGTCGAGAGAGAATATTTAAATTAGAAGGGACGGCGGCGCTAAAGATACAGAGTTGTGATGACAGACAGAGTGAATAGAGAGAGGCCGAGTTGAGAAAGGGTGTAGAGGACAATAAAGACATGACAGCTTGAGGATTTCCTAGAGTGGGGGACTTAACTCATCGATCCATTCATTTATTCACGAACAAATGCCTCTCTGTGGAAGGCCCGTCACTGTAAACAGAGCCAATTGTGATCCGAATGATCACGTGTTGCATTAAAAAGAAGCATAATTTCCCAAGATGCCTTTCAGAAATTTTACTATACAATAACCATCTCTGGACGTTAGGCAGTGGTATAATTAAAAGGCACAACGAGAGCGTGACTAACGGGTCTCTCCAAGCTTAATTAGCCCAAAGCCACATACCTTTTGCTTTCACCTTGTAGTCTCACAGCTGAACTTTTCTTGCACACACACCCCCATTTAGCCAGATGCTTGCTGTGTCTGAAATACTAGACACCCAGGAACAGCAGGAACTTGGACAGGGATGTTCCTTACGCATGGAGGTTGGACCTGATATACTGTGACGCTCTCGTGCCCTGAAGCTTTTGTTTTCATACCACCTTCCTTCCGAACTCTACCCTGCCTGCCTATGTCTACGTTAGCAAGCACCTCCCCACCGCTCCAGCTTCCCAGCCTGCCCCAGGCCTGCTCAGTTGTTTGGTGATTTGTTTGGGTTTTGTTTTTTCATAACACATGTCAGCATTGGATATGCTATGTCATGTATCATTTATTGTATTTGTGCACTGTCTGTCCTCATCCTCCAAAATGTAAGCTCTAACGGGGCAGAGTGCACTATCATCTTGTACAATAGCTCCCATACCCAGCTGCACTATGTCCCCAGCATTTATAACAGTGCCAGCCACAGAGGACGGGGCAAAATTTATATCGCTGTTGAATAAAAAAAAAAGGATTTTTAAAAAACAACTTTTTTAAAACCTTCTCCTGCTGTGTTGCTCCAGCAAGCTTAGAACCCCTAGGAGCGAGCACACCCCTTACGTCTATCTTCTGTGTGGTTCTCACTACACAAGGATTTTCAAATGATGTCTTTTTACACACTCAGAGTATTTCTTTGACAGCATCTATGTGTTTTCCTCAAGCCCCCAGCTGCAAACCCAGCATTCTATCTACTCTACGTATCACAACAAGTTACAGACTGCAAAGCAATATTCTCACCCAGCATAGCGGAGAATACAACGAGATATGGGTACTGGGTCGGGGAGGTGGTAGAGTTCCCACTGGAGTTATACAGTACCTCAGAGGCGCACCCGCCTTCAACTCTATACCAACTTTCCTGGTCCAACCTCTTCCCTGTCTTTCCTTTGACACATACGGGGATTACGTTCTGCTTCTTCCTTTTCTTGGTCACTTCGACCTGACCACACAGCTCCAATGAACAAAGGATGTGTTCTTGATTTGGAGAGATGAACCTCCTTTCACAGATGGAAACTTTAAACTTATGAAAGTGTATGATCACAACAGAGCAAAACTGAACCAGTGTTTGAGTCAGGCATAGAGGCTCACACTTGTAATGCTAGCACTTGGGAGACTGAGACAGGAGGACCTTTCTGAGTTCAAAACCAGCCTGAGCTACTTGGTGAGCCTTTAAACAAACAAACATGTTTCTTGAGATCCATGTGTTCTTTTCTTCATAGGGCAGCACATGGCAGAGATTTGTATTGCAAAGGATAATTGAATGTTATAACTGAAGCATTCCAACAGTTGAAGAAGTAAATGAACAGTTTGGAATGACCAGGAGTGCTGTGCCAACATGTAGACTTATATTGCTATCAGCCTGCTCTATTGGAGGAAAATAAAATGTGGTATGTAAGAGTTTGGTTGCTCAGTGCTACTGTGGCCATCTGATCAACATCATCATGCAGTTGAAATTCTATCTTCTATGGTCTGAATATGTCTTCTTTCCAAATTCATATGTCAAACATTCTGAACAGGAGAGCGATGAAGTAAGGTTCAGGAAAGATGACTAAGGTGGCCAGGGAGATGCTCAATGGGAGCGAATCCTTGCTGCACAAGCTCAGGGACATGTTCCAGCACAAACAAAACACAAAGCTAGGAAAGGCTGCACAGAAGGCAGAGACAGGAGGATCGCTGGGACTTACTGGCTAGTAGCTTAGGTCCGGTTTCCCTGAGAGATCATGTCTCAAGAGAGCAGACAGAAGGTGATAGAGCAGGACTTCCAGCATGCCCCTCTGCCTCCATGTACACATGTGCACACACATGCGCACACACACACACACACACACACACACACACACACACACACACACATATACATTACACACACACACAACAATTGAGGAATCTTCTACCATGTAAGGACAGAGGATGAAAAAAGTGCTATATATGAGGAACAGAATTCTCAGCCAATGCCAATTTCGTGTGTGTGTGTGTGTGTGCGCGCGCGCACACACACACTTTGATCTTAAACTTCTCAGCCTTAAAAACTGTGAGCAATTAATTTCTTTTGTCTAGAAAATAGTCCATTTTAGATATTTTATTGCAGCAACCCAAAGGACTAAGGATATACTTATAATTCAGAGACACTCTAAGTCATAAATAAATCATTATTAAAAGAAAGATTATTGCAGATACTAAACATGAGTTCTAACTCTGTGAAGAAGTTAAGGAAATAAAACAAATAAAAACTGAGACAGTTACACAATAGGAGTCACCTTCACAGTTGAGTACGCCTGCTCCTGCTCCCCTCCATGTTGAAAGATACATAGGAAAGGGAAGCTCCGCATCACTGTGATCCAGCCGAGTGCATACAGTGGTGATGGTTCACATCCCTAAGAGAAGGCATTATGGCGTATTCATTTGAAGAGCAGTGATCTGATGCTTATATAAGCTTTTGATGAAGTAGAGCAGAAAGGAACTAGGAATAGGAATATTTCCCCACATTCTTCTACCCTAATCGCCCATCAAATACATCTCAAATCAACTACAATGTGATCAGAATTCACTTTGCTGATGGCCATACACATTTGTACCTTGCAGTCAGACAAAAATTGCTTAACAATGTCTCAGAAAAATGAATAATTTTTGTCTCTTAATTCTTCCATGTAGAGAGCTATCATTAAGTGATAGGTTCATTTCGCATGAGCTCAGCTTTTTAGTCCCTATCGACTAAAAGGCCCATTAAGCTGAAAAGCCATTAATGATTCAGCATTTAGCCCTTTTATGTTTCTACATATCAGAGATCAAAGAAATTGGTTTGTCACATGGAGTCCCTTCCATGTTAAATTTGAAATTGTGTAACAAAATTGAATGAAGGCATTGAAATCCTACCCATTATAGGTGCCATGCATTCCTACCTGATTGGATGGTGTACAAGTTTTTCACGGAGAGTATAGATTTCAATCATAATAATAAAAGCGTATTGAGAGTCATTCAAGAAATTCCTTTTTCTCCGGCAGTCTAAAGATCCAAGTCAATCCGTCCGTAAATATCGTAAGACTGCTGTAATGTCTCTTGGCAGGCAAAATAATAGGAGAAAGTTCAGGCATGATTTGAGCCAAGAAGAAGTCCCCAGCCCCCCATTTGAAGTTTGTCCACTCTCATCCACTGTACTTCCAATCAGGTCGTTTCTTCCTCAATTTTTGTCACCCTGAAGTTACATGGAATTGTCACAGAGCCTCCCAGAGCCACATGCAGTGGCACGCGTGACAATCAGCATGTGCTGTTCAATGCCACCTCCAAACTGACTGGCTGCTTTTATAGGCTCTCGATAGCTGGAGAGTTACGTTGTTCCCTCATCCCCACAGTCTCTCCTGGGATGGACAGACTGACCCTTGGGAAGACAGATTGAAGCTTGGCAATCCGTTCACAGACCTAGAAACCAAGGCAGACAGATTTCCAAGATCACAACAGAGCAGAATCCACACATGGGTCTCCAGGTTTGAGTCCTGGGCTTTTTTTTTTTTTCCCCATAGGATGGCACATCACAGAGAATGCATGGCAAAAATTCCCAAAGCTGCACTCACATGGTGAAGAGGTCCATCCTAATGGACCATTATGGATGACCAGATGTACATGCAAAAAAAACAGATAAGTAAATAGTGCAAATAAAATGTATGTGTAGACAGTTAGCAGTTGTTGACTTATAAATGAGAGTCGCTTTTCAAAATTCTGTTTTAGAACAAAGGTAAATGATCCATAACATACAAATATATATGTTATATATATGTATCAAAATATAAAATGAGTTAGTGGATACAACAAGGGACAAACAAATGGAAGGCTAAACACACACACACACACACACACACACACATATATATATATATATATATATATATATATATATATATAGATGTAGATGTAACCAACGGTCTTATTAAATAAGAAACACAGAGCCGATTCAGAGAAGAAAGCCAAGAGGTCAGAGCTAAGAGCCTCACCCTTCCTGCTTCAGCGATCCTCTTCAGCCAAGAGAGCTCTCCGAAAGGGGCCTACTTCCTGTGTGTATGTCTTTATATAGTCTAGCTGTTCTGCCTTCTCATTGGTTGTAAACCCAAACACGTGACTGCCTCGTCACTGCCTGTATGTACCGCCCTCTAGGTCCTTAAAGGCGTGCGCCACCACCGCCACGCACTTGCTATGGCTCTAATAGCTCTGACCCCCAGGCAACTTTATTAACATACAATTAAAATCACATTTCAGTACAAGTAAAATACCACCACATATATATATATATATATATGAAATATTAATGATAGAATCTCGAGTGTGAGTATGAGTGTCCATCATACAATTCTTTCAGCTTTGTTACGTATGAAAATGCTGGAAAGGGGTAAATCTATGACATCAGGGATAAGGAAGATGGGTCTGCTGGGTGGCTAGTGTAACAGTCTCTCTGGGCTTGAGGGGATGCTTCAGGAGCCACACTTCATAACTGATGAGAAAGCAAACAGTTCATCATATATTTGCTACAGAAGAAAAAAATGTAACATGCATCCCCCAAAACATAGGGTGGAATATGGGAAATGAAGAAAACGGATCGATTTGAGCTGGGTGTGACAGGTACCTTAAGATAAAGAGGGATGAAGTAAAACTTCTCGGAATTTTGATGGAAATCATTAAATCATCTTGAAGCTTACAAGCTCAAAAACAAACAAACCTATCAAAAATCAAAATAAACAAACAGAAAACGTCACACACACACACACACACATACACACACAAACTCCCACCCACCCCACAACAAAACCAAAAGCCCACAAACAATACACCGAGTTCATTTTCATTCTCTCTCTCTCTCTCTCTATATATATATATATATATATGTGTGTGTGTGTGTGTGTGTGTGTGTGTGTGTGTCTATCTTTCTCTGTCTTTCCCTATCTCTCTCTGTCTGTCTCTGTCTCTATCTAGCTATCTACCTCTCTGTCTCTCTGTCTCTGCCTCTTTCTGTCTCTCTATCTATCTCTCTGTCTCTGTCTCTCTGTGTCTCTCTGTCTCTCTCTCTCTCATAAGCAGGGCTTCTGCAGCACCGAGACTCAAGTCCCGGGGCCTCGTGCTCGTCTCGTTCATTCATTTTTAAAGTTCCAGTTTTGTTTCTGTATTTTTGCTTCTACTCTGGGTATTTAGGGAAGTCTTTTAAAATATGTTGTCTGTCAGCTTGCCTGAAAAGCAGCTCACTAAACCTAGCAAAGGAAAACAGCCGGCGTCTCCTTAGCTTTACCACAGAGAGCCAGGCAGCTCACAGATGCGCAGACCAAACAAATCCACAGGGGTTTCCAAAGGAGATGATTGACAGAGCCCAAAAGGAATGCACTTTTCGCCAATATGCACCAGCCACCTCTGGAGTTCCCCAGAAGTGTTTGGTAGAGGTTTTTACTAGTGACAGACAGTCTTCATGTCTTCAACAGGGAACAGGATCAATGAAATCACAATGCTTTCCATCAAAGTGGCTGCCAGTTGTGTCCACAGATGTGGGAATACCTAAGGAGACTCGACTAACACCAGCTACTCAGAAATTCAAGGAGAAATTATAAAAACAAGATATATTTATTTGTGGGCAGTGACAATTTTTTTAAAGCAAGTCTCACTGTGTAGCCCTACCTGGCCTGGAACTCACTATATAGACCAGGCTGGCCTGGAACTCATCAGGAAACTGCCTGCCTCTGCCTCCCAAGTGCTGGGATTAAAGGAGTATGCCACATCCAGCCAAGAGTGGCTTTTTAATATCTGTGCCCTCAAGTTGAGAGTATGCCTTGAATAAATTTGTACGGCCAATATGATTTATTCACGGCTATCTTGAATCCAGTAAATGGGAAGTTATCACAACCATATGGCCACCTCTAGATGCTTATTCTTCTGAACCAATAGGTAAAGAA
Source organism: Peromyscus californicus insignis (assembly GCF_007827085.1). NCBI lineage: Eukaryota > Metazoa > Chordata > Mammalia > Rodentia > Cricetidae > Peromyscus > Peromyscus californicus. The sequence goes on from NW_026294492.1 coordinate 10,590,190, forward strand.
AGGAGTTACTGTGCTGGCTGGGGTAATTTTTCCTAATTATCAAGAAGGAATTGGACTACTCTTCTGAAATGGAGAGCTCTTGGAATAAAGATCACTCCCTTGAAATTGAACTGACCTTAATAATCACCTTAATTAATAGATTTGGGAGAATTGGTGCTGCGTGACTTCTAAAGTTCAGTTTAAAAAGCCACATTGCTGTGGGATGTCTTTCTGTATGCTGTGAATATGTGTTGCTCTGATTGGTTGATAAATAACTCTGCATTGGCCTATGGCAGGGCAGGATAAGGTTAGGTGGTACATTCAAACTGAAGACAAGACGAAGAAGGGTAGAAGTGAGGGGAGACACCAGCCGTCTGCCCAAGGAGCAACAAGATGCCCACAGACCGGTAATGCCACGGCCATGTGGCAACATATAGATTAATAGAAATGGGTTAAGTTGTTATAAGAGCTAGCTAGCAAGAAGCCTGAACCATAGGCCATATAATTTACAATTAATATTAAGCCTCTGAGTGATTATTTTATAAGTGCCTGCAGGACCCCAGGGTCAGGCAGGACCGGAACAAACACGGGACCAAGGGGCCAGGTAGGACCAGAGAAATTTATGGCTACACCACATAGTGGATATACTTGAAACGCCTACTTTTGAAACACAAACACTATGGGGCCTGGGCCACATGCAGTGCTACAGCTAACCCCAGCCCCAGCCAGGAGCTCATGAACGTGAACATCAGCCAAGTGATGCAAATGGCTGAGTCTTGTCGTGAGTCTAGCCTACCCTTGGAGTCTTCCAGTAGAGCTGCTAGGCATTATAGGATAGAGGTGATCCATCCACACTGTACCCTGACTGGCTTCTTCACCTACAAGATCCCTGAACAAAATAACTGAATGCATTAAGCCGTATTAGGTAATTTACTATGCAGCCATAGTAACTGGAACGTTGTCACTCAGAGCTGCACTCGAATCAGCCTTTGCAAATCCCTGTTCCCATTACTGTAGCACAGGAGGGATAGGGTAATGTGAATTTCTGTATTTGGAATCATTCCTGCTAGATATTTTGAAGTGTCGGTGACCATCCTATTTGTTATGCAAATTGTTTTTTATCTTAACCTGCTAAGTCATCACAAGCTGAGGTAACACACAGCCTATGCAATCAGTGTCACAGATACATAGGAGGTGCAGGGGATGAGGACTTTGGGGAGGAGAAAACAAGCCACAGTTTCCCTATGCTGGAATAAAATGGCTCTCTACAGCAAGTGATGGGCAAGGGAGATGTGCGCGGATCCTGGGATGCTGGGATTTAGAATGTCTGTCAGGTGCACACTCTGTTCTTAAGTACTTGAAGCCTCCAGGCCGTGTTCTCCTGCTCAGACTGCAAATGCAGCACCATTTCCCCAGGAGCCATCAGCATCACTCACAGGGCCTGATGAGCCTGCAAGATGGCGGGCTGAGGAGACAGGCTTTGTGCATGGAGGAGGGAGAGCACAGTTCTGCCTGCCTGCCAGTCAGCATCGAGCCATAAATAATGGCGCTGCCAGGCTTACTTATAATGAGACCAACAGTTAGTGAGATCTCTTTTTCTGCTTTACAGTCCCTCTGCAGCTCTTCCCGGCTGCCCTTTGTCTCCCTCCCTCCATATATCTGGAGTGAAGGACTTTATGGCCACTTCTTCAGGGGATACAGAGTTATAGATCTCTGGATTTATGTGTGTTTGCCAGCCCCTCTCTGGTCCCTGTACCATAAGGTGAATGCCAGGGCAGGGAGAATGATGTTGCCTTCTAATAGATCTGGGCCAGTTTCTGACAGCTTATTTTGACGAAAGCATAAAATTCAATGATGGTTGCTCAGCCCAGAAGCTGGAGAAAATACAGTGATAAAAAGAAAAAAAGAAAGACAAGGTTTACATTCGACCCTCCCCTTATCTAAATTGCTCTGAGACAGGTAAGTTGTGAAAACCGAGGAAAGGTAAGCCAACAAGTTTAATGACAATAGATGGTTTAGAAACAGCAGGATTTATTCCGGAGGATGTTGAACATCAGTGTCTCTCCAGAATGGAAGCATCACTGCTTGTCAGTGAGCACAACACGGAGTCCATTAGGAAAGTGGGGGTGTGAGAAAGCCCACAGGAGATGGATCTTTTATTTGACAATTATGCCAACTGTTTGTATAGTCCCCTTCCACACTGAACAAGTCTGTGGGCCACCTAAGAGACTGCTGAAGCGACCACACGTGACTGTGATGGCTTTGCCACCAAAGATACCACTCTGTTCTCTGGGGTGGGTGGCTTGCTTTGATGGAGAAGGCAGGGAGAAGTGCCAATAGACACAGCATGACATCACAGGAGCCCAGTTACAGGTGGAGAATAGAGAGGCCTTCGGAAAACATAACAACACAGTCACGTGACGGAATGGCCCTTTAGAGCTGATCTCCAGCTACAGGCAGACCATTAGAGAGATGGTTACAATCCCCACCAGTGACAGTCACTAAGAGAAGGATCAAAGCAGAACTGCCCAACCAAGCTGCTCCTGAACTCCTGGTGCACGGAGACTGAGCAATGATAAACACATATTGCGTTAAGTGACTGAATGTGGAGGCGACTTGGTTTATTTTTCAAAGCAATAAATAACTTAGTGGAGGTCCATAAAATAAAAATCACTTGGTTTTGTGGGACAGAGACCCCGACATGAAGAGAAGCACTTATTCTCTCACATGAGAAATATGCAGTCGTTATTTGGGGCTGGCCTGGTATTCCACGGCATCTGGGACTCAGACTATGTCTCTCCTATTGTAGTGAATACTCCATGAAGGGCTCCATTTACTTGGTGTAATATGGCTGTTATATCCCATTTCCAGCTAACAAGGAGGAAGAAGCATGTAACACCTTACTTAAGGGTATTTCTCAGAAGTCCCCATGATACGGCTGTTTATATATCATTGGCCAAAACAGATGAATATGACCATGTCTAGTGACTGGAAGTAGCTGGCTGAAAAGGAGTCTTTATCCTAGGTAGCCTTGTGTATAGACAAAAGTCTAAACTTTAAGGGAAATGAGAAATAAACATCGGAGTAGCAGAATTTCAGCTAGGTGCTAGCTTAGTTGAATCTGAATGACAATTAGGACATGGCCAAGAAAATAGGTGTTATAATGGGAAGACATAATGGGCATATTTATTAATATGCCTAATGAGTTATGGAAGATGATTTTATTATAAATGGCTGTAGACTCTTTGCTTTTGCTTACACTGAGGGATAAAATGTATTTCTGTCCCTGCTATAAGAATAAAGGTTGATTGTATGACCAATAAAATTTGTCTGAAATGACACTGTACAGGCTCAAGTGTTACGCAGCCTGTATTGGGGAAACACATGTTGGTGGAACCCAGTTAGGAAGTAGTAAGTCTTTCATCCCTGGTATTAATTCTACTGTGAGAAGCTGACCACATGCATGGAGCAAAGGCCACAAAACAGAATACTGAGGCACCATCCACAGAAGTGATCCTCTCACACCTCCCAGCTAGAGTTTTCCTGCCTGGCCCACAGTCAGGACAAATCTCTCTCACCTGCCAGTCTCACAGCCCCTCAGACCCAACCAAGTAAACACAGAGACTTATATTGGTTGCAAACTGTATGGCCATGGCAGGCTTCTTGCTAACTGTTCTTACAGCTTAAATTTATCCATTTCCATTAATCTATACCTTGCCACATGGCTCGTGGCTTACCGGCATCTTCACATGCTGTTTGTCATCGTGGTGGCTGGCAGTGTCTCTCTGACTCAGCCTTCCACTTCCCAGCTTTATTCTCCTCCTTGTCCCGCCTACACTTCCTGCCTAGCCAATGGCCAATCAGTATTTTATTTATTGACTAATTAGCAATACATTTGCCATACAGAACATCCCACAGCACCACCCGACCATCTCAATGAAATAGCGTGAAGGATCCTAGGAATGTCACATAGAGGAGAACTAACCATCTGAAGCTCTGCCCCGATTTTTGACCTAAAGAACAATGAACTAAGAAGCTGGCTGTTATATTAAGTCACTAAGTTTTGAGTGATTGTTGCACTGTTTTGATATCAAGAACTACAAAGGAAGACTGTTCTTGCTGCAGGGAACAGCATGCATAAGAAAATATACAGCGCCTCGAGACAATCTGGTCTGTGCAACGGATTCTACACAGTTTGAAAGGCTGGAAAGTAAAATTGATGGAAGACAGTGGCAGGTAATAAGTCAGCAGGAGGCTAGAAGTGGAGGAGCTGGTGTGTCCCATTCTCACAAATATAGACTCAAGAGTGTCATCTATCAAGGCCTGTAGTTAAGGGGAGAAGGCTGAGGGAAGGTCAAGATTCAATATGAATGGCAAGGGCTCCCTGAGTTCTTTTTATCAACACATGGGGCTGAGGGCAATTTTCATGGGCAGTGTCTAAGCGGGAGAAGATTGCTCTCATCTTGTGGAATGACGGATGGGTTTGTATCAGGTACTGTGAGTAGGGACTGGGGGAATGTGTGCAGAAGACATTTTCTACTGGATTTGTTTTAGCTTAAAACATCATCTTCCCTTGCTGTTTCATTCTTGGCTAAATCTTCAGGAACTTGGCAGCTCTTTTTCCCCTGTTCCAAGAAGCACCAGGGAGTAGGAACTAGAGAGAGAGTTAATAACTTCTAAAAGGAAGAAAGCAAACAACAAGCTTGGTTTATATTTCCTAGGCTGGGTTCAGAGTCACAGCTCCCACAAGATGTGGCATACTTCCTTTTTGCTTGTGTGTTTGATTTGTTTATTTGTTTGTTTTCCTTTTCGGTTGTGAGGAAAGGATCAAATATTTAAGGATCATTTTTAATGGTACATTAACAACTCAAGCCACATATTGACTCCTCCTTGGATCTACAATAGATTGCTTTTGCGGGTGCTCTGGCCCATGCATATTCACGTAGAGACCAGAAGCCAAGGTCAGGTGTCTTGCTCTATCTCTCTCCACCTTATCTTAAGATAAGATCTCTCAATGAACCTAGACATTGCTGATTTGACTAGACTGGCTGGTGAGTGACTCCCCTGGGATCTAACTGTCTCCACCTCCTAGTGCTGAGGTTTCAGACGCACAGAAGCCTGCCTGGAATGCAAGTGGGTGCAGAGGATCCACACTCAGGTCCTCATGATTACACAATAAGCATTTTTACCTAATGAACCCTCTCCCCAACCCTCTCTGGAATTTTTTCAATAGATTCATTATACAACTTTCCAAATGATGAGTTTTCTTAGTATGTTGTGAAGCCGACGAAAGAAAAGTTTACGTGGTTTAACAAATGGAGAGATTTTTCAAGCCACAAGAGGTCTTGAGGGGTCTTTGAGATGACTTAGCTTGTAAAGGTGTTTGCTGCCAAGTCTGACAACCTGAGTTCAATTCCCAGGACCTACTTAATGGAAAGAAAGAACCTCCCCTGCATGTTCTCCTCTGATCTACACACACAGGGCATAGCATGCCCTCCCATAACAAGTGCATAAACCAGTGCTTTAAAATGAATAATTAAAATAAAAAAGAGATCTCTCCAGGTAGGCACACCTGGACTGGTAGCTTAACTCATCATCATCATGAAGATCTAGTCTTCTTTTGTATTCAGCCTTACTGAGTGTGTTTATTTTATCTTCTGTGTCATGTCAGTGTTTCGGGAGGAAAAGAATAAATTCCCAGATTGTCATCTTTTGTGAAGCATTCATGGAAGGCCCAGTCTGGAACTACATTAACCTCTTCAAGCAGAACTGGGTCTCAAGACTCTGTTTGTACAAAGGGGTCTTGGGGGATGTCTTGTTTTGCTTTTTGATTTTTGGTTTTATTTGTTTGTTTTGTTACTGTTGTCTCCCTTTCCATTCTCTATAGTGAAGGAAGAGAAATTGGAAGAGGAGAACACTATTATGGTTTAAATGTAGCTCCACCAAATTCAGGCGTCATCAACATGATGGTCCTAAGAGGCAGAACTTTCAGAAGGTGAATATAGTCTTCCCTCATGACTGTGATAAAGGCCTTCTAAAAGAGGTTTCATGCAGCACTGGGCTTTGCCCTTCCATCTTCTGTCATGTAAGGATACACCATTCCACCACTATAGAGTGCAGTATTCAAAATGCCATCTCTCAAGGTGACAGTGAATCCTCACCAATGGACAAACATACCAACATGTGGATCTTGGATTTCTCAACCTAAAGAACAGTGGGGATCAAGCTTTTTGTTTCTTAACTAATGGAAAATGTCTCCATTAGTCAAACTATTTAAACTTTTTCTTTTTTATTGTCAGCTGCCCCACATATTAAAAAAATCATCATTTTGGAAGCTGTATTTTGTTATTGCAATATAAACAAACTAACATAGACTTTTCATGGTTTGTGGTGGCCAAGCTAAGGGGTTTTGCAAGGTCCGATCTCTATGCACTGCCCTGAATATATGAAGGCCATTTTTCTTATGCTAGCCTTTGCAAAAACCATCTGTCCTGTTGTGGAGCATAGCTTACTCAACAAATATTTAACACAGTCTGGCTGATGTGTGATGATACAGTAAAATTCTGTATCATGATTAATGCATCCGGAAAGACCCAATTACATAAGCCATGAGTTTATTATGAGGCCATAGAAGTAAATGCTGGGGACAAAACTACATTTGGAGCTTGGATAGTCCAGTGGAATGTCTTTCTTGTTGACCTGCCACTTGGAACTGTTGGAATTCCTGGCCACTCCCCCAGCTACATGACCGTGCATTTGCTGGCAAGACGCTTAGTCATTCCAGGGCCTTATGTCCTACATAATCCATGCACTGTATGGTCATGTAATTTGCACGCATTGTGATCACGTAATCTATGTGCATGCATGGCATAGCTGTATAAGACTATATACACATGTGCGGGGGAATCCATAAAAAGTGGGTCACAGACTCCCCTCCCCTCTCTCTCCCTGCACAATCTTCAATAGGCCTAAGCACATCCTCTCTGTTCCCCTTCCCCTAATAAACTCTTATAGTGGGTTTTGTTGTGCCTAGTGGCTTTTCTCACACAATAAACAGCTCCACTTAATCACCAATACAGCACAGCATAATAATCAACACGAAGCACCTGTGATGCCTGTCCTTTTGCTAACTAGGTCTGTGGGATCAACAGTTTCTAGAAATCTCCTTCTATAGACACATGTAATCAGCATTTCCTTTGTAGATTGGACCAATAAGACACTGGTTCTTTGTTTTCTGGTCTCTGGTCCTTTGTTTGCCTGGTACATCTCTGCCTGGTTCCAGGCACACACACACACACACACACACACACACACACACACACACACACACACACTTATAATTAGAACAGTATATTACATGAGCTCATATAAAATATTATCAATTACCTTTAAATATAGTCTATGTGTTTTTCTTTTCTTAAATTAAAAAATATATTATTGTTGTATGTGTGCATGCATGCCACAGAACATGTGTGGAGGAGAGAGTACAACCTTGTGGAGCCCATTCTCTGCTCCTACTTCTGACTGATTTTCCTGCTGAGCTGTCTCACTGACCCTCTGAGGCTCATTTCTTTCCCTGACCTAAATGAAATCCTTGGCCTACTTCTAAAGCTTTTCTGGTCCTTTTCAACAAATTGAAGGTGTTTGGTTACTTTAATCACAAAGCCCAAGCTCTGACCCTAACAACTTTGGTAACAAAGAGTTCTTCTTTCCCTCAAAGGGCCTATCTTGGCAATTCTTCTACTGCTGTCCTGAGAGTGTGACTCTTTTTGGGTGGTGTCCCTGCTTCCATGGGATGGTGTGGAAACAACCTGGGTCCTTGAGGGTTTATCTGATGAATTATTCAGCCTCTGTGGACAATTCATTTTAAATACATTCCCTTTGACGGTCACTTCCCATAGGTCCAATTGGCCTTTGGTGGGAAAAGTCATGTTTTTTCCACAGTTATTGAAGATACAATTTGTTCTCCCAACCGCCCTCACTTTTCTTCTGTCTTACTACAGGACTCAAACTCCTGAGATTAAAGGTTCTCTGAATGGAACCCTGGAAAATGCTTTTTCCTTTGAGAGAGAAAACACAACAGGACATCAACGGCTCCTTTGTAGAAAAATACTGTCGATTGCCTATGGTATTACTGTTCTGTGCTCTGATAAAATGCCATGACCAAAGGTAATTTAAGGAAGAGAGAGTATATTTGGCTTGTAGGTCCAGATGACTCAGAGTCCATGATAGAGGGGTGGAGGCATGGCAGCAAGTTACAGGCATGGTGGCAGGAATAGGAAGTCATGAGTTCACAACTGCAAGCACAAAGCAGAGGGAGAATTACAAGTGGCACAAGGCTTTTAATTTCGGAAGCCTGTCTTCAACACAGTTGTAGAACCTAAACATCCCCCAAGCAGTGCCACCAACTGGGAACCACATGTTCAAAGACACACATCAGTGAAGAGATTTCTCCTCCATACCACCACACCTCTTAATACTTTCAAGGATTTAGGGCGAGTGCGAGCTAAAGGCACAATCACCAAGTTTCAGATTCTGCATTGGCACATGGCACAATATGTGACCTTGTACTTCTCTTTGGTCCATGGGCATATCTGATGTATGCTCACAATGGTTGCATTACCTAAGTCTCAGGAGTATCATTTCCGTAGAGTATGTAAAAATACAAAATATGATGTGAGTAGTGGCCTCTTGGAGCCTGAAGCTGCAGGCCTGAATGGATTATCCATTGCCTTTGGAGCTTCAGGTGAATCCTGCTCCATGTAATAGTGATAATAAGAACAACACATCCGTTATTAACATGTGCTATTTACTCTTCTAAGAGCTTTGTGTCAGGTTCCAAAGAAACCCGGGACAAATGGCTAACTGGGTGACTGTTAGCATATCAAAGCACATGATAGTCTCTGGGTTTACTCAGTCCCTGTGGCTCCTCTCTGCTCTTCTCACCCCTGCCCCATAACCTAAACTTCTACAGCCCAGGGGCTTTGCTTCCTTTCCCCTAGCTTCAGATTCCTATTAAACCTGCCATCTCAGCCATGCACTCTCTTGGTTCTCTCTCTCTCTCTCTCTCTCTCTCTCTCTCTCTCTCTCTCTCTCTCTCTCTCTCTCGCAGTTCTCTTGTTCTCTCTTTCCCTCTTGGTCTTCTTAGTTCCCTTGGCTCTCTCTTGGTCCCTCTCTTCCCCTTCTCTCTTCTCTTCCTCTCTTGCTCTCCCTGTCTCTCTCCTCTCATGTTCAGTCGACTGGCCATGTTCAGTCCACTATTTTTTCTCTCTCTCTGCTCTGAACTTACCTGTCTATCATGATTTATCCATTCACGTTAGTATTCATCTCTGTTTTACAGATGAATGACCTGGAGCTCAGAGAAGTTGTACGATTTCAAGATTACACAGCTATCCTGTGGCAGGGCTAGAATTCAAACCCAGTGTGTCTGGCTCTCAAACCTGTGCTTCCAAGTCCTAAGTTGCCTAAAGGTTGCCTATGTCTCCTGGATTTCTGGGACAGAAAGCACAGAATGATCCCCGGAAATAGTCAGATCCCAGGTTGCAATTTAGTAGTAGTTCTGTGGCATTACATAACCTATTAACTTTTTCCAAATCTTAGATGAATACCTGAAGATTCTAACACACATAGTACGGGGAGAAGCCATCATTCCTTTACGGACTCATCTCTCTGAAAAGAAAGGGACTTAAAATAGTTTGGAAGACAAGCCTGAAATTATCAACTCTACGTTGAACACGGTTAAAGGAAGGAAAGGAAACCTACACCACTAGTTTTTCTATTTAAAATATTTAATAAGTCCTATGGGTGACAGACATTCACTAGTCCTGATTGGCTGGGCAATAAATTCAATGCCTTCTCCAGTCATCCTTGTGAGATAGCCTGGCTCTTTGTCTGAGGATCGTGGCCGTGTGTGTGTGTGTGTGTGTGTGTGTGTGTGTGTGTGTGTGTGTGTGTGTGTGTGTGTGTGTGTGTGTGTTTTGGTTTGGTTTGATTTGGTTTTTCGAGAACGGGTTTCTCTGTGTTCTTTGCGAGTTTCCAGAAATTCACTCTGTAGCCCAGGCTGGCTTCGAACTCACAGAGATCCACGTGCCTCTGCCTCCCGGGTGCTGGGATTAAAGGCGTGTGCCACCACCGGCCGGCTTTATCGAGGAAAAATGATGTCAACAGCACACATCTTCCCTTAGGTACATCGTAACTCTAAAGGTGGCTAATAATGACTAGCTCTGGCTATTGGGGAAACTAAAGTACCGCAGCACCAGGTGAGCAGCCAGGAGGGTCTTTTCTTTCTCGGAACCTTTGTCCTGGGTCCGCGTCCCCGCCCGGAGGGTCTTTTCTTTCTCGGAACCTTTGTCCTGGGTCCGCGTCCCCGCCCGGAGTGGGAACACCGAAGGGAGCGGACCGGAAGCTCGCTCCGCCGCAGCCCCGGCCGGTCTGCAAGGAGGGAGGGAGGGACGGAGCGAGTGAGCGGCGGGGGAGTGCGCGAAGATGGCGGCCTTCTCCGGTGCGTGGCGGGAAGCTGAGGGGTTGTGAGCGGCTCGCCTCGGCCCACGGGGAGCTGGTGGGGAGTACCGGTGCGGCGGTGGCGTGGGTGGGGTGGCGGGAGACCCGAGAGATGCTTCCCTCCGGGGACCCGCGCTGTCGGGCCGGGGCAGCCGGCTCAGGCCGGGCTTTTTCCCGCGGGCGCTACCCGGGAATCTTCGCCAAGCAGCTTTTCCTTCCTCCGTTCTTCCTTCGGCCTCGTGGCCGCCCGCCAACTCCCGACCGTGGCGTCTGCCCTGGCGGAGCCCGGCCTCCTGCCTCTTTGACGTGGCAGTGACTGCTGAAGAACCTTTGCTGCCCCACGACACATCTGGTCTTGGCCAGGCCAAGCAGCCAGCCGCTAGCGTGGGGGAAGGGGATTTAGAGGGAAAGGATGATTGGCCTGTTTGGGGTCCTCCTCCACACCCAAGCCTTTCCAAGAATAAAACTACCAAGAATACATCTAATCATTTGTTCAGCGGCACACTGTGAGAGTTCACGTTGAATGTCAAAAACTAAAGGAAAAGATTTTTTTGTTTCCCCCATGGACACACTAACCATAACTTGAGAATTAGTTACAGGATTTGGGATGGGGTGTGGAACCCACCAGCTGATATTTCTTACCTTCTCCATCAACCTTTCTTCATGCACCCACAGTTTTACAAAGTTCCAACCAGCCTTAAATATAGTAAATATGATTCATATATGTGTGTGTACATATATACATTTATATTTGTGTATATATGTCTAGCAATAAATTAGACATGATATCTTTTCATGCTATTAACCTGTTTAAGTGACATTTTACTATTATTTGCTTTTTCCATTTTCTCCTGTAAGAGTATCAGGAATTCCAAATCTCAGGCCACAGGGAAAAGCATTTCTGTTAAAGTCACGTCTCCTAAGAGGAATGCTCTCATGTTAACACAGTTTTAGACCTGAAAAATGTCAGGAAGCTGTAGGTCGTTTTATAGGCACACATCTTTGGGAGAAATGCCCAAATTTCAGGACAAAAAGTAAAATTAAAGAATTTGAACATGTACCTGTTTCCCTCAACAGGTTTGCTGTTACACTACACAAAGACAAGGTTTCTGTAGAAAATATGCCCGGCACATGACCAGGATCTGGCAAAAAACGGTCTAGAATTGGCTACAAGCAATCCATAGTTGCTGCTTGTAACTGTCTTGCAAGCAGCTTGAGCTTGCAGCATAGTATATTTAAGGCCATCACTTTCTTTTTAATTTATAATTAGGAGACAGAACAGGACTAGACCCTGGGGCGTAGTTGTTAGGCGGGTCAGTTTAGTTGTTCATCTTTAGGACTTAGTTTATATGTGGAAGGGGAGGTTAAGTAATCTACCTAACTGTAACTGTTTTCACTTGACAAATGATGAAATCACAACACTCAGGAACTGCCTACTCTGTCCATTTATGACTGGCCTTTATGCAAAATTATTTAAATAGACAATTAGCATACCAGATCTTCACCTGGTAATTCCCATTGTTCAAGTTTTCTGCACTGGCAACCCTCCCTCCCATCAATTAATCAGAATTTGTTTTTTATGTTAAAAATACAAACAATTTTTGTTTCTCAAACTTGAAGAAATGAGTTCCTCCTTAAAGCAGTGTCGTTACTGTGAAAATACTTTCACACTCCTTGTGCTGTGCAGTATAATGGTGGCTGAGAGGCTATATAACCTTAAGAAGGACCCCAGTATCAGGGTTGAGTAGAGTGTAATAGACTCTGAAACATGTGACCAAACGTCACTCCTGTATTTGGGAGTCTCTGATTTATTTAAACTTCTCAAGTTTTCTATTGAAACAGTATTGGTATGTAGTTATAAGGTACAATGTGAAGCTTTGATCCTGAAGTATGCTTCATAATAGTCAACTCAGAGTAAATAACATGATCATTACCTTAAACTTGTCAAATCTCTATAGTAAGGACAGTAAAAAAAAAAAAACCTCTCTTCTAGTCTGAGACACACAGTGCCTTATGAACACAATTTTGATTATGGCTGCCACGAAATGTGGGCTGTTCCTTTTCCTTAGCTCCTAGAAGGTATTCAGATGGTCTTGGCCAGGACATAGAACTGCTACATTATCACCCGGTGAAACTGGAGATGCAGGGCTAGCAGCCTGCCTGTCAGATCTTTACTCCTTCATTAGGAGCGAAGCAAGCACTGGCAGCTGCCATGTGCTAATGGTACTGTGCCAGTGGTATCACAGTATTACCTCACATTTTCCCATACCCCTGCCAGGTAGGTACGAAAAGTCCCATTTTCTGCAGAGAAAATAGATTTATAGTTTTGTCCCGAGGTCTTGTTCTTGAAAACAAGACCTTGGATTGAACTCAGATCTGTCTCCAAAACTCAATGCTCTCAGCAATACTATACAGAAGTCCAATATAGGGACCAAACTTCAAAGCCTTTCCCCAGTTCTCTGAAAGCAACTTTAAGAGACTATAATTTGTTAATAGTTTGGTTATTAAAATGATGTTTTGTTTTCAGAGATGGGTGTCATGCCTGAGATTGCACAAGCGGTGGAAGAGATGGATTGGCTGTAAGTATATAGAACTCACAGGCGTTTGTGACAAGTATCTTTTCAAGTGTTATTTCTATCAAATTTACTTCCCTCTAGTTGCATAAGTGAAATTCAGTTCATAGTGATTCTTTCCATCATAGAATGTTCCTTCAAACTTTTAATTCTAGCTGGGAAAAAAAAATGATTGGATTGCCACATACAATTTCTTTTAGGTTGATTTAGCGTGACTTGAGTAACCTAGGTGATTCTCTATTTTTAACTAACTACAGTTCTTCAAATGTGATTCTTTTAGTCTACCAACTGATATCCAGGCAGAATCTATCCCATTGATCCTAGGAGGAGGTGACGTACTTATGGTATGTTTATTAATAAGGTGGTTGGTGGTTTGGGGCACACATGTTCTGGGGCTCTTCAACACACTTTAAGAAATCTCAGAAGCTTAAGACTGGAATTGTTTTACCAAATTAATTTTGTTCATTGACCAGGATTTGTAACACATATACTCTGGTCAGCGTATTCTATAGAAGCTGTAGGGATAAGCTTGGGGTGATTTTTCAGTTTTTATTGTAGGAGAATGGTGGGCGGTAGCATAAAATATATAGCTGGGATGGTGCTATCACTTGCAATACAATGAGAAATACGCATTTAGTCAGATTGAATTCTTTCTCAAGTTAAATCATTTGTACATTTGCTGGCAGTGGGAAGTATAAAAAGTTGCTAAGTCGGTACAAGTTAGAATTACGGTTTTGTGAATACCAATTGTACAGCAGGTTGTAGTATAGATCTGTAGGGCTAGATACTCTTGGGATACCCCAATAATTAGATTAAAATGACAAGGGCTTCAGTTGGGTGTGAGTAATGGGAAAGGAAAGAGGAAGACAGATTCTTAATGATGTGGGAGAGGTGACCTGATTGACAAGAAATAAAGTTAGCTAGTCAAGTGTTACAAGATTTCTACATGGTATTTTGCTAAATTTATCTCTTAATTCACAATTTAAACTACTGTTAATTTCTCCCCATTCAGGCAGCAGAAACAGGAAGTGGAAAAACTGGTGTAAGTAATATATTTAAATTTAATTAAAACCTGATTTTAGAGTGTTTTTGAACAGTATATATATTGTAATATTTAATTAAAACAGTCCCCCCCAATATGTAAGAAATGATGGTTTGCCATTGTCTTAATTAGAGTTACTGTTGCTGTGAAGAAACACCATGAGCAAAAACAACTTGGGAAGGAAAGGGCTTCTGTATCCTAAATCGCAGTCCATTGAGGGAAACCAGGGCAGGAACTCAGACCTGGCAGATCCTGGAGGCCGGAGTTGACGCAGAGGTCACGGAGGAGCTCCTCGTGGCTCGCTCGGCCTGCTCTCTTACAGCACCCAGGACCACCGTCTCAGGGTGGCACCACTCACAATGGGCTGGGCCCTCCCATATCACTAATTAAGAAAATGCCCCATGGGTCTGCCTACAACCTGATCTGCTTATGGAGGCAATTTCTCAACTGAGATTCCCTCCCTTTAATGACTGTAGCTTATTTCAGGTTGACATGAAACTAGCCAGCACAACCATTCAGAGTAATGTTTCTCTTGTTGGCAAATTGTGAAGGTCTGTGAAGAGTATGGTTTTAAGAATGTAGCTTGAAAGAGGCCTTACAGAAAGAGGCATGGATTCTGTAATATTTACAGGCAATTCAGAAGTTTAATGCTCTTAAAATAAAAAGATTGCATCCAGAAAATGTGTCTGCTTTTGACCTATACTAGAGAAGCAGTGTGAGCAGATGGCATTTGTGTGGTTTGCTTTATGTTCATATTGAAGTTAGTCATTGTGTGTTCCAGGACATCAGCTGGCTTGTGTCTGTCAACCCTTGATTATCTGATTGGCATTTAGGTTTGGGTAAATGAAATAAGAGCAGTCCTCTGGATAGTTTCTAATGTGCATGCATAGCCTTGGCCAATATCCTGACTACTATCATCAGTAGCTGACTGCTAACATAGAACTCGTCTCTCTGACAGGCGTTTAGTATTCCAGTTATCCAGATCGTGTATGAGACCCTGAAAGACCAACAGGAAGGAAAGAAGGGGAAAACAACTATTAAAACTGGTGCTTCAGGTAATTATGATATCGCTATTTTCTCTTCTTGTAAATTAGTCAGTCTCCTGTTGGCTGGTTTAAGTTTGGGGTATGCATTTAGTTGCCCATGTCTACAGCACACACACAGCATTGCAGTGTTGTGTCCAGGAAACAAGGGTAACAAGTGACATTACGACCTAACTAGTGAACCGTCCATCCTAAAATACGAGTAGTACTTCTTTTGAGAACACACTGCTTTTGGAAATTACCTTCAGTTGTTTTTTTGTTTCCCCATCCGTATGTAACTGTCTGCCTAAGACTAAGGATGAACTGGTATATTGTACAGAGTGCTGTTTGTCTTCCTTCCATGGAGGCTGACCCTCTTAGTCTACTGTGAATAATCTCACCTTCATTTCATCATCTCTGCTTCTGTTACACTTTAACAAATATATGTATTTGTTATATATTTTGAAGTAACTTGTTTTATGTTACAAAACAGAATTGTGGAAAATAGCAAGTTTAAGTTGAGTGAACTTGGCATATCAACTTTTTCCTTTTGATATGAAAATAATAATGTCACAGAGGATGAACTGATTTCGTAAGTGAACTGTGTGATGGACAATGACTATAACCACACTGTTGGCCTATTTTAAAACAGTTTCAGAACTTTTGTCAGCCACATGCCATCACCTATGAAAGACGATGGTAGTCAGGAATGCTTCTGAAGTGGCTGGGCAGGAGTAGGATGGGTCTAAAACTCAGGTCTGATGAGGACGCCCAGACCTGGATTTACAGGCATGACGGACAAGGGAGATGACAGCCGATGCCTAAAGAAATGGAGAAAGAAAATGATTTCCCTGGGGAGCAGGCCCGGAACGGCTTACATGCAATGTGCAGGGTCTCTGAACTTCAGGTTAGCCGACCAGAGAGCGCCCTAAGGAAGACGTTCATAGTATTTAAACTGGATAGGTAGCTCTTGATCAGACATGATCGAGAAAGGATTTCCGCCTTGGACGGGAAGGTGGGCTAAAGCATGTAGGGTCTCTTTAGTTACTGTAATTTTTTTATTATTCATGGGCTATTAAGATAGTTTAGAAAAGGAAAAATACCAATCATATAAAAGTGGGAAGAAAAATCACAGCCGGACTTCACAATTTCATACTGAATTAAAATAAAGGACTGGCCGAGGAGGTCATTTATTTCCTTTGTGTTTAAGGTGGAGTTGTTTTGTTACCTAAACTTCATTTTATCAGTGACAAAGATCAGTGTCCTGTGTGCGAAGTGCACTGAACCAAGGAGGAAGACCAGGCGATAGTCCCAAATGGGCCTTGTCATTGACACCTTTCGATTTTCAGGGTTAGTTCTGTCGTTAATAAAAACAGCTGCATATATATATGTGTAAATTACAAATGATGTGCAGAACCTTGTTGAGTCAAAGGCAGTAATAAATAAAATATAAACTTTTCATAGAGCTATATATTTCATATGGTTATAGCTCACTTTTTCTTATATTAATTTGTTTAGTGCTCAACAAATGGCAGATGAACCCATATGACAGAGGGTCTGCTTTTGGTAAGTAGATACATTTTACCTACTCATTGTGTAAAAGTGTTGTGCATGATATAATTACCAGAGACTAGAATATAGTCACTAAAGATAAACAGTATAGTGCTGAACTAGAAGTAGACGGCAAAATATAATGGAAGTAAATCCTGGTGTATATGACAACTTAATGTGCACAAAAAGTGTCGTATTATAGTATTGTATTTTGGTGGGGAAAAGAGAGATTTATATAGTAAGAGATGCTGGTGCCATTGGTGATCCATCTGGAGCAAGAGGAAATTGGCTTCTACATATCATAACTAGAAATAAGTTTCACATATACTTGAGATTTAAATTATATGTATGTGCTTGTGCATATATACATATATAAAAATGTGAGTGTAGATGCATACATACAGTTTAGCATGTATAATTTAGTACAAGAAAAACTTTACTAATTCAAATAGGAGACTTAGAAATAATAAAAGAAAAGATAGAATGTTTGTATTAGTTATTGTTTTATTATTTTAATTAGCACATTAATTGTATAAACTAGTAGGACTCAATGGGATTTCCCTTTGTGAAGACGTTGTGTTCTAATTTCAAGCATCTGTCTACCTTTCTCCTCTTGGTCCCTTTCTTGAACTCTTGCCTCTCCTGCCTCTCTCTCTCCCAAGTGCTGGGTTGCCTGCAGTTCACTAGAGACCCTTTTACAAAGGTTTATAATACTCATTATCCCATGAGTAAGAACCTAACAGTTTTGAAAAGTGAGGTAGGATGTTTGATGAAGTGGTATTGTACAAGTTTGTTCTTTACCAGGTACTGACTGACTTAGAAACATGAATGGGGCAAAAGATACAGCTTCTTCCCAGTATAGACAAGGACTAACTCTTTTATTTACTAATCTGTCTGACTCTGGTGTGTAATGTAAAACCTCATCTCTTAGAGCCCCCAGTAACACACACTGGGTGTTTATGTGCTTCTTACTAAATACTCAGGGCAGCAAATTGTGATGAATGGGTTCCATGGCATCTCGTAGTACTCTTGTCCTCACAGCCTAGAGAATGGCTGTCTAAGCATGTGTGTTGGCCGTGAGGCTGTTATTTCAGGCAAACACTGTAGGGGTTGAGCTCATCTTTCTGGGATTCATTGTGGGAATTCTTATCCTAATGGTAAGAGTCTAGAACCTAGTGACCAGCATAGCCCAGGAGATGCAGGGGTAAAGAGGAAGCATTGCTATCATCTAGGAATCAGCAAGTCTTAAACTCTTTCAACACTCTGACAAGTGAAACTATTATTGATGAGACTGACTGGTTATAATTTGATTTCATGATGACGGTTTGTACGGCCTGTACTGATGTCTGTTTCTGTGTGCTTTTCTCACATCTAGCAATTGGGTCAGACGGCCTGTGTTGTCAGAGCAGAGAAGTGAAGGAGTGGCATGGGTGCAGAGCGACCAAAGGCTTGCTGAAAGGTATTTGAGCAGCATTCCTGACTGTAAGCACGCGAATTTCCCTTCGGCGCTTTAAAGCAACGATCTGAACAGTCTTAGTGGTACAGAAAGACCCATTCTTCCGTCACATACAAATGTAGCTCAGAAGCAGTGGGAGCTGGTAAATGGGGCATATGTGTGCAGTTTGTGTAAATCTCGTGGAATTTGACCCTTCCAGGGAAACACTACTATGAGGTATCCTGTCATGACCAGGGGCTGTGCAGAGTTGGGTGGTCTACCATGCAGGCCTCCTTAGACCTCGGTAAGTGTTTCTGCAGTAACTGAACTGCTTTATATTTATTCATTGTTAACATAGTATTGTTTGGGAGACAAATTAATATAGACTTCACTGTATTAGGGTTTAATTTTATGGACACAAAAAATATTTATCTGTACCTTACTCGGTTCCAGAAAAGACTTGACGTAAGTTACTGCTTCCTGTTAGCACCCCCACCCCATGTTCTGTCAATGTGGAGTCAGGGAGAGTGAGTGAAGATCAGGCTCAAGTTAGCGTGCTTGAAACCCACACTGCTGCAAAAACACTTGAGTTATTGTGAGTTTGTTAGTGACCAAAGCCAAGAGTGAGGCAGTCGCTTGTGTCTGTAGTGTTGTACATTCTGCATCGGCTGGAAACGCCCCAGATGACGCCGGACTCAGAAACAGGGAAACGTGTCTGTGGTGTCTCTCAGACTGCATGGGTAAAAGCACTTCTTCCACAGGACTCGTAATTCTCCTTGTAAGCTCAGACCTCTAATAAACTCTTTAAAATCTAGGTACTGACAAGTTTGGATTTGGCTTCGGAGGAACAGGAAAGAAATCCCATAATAAACAGTTTGATAATTATGGAGAGGTAAGCGGCGATGCTATTTGTTGAAACAGTGTTTGTAAGTCTTCCTGCATTCTTGATCACTTATGACATGATTGAGATAGTTCAGGTTTGGACTTAAAAAAGAAATTTATTTATTTAAGACTAAATAAATAGATAGTACTTAAAATTTTATTTTAAGTCTGTCCAAAGTATGTTATGTCTTTTCCTCATTCTGACATTGGATCTTATCTGTTATTTTCATTTCTTAGTTTGATTATGAAGACTTTAAGTATAGTTCTCTGAGCCTAAATCCATAGCAGTAATCTTTAATATCATGTTGATTCTGATAAGCCTGTCAGATATGTCTACTTGAGATATGATGATATATACTGTTTTTGATGGTTTATTGTTTTAGACAAAATCTTACTCTGTCACCTGGGTGCCTGGTGGTCCTTCTGCTCAGCCTTTGCAGTGCTGGGATTACAGGAATGACCGCCATCCTGTCTGTGACAGTCATTTTGATGCCCTCCTTACCATTAGAGAACTTCTTGTGAAACCCCAGTGTGCTTTGGATGCTGTTGTCTGCGGCTGCTAACCTCACTTCAGGTCTTGCTTTCCGTTAATAACATTTCACTTTCTGGGTTCTCAGGAATTCACCATGCACGATACCATTGGATGCTACTTAGATATTGATAAAGGGCATGTGAAGTTCTCCAAGAATGGTAAGTGCTCTGGATCTTACTAGTGAGAAAAAACGTGATTCTTGTTCTTGAGTTCTCTTCTTCAGTCCTCCACCCGATTCACCTTTTCATTTCAGTGGTTTGTTGAGTGCTGTGTGCGTTGTGCACTAGTGAGTGATAAGTCACAAGCGGAGGTGGAGCTGACGAAGATTAGCTCTGCGGTGCTTTCACACTGATGAGGAGAGGCAGACATCCACTGTTTACAGATCAAACGTTAGGTGGGAAGGAGAGGAAGAGCAGGGCTGTGTGGGGCTATGTGCTTTTCCATAGGGTGCTTAGAGAAGGCTCTGCTGATGAGAAGACATTTAAAAGGGCGTCAGTTGGGTGGGGTTGTGCTGGGAACTGAAGAGCGTTTCAGGCAGAGGGAAGAGCCAAGGGAAAGTTCTGGAGTGGAAGTGTCCACCCTGCCTGAGCAACAGCGAGGAGGTACATGCGTCAAGTGCCTGAGCTGGAGGGAGAGAATGTTGCTTTTGTTCCTCTGGAGTTCTAACAGAGTAGTGGCACATCTCCAGCAGCATGGGCCAGCTGTGTTGAAAACAGACTAGGAGGTGGGAAGAGTACCTAAATACTAGTAAAGAGCCAAGGCCTGGTGTCCTATGCCTAAAAGCTGGCTAACTAAGGAGAATCTAGGAGAGAGGAAGAGGAGGAGAGAACAGAGGTGCGTGGACTCCGGCTACCCAAGGGAAGACAGTGTTTCACAGAGGAGGAAGAAGTCGGTTTGTGCCCAGTACTGCTGAAGGCATTGTAAGAGAGACAGGAGTGACAGTTCACTCTAGGATTTGGTACCTGATAGCTATTTTTGGTAGGGCGGGGAGGTGGGTGAGCATGAGTCAGACATGTAGACAATGGAATGAAAAGAAGGATGCATGTCCTAAAGTGGGTATTGGGGATTTTACTTCATCAGTGAGAGGAAAAATGTAAGTTAAATGGAAGGAGCTGTGGATCAGGGAGGGTTTTGTGACTGATGTGGGAGTGTGTGTGAGCTGCGAAGTCTGTAGAGGCAGAGGTCTTGTAGATAGGGAGTAATCAGATATGCAGACAGGAAGAGGGAGCAGTTAGTGAAGTCAAGCGGTAAATAGGTTTGCCCTAGGCAGCCCACTTTTATCCATGGGTTCCAGAGAGCATGAGAAAGCAAAGCAGATTGGTAAATTTTATTGGGTAAGTGGAAATTCTTCTTTTTAATTTCTCTGGTTTTGTTTATTTGTTTTAAAGGAAAAGATCTTGGTCTGGCATTTGAAATACCAGCACATATGAAAAACCAAGCGCTCTTCCCTGCCTGTGTTTTGAAGGTAATTAGAAGTTTTGCTATGATCTAAACTGTTTGATTTTTATTACATTTTACTGGGCAGTTTGCCATTCATTTAAACTTTTCTTTTTCTTTTATTCAATGCCAGAATGCTGAATTGAAATTTAACTTTGGTGAAGAAGAATTTAAGTTTCCACCAAAAGATGGTTTTGTTGCTCTTTCCAAGGCCCCAGATAATTATGTCGTCAAGTCACAGCAAACAGGTACTTCACTGCACCTGAGAGGGTGAGGATTTCTAGATGGGGGTGCAGAGAGAACCCCAGTGGGAAGGGCTTCTCCTAGTGAGTCCCATTTGCCTCCTGCTCTGGTTTGATCAACCTTTGTTTAACAGATGAGTAAACTTCAGTTTCAGAACTTAACTGATGAACTGTTCTGTGTCTGTTGAGGCATTTAGGCTTTCTCAGTCTTGATGGCAGTGACATGCTTGGCTTCTGTTCTTGTGAAGCACCATAGCAGCATGCTAAATGCTTCCCACAGATTGTTTAATCTTCACTCAGCCCTATGAGGTAGTACCCTTCACATTTTACAGGGGCCTCAGGAATAAGGATTTGAAGTAACTTGCTCAAGGTCGAAGAGCAGATAAGTGGTAGAACTGAATTCAGATCCAAGCAGTCTTGACTTGAAAGCTTACTCCATTTCCTGTACTATTGCCTGGTACAGTTCACCTACTTAAAGTACATTTTTTGGCTTGTCACAAGGAAATGGGTTATTTTTAACAACCACATCAATCAGTTGTACTCATCCCAACTAGACTTAAAAAATGACAGATTGGGGGCTGGATAGATGGCTTAGTGGTTAAGGGCACTGGTTGCTCTTCCAGAGGTCCTGAGTTCAATTCCCAGCAACCACATGGTGGCTCACAACCATCTGTAGTGAGATCTGGTGCCCTCTTCTGGCATGCAGGTAGAACACTATATACATAATTAATAAATAAATAAATAAGTCTTTTTTAAAAATGACAGGTTATTTTAGAAATTTTAGCTTTATTTTGTTGGATTGTCTCCTGTATTTTACAGTTATTACTTAAAGTTTGATGCTGGAACAGCACTGGTGTTTTTCAGCTGATGGTATTTTGGGTGTGTTTGATTGACCTGTGGTCTTTTCTGTTTTCTTAAGGTAGTGCCCAGGTGTCCCAAACAAAATTTCTCCCTAATGCTCCAAAAGCTCTCATTGTGGAACCCTCCAGGGAGTTAGCTGAGCAAACTTTGAACAACGTCAAGCAGTTTAAGAAGTATATTGATAACCCTAAGTTACGGTAAGCCTTCCCTTTGAGCCTAAATGCTTATTGTCCTTAAGTTTAAAGTGTTCTGGAAGAATAAAATTAAACAAAAGGAGGCACTGGTATACTACATAAGACACTATAACGTTGTAGTAACGTGTTTCCATTCAAACTGTCTTCCTTAGGCAGAGGTTGATTTCATTCAGGGTTAAGTTAATCTCCTCTCTTCACTGCTTAGAAAATGGGCGGCTGTGTAGGGTGTCAGTACTCCTAACCTGAGGCTTGACTCTAAGATTCCTGCAGAGATGGTCC
Source organism: Peromyscus californicus insignis (assembly GCF_007827085.1). Lineage (NCBI taxonomy): Eukaryota > Metazoa > Chordata > Mammalia > Rodentia > Cricetidae > Peromyscus > Peromyscus californicus. The sequence goes on from NW_026294492.1 coordinate 10,612,719, forward strand.
TCCCCACCTCAGGCATTCCATGCAGAGAGACTTGCTTCTTTCCTTTAGTCTTTGGTGAGCTATCTCACCAAAGGATCTTGCTATCTAATCAAGCTGGCCCCAAACTCACCATCCTCCTACCTCCTAAATACTGAGATTACAGGTGTGAGCCACCACGTTCAGTTAGGAATCCCTTTTAATTTGTGGAAAGCCAAATCCTGTAAGTAAACTACTTTGTGGATTTCATGCTTTTTTGTTGTTGTTTTGTTTTGTTTTGTTTGTTTGTTTGTTTGTTTCTCGAGACAGGGTTTCTCTGTGTAGTTTTGGTGCCTGTCCTGGATCTCGCTCTGTAGACCAGGCTAGACTTGAACTCACAGAGATCTGCCTGTCTCTTCCTCCCAAGTGTTGGGATTAAAGGCTTGCGCCACCATACCCAGCCTTATGCTTAATTTTTGTTAGTTTGCTTTTAATTGATTTTAAAGTTTTTTTTTTGTGTGTGTGTGTGCATCTTCTCTTTGTGATCAGCTCTTTTTTTTTTTTTTCATTTTTTTTTTTTATTAATTTATTTTGCAATACAATTCAGTTCTACATATCAGCCACGGATTCCCTTGTTCTCCCCCCTCCCGTCCCCCTCACCTTCCCCCCAACCCCCCCCCCCCCCCATTCCCATCTCCTCCAGGGCAAAGCCTTCCCCACAGACTGAGGTCAACCTGGTAGACTCAGTCCAGGTAGGTCTAGTCCCCTCCTCCCAGGCCGAGCCAAACAATCCTGCATAGGCCCCAGGTTTCAAACAGCCAACTCATGCAATGAGCACAATGGAATGAGATCTACATGAACAGCCTGGACATGAGTGGGGGTAATGAAAGGCGAGGGTCGAGGGAAAGAGAGCTTGGGAGAGCGGGAGATCCCAGCTGGATCAACAACAGAGAGGGAGAACAAGAAATAGGAGACCATGGTAAATAAAGACCACATGAGAATAGGAAGAAGCAAAGTGCTAGAGAGGCCCACAGAAATCCACAAAGATACCCACACAACAGACTGCTGGCAGTGGTCGAGAGACAGCCCGAACTGACCTACTCTGGTAAAGTTTTTTTTTTTATTGGAGCAATTTGGGGGATAAAATTCACTGGAAATGTACATTCAGGTGGTTTTTGGTATATTCACAATGTTATATGATTATTGCTACTCTTAATTCCAAAAACTTAGAGGTTCTGATGTTAATAATGGCCTTACTTACAAGTTAAGCAAACTGATTTGGTTATAAATTGCACTAGGCAAAATAATCCTTAATTTTGTTGAATGAATTGACACGTTCCTCATTTGGCAAATAAATTTAAGAACAGTGTTGTAAAGTCTAGGCCTAGGATCTAGGCTGGGCTCCAGCAGTGAGAGTTGCCCCTGCAACAGAACTCATTGTGGGATTGCTCAATATAAGAGGCTCTGCTTCGGAGGAGTAGTTTTGGAAGCAGGTTAAAATGCTGTGTCTAATTTGTTACTGTCGTTACCGATAAAATTAATGTGCTTAGACAAAGGCCACAAGGAGAGATGGATAGTAGAAAACAGTTCACTGGTGAAGATGGTGAATGAAGTTATGGATTACTAATTGATATTCAATACAAGTAAGCCCTTGCCTTTCTCTGACGCTCGAGTGACTATTTGAAACTAACCTAGCTGTCCTACACAGTGAGCTTGAGGCCAGACCTGTTTCAAAAAGCGGGGATGAGGGGGCTAGAGACATGGCTCAGTGGCAAAGAGCACTGGCTGCTCTTCAGAGGACCAGGTTCAGGTTCCAGCACTGCATGGTGGCTCACAGCCGTCTGTAACCCCAGGTCCAGCAGATCTGACACAGCCTTCCACGAGCAGCAGACATGTATGTGGCGCACATACGTGCATGCTGGCAAGACACTCATACATATAAAATAACTGTTTTGTTTGCTTGCTTGCTTGCTTGTTTTTCAAGACAGGGTTTCTCTGTGTAGCTTTGGCTGTCCTGAAATTCACTCTGTAGACCAGGCTGGTCCCAAACTCAGAGAGATCTGCCTGCCTCTGCCTCTCAGTGCTGGGATTAAGGGCATCTACTACCACCACTCAGATTATAAATCCTTTTTTTAATGAGATAATTTTTTTGTCTCTTTAACAAGCTATGAGTAACACTGAATACAAGCCTTTTATCTTCAGGTTCTGATTATCTTTCCTCAAGGCAACTTTTTTTACTCTGATTTTCAGCCTTTCTTCCAGAAATACTCTATATGCTACAGGCAAATGTATTTTAAAAGGTGGAACTCTGGTTTTGAAGAGCTTACATGGAGTAGGTCGTGTAGGTACGGGCTGAGTTTTCCTCACTCTAAGCTCTTAATCACCTCGGCGCCATTTTTTTTTCTTTTTTGGCTTTGGTGGTGAAGTCCTCTACTTCCACCTCCCTGTACTCACTTTATTGCAGCTCGTTTTCAGTGACCTGTTCCACTTGCGGAGACTGGTATAGATTAAACTGTCGAACAGACGTTACTCTTTCTCCGTTCTCATTCTGCTGTCCGTTTCAGGGAGCTTCTCATAATTGGAGGTGTTGCAGCTCGGGATCAGCTCTCTGTTTTGGATAATGGGGTAAGTTGTACTTTTAACTTGGGAATAAATTCTGTTTTGTCCAAGAAAAGGCACATGAAGCTAAAATGAGCACGAGACCAAAGGAGTCTGCTGCAGACACCTTGTGGGCATGCCTCCTTTTTACCCAGAAGTTAGAGAACAGTGGTCCTTTTGAAAGTCTCCATTTGGAATTCCATGTTGTTGGTTTATGCTTTGGTTCCCTGGAAATTTTCTTCTGGGCTTTCTGATTAAAAGCCACTTTTTATTTTATTTTATTTGTTTATTTTAATTTTTTTTCTTTTTTCTTTTTTTCTTTTTTTTTTTTTTTTCTGAGATAGGGTTTCTCTGTGACAGCTCTGGCTGCCCTGGAACTCACTCTATAGATCAGGCTGGCCTCAAACTCAAAATGATCCACCTGCCTCTGCCTCCCGAGTACTGGGATCAAAGTCGTGTGCCACCACCACCTGATGTATTTATTTAGTTAAGTTTTTGATTGGAAAAACAAACCAATGCTGATTATAAGTGTGGAGATATGTAGATTATGGATATAAAAAGTAGAAGTTTCTGCAACACTTGGAAATGATGAGGAATACCAAGGCAGTCTCTGAGCTCAGACACACATGAGGGAAGTCTTATAGACTGCTTACATGTGCCAGTGTGTAGGACAAAGGCAAGACTCTCTGGTCCCTATTATTTGGGACTTCACAAAATTATTTATGTTTATGAAATGAACATCTTTCAAATTTTTCTATTTCCTTTCCTTAATATCTAATTGTGAAATCTAGACCATCTTATACTAAATCAAGTTCCTTTCAGTTCCATCCCTACCAAACTAAATTTGTCGTTGAATGAGCTGTAAATTTGACTTGACAGAGTATGTTAAGAGCAAGGACTCATAATAATGTACTTGTTAAGGCTATTTTAAAATGGATAGTGTTGCTCTGATATGTTTTTAATGTGATTTTTATTTGTTTATTTACATTTTTAGTGGTTAATAAATTTAATAGGTTCATTCATGGCCTTTTCAAACTCAAATCAGTCTTCCCATAATGTACTGGGATTTCAGCTTATGTTTTCCAGCTGTGGAGTTTTGAGAGCATTAGATCTGTTTTTGTCAGTCATGTCTCAGAGTTTGCGGCTTAGGGTACAGTAGCGTGTTTGCTGGGCAAGCCTGAGGGTCTGAGTTCGATCCCCAGCTCAGCATCAAAGCCACATGTGAGGCTGGGAATGAAGCTCAGTTGGTAGACTGCTCTCCTAGCACGCATGAAGCCCTGGATTCAGTAACCGGCACTGCGTCAGTCATGCATGGAGGCACATACTGTAATCCCAGCACTTGGGAGGTGAGGAAAAAGCGTCTTGGACAAAGTCAGACATGGTGGCCTGAACGCATAATCCCAGTGCTGGAAAGGTAACCCAGGAAGATCCTGGGGCCCGGTGGTCAACCAGCCTAACCTACTCAGTAAGTGGCCCCATCTCAAAAAATAAGGTGGAAGAGACCTGATGTCAGCCCCTGGCCTCCAGTGCACATGCCCACACATGGACAGGGACACACTCACACACACACACACTCGATACTCACTGAATCCAGTGGCAAAGGAAAGGCAGTATTCTTCTGTTGTTTCCTTGGCAGAATTCAGTTCTCTTCTTAAAGGAGTCGCTGTGCTCTCTTCCTGTTTTCCACGGTTACTTCCACCCGTGGAAGTAAGAAGAGAGCATTCTCTCCACTGGAGCTAAGTTAAGGATGGTTATGAGGTACTGTGTGGACACTGGGAACCAAACCCAAATGCTCTTAACCTGAGCCACCTCTCCAGCCCCACAGACCTCTTCTTATGTTTAGACCCAATTTGAATCTCAGTGTGGGCACTTCCTCGTGGCATATCCGATGCTGTGACTATAGTAATGGGTCTACACTGTAATCTCCTCCTTTAAAAATAGGAGGAATAATAACTATGTCACAGGAATCAAAGCTGAAGACATTTACCATTGTGTCTAGTGACTGTGAGTACTTGACAAAGCCTATAATTGTTTCCTGGCCAGTTTAATCACAGTTACTCCTAATTATAATGAACTCTAGTGCACACTCAGCACACACCAGTCATCCAGTGCTCTGTATGTCTTCTCTTCAAGATATTCCCCTCTTCAAAATGAGAAAATTGGTACCGGATGACATCATTCGTGATCTCACAGTGGGATAATGGTGGAGTTGAGATTGGAGTTCTTGTTTAATTTTAGAATTCATGTAAATTACTCATATGTTTCTTCTTGTAAAATGCAAATTTTATATATTAGATTGTTTAAAAGTTAAAGCTGTCCAGAATCAGTTGCCAAAGTCAACATATTAACTTCAAATGAAGCGTAGATGTGATGTATACATAGCATTATTTATCCATAGTGACCTTCAATACCCTTTGCATTGGTTGTTACTATTTGAGTATTCTCATGTTGGTTGTGAGTAGAAAGTGACCCTTTGCTGTTTTAAAGTAATTATATTAATTTTTCAGTTTACCTTGGGTGTTGCTTTTGGCTTTTCAGGTTGATATTGTCGTCGGTACTCCAGGAAGACTAGATGATTTGGTATCAACTGGAAAGCTCATCTTGTCTCAAGTCAGATTCCTGGTTCTGGATGAAGCAGTATGTTGAAATATGTTCACATTTTCTTTAGAGTATTCTTCTGCACGCCTTTAATCCCAGCACTCCGGAGGCAGAGCCAGGCATATCTCTGTGAGTTCGAGGCCAACCTGGTCTACCGAGTGAGATCCAGGACAGGCACCAGAACTACACAGAGAAACCAAAAAAAAAGATTTATAAAATTAAAAAAAAAATACAATTCAACCATGATCCTACTACCTAAAGAGCACAGTTAAGCACATTTTCATACACTATATATTGATATACATACCATTGACTTTTTGTATGTGCATATTAATATAATCAAGCTTGAACAAAAATATTTGAAAAAATTTTCCTTTATATTGAACATATGTAGACTTTCATGATTTTGCATAAATAATACAGTGTGACAGCTATTTACATAGCATTTGCATTGCACGTAGGTGTGAGAAGTCTAAGCGTGCTTTCAACTAAGCGTGCTTTCAAGTAGATGAAGAATATGCATAGCTTTACACCAAGGACTTGAGCATCTGAATTTAGGAATCCAGTAGGGGTCCTGGCACTGAATTACTGTAGGGAATTGAAATCAAACTTTGGGGGAGTTTAGGCAAACCTTTATAAAAAAAAAAATTGCATCACAAATATTTCGTATTACTGTTTTTAATTAATCTCTGAAGGCTATTTAATGTTCTGTTATATGGATAGGTCATGGTTTGGTTTAGTTATTCTTCAACTAGTTACATAGGTAGTTTGCTTTTTTATTCCTAATAGCTTTTTGTGCATATAACAAATTATTTCTTTATGTCAGAGATGTAAAATGTGGACCATCTGGAAGGACATAAATGTGTTCGAGGATTTTGAAATACTCTTCCCAATTATTCTCAAGATGGTTGGGTTAATCTCCCAGCACTGAAGCTTTTCAGTTTTTAAATTGAAGTCAGTGTCTTAAGGACGTGTGCTATAAACTGTTGTATTAATTTTAGAATATTGAAGTATAGTTTGGGTTTATTTATTACACCTTTTTCATATTGTAGTCACAAGGAACCTAAAGTTGAATTTATAACTTGGCTTTAAGTATCCAGCAGATCATAATTATTTTGTAAATACAGTGATACGTATGTGTATATGTTTGTTTTTTTAACCTTGCATTTTAAGTTTAAAAATTAAAAGATTTTATTACTGATTAAAAACTCTTTTCTTCTGCAGGATGGGCTTCTATCCCAAGGTTATTCTGACTTTATTAACAGGATGCACAGTCAGATTCCTCAGATTACTTCTGATGGAAAAAGACTTCAGGTATGAAATGACTAATGCAGCTCAAAAATATGTGTAGACAGTGGTTACTCACTGTTGTCGGAACAGAGAGTTTTGATTCAGTTCATTGTATAAAACATTTTCTTCATTATCATCTAGTTACCGAGTAGTGCACACACACAGATGATAGTCTTAAAAACGGCTTTTAGAAATAAAGGTGATTTCTTAGTCATACTGATGACCCTAAGATCTTCTCAGCGGTTCTGCCTGTAGAGCATGAGCACTTTACAGTCTAGATAGCAGTCCTCCTTCTGTGCAGAGGGGAAGTAGCTTCAGCTGTTGACAGTCAGTCTCCTTTGTAGTGGTTATTTCTGAAAACATTGCCCTTCCTTTTCTCATGCTTCCGTAGGAAGCATTTGAGAAGGGAAAGATTTGAGAGCAGGGGATGAATAATAACTTGTAGTCTTTGATTTTAAAAACAAACAAACAAACAAACAAACAAACAAACCAAACTACTTCCTAGAGGGGGAGATAGCATGGTTTCTGTGCGACAGTGAGGGACTGACAGCCTGCCGGTGTCACACAGCTAATGGTTATTGCATGCAGTCGAGTATTGGCTGGGCCTTGACTGCCAGCCTGCCCATGTCACACTATTAGTAGTTTTTACATGGAGTCAGATATTAGATGTGTTTTAGATTCCCTGGTTACTGTACTTGGTTCTCATATCATTCATTATTAGTGTGATTCTCAAAATATAAAAGAAATGAATTTTAGGGCTGGAGAGATGCCTCAGAGGTTAAGGGCACTGGCTGCTTGTCCAGAGGTCCTGAGTTCAATTCCCAGCAACCACATGGTGGCTCACAACCATCTATAATGAGATCTGGTGCCCTCTTCTGGCGAGCAGGCATACATGTAGATGTTACACTGAATATGTAATAAATAAATATTTTTTAAAAAAAGGAAAGAAAGAAATATATTTTAAAAGTGAGTATGATGTGATGTAATGGTGATGGGTTATCAAAGTTGATCTAGCCCCAAATTCTCCTGTCTCTAGGTGATTGTTTGCTCTGCCACTCTGCATTCTTTCGATGTAAAGAAGCTGTCTGAGAAGATAATGCATTTTCCCACATGGGTCGATTTGAAAGGGGAAGACTCTGTTCCAGATACTGTGCACCATGTTGTCGTCCCTGTCAATCCGAAAACTGATAAGCTCTGGGAAAGGCTGGGGAAGAATCACATTCGAGTAAGTGCTGTGCCATGTGAAAATGTGTGTGTTGGGCTGGTCTCCTCAGACTCCTATCGGTGCTTAAAGCACTGAGCCTTGGTTCCAAAGCCTAGCATTAAGCAGTGTGTTGACTGAAAGCTTGGGCTTATAAAAGGCACCAAATAAATGGCAAATTTCACCTTTGACTTTTCTCTTTGTGATTAGCTCCCTTGATACAGTTTTGGTAAAGAGTATTACCTATATCAAATTTCAAGCATAGAAAGTCCTATTTTAGTTACATGACAATAGGAGCCATGGTGTGTCACTCTGATGTGCCCTGTTCTCATAAAGCTAATCTCGCTTGCCCGTCATGTCCTTTCCCCACTGTTACTACCTTTACTTTTATATAATAAAGATGGGAGTGTTTCAAGTATATAATAGACTGAAAGCCACGTTTTTATTTTTTATTGTTACATTCATTCCTTAATTCCAAAATTCCTGTTAATTTCCTTAGTTAACGAAGGATTTTTCTGTATCTGAAAAATGGTTTTGTGTACAGATTATAAAGATGTGCTTGAAATTCAGTCCAAAGACAGATTAATTTCTTCCTTTAAATAGAATGACACCTGTTCTTAATCACTCCTTAATATCCACATCCCTTTTATCTCTCACTTTTGACAGACTGATGATGTACACGCAAAAGATAACACGAGACCTGGTGCTAACAGTCCAGGTAAGCTGAAAACATTAATAGAATGTGTTAAAGATCTTGGAAATGATTTGTTTGCTCTGTTGAGTTTCTGTTCCCAGTTCTCCTGAAAGCTCTGAGATAGGACCTACAAAGTTAGAATGGGAAAAAGAAAAGCAGTCAGAATAATGGAGAAATGGAACAAGCTGATACCCTTTAGTAATCAGGGAACTTAGACATTAGTTGTATGACTTCAGAATCATAAGTCTTTTGGATTGTAGAATATAGATCTTAGAAAACCAACATATTTGTCCAGAGACAGATTTATATTGACCTTGAAATTCCAGAAAGATAAAGATGAGGGATGGTGGGGGGATATGCCTTTAGCTATAATGTGAAAGACAAATAATCTTGATTATTTTTGTGATCATCGTGACTTTTTTAGTGTGCGATTCAGGGCATTAAACACATTTATGTTGTTCAACACTACTGTCTGTCTGCAGCACTTTATACTCTCAAACAGAAACTATCCATTGATCAGCTTTGAAAAATCTTAACATTAGTCTCAGGTCAGTGAAGATAGCCTATGAGACAATTTGTTTCGTGTCCATAATGTTTCAAAAGTTTTGGAAGGTATAGTAGGATACCATGTGCTCAATACCTAAGTGAGTGGATCTTAAACTCATTAGACTGCACATCTGACACCAGCTGTCTTGAGTGGTCCTTAGAAGAGGCCAGGGTCTTTTGCATCTTGGGTGAATTCACTGTGAGGTTTGTGACATGCATCTGAAAGGTGGATTGACTGAAATCTTGATTAGAGTTCCTTTGAGATCAGTTTTATGCGTAACTCCAGAGTAACATTATCTATACTCACTTATCCTCCTTTTTGAGAAAAGTAGAGAAACTGCTAGTTAAGCACAAACTGTTACCATGGTTAGAAAAGAGTGTACTTTGTAAAGTACCAGTTTTTACTGGGCCCTGGATTACCCTTATAAAGCTTTTCACTTACTCTCCACTGCAGTTGGAGACAACCAGAGAGCATTTAAACATAGACATTAGAGAAGTAACACAGTAGCACTACCTCCCATGACTGAGAAGCTTCTAGCCAGGTTTTCATTCTGTGGACTGGTGTTAGGCTGGTTAGATTTGTTAAATTCCTTAAGATAATCTAATAATCATGTCTTGAACATAAAGGGAAGTTAATGCAAGACCAATTATAACTAATGCTTAAGAGGAAAGTACCAAATTTTGGTACGTATGGCTTTGTGTTAGTGTGTTTGCACTTTTGTGTTCTTAAAGGGTTATGGTTGTGTGTGTGTGTCAAAGAGACAAGAGAGACCAAGACCTAAAGTAGATAGCATACCAGACATTGACAGAAACAAAAATAATGAGTTAACTCAGTATTTCACTCCCATACTCTGCCTTATCTATAGTATAGCAGGGATTTTTAGAGTTAAGCAGTATGTCTGACTGATAATGTGTGCTCATGACAGCTTCAGATTGACATTCCTTTGCTTTTTCTGTTGTTGCTATGGTAACGAAGAGATGTGGTCTGAAGCTGTTAAAATCCTTAAGGGGGAGTATGCTGTCCGAGCAATCAAGGAACACAAGATGGATCAGGCGATTATTTTCTGTCGAACTAAAATTGACTGCGATAACTTGGAGCAGTACTTTGTGCAACAAGGAGGAGGTAAGTTTTTCTCACTTATTTCCACATTTCATGGACTACTAGCCTCACACTGATAAAAGCCAGAATGCATGCACAGAGTCTACAGCAGTGATGGCACATTGCAGCTTACCAGTGCCTACCCAGTACGTTTTCCTGAATCAACTGTGGGGTAAATGGTGAGAACTTTTCCACATTGCTGCAATCTGTGTTAGAGTAAACCTGAACCACAGAATTCTTTTTTTTTTTTTTACCTTTTTAGAGCTTTATTGTGGGGGGGGGGGGGGGGGGAGAGACAAAGAAAGACAGAGAGAGAGAGAGAGAGAGAGAGAGAGAGAGAGAAGGGGGGAGAGAGAGAGAGGGGGACCGACGGGGGGGAGGAAGGAGCGCAAAGGAGAGGGGACAGAGAGCGAACCACAGAATTCTAAGGCTGTAGATCTAGATTACTGATTAGTACTAACATTTGAAGAGTAATGGCTAAAATAATACAGTGTGTATTTTCTAAACTGGTAAATAGGAGAAAGAGGAATGAGGGAAAACCCTAATTAAGGCTAAAGGAAGAAAGGAGCTAGGCATCATGGTACATACCTGTAATCCCAGCACTTGGGAGGCAGAGGCTGGAGGATCATGAGGTCACTAATGTCGCCCTGAGCTGCACAGTAAGATAGTATCTCAAAAAACCCAAGAACTGGGGATATAGCTCAGTGGTAGAACTTACCTGGTGAGGAGTAAAGCTCTGAGTTCCATCTCTAGTCCTGGAGGAAGAAATACATATTAGAAATCACAGAATAAGATCAGTATTATAAAAATCCTGAATATATTTAAGTGTCAGTAGGCTGAAATCTTCTGCTAAGGTCAAATAGAGTAGTAATCTAGATGAACATTAGGTATATGCTGTTAAAAAGAACATACCAAAACCCAAGGAAATTATCAAAACACATTTGCTGGTTTGCAAGATACACATTCTATTATGTTAGTCATGACACTTTAATTTTAATAAGCATTCATAAACATATGGTAAAATACTAATCTAAAGGTCTAGTAAGGGATGAAGTAAGACCTTAAATAAAAATATTAGTAGAAATAAAGGTTCACTACTGTAGTGAAAATGTAATGACTCAAACCTTGCAAATAAATGAAACATCCCACACTGAAATTAACTAGACCCAAAATCTATACAAGTCAATGAATTTCTGTACAGGTCAAATAGACATTAGAATGGAAATTTTTTTATGTTTAGATGATTTCATGTTTAAATATGTAAATCAATATGGAAATATTCCTAAGTCAAAATTGAAATGTCAGTTTTTGCCAAGGCTGTGGAGCATACCTGAGTACTCTGATTTCTTGTTGAGAATACTAAGCATTAAAACCACTTTGGTCAAAGGGTCTTATGTTCTTTTATAAAGTTGGACAGTAAGCTGGGCGTGGTGGGACATGCCTATAAACCCAGCTTCTTGGAAAGTTTAGACAGGAATTTGAAGGAATTTAAAATTCTCTTAAAAGTAATGTTAATGTTTCCTGGAGTTTTGTGTGTGAGGGGAAGGGAGGTGTATATGTTTGTGTGGGGGTGTGCACGTGCCTGTGGGGGCTGGAGGGGTCTTCTTTGGTTCCTTTCCACCTTTTTGCACTCCCCCTGAACCTGGAGCTAACGGGTTCGGTAGGCTTGCTGGCCAGCGAGTTCCCAGGGTCCACCTGTCCATCCCCACACTCAGTGCTGGGGTTAAAAACGCCGGCACTGCCCGTGCTTACATTGACCAACTATGCTGCCTCCCCAGCCTTTCGTGGAACTGATTTTAATGGCATTTTGCCTGTGACAGAGAAGTTGTTGCCTTCATTTGTGCCAGGCTGGGGTGTAGCTCTTTATAGACAGCTGCTGTTGTCTGTAGTCTTCAGCATAATGCTTTTCAAGGTCTACTGTTCAATATGCTTTTCACTAGGACCTGATAAAAAAGGACACCAGTTCTCATGTGTGTGTCTTCACGGCGACAGAAAGCCTCATGAGAGAAAGCAAAACTTGGAAAGATTTAAGGTACAATGCCTGGTTGCCTTGAGTATAGTGCTCCTGTGCCACCCCTAATATCCTTAAAACAGTTGTCGACCTAGAGACTGAAAGCGTTTTACCCTTACCTGTCCGTCTTCATTGTAGCAGGAGTTAGTCACTGTTGGCACTCAGGGAAGAAATGTCACCTTCCCTATCAGGTAGGCAGACAACACTGTAGTGAAGACCTAGTCCACTGCTCCTCAGTAGTGTGCTCAGTAAACTGTTCTTTGGCATACGTACGTACATACATACATACATACATACATACATACATACATACATATGTGCGTACTTTTTAGAAGTATGGGATAGGTAAACCATATCTGAAAATTTTTTAGAAAGTGCACAAATACTTACAGAGAATTCACTTTGTTTCTAAATGAAGGTGGTCATTAGAGTCTGGTAGTGTTTTACTGGTGTTTGAAGTACACCCTTCCAGGTGCTTCTGCATGCTGATGGCTTTCAGAGCTCCTGGTGTGTTCAGTAGGCCTCAGCCATTAAGAGCCAAACATCAATAGTTTCTTCCTGCTGACATTCCAGTTCACCAGAGTTCATTGCCACGCACAGGATAGGTGCTTTTTCTGAGACCCATGGTATGGAAAATGTGGAACATACGAGACTTAGAATGTTCATGCTTCCATGCTGTGTATCACTGATGTTCCCTGGCTTCATTTCACCAAGTACACTGCTGTTTGGGGATTACACTAGACCAAAAGTAGTTCCTTTGTAAGCACTAGGGGTTCGTTCCCTACTCCTTCTTCTTTGGAAATTGTGTATTGTTACAAAAAAGAAGTGTAACTCTGGGATAATATATCTAATAGTCTGGATTTATTTTGTTTTTGAGATTTTTTTTTTAATAAATATTGGTGTTTTGCCTATACCACATATGTGCAGTGCCTACAGAAGCCAGAAGAGGGTGTTGGATCCTCTGGAATTGACATTACAGATTGTTGTTAGTGCTGTGTAGGTGCTGGGAATGGAACCCAGGGAACAGTCAGTGCACTTAACCACTGAGCCATCTCTCCAGCCTCTAGATTTAGTATGAGTAAAGACAACACCCAAGTTTCTGTGTTCTGTTCTATTGTATATTTTTGGGTTTCCAAAGATATTTCTAAAGACTACAGATAAAGCCAGGTTTAATAACACTGGTGTAAGAAAAAGAAGGCTAAATCCAACCATTAGTACTGTGTTTCCACAGATAATAATACTGTGTTTCCGCAAATGCCAAGACTTGGTCCAGTAGATTATGTCCAAACAGCTAATCTGAAAGTAGCATTTCGCTGTCTTAGCAGAAAGATTGTTTTTATGTCTTGTGCGTTCACTGACAGACTCCTTTTTTTTTCTTGGTTCTTTTAGAAAGGAGACGTAAGATTCTTGATTTGCACAGATGTAGCTGCTAGAGGAATTGACATCCATGGTGTTCCTTATGGTAAGAAGAGACTTTCTGCTCTACACTCTAACCTTCAAACAATGGCAGCTGTTAACCATTGCCTTTACTTGCAGTTATAAATGTCACCCTGCCTGATGAGAAGCAGAACTATGTGCACCGGATTGGCAGAGTGGGGCGAGCTGAAAGGTACTGCCCGAGTTCTTCCTCCTTGTGCCCCTGTGTTTCAGAACTGAGGTCTAACACAGGCTTTGAAATCTTTCAGGATGGGCCTGGCCATTTCCCTGGTGGCAACAGAAAAAGAAAAGGTAATCTTCCCAGTGCTCTCTTAGAGTCCCTGTAGAAAAGGTAATCTTCCCAGTGCTCTCTTAGAGTCCCTGTAGAAAAGGTAATCTTCCCAGTGCTCTCTTAGAGTCCCTGTGGAAAAGGTAATCTTCCCAGTGCTCTCTTAGAGTCCCTGTAGGAAAGGTAATCTTCCCAGTGCTCTCTTAAAGTCATTGTGAGTTGTGCTTTTGATTGGGAGGTAAAAGCAGTTTGATTTTCCCACTGACATTGGAATCATTCCCAAATGGAAGTAAGTGAACATTTTATGGCATTTCTTCCCTCTGCACGGATTGAATAGATAAAAAATATAGCATGTGGTTTACAACGAAAAGGGCAAAATATGAATCTTCCTAATAGCCTTAATACAGCTTTTCAACAAAAACTAAACACTGTAGTGTGGTGGCGTAGGACACTTTGGGGGTGGCACAGATTAATCTATATTATATAGAATATATATTATATATAATCTACAAATCCATATATAATAATGGATTTGTAGAAAAACTTTTATAAGGTCTCAGATACATCTTTTTCTCAAATTCCTGTACACACTTCCCCTATGTGCTTTATTTTTCTTGGATATAAACAGTCTTTAAAGTATTAGTTAATATAACCTTCTCCAGTCTGCATCTCCTCCCCACCCCACACCCACCTTTTGCAGGCCAGCTCAGTCCTCCTTGCTTTAGCCCGAGTGCTGGTTTGCAGGCGTGCAGCACCATGCCAGGCTGCCTGTGCCCCTGTGAGAGTTCCTTTCTGTAACTCACATCCTTTTGTATTATTTCCAGAATAACCTAGATCTGTTCAGTGAGTCATTGGGTAATGGCCATTGAATGAAATACATAATCCTATTTTTTTAGTGTTCTAAGGAAATAAAATGTTAAAAATCCAAAAATGTAGAGCAGAGCATTTAGTTTCTCTCTGCGTGTTCATGTTTTCCTCCCTTTGATGTAGGTTTGGTACCATGTGTGCAGCAACCGTGGGAAAGGATGCTATAACACGAGGCTCAAGGAAGATGGCGGCTGCACCATCTGGTACAATGAAATGCAGGTGAGACCTTCCAGAGACGGTTAAGTTGAGAAACAGACTGCGTTCATCTAGAAAAATGACACCTCTCCTTTGATCTGTTATCAGTGGTGATTTAGTGGTGATTGGCTGATAATGTTGTTTGTAAGTTGTGATCCAGAGGTCTAGCCTCCATTTGTCCAAGCATCCAGGCTTGCCTAATTTTAGTTAATGCTATTAGACTGAAACTATGGAGGTGAAATTTTTATGTGAAGTATTTGAACTTTCTCATTCTTTCTTAGCTCCTTTCCGAGATAGAAGAACACCTGAACTGTACCATTTCCCAGGTGGAGCCAGACATAAAGGTTCCGGTGGATGAGTTTGATGGGAAAGTTACATACGGTCAGAAGAGGGCTGCTGGCGGTAAGCTTTCAGATGTTTCAGCGTAGTTGTTCCACCTGCCTCCCTCCCCACCCACTGTTTTGTAGCCCAGGCTGGCCTGAAACTCAGGATCCTCCTGCCTCAGCCTTCTGAGTGCTGGGGTTATAGGCATACATTACCACACTTAGCTAAATTTGCCTCTTTGAATGTCAGTTTATGAAGACCACGATTTTGTTCCATTATGCTAATAGTATATTATTAGCATGTTAATTATTCTCTACTAATTATTCTCCAGTGCTTTATTATTACTTGGCTTGCAGCATTTTATTATGTGATCTGTATGTGAATGAGGGACAGCAATTTAGCTGATTGTCTTGAAGTATGCATATCAAGAGTACTTGAACTTTTAGTGACGTATTAGGAAGTGAGTATTGTAGGTGATTTTGAACAAAGAATCAGAAGTCTTTAATGTAAGTGGCAACCTTGTTTAGTATTTCTTTGCCCAGAATGTTTCTGAATATTTCTGATTCAGGATACGCTAACGGCTTGCAAACCAAGGGAATGGTGGGTATGGTAATTGAGGCAACTATTAGTGAAGCTTGAATACTAATTTATATTGAAATTCCTGATTTATAAAGTTAAAGCTAGCGCTGGAGAGATGGCTCAGCGTTCAAGAACACTGGCTGCTCTTCCAGAGATCCTGAGTTCAATTCCTAGCAACCACATGGTGGCTCACAACCACCTCTAATGAATTCTGGTGTCCTCTTCTGGCCTGCAAGGACACAAGTAGGCAGGACACTGTATACATAATAAATAAATACATATAAAAAAAGAGTTAAAGCTAAATGTACTGTAGGTAACTTGCCCAGTAGTAAGTTTTTAATGCTAGAAACAGTATTTGAAGTGATAGACTTGAGCCCAAGTCTTCTGACAAGTCCTGAAGTGTGTCATTGACATTGCTTCTGATCTGTGTGTGGTACAGGTGGAAACTATAAAGGCCATGTGGATATCTTGGCACCTACCGTTCAGGAGTTGGCCGCCCTTGAGAAGGAAGCACAGACATCTTTCCTGCACCTTGGCTACCTTCCCAACCAGCTGTTCCGAACCTTCTGATCATGTAGACAGACAGGATTGCAGTAAGAAAGTCTGCAGTCTTACCTCTAGCACGGTGCTGCTGCCGCCGCCGCCACCGCGAAGCCGCAGTATTTAAGTAACTGCACTGTGGCTGCTAACTCTTGCATGTCAGGAAACACGAAGCTTAGGAATTCTTCATAAAATGGCAGCCAAATGAAAATAAATTTGACAGCTCTATTTTTGTGAAGGTTTGTGTCTTCTTTTAAAGTTACGTTTTTTTCTTTTAAGAATATTATGGGCTTGTGAAATATAGTTTATGGATGCATGAATGTGACCCAGGACCCATATGAAACCCAGATCGAATATCCTTTAAGTGGAATTTTTCACAGCAGTGATGCTAGGTTGATGGGATTTTCAGATACTTAAGGCTGTCTTGGTACATTATGAAGCTGGAGGAGAGTTGCACCATGAAAGAGAAGCCAAGGGTCCCAAGGCAGAAGGGCTTTTGGCTAATTTGGAAACCAGGAGGGTGCTTAGGACTTAAATATGGTTTGGTGTGAGGGTTAGTGACAGTGAGGGTGTCTCTGGATTTTTTTTTTCAAGAGCCTTTCTTTGCAGATGATGTACAGAAGGACAAAATGACTTTGCTGTCCTTCTGTGTTCTAAAATCAGTTCATTTCTATCCCTTAATACTTCAAAGAGAAATTTAAGTACATGCCATTGGATTGCTCTTGTGCCTTTGGACTTTTAGTTGACGGAGTAGTTTCAGGGGGTAGAATTATTCTCATGCTAGAGATTCCCTAAGAGCATGGGATTGTTTGCAGTGAAATCTTACAGCAAACCTTGAGTGAAACTCAGTGTAGAAACAGACTAGTGGGAAAGCCGTCATTGATGCTCAGTTCCAGAGCTTTGTGCAGAGTGATTGGAGGATGCTGGTCTTTAACTTCAAGACCAGTTTCTGTATCGATGTCCCAGAACTGCTGTCACATCTGATGGCTGGGTGATGGCAGCTCCTTTCATGCTCAGCACACTGACCACTCTTTAGAAATGTGTAGCGCAAATTGTTAGACAGTCTTATTAATAAAAATAAACCTGGAGCCAGGTATTGGGGTGAACACTGAAAGATCAGAGAGACAGAACACGCCACAGCCAACCTCATCTTGCCAGCTCCTCAGATGATCCTGTTTCCTCAGACTGGAAGCCTCTGAGTCCTCATCTGAATGGATCTCAGCTAAACTGCTGCTCAAAGTTTAAAAGCCTAAAAATGCTCTAGTTCCTGCTTCTCATGCCTTATATACCTTTCTGCTTCCTGCCATCACTTCCTGGGATTAAAGCCCTGTGTCACCACGCCTGCCTGTTTCCAGTGTGGCTTTGAACTCACAGAGATCCAGCTGGATCTCTGCCTCCAGAATGCTAGGATTAAAGGCGTGTGTGCCACTATTTTCCGGCCTCTATATCTAGTGACTGTTCTGTTCTCTGACCCCAGATAAGTTTATTAGGGTGCACAATGTATTGGGAGACACAATATCACCTCAGAAATGGATGTTTAGATGCATCACAGTAAAGACGGGAGTGAAGTTCAGATTGGTTAAATGCTAAGAGCTAGAAGGACCCTACCTGATCCTCCTGTTTCAGCCTGCTTTATGGGGGTAAGAACTGGGCTAGCTTAGCAAACCTACACTTGGTAGAGCTGCAAACAGAACTTGAATTTCTTGGTTTCATTGTTTGCTCTCCAAGCCACTTTGGAAAATGATACTGCCGTTCACATGGGCAGCTAAGAGCAGTGCTGAGTTGAGCTGGCTGGCAGCTGAGGGCTGGTTAAGTTTGTCTGCGATCCAAATTGCTGTCTAACTTCAAAATGTTGCAGGAGGAAGCTTCAAGTAAACGGACCCAGAGTCGGGGTGGAGGGGCTTGGGGGTTCCTGACCTGACCTGCTGTCTCTTTGCCCACCTCTAAGGCTTTCCATCAGCTCCCGCCTCAGAGGCTGTTTCCTTGTGCTTGTGCTGACGGTAAGCCTGCTTGCCATTGATGACTGAGCCCCAAAGATGCTGCTGCATCTTCTTTCCTGTTAGAAACAGGAACTCCTGAGTCTCCCTAGGACTCCTTCCTAGGATCCCATCAGTGGGGGGGAAAGGAAAGGAATGAGTGTCACTTGTGGGCCTCCTCTGTCCGTCCTCTCCCTGGACTGTGGACGGTCCTAGTGAGCCAGTAGATATACCCTTAGTTCAGTGTGATACTTGGGAAATAGCAGAGACCTGACAAGGGACCTGGCTGACCCCGGAAATAGCCGTCCATTCTCTGTGAATTGTCTGTTACAGTAACTGACTCTTATCCGAACCGCTGCATGATCAGATCTTGGTCACAGAACTTTGGCCTCTAGTGCTCTGTGAGGCCTTTGAAAGGCTAGCCTGTGTTAAATATTAACTCGTAAATGAGTAGTGTTTCTGGCTCAACTTCCCTGTTGTCCCTTGTTTAATAAATTCCACCGGAACTGAGATGCTACTCACAGATCTGGGGTCAGTCTCCCCTGCAGCCTTCTCCACTTGAGCACACAATGGGTGTGGCCACCTCAGCCAGTCCTCAGGCTTTGATGGGAGGGCCTCTCCTGCGTAGTGACTGGAGTGGTTTTGTGCTTGGGAAACTGGGGAGTATCTCCAATCTTAATAAGCTTGTCACAAACCATTGAAGCACAGCGATGATCGATGTCACACTGCACCCCCAATGTCGATGAGCATCAGGGGAGCAGAGAAGCCTGCGAACTTCACAGAGGCCTGGATGGTATCTGGCTTGAACCCACCCCTCAGTATAGTCGAGGGCAAGGTCACCAGCTTCTCTAAGCTGTGGCTCCGTCATGAAAATCATTTGCATCATTCAGCAATCTGTCAAGCATTCAGCGCAAGTTCAGTAGATGAGAGGCACTCATACCATGTGTCTTCGTAGTCACATTATTTTCAGTGTCCTTGCGTCGCGTACAGTACTGCAGCGTGCATCTTCTGTTTTAGAATGTTTTCTCAAACACTGAATTCAAGAGGATGAACATTGTGGATATGTTTGAGGGCCACCAGGGCCAAATTACTCTCTGAAAGGGTTGCGTTGGTTGGCATTCACATTAACAACACAGAGAATCCTGTGGAAAACACTATGAGCTAAAAGAGCGCTTGCTGCGTCTAAGCCTTTGTTTTCCTGTTGTAGATCAAGGCCGAGGAGAGGAAGACGGGAGATCTTCCCGCTTGACTCCTTCGCGCCGCCCCTCCCTCCCTGTGGCTTCCTCCACCACCACCACCACCACCACCAACCACCACCACCACCGCCACCACCACCATCACCCCACCACCACCACCACCACCACCACCATCACCACCACCACCACCACCACCACCACCACCACCCACCACCATCACCACCACCACCACCACCACCATCACCACCACCACCCACCACCACCATCACCCCACCACCACCACCACCACCACCACCTCCACCACCATCACCCACCACCACCACCACCACCACCACCACCATCACCCCACCACCACCACCACCACCACCACCTCCACCACCATCACCCACCACCACCACCACCACCACCCACCATCACCATCACCACCACCACCCACCACCACCACCACCACCTCCACCACCACCACCACCACCACCACCATCACCCCACCACCACCAACACCACCACCCCACCACCACCACCACCATCACCCCACCACCACCACCACCACCACCTCCACCACCACCACCACCACCACCACCAACCACCACCACCACCACCACCAACCACCACCACCCACCACCACCACCACCACCACCACCACCCACCACCACCACCACCACCACCAACCACCACCACCACCACCACCACCAACCACCACCACCACCACCACCCACCACCACCACCACCAACCACCACCACCACCACCACCACCACCAACCACCACCACCACCAACCACCACCACCACCACCACCACCACCACGGTGTTGGATTATAATGTAAACTAAGATCTAGGCCTGCACTCAGCTTTGTTTTTTTCATCTTCCCACCCCCAACCTCCCTTTTCAAGGTAGACTGTGTGGCAATGACTCAGAACTGCCCCAGACTGACAATGAAAGAAAAGAATTGGTTCCTGGCCAATTCTAAGTGGGCAAAACCTTTTCGTCACATTCCTCACCTTGTTTTGACTTACAGAGAAAATATGCACCTCGTTGCCATTTGAATGAGACACGTGAAAGGGAAAAAAAATGTAGGTAAATATAGGAGGAAATCCAGGGCAGATCCGCTTACAGCGGTCTTATCATTTGAGTGCTAAGGCAGTTTTTCAGCAGCCTTGCAGAAGTGATCTTTTTTCTGAGGGTGGGGAAAAGAATATGTAGAATAAAACTGTAACGGTGCAGGAAGGAAATACCATTTTGCTAGTCTGAAGTAATTGGGGAGGATTCCTTTCACGAGAGGAAGAGATGGGGGACTAGAGGGGGTTCCTTTAAGGGGAGGAGGAGAGGAGGTTTACAGGGTTCCTCTCGGGGAGGGGATAGGGCATGGCAGAGGGTTCCCTTACAGGAAGAGAAGGTACAGGATTATAGGAGGTTCCATTAGGGGAGGAGAAGAGGGAGGATTTTTGCTGTCAATTTCTCTTCACTTGTTTTAGGTTCCTTTAAAATCCTTTAAAGCTCTAGTTTGTTACTTTGTTTCTTTCTGATACTCTACTTCTGGTTAAACTATGGAGGGAAATCTGGAAGATGTTGGAATCTAAGAGACCTGCATTTGATCCCAATAATAGTGACAGACTTCTCCTTAGCCCACTCACGGGCAGTCTGTTAGCTCAAGGGTGGGACCCAGAATATCTGCGTTTTGACCAGTTGGGATTGCCAAGGGAGTGTGAACAGCGATTGGAGAAACACACGGAGAAGTAGCTCTCAGAGCTTTCATTCTCACAGCATGTTTTTACCCGAAGATGACTCCAAGGCCATGGCAGCTGATGATGCCCTGAATGAAATGCCAGCGTCTATCCCTCCGCTCCAGGAACTCTGCTTTAACAGCCCTAGACAGGAGTAGACCTTGGGTGTCCCAGGTGATGCTAACAAGCTGCCATAAGTGGAGTCTGGTTCATCCTCTGCACATGACTAAGCTGCCATATCTGTGTGTGTGTGTGTGTGTGTGTGTGTGTGTGTGTGTGTGTGTGTGTGTGTGTGTTTTCAGGGTCATGTGAAGGAGAATCTGAGATGGAAAGCTTTGATAGAACAGGAGAGAGACCACTACCTGAATGTTGGAGCAGTCATGTCCATCATGACTTGGGCTCTTCTTCTTTTCCCACATTTTGACTCCCTGAATACCCTCAACTGTTTGCCACTCAGTGTTAACAACCAGCTCTGTCAGTGTGACTTGGGTGTAGAAGGGAAAGTTCTGTGTTTAGACAAAGTACTGGAGCAGGAGGGACAGGCCACTGGGAGGAATTACTACTGCAAAGGGAGCGAGCAGGAAATCCCTGGAGAACGCCGCTGACAGTTCATGAAATGACATGCTTAGCAGCAGTCAGACTTTGTAAGAACTCGCTAAAGAATTCTTAGACGCACTTGAGGGCGAACTGTTAGCCTGCAGTCTCAGACTCGAGTCTGAGAGATTTTGTTTGGCGCTTAAAAGGCAGGCAATTTGGAGAGATTGGATCATATCCGTATCATTACATACTGTTTACTTAAAATATTGGTGTTAGTGCTGTAGGCTGTAATAACAAATCTTGTAATGTGTGTCCGTCCATAAATGGTTACTCATTTTCCCACTGCTATTGGCTCACAACCCAGCAGCAAGAAAACACTGCAAAATAAAACAGATGTGATAATAATGGAGACTACCAGTTATTTTTTGGTGGGCTCGTGGCTTGTTTCTCAGTTGTGTACACTAGGTGGCGCTAGTGTCACACCGGGAATACCCACAAAGGTCTGAACACATGTGCTGGTGTATTTTTACCACTTGGGGTCACTTAAGGATTACCTGACTTCCCTTTTTTCCCATCTAAGCAAATTCACAGATTCAAAGGAATTATTTCCTCATTACATTTGTCAGAGGCTATGGTCCTTTTTTTTTTCCCTAGATCTTGAAGGCCAAGAAATGTGTATTGGGATCCCCCCCCCCCATGGATTGGCCCCACGTGGTTAGTGCCTGGGTGGTTCCTCCTGTCACAGAATGGTAGCCCACCACCCCAGCCTTCTCCAGGGCCCGCCATTGGAGACTTCTGTGTATAAAGAACTCTCATACATGTCAGGATCGTGCTTGTTCTAATTGCTGTGCTCATTAACATCTCCAGAACGTGGAGTGCTTTTTCTCAGTCATTTCCTTTTGATTCTGCCTGTCTCTGAAAGGCCAGATCCGAGTGGAGTGAGGTGGGTCTCAGGTTAACTAATTGCTGACACCCACCAGACTTCCTGCCTCTTCTCCAGCTGATCCTAGGAATTACACCACGGCCCCTGTAGAGCATGCTAGAAATGTGTGGAATGGCCCCAGTGGACTTGCCTGCCTGTGGGTGGGTATGGGTGAGGACAAGGGCAGGCTGTGTGGGCTTGCACAGCACAGACAATGAACCCAGTCACTTCACATGGCAGCTCATGAGTGCTTATTTGAAAAAATAATTTAAATGTTGGTCACCCCAAGTGATGGTCTCCCAGAATCTCCCTTCTCAGCAAGTGACGTCCATTTTCTTTTCTTTTTTTATTCTACTTGATGTGTATTCATGTTTTGTGTACCTAGTACCTCTGGAGCTCATCAGATGGTGGTGTAGCCCCTGAAACGGGAGTTACAGATGATTGTATGGGCGCCGGGAACCGAACCCAGGTCCTTTGCAAGAGCAACAAATGCTCTGAAGTGCTGAGCCATCTCACCAGCTCCCAGCCTTCTGCTACCAATGAATACCATCTTGGGTGCTGGAAGCAGGAGACTTAAGTCACTAACTGTGCTGGTTTGAATGTCATTGGCCCCCATCAGTTCATCGGGTTGGCACTCCTGGGAGGTGTGGCCTTGTTGAAGGAAGCGTGTCACTGTGGAAGCAGGCTTTGAGGTCTCTCTGGCTTAACTCACTGTGACAGTTCACTTCCTGCTGCCTTCTGATCAAGATGTAGCCAGCACCGTGTCTGCCTGCACGCTGCCATGCTCCCCATCATGATGCTACTGGACTGAACCTCTAAAAATGTAAGCCACCACCTCAGTGAAATGTTTTCCTTTGTAAGAGTTGCTGTGGTCATGGGGTCTCTTCACAGCACTAGAAACCTGAACTAAGCTGGGACCATTTAAATCCATGACAGGAATTCATTTGGTTCCTACCATTTTGAGTTTGTTAATCTGTGTCAAACCCATTCATGGACAGGAGATGGGTCTCTCTTGTATTATCTGAATCCAAACTAATTTATTTCCCAGCAGTCTCTTTACACCCTCCCATTTTATACCAACCCTTCTGGTCTGTTCATCCCCCTCCATAGGTTAAAAACAATAGGGGACATTTATTGATCTATACTGTGAACTGGGCATCACTCTAAGTGCCCATCTTTGTTCAGTCCTAACAGCCCAGGAGCTCAGTTACCTTCACATTTCCCTTCTTCGGACGAGGGAACTTAAACACCAAAAGGGTAGTGATTAGTTTAAAAGATCACAAGGCTGGGAATTAACAGGGCTATGACTTTCTTTATTCTTGTGCCTACGGAGAGATCTTCCCACTTTCTTGACTGTCAGGGACCTGAGTCATCCTTTCCTCCCCTTCGAGAGACTGTGAAAACTCTATGCTCTGGAATGCCACCCAGAAGCCAGATACTTTGTATTCTGACTCATGGAAGAACGAGTGCTATCTTTTTCGAAGGTACCAATGGAGGTTAAGTCTTATGGGTTGAGTTTGGCAAGTCCTGAAAGATGGGCTTTCCTGCTGTGCTGTGTGCCTCGGGGAAAGCCTTAGCACATCCCCTTGTCTCCCCTACACATTATAATTTAGCTCTAAACACCCTACAACTGTCATGCCCCCCTCCCCATTCCAGGTGGATCAAGGTGCCCCTAGTGAAAGGCTTCCAGGCTACACCCCCTCTTCTCCCTCTACTGTGTGCAGAGTAGGTACATGCAGGACATGATCTGTCCCACCACGGGGAGTTTTCCAACTGACAGGAATATTCTGCTGAGGTGTTGGAAACTGCCAACAAGAAAACAAGAGCATTTTTTACTCCACGCAGGAAACAATATCCCATCGTTCAAGAAACCCCCAGTAGAATGGGGGAGTAGACCACTTTCAGTAGGAAAACACAGCTTTTTAGCTTTCTCAAGAAAATCTTTGACCAAGATCTGAGCATGATTTTGAGCATATGGGCCCCAAGTTCCAATTTGCTCTGGCTGAGATTTCAGTGGTACGACGGACCGACACTCGCAGAGAAATATGTGAATTCATCATGGCTATTTTTGCAGCGCCGAGGTTGGCAAGCGGCCAAGTCGAGAACTTTCTGCCTTAGCAGCTCCTGGTTATTTGAGGCTGGATGACTCACTTCGTGTAACATCCTCCTGTTTTCCTGCTTTTCCTGCCCTGGACCCCCTCCCGCCTCAGAGGGCTGGCAGGGGCAGGGAGGGTTATGAAACTCAAGCCGCGGTCGAGGATGGCACTACTACGGGTCGGTTTTGGTTACTGCTCTGTTGGGAGCTGCTCTTCCGGCTCCTTCTCTATCCCCTGCCAGGCAGGTTCCCTCCATCCGTGTGCTCCTTCTCTTACCACAGCGTGTGCTTCCTGCATTTTATTTACCTGCTTAGACATAGGATGGGCAGAGAGAAGGATGTCTAAAGTAGACCTAGATTCAGGATCCTTGGGACCCAGGGCAGAGCCTAGCCCCGCATAGGCTGTTGGGAAGCGTCTGTGAAATTGGAAAAAAGGAAGGAAAGAGAGGAGTAGACAGGGTAAGTAATGAGACACTTCTCTGAGGAGCCGCCTAGCATAGTTAGGATGAGAAATTAGAATTCGTTAATCTGTTATTTTTCAGATGGGAGATCTTGGAAATTCGGCTATGGAGTCATACAGGGCTAAGCCTTGACTTTCTCCCTGCCAGTGGTTTGTGTCTTCCAGAAGGAAGCTGCGTTTATGTGGCGACCCAGAAGCACCCAGCTGTCCTGGGAGGAAACCTTTCTCCTCACCTCTATGCGGCACCGTCATTCACTCAGAGCCTCTGCAGCAGCGCCCACGGTGTGGCAGGCTTGATGTTTTCAATTCATTTCTTTATAGATTTATTTACTTGGGTTTTTTTGGTTTTGTTTTTGTTTTTTTGAGACAAGGTTTCTTTGTGTAACCATACCAGTCCTGGAACTCACTCTGTAAACCAGGCTGGCCTCAAACTCAGAGATCTGCCTGCCTCTACCTCCCGAGTGTTGGGATTAAAGGCAAGTGCTAGCATTAAAGATATATGCTGCCACCACCCAGCATGTTTTGGATTTTTTTTACCCCTCTGTCAAGCAGGAATAATGATTGTCCTTTAAGGAAACTGTGACTTAACAAGGTAACAGTTCAAGAATACTAGTTGGATACTTCAATACCTGATTTTCAACAAGAACAGGAAAGATTTAATTATGTTAACAGAATACGAGCTGACAAGACCCGAGTCTTTAGAGGCCCCAGCGACTCAGAATACACATCCCTCTAATGCATATGGAGCATTCCACAGGATATGCTAGTCCGTAAACAAGCCTCAGTCTACCTAAGAGGATTAAAGCCATACAAAGTACATCCACCAAACACACCAGAAGTCAATAGCATAAAGTACTGAGATAGGAACCCAAGGAACAAAAAGAGCCCTTGTGTCAAAGAAGAAATCGTGAGGGGATTAGAAACAGCTCTGAAAAAAGGTGGAAGTGGAAAAGGCAGGGATAGATATGGGAGGTAGCTAAACTGGTGTTTAGAGGAGACTTTGTAGCTATGAATCACTGTGTTCAAAACGGAAAAGAGGGAGGCTGGGTACTCAGTGGTTCAGGGCTTAAGAGTACTTGCTGTTCTTGCAGAGGACCCGAGTTTGGTTCCCAGCACCTAGGTGGTGGCTCACAATCACTTGTAGCTCTAGTTCCCGGGGATCTGATGCCCTGTCTTGCCTCTGAGGACACTAGACACCACATGGCGCAATACACACCTGCAGGCACTCAACTCACACTCACACAACCAAGTTTTTTTTTTTTTTAATTAAAGAAAAAAAGAGGAATCTCAAGTTAAATTCTCATCTTAAGGAACTTGGGTGGAAGAAAGTAAAAAATAAATCCCACAGCAAGCAGAGGGAAGGAAATAATAAAGATCAGAGCAGATGTTAATAAACAGAAAATGGAAGCAACAGAAGAAAAATCAATGGGACCGAAGAGTCGAGTTTCAGGAAGATCAACAAAGCCAGCAGAGCTCTGTCTGGAAAGAGATGAGGTCCTTCTCCCAAGGTGACTCCAACAGGGAATGTCAGAGCCACGATTCAGAAGTAAGACGAGGCTAGTGTCAAGGTTTGGGCCGTGACGGTCTCCCCTGTAAATGCTCAAGGACCAGGGACTCCTGTCACTCATTTGCACATCCCTAGTGGCTTTCCTCTGCGCCTGGCACACAAGAACGGCTCCGGAAATGTTTGCTGAACCAGAATGAAAAGCACACTCCTCCCATCCTCAGCCACCATCTGTGTACAATGATAAATTAGGCTTCCGATGCAGATCGAGCTGAATCGCACAATTTCTGATGAGAGGAGCTGGAAGCAGCAAACTGCTAGTCCTTAAAAATAAACCCTTCGCCTTCAGAGATTTGGCCCAGAAATGAACCGGGCTGTAGCTGAAGCCCTGACACCGACTTTATTACCCTGGAGCCGGAGAGGTGGTATCATCTGGTTGGAGAGAAACTTGATCACCTTGACCTGGCCTTGGGTACCAGGCGGGGAGCTCATCTGCCCTCTCTTAATTCTGGCCTCCCAGGGAAATGGATACTGCTCACAGCCAGGACTGGCCCCTCCTCAGATGGAGCTCATTCAAGGGAGCCCCCAAACCCAGAGTTATAGGTTAGGAACAGGGTTCAAGATCCCAGCTCCATGTAGCAGAACCTAGATTTCTGCCATTTCCTGAGGGTTAAAATATGTTGAATACTGACTTTCATGAACCCAGGTATGTATTACTTCTGTCTCAACCCTATGCAATGGGATGGATGCTACCTACCACTTGCCTGGACTGTTCCAGTACCAGCAGAGATAACGAAGTCCTCACAGATGTCATCTTCTTCACCAAATAGGAGCTCTGGGGACAGGTTGGGGGTGTGGGGGTGAGGTGGGGGCGGGTAGAGTGCAGGCTGAGGCTTCTGGAAGTAACCCTGGGACTCACTCACCATGTGAGTGATTTGGACTCCCTTGTCCTCTGGGCACTCCCCCACCTCCTCCTCAGGCTACTTTGGGCCTCCAAACTTGTTAGTTTCCCACGAAGGAGATGTGTGTGGGGCAGGCAGGCACCATGCGCATTCCTGTGTGGTTCTCCCGGCGCTCCAATGCAGCAGCTCCTTTTTCTCCCTTTTCTCAATTTAAAGGTGACTCCTCTGGAAGCCTCAGATGTGGAATTGACCCTAAGTTGAAAAGATCTTTTTAGGGCAAGAGCTTTGTTCTTCTGAATTTTCTGCCTCACCAACCATGGGGAATGTGAGCCGGGGGGTGGGGTGCGGTGGGGTCGGGGGGTGGGGTGGGGGGGTGAGTCTGTTAAAGAAGTTGGTCATTCATTTCGAGAGCCGGGGGCCGTCCTGCAGAAGCATAGCCTCCCCATTCTCTCGGCCTTTTGATCCACTGGGGCTGTGGACAGGAAGGTGCAGGGCCATGGCTCTGATCTCCAGAGCCTTCCCACCTGCCGTTGAAGGAGGTTATTATGGGATGGGGAGAAGGGCCTTTCATTTAATTTTCCTTTCAAATGGGAGCTTTAGTTCTGTTTTGAAATGAATGATCTCAAATTTCCATATCATAAAATTAGTATAAAAAAAAATAATTCACCTTTCGCCCCAGAGAAAGGGATTAACAGGTACTTGTACCTGACCAGTTGTAAAACGGTTGTGTCTCCCGGAGTGTGCCACCTCAGGGTCCGGCCAGTGTCCATTGTTCAAGATGACAGATACTGAGTTAGTTCATTTTATGATGAGGATGAAAGGGAAGACAATAACCCAGGAAGACTGGTGTGACTAGTGCAGACATCAGTGTGCACGGTTAGTGTGCGCTGCAATCGCATACCACAGTATTCGCAACAGTAGCTCAGGCACAAAGGACCTATTGTATGTCCTCTTGAAAAAAGGTATCGAGGCAGCAGGTAGCCTGGCGCTGATAAAGTTGGCTCTCTGTCATCAGCCATCCGGGTTCATTCCGGCTTTCTGTTCTGTCGCACTTACCGCGCAAGCTCTTGCCTTCCTCAAAGAAGGTCCTTTAGGGCTGAGGGAGTCGGTGCAGTGGGCAAAGTGCTTCCTCTGCAAGTGTGAGGCCGTGGGTTCCGATCCCCAGCGTCCAGGTAAAAAGCTGGGCTTGGAGGCACACATCACGGTGCTGTCATTCTCCGGCTAGCCAGTCTAGCAGAATCTGAGAGCTCCATCTCAAAGAATAAGATGGAGTGTGTGATTGAGGAAGGCACCTGACATTGGCCTCTGATCTCCACACACACACACACATATGGCCACACTAATGTGTGTGCACTTATGCACCTGCGTACCAGAACACACGCAAACACACACATGAACACACATACAAGAACTCATGTACCAAGCCACAAACCTGCCCCTGGAGCTCTAGCTGTCACCTCTGAATTACAGAAGAAAACAAGGCAAAAAAGTGAATCCCTTAGAGGGTGTGTCCCTTTAGAGCGGTGGTTCTCAACCTGTGGGCCTCGACCCCTTGGTGGACCAGATAGCCTTTTCATGGGTCGCCTATCAGATATATACATTACGATTCATATCAGTAGCAAAATTATGGTTATGAAGGAGCAACAAAATAATTTTATGGTTGGAGGTCACCACAATATGAGGAACTGTATTAAAGGGCCAGGAAAGTTGAGGACCACTGCTCTGGAGAATTTTCCCAGGCTGATGCAAGAGCTTCTATCTGCCCCATATTCAGGAGGCAGAGGCAGGTGGATCTCTGTGAATTCAAAGGCATCCCGATCTACATTGTGAGTTTCAGGCCAGCCAGGGATACATAGTGAGACCTTGTCCCAAGAAAACAAAACAAAACCCTCTTCTATCTGAATTTCATTTGCCAGTACTTAGCAAATGAAATTTCTACCAGGGAGTCTACAAGACGCAGAGGGCTTTGTGTTTGTGATTCCCAAAATGTGAAACATCTGAATTCTCTGTTTCACTCAAAGCAGTAAATTGGGCACCTAGGAGACACACAGTCATCTCTCAGCATACACTTTATAAATGCGATAGTGGGTCACATGACCCTTGGGTCCTGCTGGTGCGTCTTCCCATCAACTTTGTTCGCCGGTCACTTCTTCATCAGCCTGTGTGGACAAGCTGTGAGGTGGGTGCTGTGTGCGCAAAGATGAGCAGTGCCCCCTCCCAGAAGGCGGGAGGTGGACAGGTAGCGATAGGGTACAAAAGAGAATTAGGAGTGCGAGGGTCGATGGAGGAGCATTGAGGAGTCAGGATAGCTGGGGTCCTAGAGGACCTGGGGGTTCAGAGAGGACATCTGGGTGGAATTGACAGAGGTAAGCCGGGAAGGGTAAGCAGCGGTCGGTATTTTGAGATAGAAATGTTGGCTTAACCACAGAAGAGAATGGATTGGTACAGGATTGAAGGAACCCCATTGAGAGTGGCGTCAGAAGGGACCTAACCCAGGGATGCATGTGATGGCGGTGGGACTCGGTTTCTCTGCTTTCCTTGCCTCTGCTGTCCTCTGGGTGGCTTTATTCATATTTATACGATGGTCGGTCTCAGGCTCGGGACCCCTGAGACCAGCAGAAACAGGACTGCTTTTGAACAAGACCCAGGATACAGTATGACAATTAGAACAGTTAGATTTTAGGCCTCATGGTGACTGGGCACTTAGACAAGGGATTTGGTAATGATTGGCCAGACTGAATCATATGCCTATCCCATCCCTAAAACTGGAGCGCCCCTTGGAAACTGAGTCTCACTCGCAGTGGGATTTGGAGAGCACTGATTGGAAAAGCAGACAGGGTGGAGATGGCAAATAAGGTAAGTCTTGGCAGGTGTGGAAGGGATTGCTATGGAGACACCGGTCACTATGCGAAGGTTATATGATGACTTAGCCACACGCAAGTATGATTGGCAAGCAAACTCTGAGCACAGGTTTCTCTGGCTGCAAAGCTTACGTTCTTTTGCTCGCCACTGCTGCCTCCCAGCATCCTGCCCTGAGTCCCACTCAGCTCCTTGGCTTGGTGCTTTGCAGCGCCTGCCTGGGTTCAGCTGAAGTTATTGCCAGGGCAACCACAGGTAACTAACTCCTGGCGTGATATAGACGCTCAATATATCACTTTTGAACGAATAAATAATGATCCTCGCCTTGATCTGTGCTGGAAGCTGTGGAGTTGAAAAATCGCGAGTTTATCATGATTTTTGTCACCTCCCGGAGGTTACAAACGAGACAGCAAGTGGCACAGGCCACTTCCCCGGAAAAAAAAAAAAAAAGTAAGTCTCCCTATGTCAGCAGCTTTCAACTGCCAAGCTCCTAAGCTAGGGATGGGGCTCCAAGTCTCTTCCCCATTCATGCTTGGACGGCTTGATCTTGTTCAATGTGAGTACATCAGTGCAGTGGCCATGTTATAACCAGAAGACATTGCTTCACAGCAGTCCTCTCCAACCTCTCTGGCTCTTACCATCTTTGTGTCCCTTCTCTTATAATCTTTGCTGAGTCATGTGTGTGGGGTGTGTGTGTGTGTGTGTGTGTGTGATGTCCTACTTGGGGCTCAGCACTCCCAAGTTATTCTCTGTAGTCCATCTTTTATTTTTTTTTAATTTATTTATTTTTATTTTATGTGCATTGGTATTTTGCCTGTATGTATGTGTGAGGATCCCCTGGAACTGGAGTTACAGACAGTTGTGAGCTGCCATGTGGGTGTGGGGCATCGAACCTGGGTCCTCTGGAAGAGCAGTCAGTGCTCTTAACCGCTGAGCCATCTCTCCAGCCCCCATCTTTTATTTCTTTTAAGATTTATTTCTTTTAAAATTTTATGTGTGGACTGGCTAATTTTTATGTCAACTTGACACAAAACTAGAGTCACTGGAGAGGAGAGAACATCAATTGAGAAAATGCTTCCATAAGATCAGATTATAGGTATGCCTGTAGGGCATTTTCTTAATTAGTGATTGATGGTGGAGGGCTCAGCCCATTGCGGGTGGTATCACCCCTGGGCTGGTGGTCCTGGGTTCTATAAGAAAGCAGGCTGAACAAGCCATGGGGAGCAAACTAGTAAGCAGCACTCCTCCATGGCCTCTGCATCAGTTCCTGCCTCCAGGCTCCTGCCCTGTTTGAGTTCCTGTCCTGACTTCCTTCAGTTATGAACAGTGATGTGGAAGTATAAGCCAAATTTTCCTCTCCATCTTACTCTTGGTCATGATGTTTCATCACAGCAATAGTGCCCCTAACTGGTACAGGATACTGGGGTATTGCTGTGACTGACCTGACCATGTTGTTTTGGGGAGGATTGTGGAAGAACTTTGGAACTTTGGGCTAAAAAACCTATTAAGTGTTGAGAGCTCAATGAGCCATTCTGTAAGAACTTGGGAGATAAGAATGTTGAGAGCAGGCAGACAATGGAGGCCTGGCTTGTGAAGTTTCAGAGGGAAGCAAAGACTATCCAGCCATTTGAGTTAATAATCTGTGGTTCTGGTTAGCTGGAGCTGAAGAATCAGCTGTGATTAACAAGATACCAGAACCACTAAAGTGAAACCTTTGTTTTGCTGGGGTAATGGATACTGGTCAGCTGGGGCTGAAGAATTGGCTGTGATTAAGAAGAGACCAGCATCATTAAGGTGAAATCTTCTGGGAAGTGTTTCCCCAGGGTCAGCACACACAGGCTGTGTTTCAGGGTGGCCAAGGTTGTACCTCGTGCTGGCAGCTTGGTAGTGTAAGAGTCACCCAGGTGATTCTGGTTTTGAAGGCATGAAGGGGTAATGGAGAGCAGCTGAGGATTAGCATTGTGTGGTAGGGTTGGAGTCCCTGAAGAGAGCCCAGGAGAGGATATTTGTAAAAGCACAGCCCAGATGCAGCAGAAGACCCCGGCATTTTGGAGATGCCAGTACCATGGCATGACCACCAAAAACAGCAGCATCTGTGGAGTGGAGCCAGCTGGAGCCTCGAAGACAAGCTGTGTGTGCTGCAGAGGGTCAAGCTTTGGAGGAGCCCAGGAGATGGTGAGAGAATCCCAGGTATTGGATATTGAATTATTTACATTGTCAGAGTATGGTTTTGCTTTTTTTCAGATTGTGACTATGTCCTGGTTCTTCGCTCTTGAAGTAAAAACATATTTAACTTAATTTTGATTTTTACAGGATCCCACAGTTGAGAAATTTTAAATTTAAAAAGAGATTTTGGATTTTTAAAGAGACTGGGTATTTTAAATGGACTGAACTTTCAATGTGTTTGAATTTGTGAAGACTGTGGGTCTTTTAAAGTTCTTTATGTTTTTAATGTGAAATCTTGGGGAGAAATAAGAAAGAAACGGTTATGGCTTAATAGTGATGTGTTTGTATGTCAGGTTGACAAGGCGTCAGTTGTACTGGCTAGTATTATGTCAACTTGATACAAGCTAGGGTCATTGGAGAAAAGAGAACATCAACTGAGAAAATGCCTCCATAAGATCAGGCAAGCCTGTAGGGAATTTTCTTAATTAGTGAATGATGTGGGAGGGCCCAGCTCCTTGGAGGTGAGGCTTTCCCTGGACAGGTGCTCCTGGGTTCCATAAGAAAGTAGGCTGAGCAAGCCATGGGGATCAAGCCAGTAAGCAGCACTCCTCAATAGCCTCTGCATCAGCTAGGGCTTCTAGGTTCCTGCCCGGTTTGAGTTTTGTCCTAACTTTCTTTAGTGATGAACAGTGACATGGAAGTGTAAGCCAAAGAAACCCTTTCCTTCCCAAGTTGCTTCGGGTCATGGTGTCTCATGATAGCAATAGTAACTCGACTAAGACAATATGGATGAATGATTGCCTGTATACTGTGTGCATGCATGCAGCACATGCAGAGGCCAGAAGAGAGCATCAGATCTCCTGGAACTGGAGTGACAGTCCTTTGTGAGCCTCCATGTGAGTGTTGGAAACTTAGCTCAGATCCTCTGCAAAAGCAGCCAGTGCTCTTCATTGCTGAGCCACGTCTCCAGCCCCTCAGCACTTCTCAGCCACAGTGGGTGCTGGTGAGGAGATCTCAGTGGATAGGAACAATCAGAGCTCCATCGTGTATTTCTGTCTCCCATGTTTTGGCCTTCACGCAGCTCTGGGTGTCCTTAGACTCTGTTTATAATATGCAATGAGATAAGAGGCACTGCCCTGCTCTGGTGGCCACCAATGTCCCAGTTTCATGTAGCATTCAAGGTCCTGTATGATCAGGACCCTGCTCACCTCCTACTCCGTCACTCGGTAGCTAATGGTTTGCTTGTCTTTTTAGTACCTTCTAAAGGCTACCGTGTGTTCAGCCATTCCACTTCTAGACCTATAACCAACCAAGCACATTAAAAAAAAGGGACTCAGACATTTGTACACCAGCGTTCCTAAGCAGCATTATTCACAATAGCATAAAAAAATATAATGAAC
Organism: Peromyscus californicus insignis; assembly: GCF_007827085.1. Lineage (NCBI taxonomy): Eukaryota > Metazoa > Chordata > Mammalia > Rodentia > Cricetidae > Peromyscus > Peromyscus californicus. The sequence goes on from NW_026294492.1 coordinate 10,646,659, forward strand.
TATGATTTTACATTAAAGAGAAATTCTGACCCATGCAACAACCGTCTGGATCTTGTGCTAAGTGAAATAAGCCAGACCCAAAAGGTCAACTATGATGGGCTTCCACATCTGTGCCATGCCTGGTGTCACGGTACTTCCAGTGGCAGAAACTAGGATAGAGATTATTAGAAGTAGGGAGAGGGAAGAGTTTGTTCTTGGAAGATAAAAAAAAAAAATGGAGACAGAGAACACTGGACGGTGTTGCAGATGGATCTAGAGCCCTTGACCTCCACATTTTTAAAATGGCTATAATGGTTTTTTTTTTTAAATAATAGAAAATAAATGAAAGTGTCAAACTCCCGAAGGACCCTCAGAAAGAGTGTTGTATTACTGACAGCAGTGATGGCTGCTGGTATCTGTGACTTTATTAAAAGCCATTGAATTGTCACTTGGCGAGGGTGAACTGCGGGGCATGTGCATTGCCGCTCGGCCAAAGCTATTCTGGAAATGGGCCTTCTGCATGGGGCACTGGCTCAGCACCCTGAACCCTCCTGGGCCAAGGCCACTTCTTTGGAATTACATTCCTATAGTCCCCCTGGCTTGAAAATCCCTACAGAAAGGCCATCTAGGAGTGGTTGCACCTCACAGGGCACATCCCAGGACTCGGGCACTGGAGAGAAGTGGGAAGACAAGTATGGTGAAGTCTAAGCCTTAGCTTAGACTCTCTTCTGGCTAGCTTTTTCAACTTAAATTAAGCTGTTTCTCTTCATCTACCTTTTGCCTTGAGGCTTTTTATTTTTCGTTCCTTCTGTATATCTTACTTGCCCTGATTCTGGGGTCTGACTGGCTGGCAGCTGCCTGGCTTCTGCCCCTGCTCTGTCCCTCCTGTTCTCCCTCCTTCCTGAACCTAGATTTCTCCTCCTATTTATTCTCTCTGCCCACCAGCCCCGTCTGTCCTTCTCCTGCCTAGCTATTGGCCATTTAGCTTTTTATTAGACCAATCAGGTGCTCTAGGCAGGCAAGGTGAAACTGATGCAACACATCTTTACATAATTAAACAAATGCAGCACAAACAAATGTAACACACCTTTACACAGTTAAAGTAATATTCCACAGCATAAACAAATGTAACGCATTTTTGCTCAGTTAAAATAATGTTCCACAACCGCTCCTTAACCCCCAGTGTCTGTCTGTCCCCATCTCTACCCTCCCAACCTGGGAAGCCCCATTGCACATCCTCAGTCCTTAGGCCCAAATGCTGTGATATCAGAGCTGACACATCATGGATCTCCTGGGGAAGGGCCTGGCAGACAGCAGAGCCACCCAGCTCAGTTCACTTGGCTTCCTGTTGCTGCACCTATACCCCATCCCGCCCCCAACTTTCTGTAGCAGTGCTAGAGTTAGAATCCAGGGCCTTGCACATGGCCTGCAGAAGTGCTCTACCACTGATCTCCTTCTGAAGAAACAGACATCCCTTCTCTGGCCTCAGGACTGAGGCTCATTCAACATGGAGTATTACCTGGAAACAGAGTTCAAAGTAACTTTGACAGAGCCTGCATCTCAGCCTACCGTGTTAGGACTTCCAAACTAGTTTATAGCCCAGCCTATGGAAGGTTGGGGGGTAGAGTTTTCTGGGGGGTGCTGAGAACACTGGGAAGGAGAATCAGCAGGGAGGAACTAGGTCAGTGGCTGCAGGGAAGAGGGACCATCTTTGCAATCATCCCACTCTGTGCCGGGCCTGGCAGCTCTGGCTGGCCCTGCCTTGTGGTCACTGCTATGGTCCTGCTGCCCTGGGGCTAAGTGCTGCATCTCAGGTGGTCCTCATCGGCCCGCTGCTTCAGTCTCCCCACCTAGCTGACCGGAACATTGTCTTTTCATGTGGCTGACAGCAAGCTTCAGCCAAGATAGCCCCTGTGAGACTCCAGCAAGCCGAGGGACCAGCACAGGATGCTCTGGCAGCTCAGAGACAGGATACTAGGACCAGGGGAACCCCTGAGAGGAGACCAGAGCCAGGAAGCTTGTCTTCCTGCTACAGGAACAGCCCAGTGACCTGGAAAGGTGTGGGACATGATGTTCATGCTTGCACGGTGACATCACCCTTGGTGGGAATCACACCCTGGACATAACTGCACCGACTGAACTGGGCTCAGAGATACTCGGGCAGCTGCCATGCTTCTGTATTTGGACAGGCATATCCAGGGTAGGAACTTAGGGGTTTCACCAGTGGGGATCTCATAGCATCACAGAACGTCAATATTACAGGGTGAAGAGAAGGACTTGGCCTCCTACACCATGCAGCACACCTGAGCTGTGCCAGAGTGGGAGGCATCATGTAGGCTTCTAGGGCTACATATTCACACAGTTTGATGCTGCAGGCAGGCCAATGCTTAAACTAGCAATTCTGTTTTCTCTGCTCCTCACTATCTGTTCCCTCAGACCAGAGGGTCCCTCAGCACTCTACGAAGCCCTCCAAAAATCCCTCTTCCCGGTTTTCCCTTTCCCACACAAAGCCACCAGTGGCCCTTTGAATTCTGCCTTTTTAATGGGACTTCAAGGCCTCCTCTTGGGTCAAAATAATCAAAGATAGAACCCGTACCCAACCCAGTACACCAACGAGGACCCGTGGAATAAAGCAGGGTCCTCACCTGCCCGGACATGAACACCTGACTTCTAGTAATGCACCCGTCAAGGATGGGGATTTTGAGGTCTTAACAGCTGCACAATTCTGGGAGAAACTAAACGTCAGTCTCTTTCCAGAGTTTTCACTTCAAGCTCATAAAGAATGATGGTCATGGCTGAGACCTACTACGAGGATGCACTCAAGACAAAAAAAAATGGGGGGAAAGGAGGTGCAGCCTCTTTGGACTGGCCATATTGACAAGAAGCCTCAAAGGTGGTGACTGTAGTGAAGATCAGTCAGTCTATGGGGAAATACAGCAGAATCATGAAAGCCACGGAAAAGTTAAACGTTTTAGATGGGATTTGTTGAAGTGGCTACAGAATATAGTGGAGATAAAGCTAGGCAAAGGGGTGGCTTGGGTTGGATAACTGGAGGGGGCCATGAGGGGCCATTTCAAGAAGCACCCCTTCGCCTTGCCCAGAGTAGGAGAGAGAAGCCTGTGTATACAGACCTGCCTGTAAGACAAAGTTGGGAATCACATGCCTGTGACTTGAATGGAGGAAATAAAATCATATGAAAGGCTGAAAAAAAAAAAAAAAGATGGTCTTTCCCCGATTTCTGACCATCTGGGTGTTATAGGGTAACACTCCGTCTTCCCTAAGATCACCAGCCGTTTGTAGCCCCTGAGTGGTGGGACACGCAGTGCTGAGAGCCTCACTTAGCAGGCGGAAGTGAGATCAGGACTGAGGCTCTAAGTGTCCTATGGGCTCCGTGCTCTCTCTCTCTCTCTCTCTCTCTCTCTCTCTGTCTCTCTCTCTCTCTCTGTCTCTCTCTCTCTCTCTCTCTCTCTCTCTCTCTCTGTCTCTCTCCCTCTCTCTCTCTCTCTCACACACACACACACACACACACACACACACACACACACACACACACACACACACCTTACAGCCCGGAGCGCCTTATTCCTGTGTAAGAGGTGGATTATCCGTTTTCTCTCCTGCTCACTCTCCTTGCTCTTGCTCTTACCTTCCTGCTCCCTCTTCCCCCCTCCTCCCCCTTTCTCTTCCCTCCTCCCCCTCCCTTCTTTTTTTCCTCCTCCTCCCTCTTCCCTCCTCCTCTCTCTTCCTTCCTCCCTTGTCCCTCTTCCCTTCTTCCTCCCCCCTCCTCCCCTCCCTCCTCCTCCATAGTTTACCCCGGTTTCTCCTAGCTCAGTGACCCACGTTCTGTTACCTAATCACTTACCCAGCACTCCCGTTGTGTCTGCCCACCCACTTGTGAAGGCAGGGTGGTCCTTTCCCCCTTCCTCAGCTCCACACAAGGATCTCATCTGAAATCAGAGAAAACTGGAACAGGCTCAGAAGGACCGGGATGACATCTCTTAAGAGATCCTCAGAGAACAAAGGGTAGGCTCGGGTCTTGACACACCAACGAGGGCTGTGAAGGATAGAGCAGGCTCTCCTGTTGAGGACTGATGGATAGATACTGAACTTGGGAGAGGAGGTGACTGCGAATGCCTCTTACTTCTGTGTGCGTGTGATGGGGAGGCAGGGGGCGTACATTCTAATGCTCATCAGATTGGGGAAGAGTGTCCTGTGCTCTCTCTGCTGAGGCTGTAGCACTGTTCAGGTTATTGTGTTGTTTGTAACACATGCTTTGCCCATTCCATTAGGCCTTTGTATTCTTCCTTAGGAAGAAAAAAAAAAAAAGGCTAATTTCCCTGGTGGTATCCCTGCCAGCTCTCCTGGCCTTCCTTGCAAAAGTTCCCTGCACCTGCAGTTTCTCACTTCATTCCGACATCTCTGAGTTTCCCGGGCTGTCCTTGAGCTCCTAGACTCAAGAGATTCTCTTGCTTCAGCTCCCAAGTGTTGGGACTCCAGGCTCACCGCCATACCCAGCTCCGCTCCTAGAAGTCACTCACCCTGGTGAGGAATAAATGACTTCGACAGGCTCCTGCAGGGTCTGCTAGTGCTTGGGTGGGGAGCATCTCCGCAGCCTGTGCCCAGCAGAGCTTCATCCTCATCCCTCTCTACCCTTCCTGGACCAACCTACCCGCCTCCGCTCTGGCTGGGCGCCGACAGTTAAGGGGCAGAACTGAAGCAACCGTTGGACCCTCAGTTCCCCAACCTCCTGCTACCCTGTCCATGTCCTCCAGTGTCTCCTCCTCATGTGACTGCTGCTGTTCTCAGCAGAGAAGGCCCCAAGTGCCATCTGGTTCCCCTTCTACCTTCTTTGTGGTGACTGGTGTGAGCCAAACACACAGGTTGATGTTGAGGTATGGGCCCTTGTGACAGGGTCAGTTTTCCCCCAACTAAATAACAACAAAATTTATAGGGATTTTTATGAGTGCCTTTTCTAAACCAAGGGCTCTGGACCCATTATCTATCTTTATTGCCCCCAAATCTCCTCAAGGAGGCTGGACCGCCTTCACTTTACAAATAAGGAAATGAAGGCTCAAAGAAGTTAACACAAAGGTTCGGAGCCTGGCAAGTGGAGAATTAGGGGCCCGGGATTGGCACTGTGACATCTCTGATTCAGAGTGCTCTTGCTTTTCAATGCACTGCCCTGCCTTTCTGGAAAGAACACCGATGGGCATCCCTTCTCCAAGCTCTGCAGCTTCTTCCTGTCTAGGGCAGGTCTGACCTGCCACCCAGTGCTCTCAGACCATGCCAGCCACACCATCCAAGGCTGGTCATAAGGGCCCCATGAGTTGGGGGTGGAGAGGACACACTAATGTGTTCAGCCTTCAGGCTGGAGATCAAACAGCCAGCAGGACAAGATGTAAATCACCCTCAGAGACAAACAGTTCCAAATGACCAGCAAACACAGATTCCCATGGACACCCTACACCACACTCTGTGCCTCCCTGCTGTCCCACAAGTGGGGGCTGAGCACACCCTGGGAACCCATCTACCCAGTGGCTTCACAGGCCTACTCTTCCCACGTAAGTGTCTTTCTCAGCCAGAGCTCAAATTGGGATCTCTATAGGACCCGACATGGGCACACAGTTCGCAAAAATGGTGTGGGATTAGCCAACCATGGGTGAAAAAATGTGCAAAGCCTTTGTTCCTCAGTAATAAAGGTGTGGCCACAATGACCTTGTTCAGTAGTGCACAGAACCATTCGTGCATGACCCACGTCAGAAAACACTAGCTCTGTCCCTGCTCTAGCCCATCACAAAATATTTTGCATTTTTTTTCCACATTACCTATTTAAAATGAAGAACCTTTGGCAAAGTAGGTATTATCTCCATCCTTCGAGGAATTACAGAGAGTCCATGCTAAGCTGAGATTTTTGGACAGCTCTCCCTGATCCACAAGGGGCCCCACTGCCTACTTCATGAGTTGTATTGGCTCTAAGAGATTTTGCCTAAGACTGTCAATAACCTCTAAGTGGCTTTGTTTTGTTCCCACCGGTACTATTATTAGCAACTATACCTCATACTTGGAGCCCCTAGCTGTCTGGAGACTCTGGGGAACAGACAGGTTTGAGTATATACTTTGTAGAGATAAGAAACAGTGCCTTGATAGCCAATGACCATTCAACACCTGTCCTGGATTCCTCTGCCAACATGGGTAGGAAACAGTGCTGGCAGAAGTCCTTTCCTATGCCATAATGGGTGACTTGTCCATGGTTGCAGTTTGGGCAGGCCGGAGCTGCAGCCTCCTTTGGCTCCCACACCGAGGTTTCATTGCAGATAAGGCCCTGGGCCTTCTGTGGACTTCACACCTCTTGTCACTGCCCCAGCAGCCCTGAATGAAGCTCAGCTCTGTGGGAACCAGAGTTACTAACATTGCCCTCAGGGAGGCCCCGGGGGCATCACTATAGCCTCCTCCTCACCCCTGAGGCCTGCTTCTCATCTCCCAGCACTGCAGGCAGTAACCCTGTGTTCTGTGAAAGCTGAGGAGAGAGGAATGTCACATGAAAGGTGCCTGAGGAGGCCTGGCCAGCATCAGGCCACCAAATGGCAGGTGCCAGGTGGTTAGCATTAATAGAGAGGCTGTGGGGGGCAAGGGCTTGACTCTAGAGATTTGGCTTCAGGCGCTACTGCTAGCCGGCTGCCACGCTTCAGCTATTCACCAGGGAGAGCCGGTGGGCTCTTGGCATGGATCTGCCATTTCCTCCTTTACCTGCTTCACAGGACTGATGTGACTTCCATTCTTACATCACCTATCCTCAAATACCTTGCTGATCTCAGTCCATTCTGAATTGCCTACCCATGGCCTCCACGTGACCTTGCTTGGCGTCAGGGCTTCAAGCCTTCCTCCCCTCTCCAGCTTTACTGGAATGACCACTATTTTAATGCTCTCAATATCTAATTCTTCTCAAACTTCCCACACTAAGTGGCCAGAGAGGAGGAGAAGGTGCCAGAGTGGGACTTGCCAGCTCGGCCAGATGTCATGGGTGATGGCCCCTTACCAGGCTGAATGTATTGCTCCATGGTCAACCTTTGCTAGGTGGAATGGGAGCCTGGGAGGAAGGTGTGAATCAGAAACAGACCTGGCAGGAAGGGGCAAGGCCTGGGCATCGACAAGGATTACAATACACACTTGAGTTTCCATGTCCCAGGAAAGGGTGGAATGCTTCACACCTCGTCCGTGGTAAAGTTTCCTCATAGCCTTTGGTCTACCTTGGGATATTCCTGACATTTTTCAAAATCTGTAGTAGGGAGATTTATCAGACAATAGCCAGAGAACTGTCTGGGGCTGTCTACTCCCTTCTTCTAGGAAGTTCTTCTCAGTCCACTTCTTTCCCATTTCTACAGAAGTTTCCCAACTCTCCAGCCTGTCTTGAACACTCGTTGCGACTCAAATTTCCTTTCCGTCTCTGATCACATCCTGGTGGGACTGTCCCCAATGACCTGTGTTCTCACCATTCTGAGATATTCTCACAATGAAATGAAACCTTCGAACCCAGTAGGCAGATGTACCCACAGAGGTAGGAGGGCAAGCGAACTGACCGGAGAGGGAGAGGAGGGGCTTCACAGAGAGATTGTGCATCCGTGGTGGGTCTTGATGGGTCCAGGAAGTGGAATACTCATTCTTTGGTTGAACCCATGAAGGGGCTGCAGAGAAGAGCCTATCCGGAGCACAGAGCCAGCACCCAGATGATCCCCAGGAGTCAGGACTGCAGAATGGTGGTGAGGAATAAGTAAGCACATTCAATGTCATGTTTTGGGAAGTCAACGATAGCTCCAAGGATGGCTTTTACAGCAGGAGAGAGCCGGCAGAAGGAGGAGGATGGTTGTAGCCTTTCATGTGAAACACACTGAAGGAAGGCTTTAGGGAGCCTGGGGGCGGGGGGGGGGGGGGGCAGGTAAAATTCCTGGGTTTAGTGATGTGGGTATTTAGTGAATCTTGTTGAAGCCACAGAGGTGATGAGGACGAGAAGCGCCACCTTCACCCTGTCCAACTACCCCAAGTTGTCTCTTAACATGACTCTTCTAAGAGCTTATCAGTATCTGAATATTTTTAGTATCATTGCATTCATTCTCCTGGGTGAACGTAGTGACATACACCTGTAATCCCAGCACTTGGGAGGCTGAAGCAAAGGATCATGACTCTGAAAGCAACCTGTGCTGTATACTAAGACCGGTTCTCTCAAAATAAAGAAAAATGCCAAATAATTCTCAAGGGTTGCCTTAGAACTAGGAAATGAGAATATTTGAGATGGATAAAAAAAATCTGCTTTTCAAATTTCTGCTCAGATGATCCATTGTTTTTTGTTTGTTTGTTTGTTTGTTTAATTAATTGTATCTATTTACTTGAGACAGTGTCTTGAGTCCAACCTTCCCTGGAACTCTCTATGTAGCTAAGGGTGGCCTCGAACTTCTGCTTCTCCCTGCCTGTATCTTCTGAATCGTGGGATTACATGTATGGATCAACATGCCTGGTTTGTGCAGTGCTGGGGAACAGACAAGGGCTGTGTGCATGCTGGACAGATGCTCCACTGATTAGACAGGCGGTTCCTCCAGCTGTTGAGCCACACTGTCCCCCATGATGGCATACTGTGGGATCCTACTGGGCTATCCTAGACTTGTGAATCCCCAAGCCACAGCTACATTTTTGTCTGCATGTCCCCAGAACACAGCTCAGGGCCTGTGTGGCCCCATGGCTGGCATTTGTTGGATGAATGAGCTGGCCTCCAAACCAGAACTGACAATTTCCTCTTGAGCATTGAAGTATTGTGCAGGTCTCTGATGGCTGGGGTTGGTTGGTCGGCATCGATCCTATTACCATTCTGTTCAAATCCTACTCAGGCCTTCTTAAATCCCAACCCCTGCCTATTAGGTTTGACGGTTTCATTCCATTGTGGCAGCCTTACATGCTCCAGGATTTTAGATGTGAACCTCTAGAGGCTTCTACCTTTCAATTTTTTAAGTTGAAGAATAGTGAAAAATAATTACTTTTGTTTTTTTTCTTCTTCTTTTTTAATAAGAAAGGAAATGTTACCAATAGGAAGGTCTCCAAAAGGCCACTTCTCAAACTTAAGATTTACTTGAAAGCATAGACCCTTTGGCTGCAGGGCAGGCTTGGTATGTTTCTGATTACACCAGTGACCCTCACCCTCCAAACCCTTTGTAGATGGCCCTTTCTTCTAGACAACCTACTGATGGGCAAATGATCTAACAGATTTCACACCACATAAATTTAAGCCTAATAAATGGCTTCGAATTCAGAGTTCCTCATTCTGGGCTAAGAGAAGTAGATCCTTTACAAAAGCAATTGTGTAGACAATTAATAAACCCCCATACAGTACTGGGAAAAAAATTCTGCTCCAGATCGCCTGTCTCCAAATAAGCTCCAACCAAATGATTAACTTTGGGAAATCTTGATTTACTTTGGGGCTTCTTGTTGAGGTCGCAGTAAGAGATAACTGGTCACAAACATCCCCTGTCCCGTCCAATACTGTAGTCACTAGTCTTATGTAGAAACTTACTTGTAAGTTTATGATAATTAAATTTATCATTTTTTTCTTTTTTTCTTTATTTTTTCTTTATTTTTATTTTATGTGCATTGTTCTGACTGCATGTACATCTGTGTGAGGGTGTTAGATCCCCTGGAACTGGAATTATAGACAGCTGTGAGCTGCCATGTAGGTGCTGGGACTTGAACCCAGGTCCTCTGGAAGAGCAGCCAGCTCTTAATCATTGAGCCATTTCTCCAGCCCCCCACATTTTTATTCTTTAGACCCATTTCAAGGGTTCAGTAGCCACATGTTGCTAGAAATGACTCAGTTACAACATCAGATAACATTTCCATCACACACAAAGTTCTTGGATGGTGTAGGACTTTTTTCATTTTTATTGATTATTTGGGAATCTCACATCATGCACCCCAGTCTGGCCCTCCTCATCCATGACTCCACCCCAAAAAAGCATAAAAACAAAATAAGGCCGGGCGGTGGTGGCGCACGCCTTTAATCCCAGCACTCAGGAGGCAGAGCCAGGCCGATCTCTGTGAGTTCGAGGCCAGCCTGGCCTACCAAGTGAGTTCCAGGAAAAGGCGCAAAGCTACACAGAGAAACCCTGTCTCAAAAAACAAAAAAAAAAAAAAAAAAAAAAAAAGAAAAAGAAAAAAAGAAAAAACAAAGTAAGTCCATTTTGTGTTCTCCAACATGGACATTGTAGGTTTCTTAGGCAGAACCTCTCAGGGTACAAATGGCTTCTGTTGTGCCCTCATTATCAGTAACAAGACCTCTTCTAGGTCTGAGTTAGTAATTAATCCATCTGACTAAGCAAAATGAAGTGAAATTGATAGCAACAATATAGACAAAAAAGAAATCCTATTGTCAGTGGGAAGGAAGAGAACTTAATTTTAAATCTGCTGATGAGCGTTCGTTCCTCTCGACTCCATGCTATTTTGGGTGATATATTTACAGCATTGAGGATGAACAATCTTCATTATTCAAGGCCAGAAAAAGAAACTCTGCTCTCTCATCCTTGTTAGACAATCGCTCTGTCTGAATGAACCAGGTGATTCCTCTGCTATCAAGGACATACACGTGCGAGAGCCTTTAAGGGGCAGTAATGTAAGGTCTGGACCTCTCCGACCTCCACGGTCTCCTGGACAGGTGGCCAGAGGAGGAGGAAGGGCTGGCTTTGAGCCGTGGCCAAAGGCCACTTTTTTTTACAGGTGGCCAGAGGAAGCCACATGGCTGGCTTTGAGCAGCGCAGCTTGCTCTTCGTGACCCTTCAGCCTTGGTTTACTAGGAGGGGGAGCTGTTCAGTGCCAAGTCAAAAATGTGTGGCACTGAAACAGTCCTAGGAGACGATCCTCGATCGAGTGTGTGTGTGTGTGTGTCTGTCTGTGTGTGTGTGTGGTGTATGTGCACACCACACACTTACTTGTGCAAGTGGAGGCCAAAGGTTGATGTTGGGTGTCTTCCACCTTATTTTTTGAGCTAGGATCTCTCACTGAACTCAGAGTGTGCCTATTGGCCAGACTGGGTAGTCAGGGAGCCCTAGAACCTACCTGTGTCTGCCTCCTTCCCTGGCACTATGGTTACAGACACATACTAAAATTGCCTCTTGCATGGTTCTGGGGGTCCAAATTCAGGTCCTCTTGATTGCATAGTGGGTGTTTTACCAACTCAGCCACCTTCCCAGCTCCAGCTAGCTCTAAGTCACCCCGAAAGCCGATCTCTCAGCTTCTACAGCCAGAAATGGGCTTGGCCCCGTCAGACTAAGGGTTCCCCAATCATGAGAAAGGGGTTCAGATGTGGGATAGCCTAGAAGAGTGGCAAACACCCATTGATTTTCATACATAGGTGATAGAAACACACAGACAGTTCTATTCCAGGCATCCATTATGAATTCCATGTCATACTCCACATCCAACACCCGCTTTAGTTGAGTAGATGTTGTTAACGGCATCTCTGCCTTTTAGTCTGTGAGTTGCCTCTTCCCTGGTAAACTGAGTGTTTTGTAATCAGCAGACTGCTGAGCTGGCCTTGATATCTTGCCTAGCCAGTTAGCCTGCATCTTCTATTAAGGAACTTAAGTTTGTTTCTCTTCAAACTTGTAGCAGGTGAGTAACAATTACATATGTCATTTTCTTTTTTTTTTTGGTTTTTCGAGACAGGGTTTCTCTGTGTAGCTTTGCGCCTTTTCCTGGAACTCACTTGGTAGCCCAGGCTGGCCTTGAACTCACAGAGATCCGCCTGGCTCTGCCTCCCGAGTGCTGGGATTAAAGGCGTGCGCCACCACCGCCCGGCTGTCATTTTCTTAATCTACTAATGTTTGTTAAGAATCTCTTCTTTTGTTTTGTTGTTGTTCATCCTTAGCGTGGGAGGGAAGCTGTTCAGTCCCAAAACTGTGTGGGGTTGAAGCACTCCTGGGAGACACAATCCTAGAGCTAAACGATTTGTGCATGGGGGTGGGGAGATGTTGGTATCTGAGTAGGTACAGACACATGCTATGCAAGTGGCGGTGTACTCACTCTATTGTGACATTTTTATTATTTTCAATTTCTCTTGCATCTTCTAGTGGGTTTTACACTCTCCTGGCTTTTCATCTTGATAACTGTCTTTCATATCTGAATATAGGACTTCCATAAGCACGTTTGCAGAGCTGGCACAACAGTGATGGATGCCTTCCATTTTTTTTTGCCTGTTTGAGGATGTCTTTATTCCTTCTTCATTTCTGAAGGATATCTTGGCTGGGTATAGTAGACATGATTGGCATATTTCCTTTTAGAACTTGGAATACATCCCATTCCCTTGTGGCATATATGTTTTCTGCTGAGAAATATGCTCTTACTCCAATGATTTCAGATTTAAATAAGACTTGCCAATCTCTTTTCCAATTCTTAGCACACTCTCTCCTTGCCTTCTACTTCTGATGATTTGACTGTCATAAGCCACAATGAAGATGTCTTCTGGTCCAATCTAGTTGGAGCCTTATACCCATCCTGTGCCTTGGTGTCTTTCGTCTTTACCCAGGTTAGGGACACGTTTTAGCTATGACTCCACTGAAAGGATTTTCTAGGCCTTGTTTCCTTCTTTGGGTGCTCCTATTTGTACATTTTCATGGTATCTCACATGCGGCTTTAGCTTTAAAAAAAAAAAAAACAGAATATTTTAAAAGGGCTAATTTCAAGTTTGAGATTTCCCTCTCCTGCTTGAGCTAGTCAGGCCTTGAGTTGCATTCTGGTTTTGACGTATTGAGATGATCAGACACCCCCCCCACCCCACCCCCCACCCCCGCTCCCTGTTTCTGTGCCGACTTCCTCGCCGTATCCTGATTTGTTTTTTCGGCTTTGTTGAAGTTTCTGTCTGTGTTTCCCCTCATCCCACTGTTCCCTTCCAGTCATTCTTCTGAGTTCTTTGCCGGGTATTTTGTTAGCCTGGAGGTCTGTGGCTGAAGAGTGACCGTGTTGTTGGTAGGTCTCTTGTTACTGGGTTTTCCTCCATTTCTTGTGACCTCCATGGAGATCTGCACAGCTGGTGAATGAATCATCTCCATCACTTTCAGAAGGTGGTAATTGTCCTGCTTCATCCTAAAGCTTTGTCCTAAAGTAATGGCTCAGAATGCTATGTTGACTTTGGTTCCATCTGGGCATCATAACTTGAGACTTCCCATAGCTCCTCCTGCTGTAATCCATAGGCTCAGGGGCAGCAAAAAGAGATCTCTCTCCCTCTCACTCTCTCAAGGAGCCACATAGGGAAGGAACATTCTAGTGTCCCAGCTGGGTGTAGCTTAAGCTAGCTGGGTGCACAGGGTGGCTGGTGGTATTCAGAGCCATGCTTCAGCAGCCAGGGATCTGGGAGTTGAGAGGTAGATGATGCAATTCTTTCTCTAGAACAAAGCTGTGGTTTAAGCTCCCCTAACCAGTTCCCATCTGTTCTTCCTATTAGAAGACTTGCCGGTGACCATGGTGAGGTTTCAGGTGCTCAAAATTCTGGGATTGTCCTAAGTCACCATTTCCCCCTTCAGTGAGGGCTTCCCCAGGTGGGGAGCCAGGATCACAGCTTCCAGGACACTTCATTCTGTTCTATGCAACTGACAGTCCCAAGTCCATGGGAGTACATCTACCATTCATTCCCTAAGTTCTAACACCACTCTAGGAGTGGTGAAGAGTTTCAATGTTCATCACGAAGATGCAGACATTTATCATTCTGATTCTTTATAGAAGAGGAGGCAGTGGCAAGCCTCCATGTGACGATCTTGCCCTCTCTGGCATCTCAAACCTGGTGTATCCAAAAACTGAACTGGTGATCCATCCCCCCATGATATTCCCTCATGTTCTCCCTCTCAGGAAGAGTGCCACCACCGATTGGGTTAAACAAACCCTAAGTCCTGGATTTGTTCTCATGCCCTCTCTTCCCATAGCAAATTCATCAGCAAGCTATGAAGAGTGTACTTCCCAAGACGCTCCCTGACTCTGTTATCTCCGTATCCATCCATACCTAGGCCCAAGCTGCAGTCATCACTCCCCCAACGTGTCAGCCCTTACCTCTTCCAGTACAGCATCACTGTGGAGGCCAGGGTGGTCCCTCAAGTTAGGTCCCTGACTTCGTTCCTTCTTCCAGTTCTTTAATACTTTCCATGGACCTGATGCGAAAATCAAGGTTCCCTGACTGAATTCAGAACCTTCCATCTCCTGCCCCTCCCGTCTCTGGTCTCGTTTCTCATCCTGCCGGTCTCTGTGCCCTCGCATATCCATCCCGTAGCACCTGTCAACTTCTCAAAGCCCTGTGCTGCTCTTTCTCATGAACGCTCTGCTGTTTGTTCTCCTTTATCCACCCCTCACTCCCTGGCCGGTTAAGTTCATTGACTTCTCCCAGCTCAGTAAAGTGTGACTTCATCAAGGGAGTGTTTCATGAGGCCCCTAGCAGCCGCTCCCCGGTTCAGGTTCTCAGAATGTCCAGGCCCTGCTTCCTTTAGAGCCCGATGTAATGGATGTTACAGTTTGTTGGTACGATAAATGGACAAGCATCCATCCTGCCAAGTAAACTGTAGGCTTTCCATTGGAAAGAGTCATACCTCTGTGCTCACCGAAGATCTCGCGGTGGACTCACAGTGTATACGCACCACTGAATGAATGCAAGAGGTACATTATGGAGTATGTCAGACCTGCTGTTTTTCCTTCTTTGAATTGTGTTTATTATTCCCATTGGCGTGTGCGAGCGTGCGTGTGCGTGTGTGTGTGTGTGTGTATGTGCGTGCGTGTGTGTGTGTGGGACACATATACCACACTGTGTGTGTGAAGTTGGTTCTCTCCTTCCACCCTTGCATGGTTTCTGGGGATCAAATTCAGGTAGTCAGGCTTACTGAATGTGTTTACCCCCCGAGCCTCCTCTCTGGCCCCAGACCTGATTTTACATCCTGGCTTTATCCTTTTCTGACGTGTGTGAACTTGGGCATATCATTTTTTCCCCTCTGAGATCCGGTTCTTAATATGCAGAAGAACCTAACACTTCTCTCGGAGGGACTTAGGAGAACGAATGGAGTAATTTTAACAGAGTTCCTGGAGCAGCCAGCATCTGGCACATAATTGGCAATTGGGGAATGGTTATTGCCATTACCAAAATGCCCCTCCTATTTGAGAATCACGTCCATAATGTGCTCCCAGAGTGGTTAAAAGATAATGAACAAAATGTGTGCAGTATGTTGCCTAAACCACCTCCACCAAATCTGCTAATAAGAAAAAGCATGCAGGCCTTTACCACACACACAAGGGAAAAACATGATAGGAACATCCCCAAAATAACAATCGTCTCCATTTGATAGAATTTTTAATTATACTTGAATTTTTGTCTTTCTTCTTCCTTCCTTCCTTCCTTTTTTTCTTTCTTTCTTCCTAAATTTTAAAACCTCTTTCTAACTCCATATAAGTGAGTGACTATTATCATGTAAGAAAACGTAAATGCTATTTTTCCAAAAAGAAAACCAAGAGAAATCTTGTGACTAGAAAGGAAGAGGATGAAAAGAAGAAACAAAAGCCAAGCAGAAAAGGAAAAGGGAGCGAGAGCAGATCACGCTGGCTCGTCGGCTCCTCGGGGTCTGTCTTTGTGAGAAGCAGCCGAGAGTCTCATTTTTTAACCAGCTTTGTTGGAATTTTCAACAGTGACTAATCTTGGCCGTTTGACCCATTTATGCTTCAGGACAGCCCTCTCAGTTACAGCATCTGCATCTACTGCCTCAATGAAGAAACCGAGGCACAGACAAGAATCGAATCTAGAGAGCAGCATGCGCTGTTGGTACCCCCGTCAAGGGGTAGCTCCCAGTGCTGAACCAGAGGCTACACTGAAGACGCTGAAATGCTTAACCAAGAAAAGCTGTTGTGTAAAGCATGTGGCTTCTGAAGCATTTTCCCCGCAATGGGTAGCAAGTAGGAATGAGTATAAAACCAGGAAAGGGTACATATAAATAAGTATTTCCACCTCACACTGAACAAAAAGAGGCTACAGAAGGAAAAAAACAAACAAAAAACCCCAGAGCTTCCACCAGGAACACGGGAGTATATAAGTTGGAATAATACCCTTTTCCCAGCAGTGTGGTGACTTTGTGTTTAGACATCCTGTTCTGCTAAGTTGCCTTTTGGGGAGTAGTTACAACTTTACAAAATTTAAGAAGATTGCTTAGGCACTCCTCACACGCACGCACACACACACACACACACACACACACACACACACACACACACGCATGCACGCACATTTCTTCCCCTTTCATGTGTGTCTCTAGTCATCCCTATTCACGGAGCTGAAATCCAGTGTGAATCCTAGACCAGATTCCAAATTCACACACTCCAAATCTGCCAGTTGACTCGAGATAAGTTTCTGAGACTTCTTGGTGGATGAGACGGAGAAAGGTCACCTGGTTCACCCCTTCACCCGCTTGCCCTCCTTCAACCTAAACTGTCCCCCCAACAGATGGAATGCAGCTCTGCTTGTAGGGACCTCCAGGGAAGATGTCTCTGGCCTCTCCCTGGGAAGCCCTCATCAACCCTTAATCAGAATGTTTAGGACCCGTGGGAGAGCTCCCAAGGAGTCCCGCTTATCAAGGTGAGATTTATTTATTTACTGTCCAAATCATTTCACATCAGATTAGCTTGTTGCTCTCTGTGCTCACCAGCTGAGAGCCGAAGTGACAGATCATCCCATTGCTTATTTAACCAACCATAAACAGGACTTGAAAGAAGCGCGTTTGCCACACATAACTCATCTTTTGAGAATCTGACATGCATCAAGTTGATTGAAAACTTCTGCTCATTATCTGAAGACACTTTTTCTGCCCCCTCCCTTCCCTCTTCTGTTCCCAAAGGGAGCCACTGACCTCGGGAAACTTGCTCGTTTTATACCACCGAGAGTGGAAGAAGAGAGTGAATGGAAGAAGAACGTGGATACAAGCCAGAGAGTCGCCTCCACTCCAAATGGCCTGGGCTGTTGAAAGTTCCTTTCCCACCTCCATGGACCTAGTGACCAGGAGATGGTTTACTGGGCTCTGTGGTCCTCGCTCTATGCAGCTCGAACAAACCCTCAACTGTTCCCAATTGAATCTGTGTCTACAACCTGACTGCAGTAGAACCGTCATCATGGAATTGTAATATCTTTTTTCTTTCTTTCTTTCCCTCTTTCTTTCTTTCTTTCTTTCTTTCTTTCTTTCTTTCTTTCTTTCTTTCTTTCTTTCTTTCTTTCTTTCTTCCTTCCTTCCTTCCTTCCTTCCTTCCTTCCTTCCTTCCTTTCCTTCCTTTCTTTCTTTCTTTCTTTCTTTCTTTTTTTAAAGATAGGGTTTCTTTGTGTAGCCCAGGCTATCCTGGAACTCACTCTGTAAACCAGGCTGGCCTCAGACTCAGAAATCTGCTTGCCTCTGCCTCCAGAGTGTTGGGATTAAAGGTGTGTACTACCACCGCCTGGCTCAGAACGGTAATATCTTAATAAGTGGTGTGATCTCTGTGATGAACACAAAGGAGAACCGTGTCCCACGTGGTGCAGAGTGGTTCCATTCGAAGCATATTGCTCCTTTCTCCACTGGCTCCTCCAGTCTCCCCACCATCATCAAATGAAGGAGTACACAGACGGTCGCTGACTTGTCCCAAGCCCAGACTGGGATGGGTGTCGGGATCTTAGAAAATACATGATTTCATTAAACATCATCACAGGAAGTTGGAGGGGTGGCTCAGCAGGTAAAGGGCTTACTATGCAAGCATGAGGACCAGAGTCCGGACCCCCAGGCCCCACATAAAATACTAGATGGGCAGAGCAGCCTGCTGCCTATAATCTCAGCATGTAGAATGCAAAATCCAGGTTGAAGTGAGAGACCCTGCCTCAATATATATAAGGTTGAGAGAGTTGGAGAAAACACCAGATGTCATCTCTGACCTCCACACACACACACATGTGCACACATGTACACACACACTCTGATACACACTCGTTCCCATCTGCATGCGCTCTCACATATGTGCACCCACACCACTCACACGCCAAAAAAGAAAATCCTCATAGCCTTGCATGACGTAGGGTGTACTTACAGGGTGAGGACACAGAGGCTGAGAAGGCTCTCAGTGTTGTTTAAACACGCTGGTGAAGAACTCACAGCTGAGCCTCAAGCCCGCCTTTGTTGGTATCCGGGGCTGTCTGTACTGTTTGTATGCCTTGACCAGCTCTTCAGTGTAGAGGAAACGACCGGGGACCGAGGTTATGTGCAGTAACCGGCAGTACTGCCGTGTGTGTGTGTGTGTGTGTGTGTGTGTGTGTGTGTGTGTGTGTGTGTGATGACTAACATACATGAAATCAAAGGATTGAAGAAAAATGCTAGGGCCATACAGAGAGGAAGGACCCCGGTGATAACAATAAGATTTTCGTGGTAGTAAAATAAAGAGCAGAATAGGGATGAAGGGACAGACAGCTGTTTTCATTATGTCAATTCTTGGGGTGCTCTGCTCACGGAAAGTGAGGTCATACTTGCAAAGCCACACAACAGGCATCGCATCCTGCTCTCAAGAGCCAACGAACACTGTGGTAATGGCAGAACCTTTCCTCTTGGAGAGAAACAAGTACTTCTGGTTGAGAACAAATGAGCTGCCCCTTTCCACACTCATCCCAGTTCCTGTTGGTGTCTTAAAAATGTGCTGTGAGAAACTCTGTGTTTGGGGGAGGCGGGGTGAGCAAGTTCATGTGCTCTGTGATGTTTTTAGAGAAGGCCACTTAACAATTTCTTGAGATCTACTTGGGGCTCTGGGAGTGCTCACCATTTCCTGTATAACCACAACCCAGTGGGGTGGCAGCAGGAAAGTAGACTATTTATTTCATGGTCTGAAGAACCAGATTTCAAATCCCAGGCACCCATGTTTTGTATGACTATAAACCCCTTGGTTTTCACATTTGACTGCAAGATGAAGAGAACATGCCCACCATTGGGGCAGAGCTACGAGAACTAGAGTTTTATTTTATTTTTTTTTTAAAAATGTATTTTGGTTTCTCAATTTTCTCCCAAGTACTAACAAATTGGCCACCATTATTTTTTTAAATAGAAAGTTGCCCTGTACCCCTAAATTTCCACTCCTAGGTGTATCCCCCCAAAAAAAACCCAAAACAGATGTTCAGAAACGCTACTATGGACATTCTTATAGTATCATTTGCAATATCCAAAACCAAACAATCCAGATACCTATCAAGCTGTTGACTATGTAACAAAATGTGATCTAACCACACAATGGAATACTATTCAACTGTAACAAAGAATGAAGTATGGATACAAGCTGCAGCATGGACGAAATGAAAACTGCCTAGTGAGTGAATGTAAAAGACACAAATGACCCTATATGTCTCGAATAGCGACACCCACAGAACAGGAGGCAGGTGAGAGGTTGCCAGTGGCTTAGAGGGGAGAGGAAGGGAGACCTCCAGCTTTATGGGGGGAGATTGTTTCCACTGGGGTACTGATAATGTTCTGAAGCAGATGGTAGCCATGACAAATTTGAAAATGGTCGAAACAGTGATTTCATATCACACGTCTTTGACAGCAAAGATTCACAAAAAATTTTATAGTTGTGAAGATTTCATGATGCAATGTGAGCAGAGCCCTCCCTCTCCTTGGACACAGGGCCGTGTGGAGATCGGTTTCCTCACACCAGCTCCGAGCAGTGACCTGCGCTCCTGAGGCCCGGCACACACAGCCCGTACATGCCCTTGACTACCTGTAAGGTCTCTACATTGCTAGACAAAGACCCTTTCTTTCTCCGTGGGCAGGGGCACATTGGATGCATAAACATGGGCAGGAAGGCAGGCCGCTTGAAAGCTTCCAAAAGGCTCTTTCTGACAAGTGAAAAATGTTGGTGACTTGAAGTCACAGGGCCAGGCTTTTAACAGCCCTGCGCATATTTATTTAACCCAGTAAATACGTTTATTAGCAAGGCCGCCTTTGTAGAGCAGGTAATGGATTTCCCATATGGTTCTGCTTTGCAGGCCCGGCCACGACGGCTCACACCTAGCTCCCCTCCCGCCTCTGAGGTTAAGACCCTGGTGTGTTACCACTTCACTGCCTTGGCCCCTGTGTGTGTGTGTGTATGTGTAATTACAGTCTTTCCCAGAGAGGAGGAAATCCCCGGGCCTCGGCCTTAACTAGCCCCGGCACTGCACTACCAAAGGGCACGTCTCAGAGGGGGGAAGAGAGAGCTAATAAAGCCTTCACGTTATTAACTTTTTCCTTCTGAAAAGAATCCTGAAAAATACCATCGCCCCACATTAAAGGCTGTGTGTGAGAGCCGCCACCGCCTAATGAGTCGCTCGGACCCTGGGCCACATGCGAGAGCTTTGGAGGCCCCTTTTTAACTAACCTTGATGTTGTGCCAGCCCTGGGGGTGTGGGCAAGGCATGAGGGAGGTTGTCCCCACCCCCACTCAGAGTTAAGGTTTGCACCTGACAGAGGGGACCTGGACCAGGCTGGCAGGGCACCACCCAGGATGACACAGAAGTAGGTAGATTGTCACAAAGGACATGCAAAGACAGGTGTGTCAAATATCAGGTGGTTTTTTTTTTGTTTTTTTGTTTTTTTTTTTTTGGTGGGTGATGAGCCATAGCTGGAGTCTTGGACCTCCAAAGTGAACTGATGTGTGACCAGAAATACAGAAAATAGATCTTCTGGGTCTTTACCCAACTCCCAAGCATCCTCCCCATAGGCCAATGGGAGCAGCTCTAACTAAGGACATGTGGATGTTTTAATAAAGGCTATAATTTCCTCTATGGGCATTCTGGAAGTCCAGGGGCTACAATTACACGCTGTGGGACAGTAGACAGAGATGACACCCAGGTTTTGCATGGAGGGAAGGTCTTAGGGGTTTCCTGGTCCTAGGTTGGGTGGCCCTCTGTGCTTACACTCTCAGGGTTAGAGTAGTGTTTAGCTCCCTGGGGGTTACCACAAGGAACCCCAGGGATGAGCAGGGCTCAGAAAGCAACTTTCCCTTGAGCCTTCCCTCCAACCCTGGGCAGGAAGGGACCAAGGGCCAAGTTCCAAGTTTGGAAAAGGAGATATTCTCTCCAGTTCTGGTTTCCTGGGGGCAGTGATGTGTCCCTTCCTCCACATCTCTCCATTGTTAGCTGACTGTACAGGAAGCATGTGGCGAACCCGAGAGCTCTCAGTAGTCCTGTCTTCTGCAAACACATAGCTCTCCTCCAGTCACGTTGTGCAGGCAAAGCTGAAGTGTCTTTTTGCCTTCCCATCCTTTCATACCCAACCCGTGCCTTCTCCAGAGGTCCCTATTCTAGAGCTGCGTGTACAGCTGTGCATGCTGGGTACTGGCAATTCCTGGGTGGAGGTGAGAGTGTTTGAATAGACTTGGAAGTGAAATGAAGGCCCCACTCATTGTAGGGCTGGACGTGCACACAGTACCATGATTACAGACATGAGGAGAGCCAGCCTCAGGGAGGCTGGGCTAACTGTGTTCCATCCATCTTTGCTGTTCCGAAAGCGCTTTGGCACGCCTTGTCTCATTTGGCTCTCATTGTGGGGATGGACAGGCACTGGGAACCCATGCCACATGTGGATAAAATGAACCTCCTGCCAAAAAGTTGTATTTCATCGCCAATGCCCGATGTGGTGGAAGACAAGACTAAAGCTGGGGCTGTCACCCACTTGTTCATTAATGGTTTTGTCACTAGACTGCAGATACTTGTCTTGCAGCTAGAAGACTGGAGCTCTGTTCTTTGGGCTCTACCCAATCACGTGTCTCCATCCACCCCTAGTGGGAGCTGCTTTTGGCATCCTCAGTAGATAACCCTTATAACTCAAAAGCTGACTCTGCTAGCTGGCTGTTTTGTAGTCAAGACATTTAAATCATTTGTTCATTCATTCATTCATTCAGTCAGTCAGTCATTCACTCACTCAGCAAGTATTGATTGGGTGGTGCCTGTATGCGGCAGTGAGCAACACACAAAGATCCCTGTAATGTCACGTGCTCACAAAAGCATATGGCTTAGTCCAGTACTCAACTGTGGGTTGTCATCCACCTGTTCATTATCCCAGGGCTTTGCAGAGAAATCCATGCTGTTGGGAGAATTCCTGCAGAGCTGTAACAACACCATGCTGTCTCCTCTCCCCACAGAGCTAGAAGAGGGAGACAAAGTCCATCTCTGTGTAGTCGCAGCCCTTGGAGCAGGCAAGGGAGGCATGGGAACATTTTCTGTCGAACCCTGGGCTTGCATTTCCTGGGTCAGGGCTGACTGGGTGTTGTCACGCTTGGGCTGGTGATAATGCTTCCAACAGCAGGTGCTTGTCTAGGTGAATGATTTCCCCTGTGGCACTGTTTTTCCAGACCAGGCGCCCACTGTGTGGTGTTTATTTACAGGGTAGCTGAAGGAAATGCCAATCGCTCCACCCAAACACGGGAGGGAGGTGGGTTCAGGAGCCGTATTCATCATTTGGTTAAAATGTTCCTATCCATCTCTTTGAACGGTGCTGGGAACATGGTAGGCAGTAAGAAAAAACTGATACCTAACTTTATGTTTGTTACTTTGGTGGGGGGTGGGGGGTGGGGATGGGGAGGGAGGGCTGGCTCAGATTCCAAGCCTGGAAGGAACACGTCTTTGCTTGCAAAAGACCCACAGGTCTGCCAAAGTCAGCTTCGTCATATTTTCCAGAAGGTACTTTACTAGTAAGAGAAAGGATATAAAAGCTTGGTGGTCGTGGTCTGAACTTTCTCCCACTCCCCGCAAAAACTCCGGTCTTCATTAGGCTAGAACAGCCCCTGCCTCCTTCTGGAAGCCTTTTCAGACATTTGAAGGGGAGAGTCAGGCAGGCAGGGGGCTTCCAGGTTTCTGGTCTCCCAGGCAGCAGCTGTGTGCAGATTTGTCTATCAAGGGCCTCGCACTGGGACCCTTGAAGTTGTAGAGAGGAAATGAATTTGTGGGTATCAGGGGACCCAAACAGGCATACAACGTGTTCTTAGAAACAAGCTTATGAAGGGGAGAGAAAACCCTCCAAAAGCCTGCCGAAGTCAAATGTTAAGAAACGACTCTTCTCCCAGGAAGTTCGTTCTTGCCAAGATCTGAGCACTTTAGAAGTAAGACAAGGTAACTTTTGGGAATCACTAAGGGACTTCGGTCTCAGCTTTCAGGTGATCTTGCAGGGGAGGCTGCAGCCTCATGTCACGTCATGAAAGTCAACCAGGAGCCTGCACAACGTGGGTGGGTGTCTGCATTCTCGGAGCTGGAAATGGAACCCAGGGCCTGGAGCATGCAAGGGAAAGGGCTCTGCCACTGAGCCACACCCCAGCAAGAAGCCTGTTGGGAAGCAGTGAATCCTGGCTGGGGTATGCTTGGGAGTTGCTTAGAAAGCTAGTGTGAATTCCTCTGTAGGGAGAATGAAGAAAGGCACTCCTGTGAATAGGGAATAGACTCCACAAACACAAACACAGTTAAGAGCCTAATAGGATGGAGCAATGATAAGAAGTAGCTGTGGTTGGAGAAATGGGAGGAAAGAGATCAGCAGGGTGGCCCCCATAGGAGCTGGTCTGGTGTTGGGGGTCTTATTCTGGATTGGGTCATATAATAAGATGTGTGTTTCAGAAACCCAAGGACCACTTCCACTGTCCATCTGGTGTGATAAACAGAGCAGCATCTTCCGCTGACCACAAAGATGGAGACGTTTGTGAGCGATGGGCTGATGCAATACTCTCCACACAACAACAGAAGCTGGCAAGGCTAGCTGAATGAGGCTTGCTCTGCACCGGTTCTTCTGTGCTGTCTGGAGCCAGCCAGCCTCAGGGGCCCCTCCTTGGAAACTGTCTGTCTTCATACGAGCCAGCAAGTCCGGCCTTTTTTTTTTTTTTCTTGCTGGAAAGCCCTGTTCTCGTCCACCACAGGCGGCTCACAGCTTTCAGCAGAGGATTACTTAGAATAACAAGTTAATGACTGTCCTTGGCTTGCTGGGAAAAGCAGGCCTGCCCAGGGTTCATTTTAGTGGAGTCTGATCAGTGTGGAAGCAAATTCCGACCCAGGGAAAAAAGAAGAGAAAAAAGGAACGTTTTATTCTGTCCAAGCAGCACTAGAGGCATCCTGTGGAAGCTGTGCTTCATTTAACGAGGTAAAGGCAGTGGGGAGGTCTCCACAGCGGAGCTGTGTCACAGACCTACCTCAGTACCACGGAAGGACCGCACTGCCTGCTGTGTTGTGGGGGGTCAAATGATCTACCCTGCCACCGTCCCCCCCCAGGAAACAGCTGGGAATATAAATGAGAACACAGAGAGGGAGATGGAGGTGGGATGGGGGAGGGGAGAGTAGGGACAGAAGGGGCAAAGGAGATGGAACAGAGGTGCCGACTCTCCTCAGTCACCATACAGACCATTAACAACCCTTGGTCTTGAAGGTGTCCATGCTCACTCATCCATTCACTCAGTAAACACCAGTGCCCCACATCAACTAGAGTCCACAGGGGGCATCAGATGGCACAAAGTCTCTTGACCAAATGTGAACCTTGGAACCTGCTCTGTCTCTCGAGGATGTCAGTTGCTATAGTGTGTGCGTGCGTGTGTGTGTGTGTGTGTGTGTGTGTGTGTGTGTGTGTGTGTGTGTGTGTAAGAAATACTTTCTTGGCTTAGAAATGCCTCAGGATCCAGAGGAGACTGAGTCAGTGAGGGAGAGACAGGTGAGAGGTGGAAGGGGGTCTGCAGGGAAGGTAAAGGGACTAGGCTTGCCAATGCCAGCTTTGCTCTGTGTGTGTGTGTGTGTGTGTGTGTGTGTGTGTGTGTGTGTGTGTGTGTGTATACATATGTGTATGGATGCATGTGGAATCAGTGGTCATGCAGAATGATGTATGTCCATGTGTGTGGAGGCCAGAGGACAACCTCAAACCTTCTGAGATACACTGCCCACCTCTTTATTTTTTCATCAATTTAAAACAAAATTATGATTATTTATGTGCATAAAAGTCAGAGGACAGCAATTTGTAGGAGCTGGATCTCTTCTCTCTTTCTCCCATGTGGATCCTGGGGATTGAACTCACGTCATCAGGCTTGGAGGCGCCTCTACCCACTGGGATATCTCACCACTCTTCCACCACGTCTCTTTGTGAGACAGTCTCTCACTGGTCGTCGATTAGTATGGACTGGCTGACTAGCAAGCTCCGGGGATCCCCCTGTCTCTGCCTCCCAGGTGACTGACTACAGGTACATATCAATGTAAAAGGACATTTCCTGTCCTGACGGCCTGTTCCCAAATACCCAGCAGCCACTTCCCAAATTACCACACAGAGGCATGTGTTAATTACAAATGCTCGACCGATTGCTCAGGCTTGTTACTAGCTAACTCTTGTACTTAAATTAACCCATACCTCTTATCTATGTTCAGCCACCTGGCTTGGTACCTTTTCTCAGCATAGCATTCTCATCTTGCTTCTCTATGTTTGCCGGCCAGTCTCTGACTCTGCCCTTCCTCTTCTCAGAATTCTCCTAGTCTGGCTCTTGTGCTAAGTCTCCTCCTGCCCAGTTATCAACTAATAAGATTTTATTACCAAATGAGAGCAATACATATTCACAGCTTACAGAAGGATTATCCCACAGCATACCACCACACCTGTCATTTATGTGTGTACTAGGGGATTGAACTGGAGGACTGAACTCAAGTCCTTATGTGTTCAAGGCAAGCACTTTACAAAATGAGACATCTCCCTAGGCCCATTTTTGTCCTTTTGATGGATCAGTTTTAGAACTGGCTTTATGGCGGTATCATTAATATACAAAACACATATATGTGTATGTATATATATTGTATACACACATACACACACACACACACACACACACACACACATTACAAAATGAATTTGGACAGAACAAGTACCCATGATACCATGGTCCAGTCATTGCCACAGAGACATCCCAAACACCCTGAACTTTACTTACGTTCTTTCGTGTCTTTTTGTTTGTCCCCGTGTCTTAAGAACACTTACCAGAAATGTACCTCAGAAACAAGTTTAAAAAGTTGACGTGGTAATGCATACCTACCTGTCATTCCAAGACTCAAAAAGCTGAGGCAGGAGGATTTTGAGTTTAAGGCAAATCCAGGCCAGCCTCAGCTACTTAATGAGAACATGCCTCAAAAAGCCAAAAGCATAACTCTCCACCACGTTAAGTATTCGATGCTGTATTGTTAAACAGAAGTGCGTGCTGTCCAGTGGGTCTGTAGATGTTATCGAGGTAGCATGTTTGAATTTTCATTTCATTAAACACTTCCTAGTCTCTGATCCTCAATCCAGGAAAGCCACCAGTGTCCTCTTTGTGCTTGTAGGTGTGACTTCTTTTTTTTTTAAATACAGGATCTCCTGTAGCCCAGGCTAGCCTCAAACTGGATACTTGGCCAAAGATGACCTTGAACTTCTGATCCTCCTGCCTCCACTTCCCAGATGCTGGGATAACAGGTGTATGTCACCATGCGTAATTTATTACAGTGCTGTGGTTCAAACCCAGGCCTTGGTTAATGCTGGGCAAGCATTATCTACATCTCCAGCACGCACGCACACTTGTTCTAGATCCCTCCCAGATGTGGAATCACACTGTTCACCCTTCAATGGCTGGCTTATCTCAGTTAATAGAACATTTTCCTGGTTCATCCATGCTGTTGCATACTTTAGGATTTCCTTTATTTTTATGTCTGAATCATCTCTGTCTGTGTATATACACTACATTTTCTCTAACCATTCGTTCAGTAATGGAAATTTAGGTTGTTTCCACATTTGAGTTATTGCGAACAGTATCTCAGTGAACATGGAAGTGCACATATCTCTTTGGGATTCTGATTTCAATGATTTTGGATATAGACCAAGAGGCGGCCTTAATTTGTAAATAGTTTCTATACCGTTCTCCATAGATGATGAGATTTTCAGGGGAGGTGGCCAGGGATGCAGCAGGAAGTGGGGATTTCCAGTCCCCAGTGGAAAGGAAGAGTTTAACTCAAGGGTGGACTGGGGCAGTCCCCTGAGTCCTGAACTTCCTCTCTGACCTGGAAGGAGCCCCTATCTTTCCAACTGGGAGTTCCTGAGGGAGGAAAGTCAGGAACTGTTTGCCAAGAGTTGTGTACAGGAAGGGGAAAGACACAGGTAGGACCGACAGTCATGTAAACATATGACATCATGCTTTCTTCGGTCAACTTGGGCTGCCCCTGTAGGAAGCCTCGGCCTTCAGACACCAGCTCTCTCTCTCTCTCTCTCTCTCTCTCTCTCTCTCTCTCTCTCTCTCTCTCTCTCTCTCTCTCTCTTTTAGACAGGGTCTCCCTATTATGTAACTGGCTGTCCTGGAACTCGTTGTGTAGACCAGGCTGGCCTCCAGCTCACAGTGATGCACCTTGCCTCTGCCTCCTCACTGCTGGAATTAAAGGTGTGTGCCACCATCCAGGGCCAGCTCTTAAAAAGAGCCACTAACTGAGAGACACTCCACACTGATTGAGTTCTGGGGTCCTGTGAGCCCCCTACCCATCTTGTTTTGACAGTTCCATTTTACTATCTCTTTCTCTTCTTGGTTGTGTCTGCTTTGGCTGCTTAGTGACTCCAGGCCTCAGTTGCTTCCCTCCTCACAAAGGGACCTGGTATGTAGAGAGGTATGGACGATGAAAATATTTTCTGAGATTCTTATCATAGCCAGTGTTTTTTGCCAAGTGCTGTTCTGTGTAATACTCTGCTGGAGCTACAGAGTCTGAAGAATCCATGAGATGATGGATGACAGACGTTTAATCAATCATGTTTCCTTTTCCTACAGCATAGTGGAGATTTCATGCTGTGAAGCTACCAGAGCCCTTTTCTAAAGCTGGTAGGTGTGCTGTTGACTGTTATCAACTTGCAGGGCTCTGGAACCATCTGTGAGACGAGCCCTTGGGGCACCCTGAGGGAGATTATCTAGATTAAGTTTAGCCTGTGAGACTGTCTATGAGGAGTCACCTCGTTGATGTTAATTCATGTAGGAAGACTCATCCTAATTGTGGGCAGAACTATTCCCTAGGCAGAGGATCCTGACCTGTATAGATGGAGAAAGGGAACTGAGTGGCAGCATCATTCATTCAGTTTTTCTCTGCTTTCTGATTGTGGGTGTGATGTGACCAGTTGCTTCAAGCTCTTGTCTTTCTCATCTTGACATATGAGCCAGAACAAACCCTTTCTCCCTTAAGTTAGGCTTGTAAGAATATATTATCATAGCAATAGGAAAAGACATTAAGACAATAGGGCCGCTGTACATGTGTTTTAGCCTGCAAGGTGGCCTCTTGGTGAGCCTTTTGTCTTGACATGTACGATCCTGGGTGGTTCCCCCTTAGAGGGAATCAGTAGATTGGGCAAGTGATGGGATTGGGCAAGCGATGTGGTCGGAGCAGGGTTATAACATCACGCCAGGACTTCCTATGATCCATTTGATCTCTAGCGCTGAAGAAAGCCAGTGCCATGCTGTAAGGAAGCTCAAACTGCTTCACGGTAGGGAGTGCAGCTGAGTGCAGCTCCAACCCATAGCTCACTCTGTGTGACCATCTTGGGAGAGGGTCTTCCAACTTCAGATGATGAGAACCCAAGCCATAGTTGATGGCAATCTCATGAGAAAAGTGCTAACTGTCCCTCAAATCCCTACCTCCAGGAACGGAAGGAGATTATACATGGATATCTATGCTGCCTTGAGCAGCTGAGTCCTGAGATGCTCTGTAGGGCAACAGTTAGATACAAATCTCCCTGGACCTAGAAGTTCACCTCTCTCTGGCTCCCTCTCACTCCATTTTGCTGCCAACCCCGATTCTGGATCATTCTTTTCTCCTCCCAGAATTTCCTGTTTCTGCTGGCTTTCCGGGACGCCAAGAACTATGCTTAGGGAAGGCCTCACTATTACCTCACTGTAGCCAGAAGATTTTTCCAGTCCCACCTGGCCCCACAGTCCTGCAGCCTCTTACAAAATATTCACTCAGAGGCTTATATTAATTACCAATTATATGGCCTATGACAGGCTTCTTGATAGCTAGCTCCTTCATCTTAAATTAACCCATTTCTATTAATCTATGTTTTGCCACGTGGCTGTGGCTTTACCAGTCTGCTGGCATCTTGCTGCTCCTTGGGCAGCGGCTAGGCGTCTCCTCCTCTTCTTTCTTCTCTCTGTAGATCTACTTGGATTTTCCACCTGCCTCTAAGCCATTGCCCAATGCAGCTTTATATATCAACCAATCAGAGCAACACATATTGACAGCATACAGAAAGACGTCCCACGGCACCTCACTATCCAGTGGAGGGCCCCATAGAAAGAAATTGGGTGGCACTTACCACAGCTTCCCCTTCTACCCTCACCCTCATTCTCTTGTTGCACTGTGCTTGCCCATCCTTTCCTACAGCTGTCTTACCTGCAGTTTCTCAGGTAGGGCAGAGGCCACCAGCAGGCCTGGCTCATTTGTTGGTTTCTGCGCAAATCTACACTTTCAGATCTGACTGGGGGTCTGGTAGCCAAGGTGAGTGATCTGCAATCCCTCCCACAGAAATCCTATGTCCTGAGACATGGCATCTCATTTTTCCATGGGAAAAAAATCATGTCATGTGATTCATCTCTGTTAGTGATGCTTTTCCTGCAATCTTGCTGCGGGAAGATTCCAAGGAGGGGGAAAACACATACTGTGGAGGACAATGTAGAGGTCTTGTGCCAGGTGAGTGCCTTTTGTAGTAAATGGAGCAAGATGAGGTGAAGGGAGAGTCATCAAAGACTTCTGAGACAGAAAGAGTATAGGAAAATAAATAAATGGTATATCCACTTTTTAGCTCATGAATGCTGCATTGTGCTAGCAGGCAGGGCCTTCTGTTCTCCCTCTGAGGTGATCTGTCCAAGTAAAGCTTGCTCTTGGGGGTCAATGTGTTATGGAGGTCGGGGGGAACAATGGCCTGCAGCTGACCTGCCGCTGCTTTGCAGAAGTCTGAGACCTGCAGCAGGTCCAGTCATGTCTAAGGCTCTGAAAGAAATTGTTAGAACCACTATCAGGTGTCCATCGATTTTGGTCTCTGGGTCAGCAGACTAAGCCAAAGAGACAAGAGTTCAAGTTCTCTGTCTCCTGGGAGAGTTCCGGGGTGAACCCCAGCCTTCCCTGAGTCTCGGTGTCATTATTACAGTATGGACATAATAATGCCCACCCTGTGGAGAGCAAAGGAGATCTTGTATATATAAAGCCAGTGGAAAGTGCTACTTAACATCAATCCCCATACCAAAGTGACAGCTGGAGGCAGGGAAAAAACCCATACACACATCTAAGAAAATTCCTTTCGGATAAAAAAAGAGAAAGAGCAGAGACAGGAGCACTGGAGAGGAAGAAAGGAATTAGTGCTGTCAGCGGCGGGTCAGTTTGTCTTAAAACCTTTCAAATTGTGGAAAGGGCTGAGAAATGTATTTCCTGGGGCAGGCGGGAGGTAGTGGGCCGAGGGGGTTGTGCACCTCTGGGATTGCCTGTACAGGCAACTGCTCGGTGTGTGGAACATTCCAGAGGGGTGGGCCTGAGGCTAGGGCAGCCTGAGGTGAGCCAGTGGCCACCGAGCAGGCAGGGTGAGGCCAGGAAAGGATAGACAGGAAGCACACAGGCACAGATACAGGCTGCAACGTGGGTGAGCCCTGGGCTATTATGCTAAGTGAGAGAAGCCAGGCACCTAGAGCACACACACACACACACACACACACACACACACACAGAGAGAGAGAGAGAGAGAGAGAGAGAGAGAGAGAGAGAGAGAGAGAGAGAGAGAGACCCTTGATAGGAAATTTTAGACTCGGAGAATCAGAATCCAGGACAGAAAGTAGAGTGCTTGTCCAGGCATGGGGATGAGGAGCACTTCTAGTGAATGCAGACCCTTTGGGGATGACAAGATGGGAAATTTCACAAAATTTGCTGCAGGGCTGGCTGTGTGCATCTGCAGATGTTGTTAAACTCATTGGATGTAACCAAATGATGTGTGAATCATGTCTCAACAGATACAACTTCATGCATTTGCTGGAGTGGTTGTGTGACTCCACAAATACGCTAAAACCTACTGAATATAATGGACATGTGAATCATGTTCTAACAAAATTATTTTACACACACACACACACACACACACACACACACACACACACACACACACGGCAAGATACCCTTCATGCAAAAGCAGGTTGGAGGAAGGAGCCCCAGGAAATTCCCACAGTGCAGTATACATATTATGGGGTAGAGACAGAGCCCCAGAAGGCTGTGTAATCTGCTTCATTTTTGCTGCCACTTGGGGCCAGTGAAATGTGATGCAACCTGCTGAGACGCCCTGAGTATAGGCACTGTGTATAAACTCCACCTGTATTACACAAACTCCACCAACACCCATAGCTGTCCTTACTTTGGTGCATTTAATGTACATGGAAATACAAGACTACTAAGGGGAAAACATGTTTGATTCTAGATTGGCTCTTACTTTAAGTCAAGGGGTCTACTGAGATGTAGGATTCTCACTGCAATGCCAGAAACAACCTCTAGATTCCAGCCTAGGCTTTCTTTTATTAAACTCTCCTGTGGATGGTCCCTAGGACTGAGGTTAGTCAATGATGGAGCTGGGTCCTTAGAGTTGAGGTCAGTCAGTGATGGAGCTGGGTCCTCAGGGATGAGGTCAGTCAATGATGGAGCTGGGTCCCTAGGACTGAGGTCAGTCAATGATGGAGCTGGGTCCCTAGGACTGAGGTCAGTCAATGATGGAGCTGGGTCCTTAGGGCTGAGGTCAGTCAATGATGGAGCTGGGTCCTTAGAGTTGAGGTCAGTCAATGATGGAGCTGGGTCCTTAGAGTTGAGGTCAGTCAATGATGGAGCTGGGTCCTTAGGGCTGAGGTCAGTCAATGATGGAGCTGGGTCCCTAGGACTGAGGTCAGTCAATGATGGAGTTGGGTCCTTAGGGTTGAGGTCAGTCAATGATGGAGTTAGAATGAAAGGTTTCTGTCTGAATAGGAGAACCCAGCCAGATCATTGTGAGCATGACAGGGAGACAGGGTTTAATCTACTTTTAAATGAATGGGATGTGAAGCGCAGAGGAAGGAGATTTCCCCCTGGTCACACAGACAGCTGGAATGAATTCAAGATTGGAGCCAGGTCTCTGGACTCTCAGCACAATGTTTCATCCATAGTGTCTTGAGTGAGGACAGGAGTAGACAGGAAGACAAGGGGCTACTGTGTATGGAGATGGGAGGTCCCACAGGAAAGTGTAGAAGAAGGGAGTTCTCATTTGAGGAAAGTGTAGCCTATGTGAGATCAGCTTCATCTGCTTGTGTGCTAAGTAAGCCCTTTACTGTCTCCCTGCCCCTCCTCACTCCTGTGCTGAGAATGGAAGAGGCCTCAATTTAAGTATCATTGAGTCCTTATACTCCTCAGAGTCACTATTCTCCCCGTTCTAACTCTGTGTTCTAGAAACAAGAGGAGAGAATGTGTTGGAGGTCACTGGGCCAGCAGTAGGCGGGGCTTAAATAGAACCCTAGTCTGCACAAGCCCCAACCCCACCCCTCATCCCAAAGCTGCCCAGGACAGGATGCTGGGGGTGCTATTTGCCCATGGTCTGATTTTGTTCAGCCATGGCTGTTTCCCAGGCATCCAAGTTTACTGAAATGTTCTAAGAGTTATTGGGAGAAACGAAGCTTTGAACTTGCCTAATATAACACGGGCTGGTTCTCAGGATCATAAACATGTTTCAGAACCTAATTAAAGAGCCCTATGAAAAGAGCGAGGGCAGGACTGAGACATGACGGTCGGTCTAAAAACTCCCTGTGAGCCAGGACGGGAGCTTTGCTGTTCCCAGACGAGGGAGGACTGGCCCTTTCTGGGGGCAGAGAGTTAAGAGCTTTGCAAAGAAGAAAAGACTCTTTTACAGTCCTGGCTGGGGACCTGGGCCGAACTGGGGAGGGAATGTAGGAGGCGTAATTGGGGCTTGTAAAACATTTCCAGACAAAATCACTTAATGTGTTTGGAGAGTAAAAAGCAACAGTCCGCATAATCCTTCCATTTGGATGGTTTGCTAGAAAGTCACTAGCGCTGGATGGAAGACATAGAAAGATGGCCAGGGAGGGGTTCACACTGGTGGATCTTCCGGGCACTCCCTACTCTGGGCACAGAACCGTGGAGCAGTAGACTCAGTCTCTGCTACACCTTGCAGTGTGTGACCTCCGACAAGTGATTTATCCTGCTTAAAGTCACTTTCTGCATTTGGAAAATGGGGATAGAGTTCTATTCCTGTTGGGCTGGGCAGATAGCTCAGACATGAGGAGCTTGTCTTGCGAGCATGAGGACCTGAGTTCAATACCCCGAATCCATGTTTAAAAAAATAATTGAATACAGTTGTATACAGTTGTAATCCCAGCATTTGGGGGGGGGGGGGGTGGGCATGGCTAGGGTGGGGGCGGGGAGCACAAATGGAAGGATCAGCCGGGTCAATGGCTAATCAGCCTAACCGACTTGGTAACTTCCAGGCCAGTGAGGAAGTATGTCTCAAAAATAAAGCTGGGTAGTGTCTAAGGTTGTCTTATTTCCTCCACATGTGTGTGCATCCATGTGCATGTGCACCGCCCCCCCCCTCCACATGAACATATGCACTCACACAGTAGTACCTACTTCATGGGGAATGTTTGGAGAGTTAAGCACTCTGCCTGGTGCTGGGGAGGTGAGGGATCAAGGAGCTGTTTGCTTCTTTGATTCTGCCCTTTGGACATGGGCTGGTTCCAGGGAAGAGCAATGTTACATTTCCTTTGGATTAGGTTACCCAGGGGAGCATTTCCAGACCCCCCCCCACAAAGTCGTTATGAATTCTTTCTCTATTTTATTCTATTTCTCTGTTTTTTTTCCCCCTCTATTCTTTCTCCTTTTTCCTGGCTTCCCTTCTTCCAGAGGTAGTTACCCTAGCAGCCCCCTTGCCAATATACTTTCTGGACCTGTTCCTTTCTTCCTTCCCAAGTCCTGATAGCGCTCCATTCCTTTTAAGAGAAAGTTCAAACTTCTGGGTCCTCTAGGTTAGATTTCCGGGCCACATCCAACCCTGTGCTTGTCATACAAAACGAAAGGCTTCCAGTTTCCCTTCCTTCTAGACAAAAGGTAAGTATTTTCACTTCCCAGCTCCTGATGCTCAGCTGGACAAAGAACTAGCTGTGGCCGAGGAGTTGTGGGCTGAGATGAGCTCTTTCCCCCCTCTGAACAGCTGGGATATGGTATACATCAGATCTTCACGAACTCCTCCAGGGAGTATATTCAGTGCTACAGTCCATATGGTCTTGCTAGAGTTTCTAAACTCCACAGTTGGCATGTGAAAGTAATCAAAGATCATGTGCAATTCAATGCACACAGCTGTGTTGCAATAAAGTTTTATTTAAAGATAACACTGGGCGCACAGGCTATAGTTTATAGACCACTCTTCCAGACCAAGCTACTTAACGTAGTGCTGGGAATATTCTCTAATATCCATGTTGTTTAGCATGGTAGCCACTAGTCAGTCACATGTGTCTAGAGAGTAACTCCACACAGACAGCAGATATTATATTGGATGGGCAGTTCTGGATAGCGACTGTACCATTAGCCAGAATCCTGGAGTGAAGACAATGCAAAAAGTCACACTGGACCTGCAGGCTAATTTTTGGTGTTTTAAGCATCTGGGGCTTGCATCTTCTCATAGCCATGCCCGACTTACACACCCTCATCTGTATCCACACACATATCACACTTACTCCCTTCACTCTCAATCAAGCATTCCAGGCAACCCACATTTCTAGCCCTTGGCTCATACTATCTACTCTGCCCAGAATGCCCTCTCTTCTCCCAAATGCTACCTCAGTGTTTAAAGTTCACCTCACATTTGGTAATTTCTTTGTACTTTTCAACTAACTCTCCGTAACATCTTTATACAATAGCCTGCAACTTCCTCAGGGCATTAGTATTGTGATATAATTATTTCTTGTCTTTTCTTAGTAGTTCATCATGAGTTCTTGGAGGAGGCCCTTTCCACCACCTTTTAATGTCTTTTTAGGGATCTTAATAAATGCATGCCCGAATGCATTGAATATACTTCAATCCAGGATATTGAGTATATGGAATACACTTCAGTCCCAGGCTGTGACATTGATCGTGGCCCTAAACTGGCACTGGTTCAACTTTGGACCATTTTCACATGTTATTCTCCTGGTGTGATCATTGTGTCTGAAATATTTCCAACATATTAGTGTGTTTCGAACACTTGGTCCCTGGCTGTTGAGATTGTGAAAACTTTGAGAGTGTCTGGTGGAGATGGGAACAGATAATTGGCCTTCCAAGGATTAAAGCCATCCATGCTTCTGACCAAATCCCTGTTTCCAGAACCACCATGGTGTGGACAAGCCACCTAACAAGCTCATATCAACATGAGTGGGGCTGCCTCAGCTGCCAGGCCTTCTCTGCTGTGATGGACTGTTCTTTCTAAACTGTGAGCCCAAAATCAACCTGTCTGTCCTCTCTTAAGGATTTCTGCCACGTATTTGTTCACAGTGGTAAGAAAAATATTGGCCACAGAAATATCCCTCACACTCCAAAAATCAGGCAATAATGATGGTAGAAAATGAGGCGAAAGGGAGACAAAGAGACGCCTATGGATATTATAATGCAGTGGTATAAAATATCACTTTTGTCTATTTCCTATGTAAATAAACTCTGTCTTAAAGAGTGATTGTAGTCGTGAACAGAGCTGGGATTCTGCTGACAGATTCCAGGGCTCTTAAAGTTAATGAAGCAAACTGGAATGTGTTTGGGAAACAAAAGCTTGTGGGCTTGCTTCTGAAACTTCTTTGCAGTAGGTATGTGCGTCAAAAATGCTTTTTTATTCTTTTATTCATTTGCACGGGGCGGGAGGGAAAGGGGGAGGGGAGATGGCCCTTTCAACATCCTTCACTCCTGCGCGTCTCTCTGTGGCTAACAAAATGTTTTCTAACTGTCACCTGAGCAAGACTCGTTCTGCAGAGCTTGGGGAATACATAGGGCACCACTTTCCTCATGGAGAAAATATAGCCCAGAACAGAAAGGTGATTTTTTTTTCCCTCAGTCAAGAACAAGCTGGGGGTTGGGGATTTAGATCAGTGGTAGAGCGCTTGCCTAGCAAGCGCAAGGCCCTGGGTTCGGTCCTCGGGTCGTGGGGGGTGGGGGTGGGATAGAACAAGCTGAGGCCCCAGGTGGTACCTGCACCTAGGGCCCATGCTCTCAGGCCACCGCTCCTCACCCTTGGACACTCCTACTCCAGCAGTTGCTGTGGTATGTGTGTACTCCACCCACCAGACAGTCTTTCCCGCCATGCTGGGAGGTTGAGAATGACCTTTAGGGTCCTCACTTCTTTTGAAGTCTTCATCAATTCCATTCCCCTCCCCTACTGGAGACAACTAGTCCGAGAAATTGAGAGCAGGCAGGACTTTTCCTTACCAGTTATGGAAAGCCAGGCTTCCTTCCTAAGCAGTCAGGTGCATAGAAGGGGCTGGATCATTTAAGGGGAGTTTGTAGGTTTGGATTGTTCTTGAAAAGGGAACAATGGCCCTGAACGTCCTTCAGTAACCCAAAGACTGTACTTTATGAAGTGTCTTCTTGTCAAAGGCATCATTCTTACTCTCAATTTCTAGTCTATCTGAAAGACCAAAAGTAACGTTGCTATGGGTTCTCTCTGAGCTGCTTCGTTCGGCTCCTCTGTGAGGCTCTGAGCTGTGAGAGCCACAAGGATCCCTCTCTCCCCAACTTGCTGTCTTTCTCATCCCTTGACACTCCTTTGTGTCTCAGCCTTAGCACCCTGACCCCCGTTAAGAACAAGAAGCACTCACAAGGATGGTCTTGGATAGCACCTTGTTTGGATGAGTAAAGAATCCAAAAAGAGTAGAAATAGCAAATTGAAATTCTGTCAGTGTGGGGGTCCAGACTATGAAATTCTCTTATTGCCTTAAGGTTAAATATCTGTGATAACTCTCATGCAAATAAGTCTACTAACAATGGAAGGAATTTCTACACAAACCTCAGAGAAACAGCAATATGAGGCATGGGCAAAATGAGGCAAATCATATGCATGTACATTATAAATTTTCCTAATTGAAGAATATTATGGAGATTTATTTGTTTAATAATTTAGTCATTTTAACTATAGCATCTTTTTAAATTAATAGCTTTCAGAAAGACAAAGGAAGTGGGCTTTAACAAGTCTGCTTTCTCAGCTCAGGTCGTGGCTCTGAATGTGCTGGGTCTCTCAGTATAGACACTGGGCGAGTGTCTTAGGTTATCTGATCTTCGATTTTCTTACGTATTAAGTGAGGAAGAAGAGATTCAGTGTCTCTCAGAAGATAACCAGATAAATCAACGGTGTCTTAGAGGCCAGGAGAAGAATTCCAAGGGAAGAACGGGAGTTACTAAGTACGATGAGCAGTAAGCCAGAGTCACAGCCCGGGAGAGAGAGAAATAGTTCCCTGTATAAGTCACTTTACTCACTGCTGTGACAGATCACGTGACGAAAGCGACTTAAGAAAGGACGGGTTTATTCTGTTCACAGTTCCACGGGAAGTTCATCACGGAGGGGAAGCCTCGTCCGCAGGGGTGGCTGTCCACATTGTAGCTGCAGTCAGGAAGCAGAGAGGGCTGAATGCTGGTGCTCCGCCCACCTTCTTCTTTTTAGTGGGTCTTGGACTTTATGCCGTGGACCGGTGCAAACCGCAGTTAGGGTGGGTCTTCCCACCTCAATGAAACCCATCTAGGAAAAGGCTTACAGGCATGCCCCGGAGGCTTGTCCCTTAGGTGATTTTAGATCCTGTCAGGTTGACAATACTTACCATCACCTTCTCTCATCCCAGAGCACAAGGGAGGGAGGACGTCACCACTGAGGGCCAGTGGATCATAGCCGACTAACATTTTATAGGTGGGCTGCCTGGCATTCACTCCAAGCTCTCCTGCTTGTTAGGTGTGGGAGCTTCTAAGTGGTTTGCTTTGGGCCTTCCATTAACCCAGCCTTCTCACCCATAAAATAGAGTTTATGATAATACCTACTATGGAGTCAATTTTGATGTCCCCCAAAATGCAAATGTTTAGACCTAATCCCCAAGATGGTTGTGTAAGGAGGTGGGGTCTTCATGAACTCAGTAGATAGTGAGGGTTCTATTCCCTGGAATGGGATTGGTGACTTATTAAGACACTGTTTCTGCCAAATGAAGACACCCAGAAAGTACCATTAAGACAAGGATTTTTGCAAGTTTTGGTCCAGCCTGGGTTATAGAATGAGACACTGTCTCAAATCAAAATAACAAAAACAAACCAGAGAAAAGTTGAAAGGAAGCTGGGAAAAATTCCAAGATGGACTGCCAAATCCCCATTCTCAAGGTGGACAGAACGTTGGACTAGGAGCAGAACAGATGTGAATCTTGTGCTTAAGTTACAAGGCACAGTTGAAGGAAGACTGTGGGGCAGGACCACGTATCTTGTGAGTTCTTTCAATTAGGATAAAAAGGTCAGAGAATAAAAACACAGAGATCTGATGTGTGACAGAAGACGATCAGGGAGCAATGTGGCATCGGTGACGTGGAAGGTGGGGAGACTGTGGATGCAAGTGACTTACAGGAATGAGCACAGTTTCTGACCAGCACTAGTAAAGAAATGAGGATCTCGGCTCAACGCTCACAAAGAACAGAGTTGAGAGTTGAAAGTGAGTTCTTAGCTGCAGGTGACCATGCAAGTTGAATCAGGGGATGTCTTGAAAAAGTGCAGTTATGGTGTGCCTGGATTCCCATCTAAAGACACACACATGAGAGAGAGGGAGAGAGAGAGAGAGAGAGAGAGAGACAGAGACAGAGACAGAGACAGAGAGACAGAGACAGAGACAGAGAGACAGAGAGAGAGACAGAGAGAGACAGACAGAGATAGAGACAAAGAGACAGAGACAGAGACAGAGAGACAGAGAATAAGAGAAGACAGCTGGTCATATCACATCAAGAGTAGAGAAAGCATGTCTGCATGCTCTCTCACATGCTAGCTTATGCCCAGCTCAATTTCTCCATTCTTACACAGATTCCACTTTTGGTCCCTAAAGTCTCATTTTTATGCCATAATGCAAAAGGCATATAGTTTATCTCTAAGTACCGCCCCCCCACACACACACATAATCTCTAACAGTCCCAAGACTGTTGAGAATCCAGTCTTCTCTCAGGCTCAAGACAAACTCTTAACCGTGAAGCCTTATGAAAGGAAAACAAACACGTTACATACTTCAGATATTGAACGGCATAAAACAAATGTTCACATTTGAGGGAGGTATGGGAGCACGTCAAGAAAAGACCAGACCAAAGCAATACCAAACCCCAACACGGAAAACAGCACACCCCGCAGCTTCATGTCCAGCATGTAGGGCTTTGTGATCTGATCTGAGATCCAATGGCTTTGGACAACTCCATCCTTCAAGCTCTGTCACACACACCAGACTTTTCTCTTGAACCCTTTCTTCCTCTGTGTGTCTTTTCCTCTTTGAAGACAGTCATTGAATGTAGGGCCCACCTAGATTGATAGTCGGACCCTGTTCGAGTAAGTTTACAGTAATAGAGCCCAGCTACTAGGATGTGAATATATCTTTTTTTTTTCTCCTGTGCCGGAGACGGAGCCTACTGCTTTGTGTAGACTAAGCAAGCCCTCTACTGATGTGCTGGATATGTTTCTGAGACAGTCTCATCATGTACTGCCTGGTTTTGAGGTTGGCTTGGAACTTGAGACCCTCTTCCCTCAGCCTCCTCGGTGATGGAAATACAATAACCATACAGAGATAAGTTCCCCTTATCACTTTTTTTTCTGGTTAAGAGAAAACTGCAGAGTGAATAGGCCAATGTAAGTTTTTCAAATTTACGTCCAATAAATTTCTCACGGGTCCGTCCACTCTGCCCAATCATCTCATGGTGCTCAGCGCAACATTGGTGCCGAATAAACACTCATCAATTAATTGAAATCCAAATTCATCAAGAGTGAACTTGGACTATGCTCAGAAAAGGACTCTCCATTGAAGCAAAAGTGATCACTTCTGCAACTTCTTTCAGTCTGTCTAAAAAGGCGTGAGTTGATGAATACTTCCGTTCTTGATTAAAACGATTAAGGGTCCTTTTGAAGCAAGGGCCTTGGAAGCTTTCCAAGGAGATGCTTCCTCAAAGGGATTAGAAATGAAGACACAGAAAAGGCAACTTTCCCTTGCCTAGTGCAGTTACAAACGAACTCACTGGGTTGGACTCCAGCTCTGTCACTTCCCAGTCAAATGGGCCTAGAAGTCATCTAAGCTCTTCAGTAAGCGAATACAACAATGTGTTTATCTTGTGTTTTAAAAGATAAAGAGAGGACAGTAGCCACAATGCCATATATGTGGAGGTACGTATTAAATCATTTATACCTCATGACCATCTATGAGGGAGATATTATTGTTGATCCCATTTTATAGAAACTGAGACAGTAAGTGGTGTGGTCAGAGGTACCCAGTAATGCATTCTAGTCAAGGTTTGAACTTAGGATGTGTGGCTCCAGACACTACCTTCTTAACCTTTGCACTCTATTAATTATAATGCTTAGGGGTCCCTTAAGGTAACAGGGACACAGTAAGTGATAGAGAATAAGGACTTAAGAGGGGGAATTAGGATTTCTGTAGCTGCTGACACTAAGTGCTGTCTATACAGACTGTGTAAGGCATTGAACTTGACCTTAGCAGGGCCAGGAAGAATAGACATGGAGCAAGAACAAGACCATGCTGGAACAGATGAGGAATATAACTGGGCCAGTCTGGTCCTCACTTCCTCCTTCCTTGTTATGGAGGTGACGTGCAGTGCAACTTCACCACAGATCCATATCTGTACCCAGCCTAGGCTGGGAAGAGTGAAGAAAGGGAAGCCACCTTTGTAGCATCTGGGGAAGGGACTCCTGGGAAATATAGGCAAGCTCAGTGAGGTGGCCACAGTAAAAGCCTTCCATGATCAGAAGTAGCCAGAAGAGTCATGAGACCTCTTAGTTTTATGTTGGACCTTAATAGGGGTGGGTCTTCTCTTTCCTTCTGTGTTTGTTGGATGAGTGGCAGGTGAGTTTGCCCATCTGGAAATTTGAAATCAATGGGTTTTGGAAGATCAGCTCAGCTGGGGTCAGTGGCAGGGAATCTAGGCTCCTCACAATTTCTCCCCATTGCCTCCCTCCAACAACCATACTTTAAATACATAGAGGATGCTTTGAGACAAGTCTTGTAGAGACACGACCTCCTTCACCCCCATAAGACTGCCATTCTTCTAGGCAGAAATCAGAAGATACCTCCACTGGGTGAAGGCTGATGCAGAACAGTAAGGCTGGGAATTGAACTGCAAAGGGCTGAGTTACATCAGCAGAATCAACCCGAGTACAAGAGGGGCAGCTGGGAGATGGAGGGATTTAATGCAGCGGAGTGGGGGGAGTGGATATGGAGGTCTGCTGGTTGTCTGTGTCAGCTTGATACAAACCTAGATATATCTGAGAAGAGGGAACCTCAATTGAGAGAAGGCATCCGTAAGACTGGCCTGTAGTTAGCTTTTTGTGTGGGATGCTTTTTGACTAATGGTTAATGTAGAAGGACATAGTCCACTGTGGATGGTACTGCCCCTGGGCAGGTGGTCCTGGGGTGCATAAGAAAGCAAATTAAGCCAGCCATGTGGAGCAAACCAGTAGGCATTATTGTTAAATGGTCTCTGCTTCAGTGCCTGTCTCCAGGTCTCTGTTTTGAGTTCTTGCCCTGAACTTTCATCAGTGATGGAGTAGGACCTTAGAGTTATAAGCTAAACCCTTTTCTGCCCAAGTTGCTTTTGGTCATGGTGTTTTTATCACTGCATAGAAACCCTTAC
The DNA here is from genome assembly GCF_007827085.1 of Peromyscus californicus insignis. Classification (NCBI taxonomy): domain Eukaryota; kingdom Metazoa; phylum Chordata; class Mammalia; order Rodentia; family Cricetidae; genus Peromyscus; species Peromyscus californicus. The sequence continues at coordinate 10,688,551 of NW_026294492.1, forward strand.
TAAGACTGGTAAGGATGAGGAACTGCAAGGTAGGGACCTTGAAACTGAGAGCCAGCTCAGGTGGTTGTGAGTTCAGGACTAAGCAGAGTAAGGAGGAACAGCAAGTGTCCTGTGTGAGGGACCCAGAGCTCAGGCTGCCTTAGGAAGAGTGAGTGGAATGTGCAGGTGGATCGGGCCAGGAATGAAATCTGTGCACATAAGAACATCCTCACTCCTGAAGAATAGGGAAGAGGACAAAGCTCAGTGTAGGCAGTATGGTTTCTTATATACCACACTATTTATACTCCCCAAGCATACAGGAATCACTCCTCTCTGTTGTCATCAAGGGCCACCTCGTGACTTTTCCTGAAAGAACTCCATCATTAGTCTAAAGGCTCACATAGACTGTGTAGGTTCAAGACATCCCTTTCTCTGTGTGTGACACATGTGTGCGGACTTGTGCGTGTGGGTGTGCTTTCCTGTATGCACATGTATAGAGGTCGGAGGTAGGTGTCTGGTGTCTTCCTCTATCAGTCTCCACCTTATTTTTTAAGACAGGGTATAGCATTGAACTTGAAGCTCACTGATTGGCTAGATTGTCTGCCAGTAAACCCTAGGGATCTTCCTGTCTCCGCCTCTTAGAACTTGGATTACAGATGCCTTGATGCTACCTGTGCCTGACTTTTTACGTGGGTGCTGGGCATCTAAACTCAGGTTCTCCTGCTTGCAAAGCAAACACTTTTACCACCAAGCCATCTCCTCAGCCTGCGGTGAGCTTTTTCTTCACTCTGCAGGTGAGGATCGTCATGGTCACTGACACGGTTTGAAGGAGAACTGTTTGCCATGGGCTCATGCATTTGGACGCACGGTCCTCAGTTGGTGGCACTGCTTGGAGAACTGGCACCATGGGGGGGTGCAGTCTTGCTGGAGGAAGCACATCACGGGGGGGGGGGGGGGTTTGGATTTGATTTTATCACCCCACTTCCAGTTGGCTTTCTTCTTCACGCTTGCGGCTGGAAATGGGATCTCTCAACTTTCTCAACCCTGTTACCCTGCCTGCCTGCTGCCATGCTTCCCCATCATGATGGACTCTAACCCTCTGAACCTGTAAGCCTAAATAAACTCTTCTTTCTATAACACTGGTTCTCAACCTGTGGGTCATGACCAGTTTGGGGGTCACCTATCAGATATCCTGCATAACGGATATTTACATTATGATTCATAACAGTAGCAAAATTATAGTTATGAAGTAGCAACAAAAGCAATTTTACAGTGGGGGGATCACCGCAACATGGAGAACTGTATTAAAGGGTCACAGCCGTAGGAAGATTGAGAACTGTAAGTTGCCTCAGTCACGGTATCTTTTCACAGCAAAGGAAAGTAACTAACACAGACGTGCCCCTCATTGTTTCAAGGCAGTTGGGTGACTTACCCCACACCACTGTTGTAGCCAACAACGGTAAAGCTGGGACTTTAACCCTGGCCTGTCCAAACTCAAAGTCCCTACTCTCTCTCTCTCTTCCACCTACAGGGACTATAGAACGGGCTGGAATTTTGAACTTCGGAGCCTTTGAACGTTGTTTCCCCGCTTTGAAAGTCTGCGAGATTCTAGAGAATATGAGGTTTGGCAATTTTAAAAGAAACATATTTTCAAATATTTAACTGAGTGTCTTAGGATCTGTGAGGAGGCTGAGTTGTTTCTTTAGAAACGAAGCAATGCTTCAGGGCTGACTCATTATAGCTTTTCCTCTTGAAGCTTTTCAATCCTGAATTCAAAGCAAAACGTTAACAATAAACTGACTTTCTAGAAATCAATCGCAAACGCCCTTTTTGTTGCTTTAATTGCGCTGCTTTGCAGTTCCTTGGTGTTTTTGTCTCACTTCTCTCACAGGACGGTTCTGATTCTTCTTTTGAGGGTTAAAAAAAATAGGTTTTTCAACAGGTGCTTTTAGCCAAAATCACAATGAGCCAAGAAGGAAACAGCTTGTGATTAGCAGCGCTCCCTGCTGCAAATGTGGGGGCGGGTGGGGGAGATCCATCCTTGTGTGGGGACCCACCCCCGGGGTGCCAGGAGAGAATGCCAGAAATGCACACCTGATGAGCCCAGTAGGATCTGGCTTTGTCTCTCTTCGTGCTCTTCATTTCTTGTGTATTGTTTTGCTCATTTGTGCAATTCAACATTCACATGTGAATAGGTTGTTTGTTGTTGGTGTTTTTCTTTTTCTTGTCCTTGACAAAAATGTACCCATTGGAACAGAATCTTTGCCTCTAGACATATGGAACCTTGGAGTGTTGTGGCCTTGGGTCCTGAGGTGACATCCATTCATTCCATAAAGGCGTATTTCATATAATTTTGGCTCCAGGTCTTTTTGCTGGTGCTCAGCTCAACTCTTACCTGTTCTCTGGCTCACTTGAGCACACATTTTGATCATAGGCCTCCTTCCCCAGTCACTTGCCACACAGATCCCGTAAGGTAGGTGCAGACTGCCGCCGATGTCAATAGTTCATGGAGGAGTCCTGATGGAGGCCTCCTTTGGGCCAGCTCTTGCTCCAGTTGGCCCTCCACGCGGTCACCCGGGAAGTATATCCCCATTGTGAAGACAAAGAAGTGGAGCCTCCGAGTAGCGAGTAGTGGAAGTCCCTGCCCGAGGTCACAGAGCCACCAGGTGGTGACACGCCTCTGGTGGGGCAGGCCTTCTTGACTCTCTTTCTGCTTCTCATCCTCTGGAGTCTCTGCTCTGTGTGGCAGAGATAGACCTGCTCAAGTTTCCTAGCTCCCTGTCTTTCGAGATTAATGCTGTGGCAAATAGCCCTGGGTTTGATTTGTAACCTGATCTCCTACCCCTCACCTACCCTACCACTGCCGCCGCCACCGCCACCACCACCACCACCACCGTGGGAATGAGGACTCTACCTTTGCAGAAACCTCACAGTATGTGTTGGGTAAAGCCAGAGGTAGAATGAGCCCTCTCCTATCTCTGCCTCCTGCCTCTCCTGCCTGGCTGGTGTCCCGCATCACTCAGGGGGCCGTGGTTCCCAAGCAGCTCCAGCTGAGAGGTGGCAGAGAGAGGAGAAGCAGGGTCTGCTAACCAAACACCCAGGAATGTCGCCAAGAGCTGGTCCTCCTTAGCTGGAAGAAGATGAGTTCCGTTTGCTTGCTTTCGAGATAGGAACTCACTGTAGTCCAGGCTGTCCAGGATCTTTATCATGTGGCTCAGACTGGCCAGAAAGTCATAGCAATCCTCCTGCCTCAGAATTCTATGCCCAGGGGACATGAGTCACCACCACACCTGGCTATAAAAAAAAAAAAAAATGACTGTCAAGGCACTTTGCCTGGTCCCGACAGAAGGCTGTCTTTCTTTTTTTCATTTTCGGTTTCCTACTCACCATGGAAACCATGAGATGCTCGGGGGGATACAGCCATGCAAACCCATCACAGACAGCATGACTGGGAGACAGAGACAAAACAAGGCTAGGAATGTGGGAGGGCGGGCGGTTGGGAGAAGCCTTCTCAGAGGGGAACTAATAGGTCAAATCGGACCTGGGAGGAGGGTGGTTCTGGAAAGGTTGTTGGGGTTTGCCAGAGCACCATCAGCTAGCTGTGTTGTATTCCTGCCCTGACAGCCGCCACCTCCATCCCTACCCTGCGCCCTCTGGCTGTGTGTTGCCCTGAGCTGACAGGGGAAGGTGCTCTGAGACAGCCTCAGACAAAGAAGCCTTGACGGTTGGCAGGCAGGATTTTTCCGAAGCAGCTTCCATAGCAACCAGAGGCAACGGGAGAAGCAGCTGAAAGGCCCTGGTTGCTTAGCAAAGGATGGCTGCTTGGGAGGTGGCACCTGCCCTGAGAGGAATGAGGAGGCTGAGGGTGTTGCTATTGTCCCCCTCTCATGAATGAAGAGGGGACCTTGAGGCCCTGGGCCTGCAGCCTGCCTCTTTTCACTTTTCATAACCCTGGCTCTGTCTCATGCAGGGTGGCCACTTCACTGAACGTTCTTTCTAGACCCAGTTCACACTGGTCTCCAGCAGTCATCCCCTTCCCTTGCCTTGGACCAAGGTGTGAAAAACCCATAGGCTCAGTTGTCATGAGGAGAACGGACCCTGGCAGGGAGCTCAGAGGTATTGGGACTAGGCTAAGATGGAGGAGCATGCAGGCTTCAGGGTGAGCATGAGCCCTTTCCAGACAGATTCCATGCACAGTGGGAGAGAGACTTGCTTCAAGGGGTCCATGGGTACCCAGAGCCAGGCTCAAGGCAGAGCTCTAGTTCCTGGGGGCTAAGATGTTCTTTGCGAACTATAGACTAGGACTTTGTTGAGCAGTCTCTTTACAGCTGGATTCTGGAAAGGCCATTCTTATGATGGCATAGACGAATATGCCTTCCAGATGTTGATAAGCCCAGGAGGTGCTATTCAGGGGCCCAGCCAATGGCCTACCAAGGAGTATTCGGAGGTAGCAACTTCAGGAGTTTCTCCTCCATCCCTTGATCCCCCTACCTGGTTCGTAATGAGACACATAGTGAATAGCCTTGGGCAGATGGTGAGGTTGCTCTTGTGAGTTTCCTAAACTACCTGCTCCTGGCTTTTCCTCTGCCCTCGGCCCCCCCATTCTTTCCTAGCATGACCTATTTAAGCCACATGCCGGGAAGGTACCAGGATGGAGAGAGGCTGGAAGAGACAGTCACCCCACTTGTGAGAGAGATTGCCTCCATGGGCCTGACTCCCTTTGGTAAGAACTATGTCTGACCCCTCCTACATCGTTGGTACCTCTAACAAGGAAAGACTTGGGACATGTTGATGAGCAGGAGAGGGAGCAGAACAAGCAGGTCGTGGTGGACAGAGGTGCAGGAGCCACATCTGGGAGCCAGTGGGAGCAACAGCTGGAACACCAAACATGCAAGCTTTCCCTCTAGGTTCATGCCAAGGGGGACTAAATGCTGGATCCAAGGAAAGGGATTCAATGTTTGCAATGCTCTCTTTATTCTGCTTAGAATCAGAGGAAGCTCCAAAGCCCTGAATAACTGCCAGGCCACAAGTAGGTCCTAGAAAACCACAGCTACCACTGGGTATTCCAGTGCAGGCCACTTCTGAGCTGGGCTGGTATCTGGCCTTCCAGCCCACGTGGTCCCTTCTTCACAAGCACCCAGGCCCAGCTGCTGGTGAAGACACAGCTTTTGTCCCTTTGGGCATCTTGCAGAGCTGGGCAGAATCGAAGTACCTCAGGCCTCTCACAGGCGGGCTCACCCCCTCCACCACTGCACACACTACTTTCATTTGCTAAAAAAAAAAAAAAAAAAAAAAAACCAAACCACTGGGAGTGAATTTAGTGGTTGTGAAATTTAAAGAGGCAAGTGCAGAGCTGGGAGGCATTTCCTTAAGCACAAAGTAATGAAGTGTCCCGCCGGCCCGCCCAGCGGTGCACATGGTTAACATTAGTGGCCAAGGGAAAGTCCTTCCCCAGTCCCCAGGGAGAGGCCCTTCCCCAGGGAGGCCCTCACGGAGGCCAGAGGAGGCCTTTCACACAGATACTGTCGTCGCTCAGTGAGGAGGACACGCTTCTGTTTGTCAGTCTGTCTGTAATTCAGTTTTCAGGCAGCCGCGTCCCATTTGCTCTTTGTCTTTACGTAGATGCAGAGAAGCCGCTCTCCGTAGGTGAAGGCCAGGCCTGATGTTCACGATGTGCCGGTGAAGAAAAGGCAAGGTGTGTTTTGGGTGAACAGGATTTTTGCAGTTCTGCAAACGACATGAAAATAGGTAGCGCTCCACCAAATGCAGCACCTGAGTGACCCTTCCTGGTCAGGGGCAGTCTCTCCTTCCAATAGTGGCTTTCAAGAGTATTCAGACATAGAGGCCAGGCACACTGGAGGAGCAAAGAGGCCTTTGTTGCATTTAGGGAGTAAAGCTAAGCAGGAGACCCTTCCCTAGGAGACATGGGATCCCATCATAGACAGCCCTCAGGCCATGCTTAGGTCTTTGGACTTGGCCTTCTGGAAGACAGAGGCGTTGACAACTTCTTTTTTTTTTTAGATTTATTTATTATGTATACAGTGTTCTGCCTGCATGTATGTCTGCAGGTCAGAAGAGGGCACCAGATCTCATTATAGATGGTTGTGAGCCACCATGTGGTTGCTGGGAATCGAACTCAGGACCTCTGGAAGAACAGTCAGTGCTCTTAACCTCTGAGCCATCTCTCCAGCCCCCGACAACTTCTTTTTTGTCCTTCTGTTAGCTAGAGGAGACCCTTGGACTGCCATGTGTATGGGCCTCCTTTGTTAGGCACACCCCCGGGAGCCTGAACTTGGAGGGTCCTTCTCTAAGTGGTGGACCTTCTTGAACATCATCCAAGCTTCCTAGTACCTTTACATGGCCGCTCATGAGCAGTCCCCAGCCTCGGGACTCGAGGGAGGGTAGGGGGAGCAGGCCCCAGGCTCATAGACCTTGCCCTGCGGGGTGCTACCAGAACATCTGCTCAGGTTAAAGAGCAAGACCTCTCGTTTCCACATGTCTTTCTTCTCTCTGTTGCTTCTCTTTAAAATAATAATTGTTGTTTTTCAAGGGAGACGTTATGGCCCGTGGAGCTGCGGAAATGTTGGCAGGCCTGAGTCATTAGGACGGGGCCCTCGTGCCCCCGTGTCCCTGGAGGCCTTAGCCCATCAGCCACAGGTGGTGACAGCCCTGGGCCTGGTGTTCCAAATCTTGGCCTGCAGAATCCTCTGTGTGTGTGTGTGTGTGTGTGTGTGTGTGTGTGTGTGTGTGTGTGTGTGTGTGTATGTGTGTATGCAAGCGCGTTTTCCAGGCCTTCGTTTTTGGAGAAGAAGGCCAACATCTGGCCCCCATCATGTGTGGGAGACCCTCCCCACATCTCAACCCACAGGTTTTTCAAGCCGTAGCTAGGTATGGGAAGAGCCCTTCTTCTCTACTTCACTTAATTATTCCTCACTGGAGTAGCTTCAGCCGTAAGCCGTCATGGGTACTGTGCCTAGTATCCATAACTACAGATGCCTGTAGCTTGAGGTTCAGAAAGCCTATTTGCTTTAATATATACCAATAGAGCAGCAAATTTTTATTTTAAATGTATTGAATTGGAAGTTTATAAAATGTCAAAGGTCAGTTATAAGTCAATCAGTGCAGAATTAGATAAATTAGCAATTGCCGGAGGCTGATGAAATATGTATGTTCCTCCCCATATTCCTTCTTTTCATCCTTCCATTCTCCCTGTCTTCCCTCTTACCCATCCTCTCTCACTTTCTTTTTAGTGTGTGTGTGTGTGTGTGTGTGTATGCATGAACATGTTCTTGGGGTGTGTGCACGTACTTGAAACTTGCATAACTAGCTGCACACACATGGGTACGGAAGCAAGAGACCAATGTTGAGGGTCTTCCTCAACTGCTCTTCACCTTATGTTTTGAGACAGGGTCTCTCACTGAACGTGGAGCTCACCGATGCACTTAGGCTGGCTAGCCAGTAAGATTCAGACATCTGCCTCTCTGCCTCCCTTGCGGGCATTACAAACATGTGATGATACACGTGACTGGGAATCCCAACGTGGGTCCTCATAATTGCACCACAAGCACTTTACAGGTTGAGCCATCTTCCCAACCCACCCCTCCCTCGTTTTTTTTTTGTTTTTTTTTTTTTTTCCTCATTTGAATCAGGGTCTCACTGTGTTGTCTAGTCTGACTGATCTTCCTGCCTTAACCTCCCAAAGGCACAGGTTACATGTGTGAGTTACCATACTAGCTCTGGATGGTTCCTTATGAAATAAACTAGTTTCTCTCCACGGGAGTAGAGTCCAAAAGTCTTCATGGCCAGGCCTAAGGGTCACTCAGTATGCCTGAGGGAACTGGGCCCTACTGGATGGCTCAGAATGCACACAGGCCTCGTAATGCTGGGACTGTCACCACCATCCCCACCGGTTCCCAGATCTGCCACCACCACCACCACCACTGCTGTCATTGTCACACCCCTCAGCTCTGCCTCCACCACTACTATCCCACCCTTCCTGGCTGCTTTCATCTTCCTCTGGGACTTCCAGCATCATTGGTCACTTATCCTCCTGCCTGGTCAGGTACCAATGCTAGTCCTGTTGTTGCCAAGGGAACAACATCATCGCCCTAAGCACTGTGATTTGTTCCCATGTTGATATCACTTCCTCATTGGCCAATCTCTTTTCTACCCAGGGACTCACTCGCCTGACCCTGCTCATACCTGGCGAAGCGTCGTACCACTGGAATGATTTGAATTATCCGGGACCTGTCATTTGTCACATATGAGCCAAGGAAGTGTACAGGTTGTTTGTAAGGCTCAGCCACCTCTGGCCAAGAACCCGTTTTTATTCTACTATGGGAGACAGGGGGATGGGATGGAGAGGAACCCTTGGCTCCCTGGTGGGCTCTACTCCCTTCACAGTCAGACACCTCTGCAGCCCAGGGCTCTAGAAAGATCAAAGGCCCAGTACTTGTACAGAGAGGGGCTGAGGAGAGAGAACTTGAATGCACACAATTATTGGACTTCTGTGTCTGAACCTCCCAGCTCACTTCAACAAAGCCCTCAGCCACATATTCAGTTCCTGTTTAGAGCAGCAAAGGGTGTTCAGACACAGAAAGAGGTTTCCTACAGCCACTCAGTGAGTGACCACGGGAGAGGGCACCAAAGCCCAAGTGCCCACACTCCTAAGCTAGGTCTTGCTTGGGGCAATGGCTGTAATCCATCAGACTTACCACACAGGGTCACATTCTATCCAAGCCTAGGAGGCCATGGACAGAAGGTCAAGTTTTCCTCCCTGAGGTCCTAGCAAAGGCCTTGGGTAGTCAGAACCAGCCTCCTACTAGCCTCCTTCATTCTGTTTTTCCTGGCTAGGGATTATTTTAACTAAAGACATGGCCATGTGGTAAAATTCTGGCAAATGAAAAGCATAGGCGCTCTGCTTGGGCTTCTGGGAAAGGCTTTCTTGAAATGTTTTGTCAACTCTAAAAGGGGACATGAGAAAGTGACAGGCTCCTTCTGGTCTTTTGAAACTGTTGCATTAGGCTATGATCTTTGGGTCTATTGTAGCCATCGTGTGACCGTGAGGAGCAAAGCTCTGGAAATCAAAGTATCTTGTTGAGAAGAGAAGGAAGGGACCCAGATCTTCAATGGTGTCCTTAAACTGCTGGACCAGCCATCCCCATTCTCCCTCTGGCTCATTAGTGAGATAAATTTAGTTCTGTGTTAAAAAAATAACTTTGGGTTTTGTAAACTTTTTTTTTTAATTGTTTAAGCCATCTTTAGCTGAGTCTCTTACTCAAAGCTGAGAACAATCAAAATGATTCAATGATAAAGATTCTATTTATTCTGGGTCTTTGCCCAGGTTATTCCCATCATCAACAACAACAACAAAAGGATTATTTCCTTACCTATCTGGTGAACTTGTCCCTAAAAACCAGCACAGTTGTTGCTTCCTTTGGAACCCTTCCCTGCAAGTTATTGTGTAAAAAGTGATCATTTCCCCCTGTACACACTCACAGCCCCAGGTCTGTATCAGTAAGGATTGTGTCACTGGAACTTTTGGGGAGTCTCACCCAGGGTTCCAGATGTTATTAGGAAAGCTGGATTTCCTCCTCGGTTCTTGGTCCCATTGATAAAAGAATTTAAGAGTAGGACTCAGAAGGAAGCACCTGAGCAACTTTATTAGACTTTAAAAGGAATATCCTAGGGCAGGCAAGCTGTAAATATCAGTGGCTGCCCAGGATGGAAGAGAGAAAGCCATGCCATTTATGAACAGTTTCATGGTGGAAAAGGTAGCCTCAGAGGAAAAAAAAAGAGTGAAAATGTACAGGAAAACATACCCAGGCTATGAGCTGTCTCTGAAAGAAAAAGAGAGAGAAGAAAAAGGAGCAGTTATTATTTCCTGGGCTAGAAAAAAAATAGTAGGATTAACATAGTTGCATGGGCTGTGGCTCCAGAAGAAACTGCACAGTTTCTGGGAAGGGACAGTACATTATCTCAGTAAAGGGATAATTATTCCTCCCATTCTTTAGCATGGCGTAAAAGGTGAATCAGCCTTCCTGAGGTCTGATCTCTTTGCCAGGTGATTGACTGGTCGAGCTGGATCAACTTTCCATGTCTTGGTATCTTGGAATATCCAGTCTTCATTCATGACCAGAGGTATAACTTAGATTCTACTCTTTAACAAGAGGAAGTAACTTTGCTTAAATAGGCCTCCCCTAGGCCCCAGATCCCTCCACATTTTCCTATGGTGATTTAAATCCTATTCAAAGGCAGAAGCTGGTGTTTACATTTCTAAGGTAACCAGAGAAACAGGAGGTAGAGTCCAAAGGTCCAAAGGTGGAAGGCTTCAGTAAAACATTGCTCAAGATGGTCCAGGACTCTGTCTCCCCTCCTAGCCTCACTGGATCTGGAGAGCTGGTGAAGAATTTTATTCATCTCTTTCTGTAGCTGTTAGAATAGAAGCCTGTATTGGATTGAATTGAATCAAATGGCTCAAGGGATGAGAGGTTTGAAGACTATAAAGCAAGAAACAACACTGGACAGAGCTAAGTTGATCAGCAAAGTCACTGACATTAACTCCTTTTTAATGGGCTCTATTCAACTAAGCATTTACTTAGCTATCGATGTAGCTATCCATACAGCCGAAGAAAATAGATGTTTTCTGATCTTTCTTCCTCTCTCTCCTGGTTGGTTGCTTTTCTTCTTCTTCTTCTTCTTCTTCTTCTTCTTCTTCTTCTTCTTCTTCTTCTCCTCCTCCTCCTCCTCCTCCTCCTCCTCCTCCTCCTCCTCCTCCTTCTTCTTCTTCTTCTTCTTCTTCTTCTTCTTCTACTTGACATCAGCTAGAGTTATCTGAGAAGAGGGCACTACAATTGAGAAAATGACTCCATATGATTGGACTGTAGCAAGCCTGTGGGACATTTTTTGAATTAGTGATTGATGTCAGGGGACCCAGTTCATTGTGGGTGGTGCCACCCCTGGGCAGGTGGTCCTAGGGAGGATAAGCACTGAGCAAGCCACAAGGATCAAGCCAGTAAGTAATGTTTTTCTGTGGCCTCTGCATCATTTCCTGTATCTGGGTTCCTACCTCTGGGTTCCTGCCTTGAGTCTTTCCCTGACTTCCCTAGATGATGGACTACAAGCTGTAAGATAAAATAAACCCATTTTTCCCCAAGTTGTTTGTGATCATGGTGTTTTTTCACAGTAATAGAAACCCTGATGAAGACATCTTCAAAAAAAAAAAAAAAAAAACAATTTTAATGACAAGATCGTGTTCTTGCCTCTATACAACCATTGTCTCTATGATATACCTGAATGGGGCTCCATAGACATTCCCAGGAAGACATGAATGGAAGTCCAGCTCTGCATTGGTTCTCTGATCACTTTTTCCACTATACTTTAATCTCCCAAATATAGGGATGATCATTCTGTCCCAACTGTTCCAAATTGCCTTGAGACTTTGGGAGACCAAGAGCAGGAACACCTTTAACTTTATTATGTACTGTGTGTCTTTGTAGTACTTGTACTGCCCAGAGGCTGGGTGGACTGTGCAGAGCAGCTGGGAATCCCAGATGCCTTGAGAATGGTAATGGGCACACATACCAGATTTTCCAAGCCATGTCTTCCTGCTAGGAGCAGAGGCTGTGCCTGGGACTCATTTACCCAGGAAGCTTAATTTATAGAGGCCTTCGGGTCTCATGTTTGAGATGTTCATTTTTATCTGGGGGGAGCTAACAGCAGCTGCCCCTTCCAAAGTCTCTCATGGGGGTCTCTGTACATGGATGTGTGAGGGTTGATACTAAACTGAGGCTCTGGGAAGCTCTGCTGTGGTGCTCAGAGGGAATGGAGAAGGCAGTAGAGGAGGCTGGAAGTGGCTGCTAGTCTTTGGTTTGGGCCAGCTTCACCAGGGCAGAAAGGTAGGTCATAGTTGTGGGGAGTGGTGGGGATATGTATGGTCTTGCAGTCTGGATCCTCTTCTGATCCTGGGTTGGGGCCACCCTTGTGCCTGGAAACCAAGGTGGAGCTGGTTCAGGAGGAACTTAAGCAGCACACTTCCACACAAAGGCCTAAAGCTGACTCCTCTTCTTCTCCTGGGTCTCTGCTGGGCCTCTGGAATCCCCAGTTTACCTGAAAAGTATCCACTGTCTCTCTAAGTGGCTTTTCCGTCTTACCAAGGTCCCCTATCTTAGTTAGGGTTTATATTGCTATGATAAAATACTATGACCACAATCAACTTGGGGAGGGAGGAGGGAATTAGTTTATCTTACAGCATGTAGTCCATCATTCAGGGAAGTCATAGCAAGAACTCAGGGCAGAACCTGGATGTAAGATGAATTGCTAAATGGTCTTAGTAATAAAAAGAAAAAAAACCCAGAGCTAAATACTGGGAGGGAAAACTGAGATCAGAGGAATTGGACAAGCCACAGCCAACCTCACCTCACCAACTCCTTAGCCTCCAGAGAGAGTCATTTCCTATATACTCATGCCTATATCCTTTGTGTGCCCTGCCGTCTCACTTTCTCTCTCTGCCCAGCTCTATCACTTCCTATCTGTCTATACAGACCTCCAGACCTCTATGGTTAGCTAGTGCTGGGAATAAAAGTGTGTCCCACCATGTCTAGCTCTGTTTCCAGGGTGGCCTTGAACTCACAGAGACCCGGATGAATCTCTGCCCCTGGAATGCTAGGATTACAAGTGTGTGCTACCACTGCCTGACTTCTATGTTTAATATAGTGGCTGTCTTTGTCCTCTGATCTCCAAGTAAGCTTTATTTATTAGAGTACAAATAAAATATCACTATGCGTGGAGGTGGTGGCTGATACAGAGTAGTACTGCCTAGTGACTTGCTCCTCAAAGCTTGCTCAACCTGTTTTCTTATATTCCCCAGGATCACCCACCCAGGGGTGGCACTACCCAATCCACAGTGAGGTGGGCCCTCCTACATCAATTATTAATCAAGACAATACCCTTGCGCTACCTACAGGCTAATCCTATGGAGGCATTTTCTCAATTAAGTTTCCCTCTTCCCAGTAAATGTAGGTTTGTGTCAAGTGGACAGGCACCAATCAGCTCTGTCCCTCTCCAGTTGCCAGTCTTGAGGTGGCTCTGGCCCCTAACTTGCTCTTGAAGAACCCAGTCAGACTCAGCAGTTCCCTAAAATCAGTCTGGGAGGTGGCTGAGGTCCCCCTCCTGGAATGGGTATCAGGGGCAAGCTCCAGGCTCAGCCCCATTTTGGAGAGCATCCTTGGAGGGGAATAAACAAACTCTAATGAAAACAAAACACTTCCAAAAGGGAGTTTCCTGTTGGGACTTCCTGGCCATTCCCAAGACTGTGACCATGGAAACACTGGGCTGTGTGTGTGTGGGTGGGTGGGTGGGGGGGGGGTGTCATATGACAGTCATAGTCATCACATCCCCTTTCTGGACAGGGATGACAACTGCTGTTATCAGAGTAGGTGACCTGAAATGGACAAGTCAACCCTCATCACAATGAGTGATGCTTCTGCCTCTCCTGCCAAGAGGAGGAATGAGCTGCCTGCCGATTCATCTTGGCCAAAGGCTGCATTTTCTGGGTTGGAGAAATGGACTCTTGTTCCAAGCTGCAAACAAAAGTCTGAGGTCATCTTAAATGTTCCCCCTCCTTGTCAAACACCATGGGTGACCAAGCCCTGTGGCTTCCCCTCCTTCTTTACCACTCCGTTAGATCTCTTTATTATTGATCTGGATCACAGCCCGGCCATTATTGCCTTGGTATTCCCAATAGACTTAATGAACTTCACTACCTTGCTTCCTTTTACTGTGCCTTCCAAACAGACACCAGGGAAATGGGACCATGCCTTGAAACTGCCTAAGACCTTTCTAGGAGGATCCGTCACCTTCCAAGTAAAGGAGGCCACTGTCTCTGCATTTCAGCTTCCTGTTCCCTATCCGTGCCTCATATCCCAAACCAGACAGCCCTCCTCATACACAGTATGTCCCAGAATAGGCTTTCCATGTAGCTACTTATTGGATTTCTTTACTAACATGGCTTTACAAAGAACATGAACAAAACATCTTAAAAAAAACAGAAGCATATTGTCTCACAGTGCCAGAGACTGCAAGTCCAAGGCAAGGATGTGAGAAGGGATGTGGTCTTCCTGAAGGCTTTGGGGTTGAACTGTCCCAGGTCCCCATCTTAGCTTCTGGTGATTGTTGGCAGGCTTTGGTTCCTCGTCTGTAGGAGAATGCCTCTGGATACTGCATGTACCATTGTAGCGTGAATTATGGTCTCTTGGGTAATATATGTATACACACGCTCACCCTTTGTTAAAAACACCAGTTCTATCTAATTAGGGCCCATTCCAATGACCTCTTTTTATCTGGATTCTCTCTGTAAAGACTTGATCTCCTAATAAGGTCATATTCTGAAGTCTTGAATATTTTCTACTTAAGATTTTTCAGGACAGAACGAAGGCTGTGTCGAGGCACAGGCTGCTAAGCGGATGACATGAGTCTAGTCCTCTAGACCCACATAGTAGAAGCAGAGAACTCACTCCTGTAAATTGTCTACTGATTCCACCTATGCACTGTGGCATGCACAGGCCAACCCTCCCCCTAAATAAAATAAATAAAATTTAAAGTACGGAAAAATCCAGTAGACTTTTCTGATCTCGCCACTGCCCTCCGAGGCCCCAGGAAGACAAGGCTGCCTCCTCTTTTGTCTGTTCTGGATCCATATAAAGGCCCCTGGAGGACGTGAAGCTGGGCCCTCGGCTTATGTCATGTCCGTTTTACCTGTTAGACTGTGAGTTCCTTCACAACCAGGGGAAGACTATTTGCATCCCCAGCCCCTAGCACAATGCCAAACACACCACAGGTGCTTAGCAGTTGTGGCTGGAGCTCGAAGCACTGAATGCGCAAAGCTCTTAGTCACTAAATGAGTTGACGAATGTCCCCCTCACTTGATTTCCTCTAGGCTCCCAATTTGTTTCTACGGTGGCTGACTGGTTTCCTATTCCCAATTTGGAGTAAGCAATCTGTGTGACTCTAAGACTCACAGTGCGGTTCCCTGGAGTGAATGAGTGTGCTTCAGTGTTTGTTTGCAGGGTAAATGAATGACAATATAAACAAACTTTATACACACCCACAGGCACCAACACTCCCAGAAACGGCTCCTGTGATTGTGGGGAGCCGTCCTACCACCTGCTGTCTGTCAGCTAGAGAAGCCGCAAACCCAGTGAAATGATCCCATCTGAGTCTGAAGACCTGGGAGCTGGGGGGAAGAGATATGGGAACACTGGTGAAAGATCAGGAGTTCAAAGGCCCAGAGGATCTGACATCTGAAGGCAAGAGAAGATGGGTGTCTCACCTCAGTCTTTCTCCGGCCTTACTCATCTACCTGGGTCCTCAGTAGATTGGATGGTGTCCACCCGTTTCAGTGAGGGCAGGCTGTCTCTATTCTGTCTGACAATGCCAATGCCAGACTCCTTTGTGTTCCTAGACGCAAACGTTTCTTCAGTTACCAGCCTTCCCTAGCCCAGTTACATTGCCACATTAGGCATTGTAATGCCACTAATAGATAAAATGTTTGTAAGCAGCGGCTATATCAAAAATAGTTGTAAGCAGGGGCTATATCAAAAATAGTTAATAATGGACTAACTAGAGCTAACCAATTAAATGGAACAACCCCCCCCCCAACAATTCCTTGGAATTAATGAGGAACATGACAATGATGTTTTCCTCATCCTGATATTAGGAAATTGCTGTGGATATCATTCTGTATAAATAAAACACTGATTGGCCAGTGGCCAGGCAGGAAGTATAGGCGGGACAAGGAGAGAGGAGAATTCTGGGAAGTGGAAGGCTGAGTCAGGAGGAGACACTGCCAGCCACCGCCATGACAAGCAGCATGTGAAGATGCAGGTAAGCCACGAGCCACGTGGCAAGGTGAAGATTTACAGAAATGGGTTAATTTAAGATATAAGAACAGTTAGCAAGAAGCCTGCCATGGCCATACAGTTTGTAAATAATATAAGCATCTGTGTGTTTATTTTATAAGTGGGCTGTCGGACTGTCGGGGTTTGGTGGGACCTGGAGAGAAAACTCCAGCTACTGGAAATAGAATCGAATATATAATGTGTCAGGCACAACTTCAAAATGACCTCCCATGACCTTTAACCTGGTGTGACTCCTGAGATGACACCATATAGCGATATGGTCTGAAAGTGAAATGACCTCCACAGGCTCATGTGATGGTATGCTTGGACCCCAGTTGGTGGTATACTTTGAGAAAGTTGGGTTGCATAACCTTTTAGAAATGGATCCTTGCTGGGGGAAGTGAGGTACCGGGAGGGTGGGCTTCAAGGTTTGATAGCCTGGCCCTATTTCCTGTTCACTCTCCGCTGCCTGCCTCGGTATGACCAGCCATCTGAGGTTCCTGTTGCCACACCTTGCCCGCCATAATGGATGGTATTTTGTTTTACACTGTGAGGCAAAAAAATAAATGCTTCCTTCCTCGGGTTGTTTCTTTCACGTCATAATGAGAAAAGTACCCGACGCAAACAACAAAAGAGAGATTGTCCACGCTGGCCTAGTCACCTGAACCAGTTAGAATCTCTCTAGATGGTCATAGAGTCAGCAAAAGGCAGAGCACAAGGACAGCTTGACTCTTCCTAGCTGGCTTGAAGGAGGCACTCTGAGGCAGAGAAGCTTCTAGAAGATAAGAAAGCTGGCAAGGAAAGACCCTGATCCTACAGCTTCAAGAAAGAGAACAGAATTCAGCCATTAGCCCCAAGCTAACCTGGAAGGACATTTCCCTGACCTCTAGAGAAGCCCAGATGTCTGACACCTTGATTTTAGCCTGTAGACTTTAGGCAGACAACCTAGGTGGGCCCTTCTGGACTCAGACCTGACCAGATAATGAGACAATTAATGGGTACTGCTTTAAGTCACCCAATACTTGGGAAGTTATTCTGCAACCACAGAAATGCAAAGGGTGGTAAGTATTAAAAATTAAGTTGAAAACAAGAAGAAAATGCCAACATGTTAACATTGGCTGCCTTTGGCGATTCATTCTGTATGGGCTTTATAGTGTGTGTTCTCTACTCTTAGGGTAAGAAAAACAATTAGTATCTCAGCTCTCTTTCTTATTAAGATCTAGATTTCTTCAAGACAGGCTGCTCCACCTTTTGGACTTCTTCAATAGGTATTTTAGTGCACAAATTCAGCTTTCTAAGCCAACGTGGATTTACATCTCCAGACATGACCTTTGATGCTAACAGCGCCTCCAGAAATCCAAGAGTACTATGCCCAGGTTGTGGGTATGGAAGCAGAGTTTCCGTGCGCCTTGGTGACTTGATCCGAGATCTCCCACACCCGGTCCACAGGAGTCTCCCGACTGCACCCATGCCAGTTTGCTGTCTGCTAAGCCTTGTGTCTCTCATTCTTGATCCCGCAATCTCCTTTTCCAGGCTCCTGAAGCTTTCTTCCCTGGAAGCCTTCTGGAATCCTATCCGAGCGACCTTCCAGGAATCCTCCCCATGCATTTTTCCTGTTCCTTGGTTCACATGATAGAAGCTGCCAAATGTTCCTCTTTAACTTCAGATTCTGCTCCCCAGTCTTCCTCATGTCACTGTGTCCAACGTGGAGCTGGGACAAATTAGCTGTGTCCTCCATATGCCCAAATTTCTGGTATCTTTAGAGTTACAGAATAGACAGCTGTGTGAAGCAGGGCCCGGATGCCCTGGGAGACCCTGAGCATACTTGCAGAGACTGCATGCCACTCCCTGACTCACCATAACTCTATGCCTGTGTTTATAACAGAGTTTAAACAATTCTCAGGCTGTCGACAACCCCCTGCAAAAAGACAGCTGCACAACCCCTCCTTCCTGAGCTGACATCCCTGTTTAGAGAGGGACATCCGGGTTTTTCATTTCCCTCTCGCTGCTTTAAAGTGCTATTTGAAAACACCATACAGCTCTCCCAGCTCAGGGCCAAAGCAGGCCTTTTATCACAAGAGGTCCTGCAAGAACCATTTGGAGAGTCTACTTCCTGTCCAGAGAGGAAGTGGCTAGGTCTTGACCTCAGACATACTCTCATTTC
Organism: Peromyscus californicus insignis; assembly: GCF_007827085.1. Lineage (NCBI taxonomy): Eukaryota > Metazoa > Chordata > Mammalia > Rodentia > Cricetidae > Peromyscus > Peromyscus californicus. Next base: position 10,706,590 of record NW_026294492.1, read on the forward strand.
CAATCATTTTCCAGCCTGGAATGCAGTGATTCAGTTTCCATTTATAAAGTGAAATTAGTGCCCCGTTAAATACTCTGCAAAAGGGGGTGGGGGTGGGAAGGAGGAAGTGAGAGCTTCTTGCAAACAATTCTCCCCTGTTTAGCTTGGAGCTGGCTCTGTTAGGGAAGGATTTCCTTATGTTCAAGGTGTTAGATGCTTCTTTCAGGACGGGATCTGCTTCATTCTTTTCTGCATTTAAACAGCCCCCCCCCCCATTCCAATGCCACGTGACTCAGGAGAGGCTTGGCTATAATAGACTCTGGTGTTTCTACAGCACTTTATGCTTTTCAAAGAGCTGTCACACACATTATCTCAGCAGATTCTCAAAACACCTCTGGGAAAGAAGCAGGCAAGGCATGACTGTCCTCGTTTCACTTTCTGTGGGGAAGAAGTGTGTTAATTCTGAGAGCCTCTATAAAAGTGTTGCTGTCTTCCTTTTCTTTAGTTCCCCGCCCACAACTCCTACCCCACCCTCACCCCATCCCTCCATCCCATGCCTGCCCTAGTCAAGGAGACAGTGGAGATAGCCTAGAGAGTCAGGGGACCAAGATTCTGGTCTTTGTAAGACCAGTGTCTCCCTGTGTGACTCCCTAGACTTGGGCTTATTTACCTGTAACACAGGCCAGTGGGACAGAGTCTTTGGGAATGTGTAGATGACATCAGTGAAAAGGTATGATGGGCTGTTTGAAAAGAGTCATTTTGTAGCATAAATTCTTGGTCCTAGAAGAATGTCTCCATGGAAACCTGGAGGAGTTATTAGAGACCTGGGAAACAGGCCATAGAGACCTACTCATTCCTGAGGCTCATGACCAAGGGGGCCATTGTCAAATGTACCTGTCGTACCGGTTAGTCTTTGTCAACTTGACACAAACTAGAGTCACCTGAGAAGGAGGAACGTCAGTTCAGGAATTGCCTCCACTAGATTGGACTGTGGATACATCTGTGGGGGCATTGCATGATTAATCATTAATGTGGGAGGACCCAGCCCTCTATAGGTGATGCCGCCCCTGAGCAATTGGTCCTGGGTTGTTTAAGAAAGCAAAGTGAGAAAAACCATGAGGAGCAAAGAAGTAAGCAGCATCTCCTCCATGGTCTCAGCTTCGGTTCCTGCCCCGACGTCCCTTCGTGAAGGACTGCAACATGTAAGCCAAATTAACCCTTGCCTTTCCAACTTGCTTTTGGTTCTCGGTGTTTATCACAGCAATAGAAAGCAAACTAAGACAGTTTGGGGTACAGAGGGACAGAGCTAACAGAAAGCAGAGCTTTCAAAACCACAGGTCAGAGAAGTCCTTGCACTCACAAGAGGTAAGTGAGTGGTGGCAGATGGAAGGGCTCTAGGGGAGGACACTTGGCGCTGTGTATTAATACTAAGCAAGTAGCTCAGGTGTGCGGGAGGTGCCAAGAGGCCACCCCTTGAAGGGATGGGACCTGAAAGGCTGTGAGGAAGGATTTGGGAAGGGTAGTTCACCAGGCTGCACGGAGGCCCGTGGTGTGAAGTGGCATTGCTGGTAGTGAGTGATGGGTTCAGATGGTGAGAGCCGAGTCTGTGTGCTCCCCTCCCCGGCCCTGCTGAAGTGAAGATACTGTGCTTCTCCAGGGTGCTATTCACTCCTGCAGAAGGATAACTAAAGCATCCCTACAGAGCTCTTACCATTACACCACTAATGCCACCATTTACAGGGCTCAGCACAGCAGAAGCACGGGGCGGAATCCGTTGTCCCTGGTGTGTTGGCCAGGGTTCTCCAGAGAAGCAGAAATGGTAGTTACATGGCTAGGTTAGTTCTTCTCTAAGGAGAGAATCTGTACACATTTCCATTTATCTCCTATGGGAATTTTGGTGAAAGGCCATTGCTCCAGGCTCTCCTACAACATCTGCTGAATCAGGAGCATTATTAGCCAGTCATCAGACTACAACATTTGCTTCCTATATTTTTTTAAGATTTATTTCTTTATTATGTACACAGTGTTCTGCCTGCACGCCAGAAGAGGGCACCAGATCATATTACAGATGGTTGCGAGCCACCACGTGGGTGCTGGGAATTGAACTCAGGACCTCTGGAAGAGCAGCCAGGGCTCTCAACCTCTAAGCCATCTCTCCAGCCCCTGCTTCCTATATTTGTAGAGAAGACTTCCAACAAGTATTTCCTGAGCTCTATGGGGACTGAGAGACAACGGACAGATTCTAGGACATCATACAGTCCAGCAGAAGAGGGCAGAGCGTAAGTCATGCAGGGCCACTGACATGGAGGCTACACACAGGGACCACAAGTGGTCTCCACAGACGGCAGGCTCATGGAGGCACCATGCAGAGAGTAGGTCTTGAGCAATTTTCCGTGAGTATCAGGGTGACAGGAGGATTCTAAGGCAGGAAAATGCCTTGCAGTCTGATGATGCAGTACATGCGAAACCTATTCTCAGTTAGCTCAGGAAAAAGAAACGTGACAGAAGGAAAGAAGCAGAAAATGGCATTTGTGGTGCCATGGAGGGACAGAGCATGGGGACACTTAAGATCTTGTATTCCTCTCCTACAGACAAGATGGCCTTCTAGGATTCCCCACATCTGGAAGTCTGTGGCAGATGCACAGGAAGGAAGTGTTGAGGCAGGAAGCCCAGCACAAGATGTGAGGATAAGTATTAAGGGATGATTCAAGGTGGCGAAACAGAGAGGGGCACAGTGATGATGCTACTAATTGCAGACTCAGCAGGTAGTAGGTACTATAATATTACGCTTCCAGTCTGCCTCCTCTGCAGTTGGACTATATAACGCTCAGGAGTTTATGCAATGTCTTTCTCAATTCCCCTCCATCAATCCCAAAGCTCAGAAGTTTAGGACATCTAATGGGCATTTGGTCTGGAAGTATGCTAGAGCCTTTATCCAAAGACAGTGGGAATGAGTAGGAGATTTCAGCTGGGACAGAGACACAGCCTTTGAATATCTATAGCCATTGTTGCGCTTCATGCCTGCACACCTCCTCCAGCATCTCCAGGAGCATTTTAACCCTCATGGAATAAATGAGACTTCCTTTATAAGAGGGACACAGCCTACCAATTGTCTATCACATGCACTGCAAATGACCCACCTACTGGCCAGACCCATGGTCACTTTATGGAAGGAACTTTTCTCACACTGAAGTCATCCTCAGCTCATTTTCATACAATTGACCCAGTATGTGATGTGCATACCACATAGACCTATCTGAGTGGCTTAGAGTGCACTGTGAATTATGACGTATGTATTTGTGATAGTTTGAATGAAATGACCCACAGGCTCATAGGGAGCAGCACTATTAGGTATGACCTTGTTGGAGCAGGTGGAGGAAGTGTGTCACTAGGGGAGGACTTTGAGGCTTCAGAAGCTCAAGCCAGACCCAGTGGCTCACTCTCTCTTCCTGCTGCCTTTGAAACTGGATGGAAAACTCTCAGCTCCTCTCTGGCACCAGGTCTGCCTGCATGCTGCCCTGCTTCCCGCCATGATGACAATAGACTAAACCTCTGAACTATAAGCCAGCTCCAGTTAGATGTTTTCCTTTACAACAGTTGCTGTGGTCCTGGTGTCTCCTCACAGCAATAGAAACCCTAACGAAGACAGTAGTTGAGTTGGACAGACTCACGGGCTGTGGTGGGGAGCCCTGAAAACCAGTTAAAAGGATGTGAAGGTGCGTTGCCATAAATCTTGTACAGTGTTTCCCTCTTCCTCTCCCACTGGTAAGAGCTGGGACAGACAGCTGGTCATGGCGACGGAAGCAGTCCTCCAGCCTGTGCAGAGTGCACATCTCAACATTGATGCTTTACCCCATCCTTATCTATAATTTAGGTCAAGAACTGGTCATCTCTTACTGATAGCTTTCGCCTTTAGATTATAAATAGAGGGTGTTGAGGAGATGGCTTGGTGAGTAAAGTGCTTACCACATACACCCGAGTTGGTGACCTGAGTTGCACCTCCAGAACGTGTGTAAAAAGCCAGGAGTGGTGGTGTGTGCTCGTAATTCCAGTGCAGGGGAGGCAGAAATGGGAGGATTCTTGAAATGCCTTGGTCACCCAGCTTAACCTTATTGGCACACTTCAGGTTCCCGAAAGAGACCCTGCCCCACCTCTAAAAGAACCAAACCCACCAAAACCAACCAACCAAACAATAAAACCGAGCTGGCCATTGGGTTTATGTCTTTAATCCCAGCACTTCACAAATGCAGCCAGGTCTCTCTGAGGTTGAGGCCAGCCTAACCTATGTAACAAGCTCCAGGCAAGCAAAGGCTCCATGGTGAGACCCTATTTCAAAACAACAGCAAAATGGAGGAACTGGAGAGATGGCTCGGTGGTTAAGAGCCCTGGCTGCTATAAAAGAGGGCCCAGGTTTGGTTCAAAGTGCCTACATGGAGGCTCACGACTATTTGTCACTCCAGTTCCAGAGGGTCCTATGCCCGTTTCTGACCCCCATAGTCACCAGGCACACACGTGGTACAACAGACATCTGCCCAGGTAAAACAACTCACGTCACATAAAATAATCAAACAAAATTGCTCCTAAGAGTGGATAGCTCCTGAGGTATGACATCCAAAGTTGACTTCTGACCTCCACACACATGTGAATGTACACTTGCATCATCCCCTGCCCCCTACCACCACACACACACACACACACACACACACACACACACTGTAACAACAATAGAAAATGTCTCAATGTGTTAGACAGGGCCAGAGCATTTTCTAAAGTCATAAAAAATCGGAAGGACAGATGTGTTCCATTTTAGCTCCCCCCAAAAAAACCCCTAGGAAATAAATGTCTCTGCTCCTCTGTGACTATTTGTGCAACTGGATGCCTTTGCAGAGGATCCTGCAAGGATACACAGAGGCCTCTAAGCTGTATATGAGTCACCCATGCCTGTGCGTGGGCTTCAGTGTATTCACTAGACCTCTAAATATATACATGTATTTCTGGAATGGGACATCTGGCTCGTAGACTGGATCCATTTTCAATGTTGTTAGATATTGGCAACTAGTTCTCCAGAGTGGTTGCACACATTTGCAGGATTCTAACCGAGTTCTCCTGGTTCCAAGTCTTCACCAGCACTTGATGTTATTGGAGCTTTAAATCCTTGCCAGATATGTAGATGGGAACCAGGATACAGTTGTGTTTTCTGTGTAAGAAATGCCACTTGAGAGCCCGAGGGGAAGGCTCAGTGGGTAAAGCATTTGCCGCGTATGTGCGAAGCTCTGCATTCAGATCTCCCCAACCCACATAAAGCTGCATGTAGGGGCACATGTGTGTAATGTCAGTGTTCCCGTGGTGAGGCTGGAGGCTGAGACCGGAGAGTCCCCGGAAGCTCACGTTCGCTAGCCTGGGATATGCAGTGGTGACCGACAAAGAGGTCTTGCCCCCAACAAGGTGAAAGGTGAGGACTGAGACCCAATGTTGTTCTTTGATCCCCACACATGTACCATGGCATGCATGGCCTCCACATACACACATCATATGCATCACACACACACACACACACACACACACACACACACACACACACACACATGACATTTGACTGAGTCCCATTTCTGTGCCACATGCCACACATGCCACCCCAAGGTGCCTAGTGGAAAATCCATTATTTACCTTTCAGGTATGCTTGGTGCCACACAAACTCACCATACTTACGCATACTCAGGAGGCAAAGGCAGCGGACAAAACTAAACAAACAAACAAACAAAAACCTTAGTGAATTTAAAATAAATAATAAAATGACACGCTTTCACAAATTATTTCATAGTGTAATAACCTAAAAGAGGGAAATATACTAGTCATTTATATAGAGATGGGGGGGTCTCACGATCTACCCCTGGATGTCCTTGAACTCGCTTTGTAGACCAGGTTGGCCTTAAACTCACAGAGATCGGTTCTACCTCTGCCTTCCAAATGGAGGGATTAAAGAAAGGCATGTGCCCACATGCCCAGCTCCAACTTTATTCTTTCTATTGGACAACTGTCTTCCTGATTGGCTCACTTGATTAACAACATACCGAATGACTGAATGGATTATCTGAGGCTTCCTTAAAGGGCAGCGTCTGATGACCATTTGATGGCTGTCCATCTCTAACACCCTTTCCTGACAAAACCTATTTTCTGTGAGAGAACGGTGATTCCCCGAGTGTGTGGTCTCGTTGGAAATCCAGGTCCCAGCCCATAGATGAACACCAGCTGGCCTTTCCTGATGCCACGACATAGCGGGGGAACAGAGTCTGGCCATATCTCCAAGGACTTGGAGCCTGAGTGGCTCTTGAGTGCGTTGGTGAATACGGGCAGGTTGCAGATCCTGGTTAGCAATGTTGGAAGGGCCAGGCAAGCACAAGCTGCTGTGTGTCTTGTCTCCTACTTCCCAATCCTGGGCACTCTTCCTTCCCCAGCTGCTGTCCTTATGTCCTAAGAAGCTCCTGGTGTCCTTCTGACCAAATCCCTTTTGATTTAGCTCATCGAGGGTTTCAGTGGCTCTTAGTGGAAGTGCTCACTGATGTGCAAGGATTGGGTAGGCTTCTGCCCAAAGGATGAGAACCTCAGTTGTATGGCAAGTGGACAAACCAAGGTCTTACCCAGGTAGGAGCAGGAACATGACCTCGGGTCTCTCTATTCCTGTTTCCACCACTGACTCTGTGTACGTGTGTGTGTGTGTGTTTCCTGAAAATTGCCAAGGCTCCCTCAAGGCTTCTAAGCCATGCATTTTGACCTCCATTTTACTAATCCTGGACCCTGATTCTTGCTGCCAACTCACAGAATCTTCACAGCCTTTCCCTCTTTGTTGGCCTCACCGACCCTGGATGCCCATGCAGCCCGGACAAAGCTGGAGTGCTCCTGCTAGGTTGCCCCCTTCCCACCCAAGGAGATGGTTGTGAATTTCCACTCAGCACAGTTGTGTTTATGTCCTGTCCCTCTGGCCCCACGTTCCTCCTGGGCACGCTGGCTTCCAGGGCGTTTATCGGGGCCTGTGTATGTTTTTCTTGTGTGGGATTTGAAATGATTTCTTTAAACAAGGTCTAAACCGGGATTGATTTCCTCTCTTTATTTAGAGTGGTTTGTTTTGTAATATGGTTCTCTTAACAATCTAAATTGTGGGAACTGAGGGAGAAAAAAATGAGAGAGAGAGGATTTTCTGACTCCATATAAATATAAATGACTTTATCTGCCTTTGAAGACTTCCATGTCTTTTCCTTGAAAGGGCTGGAGCCAAATTCTTTGGGGGTCCTTTTCTTGTCAGAACTGTTATGAATAGAATGATCGTCGTCCTGAGACCTGCACACAGGGCTGGAATGAGAGACAAGCTGGCCTTTTTGCGGCACTATTTTTCTTTGAAAGCACGGCCATATCCATTCATTGGAACTTCACAACATGGAATTTGTTTTAATTTGATCTTTACAGTAGCCACAAGAGGTGAAGAGGTAGACAAAACCACTCCAGGCGACAGAGGAGGTTTGGGCTTGCCAGCCAACTTGGTCTGGGACTCACTGAGTCGCTCAGTCGTTTGTAAGTCTATTTAATAACTATCTCTGCCTACCTACTATGTGTTGGGTTCGAAGCTGGACGCAGCCGTGAAATGGACTGTTAAACTTTCCCCATGCACTAGTGAAATCACCTCTCAGAAGTTCTTCTGCTCTGCTTACCCTGGAAGGCCTCCCACGATGGAAACTTAACATCTGCCATGACGGCATATCATTCCACAGAGGATGGCTCACACTGCTCAAATCTGCCTTTACACAGGGCTAACCTCATCTAGTGTTGGTTATCATGCTATCCAGCATGTTCTTACTTCTCTGGGATTTAGGCAACCGAGTCCCCATCCCACCCTCTCTTCTCTGGTAGAAGCAATTCTTTGCTGTATGTTGGGACACGCTTTCTGAATGAGCTCCAGCTTTGGGTCCCTTATCACAAGGGTGACCTGTGTAGCTCACCCTTTATTCTGTGTCTAACAACTGATCAACATGGCATTTGCTTGACTTAGTCATTTCATTCCTGCTGATGTACAGGGGCTGACAAAAAGCCCTTTTTGTTCCCTCTCTTTCCCCCTACCTCTTAGACGGGATAGGGGAGCTGAGGCTCACATAGAGCGCTGTTCTGTTGAATTTTCTCAGGTGAGGCTTCCTCCCAGCCTTTGCAGGGCCTGTGGACTCTGACTTCCGGGTCACACGAGGCTGTATTTCATCTAAATGTGCATCACCCTCATATTTGACCATCCTGACACTCACTTCTCTGTCCAAGTATCACAATTCGTGTAGAAGCTGAGCCTAAGAGAGGCCCCTGACTGGGTTTCTGTGAGTCATCCAAAAGTGATCCGTACAGCCATGCTATTTTCCAACATGTCTCTACGGAGAACATGACCTATTTTGTCAAATGTTTAGCTTTAGTATACATTCGTCTCTTCTCCTAAATCTTCCTGATACTCTAGTCCAGGGAGCCCAAGAAGAAAGAAAGAAAGTTTAAAAATAACTTCCTGTGTGATTGTTCCCAGGGCACAGCTTTCTCCTTGCTTCTTCCCAGGTACTTGCCAAACATCTGTTTACTTACTCACCTGTTCCAAATAGGGTGAGACTGATACTTTCTGGACGATGTTTCCATGAGATCAGGGGGCAGGAGAGTCATGGAAAGATGGAGTAAAGTGGGTCACAGCCAGGAACTGGTACAGGGCAAAGATACAAGGTCGATGCTTATAGACGTTGTACCCATATCCTATCTGTAACATTCCCTCCCTCCCTCCCTCCCTCCCCCCCTTATGCATGTGTGTATGTGTGTGCAGGATCATGTATGTGAGTGCACATATATGTATATGGACATGTCAACGCAGGACAGCAGACCATGGATATCATTCCTCCCCATGCCCACATCAGGTTTGTTTGATTGCTGTTTTAGACAGTTTATCACTGACCTGGAACTCACCAGGTAGGTCAGTCTGTGCAGCCAGTGAGCCCCAGGGATCCAGCTGCATCTGCTTCCGAGTTCATTCACTCGTTCATTCGTCCTTCCTTCCTTTCTTCCTCCCTCCTTCCCTCCCTCCCTCCCTCCCTCCCTCCCTCCCTCCCTTCCTTCCTTCCTTCCTTCCTTCCTTCCTTCCTTCCTTCCTATTTTTCTGACGCTTTTCCCTCCTCCCCTCCTCCTCCTCCTCCTCCTCCTCCTCCTCCTCCTCCTCCTCCTCCTCCTACTTCATCTTCTTTCCTTTTTAGAACACAAATTCTGGGGAACCAACTACAAATCTTGCTTGCAAGATAAGCACTTTCCTGACTGAGACTTCTCCCAAGCCTTTCCTTTCTCTTTATTGTGGAAGTTTTCCAAAATGAAAATTGTGTGAGGCCGGACACGCAGTGACACTGTCGGGCTCAGTCTCTGGTTTGCATACACAGGAGCGTTAACCCCCTGTGGAGGGGTAGACCATGTCATTTCACCTTTCAGACTACTTGATCACTATGCTGGGACGCGTGCGCCTTCTACCTTCTACCTAGCTTTCCTGGAAGGGGCTAAGCGCTCTTCTGGAGCAGGCAGGGAACTGGGGTAGGGTATGAGAGTGGCAATTCACGGATGAAAGTTTGGCTCAGGGAGCAAATGTTTTGAGGTTGCCAAAGCCTCTGCCACACCATGCTTGGAGCTCTTTCGTGCAGCTGAAAAACAAATCATTTCCATTGGCTCTGGTATTTCTACACTCAGCTCCTGGCCACTGTTCTTAGACTAGCTTTTGATATCAAGTAAGCCCTCCCTGTGGAAGGTGCCTCCTTCTGAACTTGGTTGCCTGTTTATTTTTGGATTGAACACTAGAAAGTTAGAATTCCCTAAAGCCACAGACTCGGATACTTCTTTTCAATAAAATCTTGCAGAACTTATGAAGAGAAGAAGGCTTAGGAAATGCCCCCAAGGGAAGGACTCGACAGCTCATTTCATCTGCCTCTCTCATGTTACTGAGAGGCGATCCTGGGTTGAAAGAAGAGCGAACCATTTAGTGAAGGTCACCATGTTTTCATTCCTGCGTGTTCGTTCTCAAGAACATTCCATGTGTGGCATTTTGTAGGAAATGAAGCAACCGCAAGAAAACCACAGGGCGTTTTACAATGCGCAGCCTCAAGTTAAAACTTCGAGAAACCCCGAAGTTATGTACAGACCTTCAAAGCAGCTGTTAAAAAAACTCCACCTCCATCATCAAGCACAGGGTTGAATTAAAGACCATTCACTATGGAATCCTAGTGAGGACAAGAAGAGTCAACACTCTGTGACCAAGAACAAAGCCAGAGGAACTTCCTGAGGTATCCCAGAGATCATCAATGTGAACCTCGGGTCTTCCCTGTGATGGTACTCCATCTGATAGAGCTGCAGTTCAGTGTGACTGTCTTCCTAGAATCAGCTAGGCTGTGGGTTCCATTCCCTGCTTCGCCCCCTTTCTGGGTTGGTTGTATGTATTGTGTGTATTGTATGTGTGTATATGATCCTCATGCATAGTCAATGCTCAGCCAGATGGTTATGCTACCATTTTAACACAGGGTTTCCAAACCCCACCCCAGGTGTCATGGGTGCTGCTGTCCTGTGTATCACAGAATGTTTGGGCGTTGGCTTCTGCATACCAGATGACACAGTTATACATCCCTGGGATAGTTAGTTTTAATTGTCAACTTAATACAACTGAGAAGGACCTGGAAAGAGATATTGTCTATATCAAGTTGACCAGTGGCCATGTCTATGGCAGAACTGTCTTAATGAAGTTAATTGATATGGGAAGATGGATCCCACTGTGGGGAGTACCATTCCCTAGAATAGAGGTCCTGAACTGTATAAATGTGGAGAGGGACCTGAGAACAAGTAACATCATGCATGTATTCAGTCTCTTTCCGCTCTTGACTATGGATGTACTAGCTTTTTGATGTTTCTGCTGTGTTCAATTCCCTGCTGTGGTGGACTGTAACCTGGAATTATGAGCTAAAACAAACCTTGTCTCCCCTAAGTTGCTTTTGTCAGGGTATGTTATCATAGCAATAGAAAATGAAACTAGAATACTACCCCAACTTACATGATAACAAGGTATTCTCCAGACAAGACGGGCATTTCTCCGCACCCATAATTCCCACCCTGACTGTCTTTGTTGGGGTTTCTATTACTGTGAAGAGACACCACAACTACAGGAACTCTTATAAAGAAAAAAAATTTAATTGGAGCTAGCTGGCTTATAATGTTAGAGGCTTAGTCCATTATCATCATGGTAGAAAACGTAGTGGGAAGCATGGCAGGGTGCAGGCAGATATGATGCTGGAGTAAGAGCTGAGAGTTCTACATCCTGATGAACAGGCAGCAGGAAGAGAGAGACACTGGGCCTGGCTTGACATCTGAGACCTCAAAACCTACCCCCAGTGACACATGTCCTCTAACAACACCACACCTACTCCAACAAGGTCACACCTCCTAATAGTGCCACTCTCTATGTGCCCGTGGGGGCCATTTTTATTCAAACCACCACACCCACTTAGCACTAGTAGAAATCTCTGCCCTAGCATCACCCTGAGTTCCTAAGACAATGCCCAGGATCATAAAGCAGTGAAAGAAAAATGGATTTCGAACTAGACCGATGTGAATTTAGATCCAGACTGTCAGACACTACCATGCTAGCTATGTTTTGTCAACTGTCAGATGGATATAGGATCAGCTCTCCCTGTTGGTAGTCACCAAAGGAAGTGGTGTGTGCTAACCATGTCTGCTGAGAGAAGACAGCTCATGCTCTTTGCTCCCCGTTATCACACCCAGGCATTAAGTCCCACACCCCACTGGCACAGCATAGGAGTGGGAGGCCATGGTGCCTAAGCCTGAAGAGTGTCCAGTTGGAACCAAATCTAAAATATCTCAAATCTTAATGCCTGATTCTAGTTACTGAGTGTTACTGCCACTGTTTAAACACAAGTGTTTCTACCTGGTGGTCATGTGTTTAAATATACCTTTAATGCTGTTAACTATAATACATAATCTCTTTGTAGCATAATTCTTCATGCATTTCACAAGCTGTTGTCCTACCTGAGTTAGCTTTAGTTCTCACACAAGCCGGGTCAGGCCTTGCCCATTTTTGAGGGGAAATAAATCCCACAGAGGGGAAGTGAGTTCATTAAAGCTACACCACCAGTCAGTGGCTCGCTTGGTACAGAGCCCAGTGGTTGGCTCCTGAGACAGTCTCTGGCTCCGGGTGCTATAGCAATTGGTGGTGGCTGTGGTAGTGTATGTGGGATGACTGTGGTGGAGGTGGTGGTGGTCATGGTGGTGGTGGTGGTGGAGTATTGGGAAGGGACAGAGAGAGAGGGCACAGAGAAGGAGAGGACAGAGAGCTAAAGTTTCTATGTCCCAGAAGCACCGAATGGATGGTTCAAAGAGCAGAAATTCCCATCTGGAAATTCTGCAGTCTCCGAGAGGATTTTGAAGTCCAAGATCTGGATGTGAACAGAGTGGCTCACATGGGGCCTCTCTCCTGGCTGGTAGAGCGTACTTTTTTGTTGCATCTCACTGTGTCTTTGCTCTGAACACGTTTGGGTCCAAATGTCCACTTTTTTTTTTTTTTTTTTTTTTTTTGGTTTTTCGAGACAGGGTTTCTCTGTGTAGCTTTGCGCCAGTCCTGGAACTCACTTGGTAGCCCAGGCTGGCCTCGAACTCACAGAGATCCGCCTGGCTCTGCCTCCCGAGTGCTGGGATTAAAGGCGTGCGCCACCACCGCCTGGCCCAAATGTCCACTTTTTATAAGCACACCTGTCAGGGTGGGTTGGGAAGCGACAGAAGAACTTTAAAGACGCCGTCTCCACATACAGTCACGTTCTGAGGTCTGGAGCAGACAGGGTTAGGAACTTATATGAATTTCCTAAAGGGAACAGGGGACACTGAGGGGAATCTTAGGGGAACACAGAGCTAAAAAGGGAGAATGCTGAGCAGAAAGGGGAGTGAATCCCCTGACTTTCAGGGGATGTGTTCTAAAGCCCAATTTCAGTAGGAAAATTTCCTCCAACCCCCAAATACGTAAGTCCTACATTCCCCACAACAGGTACAGAGGTGGGAGCCATCCTCACATGGGCCTGCCATGCTCACCAGTCCCCATCTGCACCTGCCCCATCACACAGACCTGCCCATGCACACCAGTCCCCATCTGCACCTGCCCCATCACACAGACCTGCTCATGCACACCAGTCCCCATCTACACATGCCCCATCACACAGACCTGCCCATGCACACCAGTCCCCATCGACATATGTCCCACCCTTTCATTCTCAGTCTGGGCAAAGCCTCCCATTGTGGAGACAAAAAGAGCATGGTCATCTCCACTTGCCATAACAGTGGAAGGGAAAGAAGGTGACTTCTGCATGCCTGCTCCTTCCACCCGCCACTGGATCTTAGATGCCACCTAGGCATGGGGACTTGAAGGCTCTGGAGAGGAAGTATGACTGTCAAACGCTAAGAGATCTCAGAGCTGCAACCAGTGGTTCATCTGTCCTCTGCTGAGACCACTCACTGAGCCCTGTCACCCACCCTGCATGCTTAGTTCCCTCTGCCCCCCCCCCCCCACGCTTCAGTGCTGTGGGATGTTCTGTATGGCAAATGTGTTGCTCTGATTGGTTGGTAAATAAATCACTGATTGCCCAGTGGCCAGGCAGGAAGTATAGGCGGGACAAGGAGGAGAATAAAGCTGGGAAGTGGAAGGCTGAGTCAGAGAGGCACACTGCCAGCCGCCATGATGAGAAACAGCATGTGAAGATGCCGGTAAGCCATGAGCCACGTGGCAAGGTATAGATTTATAGAAATGGATTAATTTAAGCTGTAAGAACAGTTAGCAAGAAGCCTGCCATGGCCATACAGTTTGTAACCAATATGAGTCTCTGTGTTTACTTGGTGGGGTCTGAGCAGCTGTGGGACTGGCAGGTGAGAGAGATTTGTCCTGACTGTGGGCCAGGCAGGAAAACTCTAGCTACACTTCAGCCTGGCCAAGTGGCTAGCCACAGAAACCCAAATCTGCTGCAGCTAAAGTTTGCATCTGGCACATCAGCCTAGAACTGGATGCCCAGGTCGCCATGCGTCAGAGTCTCAGGAAAAGAGGGAGCTCTAAGTCTGGACCTGTTGCCAGGGTGTTGGGGTTTCTCCGATGAAGTGAGGCACATCTAGAAGATGCTGGCAGATACCTCCCTGGAGAGGAGGCTCGGACTGGTGGGAACAGGCTGTGGAGGGGAGAGCCAGGAGCAGAGGGGCTGGAGTTTGGAGACTCAGGGAGGTGGGAAAGGTAATAGAAAGTGGCCTCCAGGGCAAAGTACAGTGAAGCAGATGCTTGAAACTATGGGTACCAAATCTCATGCTGTGATGGAGGCTGGAGGTCTTAACTTAGCCTCTGTTAACATCCTTGGCATCCTTTGTCTTACAGACACATCATTTCAGACTCTGCCCCAATATCCCACAGACTTCCTGCCCACTTTCTCTAAGAGCATTGGAGTAAGATTTAGGGTTCTAAGAGTCGATTTAGGGTTCAGCCTATTGCAGGCAGACCTACTTAACTAACAAGACTTGCTGGTACCCTGCTTCCAAACAAGGCCAATTTCTACAGGTCTAGAATGGACACTAGCCTCTCACTGCTCATCTCAGGCCAGAATCTGAGGGAAGCCCTATACACACAGGTCATTTTCATTCTTGTGACACAGTACGACAGCATCATCACATCTCCTAATCCTTAAAGTGAAGGAATGCGATGGAGCTCTTTGGGTGACACACCCACCAGACCAAAAAAAAAAGCCCATAATGTCAAGTTCAACAGCTCAAGAGAGCAGGGACTGGAATAGAGGTCTCACACCTAGAGTCATGCTCAAAAGCAGCAACAAAATGGGATCAAGTCCTAGGGGACTATAAACCACCTCCTGCTCCTCTTGGCCAACTTATTGTTGTTGGAGTCCCTTTGACAGATCCTGGACCTTGTGGATCAGGGAGTCTGATAAGTTCAGCCTCTGGGCCTCATGTGTGCAGTGAAATGTAGGGGATGCCGACTGCATCTGAATAAGGCTCCCTGTGACGGCTGGCTCCTGGTGTCAATCTCATACAACCTTGAACTACCTGGAAAGAGCCTTCATGAGGGATTGCCTACATCAAGATTGTCTTGATGAAGCCGATGTATGTGAGAAGACCCAGCCCACTCTGGGGGGCCCCATTCCCTAGGCAGGGGGTCCCAGCTCTTCTAAGAATGGAGAAATTGAGCTGAAGACAGCAAGCAAGCGAGTTAAGCGTGGATGAGTTTGTCTCTCTCCGCTCTTGACTGCGGATGCGATGTGACCAGCTCCTGTAGGGATGGTCTATAACCTGGAGTTATAAGCTGGAGTAAACCCTGTTATCCCCTAAGTTGCTTTTTTGTCAAGAGTTTTTTTTTTATCATAGCAACATAAGTCAAAGTCGGACACCCAGGTCTGCCTGCGATGCTTTCTTCGGGGCCAGAGGAGGGATACGGTGGTTGGGATGCAGCCAGGGGGATCAATCTCTTAGAATATGAATTGGCTATCACCAATGGCTATCACAGCTGATATCAAATGAGGACAGAGTGAACCAGTGAAAGTTCCTGTGCTGCACATCAAGATCTTATCTTCAATCCCAAGTAAACAAGTTCTCATGGAGATACGGATATAAGGTTTCTTGGCACACGGGGGAGTGAGTGGCTCCTCGAAGTTTCTAGAGAAGGGCTAGCTCAATTTCATGAGCCAGTGCTGTGGGATGTCTTTCTGTATGCTGCGAATATGTGTTGTTCTGATTGGTTGATAAGTAAAGCTACATTGGCTTATGGCAGGGCAGGACGGAGCCATGGGAAGATTCAAAAGAGACAATGAGAGGAGAAAGGAGAGTTGGGGGAGACGCCAAACCGCCGTCCAAGGAACAATATGTAATGGGACGCAGATAAAGCCACGGAACACATGGCGATACATAGATGAATAGAAGTGGGTTAATTTCAGATGAAGGAGCCTGCCATAGGCCATACAGTTGGTAATTAATATAAGCCTCTGAATGATGATTTTATAAGCGGCTGTGGGACCTCAGGGCCGGACAGGACACAGGAAAACTTCCAGCTCCAAGCCAGCTGTATATGAGGGCAGTCGGTCAAGCTGTAGCAATGTCAGGCTGCCTTGCCAGAGATGACCACATCTAGAATAAGGGACAGGACATGGTGGTCTACCTCTAGCCCATGCCTGTGTGTCCACTGCTGGGACGTTGTTTTCAGTGGTCCAGAGGCAAAGTGGACAAATGAGTCCACCAGGAGACTGGAACCAGAAGAAGCAGAGAGAATGCAAGCTCTCAACTCTAGTGAAGTTTGGAAGGAAGCAAGGGGCTCCTTCTAGCACTGAGCAAAGAACAAGAAGAGAGGATCTGACTACAAATCTGTCAGGGCAAGGGAGAGTTTGGTGTGTGGACTGGTGACTTTTTGTTTTGTTTTTGTTTCTCTGTGTAATAGCCCTGGCTGTCCTGGAACTCACTCTGTAGACCAGGCTGCCCTCGAACTCAGAGATCCACCTGCCTCTGCCTCCTGAGTGCTGAGATTAAAGTCGTGCGCCACCCTGCTAGCCTTTAAAGACACGATTTTCAGAGAGGACGGAGACTTGCAACACGAAGATGAACCACGATGATGACAGCTTGTGTGTGTTAGACCTTACTTGTACTAACTCAGTTTGCACAACTCTACTAGGTAGATACAATCATCACCCTCAGTTGATGGATGGCGAAACCAAGGTACCAGGGGTATTAACTTGCTTACGGGTCCTATAGGACTCAGACTCAGAGCACCATGGCTCAGTTCTAAGCTGAGTTAGGCAGGACGACTTTTCTGATGACACTCCCATTCCTGAATCCCTCCAGGCTTTAGGGAGGTCCCTGCTGGGACCATTTGGGAATAATTTACTTCCTGTGGCCTTGAGGTCACACAGCTAGACAAGACGCTGCTGCCTGCTTTTCCCCAGCTGTGCAGGCTGGGCACAGGGCCAGGCCACTCTTCCAGCTTCGGTGGCAGGTGCCGGCTGCTGTGGTTTGGCAGCAGGGCAGCGGCTGGGAGGTGCCCCAGAGGCTGACCCGCGGCAGGGCATTGGGTCTCCAGAATCCAGTTTCCAGAACCCTTTCAGAACAGATGCATGGGGGAGGGGTAGAATGGCAAGATGGCCAAGCGGAGGCAAAAGCTGCATGCAGGTTTGGCTCCGAGGCGGGGTTGCTTGCTGTCTCCTGTTCTCAAGCCTCCCCGGCATTATCAATTCAGCCAGGACTTGCTAGACACCTCCTCAAGGTCAAAGCACGTGCCCTGGCTCAGGAACAGCCCAGCCTGTAATTTCCCAGACACCCAAAGGACCATCCTAACCTAGGTTTTCTCGAAGATGTTCACTGGGCAGGCAGCAAGGCAGTCGCAAGTGAGGAGCATCACATCTGCATCCCATTACTGTTCTAAGGGCCGAAGGGGTCGGATTTCACGGCACTAGCGTGTCTTCCTATGGAATCTTCGCTTTCAACCTCTGTGGATTTAAACCTCTGTGCTTGGCCGCCCTACCACCCCATGAGCACGCCTGCATACCCCAAGTCATGTACAAGTGCTATAGATGGGAAAAATCTGTGTCCCTAGGGTCTTGTGTCTAGTGAATGCCCCCCCACACCCCGACTTGTCTATTCTTCCACCTTTCTGGGCTGTGGCAGCCCTCTGTAACCCTCTGTGATGGGCTCCCATCTGAGACAAGGTGTCCCAGCTCTTTCTTTGCCTGCCAACTGGAAGCCTTGATGGCCACTCGCCGTAGGTATCACATTCCCCCAAAGCCTTCATCTCATCTGAGCCCTCAGTGTGTGGCCTCTGATCCCTGGGTGGTGGGTTGTACTCTGAAGACAGGGTGTGTCCTCCTCTTTTGGACAGAGGTCTCTTCGGCTTCCTCTGCTCAGATGCAGAGACAGGAACGGACAAGGAAGGCAGTAAGGACTAGGAGAGAGCTGCACAGAGAAGTAGAACTCAACCTCAATGCTTGTCCAACACTCAAGGAAGTAGACTGAGGGGATGATCACCTCTAAAGTAGAGTCTGAGGTGAAACTGGGGGGCTGGAGTGTCCCCAACAGGCTGCATCTGGCTCAGAAATTCTAGGCATTTCTATCTTTAGAGTTCTGTGTTCTGATTCTTAGTCCAGCAGGTCCCTACTTCTGACCCTTCCCGCCCCACCCATAGCTGGACACCATCCTGCTTTTGATGGTTCCTTTGGCTTCCTGCAACACGTTTCTTTTGCCTTTCCTCTTTATCTGCCTGCTTGAAATGTCTCTCCTTGCAGGTATCCTGTAGCCTGCAGCCTCCATAATAAAGCTATGGACACCCACGGACACACTTCACACCACTGTTCTGAGACACGGTTGAGGACTGCCCTTCCCACTACAGTGTGAACCCCGCCCCCCCCCTCAATCCAGAATGGGCTCGCTTATTCTTTTAATCCCTGCATGTTTGGCATGTGGCAAGTGGTCTGTTATGCAATGAATGGATGGATGGATGGATGGATGGATGGATGGATGGATGGATGGATGGATGAATGGATGGATGGACGGACGGACGGACGGATGGATGGATGGATGGATGGATGGATGGATGGATGGGCAGACTCAGCTTCTCTAACAACAGTGAAAACAAAACAGGTCATATTTTCAGGATTCTGTGTAATTTGCCTAAGTAACCCATCACTCCCAGTCCACACCTCTTGTGACCCCTATCAAGGACTTCTTTCTCTTTTCCCTAAGAGCAGGGAGGATGCAAGGTTCCCGTCATCCCCACTGAACAAGTCCGAGGATCAGATTCCCCTCCTGTCAGAGTTCCTTTCTCAAGCTGGAGAAGAGAGGAGCCTCTGATTGCCATTTAGGTCCCATCTGGGTGATGTCATCCCATGTGGATTTTAATTTCCCAGCATCTGCTGACCATATAGGTATTTCATCATAGTGAGACTATGTCCATTTGAGACATAATGAGACAGGTCCATTTTTACAGCCAGGGGACTATCATGGTAAGGAGATAAATCCAGGGCCACACAGCCAGGCCTTGTGACTCCAATAAACCCAGTACTCCTGTTGAGTCTAGTGCCTCCTTGATGCAAATGGGGCCTTCGAAGGCAAAATATATGATCTTCCCATCTCTGCCAGCCATGGCCCCAATTTACATCTTTTTTTTCTTCTTCACCCAGAATATCTTAAAGAAGTATTTAGGACTGAAAGCCTATCAGCATGTTCTCATCACTCTTTGTGACTGAGCTGTCCAGGGAGGTCTGAATCTTATTTACATATAACTGTGAGGGTCCCAAGTTTTATCTGAGTAAGGCTGGGGTGTACAAAGTCGGGGTACCTGGCATCTGTTGGGGCATCTGACTTGGTGTCCTAAAGGAGGTTGTTCGGTGTTGTGGCTTAGGGGTAGGGTGGCCACTTAGGGTAGGGTTTGTGGCCTGTCCTTTCTGGGATAAGAGGAAGACGGGAAAAATTCTGGCACCAAGAAAAAAAGGCTACCACCCCCTGTGATTCCTACAAAGAGGAAATTCTCTTTAGAGTTAGTGGTTCCTATACTTACTTAGTAATAAAGCTTGCTTGATCACAAGCCCGTGAGGAAGTTGAAAAAATTACATTTTAACAATACAAGTACCTTCTCCCACCTGTATGAGTGTGTATACACAGGGGAGCCATGGACATATATGAACGTCAGAGGACTACCACGAGGGTTGGTCTTTGCTTTCCCTGTTTTGGGGCGCCGAGTCTCTTAGCTCGCTCAGGACTTCTGGGAATTCTTCTATCGCCACTTCCCATCTTTCAGTAAGGACACCAGGGTTATAGATGTGTCCTGCTTCATCCAGTCTTATATGACTGCTGGGCCCCTGGACTCCCGTCCTCACAATTATATATCAAGAGCTGTACCTGCTGAGACACCTCCTTCGACCCTCCCCTCCCATTTTTACCAACACAGAAGATCTAGAGGAAGAAAGGCTTGTACTGTAGAGTCAATTTATAGTACCTTTTCCTTGGACATGAGAGAGCAGGCAACTCAGCGTACCAAGTTTCTAAGACTGAACTTGCAGAGCAGGCAGGTGACCCCAAGACGTTCACAATCCCTACCTTCCATTTTAACTTTAACGCTGTTTGTTTATGATTTTACAAACACTTTCGCCACACTTACCATGAGCCTGACGTTATGCCCTGTAAATATTTGCTCATTTAATCTTCATGGAAGCGGGTAGAGGTCCAGGGAGGCCAGGTCACACGGCCAAGGTCACGCAGTCGGGGTGGTGGAGCCGACACTCCGGCTGGGGCCGTTGTCTGGGGCCGTCTGGCACCAGAGTGTTGGATGTAAACCACTAAAGCTCTATGTGATTTTTTTTTTTTCAAACTGTCTTTTCACTGGGCCACAGAGAAAACCCTCTCTTCCCAATCACGTAAATGAGTGAACAAGCCTCCTCTGAGGGATTTCAAATGCTTTGCTGGCAGGGTCCGAAGCAGAGTTCCCATCCTCGCATGGGGAGTCTACCCTGCTTTTCTCTTTTGATGGAGGAACACACCTATTGTGATGGCAGTCCCAAATGCAGCTGCGGAAGCTTTGAAAGACCAGATTCCCAGCTCTTTGTGTCTAACCCCAACGCGGAAATAAACCCAAGAGCGCTGCCGATGCCTGACAGATTGGAGTCTGTGTATTTCAAATATTTCAGACCAGCTTGGGAACAAACGCACGATCTTATTCTTCTTTCTCGTGCATGGTTTATTTTTAAAGCATGCATCTGGCTGAGCCTTTCTCCCCCCCCCCCCCTCCCATTCCCAAGAAGGCACTGGGAAATTACTAAAGCAGCTACTCAGGCTGTGGATGGTGGCTTTTCTCTGAAGGCCAAGGAAGGTCCAAGAGGTGTTGACAGGACCTTAGCCTCTTTCCATTCTGCGTCACCGTTGGGTCCTGATGGGTTCGCCACATGGGGATGATAATGAAGACCTGAGCAGCTGTGTGTACACCCCTCCCCAAGGAGCCATTGAGTGATCATGCCTATCTGCTCAGAGACACCTCTCTGACCAAGAGAACCCACTGTCTCAGTGTCACAGTTATTACGGACAGCTGCTGTGCGCCAAACCCCAGGCTAGACAAGACTGAAGAACACTACACAGTGAGCATTATCATCCCTCTGATTCTTCAAAACGAGAGGCTAAGTGTCAGGGAGGTCTAAACATGCCCCATATGCAAGGCTGTGCAGCTCACAAGAGTGGAGAAAAGACTGCTAGAGGGAGCGTCTCCTCAGTGCCGTCTACCTCCTCAGTGCCGTCTACCTCGTTCCCAGCACACAGCCATCTTTTCCTATTATTCTGAAGCCTGCTCCGCTCGCCCCCCGGCCCCAACAATCTCCACAGGAGCCAAGGATTTGTGTGAAATGAACAGGTGAGAAAGGTCGTTTAGAGTTGGGGCACTAGTGGACATGGCTTTCAGTGAGGAGCCTGAATCAGCCAGAAGCTCGGGGCGTGTAATTCAAAGAGGCTCCCAGGATACACACCTTCCCTAACGGTCTTTGCCAAGGAAGCACAGGTGAGCGTCCTAGGGTTCCTGGTCCGCTCCCCTAAGGAGCTGTAGCTGAGACCTTTGTGGGCAACAGAAGACAGAACAACGCTGCTTCGCTTGGTCCTCTTCTCTCTATCCCAACGTCACTGAGTTTCCTTGGCTCTTGTCACGACAATGTTCTCTGACAGTTCCCTCCTTTTCCCAGGCTTCCGCCCTAGGCATCAGTGTGTCCCCTCAGGCTGTCAGGTGACCTTTCTGAGAAATGAATCTCAAACATTTTGACAGTGCCTCCTGGCTTTCAGGGTCAAGTTCAGAGTCATTAGCATAGCGTGATCATCGTCTACGGTGAATTGTTTCCCTCAAGTCCACATGCCTTATAGCATCTGCAGTCCATTCCCTGTGGTTTCTCTGTCCTGTAGTGAACTACTCCCGCCTTTCTGTTCATATGTACCATGCTCCTAAAGGCTTCAGCGTCTTTGCATGTCCTCCTCTGCCTTCCAGAAATGTCCTGATCAGTTCATCCCTTGGCAGGGTACCCAGCCTCATCCCTACCTGTATCTCAAAGGGCCCTCCTCCTCTGTGTCCCCCTATCTGAAGTCCTCATCTTTTTGCTTCCCCGTGTACCCCCAAACACCCAAACAAAACTGTCATAGCGTCTGTCACTACATGTACAGTGATTGCTCAGATGTGTGTCGGCTGGTGCCACTCCTCACAGGCTGCATGTAGGCCCAGTTGCTTGCTGATAGACACGTACGCTGCCAGCAGGTAAATGGAGGAATGAAGGGGGCAGGGATAAGTAGAGCTTCCACTGGAGAAAGGCTACAACAACCGCAGCAGTTAGGAACAGGTACAGAATATTTCCATAAACTCTTATTTGGTCCTTGCAAGGATCCTAGTTAAGCATTACACCCATTTTGTAGATAAGGAAACTGAGGCTTCCAGAGCCTGAATTAATTATTCAGATTCCTTTTTGTAAGTGAAAGAGCTGGGAGAAGATTCAGATTCACCTTCTTCAAAGGCCCAGCCTTGTAACTACTTCGTCCTCAGTAGCCTGCCTGTCTGGTCCAGCCCTGTCCCACATTCCCTGTCTGTGGCTGAATTGGGTCAGACTGAAAAGGTAGTAGTCTCTCCAGGACAGAGGACAGAGCAGTCTCCTCCATACCAGAGAAGGCTTAGTTAGCAGCATCCCTCCTGGACCTGGGCTCATCCAGTCTGTCTGGAACACAGAAGCATGAGTGCGAGTGGAACACTGTGTTTGGATCATCGGCTCCCACCAGCTCTCCACTGGAACCCCAGGTGCTCAGGGTATGATGAGGTCTGGGGCACCACAGGAGTCTTTCCTCAGAAAATCACCCTGTTCCTAGAACACTTCCCTGACTGGGGAAACATCCCTGCAAACTTGATTCTCTTTGGAAATGCAGCATCACCAGGCTCGATCTCACCATACCCGCCCCCTTAAGAGCAAAAAGACCAAGTGCCGGAGTAGATGAAAAGGTCCAAGGTGAGTGTGTTCCTGAGAGGAACGCTGGCTGGATCCCAGAGGGTATTGGGGGAAGTAGGGGAAGCCTCACTTGATAGGGAAGTAACAGCATTTAACAGGACCATAGCAGAGACTGCTGCCTCCATTTTCTCTTCCTTTGCAATGCAGAGATTTTCTGGCTTCCTTTGGAGCCGTGTATGGAGCTCTAGCCAATGATATGTGAGCGTTCCTTTAAGCCAGTGGTTCTCAACCTGTGGGCTGCAACCCCTTTGGGAGTCGCGTATCGGATATTTACACTGCAATTCATAACAGTAACAAAATTACAGTTATGAAGTAGCAATGAAATAATTTTATGGTTGGGGGGGGTCACCACATGTATTAAAGGGTCCCAGCAATAGGAAGGTTGAGAACCACTGCTTTAAGCCCTTGGCCATCAGAAGGAAACTAAACCAAGCTAAATCAATGCTTGCACATTCTTCCATGTTCTTTCCCTCAGGGAAAGTCCACGCTGAAGGAGAGCTATGGGGAGGAAGGGATCTGGGATCCTGCATGGAGGGTACCAGGATCACAACTGTGTCCCAGTGACAATGCATGGCACAGAGCTGCCTCCAAGTGTCATGAAACATCTTCTCGGTGCCAGATCTGATCCTTAACACTAAGCTTTGGCCATGGCTACTCAACCTCGGACTTGTCCTCCCAACCCATCACTTGGTTGCCAAGGAGAAGTAGGGTTGAGATTTTAGTCCATTGTTAGCAACAAGGTGGGCTGGGATTCTTGGCTTGGGGTTCAGATATGAACTGCTCGGGAGGAAATATGTACATCAGATATTAGAGTTCTCTGCAATAACAAATGCTCTTAACTGCCGAGCCATCTCTCCATCCCCATCTCTACTGTTCTTTAATGGAGTATGTGTTCAAAACCTTTGCCCATCTTTATTGTGTGGCTTGTATTGTATATCTAATTCTCACCCGAGTTCGTAATGTATTCTAGACAATAGTCTTGTTCAGATATGTGATGTGCCAACACTTCCCTCCGCTTAGTGGCTCATGTTTTCATTCTCCTAGTAGAATCTTTCTGTTTTTAATTCTTTTTGCTGAAATAATTACAGGTTCACAGGCACCAGCAGATAGAACAAGAAGTTCCTGAGAATCCATCCAGATTCCCTTGGTTACTGCAAACGATGAGCTCAATATCCAATCAGGAAAGTGACTGTAGGCTTGTGTACAGTTTTGATGCCCCCTGTCGCCTGTCTAGATGTGTGTGTGTGTGTGTGTGTGTGTGTGTGTATGACTACCAATGCAGATAAGGCCCAGAACTGAAATAATATGCATGCAAACTATGAAAATTAGCTTTCCCCTAGTCATGATGAGTGTCAATTTTAATCCACTTTGCCGATTTCTGGCTTGGATTTGATATATTTAGACCTCATGTTCGGGTTTGTTTAGTTAATACCTGTCCCACTGCTGGTTGGATGAGCACGCAAATGCTGCAGTCTCTTTACTCTCCTAGTGACTAACAATGGGATAGAGATTGAGAAGAGCTGGCAGGAAAGAGTAGGGGACTTAGGTTGCATCTAGAAGGGGTTCTCCCATACTCTGCCTTTGTGACAAAGTCCCCTTGCCTTCAAATGCCTTCCTGTAGCAGAGTAATCCCAGAGGAGAGGACACTTCCGTGAGCTGGAGGGTAAGCAAGGTCAGAAAAGATGGTAGAAAAGCAGACTCAAGATAGCCAGTGCCACTGAGGCTAAACCCAGGCACATGGGTACTGCTGGCTGCTCTGCAGCTCATTTCTTGAGATCACAGAGCACAAGGCTTGGACTCCGCCCTCTGCCTTCAGCACCTGGAGTGAGGAAGTCTCCACTCCCCTGGGAGCCCGCTCTCCATGCCTTGGTTCCCCTCCACTGAAGAACAAAGAGAAATTTTGTGACTGCACCTGTACACAGACACCCCATGACATCAGAAGTCGTGCCCCGTTCCTCCTAACTAGAGTGTCCTCCCAATCTCGTAGAAGTCATCCTGGCTTTTCAGTTTTCTCTTTTCCAACCACTGTCCAGCAATGGCTCCCCTGCAGAGCTTTTCTGGTCAGAGGTAGTGACTTGCCTGCAGATGTCCATCCTTCAGGGGGACACTCAAGTCTCCAGGGGGGATAAGTGAGTAACTTAGAATTCATAGACTCTGCAACTTCTGCCTTGGCAGGCACACCTCCTGGCCTTGTGTGTGGAAGAGAACACTAATTTCGTTGGAGGCATTTCCTTTCGTAGACCTGAAACCCAGGCTTAGAGAGAGGATGGCACCATCAGGGATAAGAATTGAGGCCAGAGTTGGGGATTTGGGACGTTACTTGATGTTTACTGAGCATTTACCCTGTGTGAGACTTTCTGCTGATCACCCTGAAGGAATGATATCATTTCACAGAGGAGAAAACTAAGGCACAAGGAAGCATAGTATCTGTCCATGCTCATGCAATCAGTCAGTATCCAGGGAAGCCAGGAGGCTGGGTGTCCTTGAGCCCACCCGAGCCACCCACCCGTGCTCATGACTCTCTTCCTCTTCCCTTGTTGCAGAGCTCTGGAATTCTTCTGACATCAAAATGGTGGCCTTTGATCTGCTGTTTCTTCCCTTCGTGGATACCGTATCAGAAAATGGGGGCTCCATGGTGTAAGCAACCTGGCAAGGTGCCCAACCAAGGCCCCTCTCTGAGTGTTCTGCCACCATGGGGGAAGGGCCTTGTAGCCTGGCATCTCTCCAAAGCCCACATCCTCTCAAGGGCTCCAGACCAGAAGCCTTTCCCTGTTTAGCCAGGACAGACTTGAGGGGTGGCCCAGGGCAGGCATGACAATGGTCTAAAATTACCCAAATGAAGGCTGTGCACCCTCCACCCTTCCTGCATTCCTCCTTAAAGCCAGACAGGCCAGCGGCCTTTGTGGATCTTGGTGATTTATGTCCAGGGTTGTGCTCCCAACCATTTGGCTGCCTAGAGGACAGAGGTGTGGCAGCCTTCAGGAACCATGGGTCTGTCTAAGACTGCTCCCCGCTCCTGGCCCCGGCCCTGGAGGCTTTCTCCCCCTATCCACCAGGCCTTCATTTGCGCAATAAGGCACTCTCCATACTTCTGTCTTCCCTCTCCTTGGGTCTGCTGCTCGGCTCACGCCTATTTATCCCACAGGGTTTTGTCTGATGCCACCTCCTCCAGGAAGCCTTCGTTGCATGCCTGCCTCCTGCATCAGTTCCAACTAAATGCTGTCCCCCACCCTATCATTTGTCACACTGCCCAGCATCGGTCTATTCATGAATCTCTCTCTTCTCTAGAAAAGGGATGATCTTGCTTTCCATTCTGTCCCTAATTTCTATTACTGACACACTCAATAATTGTTTGCTGAATTAATTCAAGCACAGACGTAATGAGCAAAGAGTGAATGCTATACTTTCCTTACAGATCTGGTTCCACTGATATTCACGCACATGAGAAAGTCACAGACTTCAGCCAAGTGTCTTTCGAAGTACCTCGCTTTGTAGGTTCGAGGGGCCTCCATTGTTTCTGATGATGTCTAAACTTACTTTCTGACGGGCAGTCTTGAAGATAAGCCTTTAGGTTGTTATTACCCTGGGAGATCTTTATCTCACAGAGTCGGAGGTCTTTATTTCACAGAGGAGGAAACGGAAGCTCAGAGAGGTTCAGAGAGCGGCTGATGACCAGCCTGGCTTTAACAATGCCTTATCACCGACCGACCGACCGACCGTAATTAAAGTTTTGTGAGCGCCGATGACACCGGGTACCCAGACACGGATACATCCGTGGGATGATACCCCGTCAGAAAGGAAGGAGAGGTGCCAAGGGCATGGTGGAGTCTGGCATACCAACCAGGCCTGGGGAGACCCTGGAACAGCGTTCAGCAGGCAAAGAAGCTCAAACTGTAGGGTTTTATGGATTTGAGATGTTCTCCCCACCCTGTCGTCCTCTTGGATTAACTTTTTGTTTCTTAATTCACAGGTGCATTCATTTTCATATAGTTATGGGGCCTGGTTTTGTGAGGACGGGCGCAAATGATGTGCAATGATCAAGTCAGGGCAATTAGCATTCTGATCCCTTCCAACCCTCCTCCTCCCTCCCGTGTGTCGGGACTGTTCCCCCCTCTTACAGAGTGAGGGCTGTGTCAAGCTCTCCAGCCTCACACACTCCCCCATTGCCAGCCTTTCTCTTCACTCTCTAAGCCGTCTAACAAACGGCACTCTGGAAGGTCGGGGTTTCCAGAGCTCTCCAACTTTGCAGAGCGCTCAAGAACAGCCCCCCACCCTCACCCCCACCCCCATCTCACTGTGTCCACTGGTGTGTCCCGCTTGGCTACCTTCCTGCCCCTCTGGGCTGTCTGTCCTTTCTGCCATCTGTCCGGTCCTTGGGACTTGGCAGGTCGAGGCAGAGCCTGAGAGGAGTGATAAATGCGCTGAGGGATTAGCCTGAGACTCTTCCGGAGGCTGGCGGTGCCAGGAGCAAGAGCATTCCAGAAAGGCCTGAGCTGATGGATGCCTGGGAGGGAGGAGATGCTTTGGGGAGAGAAGCAAAGTGAAGTTTGGGAGGGGGATTCCTTACATTCCTAGGGCTGGGGGCCAGGGCCCTTCCAGTGATGGACAGACAGCTGAGGAGAGAAGCCCCGCAGGCTGGGGCTGGATGAGACTCCATCTGCATCCCCCTACCCCCTTCACCGGAATGTTATCTCTCTTCTAATCACTCCCAGGCCAGGGAAAAGGAGGCAAACCCCTTGCAAGCTCAGCTCCCGTGTCTCGGTGTGGGGTGCAAGCCGGGGGTGTGGTAAGGAGAGCCAGAGAGCTGCAGCCCCCCGAATCCCACCCACATGCATTGAGGATGAGACCCATCATGTGAAGCAGTGGCAAAGCCCATCCCTTCTCAGCTGTGGAGGTGCATGTGGCACCCCCTTTTTATTATGTGACTATAGGCACCTCAGGCTCAGGCTCCGTCATTTGTAAGCATCTGTAAGCTCCTACTCTTGTACGTTACGCTCGGCATTCTGTCTCAGATATTTCTCTGCCTCGGCCTCAGTTTCCCCAACCGTGGGAACAACAGGTTTGGATCCAGTGGTTTCTGAAGACTGTTCTGATGGTCTTGGACCTCCAAGAGTTACCTGGTGACCACCTGCTGGGGTGGAGGCTAGCAAACAGGTGTAGGGTGAAGGAAGAGCTGTGGTGTGGGGTCTCATTCTTTGTCCAGAGAGGCCTCTGAGAAACCTTGAAGGGAAGTGGTGGTGAGTCCTGAAGCTTACCTCACAGAAACCCTAGCTCTTGAGGTATTGGACAAGCAGAGAAGTGTCATGCTCAAGTTGGTTCCTAGCAGACAGCTGTGTGACTTTGTAAAAGTAACTCAGCCTCTCTGAGCCTCTGGTTTCTAATTACAAGCAGGGTCATGATAGCGACTCCTGGTTGCATAATGTCAGAGAAGTTTCGCCAGGGAGTCCCCTGGCTGGACTGCCTTCCAGCCAAGTCTATTCCCGTTCTTGTCTGCCTGTAGATCAGCCCTCACAGTGGTCTCTAGAAGGTTCCAACAAGAGAGCCGTAGCTCCAGGAGTGCTCAAGTCCTTTGGGAGACCCTGTCCTAAGCAAGGTGGAATGTGAGGACTGACATCTAACATTGTCCCCTGACCTCCACACACGTACCAAAGAAGACTTGAGAACTGGAGTCTGGAGGTCGCGCCTACTCTCATAGAGACCCCGATGACCAGGACCAAGTCAGTATAGTGACCTGTCTTAGTTAGGGTTACCATTGACTGTGCGTGGACACCATGACGGTGGCAACTCTTTTAAAGGAAAACATTTAATTGGGGCTGGCTTACAGTTCAGAGCTTTAGTCCATTGTCATCACGGTGGGGAGCATGGCCATGGGCAGGCAGACATGGTGCTGGAGAGGTAGCTCAGAGTTCTACACCCGGATCAGCAGGTAGCAGGAAGACAGAGAGACACTGGGCCTGGCTTGAGCATCTGAGACCTCAAATTCTGCCCCTAGTGACACACTTCCTCCAACAAGGCCACACCTCCTAACAGTGCCACTCCCTCTGGGCCTATTGGGGCCATTTTCTTTCAAGCCACCACATGACCTCATTTCTCATTGCCTTCTCCTGACTGTTCTCTGAAGCAGGCCCTTTGACCCGATTTGCAGATATGACATACTGAGGCAGAGAAGAGTGTCCTTACTCAAGGTCACACAGTGAGGACAAGCCAGAAGTGAGGGTGTTGCCATGTAGCTACGGTTGTGTCTGCTTTCACACAACACCTGCACTCCATATCCTACCCAGGCAATGCAGAACTGTCAGCTTGTGGATACACCATGATTTCCTTAAAGACAATGGACACGTCAATTGTTTCTAAAATGGTAATATTCACGAGCTGGGGATGTATCTCAGTTGGTAGAACACTTGCCTAGCATGTACAAAGCTCTGGGTTTATTCCCAGTATTGCATAAAGTAGGTAAGGTGGTGCGTACCTCTAATTTGAGCATTCAGAAGATGGGGGTAGGAAGATCAATGTCATATTTTTCTGACACATAGTGAGTTTGGGGATGCATGAGACCCTGTCTCAAAAAAAATAAAATAAAATAAAATAAAGTTCTAATATTCACAATCACTCTCGGGTGCTATGCTGTATGGTTTTATGTCAACTTGACAGAAGGTAGAGTTATCTGAAAGGAGGGAACTTCAGGTGAGAAAATGCCTCCATCATAAGATCCAGCTGTAAGGCATTTTCTTAATAAGTGATTGATGCGGGAGGACCCAGCCCATTGTGGGTGGTGTCATCCCTGGGCTGAGGGTCCTGGGTTCTACAAGAAAGCAGGCTGAGCAAGCCATGAGGAGCAAGGCAGTAAGGACACTTCTGCATGGCCTCTGCATCAGCTCCTGCCCTGATTGAGTTCCTGTCCTGACTTCCTTCAGTGATGAACAGCAATGTGGAAGTATAAGGCAAAGAAATCCTTTCCTCCTCAAGTTGCTTTTTAGTCATTGTGTTTGGTCACAGCAATAGAAATCCGAAGGGTAAGACAGGTACTCACTCATAATATCTGTGCTGGTGGCTTCCCATGACAATGTTCTTCAGGGGCAGAAGACAACCTGATTTCATTTTGCAATTGTGGCTGGATGCTGAATTGGTGGTGGCGGGGGTGGGGTGGGGGGGGGGGCATGCATGTGCAGGTATGTTGGAGTTTGGGGACCCATCTAGCATATGCCTGCTCCCCGCCCCCGCCCCCCAGTGCCTGCTGTCATGATGGTGTTCACGATGGCTCCAAGATTCAGAAAAGTCCAGGCTAGATTGCTTCTATTAGTCTCCAGGCAGGAAGCTTGGGACTGCATCTACTGAGGAGAAAGACCTTTGACAATTAGCTGGAAAAACCCAAGGCAATTCCTGGCGTTGACCCTACCTATCAGAGCTTCCTGAGGCCGTGCAAAGCAACAGAAGGCCGGGTCAGTCCTATCCCCATGACCTCATCTCCTTTGTGGGCCTCCTTTTTTTTTTTTTTCCTGATCAAATCAAACAAAAACAAAACACCTGCCAGCATTATCCTTACGGCTGTTCTATATTAGGAGGAGTTAATTGTGAAGGAATCTAAGATTAGCCTAGTGTTAATCAGGATCCCTCGCCAAACAGATGACTCAGTTTCCAATTTCACACTGTCACACTCTCGGCAGAGGTCAACAGCCAACAAGGAGGAAGCCTGAGCAAGAACACTGTGAGGCTAGGGGCTGATGTGCAGCATGCACCAGCTTAACATCTGCCAGGCTGGGGGCCTGGCTCTGGTCCTCACTAACTCCGTAATCCAAGAGTCAGTCACCCCTCTCCTTAATGTCCTTAACGATTTACCCCTCTCGGCCTCGGTTTCTCCAGATCACAGTGGCGGGTCTGGAAACACCCATTTCGCATGGCTGTGGGAGCAATTGAATGAGCTCATCTCTGTGCCAGTCACGAGAGGTGAAAACCTGCTAACTGCTAATGCCTGGACATGACAAGGACGCTATGGGGACAGTGGTACCTTTGCATTCAAGTAGACCTAGGCTCAAAAGCCAGCTCTAGAAACTCTCCTGGTGTGACCTGCAATGCTTTTCTGGACTTCTTAGAGATTTGCTCTTTAATGGGAGGTTGAAATGACTTAAGCTAAGGCACTCATTCATTTAGACATTTGAGACTTGATCCTGGCCATGGCTATGTGGGCACTTGTGTGCTTGTCCGTACTTGGACCTTTAAGAGGTACCTGGACTTTTGCCTTTAGATGATGTGATAGCTGCATCTCAGAGGCTGGGACAGCTGTGCAGCTTCCTGGGGTGTTAGTCACAAACACAAGCCTGAGGAGTTTTCTGAAATGAAGACCCTTGAATTTCTCAGGATTCTTCTCAGCAAGTATGTAGAAGAGGGTATGTGTCAAGACAGTTAGGGGAAAGCGAAGGATTTAACAGGTATATCCCAGCCATACATAGCGTCATTTCAGGAGTCTGGCTCTGGTTCATTTTGCTGGAGGTGCAGGCATCATTTGGAAGAGGTAGGGGTTGCACAGAACTGTACTTAAAGTGGGCATCTCTGATCACTCTGCAAATTAGCTACCAAGGACATCTACATAGCTTGATATGACCCTCTTGGTATAGCAGAAGGGTGGCTTGGTAACGTCACTTCCTGGAGAGTTGTAGCTCAACGGAGAAAATTCTAGAAACTTACTTTGGTTTCCGTCTCCTCCTTTGACATGAACCCCACTCATCCTGATCCTCCATTTCTCTCTTGGTGTGCCTGTCTGCAAGTGTCAATGTCTGCCTCTCTGTTCTAGCTCCAGTTCACACAATTCTTGTGCATGCCTACAGCCAATATACTGACAGCTCAGAAGTCTACCTGGCCAGCAGGGCAGCTCAAATTGCCTAGGATTTTATCAGCACTCTGCTCATCTGAAGCCCTTGGTCAGAGCATTATCCTGGAAAGACCATTCATTATCCAGCCATTATCCTGGAAAGACCCAGAAGACACACAAATAACAACCAAGTAAAGTCTGCGTGTGCATCCTAGATTTCTATGGAGCAGACATGACCCAACTTGAGATGATGTTGGCAGAGTTTGGTGGCGTAGAATCGTGTGTGAGGTAGACATCTCTGGTTTAGTCAGGATATCTGACTTCGTCAGGAAACCCTAACTCCTTTCCCAGTTGGTGAGAACAGTTCTGAAGCAACACCCTGAGGAACTGAGACACAGTAGCTTTGAGAGGGAGGGGATGGGAATGCAACCCAACCATTAACTGCAGAACACATTGCAGAGGCAGCTAGCCTACATGACGCCATATTCCCTCTTTATGTGTCTTAAAATCGGATCGGAGTCACTGATGCTCTGTGGACCTTGTCTAAGAAGTCAAGGAGGCATATGATCCATCTTCTGTTACACATATAAGGAGTTAAAAATAGAAAAGCTAGTCTCTTCAGATGGAGAAATTAAGAGATTAAAAAAATAACAATTGGTGTGTGTGAAGCAGTCAGCTTACCTCACTCAGCAGAGGGCAAGAAACAGCGAGTGAAGAGTTTCTCAGGCCTCAAGTAGCGGGGAGGTGGAGGGGACTATGAGAGATCTAGAACAGCTCTAAAAAATAAACAGTACTTTAGAACAAAAGGGGAAACATTGAGCTGGGAACATCGCTCAGTTGGCATGTGGTGGTGCTCGTCTGATCCTGGCACTCCAGGAGTGAGGACAAAGGCAGGCAGGACCTTAAACATAAGGTCATCCTCAGCCACATAGAGAGTTCAAGATCATCAAAGGAATACAGGAGAATCTGTCTTGAGGGGGAAATTTTTTAAAAAGAAGTAATATCAGATTAGCATTTTTTTGGTCTATAATATTTTGGAGCCTAACAGTAAATAAACGAGTGTCATTTCTGAATTCTAATGAATGTCACACACAGTCCCCTTTCTAAACCTCCATTTGCTCCATCCATACAGGATGGATGGGGCTGTCACCTGCATCAAGTGCTCCAAGAGGATTAAACAAGATGCTGAAGACAAACATTCCGTGCTGTTACCGCGTTTCTGACTGTAACAAACCTGAAGGAAAAATCAATGTTCGGAACAGACCGCTGTTTCAGGAACACGTGGGAACGTGAGCTTCATCAGATCAGAAGCAAAAGTTGCTCTGTATTGTCTACCCTCAGAAAGAGAAAGCTGGTTACCTCTTGTGGATCCCACCAGCCATGAAGCCTCTTCGTATTCCTTAGAATAGGAAGCTGCCTTCTATTCTCTATACCCAGGTAAGTACCATGAGCTTCTTACCTCAGCATGTCCCTTGCACCAACACTTGTCATCAACAATAACATTCTAGGGTATGGAGCATTGGCCTTCCCAGGCTTTCCATTTCTGTCACCCTGGACACTTGCATGCCTGCCATATAGCAGACAAAACCGTGAGCTTCAGAAGGAAGAGCTCATGTGTCCTTGCTTTGCACCCCCAGAGGGTCATTGTAGGGTATAACACAAAGAATCTCAATCTTTCCGCTCACTTCCCTGGCACAAAAAGATGAGATGATCACCCTCTCCGACAGGCTGTTGACATCTATCAAAAGCCTCCAGAAGGGTACCTAGTGTGAAAAGTTTTGGGGAAGCCGGGCGGCGGTGGCGCATGCCTTTAATCCCAGCACTCGGGAGGCAGAGCCAGATGGATCTCTGTGAGTTCGAGGCCAGCCTGGTCTATACAGCGAGATCCAGGACAGGCACCAAAGCTACAGGGAGAAACCCTGTCTCAAACAAACAAACAAGCAAACAAATGTTTTGGGGATCTTGGACATGGAGGGAGTCACCATCAGCCTCTGGGGCATGGACTTTCAAACCTGGTCTCTGTTGTCCTGTCCTTGTTAGGTCAGTCTGCCCAGACATCTGCCATGGGGTCCTGTTGGGGGAACTCCTATTTCCTTTTGTTATTTAGCTCTGAGGAGCTTACAGGCAAAAGAAGGGAAGTGATGTGGATGGGTCACATAGTCTGTGAGTGGGTGTGGAGGACAGGGCTTGGCTCCCAGGCCAACTCTACTCCAAGGACTCATGGCCTCCTGGTCATCCCATCCTTTGTCTCTCAAAGCCAAGAGCACAGGAACTGGACCATTTTATTTCCGGCTACGCAATGGAGGGAGTACCCACAGGACGCCTTCCAAAGAAAACATTTGGACTCTCCAGCAGCAAGATACACATACCCATTCTCGTCCTTTCTGAATCTCTGGCATCAACTCAACACATTCTTATTTAGAACAATGCGACAATCTGACTTCTGTCTTGGCCCCTAAATTCTTTTGTCCCTTCCAGCAAAGTGTGAAATATGCGCTTCCTGGCACTAGGACAACAGCCCCTGACAATGAAGAAACAATAACAACCATGAGCCAGAGGCAGGTGGGGCATAAATGTGGTAATGTAATCCAAACCCCTTGGAGTCCCGGGCCAGCAGGATGAGCAAGATCAAAAATAAGTAGCTGTCAACGACTGCCTAGTTCCAATGAGTTGGCACCATTTTCTGCAAATCAAGAATGACGTGATTTCAAAAACCATTTGTAGCCAACCCCACACAGCCCCCATTTCCTCTTCGATTATATCATCCTGGCCTTAGTCACGTGCCCTCTCTAGACCTCAGTTTCCTATACATAGAACAAAGAAACACAAACAGAGAAATAGTGTGAAGAAGAGGGTACCAGTCTGTCAGGATTTCCACCACTCGGGAAATGCAGGCACACTGTAGCTGTCAGCCAACGTTTTTGAAGAAATGAATGAATTAGGAAAACCTTCCAAGAAGAGGTAGAATACAATATGCCTTTGAGGATGAAGGGTGGTAGGCGCTTCGGCAGAAGGGTCACCTTGTCCAAAGCCTAGAGATATTTATCCGCACATGAAGCCCTCTGCAGTGACCCTGGGGACACACAGCCTGAAAGCAGGGTGTGGAGCAGCTATCGCAATGGTTCTCTCTGACTTAACTGCTTGTCCCCAGGAAGCTGCACCGCCATCACCCTCACTTAACCTAAACCGCCATAGCCATGAGGCCTCCACAGACAGACAGCCTTCTACAGCAGTCTCTCCTGTCTGCTTAGCCCCTTTTCTTTTCTTTCTTTCTTTCTTTCTTTTGTTTGTTTGTTTGGTTTTTTTTTTAGACAGGGTTTCTCTGTGTAGTTTTGGTGCCTGCCCTGGATCTTGCTCTGTAGACCAGGCTGGCCTCAAATGCACAGAGATCCACCTGCCTCTACCTCCCGAGTGCTGGGATTAAAGGCATGTGCCACCACTGCTATATGTTCCTTTTCTGGGGTGCTGTAACAAGTGACCACAAAAATGAATGAGTGTGTTCGTTATATTTTTGTTTCTGTGATAAAATACCATGATCAAAAGCAATTTAAGGCAGAAGAATTTGGGCTTATGGTTCCAGAGGAACAGGTGTCCATAATGATGGGGAAGACACAGCAATAGAAGCAGGAAGTAGGGGGATCAGGGAGGAAGTGGGGCAAGAATGTAAACCGTCACAGCACGCCTCAGTGATGTACTTCTCCCAGTGAGGCTCCACCTCCTTAAAGGTTCCAGAATCTTCCCAAACAGAGATACCAACTAGGGACCAAGGGTTCATCTATGTCAGCCTGGGAGGGTCAAATCTTATTCAAATCCTCACGGTGAGTTCAAACAAAAGAAATATGGACCTAGAGAGAATTTTGTAAAGTGCTTACCATGGAAGTGTGCAAAGCCTCAATTCACATTAAAAAAAAAAAAAAAACTCTGTGCGGTGGTACATGCTGTGCCCTGGGTGCTAAGCATGGAGCTATAGGATTTGATGTTTGCTTTACATGGTCTCTTTCTTGGTTTGGTCCAATCTTTCCTCGCTCTTCCATGGTTCTTTCTCTGGGGATGACTTTATTCTGTACCGTTGTGTATTATACGTGCACAACTTACTCTGAAGAGTCTCATGTTGCCCAGGCTGTCCTTCAACTCTCTATGTATCCCAGGTTGGCTCTAATTTAGGCTGCTGATCCTCCTGATTCCACCTCCCACAGGCTAGTATTACAGCTGTTGTGTGACAAACTTTTGCTAGAGAGATGCAATACACATGTCTAGTCATCCCAGATAGGTATCCCAAGCAGGGTAAAGTGCGGATATCACCAAAGTCCAATTTGGTGAATTGATGAGTTTTATTGGGGTTCCTTACAGGAGCAGAGATGACTCAAAGGCAGCTGCATCACTGAAGCCCACCCCAGGATGGGTGACAGCTCTCCAAGCTGGGAACCTGTAGCACATTGCACAGCCCACAGGCACCTCAACAGGTTGGAGAGTGTCCTTCTCAGGTGTTGCAGTTGGTCTAAACCTCTTCCAGGCAGCTTGACTCGTTTCTGCTTCTTCCAGCCATCTGGTGTGGTCTGAGTCTTTGCAGCTAAGCTTCCTTCCCTCTGAGGGGCACTCTCAGCTTTTATTGTTTACTGTGGCAGGGAGGAGCCTAGTGAATCTGGTCAGTTTCAGGGACTTCCTGAAGCAATTTTTGAGTTATTTACCTTCTTGTTTAAGCACGCCTCAGAATGGAATGTTTCAATGGAAGTTAAGAATATGGGGACCCTTGGAGTTGGGCTAAAATGCATTTTTGCATTATGAGATGGTTTTTTTTGGCTCACTATCATCATCATCATCATCATCATCATCATCATCATCATCATCATCATCATCCCTGCACAACTTAGAGTTACCTAAGAAGAGGGAATCTCATTATAGGGATTGCCTAGATCAGACTGGCCTGTAGCCATGTTTGTGGGGAATTGTCTTTATGATTGATTATCTGGGAGAGCCTATCTCTCTGTGGATGATTCCACCACTGTGTAGGTAATTCTAGATTTATAAGAAAGCTGACTAATCACTGGCATGAACCAGACACCAAACGAGTAAGCAGTGTTCTTCGTTGACTTCCAATCCAAGCTCCTGCCTTGTGTCCCTGCCTTGGCCCCCTTGATAATGGACTTTAACCTGTAAGCTAAAATCAACCCTTTCTCTCCCAAGTTGCTTTTGGTTTATGTACGATGTCAATTACGGCATAGAGAGTAAGACAGAGGCCCTGAACATTTGGTGGTCAGAGGTGAAATATCATGACTTGACTTGGAAATGGCCCCCCACAGACTCGTGTTTAGAGCACTCATTCCCTGTCTGGAGCTGCTCTTTTGGGACGAAATGGAGCCTTTATGTGGTGGAGCCTACTTGACAGCAGTAGGTTACTAGAGGCAGGGCTCTGAAAGGGATATCCCAGTCCTGGTTCCAGACCTACTTTCTCTCTTTAGTCTGCCATGATGTCGACAGCTGCCCGATGCCTCGTATGCTCACTGTGTGGATAGAGCTGTCAGAGTATGCCTTCCTTGATCTGATGGGCTGAAACTCTTTGAAATCACAAGCCAAAATCAAT
Organism: Peromyscus californicus insignis; assembly: GCF_007827085.1. Lineage (NCBI taxonomy): Eukaryota > Metazoa > Chordata > Mammalia > Rodentia > Cricetidae > Peromyscus > Peromyscus californicus. The sequence continues at coordinate 10,744,028 of NW_026294492.1, forward strand.
ATCTCCTCCCTTAAGTCGGTGGTTCTCATTCTATGGGGTGTGACTCCTGTGAGGGGTCAAATAACCCTTTCACAGTAGTCACATATCAGATATCATATATATATATGTTACAGGTTAAAGTCCATTATCAAGGGGGCCAAGACAGGGACACAAGGCAGGAGCTTGGATTGGAAGTCAGCGAAGAACACTGCTTACTCATTTGGTGTCTGGTTCATGCCAGTGATTAGTCAGCTTTCTTATAAATCTAGAATATATATATATGATATATATATATATATGATATCTGATATTTATGCTATGATTCATCACAGCAACAAAATTACAGTAATGAAGTGGCAGTGAAAATAAGCTCATGGTTGGGTGTCACCACAACATGAGGAACTGTATTAAAGGGTCACAGCAACAGGAAGCCTGAGAACGGCTGACTTAAGCTGTTTCTGGGAGGGACTGTCATCGCAGTGAAAAGTCACTAACAACATCTCCATGAGAGAAGCCTCAGAGAGTCTCGCCTGCCCTTTCACCCTGAGAAGACAAGGCAGGGAACATCAGCTTTGAACTAGAAATGAGCCCCTGCCAAATCTCTCAGTGACTTGATCTTGAACTCTGTAGCCTCCAGCATGATGAGAAATCCATTTTTGTTGTTTATAAGCTGCCTCGTTTACATATTTTACAATGAAGACCAAGACAAGACAAAGAATAGATCAAGACAATGAAATGTTTGAGAAAAATCAGGTGAAATACTGTGAATGAACAGAATTTATATATGAAAAAGTACCACCTCACAAAGGGCTAAACATAATTTGTATGATCAAATAATAATAATATTCACATGAAAAGAACTGTCTTGAATTATTTATGGGAGAGACCTGTGCCTATGGATGACCCAACATACTCATATTATTCTCTCTCGGTGAAGCTTTTGTGAAACAACTTGAATTCCAGTTCCTTTCATGTTTCACAAATAAAGATGGTCAGTCTGTTAAGAAAAATCAATGTTAAAGGACCTGGAAAACTTCCCTGTGTTATAGACAGGGGAGTGAGCGCTAACCTAAACAACTCAGCCATTAAATTAATTTAAGGATGGAGATTAAAAGCTACTGGCATGATCCAAATTTTATAGCCAACCAAAATCTATATATTGAAATCCAACTTCCATGTGTTAGTATTTTCAGAAGAGGGACCGGCGCTCTTTATTGGGTTGATGTCCTTGTCAAAGGGGTCCATGGAGCTTTTGCCCTCGCACCATATGAGAATGCACACAGGTACCTTTCATGAGTGGCAGGTCCTCACTAAGTACCAAATCTGCTGGCGCCTGACCTCGGAGACTTCTCCCGCTTCCAGAACTGTGAGCAGCAATGGCTGCTGTTTATGAGTTTTCCAGTCTAAGGCACTTGTGATATAGTAGCCTCAACAGACTTGATCATTGCAAAGACAACTTACATTTTACAGCTGGCTGAAGTTACTTCTTGAACCATAATGTTTCTGTGTCTTCAAAAGCCTGTCTTATTTTAATTTTTTCTCTCTATTCCTGTTACCCAACTCTGCCTAATTCATAGATTTTGGCAGGGAGAAAAGAGTAATTCCTTTTTAGGGTGGATTGAAAAAGCTGTGAGTTGTTTGTGGTGGTATTCATTTATTATTTATTTAGATGGACTCTCATTCTATAGTCCAGGTTTGCCTTGAACTTTCTATGTAGGCTAAGCTGTCCTTGAACTAATAGTGATCCTCCTGCATCAGCCTTGAAAGTGCTACTTCCTCTGGTCTTGACTTGTTATGGTCTACATCTCTGATCTGTTTGGATCACTCTCTATTGAAGTTATAGTACATTGGAAGTAAATATCCACAAGAAGAAACAGAACATGGATTCTTTATTCTGCCTTCTGTAAATACTCAGTTTTTATTAATGTTTAAATTTGAAAACAGCAACACAATGTGAACTGTGAGGTAAAATATTTTTCTTTGGTAATACAAGTTTTAATTTTCATATAAAGTATTTTACCAAATTCCGATAGCCTCTTTGAAAGTGAAATGCATTTTGTTTTCAGTTGTTAATTACCTGTTTTAAAACAAGAGATAATCAAGCAAACATTGCTTATGACTAAAAGGGTTTGTGTAGAAGAGGGGGTGATTAAAAAAATGATAAACCCTGGGTGTCACCAATCAAGACTGAATTTCAGATGCTAGTAATTCTGCATTTCCCTGGGGCTTTAGGCTCAGCCCCACTGTGATTTGGATGCAGAGGCACTTTGTCTCAAGTAACATTTGATCCTGACTGTCGCCTTGACGGATGTCTTAATTACTTTTCTGTTGCTGTGATAAAACACCATGACCGAGGCAGCTTACAGAAGGGAGGGTTTATTTGGACTTACGGTTCCAGAGGGCTAAAAGCTCATCACCATCATGACAGGGAAATGTGGCAGCAGTCAGGCATGATGTCCCGAACACCAAGCTGAGAGAACTCACATCTTGAACTGCAAGCAGGAAGCCAAGGGCAACCCATGAACGGCGCCGAATCTTTGTACTTTCAAAGCCCAACCCCAAGTGACTTAATTCCTCCGGCAAAACCATGCCTCCTAAGCCTCCACAAATAGCGCCAACTGGGATCAAGCATTCAAATGCCCACGTCCAGGAGGAACATCTCTTTCAAACCACCACAGAAGGATCTAGAATCTCCTAGAAGACAGGCCTCGTGGGCATGTCTGACAGAGTTTCTAGATAGGTTAATTGAAGGGGAAAAGCCACTCTTAACATTGGGTGGCACTATTCCATTGACTTTGATCCTCGCATGGATGAAATGGAGAAAGTGAGCTGCAAGTCAGCAGTCATTACTTTGTGCTTCCTGACTGTGAAAAGTATGACCAGTTACCTCAAACCCCTGCTGCCATGACTTCCCCCACCATGATGGGCTACACCCCAAAACTGTGAGCTAAAATAAACCCATCCTTCTTCCTTAAGTTGCCTGTGTCAAGTGTTTTGTCACGGAAACAAGAAAAGCAACTGACCTACCTGCAATGGTTAACACGCTGGAAGCTTGGTCCTCAGTTATGGTGGTCTTAAGAGGTAGTGGAATCCATACATGTAGAGCCTAGTGGGAAGTCATCGCCAGCCCCCTCCATCTTCCTATCTTGCCATGTAATCTCTCTCTCTCTCTCTTTTGCACACACTTCTACCATGGTGCCATCTACCATAAGGTCCTGGCTATAGCTGAGCCAATGCCAGTACCATGCCTTTGACACTATCCCCCAAAGCCATGAGTTCCTCAACTTCTTTTCTTCATAAAGCACCAACCCTCGGGAATTGACTATAGTAACAGAAAGCAGGCAAACACAAATCCGTAGAATGAGTATTTCCTACTCAAGGTTATATCATCCAGGGCTACTGCCAATACTCAGGACAGGTGCAAGTTGAGGTTGAGGCTCTAGTTCCAGATTGATGATGGAGGTGTGGGGGTCCTGTTCAACTGTGGCTCCATGATCCACTGCATCTTACATAACATTCTATTTCTTCCTTCCTGGGAAGCCTCAGCTTCCCCTCTCTGCACAGAGGTCTCAGTCTGGATACAAACCAAGGACCCACTCCCTATGACTTGTCTTCTATGGAGACTGACTCTCCATCCGTATGACTTGTTGTCTATGGAGACTTATTTCAACCTAGGTTAATAGAGAGTTCATTTTTAGAAAGGAAGGAGATACTCTTGCTTTAAGAGAAATTTTGACACATCACTTCTGAGTGAAATTCTTTGTCACCTTCCTCAACCTGTTCCTTGCTTTGGGACAAAAATAGACTCCTAATTATCTATAGGCAGCAATTGGTTTCCTCCCCACTAAGATGTTTAATCTTTTTTTAAAGCATAAATTCACAGGAAATGTCAAAATTATGCTAACTAACTACATAGTTGTGACATGATGGTATTATCTCAAAGCCATTGTCCAGCTGGACCACAGAGACCTCCCATCAGTCACAGTAAGAGTGAAGAGGTGTGGTGCTGACCAGCATGCTCAGCTGGGCTCAGAAAAGTGCTGGTTCTGAGACTCTCCTCTTTTAAATGAAGTTTGTCATCTCTATGGGTCCTAAATTACAAGATCCATCAGGAGCTCCAGTCAAAATGCCCAGGGATAACAGCTTCAGCACACTCAGAGCCAGGCTCAAGGCCTTGGGGTATGAACTTAGATATGGATAAGGTAGATGTAGGACTCTACACCTATCTTCTTCTGCTGGACCATTTAAAGAGTAGAGGATAAATAGTGCCCCCTATAGACAGGAGTAAGATTGGAGTAGTGAGCAGAGTGTATTTGTTGCTCTTCTTGTGACGGTGACAGAACTACTGATGAAAGCCACTTAAGGAAGGAAGTACTCACTTGTTTGGGATCATGATTTGAAGCTGCAGTCCATCATGGCAACTGGAGCTAAGGCTGCCGGTAACACTGTTTGTAAACAGCACTGGTACCAAATGCTGGTGCTCAGTTCACTTTTATGAATGGACCTCAGCCCATGGGATGGTGCTACCTGTGTCCAGGGTGACTCTGTCCTCGCCTCAAGCTGGTCTAGACCGTCACTCACAGATGTACGCAGAGATCTGTCTCTTAGGTGATACTAGATCCTGTCAAGTTGACGGTCAATATTCATCGTCATGGTGGCTGTATAAGCCAAGAGAGAAGAGGGAAAAGTAGGTGGATGGGAGCATGAATGGTAGTGGAGTAGAAAGCAGAGTTATGCTCAGCTGAGCAGAAGTGGGGTCAGAGTCAGTCAAGAAAGCAGGTGACAGTGGGGAAGGCATGTGATCTGACTAATGGGAAGAACTAAGAGGGTCACCAAGCCAGGGATTGCTTGAGGCGAGGTGAAAGACTGATGAGCAGGGGATGCTCCAGTCTTCAGGCTGACAAATCACTTGAAACGCTTCATACTGGTTCTGTCTGACCTTGTGCAAGGAAGCAGAGAGGCAAGGGAGGAGGAATTCTGGAAGTCTGATCCTATGGCAAGCTCCGTGCCTGGAGCTGCTGCTGAGTTGATGAATTCTCTTGGCTACTCTTTTGAGACTTATCATAGCGTGTGTGACTATCCCGAGAGCTAAAGGCGGGCCCAAGGATGCACACACAAGGCTGGGAGCAAAACTCGTGACTTCAGACGGTTCGGGACATGACTGGTCAAGTGGTATCTTTAGTAATCAGTTTTGCTGTCAACAACTGAGATGATACTGGTCAATAAGCGCAGAAAAGAGGCTGAGGGGGTAGTCTAGTTGCTAAAGTGCTCACCTTGCAAAGACTTGAGTGCAAGCTCCAGAATCCATGTAAAAGAGGAAGGGAGGGAGGGAGGGAGGGAGGAAAGAAGGAAGGAAGAGCAATCTGAGCACAGTAGCATGCTCCCCAGATCTGTGGAGGCAGAGGCGAAAGGATCCGTGGGGTACACTAGCCAGCTAGCTTGGTCAAGTTAGCAAGCTCCAGTCCAATGAGAGACCCTGCCTCAAACAAGCAAGGTGGAGAGCTCCTGTGGAAACACACACACACACACACACACACACACACACACACACACACACGAGGAGGGAGGATAGATACACTCAGAAGGACTAGAAAACTGAGACAAAACTCACGCAACAGGGAAGGCAGCTTCACATGAAGATCCGTCAGCTGCCATTTGCTGCACTGATGTGTCGGGTTTTGAACCGTGCGCTCTGGACATGGCTATGGTCACCTGCCAGGTGGCCACCTCTGCCCCAGGAGCTCTGTCTGTTGTATCTACTGCTTCTGTATCTTTGAGTAGATGGAATCCAAGCAGCAGATCTTAGGGATCTAAGAACCCCCTACCCCTGTCATACCATCTGCCACACCTACCACTAGTGAGGGTGTCTACTTTCTGCCTCCCAACCCCAAATCAGATCTAGACAGTTGTACCCCATCAGTAGAGGCCAGGGAAAAGCTCCAGGTTTGGGTGGGATGTAGGCTGGCCTGTTGGGGCTAGAGGTGCCAGCTGGTGTCATGCAAATTCGGGTCCCCAGCAAGACTCGGGGGACCTAGAGAGGAGCTGTGGATATTACTATTGTTATTATTAGTCTCTGAGACGTATTAATGTTCCTTCAACATTATTACCTGGGACACATTGCTGGAAGCCTGGTCGGTCAAGGAGACGGAAAAGGTAAAAATCCAAACCAGACCAGATGCACAGCAAGGTCGGCTCAGCAAGGTGGTCAGGATGACTCATCAAACTCACTCTAAATATGAGGAAACAAGCTGAGCAGAAGTGATTTCAATGCCCAAGGCCTTGGAGGTCATGAAAGCAGCTGGTCAGGAATCATTCTCTTCCCAAAGCCTCTCTACAACGGCCACACCTCCGGGAGCCGCTGAAATGTCTCTTAGAACCAGTTCACCCCCATGTGACCTCGCTCTGGGCTAGGCTAGCCAAGGGCTCAGGGCTTTGAGTTTGATCAGAGACAGACTGACAACATCCCCCGTGTCTCTTGTCATTGATCTCATTCTGCCGCTTGTTTCTGCTTCTCCCTGGAGAGTGTGGTGGGATTCAAGGGCACCTTTTATCAACAGGGAGGGCCCCAAGTGCTCCTTGGACATTAATGTGTATTTGGGGGGAATTTTTGAGTGTGGTTCTCCAACGCTAGGAGCTTTTAAAATGTTAGGAGTTGCCGGGCGGTGGTGGCTGCTTGCCTTTAATCCCAGCACTCAGGAGGCAGAGCCAGGTGGATCTCTGTGAGTTCGAGGCCAGCCTGGGCTACAGAGTGAGATCCAGGACAGACACCAAAACAACACAGAGAAGATGTTAGGAATTATGGGGCTGCTGCTGATTCTGGGTTCAGTTTAAGAAGTCTCTACCCAGAAGATAAGGGTGAGGCCACGGCCATGCATGGTTGGTATCAAGTTGTCACGAGCAGTAGAAGGCTTCCTGGCTCTTGGCTTCTAGTCCCAGCTAGGAAACTTTCTGGTCCAGGCGTGGCTCCCCAGTTCTAGGGCCCTCTGTGGCTTATGCTGTAGGATCTGATCCCTAAGGATCTCCTATGGGACTGTGAGCTGTGAGCCTGGCGAGGTACAGAAGTACCATCTCCACCATTTCAGGCTGATAAGACTGGGGTTATCATTGCTCAGCGCTGTCTAAACCACCTTGCCATCTAGACCTCAATTCCCTTTCTGGGCAACAGGAAGGTGATACTGCAACTCTCTGCGAAGGTTAAGTATCTACCTCTTGCAGATAGTACGAGGACAAAGGCCCCAGATGAGGCTGAGCAGTGAGAACCAAAACCTTTTCTTCTGCTGCTGGAAACCTGCAGCTTTTTTGCAGGACTATCACTGGGTGGGGCAGGGGAGGGGCCAGGAAAACCAAAGGAAGATTCCACAAGGTGAAAGGTAGAGAGGTCACTCCAGGCCGGGACACCCTCCTCTTCTTGCTTGTGTTGTGAACATCATGTTATGGAGCAACTGCCTCCTCTGGCCTTGATGCTCCCCTCTATAAACCGAGGGTGTTTGCTTAGACAGTTTTAAAAGCTCTTGCATCTCTGATGTTTGAACATTCTTTAAATGCATCAGTTTCAAAACTCCTGGCAGTCCTTCCAGGGGCCAAATCTCCTACTGGGTCAGTTTTGAAATAACGACCAGGGAAATCATTAGTGTGGGCATCCCCTGAGGGCGAGCATTTTCTGTACTTGGATGCATGCCATTTTTTTCCAACATCTCATGTTTTCAAATAATAATAACTGTTATTTCTCTTAGATGGTTCCCTCACAAAGGTTTTGCTATGCCAAGTCGCCCGGGGCTGGGGGCTAGGCACACAGTTTTGGCAGTCTCCTCCTTCGGAGAATGTGTCTACACCTGCACGACAATTAACCGTGTAATTTAAGTGAAAACCCCACGACTTTACACCTGAAATATGCTAATAATTGGGGAGAAAAAAAATCTGTGGGAGTATCTGACGTTAATTATCTGAATAATTGCCTCAGCCCCTCACGGCGTATTTGGAAGCTGTCACACTACAATGAGGGTCCCCCCCCGCACCACCACCACCAAACAATGCATGTCTTCAGACCTCCCTAGAGTGGTGAGATAAGGGCAGGTCATGTTATGGATTCCTGGGGTCTGGGTGTGACCCCATCTCAGGCGACATGACTTCTTCCTTTTTGCACCTGACCACGTCTTCCTCATAGCCTCCTCTTACCTGTGAAACGAAGACGGGCGGTCTTTTATTAGAGTTCACACAGAACCCCACACACACACATCGGTGCCCCGGTTGTCAACCATCCTGAAGACATTCAGGAAGTTCTGAGGGTGAGGTCTTCCAGGGTCACTAGAGTCTATAGTTTGCTGAGGGTACCTTCCCTCCTGCCTTTTTACCTCCCAACCCTTTAGAGTCACCTTGGGGAGAGGAAAGAGCTGCTTGCAAAGGAATACACCAAGGAATGTGGCCCACCAGGGGCTTGAAGTTGGCCTTCTGTTGACATATTCAGCAGCCCTGAGGCTCACAGAGAAGTCGGACCACAGAGAGAAGAAGGGATGCAGTTGACCTCTCTGCCTAAGCACCCAGCTAAGAGCACTGGGTATCCTGGAGCTTTCTGGCTGACATTCCCAGAGCAAGATAGGCCAATGGGTAAGTGGCAGGGTTGGTCATCAAAGGCCTTGAGTCAAGTCCTCTCTGCTTGCGCCATGTTGGATAAATGGCCACGTCTCAGTTCTCACCTCTGACAAGCGCAGACACTGTACTTCCCTGGCAGGGTCACCATTCTGCTCTGCAAAGAAGCCATGTGGAGCCCGGCAAGATTGGTACCTGCAACTGGTTCCCCAGGTGACCTCTTGTAACCCCTTCTTCCTTAGACAGGTCGACTGACCTATGACCCTGAGGTGCTGACAGCATCCCACCCTCTGGGAAAAAACAGGTCACTCTACTGAGTTTGTGCAAACAGATAAAGAACAAAGTGGTCCATAAATCAGGGTGACAAGGAAAACAAATACTTCTCTCCCTTGGGAAAGGAGCAGGCAGGGGTGTGTGTGTGTGTGTGTGTGTGTGTGTGTGTGTGTGTGTGTGTGTGTGTAGGGGAGGGGGGTTGGTGTCCAGGCAGGTTCCCTTTGGGCTTTTCCTGCTGCAGTGACCCCACTGTGCACCTGAGAAGAGGAGAGTAAGGCAGGAGAGTGCCAGGTCGGGTCAGGGACTCAGATACTATTGTAGGGGAACCTCTGGTGAAGCAATTATTCTGCTGCCTTTGAGTCAAGGCTGGATCCCTTCCAAGAGCTGAGCCTGTGCCTGGGGACTGAGGTGTTCTCTGTGGGTACTGTTGCTTGTTCTACAACATGGTGTCGAGGAATGAGACAGGATTGGCCTCACAAGGAACATCCTGGCCTCAAAGAATCATTCATGGTCTGATTGCTGACGCACGTGCAAAGATGCAAACCTCAGTTTCTCCGATTGTAAAATGAGAAATCAATCGCTGAGCTGCCTGCTTCTCTAATGAAAGTGGCAATGTAGGAGGGGAAGACTGTAGCAGTGATGCATGCTGGGAAGGATGCTCACTTTTCCCTGGGCCACAGTATTCACCCCCTGTGTTTCCAGTGGAGCCTAGGAAAGTAACTGAAACTGCTAGGCTCTGTTTGCTTCTCTGTAAAGGACAGTGACAGTGTCTATTCCTTGGGATTATTTGGAGGATTGACCTAAAACATACTAGGTATGTACTAGGTATTACATAGAAAAACAGTAACAACAAAAACCTCTCCTCATCCTTTGAAAATGAGCACTTTCCAGAGTTGGATCCTCGGAATAGGTTCCTGGAGGTAGGACTGGGTATGAGGAGCCCCACCCCTACCCTGTCCAGGTCCTGTCCCCTGCTCACCACGTTCCTTATCCTACAGCATGCTGTTCCTTACCATCCAAGTCCAGTCCCCCATGCAGGGCACTGTGCACACTGATTCCTTTTCGTGGGACCGAGGAGTTTCCTTGGATGTGGGACTTCTGATCCTGATGTCTGGAGAGCCATCCAAGCAGGCTACATTCCCTTGAGCAGAGACAGGCCTGCCCCACCTGCACAAGCCCGCTCTGACCATCACACAGGAAACAGCATCCCTGACTTTCCTGTCCATCCTGGTTCACAGTTTGTATCTTGTTCATTTACTTACCTGTGCTGCCTTTCCAACAGGCAGGGAAGTAGATTTTGTTTCTTTTTAGATAAAGTACCCCCTCTCCAAATCACCCCAAAGGCTCGGTGCTATGGCCGCCTTGGTGGTTTGAACAGAAGGAAGAAGAATCTCACCATCCCTCTCTTGCCCAACTCTCACAGCAGAGCTACAGCCTAAGCTGGAGGGGGGGTGGGGGGGTGGGGCGTTATCCCACTTCCGGTTTTATTTTTGTTGTTGTTTTTGTTTCTGTTTTTATCCACTGGGGTCTAACCTAGAACTCAGCGGACGATAAGAACTTGATATAGTTTTATTAAATTAATTGGGGGAGAGTGCGTCTACAGAATTTGGAGCTAGATTAAAACACAGAACAGACCCCCAAAGGGTTGATTTTTTTTTTTTAAAGCGAGGATTAAAAAGAAAAGTTTATGGTTGTTGTGTGTTGACGGATGAGGTGCACGGGCTCCTGGGAAACTCGGGAAGCAGGACTGGATGCTTGGACTGAGGGAACCAGGGAAAGTGTAGCAAGACTTCAAAGCACCGGCAGCTTCTCCTAGACTGTGTCTAAACAAGTGAAGCAATTAATCAAGTAATTCCAGCCCCTTCCCCCAACAGCCTCAATTATCTGGCTATTTGAAAACTGCCCATTTTATGGGTAATGAGTGTTAATAGGCAATTGTCCGGAAATAGTCTCCCCCCTAGCTTGCTCCTTGGCATTCAAGGCCCCCCCCCCCCCCCCCCCGGCAGCCACTGAGCTTCCTCCGGCCTCTGAGACTTGCCTTCCTTCCTTCTTCCTCCATTACCTCCTTCTTCACGAGGCTGTCAGAGCCCCTGCCCAGGGTCTGGAGCCAGCCCCTGCTCTGCGAATCTGAGCTTCCTTCTGGTCCGACATGTGCATTTCTCTTTCCAGCAGTCTCCACCCCAGCCCGCCCTTCTGATGCTTAGCCTCCAAGCCAGCTTCATGTCTTCTTCAGTCATGCCAACTTCTCCAGGGGGCAACCAGAGAACGGTGGGAAGAAGAACCATTTTCCACACCTCCCCGGCTCTCCTCCAAAGCTGCCCTCTGGGGAGACCGATTTGAGCCGATAAGCAATGTCTGGGGAAGAATTCCCGGTATCAACTCCATGTGGCGGAACCCTTTTAAAGTGCATGCTCCTGGGGTCGGGGCTGTAGCCCAGTGGGACGGTGCCTGCCTAACATGTATGAGGCCCTGGCTTTAATTACCAGTACTGGAGGAGAAAAAAAAAAATCCAGGTTCCTGGGAGCCTCACAGGATCTGGCCAGTCATGAGCATGGTCTACAGACAAGGAGGCTGAGGCCTGGGGCTTTACGTAGTGTGTCTAAGCTACATAGACAATAGATCGAGAACTGGGACTGAAGCCCAGGGACCCATCAAGACCCCAGCTTTGGGCTCTTTTGAATTGTGGAATAATAAAATCAGGAAAACCAGAGCTGGGCAGTTCTTGTGAGACCCCGAGACTCATCCCTTCTTCTCCGGATGGGAAAGTTGAAAATGGAAAGGGACAGTGGTTGTTCGTGGCATCGTGGGAAGGCTTATAGCGAAGTTCTGAAAGTGACCTTGGGAAGGAGCACCAAATGTGGAGGCCGGGATTGGAAGGATGGGGCTTTAAGACCCCTACCCCCTCTTACACTCTGGACTGCTGGCCTGGCCCTCACCTGAAGTCCTGACCTGGCTTTCACACAGGGCCAGACCCTGCTGGAGCCCTGAAGTGGAGGCTGAGAATGTGCCTAGCTCCCTCCCAGCTTACCTTCAACTCATGGCTATCATACCTGCTGCCTTTTGCTTCCCAGGGTCCCTCAGGAAGCTCTCTGGTTCTGTTCTCTCTGGCTGAAGAGTCAGGTTGGAGGATTCTCCATTGAGTTTGGGCCTGACTCTCTGGAATTCTCACATCCGCAGGGCTTCAACACTGCTACTTCATGTGGGCTCCCCATGGCAGACAGACCTAAGTATATCTTCCTGGGGTCCTTCGGGCCTTGCATTCCCCCTACCCTGTCCCTTTCAGAGGTGTGGCATGGTTTTTCCTGGGGAGTCTATTTATATCCTTTCCAAATAGAGAGGCCAACCAAGTCAAGATCCTATTGAAGTCCAACTTGTGAGCCAGTGAGTGCTTTGGGGACACGTACTAAAGTCTGGGGAACTTACAGGCAGTCAGTCATACCACAGAAAAGTCTCTTCCTTCTCTAGCAACTGTTCATGTTGACAGATCCTGGGTGAGGAAGGCCCTCAAGCATGTCTTCATGAGCCTTTCCTCTCTTGTACCAGGGAGTGTTAGTGAGCCCCATCTTATGACTCTTTCATATTGGGAATCATAATTCCGATTTTGACATGACAATAGCCATACCATACCCAGAAAACAATAAAGAAGTAATGGAGGTGTCTAGACACAGCCTGTGTGTGTGTGGGGTGGGGGTGGTTATTGTTTCTCTCCCGTCTTGTGCCATGCTGTCTATCCCTCAACATCAACATTATCTCATTAGTACTTGTATGTGTGTGTATGTGTGCACGCACGTGTGTGTGCATGTATGTGTTCCATGTATGTGTGTATATGTGTGCATGTGTGTTCTGTGTATGTGTGTGCATGTGTGTGTGTTCTATGTATGTGTACATGTATGTGCATGTATGTGTTCCGTGTATGTGTATATATGTGTGCATGTGTATGTGCATGTGTGTGTTCTGTGTATGTGTGTATGTGTGTGCATGTGTGTGTTCTGTGTATGTGTGTGTGTGCATGTGTGTGTTCTGTGTATATGTGTGCATGTGTATGTGTATGTGTGTGTTCTGTGTATGTGTGTGCATGTGTGTGTTCTGTGTATGTGTGTGCATGTGTGTGTTCTGTGTACATGTGTATGTGTATGCATGTGTGTGTTCCATGTATATGTGTGCATGTGTGTGTTCTGTGTATATGTGTGCATGTGTGTGTTCTGTGTATGTGTATATGTGTGTGTGCATGTGTGTGTTCCGTGTATGTGTGTATGTGTGTGTGTGTGTGCATGTGTGTGTTCCGTGTATGTGTGCGTTCCGTGTATGTGTGTATGTGTGTGTGTGCATGTGTGTGTATGCAAGCACACGTGTGTAGGTTCTGTCATTGCTTGTCACCTCAATTCCCTTTCATTTGAGGTTGATGATCGACTTCACGCAAACCTCCCCCATCCTGGCCTCCTGTGATCTCTGCCCCTTCCTCCCTCCCCCTTCCCCCCCTCCCCCCCAGCCTCTGCTGCCTGGCGCCTCAGGAGCAGAGGGGTGCAACATGCTCTCACTTGTTGGTCAGCAGTGACCCCCGAGAGCATGGCCCAAATTCCTCGGGTTTCTCAGGTTTTCCTTAATCTGCTCTTGTTTTTCTTCGGAATTGTCACTTCTCTCTCTCTTTTTTTTCCCTTTTCTTTTAGCTCAACAGAGATTTAACCTCTGATAGGGAGGATTTATCATAGTTATTGATACTGAGAATATCAATTACGGTTCGCAATGAATAAAGACCTCCGAAGCGTCGCATCCCCCACAGGACGCTGTGAGCTTTGCACCTGGGGCTGCCATCTCTCCCAGGAACTGCCCAGCAGAGCTCAGCTCATTGCGGTGACTCCTCACCAGACTCTTCTGTGGCTGCCAGGGCCTGCACAGCAACCCAAACAAATGCCCGAATGCATTTCTTCAGTGGCTCCTCGAAAGCTTTGCTGTTGGGCGTCTGCCTTTCTCGCTCTGAGCAGCTCCAGAGTGGGCACAGGCACCAAACAAGGACTAAGTCACAGTCCTGCTACTTGAGTGGCATCGGTGACTGGGGAGGGAGCCTCATGAAAGGAAGAGGTGAGCTCTGGGGAGACGCGTCAGGTGTGCTGTGGGTAGGCTGAGTTATGGGGTAAAGGGTTTGGGTTAGAACTTGAGAAGTGGGTGATGGGTGGAGCAGGGAGCACTTTGGGGTGGGAACAGCATAGAGAGGGTGAGAGAGTGGATGGTGTAGCCTTCTCTGTCCTCAGGACTACCGCTAAGCGACAGCCTGGTAACAGAGGTCAGCCTTGAGTTCCAACCTCCGCAGTCAGTGTTTGTGTTGGGGCAGTGTGGGGCCATGAAGAGTGATGGCGTGGGGGTCATGGAGAGGGGGCAGCTGTGTCACGGGGTCTCACGGGATGCGTACACTTCTGAGGGGCCAGACTGAAGGAGAGAGGCCCTGCAAGAGGTTTTTTATGTTAGACCTGATGTGATGGTGAGAATCGGGGTGAAATGGAGAGGAGTGGGTGCCTCACTTCCTAGCACATCCATGGGTAGAAGAGTGGGTGAGAAGGTGTTCCTTCACTGACCAGGCAGCTGCTGGGGTTGGGGGGGAGGGGCTCTCTGCCAGACCCGTGTTTATTATTCTCTGTCACAGTGTATTTTCAGTTACATGGGGCATCACGCTGCACCCACCTCACGCTCTGCCCCAGAGGCCAATGTCTGTCTGTGAACGCACAGTCAGGGACCCTCGGGCCTCAGCTTCCCAGCGGAATAGGCTGGCTAGCTGGCTGAGCTCCGCTCCCATGAGAACCTGTGTGTGTCAAGAAGAGAGGCACAGGGCAGGGAAATCGAGGCATGTTGGCAAGTGGGAAAGCACAGCCGCCCACCTCAAACCTACCTTAGGGGCTGCCTGCTGACTGGGCATCCACAGCCCATGGACCTGAAAACTGAAGTTAGTAATACTTAGGCAAAATGCAAAATGCCAGAAGGAGGCTGTTCAAGATTGAAGAACTTCCTGCAAACTGGACCATGGCCTCCCGTATTTGGGTTGCATCCCTTCCTGGCCCTTTGGGATTGGACACAGGAAATGAGGGGAAGGTGACGGGAGAGCCCACCGAACTGTGGAGTGAGTGAAGAGATGGACAAGTCATTCTAGAGTCCCGTAGAAGCCTCCCTTGAAAGTTGAGTGAGTCAGAAAAGCCACACCCAGACTCCAGACTGGTCCACACGGTGCTCCGGCAGCGGTATGCTCAGCTGCCTGGTGGCCCTGGGTCTGCCTGAGGTGTGGAAGTTGCTGGTGAGATCAGCTTCCAGGGGTCAGAAGAGAAAGCTCCTCTGTCACCAGGATGTTGAGTGGGGTGGGTATGTGGGATAAGTTAGGGAGGAAGCACTAGAAGGTTCCATCCCTCCAGAGATGTCTACGGGAATGTTGGGATCCAGAACCCCCAAAGTCAGAACCCCAGGCTCCTTTACCTTTGCTCTGGCAGTTCAGCGAATGTAGGAGTCCTTGCTTATGTGGGCAGCAGGAACATGGCATGTGGGATGGGAAGATAACTTAGTTGCTTCTCCACGAACAGGAGGATCACAGCTGGATCCCCAGCTCCCATGTCAAAGCAAGAGTGCATGCCTGTAATCCCAGCATGAGGGAAGCAGACCCAAGAGAATCCTGGGAACTCCCTGTCCAGCCAGGGCCAATCTAGTGACAGTGAGAGATCTTGTCTCAAAACTTAAGGTGGAGAGTGGTTGAGAAAGATGCCTACACACACATACACCGAGCATGAGTATGTTTATGCACATACACAGATGCAGACCTGCATACATATATATATCATGAACCAATTCCAGGTACCACGTAGGACAGAACAAAGCCAATGGAGGCTGCCTCCCTGAAGGCCATTTCTTTGGCAGGCAAGAAACCGCAGCTCACACTTGGGAGCGGTAGTTCCCCAACATACGACTCAAGGCCTTTCCCAAAGCATCCTGGGACCATTGCCACCTTCCCAAGGAAGGCAACGGGTGGCTTATTAGCACAAGTTCAAAGAGCTCAGGAATGGCCGAGCTGACGCTGGCATCCCAGAGCCCACACTCCACGTCTCCTTTCTCAAAGAGCGGGGATGGTCATGTTCAATCAAGTAGAAGCACTTTGTAAACTAAACTGTCCTCGCTGCGAGCGAAAGACACCAGGGATGAATCAGTCTGAAGGTAGGCTGTCGTGAGAACACCTTCCTGGGTGTGCTCAGGCCTGACTTCGGTGGGGTGATGGCCCCTGCGTCCCCCACCCCAAGTGCAGGCCACGGCAGCTTCCCTCTGATCTTCTGGTATGTTTGTTTGGGGAACCAAAGGACTAAGCTTGTAGCAGTGAAGACGAGAGCGTATCCCCTGGAGAGCAGGCAGGGCTCCCAGACCCCTCGGCACACAGGAATTCACCCTGTCACCTCTTGTATACCATCTATAACCCTAAAAGATGGCCCTGTCATCTTATCTCGAAACCGAGGTTTTAGCAGTCCCTTCATTTAGCCCCGAGAACAAAGGCAGCCCGGTGAGGTACATCCAAACAGCCTGTCACCCCGAGTGTGAGGCCGCGGCTGTCCAGAGAGGCTGCGCAGTGTTTACAGATGAAGGCGATAACCACAGGGGAAGGTCACAGGACATCTTCTGTCCACCTTGAGGTGGGGGAAGGAAGTCCCCTGACCACCCTCATGTCCCAGCTGTCCCGGGAGGCCTTTCTCAAGCTTCTCACGGAGAAATTTATCAGGGCCTGTGGTGGAAGAGGAGGGAGCGGGGAGAGCAGGGGCCCCCAAAGTAACCAAACAGAGAAAAAGCAAATCTTTCTAGATGTGTCCATGGACGCTAAGGAGACATGGTAAGTGGGCATGGTGGCGGCAACAGAGTCTCAGCTTCAGTTGCCCTCACTGAGCAAAATGTACAGATTCCTGCCCTAAACTCCCTCTAAAATAGGAGTCCTCTCTATATTGTCAGAGACGCAGAAGATCCACAGGCCACTTGGACACCACCAGTGACGGGAGAATCATTCCTCCCCGAGAGCCTTCCCTTGGCAGGGCAGCATAGGAATAACCAGGGCAGAGCTGGACCCTCACCTCGGCTTTGTGCTCTAAATCACTCAGCAGAACAAGAGAGGAACTTTCTAGTGGATATGTGATTATTGCTGTCTGTCACGACCACTGCTGACAATTGTCGATACTGGTGACAAAGACTGCTTGTGCTTTTCACCATGCCTTCATACCCAAGGGGCTCTTGGCTTATCCTAACCATCTGTGAAATGGGTGTGTGCATTCATTTCATTTTGATGGTCAAAATTTGTTGGACATCCACAGTGGGTATGCTTTTACAAGGTTCCTCCTCAACGATCAGAAATGAGTTGGGAGATGAAGAGAGCCTTGAGAAGAAGCCACAAGATCCCTGTGTGTGGACCTGGGTCCAGACATAGTGGAGATGAACAAGGATTTGAGAACCACTGTGGTGGCGGGAGTATATGACACTGTGGAAGACTTCTGGACCCTCCAGGTTTTGTCCTTAGCTCGTATTTGGGGGTCTGCCATAGGGTAGCTTGTTATGGGAAGTACAATGATATGTCACAAGTCATTATTGATTTATTTGGTGCTGTATCAACACCCCTCAATACTTTCTGGTGATGATTATCCTTGTAGCAAGACAGCCCCTACAGAAGAAGTACGATACCCACAGGGCTATCGGTCAAAGGTGCCTGTCCACCATCACCTTCGAGTGCACTCTTCGGCAGACCTCAGAATCCCGCAGGGTCAGCTGATGACTGACCCTCCTGTGGGGGCTCATCCTAGCCTCCCCAGGCTATCCTGACCCCGCCTCCTGGGAGTCCCAAGTCTTATCAGGGCCTCCAGTGCTGATAGCATGGGAAGCAGGATGGTCTAGACCAGTACCCTCCACCTCAGGTCTCAGCACCCCATTCTGCTGTCCACAGAGGTTTTTCACACGTGGCTGACCCTACTGCTCTTGCAAATCCAGCTCCAGTAACAACACCTCCAGAACTGGACAGTTCAAGTCTTCTCGACTCTGCTACGGTTACTAATCTTGCCTTTCATCTCCAGCACATCAGTCATTGACTATTTCCGGTTTATTCTCGGGGGGGTTCAGCGGGGAGCAGCTGTTCCCATGTTCTGCCGATAGAACCTGCTGCTCCTCCTTGCAGACTCAGCTTTACATTCTCTGTTCATGAGGACACGCCTGGACTACCAGTCCCAGCCCTGCTGGGCCACAGCAATACACAGAAATGCACACCACATACAATACATAACAGCGCACACATACTACATACCACACATAACACATAATATCTCACATGTGTAATATACACAATGCATACCGCACAGAAGTGCATTACACATAACACACACAATACCCATAACACCCAAAATATTATGCATGTATAACATACTGTACTAGTTAGGGTTACATTGTTGTGATGAAACACCATGACCAAAAGCAAGCTGGGGAGGAAAGGGTTTGTTGGGCTTATACTTCCACATCATGGTCCATCACTGAAGGAACAGGAACTCACACAGGGCAGGAACCTGAACACAGGAGTTGATGCAGAGGCCGTGGAGGGGTGCTGCTTACTGGCTTGCTCCCCATGGCTTGCTCAGTCTGCTTTCCTATAGGACCCAGGACCACCAGTCCAGAGATGGCCCCACCTACCATGGGCTGGGCCCTCCCCCATCAATCACTAAGAAAATGCCTTACCGCTGGATCTTATGGTGACACTTTTCTCAATTGAGGTTCCCTCCTTTCAGATGACTCTAGCTTGTGTCAAGTTGATATAAAACTATCTAGGACACATATCATACATATGTGATGTACCTCACATATGACATGTGCCGTATATCTCACATATGACATATGCAATGAACATAACACATACAACATGAAACACATATAGTACACAATTACTACAACACAAAACAAGCGACATTTACATGTGACACACAGCATACATACCACGTATATCACAGAGCACATATAGCGCTCACTACACAGCGCACAATATATATATAATATGCACCAAAAATGTCATAGGACAAACAACATGTGCAACGTAGGTGCAATCTATTCAACACTCGTGGAACACATGGCCCACATTCAACGGACTCACAGCATATGCATCACATGTGACCCACACAACACATCCTCAACACAAAATTCACATAGCACACTCCTGTAACACAAAACGTATGCAGTGTTTCACATACAAGGCATGCAGTACCAATAACACATAACACACCAACATACACAATATGTACAACACAGCACAACATGTAATAGTCATATAACATGCAATAGTACATATACAACACATGTAATGAACATTACACATGATACATACAACACACAGTATGAAAAATATGTAATACCGGTAACACCCAATCCATAGAGCATATTCATATAACATATGAGTTACATGTAATGTACAAAACATGCAACCTATGCTCAGTATGTGTAACATACAAGTGACACACAATGCATATGATGCACATCACACACAACACACGCAATAGTCATCACATGAGACATGTACGACACCCATACTGTGCACACTATACATGCAACACAATACGCACAAGATGCACCTGATAGGTACAGCATGCTTGTGTGACACACAACTTACAAAGCACATGATGCACATAACATGAGCAGATATGAAACATGCAGCATACAACCCATCCAACATATATAACATGCGCGTGTTACACAGCACACATTGCAGGGCACACCACACGTGTCGCACAGAGTGCTCACAACATGCACGGCACACAATACACACAAAATGTGCAAAACATGCAACTCACACTCAAAGTAAACAGCATGTGCATGTGACTCAAGGCACACATATAATGCATGGCAGAGGATGCAAACAACACACATCATATGTATAACAAATGCAACGCACAACTCATAATGTGCATACAGACATTCCACATACACACGTAGACTGCTCACAGCCACCTCCTACTTCCAATCCCACTGTTCTCGGTTCTCATGACAGGAACAGGTAACGGGCTTGGGGGCCAGAGAAGGGTTTCCCCATGTTCTGGACTCTGAAAATGACTCACTGCGGGACCCCAGCCAGGTCCCTGGACTTCTCTGTATCTGAATGCTCCAGAGGTGACTCCAGCAGTCCCTCTGGAAGCCCAAAGGGCCCCAGGGAAAAGACAGACATGATGCCCACAGGGCGACTCCGGCGGGGACTTGGTCCTGAGACACACTCTAAAGAAGGAAGCATGCCCCGTCATGGAAAGTGGCTGGGGTCAGTCCTGAGGTCTGACTGCCACTGCCAGCAGCTGAGAACAGAACCTTCTTCCAGCTACAACTTCTACATCACGAGACCAACACTGATGACCCGAGAGTCGACAAGACATCAGCCCCACCTTTCTCCCTCCTTGGCTCCCTGTGGGCAGGATGCTAGACTTATTTCTAGCATGTGAGCAGCCTCCGAAGTCATCCTGGGCATGACAGTAAGGAGGGAGGCTGGTAGGTGCTCCCAGGTGAGGGGAGAGGTGAGGGGAGAGGCTTGAGATGTAGCTCCTGGCTCTGGCCCGAACCCCTTCACATGAAAAAAAAAAAAAAAAGCAGGGGAACCCCAGCCGGCTATATCATCTCACCTAGATGTCTTGGGCCTGAGAGGAAGGTACCAACCAACTTGAGAGAGGACGTGGGAGCCAGTGGGTCGCAGGCACAGGGCACACTCTGGAGTGTTTTCTGATGAAAAGGCACCGATTTGCCCTTTCTGCCTCTGCTTAGGTGAACTAAACACCACAATCTTTCCTCAAAGAACACACACATATAAGCACATACACACACACACACACACACACACACACAAAGAGCCACCCTAGCAGGAGGCACAGGCACCACCTCTCCAGAAGGGGATACCTGCTGCTGCCTGGTGCCCAAAGTATCAGAAAGACATGGAGTGAGGTGGTTGGCTACTGGATGGTAGAATTTGAGGAGGAGAGCCAATCACAGCACTGCCTGTGTGTTCTTAAATGAGGGCTGAAGTTTCAACCCACAGTTGTATCCCTACTCGCTTCAAACCAGGGCAGAGCCAACATTTTTGCAGCCTAGCTCTGCCATCGACCTATTGAGTGACTTCGGTTAAGTTCCCCAGCCTTACTGAATCCATTTTCTTATGTGTGAAGTACACCTAACATTCACACCTGCCTATGGAAGGATGACAGACCAAATGGATCATGAGCCCAAGAACATCCAGAACATAGTAGATACCTTAGGTAAACTTAAGTAACGGCTAAACATGAAACTCTACATTCAGCAGTTCCTGGTTCAGATGGAATGCTCTAGAAAAATCTCGTCGGCATCCTGCTATTTTATTTAACAAGCAGAATCTCTTTTAATGAAGACTAGTTCTTTCTAATCCACAATTGTACCCATTTTACAGATGGTGAAATTGGAGCGCAGACAGATTGAGAACTTTTCCAACTTGTCAGGGATGGAGCCAAGACTCACACGAAGGCATTCTGGATTTGATGCCCCACAGTGGTGCTGTCATCATAATGTCTGTCTGTGGGTTTATTTGCTGCCTCTTCTACCAGATTGTGAGCCCCTAGAGACGAGGACTTGGATGACTTACTGTTTGGTTCCTGCAACCTTCCCACAAAGACAGGCCCAGAGCAAATGCCTGGAGAATGTATTTGTTCAACAAACGGATCGATGAACATGGTCAATGGAGACTTTCACCCTCTCCGGGTTTTTCAAGTTCAGCAGTCAGTCCACAAAATTAGGCATTTTTCCTATGTGCCTTTTGGGTATGGTCTTCCTGGCTTGCCTGCTTGTCCCCATCACAGCAGGGATTGGGTACTGGGGGTGGGGCACATCAGTAAGGCAATTCCCGTGGAGGACATGTGTTTGTGCAGGGGTAGTGATGAAGTTCCTGTCGGCTTTCTTTTCATGTGAAGATAACACCATCAACATCTAAGGTTCTAGGAAGTTCTGCCCTGGACAGCTTTTTATCTTTTTCTTGTCTGTGTAGACACAGACTCTTCATTCAATTCAATCTCCCTCCAGTCATCTATCATTCATCTATTCATCAGCCCATCCATCAATCCATCCATCATCCATCTATCCATCTGTCTACCCATCATTCAGCCATCCACCCATTCATCAATCTATTATCCATCCATCATCTGGCACCCATCTATCCTTCATCCCACTTCCCATCTACCCAGAGAATATACAGAGTGCAGACACTGACCTGGTGCACCCCAGAGGTACACTGAGATCAACAGAAGGAGCCTCCAGAGACAAAAATAGAATGTCCACAGTCAGATTCTAAATTCACTGGTACCCTATAATCAGTTTGCAGAGTTCCTGAGCTCCTGGCCTAAGTGTTAAACAACATACCTCTTAAGCAAATGTAACAGGGCCTGGATTGTTGACAAGGAATTGGAGGAGACTATGGTCTTATGTCTTCTCACGGGAGAGCTGCTTTTTGGATCTGAGTGTTGGGGACACTCAGTATCCAATATCCTGATACCTCTACATTGGTCACTCAAAAGAGTAATCCCTTCTGATGGATGGAAGCAGGGCCCAGAAATGCCTCTTCCCTTCTGTCCAGCCCACACCCTGCTTCTTCCCGGCCAGGGGCTGTGGCCTGCATTTCTCTGCTTCAACAGCCTGTGCCCAACTCATCACACACACAGAACCCTTGTTCCTGGAATCCAGGCGGCTGCTTGGAGCCACTGCTGGAAATGGCCTCCCAACAGATGTGCCTTTAATTTGTTTCCGGGTCACTGGCCCCTGTGCCCCAAGGAGGCTGCCTCCCAGGCAGGAGGCCCCAAAATAGCTGTATATGTGTGTCCCTGGATGGGGTTATCCATCACTGCCCGGCCTCTGCCCCCGGATGCCTCTCTCTGGTGGCTGCCTCTAATCGGACCACTTGGCGTGGAGAAGGGAAGCTGGTTCTGTCCCCTCAGGTTATGGCCCCTCAAAAGGCCAATTGTAACCACATGGAAGGGGGGCCCTGCCCTGATCCCAGGTCAGCCAAAGAGTCCCTCCTACAAGGAAGCAGGAGGTTTGCAGAGGGCCTACCGTGCAGGCTTAGCGTGGCTCAGGATGGCAGTCCTTTTCCTCAGCCCCGGTCCATTTATTTTTAGATTTTTTTTTCCCTTTAAAGTAGATGTGTGCTTGTGTTCTGTGTGTGGGTATGTACACACGAATGCAGGTACCTGAGGAGTCCAGAAGAGGGCAACAAATCCCCTGGAGCTGGAGTTACAGGCAGTTATGAGCAGTCCAAGATTGAGTGCTGGGAGTTGGGGTGAATCAGGGTCCTTTGCAAGAGCAGTCATGCTCTTAACCACTGAGCTGTCTCCAGCCTCCTGGACCATTTCTTAATAGTGTGTGCCATGGGCACTTACTACATCAGGCAGGGTATTACACCCTTCGTCTGCATCATGACCAACCCTCTAGTTCTCTGGGACATCCTGGAAGGGCGTCTCATCTCTTATCTTACCCAAGGGGAAATAGTCTCAGGGAACCCACCCTCCCTCACCTGAAAAAGAAGGAACACGATAGAGGTCTGTGCCGCTGAAACGGAGGCTTCCTGGGAATGACACAGTTTCCCTGGCTTCTCCCAGGGCAGCCAAGTTTGCACTGGGTCGGCATTTGCTAAATCTGGATTTTTCTTCTCAGTCTCTGTTTGAAAATGAGGTCAATGCACAATAAAACTATCCAGTGGGATTGTGGGGACTCGGACTGGGGAGATGACTAGTCAACTGTTTGCTGTTCAAGCAAAAGAGAACCCGAGTTTGAGTTCCAGAATTCATGGAAGAAAAAATAAAAATAAAAGAGCCAGATCTGGTTACATATGTTTGTAATCCCTGAATTGGGGAGGCAGAGACATCAGGATCGCTGGCACTCTGCCGTAAGTCAACTTAGCCTGATCAGGGAGGCCCAGGTTCCAGTGAGATCCCCACGTTCCAGTTTGTCCCCAGAAAACAAAGGGGATAGCCTCGGAGGAACAATAATCCCAGGTTGGCAAATACATGTGCATACATGATCGTGTATGCTTGCACACACCGGTGCACAGAGATCCGGGAATGCACGTGACCGGCCTAGCGCAGTGCATTAGCTAGACCAGACAGCCTGAGACATGGAAAGAGGCTCAGCGGCCGGGGTGAGTCAATGGCAGGAGCCGGTGACTGGCGTAGAGGTGGCCTGGGAGCCAATAGGCACATTCGCACCGCAGAGGTTCACAGAAGGCACCGTGACCTGACCCTCCGTCCTAGAAGGAAACAAAACACAGAGCCTGGCCAGTTCCATGTCATTCTAACAAGCTGGAGAGGGGCTGCTGAAGAGAATGCCTCCAGATGTGCTTGGCAGATCAAAAGCACAGCTCCCATCGTGCCGTCAACACCTCTCCACCGTGGACAGGAGAGGGCTGCGCTTGGTATTGCCTATCAGATCAATTATGAAGGCTTTATCTTGGCGACAGAAGGTCTTTATAATCCGGCCCCAGTATGAGTAACCTGCCTCACTACCTGTCCACCCCCAGCCCTTACCATAACACCCTTCCAGCTTGACTATTCCACGTACTCTCAGCTTTCCTCACGACTTCATGTTTATCAGCTTTTTTCAGATGTTTTCTGAGCCTGAGCTACTCATTCATCTCTCTGTCTGTCTCTGTCTGTCTCTGTCTCTGTCTCTGTCTCTCTCTGTCTCTCTCTCTCTCTCCCCCCACTCTGCCCTCTCCCGGTTTCTGTTTTGCACGCCTCACTCTGTTTCCCAGCAAAGTTACGTTTTCCACACCTCATCACCACGCTAGGGTAATCACTCCTCCTCTGTGTTTAAAAATAATTTATTGTTTGACTTATATCCTAAATGAGGGGCCAGGTCTGCAGTCTGAGTCAGGCACACTGCCCGCTTTTGTCAATAAAGTTTTAGGAGGACACAGACGGGCTTCTGTGCTTGCCTGTTGTCTATGGCTGTTTGCACATTACCACACGGTTGCTTCTGAGGCCGCGGGGTGCCCCAGACCTACAGCGTTTACTCTCTCTTCCTTTAATGAGAAAACTGCCGGCCCGTCTTCCAGTCTGCTCAAATCACGTTTTATGTCCTCGCATGCCGTCCCATTGGGCATGGTGCCAGATCAGGGCCACATGGTGTCTTTTCTCGGCCTGTGAGTTTGTCATGATCCTGGTCCAGGGTTGGAGCAGACACTTGGAGGACGAGGACGTGCACGCAGCTGTGGCAGGTTGCCAAGTTCCTTGTCTAGCCAGCCAGAGCGTCAGCCCTGTCCTGAGTGGGGTACGGTGTTCCAGACTAGAGCAACAGGGAATATTGGGAAGGTCTGGGCTAGAGAATGTCTTGGAATTCCAGGCTGGAGTTGGGAACCTGATATTCTTCAACAGACAAGCTAGATCTGGTAGTGAAGGACGGAAGAGCTCCGAGTTGGGCCCTGCCTGTGACAGAAGCACAGTCCATCCCTGATGCCTTCTCATTACCTACATTTCTACTTCTACTCTGAGGATGGATGAAGCCTGTGAGAATCAGTGACGCTGGGTTCTTGGGTCTGGGCCAGACAGGGCATGAGGAAAGGACTCATGTTGCTCTGCAAGGACTTCCCCAGCCACAGGAGGCCCCAGTGCCCTTCAGTGGCCATCAGCAGGACTTGGCTCTTCCATGACAAGGATGCCTGAGGAACATTGCTTTCTTCTCCATCTACCCTGGCTTAACTCAGCATTAACCCCTCCCCTCCCTCACCAGAGGCTCATTCCTCTGACATGCTCCTGCTTGCCTCTGCATAGCCCGGTGAGCTCAGGAGCCATGACTTTAGAACTTGACCTGTGCTCTGGTGGTTTAGGGTTCCAGAACAGTTGAAAGGTTGAAGAGAGAAATATGAGGAGGCAGGTGGAGGAGCTGAACCCATCTGCCATCAGCTTGTGGATGGTAAAATCTATGTAGGCCCTTGCAGAGCCCCAGAAAGTCACCCTGATTGGATCTCCATGCTGAGCCAACATGGAGAACCCACAGATGCCCTTCGTTCCTTGGCAGGAGGTGTGAGGGGTCAGAGGTTGCAGGGGAGTCCTTCCACTGACCTTAATACCTCTCCCTCTTGCTGTTAGCCATGGCCCACCCTTGGAGCTATAGGCCTGCTTTCTCCTTCCATTCTTATTCCCTAGACAGGATGAAAGGCAGCTACCGCAGCTCTGCCTCCTGGTGTGGTGTTAATGTCGAAGCACAGACTGGTCACTGTGTCTTGGCCTTTATCGGGATCAGGAGAGGCAGATGAAGAGGTGGGGGGGGACGGGACATGAGAGTTGGAACATGAAGCCAGGCTTTGGCTGTGACTGTGGGCCTTGTCCTGTCCAGGATGAAAATCTTCTCAATAGACATGGCAGCGCCCTTGGGCTCCCATACTTTTTACACGGTGGTCCCCAAGGAATTCAAAATTCCCTAGGAATCTCCTGCTGGAAGAAGGGAGAGATCGAAGCCTGCTACCAGCCCAAGGAGAAACATGTCTTCCAGGAAGAGACTCCACACGGTTCTGGCGACTTCTCCCCGCTCCACCCCCTCACCGTGCATGAGAGGCTAGAGATGGAGCAATGATGATGCAGAGGACCATCCCTTTTTGACTAGGATTCTCAGTTATATATATCTCTTGCCTCCGTTTAAACCTAACACTCACATCAGGACCCCTAAGGTGGGGGAGGGGCTGTCACTGGACCCCTTTTTATCTATTCTTCTCCCTAGTGTGGTTCCATTGAATGCATTTTCTTTTTTTTCCACTGTTACTTGTCCATTTAATTGGTATGTTGGGAATTGGTGGCCCATTCTAGCCTGTAAGGGCTATTGTGGCTTATTCTTTGAATCTTAAAAGAAAAAAAAAGCATAGTAACTAAATCGCCATAATCTCTAACTACACTCTAAATCAATGGTTGCCAACTTGTGGATCAAGACTCCTTTGGGGTTGAATGACCCTTTCACACAGGTCCAGTAGTGGAAATCTGTTCTATGACCCTGAAGGGCAGCCCTAGAGACGTAGCAGATAACTGCTTTACCTGCCCTCATGGGCTTGGATGCAGGACTGAGACGGCTAGAACCACGTGAGACTGTGCCCCAGCATTCCAGAACCTGCGACAATTCTGTTCTGTACAGTGAGTTTTTCTCCCTTAATAAATTCCTTTGCCCTTTAAGCAGACTCCATGGTTTTCTCACTTTAGGGTCATATATTAGATATCCTGCATATCAGATATTTACATTGTAATTCATAACAGTAGCAAAATTACCATTATGAAGTAGCAATGAAATAATTTTTTGATTGGGGGTCACTGCTACAACATAAGGAACAGTATTAAAGGGTTGCTGCATTAGGAAGGTTGAGAAACGCTGCTTTAAATGATTGTGTAAATATTGTGCACTGGAGCACTCATATACCCCAAATACTTGAGTATTTATTCCTCACCTCTCAACAAGAAAACTCTTTCCAACAGATGGAGACCATTACAGAAAACCACAACCAGCCAAAACGCCAAGTTGTAGAGCCTGTTTCCAATGGATACATCTAACAAAGAACTCCTGTATCTAAGGCTCAGGGAACATTGTGGAAGAGGGGGCAGAAAGACTGTAAAAACCAGAGGACCGAGGAGTCTGCTGTGAGATTGTGTCTCTAGCAATGTCAGCAGCTATAACCAGAAAGCCTCACCAACATGACTGCCTAAACATAATCTGAACAAGGACAACAACAGACATGCCGAAGTCGGTGGGTAAAGACCATGAGGCCTCACCCAAGACCAAGAACTACAGGCAAGCAAAGACTGCGCGGCGTGGGAGAAATAGTCTTCCCAAAGGAAGAGCATACCAATTGGCTATCCAATACCAAGAGGTCAGCCCTGAAAACATACATACGAGTAACATTATACAGACTGAGCAGGTTGTGTTTATGTATTTAGGAGTGTGTGTGTGTGTATGTGTGTGTGTGTGTGTGTGTGTGTGTGTGTGTGTGTGTGTGTGTGTGTGTGTGTGTGTGCATATAACAATTAATGAAAAGAGAGGCCCTAGTTGAACCACGTCTCCCATGCCACAATACTGGCTGGTTCCCCATAATGCCAGGCAGGAATGGCAGGGTGGGTGAGAGTTAAGGCCTGTAGAGCACCTCTGTCCACAGCTGGGAAGTGGCTCTGGTGCCTGCAGAGTGGCCTGTCTCCTTTTTCTCCACAGCATCACCTAATGCCCACCAAAGAGAGTGTTTCCTCCTAACGTGCCAGCTGGCTGCCTGCTCCTGAACTGCTGGCAAGCTGTAGCCAACCCCACCCTCCCTGCTTCCCTCTCTTTCTTGTTCCTGACTCCACGGGGACAAAAAGGACAATAGACAGAGACCCTCTCACAGCTCCTGGCCCAGGATTGGGTGTTAAAACCCAAGAATCAGTCAACTCCTATCACGCTCAGCTTCTGTCTTGGTGAAGGTGCCCCTTTAACAATTGTATTCATCACCCACATCAGAGGCAGTGGCGTGCATGCGTGCATGCGTGCGTTATTTGTGAATATGTCTAAAGCAGTGAAAATTCCAAATCACCAGTTGTGCCTGTCCCAGTCAAGGTCAATGTGATCTCCGGCTTCTTCCAGCTTTCATGGTGCAGTCAGTCTATGAAGGGCCACAGTTTTCATATTTTTGTGCTTCTCATGGTTTTGTTGTTGTTGTTTGGGTTTTTTGTTTTGTTTTGTTTTGTTTTTTGTTTTGTTTTGTTTTGTTGCATTTAGAAATGGACTCCAAGCACCTTGCTTAAATGCCATCCATAGTTCCTAAGCATGGGAGTTGTGATATGCCCTCCGGGGAAAAGCTGGTGTTAGACATCTTTTCCTTCAGATATGTGAAGTTGGCTGCAGTTCAGTGTGAGTGAGTCAACATCTACCACATACATTATCTTTTCCCGGGAACACACATCAGACAATATTATGCATTGCGGGTTGATGAGACAGTGACAGGAACCTCACAGTAACCCAACCGTGTGTCACCCCAGGAGCTGCTGTTGGTACAGTTGGCAGCTTTTTGAACAATCATGACAATGAGCTGTTTAAGCAGTTTGCCAGCAGAATGGGAAGCCTCCAGGAAACACCAGGACTCCAGATAATTTAAAGGAGACGATGTTTTGCCTTCTGTGGTTTTTAAAGCCCAGTTCCTTTCTTCCCAGTCGAGCAATGAAGCTTGGTTTGATGGATCTAGAAAGGTGGGTCACAGGACGTCCTGCATGCCGAGAGCAGCCACCAGATAGTTGTGTGAAGGTCTGCGGAGCCCGGAGCATCGTCTTCTTCCTCACCTTGTGGCCTTTAGCTGCACAGTCAGGAAGCTGGATCAGATAATAGACATCACCAGCTCTGAAACTCTTACTGGTTGTAACTCACTGAGATTCAAGGAAAAAAAAAAGATACAAATCTTTGCATTCCGGGAATGATGGAATTTGTGGGGTATTTCCCTTACAGCCAGATTGAAGTTCTGGTGAAAGAGTGAAGAAGATCTGGGTGATTTTTCACCAATCCCCTGATTTTTCAATATCACAAACATTTATTTAATAGCTGTGATACATCATAAAAAAAAAACAACCTAAGACACCCACCTATCTTTTTACATTAAAGCAAAATGAAGCAAACAAAAAACTCTAAGCATATCTGCAGGTAATGTTCTAAAGTGCTTTGTATTGACCATCTTGGCAATAATTTTGTGAGGTAGTTACTAGAATTAGCTTATTTCACATGTAGGGAAACTAAGGCATGTGTGTGTAATGTGTTGCTCCAAACTGGCATGGCTGGTGAGTGGGCACCATGGAGTTCTGGCCTCTGCTCTTGTCTAACACCCAAGGGTCTTGTGGTCAGTGTCTCCTGCTTCCTTCCTTTCAACCAAGCCTTATTGCTTACTGACCGACAGCAGGAGCATCCCTTGGAAGTGCTTAGAAATGTCCGTCCCAGGCTGGGTTCCAGATCTGCTGAATAAAATGTACATTTCTACAACACACACACACACACACACACACACACACACACACTCACACACAACACATAAACAACAGAGAGAGAAAGAGACTCACACATACATACAGACACATACATACACACACACACACAGGGACTCACACACAACAGAGAGAAAGTCACACACATACACATACACATACACACACGTACACAGGGACTCACACACAACACATACACAACAGAGAGAGAGACCCACACATACATACAGACACACACACACACACACACACACACACACACACACACACACACACAGGGACTCACACACAACACATACACAACAAAGTGAGAAAGAGACTCATACATACATACACACACACATACACACACATATACACACACACAGACACACACACACACATACACACTCACTGACTCACACTCACTCATTCATACCTATGCCCGAACCACATCATTTTAGCCCACATGTCCTCCTGTGGCTGATGAGGAAGCCAAGTTCGCTGGATCAAATAGACTGTTGAAGTTACATGGGAAGAAACACCGAGGTGGAGACCTGGGCCCAGGATGGGGGTGCCAAGCCGGGAGTGTCTTCCACAGCACTCACGGCCTTTAAGGAAACTGGGAACTTCATTAATAGAGTTTCAGGGTCAGGCACACAGCTATCTGTGTGCTTGTCAGATATAGCTGTAGGAAAGGAAGTGCTCCAAGACAGGGGCCAGTGTGCATGACTGGCCAGCAGCAAATACCTGCCGGAGACCCTCACCCTAGTGCTGGTTCACGAACCCGTCCACCCCGTGAGGCACAGACAGGCCAAGAACAGACCTGGGGTCCGTGAGGCAGGTTCACCGGAAGTGACTAGTGACAGATAGGAAAGGGCTCAGGAGTGATGGCTGCTGTGTGCTTCAGGCCAGGAGCAAGCTTTCGAAGAACTTGGATGTCTTCCAGCTGGGTCAGCCTTCTTACTGTGTGAAGGTTTCCCAGGAGGCAGCCAGGCCGATCTTTGTGGCCTCTTGCCCAGGGACCATCTGCTTGCACCTTTTAGCCCCGACACCTCCAGGACTAGGGAACTCCTTCCGGCCTGATGCAGGCTAGCCTTGGATCCAATGCTTAAGACCCCAGAATCGGAAAAGCATTCTGGGAGACGAGCTGGAGTAGCACTGCAGCTTCCGGACTCTGCCTTGGAGACATAGTTTAAATCACTAAGTCACGTGATAGCAATTCAAATAGGGGAGCTGGTATCTGGTTCAGGTCTGAGGGCTGGGCACGAACCACCTAACCTCAGGTGGGATTCATGAAAGAGGGTCTTAGCAGACGGGTGGAATATGTGCTGTGCTGTCTGTGAACCCCCCGGGAGGCTTGCTGGGGAGCACCTGGGAGGAGCCTGGTGGAAGGCAGAGGTTGGCTGCACATCCTAGGGGTAAGATGAGGACTAGGGGAGAGGCGGGGGGGGGGGGGCTGAGAGCAGACAGCAGCACAGAGAAAGGCCACAGTATGCTCAGCAGCAGCTCTTCTGTGGGGGGGCAGGGGGCACCCCCTTGGGAGTTCCAGGAATACACCTAGGTCAACCGAAGAGCTCTGAGCTGGCAGGCAAGGAAGCTCAGCGATCGGGCATGTTGACGTCATGCTTCTCCGTGTTCTCCCCCAGCCCGGCCCCGTGTGAGGGAGAGTCACATGGCTTTGTTGGGACCTTCCCTTCCTCTGTTCTAAGATGGGATGATGAGGACTGTTTGCGGTTGGATCAAGTGTTTCTGTTCATGGAATAGGGGCAGCAGCGCCTGGCACATGGATGAAGATATTTAAAGCCTTTTGGAGGCTAGGAATACATTGCTGGCTTCTTAGGCACCCCACTCACTCCTTGAATAAAATGCATTTCTTGAGTGCCTCTTTGTAACCCAAGGCCAGCTGGGATTCCATCTCTGACCGCTGTGCTCGACTCTGACCCAGACCCTCAGGATTTCACACACAGCATCTCCTTTCATTTCTTCTCCTCCTGGGGTAGCATTCCCAAGCCCTTTGCATGAACAAGGCAACTGGGGTGCAGAAGGTTGAGAGAGGCTGGGTGAGGACCTGAGGCGGCACATCTCCTGAGTACGGGGGACCAAGATACTTTCCTCTGAGTTCCCATTCACTTCCTTCTAGTGACGGGTCACGAAGGCTTCCAGAGAAGGACATCTGAGCTGAGTGACCACTCCCAACCCTGGACCTTTCCAGACAAGGGGGCATGAAGTCGGTGGCCCCAGACCTCCGGCTTTGCTTCAGGCCTTGGAGCTGACAGACCCCCCTGATGTTCACTGAACCCCCCCCACTCGGGGTGGGTGTAGGCCCAGCTCCTGTAGGCAACACTTCTCCTCTGGAAAGGCTAATCAACTGCGGCTAATTGAATCCCACTTGCTGCCCCCCCCCCCTCCCGCGCCCCCAGCTGAGCTCCGGTTTAGAACGAATGGCCCCTCCTCCCTCAACTCAGCCCCTTTTTTGAATTCTGTGATCTTAGTGCTTGAAATCACCTTTAATTTCCTTCAGGAATGAGCAAGCATTTAGAGGTTTGGTTTCAATTATACCCCAACCCCCACTGCCCAAAAAAAAAAAAAAAAAAAAGACGTTTGACCCAAATTTCAAGCTAAATAAATTAGGAAACTACAGAAGAGTCCGGGCTGAAGTTGTCCCTGGGGAGACACAGCCTTGTGCTGATCCCAAGTGCCCCTGCCCATCTTCCCGGGTCCTGCTACCTAGAGGCTCAGTTCTTGCTCCTCATGGCTCTTCTCTTTGTCCTAGGAGGCCCCCCTTTACTGCCTGGGTACCACAGGTCACTCCAGCCTTCAGGCTCATAGTCCCTTGGAAGACTCTCTAGCTTACCTTTGTAGTGCCACACTCCCTCACCAACACACCCAAATGGAGCTCACGGCCCTCAAGGTTGCCACTGTTCACGTGACAAAGCTGTTTTCCCTCATCTGCTGTGGGTTCCCCAGCTTTCCTCGGGAAGCCAGAACCATCCTTAACTGTGTCAAGCAGTGTAGAGACTGAGTCCCCAGGGAACCTGATGTCCCAGCCTCTCTAGCTCCCATTCTCTGTCCCTCACTACCATGGTCTGGCTGGTGACTCGGACGTAGCTCACTCTTTCTTGTACTTTTGTCTTTTGCCATCATCCCGTTCTGCTGACCTGGAATGCTCGCCCCAGGGTCTCCTGTCTGCCTGTCCAGGGGAAGTTCATGGAGACACCAGAGACCTTTCTTGATTGTGGGTTTGGGTTCCATCCTTCTTCTGCACTCCCACAGAATCAGCTTCAGGTGCAGAATTTAGCACACTCCCCCTCTCCCCCTCCAGGAGATTGTGAGCTTCTTGAGGGCAGGTTTCTATCTGATTATGGGAAGGGAGAGAGGGAAAGAGGAAGGGAGGGAGGAAGGAAAGAAGGAGGAAGGGAAGGCTTCAGGAAGGGAAGGAGGGAAGGAGAGAAGGAAGAAAAGTCCTAAGTTCCTGAGGCATCTCGGGAAGTGCCTCCTGGTCATGGCTCAGGCAATGTTTCAGAAGAGTAAATGAAGCCAAGCTGATCCTGATGCTGCTGGGAAAGAGACGGATTGCCTAAGCAAGCTACAGTCCTGGTGATCTGATGGCCATTAGGATAGTCTCTTCCAGTCTCATCTCCACTATGAATGGATGAATACACACAAATACACCATATACACGTAGACATGCACACACACCATACACACACAGACACACCACACACACACACACACACACACACACACACACACACACACACACTGTAGACACACACACAACATACACACAACCACACACACCACACACATCACACACACATCACCCCACACACACATAGACACACCACACACACATGCACGCAACACAACATACACATAACCATATATACCACATATATCATACACATACACATCATCTCCCACAGACATAGACACAACACACATGCACATACATACACACACACCACACACACACACTACACAGACACCATACACATACACACACAATATCCACACATCACACACATACACATACCACCACCACAAACACACACACACACACACACACACACACACACACACACACACACACACGTAGCCACACCATCCATTTAGACCACAGCCTGGTCCCATCAATAACCCACTGTCCTTTCTTTTCCATCACACATGAATTTCTTGCTAAGCTTCTAGGGTCGGTCCGTGGCATCCAGCATGAAGGGCACATAACTCTGAGAAGATACAGGAAGAAGAAAGTTCGTGAGCAGGATGGGAAGGGGATGTTTGAGATAAGATGGGTCATCCAAGGCAGGATCAGAGGGAGCTTTGCTAGAAGAAAAGAAGGAAGGAAGGATGGCTGGGCAGAAGGAAGGGAGGGAGGGAGGAAGGAAGAAAACCCTGGCCTGAACTTGGAGGATGAGAGAGCTCCTGAGTGCGTGTGTCCAGGACAGAGGAACAGCATGTTCCAGGCAGAGACCCTTTTGAGCTCCATTGCCCTGCCTTAGTTCCACCTAGACATTCCCTCCTCTCTGAGGCCCTAATCTGCCACCTCCCAGCAGTCCTGTCCCACAAGGTGAGTCCCAGCCCAGCTGTCACCATCTCTGTTTATGACTACCATCCCGGTCCGCTTTCTTCCCAAGTGTGAGCCTGGTGGCGCCCTTGTTCCTAGTCTGCAGTTGTCTCAGGAAGAGGTGACATGTCTTCAGGCTATCCCCTCCAGAGCTGGACAGGCACTCGATGGCCCAACCTGTATGTGTTCAGCTGTAAATACCGGGCAGTGTGGGGCAACAAGCCACAGGAATCAGTCCACACCATCAATGCACTTGCAGGCTCTCCCCAGTGCAGACCTGCGCTGTGGATTCAGCAGCATTGTTTCCAGGTCATTGTCATAGAGGAGACAGCAAAATTTCAAGGGGAGATCTGGTGTCACACGTAGGAGGTTTTGTTTCTAATTCAATATCCTCCCTCCACACTCCTAATGTCCTTACTGTCCCCAGGGTTGTCCTGCGAGAAGAGGGAAGTAAGTCCCTGTAAGCCCACCCTGAATCATCTTCAAAATACTCTACAGAGAAGAGTGTCCTCGGAGCACGAGCCATAAAGTTCTGGCTACTTCCAGAGTGAAGAGGCAGGTGTCTGGTGACCCTGGGCCCTGGCCTGACCTTCTTTCTATGAGTGCCAAAGACCTATGAGGCAAGCTGAGAAGCATCCAGAGAGGGTTGTGCACTGGTGAGCAGAGCAGAGTGTCCTATAATATCTAATTTTTCTGGCACAGAAATTCCTGCACTCGCAGCCGGTGGTCGGGAGCTTACCCCAGGCATAGCATTCCAATGAGGTCAGCCCGTGTAATCTGAATCAGAAACACGTGCACCCAGGGTAGCACGAACTCAGGGAGCTTGGGAATCTATGCTCTGAAGAGACCACTACAATTTCAGAAGTTGTCACCGTGTCTGTTTTGCATGGCCCTCATCCCCGGTCATAGCCCCATGGCTGACCCTCGTCCCCACCCATGGACAGTAAATGTCAATGGTGTTAAAATCATAGAAACATCCCGTAGATCGAGCACAAAGTCAAAAAGTATAGAGAACAATCAGTCTCATAATCTGTCCCTTCAGTATGCTCTGTCCACACATTGCCCCTGTGCTCTGCTCAGGGGATGGTCACCCTCCCCCTCCTTCCCCAGAAGAGAGCAGGCCCAGAGAGATAAGTACGCAGCCCTAAGCTACAGCGTTTATCCAATTGCACAACCCCTTCCATTCCTACTCATTGCCAGGCACAACACTGCTCATTTCACTGCCACAGCCATCTCCAGCGGCAGAATTGGTATCTTGATGGTACAAACGAAGCAATAAAGGCCATCAGAGACAAAGGAATTTCCCCAAAGTCAACCAAGGGTGTGCATTTCTCTCTGAAGAACAGAAGTCCCCAAGAGAGGATTGCCCGGCCTCAGGTGATGTAAGCAGAATGCAAGAACCAGGAAGTAAGGCTAGACCTGAACCATGACCAGAGCGGGAAGAAGACCTGCCCAGGCACCTTTCCCCTCCTCCCTCAGGAATCTGAGCAATGTTGCCTATATGACATAGGCCCTTAGCAGCCTCTTGGATGAGCCCCGGCTAGGCTGGGGCTGTATGTCTTTTAAGATGAAGGAGCCCATAGTGAGAACGCAGACCTAGGTCTGGAGTCTAGGGGTCAGAAGCAAGGGCACAACTGTCTCATTGTGTGGGCATCTGTCCCAGGCACCCAGAGGGGCCACATGCAAACAAGTCAATGGCTAGGGGCATGTGGCTACAGGCCAGGAGTCAGCCAAATAGAAGAGCAGAGCTGGAGAAGCCTGGGAACTCAGGCACATAGCTCAGTTCTTGGCCTGTGACAGAACCGGCCTGGCGGGAAGGCTACCCAGCCTGGTTCATCCATGAAGGGCACAATGGCAGTGCTGTTAAGAAGTGGAAGACCTTTCCCTCAACACTCCCTTCCACAGCTCAAATCTGGTGGCGCTTACATACACATGAGCTGTGGCACACTGAATAAGAATGACACCCTCCCCGGACACACACACACATACACACACACCAATAGGTTCATATATTTGAATGCTTAGTCACCAAGGGTTAGGAGGTGTGGCTTTGTTGGAGGAAGTATGTCAGTAGGGGTGGGCTTTGGGTTGTTTGGTTGGTTGGTTTTTGGGTTTTTTTTTTTTTTCGAGTCAGGGTTTCTCTGTGTAGTTTTGGTGCCTGTCCTGAATCTCGCTCTGTAGACCAGGCTGGCCTTGAACTCACAGAGATCTACCTGGCTCTGCCTCCTGAGTGCTGAGATTAAAGGCGTGTGTGACCACTGCCCGACTCAGGCTTTGGGGTTTTAAAAGCCCATGCCAGGCCCAGTCTCTCTCTCTCTCTCTCTCTCTCTCTCTCTCTCTCTCTCTCTCTCTCTCTCTCTCTCCCTCTCTTTCTGTGTGTGTGTGTGTGTGTGTGTGTGTGTGTGTGTGTGTGTGTGTGTGTGCCTGCTTCTTATGGATCGGGACGTAGAGCTCTGAACAACTTCTTCAGTACCATGCACGCCACCACACTCCCCACTGCGATGACCATGGACTAACCTCTGACACTGTAAGCAAGCCCCCATTAAATGCATTCCCTTATGAGAGTTGACTTGGCCATGGTGTCTCTTCACAGCAATAAAGCAATTCAGGTCTAGGTATGGACCCAATGGGCAAACAACTGTAGAATGACCTTCGAGTTTGCCCTGACCTGCCATTCCAATGGTCATTCCCCTTCTGAGATCTCATTCTCACAGGCTCCTTTGGTGGCCAAAGAAGTGACCAAGCCCTTACCCCAAAGCATTTTTCCCAGATGAAGAAGCAAAAGGTGTAGTTTACCATCAAAACCAGCCCTAGGAGCAGGGTTTCGTGACCCTGCTTGGAAGTTTCTCAGGGTCTGCCCTGTTGCTTTGAGTCTGGGTCATACCTAGGCTCTGTGAGCTGTTCCCTGCCTCCTGCAGCTGTCAATCTTGTGTTGTTCCCTCAGCTTATAGGCCATCTATGCTCTGCCTCAGCCTTCCCCATCCTGGGCCTTCTTAACATAGCGGGAGCTCTGTGCCTGGGACAATTCAGTGGAAGACTTCATTTTTGTTGTTGTTGTTGTTGTTTTGTTTTGTTTCGTTTTTCATTATTGTATTTAAGACACAGCTGTACCTCAGGCTAGCCTGGACCTCTTAATGGTCCTGATTCAGCCTCCTAGCTACTGGGATTACAGGCATGTAACACAACACGTAGTCATGGTACTTAGATCTGGTTATAACGTATGCTCTGATTTGCGTCTTAGAGGCGGGGGATGGAGAACAAAATCCTGGTCAAGACAAAGTTGGCTAAGAGGGGTTAGTGCCTTAGTTTCCTCTCTGAGCACTGGGATTTTAGCTACAAGATAATCTGTTGTTGTGGGTCTAAACATCCAGATAGATGATAGATAGATAGATAGATAGATAGATAGATAGATAGATAGATAGATGACAATATATATATAGAAAGAGAAATAGACAGATAGAGATAGAGATATCTTCAGGTGGAGATATATATATATATATATATATATATATATATTATGGGCTGAAGAGATGGCTCTGGTTAAGAATGCTGGCTGTTCTTCCAGAGGCTCACAATTTGATTCCTAGCATCCACATGGCAGCTTACAACCCTCTGTAACTCTGGTCTCAAGAAATCCAATGACCCCGGTGGATGTTATAGTCAAATACATATTCAGGCAAATACTTATACATATAAAAGAAAAATAAAATCTCAGGGGGAAAAAGCCTCTGACAAATGGACAAAGAAACAATTTTTTAAAGCTTTATTTGATTTTTCTCTAATGTGTGTGAATGGGGGAGGTGCATGAAGAGATTAGAGATATCAGATCCCCTGGAGCTGTAGTTACAGGAAGTGGTGAGCTGCCTGATGTGGGTGCTAGGAATCAAACTCAGGTCTTCTGAAAGAGCAGTACACACTCTTAACTGCTGAGCCACCTCTCCAGGCCCAACCTAAGAAGCCTTCACTGGCTTCTTCTTTTCCCTTTTAAAATATAGAACTATATAAAAATCTCTCTCTGTCGCTCTGTCTCTCTGTCTCTCTGTCTCTCTGTCTCTCTGTCTCTCTCTCTCTCTCTCTCTCTCTCTCTCTCTCACACACACACACACACACACACACTCATGCGTACGCACACGCATTACCACCTCCACAACTGTATTAGGAGAGATGTGTTCAACAGTAGGAAGGTAGCAGCCTTTTACAACCCCACCCCAGAAACCACTGACATACTGCACTCCATTGAGGCAGTAGGAGGAAAAGCAACGTTGAGTGTTTACGGATGGTGTGCTCACTAGGGGGTCCTTAGTAATCAATCGTGCAACACCAGAAGCTCCATGGGGGGTGTGTGTGCATGTGTGCGTGCATATGAGTGCGCACTGAGTATGAACCCTTATTCTTCATTTTTTCCTCCTTGAGTTGGAGAGAGATTTGGTCCCCTGAATTCTTTTGTCCTCAGCTGAGAACAGGACAGATGTGAAGGGCCTGGCAAGTGTCTGGGATCTGGGCGAAAACATCTGCTTCCAGCACAAACCAAACACAGCCGCAGGAGCCAAGAGCCTTCCCTCACACCCGCTACTGTTTGACTGCCTTTATTAATAACTTGGGAGGATTGCAGGCGAGGGCTTCTGGCAGGAATGAAGGGAAATGGTCCAAGAAAAAACTCAAACCCATAAATAAGTTCAAGTCACCGATGGAGGGTGTTTGATCTTTCTTTTTCTCCTTTTTGGTTTTTTTTTTTTTTAAATGAAATATGAGCATTTCCCTTTAGAACTCTGCAGGTAGCGACGGAGCCAGGAGGGTTCCACCTTAAGAGTTTGGGTGGAAGGGTCGGGGGCCCACATGTGTCGCTTTCGAGCTATGGCCCCTTCTGGTTGAGTCTTTCAGGGTCGGGGAAGTAGGAATTAGAAAGTCTCAGCTTAGCAATGAAGAGAAAAAACCACATGGAGCAGGAAGAACATGACCTTTTGGAATCATACCAAATTAAGATCTGAACCAGTTGCAAGGTCTTGGAATGTTAGGCAAGTTCATTATCGAAAACCTATGTTTCCTTTGCCTCACCCGAAGGACATAATACCACCTTGCAGAGTGTTGGTGCAAACTGATTTGGTGATGTGACTGACTGTATTAGTCAGGGTAGGTATTCTCACCATAGATGAAATTCAAAAAAGTCCAAACCCTTTACATAGGCAGTCTACTCCACAGCCTGGCAGGTAACGTAGGCTCCTCCTCTGACCCAGGCAGTCAAAAGGATTGGATGTCCCACTTTTCTGCGGCCATGCTGGTTTACAATCCCTCTTCCAGCACAACTGTCATGAATGCACGCATGTACACACACATCGCTACCTGCATACAGCATCATCATGGCCCAGTGGCCCTCAAATGCCTTGGAAAAAGTGACCTAGTTATTCTGTACCCATTTCTTTGGCTAGTCAGGTCACATGACCTCATTGTGAGAGCCATGTCATCTTCCCACAGGCCCAGGAAAGGGACTTGGATCAGACATGAGTGTGTTGACGTAAGATGAGGTTCTTGGTAACATTTTGTCCTTAAGCTGTTCCTGCACCCTCCTTCTAGCGTAGTTCTCAAACCTTCCCAATGGTGTGACCCTGTTAATACAGTTCCCCATGTTGTGGTGACCTCAGACCATAAAATTATTTCATTGCTACTTCACAACTGTAATTTTGCTACTGTTATGAACCATAATGTAAACATCTGATATGCAGGACAGCTGATATGAGACCCCTGTGAAAAGGTCATTCGACCCCCAAAGGGATCATGACCCACAGGTTACGAACCGCTGCTCTAGAGACACAGGGAATGTAAAGAGGAAATGGTCATCCTGTGAACATGTCAGACCACTGAACACAAAATATTCTGAGATATATGTTGGACATTTTTAAAGGCAGGATCGCACGAAGCCCAGGTTGTCCTTAAACTCACTATATAGACAAGAATGACCTTGAACTTCTGGTCCTCCTGCCTTCACCTCTTGAATTCTGGGATTTCAAGTATAGTGCTACCACTCAGTTTTGTGTTGCTTTGAAGATCCAACCCAGGGTTTCACACTTGCTAGGGAAGCACTCTGCCATTGGAGACACATCTACAGCATTGTAGGCTTTTTTTTTTTTTTTTTTTTTTTTTTTGGTTTTTCGAGACAGGGTTTCTTTGTGTAGCTTTGCGGCTTTCCTGGAACTCACTCTGTAGCCCAGGCTGGCCTCAAACTCGCAAAGATCCGCCTGCCTCTGACTCCCGAGTGCTGGGATTAAAGGCGTGTGCCGCCGCCGCCGCCGCCGCCGCCGCCGCCGCCGCCGCCGCCGCCGCCGCCGCCGCCACCACCACCACCCAGCTCACTATAGGCTTTTTAAATGAAACAAAATATAAGGTCCCTGTTCATGGTCCTACTAATTTCTCTTAGCCATAAGACAATATTGGAATTTCCATTTACAAGGAAAAACTAAGGGTCACTGAGATATGTACCACTCGCCAAAGCTACAGAAGATTAGAGCCAACACTTAAACTCGAATGTCCAATCTCGCCATCCTTTCTCACAGCACAGGCCTACAGACACATCTGGAGATTCTCAGCTTGATCTCCTACTGAAGGACAGAATGGGAGGTGAGGCCAGGGCTGAAAGTGAAGGCTACTTTCTCCGGCCAACTGTGTTAGCCGCTTTATGTAAATTTGACACAAGCTAGAGTTATCTGAAAGAAGGGAAACTCAGCTGAGAAAATGCCTCCACAGGATCCAGTTGTAGGTAATTTTTTTCAACTAGTGATTGATGGGGGAGGTCCTAGCCCTTTTTTGGTATTGTTCCTGGATGATGGATGCATGATGTATTGGAAGAGTGTGAAGTTCTTTGGTTGCAAAGAGTTTGTACTTGGTCCTGTAGGCAACGAGAGCCTCTAATAAGCTGGAATGCGGCATGCTCAGAGGAACATTCAGGATGTGTCTCTGCGGATGTCTCACAGTAGATGTCAGACAGGCTGAGGATGGAGGCTATGTCTGTATCCCACTTCCAGCATTGTAGCTCAGATTGCCATCATCTCGTTCCAAGAGGACTGAAACCCCATCTAGCTTCCCCGCTCTGGCCCGGTCTCAAGAGGTCTTTGGAAATGATTCTTCTAGAGCAGTGGTTCTCAACCTTCCTAATGCTGCAATCCTTTAATATAGTTCTTCATGCTGTGGTGACACCTCCCCCCACCCCGCCACCATAAAATTATTTTGTTGCTACTTCATAACTGTAATTTTGCTAGTGATGAATTGTAATGTAAACATCATATATGCAGGATATCTGGTATGTGGCCCCTGTGAAAGGGTCATTCGAGCCCGCCAAAGGGATTGCGGCCCACACAGATTGAGAACCACTGTTCTACAACCTTCCCCTGCTTCAAACCTTGGTGCCTTTTCATTAACCCCCCTCACCCATCCCTGGATGGTCTAGCCACAAGTAACTTCTCAGCCTCCGTTCTTGACCCAGTTGAGAGACTGAATTTTTAAAGAGATTTTAGAATTTTCCAAAGGCTTTGTATTTTAAAAGAGGATGAACATTTTAAAGAGACTGAATTTTTAAGTGTTTGAATTTTTCAAGACTGTGTGTGGGACTTTTTAATATTTTGGAATGTTTACAATGTAATAATGTACAAGTGTGTGATCTGAGAAAGGTAATATCTTAACAACGATGCGCTTGTGTGTCTAGTTGACAAGGGGTCAATTGTGCTGGCTAGTTTTATGCCAGCGACACAAGAGTCATCCGAAAGGAGGAAACTTGAATTGAGAAAATGTCTCCATAAGATCTGGCGGTAGGGCATTTTCTTAATTAGTTATTGATGGGAACAGGTCCAGCCCATGGTGGGTGGTGTCATCCCACCTGGACTGGTGGTCCTGGGTTCTATAAGAAAGCAGTCTGAGGAAGCCATGTGGAACAAGCCAGTAAGCAGCACCCCTCTGTGGCCTCTCCAACAGCTCCTGCCTCCAGGTTCCTGCCCTGTGTGAGTTTCTGTCCTGGCTTCCTTCAGTGATGGACTGCAATGTGGAAGTGTACACCAAATAAACCCTTTCCTCCCTAACTTGCTTTTGGACACAGTGTTTTATCACAGCAATGGAAACCCTAACTAGGACAGAAAACATCTGTGGTGATTTGAATAAAAATGGCCCCCATGGGCTCATGTATTTGAATGCTTGGTCACCTGGGAGTGGGATTTTTTGAAAGGATTACAAGGATTAGGAAGTGTGGCCTTGGAGGAAATGTGTCACTGGGGGTGGGCTTTGAGATTTCAATAGCCCATGCCAGGCCCCAGTCTCTCTCTCTCTTTCTCCACCTGCAGGTCAGGATGCAAGGCTCATCTACTGCTCCAGAGCCATGTGAGCCTCCCGCTTCCCATTGTGATGATAATGGACTAAACCTGTGGAACCGTAAACCAGTCCCCAATTAAATGCCTTCTTCTATAAGAGTTGTCTTGGTCATGGTGTCCCTTCATAGCAATAAACAGTGGCTAAGAGGTCCACCTCCACCTGTCCCCAGGCTCTGAGGTAAGGAAAGAGCACTGGGGACTGCCTGCCCAGGAAGCTTTGTAGTAGTGACTACAGATGATAGACATCCTGTCTTCTTGGATTCTGTTTGAACAGACTTAGTCATATGCCCACAGCTGATTGCAAGGGGGTAGGACAGATGGTATATCACTGTGCCTAGAAAGACAACTGACTTGAGGAATAGAAAACCAGTCTTCCATGGGCATTTAAACTTCACATTATTAATTTTCATCTTAAAGAATATATATATTCTTTAAGTAAGTAAGTCCATATATATATGGACTTACTCTGAGGTCCCCTAATCTGAAAGTTAGATTTCCTAGAAGGTTTTGGAAAGCCATGAAACATTCCCCTACCTTCTTCCTCCCATATCACCCCTTCCGTCTTCCTAGGATGACAAGTGTGACTCTAAGGAGACCTGGGTATCCTTGATTCTCTCCAGCACTGCTTGAGTCAATATCATCCCCTGCATTACCACGGCAGTGCCGCACAGGCTTAGGGGCCCACCTTGGCCTGTCTTTCACAGGGTGTCCCACCTGTGACTATGAGCAAGCCCAGATCACATAATAACTGTGGAAGGGCAAATATGCACCAACACGGATGGAGCCTCACATGGGCCACAGTTGTTAGAATCCCAATGGAAATGGCAGGCTTCCAGGTGGGGGGATTGTATGAACCTGGCATACATGGGGACGCTGAGAGATTTCCAGACAGGAACAGAAAGCATTGTTTTAGAACTTCAGAGAGCATAGCTGTTTGGGGTAACAAGGGGTTGGGGAGAGAGGCACTCAGCATTAGGGCAGCTCAATGCTTTTATCTCATCTTTTTCCAATGGAGAAGGTGCATCTGACTCTCCCGGATGGAATAAATAAATAACACTCTCCAAGAAGCATTCTTCTGGAAGCCTCTATAGGAAACCGACCATTTCAGACCCAGCAGGCAGTCCCTTTCTCCAGCAGTGTGTAAGCTCCTGGAACTCCTTCACCACAAACGTTTCATGTGGTGTAGCTGAGAATTAATTAGAAAGAAGAAAAAAAAAAACTTCTTGAGTCAAAACACATATCTCACAACCTATTAGCATTAAGATTAGCATTAAAGAAAGTTGGAAACTATAACATTTTAAGCACATTTTATAAGTCTAATTTCCTGTGTGTCACTCTCAGATAATAAATGCTTTTCCTCCTAGTTCAAAAGTCTTAGAGGGAAGGGAAGGGTGGGGGTGGGGCGAAAGAAAGAAAAACTTAATTTAAGGCCTATTAGTTTATTTTTAGTTGCCCAAGATCTGAGAGATCAGGAGCACTTCCCTTTTCTAATAGAACTTGCCTTCCTGTGTAGCAAGGAAGTCCCTTGACCTGGGGCCTCCTCCAAGGTGCCACTGATTTTTGACAGAATTCCTCAGGCAAGGGTTTTGAAAGAGGCTAGGCCATGCTTTTGAGGGGAGGGTGACCTGGGGCCTGCAGGGACAAGGTTAATTGCTTGGAGCATTGGAGAATGGCTAGTGAGAGAAGGCCCTGTTTCCTGTATGGCCCTGGAAGACATTTGTCGCCCACAGCTTCCATAATAAGACATTCCTGCTAATTTGCCGTGAGCTGAAAGGGATTTCTGTTTTTAGCTTTGGGGTCTGTGGCAACTGTTTTGTTTTAGATGAAAATGAAATGGGGACAAGGAGCCGAGGTTGGTGGGGGGATGGGAGGCGGGGCCATAATTGACATGCATTACTGGTAATTACCTAGTCCTTTCTTTCACTCATCATGTTGACAGAGAAATCTATTACCCAGCAGCTTCTTTTCCACAAATTGCCCTTCCCTAAGGACTTGGGGAGTGTGGGGTGTACTGGAGGAAATCACTGCTTTGTTCCAGAAAGTGGACCCCCAGCCATGCTAAGAACATGGCTCCAGCTGCCTCTTAACCAGAGGGAAGGGATATAAGTGAAGACCCCAGGTGAAAGGCAGAGAGAGTGACCTGGGAGCATGTTACAGAGAAGCATAGGCAAGGAGGAGGTTCTGATGGATATG
This sequence comes from Peromyscus californicus insignis, assembly GCF_007827085.1. Taxonomy (NCBI): domain Eukaryota; kingdom Metazoa; phylum Chordata; class Mammalia; order Rodentia; family Cricetidae; genus Peromyscus; species Peromyscus californicus. The sequence goes on from NW_026294492.1 coordinate 10,788,949, forward strand.
GTACTTGAGGAAGATCTTCATGGGTAGGCAGGGCTGCTCTGGGCAGGTAAGGAGAGGGAGAGATTTCTAGAAATGGGGAACATTGATGGAGCCTGCAGGTATACCAGAGCTTGGTACTCCAGGGAAAGTTATCCAGGGCCTCATCACGTGGATCTACTGGGATTGCTGAGTGGATAGATGGGTGGGTGGGTAGATAGATGGATGGACAAATATATGGATGGGTGGATGAATAGATGAACAAATGAATGAATGGATGGGTGTATGGATGGTGGATGGATGGATGGATGGATCGGCGGGTGGGTGGGTGGTTAGATAGATGAACAGGTATGTGGATGGATGGATGGATGGATGGATGGTGGATATGTGGATGGATAGATGGATGGTGGGTGTGTGGATGGATAGATGGATGGATGGGTTGGTGGGTGGATGGATGGATGGGTGGGTGGATGGATGATGGATAGATGGAAGGAAAGCCTGGTCCTTGTACAAGGAAGAACAGGAGTTGAAGGGAAACTATAGGTTTCAGGGGATTCTTCATGGAGGACATGAGTTCAGTCTGGGTCTCCTCTTGTTCTTCAACTTTCAGGGCCTGCTTCTCTTCTTCCCTTATGGCCTCCCATCTCTTCATCTTCCTTTTCTGTGTGTTTGGCTTTGCTTTCCTCTTCTTTGTTCTCACCTTCCTTATTCACCTCCAACCTGCTATCACCTTCTCTCTAAGGTTTTAGCACTTCCTAGCTTCAGTCTCCACAGAACTTAGAAGCCTTTGGAAGAATCACATCTTTCTTCAGCCCTTGCAAACCTACCCACCCTAGAAATTGAACCTAGGGCCTTGCACATGCTAGGCAAGCCCTCTACCACTAACCTATTCCCTCCAGTCTCTTTTTACTTTTTATTTCAAGTATCTTTCTAATTTTCCCAAGATGAATTTGATCTGCAGTCCAGGTGGGTCTTGAACTTGAGATCTTCCTGGGTCAACCTCTTGAGTGGTATTATGGATTTGCATCACCAAGCCTGGCTCCAAACCATCTTCCAAAGCGCTGATCTCCAGCACTTGCAGGAGCTTAGGAGCTGTCTTGCCAATGAGCAGGAAGAAACAGAGAGCAGAGCACCCTCCACTCCATCCTCCCCCAACCCCCAGTTTCAGCCTTTTCTGGCCTTTGCCCTTGACACTTCTCCTTCAAAATCCTGAATGAAGCTTCGTTGTGGCTAGGGAGTTAAAGACAAGACTTCTGTCTTAGTTAGGCTTACTATTGCTGTGGAGACATCATGACCATGTCAACGCTTATAAAAGAAAACATTTAATTGGGGCTGGCCTACAGTTCAGAGGTTTAGACCATTGTCATCGTGGAGGGAAGCATGGCGACATGCAGGCAGACATGGCGCTGGAGAAGGAACTGAGAGTTCTGCATGTGGATCTGATGGCAGCGGGAAGTGACTGCCACACTGGGCATGGCTTGTACACCTGAGGCCTCTAAGCCTGCCCACAATGACACACTTCCTCCAACAAGGCCACACTTATTCCAGCAAGGCCACACCTCCTAATAGTGCCACACTCCCTGTGGTACTATGGGGGTCATTTTTATTCAAACCACCACAACTTCAAACATGCCCTCCAGAGGCACACAGTTGAGGTGGAAGATGAGGACCATATAATGCATGTGGTCACAGGGTGAGCCAAAGGCTGAACACAGCAGTTCTAAGCTGTGCTGAGGCCCTGTCTCATTTAGCAAACATATCTTCTCTCCACAGTGCTGGAAAAGAAGAAGAAATCTCGACTTCAGTATATATGGGGTTGGGGGGCTGCATTTTTCATGCATAAAGAGCTCCGAGAATCCTTTTTAAATGAAGTGATTTCAGTCTCTTCCAATTGCCTCACTCTGACCGGTTACCCTGCCTTTGCTAGAATGTATATTGCTCTCCCATGCCTTAGCTTGTGCACTTTCTTATCTGTCTGCTTTTGTTTCCTTCTGATCAGGGTAAATGGCAGTGGCTGGTGTGGAAATCCCAGCCTAGGCCTCTTTATCAGTGCAGGACAGGTATAGGTGTGAGTGACCTTTCTTTGCCAGTCTACAGTGGGCCCGTCACCTCAGCCCCACCCCAACTTCCATCCAATCTGAGAGGACGTGATAATCCACAGGAACACGGACCCGCCCTGAAGCATGGGGACTCTGCCTGTGATGGAAAGGGACTGAGGAACAAGGATGTACACCAGCTCCCGGGAGCATAGGGACAGAGCCACCGTCCTCCCCAACACCTCTGCCTTAGGTCCTGGCTGAAGACAGACGTCGAACAAAGCAACAGAAAGGAGGTACCCAATTCTCACCAAGCTGCGCCTTGCTTTCTAAGACGCTGGAGGAGAGTTTGACCCAAAAGCACAATCACAGTCTGTACCCGGGAATGAGGGTGAGCCAGTTAAGATGCCAGAGCACTCGCCCCTGGGTTTTCTGCAAGGCTCTGGTTGGTCCTTGCTCACTCAGGGATCCCATGTGCCCTCCAAGAGGACATACCTGGGGCTTCAAATACATTTGACAGGGAACTGACTTCTCCAGAGTCCGATTTTCCTCAGGTCCTAGTTAGTTGTTTTTTCTTCTTCTTCTTCTTCTTCTTCTTCTTCTTCTTCTTCTTCTTCTTCTTCTTCTTCTTCTTCTTCTTCCTCCTCTTCTTCCTCCTTCCTTTTTCTCCTCCTGTTCTTTTTCTTCTTTTGGAGACAGGCTCACCTTGAGTATCCAAGGCTGATCCCCAACTCATAGCCATCCTCCTTCCTCAGATTTCCCAATCCTGGTATAAGAGGTATTCACCACCATGCCCATTTGGTATGGCTCATTTTCTTCTCTGTCTCTGTCTCTTTGTCTCTGTCTGTCTCTTGTCTCTGTCTCTGTCTCTCTCTTACAATGGAGCCTAAACCCAAGATCTTGTAAGTATATCCCCAAGCCCCTTAATTTGCATTTTGAAAACAACAGGAGAAACTCCCTTTCCAAAACGTCTAGGGTTGAACACACACAGCTGGAGCTTCAGGCATGGAGGACAAGAACAGTTATTTTGGTCTCAAAGACAACTGAGCCAGATCCCCATTTTTACTTTGGTTCTATGCCCTAGTATAAGAATGGAGGGGGGAAGGAAGGGAGCAGAGAGAAGGAGTCTCCTTAGTGGTTTTCTAATGCATCCACCATCACCACATGACCCCTGCCTTAACTGGACAAGCCTTTAGGGGGCTACCTGCTATGTGACTGAAACTGGTCCACGTGCCTTCAGTCATGGCCAACCTGCAGGTGCTGGGCTGTGTTCAGTAGCCGAGGATAGCTCTGAGAACAGTCCCAAGCAAAACTTACTTAAAACATTGCAAATTTAACACATCGGGGGGCGGGGGGCAGTGTTGGTCAATCCACTGAGCAGTTCTTGGGCATGAACTTCGTAGATGACAGCATTGTGTCCCAATGTCAAAACGTTGGCCCTACCTGCTACACACAAGACTCAATTTCAGGGCCAGAGATAGGGCTCTTGCCATACAACCAGATGACAGAACTGATCCTCTGACCTCCACACATGTACCTTGGCACCTGTGTGCCAAGTGTGCCTGCAAGGATGCATGCATGTACACACTAATATATATATATTTTTAAACCCACTCAGTTTAAATCTTCCAACTGTCCCATTGGGAGCACAGTTGTCTCTGCATGCACGGGCAGGAGCAAATCACCCACTAGACTGCAAACTGCATCCTTACTGTAAATAGCCCCGGCTTCCAGACAGCTATGAGTTTGACCGAGCTTGTTTTGTTTTGTTATTTAATTTTTGAACCCATTTGCTGAGCTCTTGGGAGGGTTTCCTGCTTCTGCTGAAGTTCCAACATGCTGCCTTCCTTCTTCCCCTCACCTCAGCGTGTTGGCACTGAGCTGCTGATGTGCCTGGACCTCCCTGCAGGCACTGCACACCTGGGAAGGACATGTTTCCCATCCCGTGGAAGAGCTACCAGGCCCCCTCGGCACAGCTCTCTCTGGTCGCTGGGTGTGGAGTGGATGTTGGTGTGATCCAAGATAGCCTCCTTAAGCAGCTGGCCTTCGGGCTGACCCTGTCACAGTTTTCATCTCTGTGGGTGCACATGGGACTTAGTTTCCCAAAGGGGAGGCTGAGATGGAGGTGCAGAGGAAATGCTCACAGGTAGACAGCTGTGTCCTGTTGCAAATACTTCAGGACTGGCGGTCCCATTTGCCAACAGCTGCAGTGGAGGGGAAACCGAGGTTTCCAGCCCAAACTGCTCATGGGAAGAAGGTGTGTTCCTCTTCATGAAGAAGCATGGACCCAGAGAATAGGAAGAGATTACCCCATCAGTAGCAGGAGCTGGTCCCCATTTCTAGACCTCGCTGCTCCTCATTTACCACATTTACAGCACAGAGGTAAATTTCATGACAAAACCCACACAGGGCAGAAGACTTGCCCAACTGTTTGGACTTGACTTTGATACGTTCTTGCACATGTATGTCACATTCTCTCCCCCCGCCCCCGCCCCCGAAATGAATGTTTAAAACTAAAGTGTCTTCTGTTCCACTCGATCCTGGAGGAATAATTCTAGAGGCCCTGAGATCTCGCTTAACAAGCAGTATCTCTTGATGAAATGCTGATTTTCATATTGTTCTCAAACTGCACAGTTGCAGAAGCCAATGCCAAATGAAAGCAGGCTCTTTCCAAGGAGACAGCTAACGACTCAAACCCAGCGTGACAAATCCGAGGATGAGTGGCATGGTGAAAACAAACACCGTTTCTCGGTCTGTATAGAAAAGCAGTGGTGGACGGAGAGAGACATCCAGGATGTGGTCCCTGATCTGGCTCAGACCTCTCTACCCCTTCTGGCAGTTGACCCCCCCACAAGGACAGCTCACCCCACTGTTTGGAGCCTCAACATCCCTGTGGGTGAAATGGACCTGCTCAAGTTTACTATTAGGAGATGTGTGCAGAAGGAGACGTTTAAGTTAGTGCTCAGTACAGCTGAGTGCCAACTCCAACTTTACCTGTTACTAATATGGTAGCTTTGTGGGGTGTGGGACAAGAACCCCAAGGAAAGCAGTGCGTCTCACACAGGGTGGGGCTCTCATCACTGTCTCCAGTACAGTTACCGCATGGGAAGGGTGGAGCGTGGGAGGTGTGATGGCTCATCCTGATTGTCAGCTTCACAGAATCTACAATCACCAAGCCGACAAGCCCCGGGCAAGTCTGAGGGAATCTCAAGATTGGGTTAATTGAAGTGAGAAATCCACCTTAATTGTGGGTGGCACCATCTCATGACCTGAGGTCCTGCACTGACCAGAGGGAGAAAAAAAGCTGAGTACCAGCATTCATCTCTCTCTGCTTCCGGACTGCAGACACCAGGTGACCCCCTGCCTCCAGCTCCTGCCACCATGATTTCCCCAGCATGGTGGGCTGTACTTCTGAATTATGAGCTGAACTAGACCATTCCTTCCTAAAATGCTTTCCTCGAGTATTTTGTCCTGTCCAGCAACACATAAAGTAACTCAATACAGTGTCATGCCCAGATCTCGGGGACTCCCAAAAGACTACCACAGAGATTGAATCCCATATGTAAAAGCAAAGAGCCTTTATTTTCAAGCTCAGAGCTTGAACTCTCTGTCCAACAATGCATTGGCAAGAGCAGAGAGCCTCGATCCTGGAAAGGGTGTTTTGTTGTTGTTTTTTTTTTTTAATCATAGCAGAAGTTGGGGTGAAGGGATTTCCAGGGTTCAGGACCCTGATTGGCTGATATTTGTCTAGAGAATGTTTGGAATGTCAGGTATTTTCTCTTAGATGCAGACCTCCCTGGGTGGGGTGAGCGTATGGCTTTTCCTGGGTCCAGGTGTTGCCTACCAGAAGCAGTGTCTGGGCTTCTAAGCCTGTCATGGCAGCTGTGTGGTCAAGCTGACTCCCCCCACCCCCATACACACACACACACAATAGAAGGCATCAGGAGAATGAGAAACAGAACTGGAGTCCAAAGATGAGGTTCTATTTGTCAGCTAACATTCTATGTGGACACACTGGACTGATGATCAGAAATTAGTCATAACATCGACACCAAGGCCAACTCCAAGCAGCACCCAGAGCAGAGACTGGCACCTAAGGATTATCTTCCAAATGACTGTGGTAGCTGTCCCAGTGCCATTGTCTAGAAAAGAATCAGTAGGTGTCCTCTGGGCTCACCAGGATGTCTGTAGTGATTATACAGCAGGATTGACCATAGACAGGGTAGCACATGGCAAGAACTTCATGAATGCATCATAGTTCTGAAACTTTTCAAGTTCTTTTGAGGGTACAGGTACAAAAATCCTAGGGCTCGAACTAAACAACCCCAGGAGCCTTGTTGTGCCCAAAGTCTCTGGAAGCCGAGAGATGAGAACATGGCCCCAGGAACCTAGACTAGAAACAAAGGGTCTGACAACCATATCTATTCACCTAGGAGTTTAACTGGTCTGATGAATGGGTTATAGACTAACCAACCTCATCTCTTAACCCTTAAGTTCCTTAGCTACTGGGCAACTGGGGAAACAGATTTTAAACATCGTTTTCGTATGTATGTGGTGTATATGCATGTATGCATGCATGTTTACATGTATGTGGCATCCGTGTATGCAAATAGGCATGCACATGTACTTACATGTAGAGATCTAAGATTGATGTAGGCACCTGAGGACTTGATTATTATATCTTACTCATTTAAGCAGGGCATCTATCTCAACTGAACTCAGAGCTGATGGATACAGTTATCCTAGACAGCCAGCTACTCCACAGAGCTGGAATTACAGGCAGGCTGCCATGCCCACCCAGTATTTATGTGGGATGTGTGAATCCAAACTCCAGTCCTCACGTTGTGCAGTGAGTGCTTTAAACGTGGAGCCATCATCTCTCCAGCCCAATGAAGAGACAGATACGAGCGTGCCTCCCACCTCTCTGTCAGTGGACCCACAATGCAGCTCGTCCTTTATGCAAATCGTGGGTTCCATGGCCTCTATCCTTTGGGCAGTGAGCCCTTCATGTATCAGTTACTGACTTTGCACTAGTGTGCTCTCAGTTCTTGTCCAGCCACTGGTAACACTTTGCCTACATGACAGGGAGACCATCATTAGAGAAGAAAACTTAAGCCCAAACAGAGAGGGAGCTGGGCCTATACCAATGCCTATGGCCACACAGGCTGGATCCTGCAAGGCTGCCCTCAAACTGAGCACAGGAAGCATGCTATAGCACCGTGGTGCTACCTGGGGACAGAACTAGACAACTGAAAGGACACTGACTAAGACTTAGAGGGTCACTCTCTCCTCCCGTCCTCATCCTCTCTTCCTCCCTCTCTTCCACATCCCCCTCCCAGCCTCTTCTTCTAGGTCCTTACTTGGATGTTTCACGATCTCCCTGGAGGGGTCCCTTTCAGATCCCCTTGTCTGGGTTTACCAGGGCCCCATTGTGCCTGCTCCACTGGCCCCATGCTCTCCTGTCCCCAGCACGCATCATCTCAAGTGCCTGCAGCCTATGACATTTCTGTTTTCTTTGCCACTCGGTGCCACCCAGGCAGGTGGAGCTGCAAAGCCAGAGTAACCCTTCCAACTGAATGGCCATAGTGGACAGGATGCTTCCTGCAGGGTGTGATCTCATCAGCTCCAGCAGCACTCACTCGTTGGCAGGCAGTACAGATGCGATGGTCACCTCTGGACCCTGGATGAACCAGGCCCCAGCCCTTCTTTCCGTTCACTAGGTGAATCTAACCCATCCTTGTGCACCAGGTCTGCCAGCTTCCCAGCAGGTTCCTCCCCGAGTCTCTCTACAAACCAGCCCTGCCTAGAATGCCTTCCCCCTCCCTCACAGGCACCCTTCAGAGTCTCACCTGAGCACAGGCACCATGGGGGAGAGGAACCCGTACTCCACCACCACCACCCCCCTTCCAGAGATAACGAATCACTCTCTCCTTTCTGCAGCTCTGCTTCTATTTCAAGATTCTCCCACAAAGCACTTAACGCGCTGCATTCTAATTGTCTCTTTCCTGGTGCCTGGAGCTCTCTCAGGAAAGTGAAGGGGTCTGCACAGAGAAACTGCGTGCTGCTTCTGTGTAAGCCTTCACCACATGCTTGGCTGTGCGCTGAGTATGCCGTGGACATGACTTGGTGAACTGGGTACGAAGCTTACATTCAGGAGGGAACTGAGACTCGACGGACGGACCCAGTGAAGACACAACTGCTTGGGATTCAGGCTGCCTGTCTTTAGAGTCTGACGTCTGCTTGCCACTTGTCCCCCAGTAAGCATCTCCTTTGCAGCCTGCCCTCCCCTCCCTGCCCCGGGCTCTGGGTACCAGTCAGAGCATCGTCCAGCAGTGGCAGTCCCACCGTCCAGGGCAGGAACACTTGGCAGCTGGACACCAAATGTGGTTGAACTTGTCCTGGGCGGTGGAGCAAGGGCAGACATGAACAGAGCGAGCCCCTTCCCATGGGCGCTGTTATCTATACCAACCCTTTTGTGGGGCGATGAAATAAATTCCTTCTAGGGGGGAATTTGTCTCACCCCCCTTCTTTTTCATTTTTCGGTGTGTGGCAAGTGTTAAAACTAGTTTTCAGGATCTGTTCACAAATGCCAGAGTGATTGTGTTGATAATGCCATCAATTATGCAGAGAATCAGGTACCAGACTATTTACTTTATGTAATAGTTGTGTGGGCTTCTTGCGCACTCTCTGAAAGAATGTTCCTAAAAGGGTCATTTTTTATTTCCTGAGATGCCTCCCCCCCCCCCCCAATTGCTGGAAGGTTTGGAAATTGCTCCTCCGCCAGCCCCGTCTTCATTCTGTGCAAATGTATTTCCTTGTGTCACATTTCCCTGACACCTCCGGTCTCCCCCGGAGACGCAGACCCTCCCCCAGCCTCCCACGTGCCTTATGTCTTCCCCATGAAAACCTCTGCGATTCAAAACCAAGCTGGAAGAGACACAACTCCCTTGGTTGTTCTCTTTTGTAAACAGATTTGACACAGCAAAAGGGGAAGAACCAGATCCCCGTGAGGGAGAGAGCTGGGTTCTGTTCCCAGACATGCCATGAATTTTCTGAGGGACTTGGGCAAATCACTTACCACCTTCTGTTCCCTGTCTTCTAAAGTGAGGGACCAAGAAGTAGGAGGACCTGGGCTCAGAAGATCACGTGAGCCAGGTTTGGGTGAATTACATGGAGGAGAGTTTCTCAGAGCCCCCGTGTGTCGGGAGAGACACTAAAAGCTCAGAGCATGAAGCTGCCTCTGAATAGGCTATGTGAAGGGACCCAATCCAGAGCAGGCAGGGCCAGGTGACCACCAATTCTCCCTTTGCTTCTCTCTCTGGATCCCTGGTTCATGTGGTCAGCAGTTTCTGTCACCTTGAGATGTCCCTTACCTTCAGACCACCTGCTCTCACTGAGGTGAGCCAGTCACCCAACGGAGATACTCATCTGTCCCCAAGCCAGCCTGACCAGTGGATGTCGCCGGTCTAACTTGAACTCGCCTCCTTAAGGCATGTGGCTTTCAGGTGTCATCTGGCCACACTGAAAGGTGGAAAATGGAGCTCAAAGTATTTCCCAAACATGGCTTCATTCCTGTTAAATTAACTGGCTCTAAGGAGGTAGCAAGCCGTAGATAGGAGGAGACCTTTTTCCTTAGGGTTTTCTTTGAATATTATGTGTTGCCGACCTAGCAAAGACCCCCATTGCTTGGCCTGGAGGGGATCGCCCGAGCACATGTGCTCTCATTTAAACCAGCGCACAAGCTGGTTCCGCTGGTCTGCCTTGAACACTGTCCATTTCTGCTCCTGCTGGGGAAGCATTCCCTGAACCTCTGACAGAAACTGTCCCCACTCCCAGAACATGCCCGCTGGGCTGTTACATATGGTAGATTCACACCTCCGCCGCCACAGTAAACACTGGCATCCTTACAGTCCCCAGCACAAATCAAGATGACTTCCTCTTTAAACCTCTCTTTCTGCCTCGCGTGTCCGTCTGTCTCTCTCACTAGACCAGGAACTCTCCCCGAGTGAGGGCTCTGCATGATTTGTCTGCATAGTCTTAAAACTGATGATCGGATCTGCCACACAGCTGGGGCTCTGTGTTGGTTGAATGAATAAATGTTGACAGACACCGGCTACTTAAAATTGTAACCAGAAAGGGAAGTTAAACATGCCGAGCGATGTTCTCCTCTTTGAAGATGACTTCCAGCAGGAGGGGCACATGTCCAAGAACACTCCCAGGAAGGTGTAACTGCAAAGTTGTTATTGTTTGTCCTTCTGAGTCTGGCTTATTACCCCCAATGTTATGCTCTCCGATTCCATTCATTTGCCTTGGAATGAATAATTCAGTTCTTCTTTATAACTAAGCACAACTCTGTGGTATTTCTTCTGCATTTTCTTTATCCATTTATCTCTGATGGGCACCTGGGTGGGTTCCATAACGGTCTCCCTGGGACTGGTGCCGTGGTGTACAAAGGTATGCAGCTTGGCCCGATGCTTTCCTTTCTTCGTTTTTTATTATTTGACAGTTTCAAGGTTTTGAAGGGGTTTATTTATTTGTTTGTTAGTTGTTGTTGTTTAACGTTGAGTTAAATTGGGGCTGGAGAGATGGCCTAGCTCTTGCAGAGGACCTGAATTCAGTTTCCAGCACCCAGGTTAGGCAGCTCACAGCCACCTATAACTCCAGGTTCAGGGGAACCAACGGTCTCTTCTAGCCCTACAGGTCCCTGCATTCACACACACACACACACACACACACACACACACACACACACACACGCATTCTTGTGGGCACACACACACTCACACGCATTTGTTTGTGGTTGTTTGTGTGATGTGTGTGTGTGTGTGATTATGTGGCTGTGTGTGCATGTGTTTGTCTACGTGTATGTGTGCTTGTATTTGTATATGTGTATGTGTGGCTGTGTATGTGTATTTGTGTGTGTGGTTGTATGTGCGTGTGTGCACTTGTATGTGTATGTGTGTGGTTGTGTGTGTGTGTGTGTGTAGTGGTGTGTCTGTGTGAAGTTGTGTGTGTAGTTCTGGGGGGACCACAGGTATATAAAAAGGGAAAGGAAACCTCAGAGATCTCTGAGTACTAGACAGTGACACATGCCCCTTTCAAATCCTCCTCCTCCACAGATCACCTCAAGGCCACGTGACAGACCCCCTTCAGTCTGATCAAGGCCGTGCAGCTGGCTGGAACCAGTGTTCTAGCCCTCAGTGCCATGCATTTTTCTCCAACACGAGAGTGACTGCGTGGCTCTGCATTGTGTTTCCAGGAGGATGAAAGATCCAGGTGGTCCAAAGAGTGCTAACTTTAGAGTCAGGAGTACCTAAGCCTGAGACACGGGTCTCAGCTGTGTGGCCTTGAAACATCCCTTCCTTCAGCGCCAGAAAGTGGCAGGAGACCTTTAAAGGACTCTGACTAAAATAGCCCAGGACTCCTGTCCCAGGAGAGCCACCCCTTTCCAGGTGAGAAAGGCTTGGGAGCGGGAGATGAAGGCCATCAGTGGCTGCAGAGTCACAGCTGAGAGTGTACCACCAGTCGCTGAAAGAGGGTAAAAAGCCCCCTTCGGGGAAACGCTAAGACACAAAGACAAAAGTCAACCGCAAGTCTTGGGTCCCTCATAGAAAAAACAAACAAACAAACAAAAAAACCCAAATACCTCAGTTTCCACAAGTTCTCTCTGTGGCGAGAAATCAGTATGTAAGCATGTCTCCTAGAGTCAAGCAGCCCCACCAATAGCCATGGGGATGAGAGGTAAATATCAATGGATTTCCCTTGCCACCCCAACACTCCTTTGTTATTCATGGTGGAAGGTGGAGATAAAGTACATACATTGAGGGAATGTAGCCATTGATCCATTTGGTCAATACGCACTGAGCAGCTGCCAGTCCAGGAACAGAATATGTTGGTAGACAAGTTATCTGGGGGAGAGGACAGAGAGGATATCGGACATCCAAGCAGTCAATGGACCAAAAAGACCAGATTCTTTCAAACGAAGTTGTCTGCAAGGAAGCTGAACCCAAGCAATCCTGAGCAAGCAGTGGGAGACCTGGGCTCACTGTGTCCAGTGACCAGAGAAGGCTTCTCTCCAAAAGGATGTTGGAGCTCAGGTGTCACCAATGAGAAGGAGTAGACTTGCATAGAACCCCAAGAAGGAAGCTCATGAGGGAGCAAGTAGGAGAGAAGACCCAGAAGATCCAAGAGAGTGTCAACATTGCCTGGGACCCAACACCATCGAGCTTGGACTACTGACTTGGTGGACAGAGGCATTTTGTGGTCAAACCCTAAGGAAAGGACATAGAGCTAAGCCAACACTCTGGTCCACAGGAAATCAAAACCTCGGATTCTGGCGTTCGTCCTCATCATTCCTGGTGTCTGTCAACTGTTTCCTTTCTACGCCAGGCCCAGCCTCCAAGTGCAGAGACTCCGCAGCACGCCAATGAAATTGATTTAGTGGTTGCTGTACATTCTCTCCCCAGCCTGGAGCAGCAGAGATTTACGGCTCCTGCCGGGCAGCCCCTCCCTGCTTCCTGTAAATCTCCCACCACATTTGGGGCGGCTGCAGCTATTTGGGTAACCTTTATCTGAACCAGAACTTCCTCGCCAGGAACTTCAGAGGGTACCTCCAGGAAGGACGGGAGAACCCCAGGGGCCGACTTGTTTTGGGGCGGATTCCAGGCCTGCTGAGGACAGCTGCTCCACAGGCATCGGGCAGAAAACAGTTCTTCTTTGATGCCATGACTGCCTTTGTGGGGATGGCATGAACCCCCAAAGGAGCATTTAGCATTTATGGAGGGCGTGTGGATAGGCAGCACGTTATGAAGCCTGCAAGTCCAGCTCCTGGAAGTAAGCACAGTGTGGGGCATCCTCAGAGGCCAGATGCTCCCGAATAGAAGCCAAGGTGGTATGTAGTAGAATGAAAGTCAGGCGTGTGTCGTCCATGTAATATTATATTTACATCAGGGTGAGGTGTTCATGGTCTGTTTCCCAGCCTGGAATCCCGCCTCCATCAGACCAGGTCTTTCATTATTCTTGGATCTATCCCCAGCGTTAAGAACCACACCTGGCTGCTAGTTAGCCCTTGATAGTCGGTGAGTAAATAAATGATTAAGGAGGGTCTGGCTCCACCATTGTACCACCCCAGGCAAGTCCTTGCCTCCCTCCCTGAGCCTGCTTTCTCCACTAGATGTTAGAACTAATAACTGATCAAACAAAACAGTCAAGGACCAACAGTCAACTTCAACTTGTTCAGTAAATGGACCTCTTAGAACAACGTGCATAGGGTCCATCCACTTGTGTTTGCTGGTTGGAGGACTGATTGGTTGGCTTCATGAGTGAGTGGTACACAAGACTCTCTCTGAGGCCAGAGGAGGTACACCCTCCTGGGTGCCATGATCCTGAGTCCCACAACAGCTGTCCCCTTGGAAGCTGCTGTGCCACACTTTTTTCTTTTCCAGAAACCCTCCTTTTGATCTGACAAAACCGGATTCAAGGGCTGTCCTTGCACCTTCCAAGTCCCTTGAACTCCCAATCAGAATCGCCCCTTCGGGAAATGCTTCCTCAGTGGATGGATGGGAGGCAGTCCTTGGAAACAAAGATCTGTCCTTCCCTTTTCAGACCCCGGCTCTTCTGGCTGCGTGGGAGCATAGGGGTTGCCAGGCGCTTGCTCTGGGCTTGACACTGGGAAGGGAACCTTCAAAAGTTCCCTTGGTGCCCACAGTGACATTTATCTTAAACAGGGTTAGGTGAGTGGCTGCGATCTCTGGCCAGAAGGAGCAAACTGAAATTGCTTCAGTAAACAGCTCAGTAGAGAGCAAAGCCGGGCCTCATTAAACCACAATTAGGATTTCTGCTCTGGCTTCAAGGGGAACTCCGTTTGGGACCCGAGACTGTTTATTTGAATAAGGCAGAGGCTGGGCAGGCGAACGGGGAGAGGCGGAGGTGGAGGTGGAGGTCAGGCGGCGGGCGTTGGATCTTTCTATCATTCTGGACACTTGGATAATGGGAAACCTTTGACCTCAGCTCTCCCAGATCCCTGGATTCCAGAACCAAATAACTACAGGCCAGCAGTTTTGAATCTCCCTCAAATGACTAATTAAATGGGATAAGGTATGTAAAGTGCCCTGCGAGCAGTAAAGACTTAATAGATGTGAGCTACCCCCTTAGCATTTTGATTCAACAGGCAAGGCACGGGAGAAGGGAAAAAGCTGTTTCCACCCAGAAGCCCTGTCTGGACTGTGAGTGTCTTTCATTTGGTCGCTAGTTTTTTCCCCCATTGAAAAGTGTCCAAGCAAATGATTGACCCAATCCTTTGCAATTGGTCTTATCTTTTAAGTTTGAAACTCCGTATTTCCTTTGGCATTTCTTCAAGATGGAACCCCGTCCTCCCCTGCCTGGGATCCTTGGAGCCCTTCATGCCTTGCTATAGGAGTAACATGAGTTAATACTTTTCTCATGGGTTTGCCTTTACAAAGTACTTCTTCAACTACACAGTTTTCTCATGGAAGCTTCAGTGAGATTGAGAAGAATCATTTCAGGCCAGGGTTCTCCATTTTCTTATTTTGACTTGAGAACCGCAGAATTGAAGAATGGAAGGTGATGTTGCCTACTGTCTCCACACCCAAAAGGAGCCATGTGGTGAGCAGTCCACTAAAACAGCTAGTCTTTATTGAGCAAGTACAGTATATGAGTGGTTAAGATGGGAGAGGCATGACAAGTAACTGCCTTCAAGGTACTAGTCGTCTGGCAGTTGAGTGGCTTCCAATGAACATCTTAGAACAATTTACGAGGAGTCTAGCCACTCATGGCTGCTTGGTTCCATGAATGGATGTCTACTCGTTCCCTTCTGTACTCCACTAGAGTCTCATCTAGGACCTGAGATCCCAGCAGTGGGAACTGGCCCACTTTGCTGATGCCCACGGTTTACCTCAGATATACCAAACTCCTAAAGAGAGGACAGACCAGAACTGCACATTGGGAGAAAAATCTCTCTGAGTCCAGCGTCCTGCCAGACACCCGAGGGCGGCCTACCTGAGCTTCTGAACAGACCAGTTGAGTTAGGGAACGACTGTTGTGCCTTGTGCGGTGAGATTGAATCCATTGACAGATTCATCCAGGTAGAAAGCAGCCAAACTCCCGACAGCTTCTGTGACTCCCTGCCAACTGATGGTTTGCATAAAGGCCTAGAAAATACGACTGAGAGGTTGACTAGGAGTCATTTGGAGGTAAGAAACTTGCCACCAAAGAAGAGTTTCTCTAACTGCACCTGGTGTTTCCAGGGCACGTTACAGTATAGAGCTGAGACCCAGATCTTGGGTAGAGGTAGGGAGATCAGAGTTGATTTATTTATATAACTTTATTTTATATGCATTGGTGTGAAGGTGTCAGATCCCCTGGGACTGGAGCTATAGACAATTGTAAGTTGCTATGTGGGCGCTGGGAATTGAACCTGGGTCCTCTGGAAGAGCAGCCAGCGTTCCTAACCACTGAGCCATCTCTCCAGCCCCGAGATCAGAGTCTTAGTTCTACCTCTTGTCTACTTCAGGACCTGGAGCAGCTTGTTCCCAAGTCATCAGGTCTTTGTTTTCTCTTACAAGCTGGAACATGTTCTCTTCATCCAGCTAGCCCTGAGCATTTCAATAAATCAGGACTTTCATCTTCTTTCTGTAAATATCAGACACTACGGAATGTGATACAGTCACTGAGTGAAACATGGTATTTTTGATAACTATATTACAGTTCTCCGATGTTTTTAGGAGAGCTGAAAAGAGGAAAGAACTTCCTTGTCACAGGAAACTGAATTAGGAAGGCTTTCAAAGAAGTCAGTTGGAAGGATTTTTTGACCTGGCCAGAATCAACCTGGCCAGTACCAGATTGTCAAGAAATCTCTGTTGAGTGAGTGAGAACTCCAGGCAGTTCCTCCATACGCTGGATGTTGAAAAGGGATGGACGTGGGCTGGTCAAATGCCCATGTGTCAGTGGCAACGGGCCAGCAAAAGAGCGAGTCATCGGAAGGACAGACAGACGAATGGCTAGGGGGGACATAGGCCCGACAGCCTGACCTGTGTGACTCCTCTGGGAAGTTTCTCTCTCGGGAGTTTTCAGAGTGCATGCTCAGAGCAGCTGGAGGTCAATCAGCAAGCCAAACTGTATGCTCACTTCAAGGTGCTTGTCACCCTCACACTCTCCAGACCGAGGTACTCTCTCACCCCATTCTGTGTGCAGTGGTCAGTCCCCCACACCCCCACTCCACTGAGAGAGAGCCCCCCGGAAGACACAGTAGAGGAGACTCGGGATGGAGAGGAAGGTTGAGGACATCAGTGCACAGAAGGAATCATTTTACAAGCTGACCATTGTAAGAGGCACAGCCATGGCAGAGAGGCACCCCTCATGAAATTCTTCCCTTGCCTGTCCTCTAGACCACCCTTCTTCCTGCTTTGTGGTATGTGGGCAAAAGTGTCTCCACCTGCCCCAACCTGAGTAGGCACTGGATCTGATCACCATGCCTTCCTTCCCTAGCCTAGGGCCTGACATGAAAGAAATGTTAGCTAGAGAGGAAGGGACCCAGTCCCATCAATTACACAGTCCACCGCTGAGGGCTCCCTGGAACTCAAAGGACAGCGCTGTCTTCCAACTGTTGATGGCATCTTCCGAACAGGAATAACGCTGCGTGTTTCACACCACTGTTAGTAAACAGTTGTTAGTTTTTAATAGCAATGCTTTCCTTAGCAACAAACCCTCTAATTTGCATAACCCTCTGTAGATTTTAATGTTTTATTTTGATTGTCTCATTTTCACTTCAGAGCATCCTTGACAGGGAGATGAGACGGAGATCATCGTCTCTCATTTAGGAAAAAAAAAACTAAAGCTCTCCAGGGTCATGTGACTCGTCCTAAATCACTCAGCTGGGATGCTGGGTAGACATTCTTGCTTCCCTGACTCCCCACATGCTGAACATCCCCCCAGATTACAGTGTTCCACTTTCACTGTTCCCGTGGCCATGTCGAAGAGAAACGGGAGGCAAAGAATGGTTTGGTGGGAGACCGAAAGGAGTGATGTTTTTAATTAGTGGTAAAAATGCGGACAATGTGGGTTCATAAATACTGAGTTTAGACTTAATTGATTAACATATCTTAGTATCAAACTAACAGTGACTTTAAAAACAACACCACCCAGCCAATGGTATAGTAAAAATTGTCCTTTAAAATAAAAATTATCTTTGTTGTTTTCAAATTTGTGTGAAATTCTACATCTGGGCAGATTATTATTTTTACTATTAGTTTATTTTTTATTATTTTATTATTAAGTTATTCTTTGACAATTTCATACACGTGTATAATGCATTCTGGACATACTCATCTTTCTTTCAGACCCCTCGCACCTCCAATAACCCTGCACTCCTCCCACGACCACTTTGATAGAATTGAGACTGCAAGGTGTGATGGCCTAGAGCCAAAAGCCTTGGAGGGTAAGCTGAGCTCACCTCCTGGTTCTGTGATGACAAGTCATTGAACTGGCCTTGGCTTCCTTCTAAGTTGAGGGAAAGGAATATCTGTCTTAAATGGCCAAATTTGGGAAAGGTGGGTGCAACATGGTGTAGCATCTCGGCCCTTTCTGGAAGTCAACATACGTAGCTTCATCATTCTCTGTAAGGTGTTTACAGACTCTTTAGACATAGGAAGATGTTGCTCTGCCTGAAGATGAGAGCATGATGGACAAATTTCTTGGGTCCCAGTTCCTCCCCGGGCTTCTGGAACACCTTGGGAATCAGAATCTCTGTATTCGGTGTAGCATCACACACTCTTTCCAGGCTGAGACTCTCTATCTGCCGAGTGGTAGATCACAGTACTGATGCCAGTGGCTGCTCAGGACTGAATTGAGGTGGACTACTAAGGCCTGGGTTCGGAATTTGGCAGCCAGCATCATTCAGCAGACTGCAAGCAGGGAACTTGGGAGACGTAGGCTCTAGTCCCCATCCAGCACTATAGGCTAGAGGCATCAGCTCAAGTAGTCTGCTTTCTTCTTTCTGGGATGGGGAGGATTTTTTTTTTTTTTTTTTTGCTTGCCTGCTTACAGCATTGTTCAGGGACCTATGAGAAAACCAACAGCTTTCACCTTGGCTAGAAAGTACATCTATCTACTAGAGGACCCTTGAACCTAACCCAACACCAAGATCCAACCTCTATCCACCTTAGCCTGGCTTTGAAGGACTGGGTGCTCAAAAACCTCTAGTCTAAGACGCTGCCATGTTGACAATCATTACGTCACAGATTGTTTTTCACATGGCAGAGCCCTGTGGGAGGGCTCCCCCTCCATCTCTTTGTGGGAATGGCAGCCTCTTGGGGACATCATTCCTTCCTTCGGGCTTGCAGATATCAGCATCTTTGGTTCCCTTTCAACACTACCCCGCAGTTCTGTCCCATCTAAAGCGGGAAGCAGGGTGCTGGCAGTAACCAAGGGCATGCTGATTTTAACCTTTAAGAAAACAAGCTTTATTGTGAAGACCAAAAGGCCTTATAAACCTTAATGAGCGGCATATGTGAAACACATACGTGAAATGCTTGTTTGAAAAATATCTCCCAGCTAGCCTTCAATAGCATAGCCTTATTATTCTAAACGGGGGGCTTGTCTTACCAGCGGACTGAACAAAACCCCAGTTGGAGATAATTATCTTAGCAGAATTCCCCGTGGGTCCTCAAAGAGGAGTTGGGGGTGGAAGTCGCTGGAACACATGTGCTAACTTGGGCTGCCTTTGTATACACAACAAATACAAAGGCTGGGCTTCTGGAGCAGTTACCTCAGCGTTTGTTCCGGGGATGGCAGATAGGTCTGTCTCTGTGGGAGGGGGCTAGAGATGAGAGAGAAGGCTGGAGACGGGAGATGCTGGACCAAACTCACAGGCCGAGTAAGAGCTGTGGGAGCGGGAGGTGAGTTGTGGGGGGTAGGGGAGATATAATGACTGGACCAGATATGGAAAGGCTCAGGTAATACTAGCTAACTCAGGTTTGGCTGTGAATTTGAGCAAACGGCTGTAAAATGAAACCACTGTGCCCAACTCAGAGAGATGTCCAAGTGACAAAAAGTCACCCCGAGTCCAATGTCACAGAAGCAAAGCAGTCTCTATGGCCCCAGGATGTCAAGAGCCTGTGTGTCCCATTTCGTGAACAGCAACATCTCACACATCCCTCCCTCACCTCAGGAAAGATGGCCAAAGATGAACTCCACACCGGCATTGTGGGTCCCCCGTGGCCCCTGCGCATGGATGGTTCGGCTGCCATTGACTGGATGGCTGAGGCTGTCAGGCGTCTGGGCCTGGCACCCAGATGTTCAGGGAAAGTGGACCACTGGGCTTCAATTAGGTGGGTAATTGTTTCAATTCCTGACTGCTCTCTACCCCTTAATTAGCTCCCTGCTGCCTTCCACCCCTGAGCTCAGAAATACCACAGCCCTGTCCTTTCCCACCCTGAAGCCTCAGAGGAACTTGGGTGGGGCTGGTCCTCACAAGCACGGTAGCCCCGGGAAAGGTGGGCAGGCCCCATCAGGTCCTGAACACTCTTTGATCCTTGTCTACCTTTCCAGGCTCCCTCCAGAAGGTTTAGGCTGACCATGGCTGAGAAGATAGAAGGCAGGATAGCTGGGGCCCTTTGAGGCTTTGAGGATAAAGTGGACACAACTGGGGCTAAGACTTAAGGACTGTGTTACTTCGCATAAATGGTTCGGCTTCCCCTGCCTCTGTTATTCTCATCTGTAAAATGGGGTGATGGTAATTATGCTATTAGCCGTAGTTGTTAGAGTTAACTTAGTTTATTTCAAATCCTGTATACAGGTGACCGATAGCATGACCCCTAGGTGTGCTCTATAAATAGTCCCATTTTCTTTTTTTCTGCTTTACACTTCGAAGCAAAAGCTCAGTATATTACTGGGGCCAGTTTCCAAGTAGGGGGTTGCAACTTGCTTTGGGACTATGGATGGGCAAGTAAGCCCCATCCAAACTTTAAGCCTCAGTTTTCTCAGCGGAAAACATTATTCACTAAGGACCCTTCCGTCTTTCAGCATTCTAGGAGGGGAGAAAAGGTAGCACTCTCCAAACCCCAGGGACTTTCCATTCCGGGCAGAGCCCTGCGTCCAGCTCCTGCCTTGCCTGCAGAAATGCACCCTGCCTGTTTTCCCACCATGGTAAACAGAGTCATTAACACTTTAATCTTAATTACCACTAATGGTGGTAAATTTGCCTCATTAAGTAAAACGGGGCTTTCTGGTCTCCTTTGCTTCCTAAGCTGAACCGGAACGTTTAAAATTTCAACTGTGTAATTCCAACTTCGAAGCTGAACCTAATTGGTCAATTGCAGGTTATTAATGGTGGATTTGAGTTCTAGGATAATCTTTTGGGGATAAATATGGGGCAGGACCGAGAGGTAAAGGAAAAAAAAAAAAAACCACCCAGATCAAGGCAAAGTGAATACCAAGAGAGTAGTAGGACCT
Organism: Peromyscus californicus insignis; assembly: GCF_007827085.1. NCBI lineage: Eukaryota > Metazoa > Chordata > Mammalia > Rodentia > Cricetidae > Peromyscus > Peromyscus californicus. The sequence continues at coordinate 10,809,429 of NW_026294492.1, forward strand.
GTTTCCTTGGTTATTCCATTAGCTCGTAAGTTTTCCAAAGTATTTGTTTTTTATCTTTAATTCCATGAACATTAAGTGTTGTAAAGCCATTGAGCTGTCACTTTTATGAAATATACTGAATGTTTTAGAGTGGGCGGTACCTTCTTCCGCCTGTGTTTTTATACATTTAGTGATTTTTACAGAGAAATGGTTCTTTTTTTTTTTTTTTTTTTTTTTTGGTTTTTTCGAGACAGGGTTTCTCTGTGTAGCTTTGCTCCTTTCCTGGAACTCACTTGGTAGCCCAGGCTGGCCTCGAACTCACAGAGATCCGCCTGGCTCTGCCTCCCGAGTGCTGGGATTAAAGGCGTGAGCCACCACCGCCCGGCTGGTTCTTTTTTTTTTAAACCAGTTATATTATGGATTTCTTGACAGGATCACCTGGCCTTAATGCTTACCTTTATTCCTCTTCCTCTTCTTCTTCCTCTTCTCCCTCCTCCTCCTCCTCCTCTTCTTCGTCTTCTCCATCTTCTTCTGAGACAGGGTTTCTCTGTGTTAACAGCCTTGGCTGTCCTGGAACTTTGTAGACCAGGCTGGCCTTGAACTCAGAGATCCACCCTGCCTCTGGCTCCTGGGTGCTGGGATTAAAGGCGTGTGCTGCCGCTCCCTAGCTGCCTTTCTTCTTATTCATATTACTTCATTTTGAACATTTCCAAAAAATTATTCTGAGGCCTACAGTGGTAGGTGAATGGCAGATGTGTGTGCATGGGGATTTTCTTCAGTTCTCTATGGGTGAATTGGGCTCCATCTTTGAGAATTCTGATAGAAAGCTGTAAGACTCCATCTCAGTGTTGCCTATGAGGATTCTGAGCAAGGATGGGTTGAGGTTTCTGCCTCTCTCCTGCTCTCAGATGGTGGCCCAGTGTGTTTTCCCCACGACGTCAGTGCTGAAGGATGAGTTTGTGCACACACTTGATCAAGCAAGTTTGACACTTATCTGTAAATTGGCAACCTGCATCCAACCTTCTCTCTCGTTTTAGGTACTTCCACTCTATCAGATACTATTGTGGACATTTTTTTTTTTCTATTTGATCCTCATAATAGCTCTGAGATTGAAGCTGCACAGTAGTAGCTCAACTCCCTCTGCACAAGTGGGCAAAACGATGGATGTTACTGAAGCTTCTCAGAGACTGGCTTGCCTCACTCTTTGCAACCCTCAAGCCCTCAAGACTGATGACCATCCGTGGCTCTGGCTGGGGCAGGTGTCTGGGGATCAGAGACCACGGCAGAAAGGCAACGGCACACAGGGAGGGCAAGAGACCCACCAGCTACTCAAGACCTATCCATTGCTCCCTAGATTCTGCAGTCACTTTAGAGTATGCAGAGCCCTGGGACACACCCTCCTTTTCTAAGTTGTTGTCTAAATAAACATCTTGAATGGAGATAAATGACTAAAATTTAGGCCCATGTGAGTTAAGTAGTTCTTACTACTTGGAGTACTCTGTCCCATTCAGCCACCATGAGTGCTGAATCAACACTGAACCAGTAGCTGTGGGGACATACCATCCTGCCAACCTCTGCTCACGTTTTCCCGACTTATAACACAGCCTTATCGTATGTGTGTCGTCTCAGAAAGACATCTTACTGGGCTGGTTTCATAGTGCAGGTCTAGGATCTCAGATACTGAGCAGGAAAGGGCAGAAGGATATCAAATTTAAGGTCTGGATAGGGTATAGAGTGAGTCCACAGCCATCCTGGGCAACTCTGTGCCAGAATTTTGAAAAGTACCAAAAGCAGACTGGGGATGTTGATAGAGTACTTAGTGTGCATTAACAAGCCCTGGGGCCAGTCTCCAGCACTGTATAAGCCAGACATGGTGATGCACACCTATAACCCCAGAACTCAGGAGGTAGAGACAAGAGGACCAGGAGTTCAAAGTCATCACGGGCTGGGCTACATAGTGAGTTTGAAGACAGTCTGAGCTACATGAGACCTTATCTCCAAAAAGAAAGGAAGGGAGGAAGGGAGGGAGGGAGGGAGGGAGGAAGGAAGGAAGGGAATCTGGGGATAAAGCATGTAACATGCCGAAGACCTTGAGATCAACCTTGGTGCTGCAAAGATTTGTTCATTAATTAATAACTTATTAGGGATGTACTGTGGGTTCATTAATACTAAACTCATGCAGCAGAGTTGGGACAAGAAGACAGAATGAGACATCACCTTGCTTGACCTGGGGGGACTTGGATGTTGGGCAGCTCAGCCTCTGTGCATCTGCAAATGACCACAGCATTGTGATGAATATTGTGTCTGGAGTTGCGTGTGTATTTTAGCAATAGATGAATTTTAGAAAACAGATTTTTTTCAAACCACAAAGATTGACTAAATAAAGAGAGGACAAATTTAGAAAGGTGTCCAAAGTACAGGGAGAATGGCCAGTGTACTGAGGCATTCACTGACATATTCCTGGTGGGAGTGTGAATCCCTACACCTCCTTTGGAAGCATTTGGTAGTAACTACCAAGTATATGCTTATTCTGTGGCCAACAATTCCTTCTTAGGTTGGACATGTAGTAAAAATGAATGTTTGTGTTCACCAAAAGAACGGCACAAAATGTTCAGAGCAGAATTAAACACAACACACATATCTGTGGAGACCGGACTGCCCAAATAAATTATGGTGCATGAATATAGAGACATACCATGTAGTAGAGGAAAGGGCTACACGTAACAGCATGGTTTCCCTTTCCAAACTACAACTGGTCAAGGAGCCAGCACAAAAGAATACATACTGCCCTTTTCTGTTTATGAGAAGTTCAAAAACAGGCAAAGCAATGAATCATGGCAGAAGCCAAACAAAGTTACCCTGGGGGTGTAGTGACTGGAACCACCGGGAGCCACTGGGAGGCCCCATGATGCTCTAAACCTTGACGTGGATGATGGCTGTGTGGGTGTGCATACATGTATGCTTTGTGTGCCTTCTGTATATGAGATATATGTCAATTAAAAGCCTAGAACATAAGAGAGAGAGAGAGAGAGAGAGAGAGAGAGAGAGAGAGAGAGAGAGAGAGAATGTTCCATGTCAAATGGAACAAACTAGAGAAATGTTGAGGTTCTAGAGCCTAATTTGGGTTCACAATGGCCCTACCCCATGAACAGCTGTGACCCGGGATAGGGGATGTTTATCCATTACTTATTATCTCTGTCACCACATCTCCTTGCTTAGGAGCACCAGCACACTTAGGAGTCATTTTCAAATTGCCAACATAAGTACAAAAATGCAAAGAAACAAACAAACAAAAAAATCCTGAGATATTGCACTGACCGGAGTGACAGTGGTGTACTGGAGTGACTGGAGTGTCCCTCCGTGACAGTAGCAGAGTGGAGACAAGAAGGAAGAATGAGGCTTCGCCTTGTTAGACCTGATAGGGACTTGCATGCTGGGCAGGTCAACCTCTGTGTTTCTGCAAATAACTACTAGTGCCCTGGAGAGAGCAGTACACACTTCCTGACAATGCTCCCTCCAGATGGATGGGTGAGGAGTGCTTTCTCGTGTCTCTGTGGTAAGTTAGGGCAGAAGCCCCCAGCAGACCTTTGTTGTTGTGGAATATTATTTTAACTGGGCGAAGATGTGTTACATTCGTTTCTGCTGTGGAATATTACTTGAATCACGGAAAGGTGTGTTACTTTTGTTTATGCTGCATTTGTTTAACGATGGAAGGATGTGTGTCTAATTGTGTCCAGATGTGTTGCATCTGTTTCCCCTTGCCTGCCTAAGGCACCTGTTTGGTCTACTATAAAAGCTGAATAGACAATAGCTAGGCAGGAGAAAGGATAGGTGGGGCTGGTGGGCAGAGAGACTAACAGGAGGAGAAATCTAAGCTTGAGAGAGAAGGGAAGAACTCGAGGAAAAAGGAGGAGAGAACAGGGAACAGGTCCAGGGCAAGAAGGCAGGCAGACACCAGCCAGCCTGACATAGAGAAGCAGTGAAAGTAAGATACACAGAAGTAAGAAAGGTAAAAAGCCCTGAGGCAAATGGTAGATAAAGAGAACCAGGTTAATTTAAATTAAAAGAGCTAGCCAGAAACAAGCCTAAGCTAGGCCGAGCATTCAAAACTAATAAGTCTCTGTGTCATGATTTGGGAGCTGGCTGGTGGCCCAAAAGGAAAAGCCTGGTCCGGACCTCTCTTCATATTGGATTGAGAGGCTCTTGCGCCCCCTCCCCCAGCCCCCCAGCCACACTGGCAAAGGGAGCAGGATTATTGTAACCAGCCTTGTTACTGTCCTTAGTTCTTCGGGCCAGTCTTAGAGTCAGCCTCGTAGTAAGCTCTGTGAAATGTTCTGGCCCTGGGATTAGTAGCTCAGAGACAAACACCTGAGCATCTCCACGTGCAGGCTGGGAGGTAGGCAGTAGAGTCAGGTTCGGGGCTGGGGTGGAATCAGAGTTCAGCTTGAAAGGGTGTGATTGGCAAGTGAGAATGACCAAGGAAGAACAGGAAGGGAAGGCTATTGCTTTTTTGAACATTCCATTATGGTATTGATGCTTCAGGTGACATTCTACTGACTACTGCCAATCCCACTTAGCATGGCAGACGGTTTCCTGGGCATACCGACAACCTTCCTTCAACACTCATTACCTCATTCCACAGCTATGTGGGCTCCTTCACCTCAAGAGTGGATATAGCTGGGCGGTGGTGGCGCATGCCTTTAATCCCAGCACTGGGAGGCAGAGCCAGGAAGATCTCTATGAGTTCGAGGCCAGCCTGGTCTACAGAGCGAGATCCAGGACAGGCTCCAAAGCTACGCAGAGAAACCCTGTCTCAAAAACAAAAAAACAAACACAGCAAAATAAAACAAAAAAAAAAAGAGTGGATATAGCTCCAAATTGGACATGGGGCTGATTTACCCAAGGTTAACCACATGTGGAAGCCATCCTCCAACATGGTTCTTGGTGACAGTGTCTTCTTGAGTTTTAGCACAGTTCGGTTATGTGGCCAACAGCATGCAGCAAAAGGGGGCAGTGTGTTATTTCTGAGGTTAGAGAAGAAGGCTGGAGCTTCTCTTGTGAGTGTTCGTTCTCTCTGTTTTCCTCTCAGTTCCTTTACCCGGGAGAGCCACATTGTGAGCCATCCTATGGGAAGATTCACCAGGTAAGGAACCGAAGATTCTGGCCAACAGCCGTGTGTGCACACTAATTTGGAACTATTCTCTTCAGGCCCAGCTAAGAGTATAGTTCCTATACTTAAACAACACTGGCTGACTGCATAGCGATAGCCCCTGAGAGTCTGAGCCACAATCATGCAGTAGAACCACTCCCAAGTTCCTGACTCATAGAAATGAGACAATAAACGTTTGCTGGTTCAGGCGATTGCACCCTAGGCCACTAAACTTACTGCTCCTCAGCAATAGATGGCTAGCACATCGATTCTCAACCAATGGGGAGCAGAAGTAAGCCCTTAGTCCTCCATCCTTGGGAAGAACAATCGGCATGGTTAGTAAGGGGACCAGCTCAGTGACCCATCTCGGAGCCCTACACATGCTGGTCAAGCACGCTACCACGGAAGGATGTCCCCAGCCCTTGCGTCTGCTGTTGACTTGTTCTTGGATCTCCCGTCTTCCTTTACAGTCCCAGGATCACTTCCCAAGTAAACAACCTGCACCCCAATCTGTGTGGCAGGATCTGGTTTGCTCAGTGGTAGGTGTGAGGACATAGCTAAGATCGAGCACTGTGTGTACCCAGGCTCAGAAGCAAGAATGTGAAGAGTCCGTGAGGGGAGCCGGAGACTGACTACCTGCCATGGGAGTTTTCCTAGTCCTCCTTGGTACACCCTTCCTAGGGCTTCCCTAGAAGAGTACCAGAAGCAGAGGGCTTTTGTGCATGTGTTCCTGTGTTCTGGTGGTGGCAGGGGGAGCTGTTTGTACATGTGTGCGTGGAGGCCAACCTTGGGTGTTGTACCTCAGGAGCTTATTTTGGAAGCCCTGAGACATTGGTCTCACGATTCAGCTGAGCTTGCTGACTAATGAGCCACAAGGATCCATCTCTGCCACTGCTTCCCCAGGATTACAAGCATGCACCATGACACCTGGCTTTTCACGGGGCTGCTGCGGGTCTGACTCAGGTACTCAGGCTTGTCTAGCAAGCATTTAATCCACTGAGCTATCTCCCCAGCCCAAGCTGGAGAGATTTATTGTCCCGTCATTCTGGAGGCTGAAAGTGTGGTATAGTATCAAGGCATCAAGCAGACCCTCTGAGTCTTTGGATAGAATGCTTTCTTGCCTCTTCCTGGCTTGGTGGTGGCCAGCAGGGCTGAGTCCCCTGGCTTTCAGTAACATCACTGTAGTCTCTGTCCGGCATGGGGTTCTTGGCAGGATAGCTCTTTTTTTTTTTTTTTAACTTTATTCTTCTCTCATATATTACATCCCAACCACACTTACCCCTCACTCCTCTCCTCCATTTCCATTCAGAAAAGAGCAGGCCTCCCAGGGATATCCACGGAGCATGGCATAGGAAGTTAGAAACTAGGCACTCACTCTCATATCAAGGCTGGATAAGGCAACCCAGCAGGAGGAAAAGGGTCCTAAGAGCAGGCAAATGAGTCAGAGACAATGCCCACTTCCAGTGCCAGGAGTCCCACAAGGACACCAAGCTACACAGCCATAACATATGTGCAGAAGGTCCTAGCTTAGACCCCTGCAGGCTCCCCAGAAGCCCCTATGAGCCCTACTCAGTCAACCCCGTAGGCCATGTTTCTTGTGGTGTCCAGGAGAGCTCTGCTCCTACAGTCCTTCCTTCCCCTCTTCCATGGGTTCCCCGAGCTCGGCCTAATGTTTGCTGTGGGTCTCTGCATCCACTTCTAGGCAGGAGGCCTTTTATGTGTCTCTAGTTCCAGCCAGCATGATGGATCAGAGCCCATCCCAGTCCTGCTGATCTCAACTTGATACAGCTAAATAAGGTCTAAATAAGTCAACTAAATAAGGTCGGCTGTGGTTTAAATGTGTCCCCAAGAGCTCACCTTGAGAACCTACACTCCTGGTATGTGGCGCTGTGGCCCTTCAGATGTGACTGGAACTAAATGTGATGAGGCAAGCGTGGAGCTCTCAGGATGGCATTGATGGCTTTATATGATAGTGTGCTTGCTCCCCATGCAACACCCTCTGCTGTGTTGTGATGCAGGAAGGAGGCCCTCACCAGGGGATGTGAAGATGCCGATGCCATGTTCTTACTTCCTAGTCTCTGGAACTGTTAGCTGACTAAACCTCTATACTTTATAAATGACCAAGTCTTGACCAAGAATTTTAATATGGTGGGAACATACAGATAGTTACAAGGTCCTATTCTGTGGTCCTTGGATAAATTTAGGTGAACACTGTTAAATCTAGCACACACATATTTAAGAATGAATAAACCTCTCAGCCCACTTAGGACTATACACACACACACACACACACACACACACACACACACACACACACACATACACACACTCACTCACTTACTCACTGCATATATCTGCTGAGCAAAGGAGAATGAAAGGGGAAAGGTAACCTAGCTCTTTTCCCAGATTGCCAAATCTCAAAACCCCCACACCGCCGTCGATCACTGCTCTCTAGCCTCGAAAGTGACTGCTCAGTTCCCTACACTGAGTGTGGATGAGGACTCCGTGAAGAGTTCCACCAGTGACGATGGGATAGCTAAGGTGTTCTACCAGTGCCCTATTCCCAGACCCCTGAGGTTCTGTACTAGCTTTCCAACACCTCAGGTTCCACACCTCATATCCCTGGTTTGTGACCCCCATCAAAATCGGGGCCACGTGTGCTCTGGGGACCTGGGGACGAGGCTGACTGAGCACATGGGTCTGCCCATCTCTCTGCCGTGTCAGTCAGAGCTGGGAGGGGCAGTTTTGGCACTTTGGAAAGTGACAGCATCATTTCCTAATTATCACATTTGGGGGAACAGATGGGAGAGCATGTGGAGGAATTGTGGGCTTCTTTTAAAGCGGGGGGAGATGTTTTCTAAAGAAAGTTGCCACAAAACGCTTCTACCCAGTTGTCCCAAAAGCACTTGGGATTTGGAGACACTTGGTAAATAGGATGCTTTTTTTCTTTCCCCCTTTTGCAGAAGAGGAGACAGTAGTGAGGGGTGGCAGGATGGATAGGTCCTGAGCACCTGCAGTGTGCCTGGCATATTGCATCATTAGCCTCTTGAATAACTGCAGCAAAAACTAGGCATTGTGGTGCATGCCCATCATCCCAGAACAAGGAGGGAGAGGCAGGAGGATTAGGAATTCTATGTCGTCTTTGTCTACAGGTTGAGTTGAAAGCCAGACATGAGACTCTGTCTAAATAAATAAACAAGAGGAAAAAGAATCATAGCAACCCTTTGAGGGAGATGTTATGATTCCAAACAGGGAAATAGAGATAGAGTTGTTAAGAAGTAGAGCTGGGGGTGGGGCTGGAGACAGACGAATCCGTGAGTAAAGGTGGTGTCACCAAACCTGGGGCGACCTGAGTTCAATCTCTGGGCCCCACATAGCGGAAGCGAGAACCAGCTTCTGCAATCTGTCCTCTAGTCTTCATTTGTATACTGTGAAATGAGTGCATGTGTACACACACGTGCCTAAAATGAACATATAAAAAACAACATAAACTTCTTTAATAAGCAGAGAGGACTTTTGAACCAGAGATCATCCCAAAGTCCTCTTTAGATCTTGCCATGTGGAGGTGGGTGCAGCGTGGGCTCCACTCTCCTCATGATCTTGGCTTGGTGAAAATTCCTCAAAAAGCTAAACACAGACTGTCCTATGGCCCAGCAATACCATTCCTAGGTAGACGCCCAGAAGAATTGGAAGCAGGGACTCAGGGTACAGTGGCCACACAGTAGCAGCCTCCTCGGCCCAAGTTTCCACTGACAGATGGATGAACGAACAAATATGGACCTGGATGCCATGGGACATTGCTCAGTGACACCATAGTGACACAGTAGCAGCAGAAGTGAGCCCTGGGGACATCATGGTAAGTGCGAGAAGCCAGGCAAGGAATGACAGATGTTGTGTGATGCCACTCACACGAGGTACCAAGTGTTGTCAAAGTCACACAAAGTGGGGTAGCCGTTGCCAGGGTCTGTTGGGGATGGTGGAAATGTAGAAATGGGGAGTACGTGGGAAAGGGGCCTTCGCTATGAGACAAAACGTTCTGTGCACAAGTTTTATACATTATGAATGTGCTTAATGTTACGCATCGTCTGGCCGCCACTTGCAATAGCTAAAGTGACCAATTGGTGTTACAATTTTATGTATAGTTTCGCATACAGAGGGAGAGGAGGATATATTTCCTGCAGAGCTCTGTGGGGTCCTGGGCCGGGGATGATGGGTTTTGATGGTCGGGGCTGCCAGTTCCTGGAGAGCTTTTTGGAAGTGGGGAAAGTCTTGAAGGATTGGTGGATTTCATCAGCAGCTCTGAAGAAAGGGATGTTTAGGTGCCACAGGGAAGTCAGAGCATATGAAAACCTCAGGACCAGGAAGTATTCATCTAAAGTGGATGTGAGATGCTTTTATGTGGGCTGAATCCCAAAGACCCTGTCTCAGAAAAATGAAATGGAAAGCTGTTGAGGAAGACACGATATTGGGGCACTGTGCCCTTGACGTATTCCTTTGGCCTCACATGGAGGGGTCATGCAGCTTTCAAACCTGACATGGATTGAGCTCCTTTGAGGTTCCGCATGGGGGTTGGAGGCGGGGAGTGGAGGCAGGGGAGTGATTATATTCTCACCTTGCACACAAGGCGAGAAACATTTTCCAACACCACAGTTCCCTGTACTCTACCACTCTTCTGTGGTCCACACCCAGCAGACCCCTTCTGTGTGATGTCCTCTTGAAACATACCGGAGGCCAAGCGGGTTCAAACACAGTTCATGTGTTTTCTTTAAAAAAAAAAAAAAGTGCGTACGTCTGCACATATATATTCGTCCATCTGTCAGATCCCCTGCAGCTGAAGTTACCAGTGGTCGGGAGCCACCCCATGTGGGTGCTGGGAACTGAGTCTGCACCTTCTACAAGAGCTCCGAACTGCTCAGCCGTCATCTGTCTGAGCCCCAGGGTTTGCATTTTCACCTGTACACCTGTGCTCGGCTTTCTTCTCTGCCTGAGTTACTGTCCCTGATTTTGTCTGTCATTGCTTAATCCCAGTTCCCACCTAAATCAAGACTTCGAGGAAGAATCCCAGGGTTTCAGGGCATGACTTTCCCCGGTCTCCATTCTTCTCATGTCCCTCTTAGGCCCACACCACTGGCTGGAGAATGCGTTCTCCTCGGCACACGGTGAGAGCCTCAGCCTTAGCCCCAGCCAAAAGACCCCAGTGGGCGTCTTGATTTTGAAAGTCACTAAGTGTGCTGTGGGTGAGTCACTGCTTGCTCTGAGCTTCTGTTTGGAGCTCTGAAAAAATGCAGAAATGATCATCGCCGTTTGTTTTTGGATAGTTTTCTAATCAAAGTTAGATAATGCGTCGTGTGCTTAAGCAAATGCCTGCGGAGAAATGGCGGAGCAGAGCCCCGATGGTGAAGCCAGGACTTTTCTAACTCATTACTAGTGAATGAATGAAAGCAGGTTGACGCTTTGAACTGAAGCTGGTGGCTTCTCATAAGGCAAGACATGCCCTTACCACATGATCCAACCAGCTCACTGCTCGGCTCTTACTCCAGAGAACGGAACATTTACACTGTCAAAAAAAAAGCCAATGTGTGATGTCTGGCGGGGAGTTTATTCCTAATCTCTGACCAAATTCAACCACCCACTGCCAGATCATGACACGTTCTGAGAAATGGCTTGCGGTGATCTGGACACATCCCTAAAGTGTCCTTGGGCTAAGCTAACATGGGCTACAGCTTCCTGAACTGTGAGTTGTGGGGTGGTGTAACTGAACGTGGGGACTGTGGAAATGTTGGCCATGATGAGACGTTTCTGAATGTGCCGTGATGATCAAAAAGGAGTTCAAATCAAATGCATAATGAAGCGGCAGTGCTCGCCTGTGCTCCACCACACAACGCGACTGCAGCCATGGTTCGGAACATCCAACGTGCACACAGGACCCTGCACGTGCCATCCCACCACAGTGTCAACAAACCCTGCCTTAGACACCTCGGCTCCCATCCAAGACTATTGTCCGCTACAAACTGCGGTGGTTTTTTTTTTTTTTTTTTTTTTTTTAAATGCATATACAAAGGTTTCTGTTCCTACAGAAGCACAGTGGCTTAATTATGGCAAACGAAGACATTTTCCTGTTTTCCTACCACCCTTCCTCTTCCATGTAAGTCATAAAATTAGTGTTTCTTCGTTTTGCATTGTGTTCACATGTTTAATTTTTTTTTTTAAATCGCTGTTTGAGTTGCTGACTTGAGTTTCCTATATAAAAAAAAACCGTGAGATGAATTTTGGCTTTGAGATTAGGACAGAATTTCCAACCGTTTCTGAAGCAGCCCAGAACATACTTCTGCTATTTCGTACTGCATATTTATGTGAAGCGGCGTTCCCAGCGTTGACAATCACCAAATCAAAATATCGATCAGCCCTGAAAAATGTTGAAGATGCTCTACATCCCGCAGAATCATATATTCAGCCAGGATTCAGTTCTATGTGTAAAAATAAACAAGCCTGTCTATCTCATTAGAATGTAAATTTGCTTTAGTGTATAATAAATGGTAACACATATATATTTATAAGAATTATTTTAAAATAAATTCCTTCATGATTTATTGTCAGTAAATTTTGATTTGTATCTTTTGTTTGCCTAAATAACCCAAGACAGGTGTATCATTTTCTCCATCAAAAGGAGACGTGAGTTAAAACAGTTTAAAAAAATTGTCTAACCCAGGCCACGTCCAGGCCACATGGTATGTGCATTTGGCTTAGCCTGAATAGATCCATGACAAAGATGACAACATGAAGTTAAATCAAGCACTAGGGAAAAATGATTCAACCAAGAGACAAATCCAAGAAATCTGAGGCTGATGTCACACATTAGATTGTTTTTATACTAAGCCTTTCATGTGCATGTGTGTGTGTGCTTGTGTAGGTGGCTTGCTCAGCTGTGTGTGTGTGTGTGTGTGTGTGCATGTGTGTGTGTGTGTGTGTGTGTGTGCATGTATAGGTGGAATGCTGAGCTATGTGTGTGTGTGTGTGCACGCGCGCATGTGTAGACGGATTGCTCAGCTCTCTGTGTGTGTATGTGTGTGTGCATGTATAGGTGGATTGCTCAGCTGTGTGTGTGTGTGTGTGTGCATGTGTGTGTGTGTGTGTGCATGTGTGTGTGTGTGTGCATGTGTAGGTGGAATGCTCCGCTATGTGTGTGTGTGTGTGTGTGTGCGCGCGCGCACGCGCGCGCGCGTGTATGCATGTGTAGACAGATTGCTCAGCTCTCTGTGTGTGTATGTGTGTGTGTGTGCTCATGTGTAGGTGGATTGCTCAGCTCTGTGTGTGTGTATGTGTGTGTATGTGCTCATGTGTAGGTGGATTGTTCAGCTCTGTGTGTGTGTGTGTGTGCATGTGTAGGTGGATTGCTCAGCTCTGTGTGTGTGTGTGTGTGTGTGTGTGTGTGTGTGTGTGTGTGTGTGTGTGCTGGCAGTCAACAGCAGGTGTCTTCCTTTATCACACCTCTCCTTATTTGATTGAGGCAGGGTCTCTCACTGAAACTGGAGCTCGCTTTGTTAGCTAGATGACATGCTTATGCTTTTACGTGGGTTCACAGCAGACATTAACTGACCGAGCTATCTCCCTGGCTGCTGCATGACAAAACTCTCCCTGGGGAGACGTTGTCTACTCATTCTAGATTAGGAGGCCGCGGCAGACCAAAGTACAGATACCACCAAAGTCCAACTTGGTGAGCAATGAGTTTGTTTTATTGGGGTTACTCACAGGAGCAGAAATGACTCAAAGACAGGTGCATCACCAAAGCCCACCCCAGCATGGGTGACACCTCACAAAAGCTGGAACCTGGAGCACACTACACAGCCTGCGGGCATCTCAATAGGTTGGAGAGGGCCTGTTTCCCAGTGCATCCGTTGGTCTAAACCTCTTCAAGTTTCTCGGCTGCTTTCTGCTCCTTCCAAACAGCTGGTCTGCTCTCAGAGTCTTCTTTCGCAGCTGAGCTTGTCTGAGTCTTCTTGGCAGCTTGGCTCTGCTTACTCTGGTAGGGAGGGGCCTAGTGAATCTGGTCAGTTTCAGGGACTTCCTAAAGCTATTTTGGGTTACTTACCTTCTTGTTTGAAGAGTTTCCTTGCAGGACGGAATGTTTCAATCTCCAAGGAAATTGTTAAACAACACTAGCCTAGGAAAACCTTCCTTCAAAAGGTAAGAAATAGAAGGGGGATATAATTCAGTGGTAGAGTACTTGCCTAGTTTGATCCCTAGCATTCCAAAAACAAGCAGACAGACAGATCTAAAATAAAGATGAGTCATACAGTTAACACATAGTCCTTTATGACTGCTCTCAAGTATGGCAGACTGTGTATAAGTGCATATATTCAGCTTCCATCTGACTGGCAGATTACTACAACAGTGTCACTACATTAGGTGGAGAATGCATTGCCAATCAACACACAGTGGTTCCAATGTCCCCAGGCCATAGGAGCACAGCCCTGTTAAAGTCTCAGGAGATGGCTGTGGTGTGTATAGTTTACCACGACTTAACTGTCGGCTTGCCTGACTATCCTGAAGCAGCCTCGATGACCATCACCTAGTGACAGGATAACCTGACTATGTTACACCCAGTTGACGGGGCAGGTTGACACTCTAGAAGAGGTAAAGCTATAGGAACAGAAAAACAAATTAAGGTTGCCAGGGATTGAAAGGAGAGAGAGGAGCTCACTACAAAGTGGTTTGAGACAACTACTTCATTGACTGCCCTGGCTGCATGTATTTCTCAAAACTCATGAAAGTGTGTGCAATAAAAGAGAATGTGACTACACTGAATTATGTCCTAATTTTAAAAATGAAGGGAAAAATAATTAGAGAGTAGAGGCAATCACACTTGGGAGCTTTGGGCAGATGGGAAGGAGCAATGGTCCGCTATCACCCAGCCTCATGCCACTGTCACTCATGATCAGCTCTTCTGGCCCCAACTGCCCGACATACGCTGGGCACTCTCCAGGCCTGTCTTCTCCAAAGCTGACCATTCACTAAACAGACCTCCTCTGAACTGCCCATCAAAACCGGGACTGTGAGTGTTATCAGGAAAAGTATTTTCTCCCCACATACAACCAAGTGATGGAGAGACATGGAGCCAGAGAACACAGGAAACAATGAGACTCAGAACTCACAGCCGGCCTCTGCTTCCGTCTCCTTCATGGAGAGGTGGGTCAGGAGAGCCAGTTGCACAGAGGGGAGCAGAGGGCACCCTCTGGCTTTCTAAATCTGGGCGCTGAGATTAGGAAAGAGCTTTTGTCTGCTGAGCCTGTTTCCCCGGGAAAGAAGTGATGTGGTGAGCGATGTCTAAACTCCTGATAGGCTCCGGTACTCACCGAGTGCCATGTATCAAGTTGATATTAATAGGTGCCATTGCTTCCAACTGTCTCGGAGGTGCAGTTGAGGTCAAGTGATGACAAGTCCCCAGAGATGCATGGAGGGGATCGAATCAGTCTAGTGCTGGAGCACGAGCTCTAAGTCCCTTCCTTGGAGGAAACACCTTGGACAGCTCCCAGACATCTCTGGTAGTCATCCAAGAGGACATCTGCCGGGAAAGGTTCCCAATACCTCTACTAGGTGGAGCAGTATTAAAGGGGCACGCCATGTTGCTGGGTTCATGTAGAGAGCAGGAGGCTAGGATGAGACTTGGCATTGGTTCATGCCGGTTCTGTGCTGGGAGCTTTTACAGGAGCCGTTTACATTCTCTCAAGGAGAAAAGCAACCTCCACTGGAGTGGCTGAGTACTTTCAGAACGCCTCCTTTGAGCTCCAGCCAAACCCACATGCCCTGAGGCTCCAGCCCCCATTTACCTTCACTGTGCACTTTATCAATGTACATTGGAAGATGCTGTTGCTCTCTCTCTCTCTCTCTCTCTCTCTCTCTCTCTCTCTCTCTCTCTCTCTCTCTGTGTGTGTGTGTGTGTGTGTGTGTGTGTGTGTGTGTGTGTGTGTGTGTGTCTTTGCACTTGGTTGATTCTTCCAGGTTTTAATTCTGATCACCCGACATGCTGTTCAGGGCTACTGAGCTTCCCTCCATAGCTTTCCCAACTCCTACACCTTCATCTCACTCATATATGTTTCCTGATGATGTTCTAGCTCATGACAGTGCCCCCAAACCCATCTAGAAATCGGGCATGATCCTCACCATCTCCTCCATCATTCTTGAAGTGCATTCTAGTATTTCAACATCCCCTCCCCACACGTCTAAGCTCTCTCCACCTTTTGTCCCAGTTGTCATGCATCGCCTGAGCCCCAAGCTCTGGATCTCCGCCCTGTCCGAGCATTTCAGCCCTCCTCTAGTCAGAAATGGGGCTTATATTATATCTCTGAAGCGATAATATTTTAATGGAATTTAATCTAGTTGCTTTTGGATGGATGCAAGGTCTCCTGAAGCCCAAGATAGCCTTAAACTCATTACGTAGTTAAGCATGACCTTGTACTCCCGATCCTCCTGCCTCTATCCCCCAGCAGTAATGATCACAGGTTTGTGCCACTACCCTGACTGGCGAGCTGATCTTGATCAACTTGCTTCTCTTGTTGAAATGTCATCAACAGCCCCCATCTGGAGGCTTTTGCTGTCACTGGGCCTCACCCAGAGAATCTGCTTCTTGGCGGATACAAATCATTAACCCCTTCTCACTGTGGCCTCTTCAGACTGGCCTTTTGGGGGATACAGAATTCTATCTGGCACGGCTTCCGGCACCCTGAGCCTCTATGGCTAGAATGTTCTTTCTGTATTGGGCACACCCTCCTCCTCTACCACTTCCTACAGGAGCCCCGGGTTCTAGAGAGCTAGGTTACGACGCCTTTCCTTTCTCAGGAGTTTCTTGTCTTTCTGTCATCTGCCCAGGCTCAGCATTCATTTGCCCCTCCATCCAAACACTCCCCTGCCCTGTCTTGCAGTGGACTGGAATCTGGGCTTCTTCCAGTCATGGACTGTACCTTCCTGCTCTGAGCACCGGACAACAGGTCCAGGCAGGACAGGCGAACAGCAGATGCTTCTCTGCACAGCTGACTCTCCCAGCTTTCTGATAGTAAGGCCTCTTTGCTGATAAGCATGTAACACACGTAGAGGAAGATCTGTAAATCCTGTGTGTATGGTTCAAGGATCTTCACAAGGAAATGCACTCATGTCATCGACTCTTGACTCTCCTGTTCCCAAGCCCTGCTTGTTCTCAGTAACCAATTCCCTAGAAAAGCAGAGTTCTCTCACTTCTAGAACAATCCCCAGGTTGGTCTCACAACTGAGTTTTGTCTAGAGCAGTGGTTCTCAACCTTCCTAATGCAGCTACCCTTTAATACAGTTCCTCGTGTTGTGGGGACCCCCATAAAAATCATTTTGTTGCTGCTTCATAACTGTGATTTTATTATTTTATGAATTGTAGTGTAAATACCTGTGTTTTCTGATGGTCTTAGATGACCCCTGAGAAAGGGTCATCCAACCCCCAAGGGGTCGCGACCCACATGTTGAGAACCGCTGGTCTAGACGATATTAGATAGTGTGTGCCCTTGGCTCTTTCTGTTCTCACTGTTATTTTTGGGAGATTCGGTATGTTTTGGGGAGCAATAATTTGGTCATTCTCTTTTCAACTTGCACGAGTTTTTATATCAGAAAGAGGGAGGGGGCAGTCCTTGCTTTTGTGGGCACTCAGGTACTAAGCTCTCAGGTCCCTACTCTTCCATGCCCTGCCCTGTAGCATTTATAAAGGCAAATTGCCCCATGCTGGCCTCAGATCTTGTCTCTACGGGGTGTGCCCTGAAGGATTTCTCAGGTCCCTCTCTCAGTCATCCTTGCCTTCAGCTCCGCATGCCCTAATGCAGGCACAGCTCCCCTCCCCATGGAGATGACTTCAGGCCAAGGGAATGCCAGGCTGGGGGCCGGATTTGATTAAGGGGGAAAGAGGAGTCTTATGAGGCCACAGGGCAGGCGTGCCACCACACTGACCCCACAGAGGCGGGTGATAATGGGGTGGGGGCCGGTGCTGGGTCTGATGTTACCCCTGCAAACCTGATTACAGGGCCTCTGGCTGCAGCTTGCCTACACTTCTCAGGAAGAAAGCAGGCTTTCTTGCCCCAGGCTGATCCCCGAACAGGCAGGTTTAAATTGAATCAGACCCCGGTTCCTGGTACAGAGTGGGCTATTCACTGGCCTTACGTTCCACACACAAGACAGGCCCTGGCCATGTGGTCATGTGGGTACATTGAGTGAACGTGTGGCGGGCGGCCAGGCCTCACAGCAGCTTGCACAGGCCAGCCCGGAAGCCAGGCTTCAAAGCCACAGCCAGAGCCTGGCTCAGGGGACAATGCTGGGTTTGGGAGCCATTGTGGTTGGTTAAAAAGAAGAGAGAGAGAGACAGAGAGACAGAGAGACAGACAGAGAGAGAGAGAGAGAGAGAGAGAGAGAGAGAGAGAGAGAGAGAGAGAGAGAGAGGGAATGAAGGAACGAAGGAAGGAACAAATACAAGTTGTATGTGTCACTTAGTGATGGAGGAAGCGTGAAGGATTGTCCCCCATGTGGGAGCCCGTTCTCGGGTTCCTTGTGGCTTTACCCAGCAGGTCCACATAGAGGATGATTAGGACCACGGGCCTGAGTGCAGGTGTCTGAGATGGTCTGCACTTGGCTGTGCTGGGGGAGGAGGTCATTTGCTCCACCCCTTGGTGTCTCTATAAAAACCCTGGGGCAGAGACAGTCGGGGCTATTGGAAAAGGTTCCAGACCCTCTCGAGGCTATCCTTTATTTTCTATCTGTTTATCTCCGCAAGATTCTCCACAATAAATCCTTCTATCTAATATTTCCTGCTGCTCACACTCAAGAAAACTCTGGGGAGCTGTGGGGTTGGTGGGTAAACGCCCCACACCCCCAACTCATGACAGCCTCATGTGTGTGTGATATGACAATGGTCACTCTCATCCTGACTGCCCCTTGGAATAGATGTATTTTTATAGCCAGACCTCGCTGTACAGGTCTTTGATCCCAGCTACCCTGAAGACTGAGGCAGAAGTATGACAAGTTCAAGGCCTCCCTTGGCTAAGAGTATGAAATTGACTTGAGACAGGGAACAAGATGCAGGAAATGATGGGTCTGAGCAGGTGTTGATGGTAACCTGAAGTTTCTCTGATGTATGTATCTCCAGCCTACCTCTTTCAACCATGATATCAATGCCCAGGCAGACCGCAGGCTACATCCTCTCCTATCTCTGAAGCCTAGGTGCGAGTCACCCTGCCGTCTAGGCTGCTCATATGTTGGCCCAAGTCCTATCAGATGCCTACCCCCAGTGACATTATCCAAGACAGAAGAAGCAGGATTCTGGGACCATGGGTGGAGAAACTAACCCTCAGAGAGGCTGTCATATGCACAAGGAGACTGGAACTTGAATCTCCTAGGTCTTAATATAGCAGGCCATTTGCACCTTATGTTAAGAGATGGGGAACCGGTCTTTTCTCCCACCTCAATCTCTGGGGGCTGGAGGACTCACTTGGGAGTTGATTTGCCCAAAATAAATCTGGTCTTTTACTTTAAGGAGGGGGACCTACAGCTGGAGACAGGCAGTGACTCCCCAGACCTGCTATGGGGTTCCATCTTAAAGCCTGGTGCCAACTCTCACTGCTCTGGCTCCAATTTAGTGTGGGAAATGAATTAAGATGAGGACCCACTGAACAGGCCGCATGTGGGAGGCATTTAAGTTGAAACCTTGAAGGCCCAGTAAAAATGCAGAATTGTATATACTTAGGGTTTCTGTTTGTATTTTGGTAGTACCGGAGATTAAATTTAGTGCCTTGTGCATGCTAGGCAAGCTCCCTTCCCCTGAGCTGCATCCCAGGCTCCCTTTTGCTTTTAATTCTGGGACAGGGTCTTGCTGAGTGGTCCAGCCCAGGATTGACCTAACTTTGGAGCCTGGGCAGAGTCTGAATTTGCCATCCTCCTGCCTCAGCCTTCTCAGTAGCTAGTTCTATAGGTCTTGTCGGGTTGACAGGTCTTCGCCACAAGGCCAGGCTAAAAGTGCATCCTCTGGTAACATTTGACTGCTTGCTCCAGCAAATGTGTTTCGCTAAGAGCTTTTAGTCAGCTCAGGGACCTCTTGCATGCGACAATGGATCCAAGTTCCCGCTCAGTGCACCTCCAGCCCTTAGCACCTCAGCTGGAATAGATGGGGGAAGGGGTCCTGCCAATGAGCACCCTGGAGCATCACCTAGGTGCACTGCCTCTCTGCTCCTGTTTCCATGGAAACACCTCAGGACCCATTGATCAGCTCTCGTTCGAGGCTTTCATTAGCTTGAGCGTTGGAATAAGTTTTGATTCAAACATGACACTTTTTAACGCAGTGAAAAACTCGTTTTGTATAAAACCCCATTATGTGGAACAGACACGCAGGTTGATGGCCAATTTAGTTAATAGAGCTTTGCAGCTGACACTGAATTAAATCTGCAGGAAGCAGCTTCAGGTTGCCCCAGAAGAGTCACATGCAAATTTGCAGCAGGCTGGAGATGCCAAGGGAAGGCTGCCATCCTGACCTTCCCTATTCAGCCCTGCCACCCTCTTGTCCCAAGACCACTGTGTGCAGGTCATGTCCTGTCATGGTCTCTGGGTCTTCAGGATGAAGTATAAGGTCTGTAAGTGAGGATGAATGCTTTTCCCAGGAAGGTCACTTTCCTCTCTCCCATCCCTCCACCACCCACCCATTCTCCATCACTCGCTGCTTCTGTTCTTTGAGGACACCATGTTCTTCTGGCCTCCTATATTTACATGTGAAGAGCACCAACCCTCAACTTGTCTACCTGGCAAAAACCCTGTAATCTTGAAGGATGTGGCTCCAGGACACTCTCTTGTGGTCATTCCATGATCCCTCTTTAAGCCTTCCTAGACAGGTGGTGGTGGCACACGCCTTTAATCCCAGCACTTGGGAGGTAGAGGCAAGTGGATCTCTTAGTTCGAGGCCAGCCTGGTCTACAGAGTGAGTTCCAGGACAGCCAGGGCTACCTAGAGAAACCCTGTCTCAAAAAACAACAACAAAGCCTTCCTTACCCCCCTTTACATTCCTGTATTAAAATACATTTTATATGACGCTAAATACTGTGCATATATCAACCTCCTTAGTTTTCATTGTCTCAAGCCATTGCTAATTCTCTCGGAAGCTACCTCCTTCTCTGTAAATTTAGAATAATAATACCTACTGAGAAACTGGAAGGGTGCATAGAGAAGGCCAGCTTTTCAGCAGCATGGCAGAAGGTCCCACTACTTTTTGGCTGAGTGGCACAGTTTCTTCATTTCTCTGTGACTTTTTTCTCACCTGTATAACACAGGCCATAAGCAAAGTCATCTCTTGGCACTCCCCGGAAACTGGCTCGAGGGCCCCTGTGGGTACCAAAATCCAAAGGTGTTTTAAGTCTCCTATTAAAGCAGTCTGACATTTGCATACAGCCCATGCACACCCTCTCTACATCCTACAAACTGTCTCTCAAAGTATGACCTCCAGCCTTCCAGTTTCCCATCATGCTCCCTGTTGGCTCCCTGTCAGAGGGTGCCAGTTGACATTGCATGATCCAAGCCCTTAACCAGAAGCTAATTCCGTAGTACATTTGGAACTGAGAGAAAAATACAGTATATGATTAAAGCTTAGCACCCAGACACAGACCTTTTTTTGTAGGGGGGCTGGAAAGGTTAGACAAGGCTCACCTCAGAAGAATAACTATTAATAAGCTTCTGTATAGACAATGTGGAAAATGTGAGGGGGAAAGAAAGAAAGAAAATCACTCATAATTCTCCTCCCCCACATGGCCTCTGCTAACATTTTGGTACATGGTTTGCACTTATCTTGCAATGGAGCATCTTGAAACTATAGCTTTGGTTTTACATAGTTTTAAATCCTATTTTATATGTCTATGTATATTTGCAAATCACATCACAATATGACTGTTGTAGAATATTATTTTAACTAGGCAAAGATGTATTTACATTTGTTTATGCTGTAGAATATTACTTTTAACTGTGTAAAAGTGTGTTACCTTTGTTCATGCTGCATTTGCTTAATGATGCAAAGATGTGTGTTTAATTATGTAAAGATATGCTGCATCTGTTTCACTATGCCTGCCTAAGCACCTGATTGGTTTAATAAAGAGTTGAACGGCCAGTAGCTAGGCAGAGAAAGGATGGGTGTGGCTGGCGGGCAGAGAGAATAAATAGGGGAAATCTGGGCTCAAGAGAGAAGAGAAAAAAAGAATAACAAGAGGAGGAGGAGAAATGGTTGGATAAGAGCACTGACTGCTCTTCCAGAGTAGCTGGGTTCAGTTCCCAGCACCCACATAGCAGCTCACAACTGTCTGTAACTCCAGTTCCAGGGGACCCAATACCCATGGCAAAACATAAATGCACATAAAATAAAAATAAGTAAATTGAGGAAAAACCAAGAGAGAGAGAGAGAGAGAGAGAGAGAGAGAGAGAGAGAGAAGAAGAAGAAGAAGAAGAAGAAGAAGAAGAAGAAGAAGAAGAAGAAGAAGAAGAAGGAAGAGAATAAGAGATATGCCCAGGGCAAGAAGCCAGGCAGGCACCAACCAGACAGACAGACAGAGAAGCAGTGAAAGTAAGACATACAGAAGTATGAAAGGTAAAAAGCCCTGAGGCAAAAGGTAGGTAAAGAGAAACAGGTTAATTTAAGTTAAAAGAGCTAGCCAGAAACATGCCTAAGCTAGGCTGATCATTCAAAACTAATAAATAATAAGCCTCTGTGTCATGATTTGGGAGCTGGTTGGTGGCCAAAAAGAGAAAGCCTGGTACAAATGCTGTTGACTTTCTAAAATCCCTAGTAATTTATGAGTGGGACCTCCTTTATAAATGGAGTCTTTGAAGGTGGCCAAGTTAGTCACCACTGAGAATCCTGACTTGACATAACTGGTGTCCTTATAAAAGGGCAGACAGAATGCAATGTGGATGAGCGAATCAAATTGCCAAGTGTCTTCATTAGGGTTTCTATTGCTGTAAAGAAACACCATGACCTTGGCAACTCTCATAAAGGAAAACACTTAATGGGGGCTGGCTTACAGTTCAGAGGCTTAGGCATTATCATCAAGACAGACATGGTGCTAGAGAAGGAGCTGAGAGTCCTACCTCTTGATCCACAGGCAATGGGAAGTGAACTGAGTCACATTGAACAAAGCGTGAGCAAAGGAGACCTCAAACCCCACCCCCATAGTGACACACTTCCTCCAACAAGGCTACACCTCCTCATAGTGCCACTCTCTATGAGCTTATGGGGGCCAACTACATTCACACCACCACACCAAGCAATGCCAGGAATTGCCAGTAGCTATCTGCAGATGGAAATGTGGTCTGGAGCAGATTCTCCTCCCCAGCTCCTCCCTCCTTCACCCCAAGACTCCAGTCTTGCTGACATCCTGATGTCAGACCTCCAGAACTTCAAACCAGGAACAGTGGCTCTCAGCTGTTTTAGCTTCACAAAAGAAGAGAAAGAGAAAAGGGGTAAGCATGTTCCTGTGCTATTATAAGCTCTTCTTCATTTGGCGAACACAGTGTCTGTTACCCTATCTGGGATATCTTTTAGCTATGGTAAAGAGCATTGTATTTTATCATTTCCACCATCTTGGGCAATTTCCTTCAAATAGATTTTGTGATTTTTAAATGACTGGGCTAAAAAAATAGAGAATTTTTTTAAAGCTTCTAATGAAAATTTTACTAGTTATAAAGTTAGCCTATGCTTTTTTGTAGATGCTAACCAAAATAAAGGAACAGACAAATGTAAGATCTCAAATTACACACCATGAATCACACTAGCCAGAGATGTCCTGCATAATGTTAACTTATAACGGGTTTCATTATGACATTTTTATATACAGGTAAGATAATGTAATGTATTTCGGTCATATTTGCTCCTCCCCCACACACACTGTTACCCTTTCTTTTTCTCTACCTACTCCAGTCAACCTCCTTCTTCTTTCCAGTGGATCCTGCTTCTGTGTGTGTGTGTGTGTGTGTGTGTGTGTGTGTGTGTGTGTGTGTGTGTGCGTGTTCCAGGTAATTTCATCAAGGTTGTTTATAGGAGCATTTGTACTGTGATGGTTTGATGGTTTGAGCCTATGCCCCCCATAGGCCCATATATCTGAATGTTTGGTCATCAGGGAGTGGCACTACCTGAAAGGGATTAGGAGGTGTGGCTTTGCCGGAGTAACTGTGGGTTTATTTGAGGAAGTGTGCCACTGGGAGTGGGCTTCGAGGTTTCCAAAGCCCAGGCCCAATGTTGTTCTCTCTTCCTGCTGGGATCTGGTTGTAGAACTCTCAGCTACTTCTCCAGCACTACGTCTGCCTGTGTACCACCGCGCTCCCCACCATGCTGACAATGGACTAACCCCCCCCCCCAAAACTGTAAAGAAGCCCCAGTTAAATGCTTCCTTTTATTCGAGCTGCTGTGGTGATATTACTCTTCACAGCAATAGAACAGTGACTATGTGGGTTATAACACTGAAAAAAAAAAATGTCCCTTCCAGCCCTGGGAACTGTTATCTCTGTATAAATAAATCATCAGGAGTGGTGGGGCCTAGAGAGGTCCCTCCCCCTTCAAAAATAGGCCCAATCTTGTACAGGGATCATGCAGGTAACCATACCTGCTATGAGCTCGAGTGCCATGGGCACATCATGCCCAGAAGTCAGCATTCCATACCACTCTGCCTCCATTTCTTCAGCTCCTACATTCTTTCTCTGCCTTCCTTGGCGATGCTCTCTGTGGCTTGGAGGGGGTGTTACAGATGTCCGTCTCATGGTTGAACACTAAATAGTCATTCATTCTCTGTACTTCAGCCAGTTGTGAGTCTCTGAAAGTCCTCTGACCAAAGCTGGCAGCAGCACTAGTCAACATGCATAATCATGGCTATTTAGGGGCATGATTGACAGGCATATCATGTCCAATCATCAAAACAGCGGAAGCTTCCCTATTCAACGGTACTTCCCTATGCTCTCCTCAGCCATGAGATTTTTTTTTAATGATTTCTCTTATTTTTTTAAGGTCATAATATAATGACATAATTTCCCCCTTCCATTTCCTCCCTCTTAGCCCTCCCATATACTTTCCTTGCTCGCTTTCAAATTCCTGACCTCTTTTTTTATTAATTGTAGTGATATACATATAGGTATATATATTTAGATATACATTCCCAAATATATAAGTATAACCTGCTCAGTCTGTACAATGTTACTTGTATGTATGTTTTCAGGGATGACTGTTTGGTGTTGGATAACCGGTTGGCATGCTCTTCCCTGGGAAAGACTATTTTTCTCACTCTAAGCATTCCTTGGTTGCCTGTGGTTCTTTGTGTGGAACTGAGGCCTTGTGTCTTTCCCCAGTCCACTTCAGCATGTGTAGTGTTCAGCTCACATTTGGGCATTCATGTTGGGGAGACCTTATGTGCGTTGCTTCTGACATTACCAGGATACACAATCTCACAGCAAGCTCCTTGATCCTCTGGCTCTTACAAACTTTCTGTCCCCTCTTCTGGAATGTTCCCTCAGCCTGAGATACAGGAGTGTTTTGTAGATGTATCCATTGGGACTGAGCTCCATAACTGCTTTTTGGTTGGTTGTGGTTTTCTTTATGGTCTCCATCTGTTGTAGAGAGAAGTTTCCTTGATGAAGGGTGAGAACTAGACTTACCTGTGAGCAGAAGGATAAATGTTTAAAATGTAGTTAAGGACTATGCTGATTTAGCATAGTAGTAGGTATAGGTGCTTCCTCCAAGATCCACGACTTCACTAGCCAAGAGTAATTTGTGAGGTTTTCAGTACCAGGCCTGATTTCCCTTTTGTTGAGCAGGTCTTAAGTCCAATTAGAGAGCTGTTGGTTATTGTCAAGGTATATGTGCCATTAATGCACCTTTAGGGTTATTGTGCCATGTTGGTCATTGTTGTAGTTCATAGGCATCAAACTGGGTATTGCTGGTTATTTCCCTCCTTTGGAAGTTTGTATGGTGCCTTCTGGTACCATGAAGGCTAGTCCTCAGTGAAGAGGCTTCAGGTCAGCTCCAGCTCAGGGGCCTCTGAACACTGTGTCTAAAGTACATGGTGTCTTCAGCAATAGGAACTTATCTTCTTCTTCTGGGGGGAAACCAAGAGCAATAGAAATAGCCTGTAATGTTTTGGGAGTCTCTTAGACAACCCTGACCAACAACTCAAAAGATGGCTTCTCATGCCTGGTGTTGGGATTTTTGTTAGATGATCTTTAGTCTTTCAGCCATGAGATATTTTATTCATTGGGATTACAACCTGTGAATTCCCTCTTGTGGAAAAAGAATCAAACCTAATCAGAAAGTGGTTGGTGACTCCCCTAACAGACTTGCCACTATTACACCTGTGGGCTCATTTTGTCTGGCCAATCCATATTGTTGCACATAGAGTTCACCACTGAGACAGTTCTTCCCTAGCAACCTGCATAGCACTTTCTAGCACTGTGGGAGCTAGCTGAGAGGGAGGAGATGTCCAGCCCAGTTCTAGCTTAATTTCTCTATGGCCTACAACAAAGGCATATGGTGTCTTAAGCAACAGGGTCTTGCCACGTAGTTCTGGTGGGCAACCAACAAGCAGAGGCAATTGTCTGTGTTGTTTTGGGAACCTGAAGAGCCTCCTTGATTTAACTTATGTGGGTTTTTTTTAAGATTTTAAAGTTGTTATTATTTGCCACCAAACTGCTATCTTTAAAGTTACAGTACCACCAATAAACAAAAATTGTTCACAACCAAGTCTGTCTTCCAGTACACTCACCAGTAATTCACAGTTTTATCTTTTAGAGTCTGGGACAATTTGCTGAGTGAACATCGTGGCATAATTTTATTTGGCATTGGTTATATTTGGTGATTGAATCTACTAAAGTATGATTTAGCTACATATTGACTCTCAGGTACATCATCTAATAATCCATTGTCTGAGTTTTTTTCTATCAAACCAGCACCCTAGTGTGTGTATTTTATTTGTATGATTTCTTTACATACTCAAAAATGAATTTTAATTATACTGACTTGTGAGTTTTTTTCATTTAATATTGGTCTCCTTTTGTTGTTTCCTTTCTTTCTTTTTCTTTTCTTTTCTTTTCTTTGTGTTACTATTATGGGTCAATTTGAGAGCCTTGCACCTGTTATGAGTGACCATTCTATCCAAGAGTGGCCATTCTATCCACGAGTGACCATTCTATCCATGAGTGGCCATTCTATCCACGAGTGACCATTCTATCCACGAGTGGCCATTCCATCCACGAGTGGCCATTCTATCCACGAGTGGCCATTCTATCCACGAGTGACCATTCGAGCCCTAATATTATTCATTTGGAGTGCACATTTTAGCTGAGTATGGTGGCACAAGCATTTAAACCCAACACTCAGGAGGCAGAGACAGGCAGGTATCAGTTCAAGGCCAGCCTGGTCTACATAGCAAGTGCCAGCCCAGCCAAAGCTACACAGCAAAACTCTGTCTCTAAATAAATAAATAAACTGCACAATTTATACATAGTTCAAACCTACAGATTTTTCTTTTTGATGTCTTCTATTCAACTTAACGTCAGTTAGCTCTCTGGATTCTGAATGCTAAGCCGTTGACAAATTCTATGGTTCCTGTTCTTCTACTTGATTTCTTAGCTCATCTGAAACTTACTTCGAAGTTTATGTAAGTGTAGTGTGAAATAAAATGAGTTGTACGGTTGGAACAGCTTGAGAGTCTTCATTATATTCTGAATGGTTTTCCCTTTCCTTAAGTCTACTTCTGTCTACATCAAGTTCCCATGCACTCTAGGGCTACTCATCTGGCCCCTCTGTTTCACCGTCTATATGGTCATATTTGTGACATCACCTTACTGTCTGCTGTTACGTTTCATAGCTTTTTCTCGTTTGTCTCTCTCCGCATATGTGTATGTGTGCATATAATATATATGTTTTTTTGTTTTGCTTTTTTTTTTTTGTAGTTATCATCCAAGTAGCACTTGAGCTTAGAGAGGCTGTCTAGGCTACAGAGATTCGAGGGGCTTTCCTCTGAACACTTTTCTCCCAAGGTAGAATTACGTCTGCTTCTTGCTATGTTCCTTACACCCCTGGAACCAGCCCGATAGAGGAGCGTCAAAGCTGTGAGCACTGACCTCACTCTTTGTTCAGACACAGAGCAATCTGAGGCACAGAGACTTGGTAAGCAAACAAATCCGAGTGGAAGAAGGTTAAGACACAGAGTCCCCTCCTCCATCTGCCAGCAGGCCTGGCCAGTCAGTGGACCCATGCGGTACAATAGGAGGCAGTGTTTTCCAACACGACTGATGGCGAGAATCACGAGGAACCCTGTCTCTATTTGAAATCCAACTCAGACCTGGGTGATCAGAATCTCTAAGGGATGGACCTAGAAATGTTAACCAGTATCTTTGGATGATTCCTAACACCAGGCAAGACCCTAAATGTAGGCATCAGTAAGGCAAGGAATCACCCAGCATGGTAGAGCACAACTTCAATGCTGGCACTCGGGAGGTAGAAGGAGGTGGATCTCTGTGTGTTTGGGACCAGTCTAGCCTACAAAGTGAATTCCAGGTCAACTAGAGTTGCACAACAAAAACATAAATGGAGGAATCAGGGTTATGCACAGTTTGAAAGCTGTTTTACAATGCAGCCCCCCTCCCCTTTTAAACACAGTGGTAAGAAAGCAGGGCAATACAAGCAAGACACCAACAGGAAGAAATACTGGATTATCTAGGCAGCAGAATCTGCCACTGTGGACCCTGGGGTAGGTTTCAGAAAGGGTCAGAATCTCACCATTGATCGTGGCGATTGGATGATACTGAAGAAAGGAATGATAAGTGTTCAGACAGAAAGGTGCCTGCAGGTAGAGCTGTTCAGGCCTGAATGGGGCAAAAGCAACAAGCAGAACTTGATGTGGATCTTCAGTAAACATGTATGCAGTCTCCCTGCGCACAGGACACAGAGATAAGCAGGGGTGGCTCTGCCCTCGTGGTGTAGAAAGGGAGGTGACAGATTGCAACAGAATACGATAAGCGCCATGAAAGAAGAATGGACAGTCTTTGGAAGCTCACCCTGTCGCCAGCAGTCTAAGAGACTTCAGAGAGAAGGCCTGAAGGCAGACTTCAGGACTCAGGGTGGTGCGTTGGGCAATGGCTGGAAGCTGGTGCAGGTGTA
Source organism: Peromyscus californicus insignis (assembly GCF_007827085.1). Lineage (NCBI taxonomy): Eukaryota > Metazoa > Chordata > Mammalia > Rodentia > Cricetidae > Peromyscus > Peromyscus californicus. The sequence goes on from NW_026294492.1 coordinate 10,837,730, forward strand.
GAGTAAGGCTGTAGGAAGCCGCAATCAACTCAGGAACTCGGGGACACAGCATATGCTTGGTGTTTGCACCAGAAAGCACCGATAGTCTTCGTGCTGAGGGAAAATGAACAAGAATGGGATCAGACGTCCATCCTAAAGAGACTGCAGACTGGATTTAAGAGGGGGCACTACTCAGAGCAGAAACACTGAGCAGGCAGTTGTTATGAGGTCCAGGCTTGAGCTCAGGATATAGAAATAACCCGATAGTAGATGAGAAAGAGGAGGTCAGGTATGAGTAGTGTGGGCATGAGTTTGGATTTTCTTTTGACAGTTGCTCCCTCTGTGTGAATTCCATCTCTAGGGTCCCTGGATGTTTCCAGACTGCAAGCAGCCTTCCTCTAGGGCAGTGCTTCCCAACTAATGCTGTGACCCTTTAATATAGTTCCTCGTGTTGTGGGGACCCCAACCATAAAACTATTTTCCTTGCCACTTCACAACTGTAATTTTACTACTGTTGTGAATCATAACATAAATATCTGGTTATTTCCATTGGTCTTAGGCGACTCCGGTGAAAGGGTCCCTTAAACCTGCGGGGTCTCGACCCACAGGTTGAGAACCTCTACTCTAGTTCATCATTCATTCTTCCATACTTACTGGGAGGATAAGATGCCACATCAGGCCCAAAAGACTTTTCATCTGATATATACTAAAAACAGAAACCAACGTTTGTTGACTTATCTTAGAAACTTACATTTTCCGACCCTTCAAAAACAAATTCAATTAAATTGCCGTATAAAGCAGAGAACTGACCCAGGAAGGATAAAGAGTTGGCCAAGGTTTATAGAAATGCAACAACAGTTTTGGTTTTTTGTTTGTTTGTTTGTATATTGATCTTGTATGCTGCAACCTTGAAACAGTTGCTTGTTAATTATAGATGCTTTGTTTATGTGGGTGTTAGGGGCATTCGTGTCCAAATGGGTGTGAGTGCACATGTGTGGGGGGGGACCAGAGGTCAAATCTGGGTGTCATTCATAAAGAGACATCCATCTTATTTTTTGATACAGGGTCTCTCATTGGGACCTGGTGTTCTTCCCACTACTGCACCCCATCCCATGGACTGGTACACCCTTGGGGTGTTCTTCCCACTTGTGGACCCCATCCCATGGACTGGTACACACTTAGGGTGGTCAATGTCCTGAGTTCAGAGGAGAATGTATTGTCTCTCATCACAATGAAGTTGTTATCTCCTGATGTTTCTAGGTTCCCTTTATTGGGTTGAAGAAACTCTCCTCTATACCTGGTTCACTGAGTAAACAATTAGAAACGGCAGATGTAGGATTTAAACTCAGTCTCTCAATCGTCAAAGCCTGGGCATTCAGCCCTTCTAGCCCCCAAAATGAGTCCTCTTCTCTAATTTATTGACAGCTCACTTTACAAAGAGCCACTCCCCCACCCCTGAGAATATATGTATTTTTTTTTAATGAGGCAATGGGAAGGAACAGATTTCTCAAAGGCTGTTTCACCAGAGGCTTGACGAATGCTCTGCGTGGCTCTACTGTGCAGGCTCTCATTCCTCATCAGCTAGACTCTTCATTAATTTCATGTAAGTGGTGTAATTAAAGTAACTGTTAATTGGTGTATTGCTAAGGTGCCATTATGGTATGTGACAAGCCTTAATTAGCATGTGGTCTGGCACTCAATGTTCTCAACGAATCACTCGGAAATAGAGATTCTCTCAAGAGCGGCACTTAACGTGAACGGAAAGGTAACACAGGGGTTTCAAGGCGGTAGAGAAAAGGAGAACAATCATTTCTAGCATGCTTTCTGATGGAGGTGGGGCTCTGCAGCACCTTCAGAGAAAGATGGACAGGCCTGGAGAGTCTGTGCTCGTCTCTGCTCCCTGAATGATATACTGGGTAATGATGGCACCTCCTATTACCTCGGGAAACACACACAGCTCCAGCCGAGGTGCCTGTTCTGGAAACTGAATGACCTCCACTGTTACGGAGACCTTCCCACCTCCTCTGCCTGGAATGCCTTAGGAGACTGCTGCCTTTGTTGAGATCCAGGAATCAATTTTTACTGTTGTCTTTTTTTTCCTCCCTCCCAGTCTTGATTGAACCCATGCACTGTATATGGTAGGCAAGCCCTCTGCCACTAAGGTATATCCCCAGCCACCACGTGACTTTTTATTTTGAGATAGGGTCTCACTAAGTTGCCCAGACTAGCCTTGAACTCATGATCTGAGACTTTCCATTCTCCTGCCTCAGCTCCCTGAGCAGCTAAGATCAGAGGTCTATGCCAACAGACCCAGAGGTCATTCTTTTTTTTTATTATTATTATTTTTTTGTTATTTTCTTATTAGGTTATTCACTTTTATTTCTTTAGTTACTAATTTAAATTTTTCCTTGACATCACTTGAGATAACATATCACATAATTATTACTTCCTCTATTCTAAAAATTTCCCCTAGGTTTACTTCCACAATTCAGGTTACTGTTAAGAGCTAACAGTTCTGTTGCTCAGGAAGAAAAGCCTTTAAGACAAAATTTCAGCCGACTTCCTATAGATCTCTGTGGGATACAGATGTACAGCGAACACTAACGTAATTGTGTTAGCCAACTCAGATCAGGTGGGTTAGCCAGCATTTTTCACTTGGTGAATGTCACTCTACCATTTCTAGTGCAAAGCCAACTTTTCGCTAGCTTACAAAGTTTCTAAAGATTTTTCTTTTACTATGTTTAACTATGTGTATGTTTGGAGACGGGTGTGTACATTCTAGTGCAGGTACCCATAAAGCCAACAGAGCTGTTGGATCGCCTAGAGTTGTGGGCAGTTCTGAGCCATCTGATGTGGGTGCTAAGAACTGAGCCCTGGTCCCCTGGAAGAACAGCAGGCACTGTTAATCACCAAGCTATTTCTCTAGTTCCCGCAAAGTTTCCATTTAAATTGAATTTTAAAAATCACTGAGTTAGTGCCAAGCATTATAGTTGGTGTGCATTCACAATATTAAGAGATGCATGCCTGTTTTATAAAATAACTTGGTTTCTAAATATAATTCACCTACAGAACAGGAAAACTCTAGCCAGTGGCCAGAAATCACATTTCCATAGCAGAGCATTTGAAATACCCAGTAAGATAATGACAACTGAAAATTAGAGAGGTCCTTTCCAAGTAGGGCGTAGTCTAGAAGATTCTTTCTTCCACTGAGGACCACAGGAAACCAGTTACATAGTGCAGAAGTAATCATGGAAGACCCAGCTGGATTGTCATAGACCTTGAAGACCTTGGGATACTTAGAATATTTCCAGTTAAAGCAGCAGGAATGAAGGGTGTTCTGTTTCATGTTTGAGTAGAACACATTTAGTGGTTAACTTGTTTATCCATCCATCCACCCATCCATCCACCCACCCATCCATCCATCCATCCATCCATCCATCCATCCATCCATCCATCCATCCATCTATCTATCTATCTATCTATCTATCTATCTATCTATCTATCTATCTATCATCTATCTGAGACTAGGTAGACCAGGTTGGACTCAAATATATCCAAGGATACCTCTTTGAACTCCTGACCACCACCACCCCCACCACCCCCACCCCACTCCCCCATCTCCAGTTCTTCAGTGTTGGGATTACAGGTGTGTGTGACCACACCGATTCTTAAGTGCCGAGCATCCAACCTGGTGCTTTGTGCACACTAGGAAAGCACTCTGTCAACCGAATCACACTCCCAGCCTTCACTCAGTCTCAAATATTAATCTAAGAGGCTTGGCAACCAGAAATTTTGAGATAACTCCACAGAAAGCTTGTCAGCATCAACACTGGAAAACTGATGGAAAAAAAAAAAGAGAGAGAGAGAGATGAAAATGCAGTGTTCAAAGACAGGTGGAGATGGACCCTAGAACGGCCAGGCTGCACACCTTAGCTAAGCACCAGTCACACCCAGCACTCCAGGGGGTGCTGTTGGTGCAGCCATCAACCTTGCAAAGGCACCAAGTCTGATCTGGATTGGAATTTCACCCAGCTCAGGCTGTGAGACAAACCAGTACTAAACACCAGAACCATTTCACAGGTGTAGCTAGAGTTTTCCTGCCTGGCCCACAGTCAGGACAAATCTCTCTCACCTGCCAGTCCCACAGGCGCTGAGACCCGACCAAGTAAACACAGAGACTTATATTGCTTACAAACTGTATGGCTGTGGCAGGCTTCTTGCTAACTGTTCTTACAGCTTAAATTAATCCATTTCTATTAATCTATACCTTGCCACATGGCTCGTGGCTTACCGGCATCTTCACATGCTGTTTCTCATCATGGCGGCTGGCAGTGTCTCTCTGACTCAGCCTTCCACTTCCCAGCTTTATTCTCCTCCTTGTCCCACCTATACTTCCTGCCTAGCCACTGGCCAATCAGTGATTTATTTATTGACCAATCAGCAACACACTTGACATACAGACCATCCCACAGCACACAGGTAGATATGTATGTCATTTTAAGTGTGTATGTAAACGCACAGATACATGCAATCAACTGTTAGCATACCTGTACATAACACAGTCTGTGAATTAAACCAAGTCAGCAAGTGCCCACTTAAACCAGCCCTATGGATACCTCCAGGACAACAGAACTGGGTAGACATGGAAGGTGGAGTTCCTGGGTGGGAATCTTAAGTGAGGGATAAAATCACGCACGGGTTAGCTGAGGTTCACCCTATGGAGCCTTCAGGAAAACAATGACAGTATCTTCCATGTACTTTTCAGATTCTGCTGAATTTATAAATCCAAAGGCTGTACATGAAAACACTTGGAGCTTGGTCCAAATGCATGGGGGTGGGGTGGGGAGCATGTGTGGAATTCTGATCAAAGGGTTAAAGCTAAGAGTTTTACACTGATAACGAGTTGTTTGAAGTCAAGGCAAGAGAATTCTATAAATATATTTTGTTATGGCAGCCTCTCTCGCTGACTCTCTGAAAGTTCTTTCAATGAATGGCGTTATTCAAGCCTGCAATTGTCAGACTTCGTGCGCAGGTAATGGCTGTTCATTCATTGTATATCTCCTGGTGTGGAAATTGTCTCAACTTTTAAGGAGCTCTACAGCCTAGAGAAAGATGATTGAAGACAATAGCTTTTACAATCTCTCTAAAGGGGCAGTTTTTTCTGAAGCACGTTCCTTAACTCTGTGAGAATCCAGTGTCGTTTCTGCCTAGGCGATTCTTTCAGATTCTTTTTGCTAGGTAAGTCCCTTAAATTTTTATCTTAGACATCAATTGACAAGTAAATGCACATACATTTACAATAAAATTTTGATTTAGCTTCTATCATCCCACTAAGAAAGAAAGAAATAGGACTGCATCCATTTACTTAAAGAGTTATTCAGTGCCCATTAGACACCAATGGTCCAGTTGAGAAGACTTTGCCACTCAGCAAAGAGACAAATCCCTGCATCTACTAAACGTATGTGCTGGCAGGGGAGACAGAGTTCATAAATATATATTTCAGTATGTTCGATGTAAGGCCTCAAACAAAAACATCAAGGTGAGTGGATGTTTTTCAAATCCCCTCTTCCTCTCGGGGAAACCATGGAGAAGGAGCTGGGCATAATGGTGCATGGCTGTAACCCCTGCCCCACAAGAGGCTGAGGGAGGAGGAGGATTGTAGATGGGAGGCCAGTCTGGTAATGTGATAAGATTCCATCCAAGTCTTAAAAAGAAAGACATGAGAAAAATTCTTTGCAGCCACTGTAGCAAAAGAAGGACTTCATATTGGTCACTTTTCTCATTGCCACGACAAAGGCAGCTTAAGCAAAGAGGAGCTTATTTTTGATTCACGGTTTTTGGGTACAGCCTGTTACGGCAGCAGGCGCATGGAGCAGCTGGTCACGTGGCATCCACAGTAGGGAAGCAGGGAGAGATAGGTGCTGGTGTTGACTCGGCTTTCTCCTGTTTATTTACTACAGGACCCCTGCCTACGGGGTGGCACAGATAGGGTGGTCTATCTACCTCAACTCATCAAATCGAGAAACCCTCTCACAGACATGCCCAACAGTGGGTCTCCTAGGCGACTCTGATTGTCTGTCATGGTTTGAAAGAAAAAGTCCCCTATGGGCTCATGTGTGTGAACACTGGGTCCCCTGTTGGTGATGAGTCTTGCTGGAGGAAGGACGTATGTCACCCTCACTTCCTGTTCTCTTTCTCTGCTTCCTGTGTGTTCATGAAATGTGATCCACGCCACTTCATGCTACCATGCTTTTCTGGTCATGATGGGCTATATCCCACCTCCCCACCCCCCTTCTGCCCCCCCCACCCCGGGACTGTAAGTCAAAATAGCCCCTTTCTCCCCTACATTGCTTTTGATCATCACAGTCACTATTAGCTATCACCACTTATATCCAGAAATATGAATAACAACTTTATACAGCAATAAGAGGAAGAAAAATAACCCAACTTTAAAATGGGCGGAAGATTCAACGCAGTTTTCATAAAGAAGAAATGTAAGTGATCAATATGCTTATAAAAGTTGTTTGACATCTTGAGATGTGGGGAAACGCAAATTAACACCCTAGTGAGATACCACGAGAAGTTAAGCAAGACGAGTAAAACTTTTGAAGCCTTAGAGTGCCAAGCATTGGCAAGGCCCACGGAGCAGCAGAATTGTAAAGGGCTGGCGAGAGTGTAGAACGCCATAAATACTTTGGAAAATAGTTTTATTTTCTCTCAAGTTAAACATAAACTTCCCCTCATCTACCAGTTTTACTCTGGGGTAATTACCAAAGTGGAAAACATATGCCCAGAGAAAGCATTTCTATGCAACAGGCAGAGTAACTTTATTCCAAGTGACAAAAAAAAAAAAAAGTGAAAAAAAAATCTATGAATGTCTGTGCATGGGACAATGAACAAATAAATTGTTCTTCTAATACAGTGTGGAAAAAAACCTATTGACACAATCTGAATCAGAGTAATCTGAAATTGTGAAACTATGCACAGGAGAAAAGACGCCAGATTCAGAAGAGCTTATGTTGTTAGATATCATTCATAACAGGGTCTAGAGCAGGAAAGACTAACAGGTAAATGGGGGAGGTGTGAATAGAATTGGCGGAGAAGGAGTGAGGTGAGGTATGGTGGTTGCTACTGACTATGAGAAGGCGTAGGCGTAGTCTACATTTATGTAGACGGTAAAATATTATATGCGTAAACAAGATACACTCTTGCCACCAACCATGATCTGAGTTTGATTGTTGGGATCTATACGGTGGAAGGAGAGGACTGATTGACACCCACAAGTTGTCCTTGACCTCCACATCTGCGCCATGGTACACAGGCCCATGCATATACACCCACGCATACCCATGTGTACCCACACCTACAGTATTTAATTAAATGTGATTTAAAGTTTGTTAAAGAAAATATACTCTGTACGTGTTTTATAGGTGGATCTTTATAAAGACACAAATACCTATATTTTAGTTGGTGGGGAGGGAGATTACCTATATATATATATATATATATATATATATATATATATATATATATATATATATATATATATATATATGTCAAAATTCACCTGACTGCTCAATGGAATCTGTACCTTTTACAGTTCGCAAATGATTCTTTAATAAAATATCAATAGATTTCAAAAGAAGGAAGTCTAGAGGATGGGGAGATAACGCTGCTGGTAAACAGGTATTTGCAGCACAGGTGTGAGCCCCGTCCCTGGGAACCATCATGGAAGGAAAGCACTCACCCCTGAAAATTGTCCTCAGACCTCACACATATGTCATAGCATGTGCACACACATACATGCTGCTACTAATTATAGTAAATTACATAACTTTAGAAAAAACTAAGGTTGTTAAAGTTTTAAAAATTAAATAGATGCCTTCAAATGGAAATGAATCCCAACAGGAGAAAATGACCAATTGGGATATAAAGAAATGATTTAGGTTGCATCAGAGAGATAAAGAGAGGCAAAGAGCAAGAAGGACTAATAGGTTATGCTTAGTGAATCACTGGGGCAGTGGCTCTCAAACTGTGGGTCACAACCCCTTTGGTGGGTCAAAAGACCCTTTCACAGGGGTCGCCTAAGGCCATCTGAAAACACAGATATTTACATTACAATTCATAACAGTAGCAAAATTACAGTTATGAAGTAGCAGTGAAAATAAATTATGATTGGGGATCACCACAACATGAGGAACTGTATAAAGAGTTGCAGCCTTAGAAAAGTTGAGAACCGGGGCTGGAGAGATGGCTCAGCAGTTTAGAGCACTGGCTGCTCTTCCAGAGGACCCAGGTTCAAATCCCAGAACCCACATGGTGACTCACAACCATCTGTAACTCCAAGATCTGATAGCCTCACGCAGACATACATGCAGGCAAAACACCAATGCACATAAAATAAAAAAATAAATAAAATTTTTTTAAAAGAAAGAAAAGTTGAGAACCACTGCTCTAGGGATAAATAAGAAATGCCATGGCTGAGGCTTTGTCCTTCCTGAACCTTGTCCACATTGCAAGTTCATGGGCAAAATTAATCCTGTTGTTTTAGGCTATCAAATTTGAGTTTTGTTTTGTTTTGTTTTGTTTTTTAATGAAACAGTAGATAACTGAATGGAAATTTTGTTTGTTTGTGTTTGACTTTTTTTGGTGTGTAACAGCTATGGAAGTCCTGGAACTTGCTTTGTAGATCAGGCTGGCCTTGAACTCCCAGAGATCCACCTGCCTCTACCTCCTTTGAGTGTTAGGACTAAAGGCATTCGCCACTGCTGCCCGGCTTGGCTTGGCTTTTTGAGATATAGTCTTGTGTAGCCGAGGCTGGCCTTAAACTCCAGGCGTAGCTAAGAATGACCTTGAATCCCTGACCCCCAAAGCCTGGCTAAAACAAATTTTGGTAACAATGGAACAGAACATTCCTCAATGATAAAAAGAAATGAATCATTGAGCCATGAAAAGACACAGGAAAGCCCTATATGCACAGTGCTAAGTGAGAGAAGCCAAACTGGAAAGGCTACGTTCTGAAATACACCCCAATAACATGTCATTCTGGAAAGGACAGAACTAAAAAGATGGGTGGATGCCACAGCTTTTAGAAGAGGGAAGAATGAATACGTGAAGTACAGGTGACATTTTAGGCAGTGAAACTATTCTCTGGGACTCTACAACAGTGTGGACACGTCATAACACATTTGTCAATTTTGTCAAAACTGACACGCAGAAGGATCTTATGTAAACTGAGCTTCCGCTGCTCAGGACAGGTCTGAGTGAACTCCCCAACTGTGACTAAAGCGCTCAGCTCCTACAGGGGGCGCTGTTGTGTAGGAGTCATGGGTAATGGCAGGGCAGGCACTACATGGAAACTCTCTGTATCTTCCACTTGGTTTTATGCTAAACCCCAAACTGCTCTTAAAAAAAATTAAAACCTATTACAGTCCTAAAACCTGCGAATGGGGTAAGGCAGAATTTACTGTGCTTAAAAACAAAAGCATTTTTCCCCCATTCTCTGCACACAGCAAATTCCTCTCAAAGGAAGAATGAGTGCCAGACAAAGATCAAGCCCAAGGGTCTGCTGAAAAACTATGACCTAAAGGTGACGTCAAGGATTTGACTATATCACTCTTATCACTCTTATCACAAGCTCAGAGCCAGGGTGATAGGTGCCCTGTGAACCCTTTCAGACACACCAAAGGTCTTTAGGGGCCTTGTGAAGCAGGGAAATTGGACTTCTATGATCCCATAGGAAGCCCAAGGCAAAAGAAAGGTTGACTCTGAAATTTGTAAGCATGCCTTTTGTCAATGGAGTAATAGATTAACAACTGGTCTGTAAGAAATGCACTAAGTTTTTAAAGGAATTTCAACACCTAGGACTGAAAGAGACTGTCTCTCTCTCCCTCCCTCCTTTCCTCTCTCTCTCTCTCTCCCTCCATCCATCCCTTCCTCCCTCTCTCTCTGCCCCCCTCTCTCTCTCTATCCCTCCCTCCCCCCTCCCTCTCTCTCTCTCTCTAACCCCAATGTCAGTATGTAGAGAGAGGTCTTATCTTAGAGTTGGTGTCTATCCCTGGCGACCTTATATGGAGCAGAGGCAAGTTGGCAAGCGATCCCCACAGGAACCCAACCCAACTACAGATTTGTGTGCAAAATAAATAAACGTGGTCTTAAGCCTCTAATTTTGAGATAGGTGAGGATGCATGTTGCTTGGATTCTAACAGCTCCCTCAGGGGAGGGGGTGAGAAGGCATGGCATCAACGGCACAGACACTGGGAGTCCGTTGAGGACAAATAATGAACTCATTTCTTCAGTAACAGGGAAGGCCTTATATACCCTCCTCCCAGCACCCAGTCTGTGTGGTCATCCCTCATTGACTGGGCACGATCAGGAACTCTGACAGAGACTGTAGCTAGGCCCTCAGGCAGGCTCCAGGTTGGCTCACAAAGAATATACTATGTGCATGCCGTGGCAACTGGTCTGAGCCAATTTCCTTGACCCTATGGGCCTGTCCTACTACAGATGCAGGAGTAGAAAACTGAAATTGAGGTTTTTTGTTTGTTTGTTTGTTTGTTTGTTTTTTTAAAGAATTGGTGAAAAATGGCAATCCAGAAGTCCTCAGAAGTCGGCAATGCCTAAGCAGATGAGCCAGACATGGTGGCCTGTGCCTGTAATCCCAGCCCTTAAAGTAGAAGCAGGGAGGTTGAGAGTTAAAGGCTAGACTTGGCACAGAGTAAGTTTAAGGTTAGCATGGGCTACGTGAGACCCTATCTCAAGAAACAAAACAAATAGCAAACGTCCAAGCGGAGAGGCACACTCCTTTTACCCCAGCACTTGGGAGACAGAGGCAGTCGGAGCTCTAGGAGCTTGATACCAGACTCATCTACGCAACCAGAAAACATCGGAGACAAAGCCAAGAAAATATTTTAAGAATCCCTAAACCTTAGGGCAGGAGTATGGTCTTCATTGTTCTGTCTTTTAACTTTCTCAAATGTTTGAATGTTCACATATACACACAGACAAAACATTGTTGTAGGTGAATCAAAAAGAAAAGGGGAAAAACAAAACTGATCCCAGACAGCATAAGAGTGATGAAAGACAGAAGATGGAGGAAAAAAAGTTATGCTAAGACAGATAATTAATGTGTTAAAAGAATAGTTGTCTCAAGTGAAAATAAAATAGACGAGCATTGGCATCGTTTCTGGGTATGGAAAGATTTTTTTTTTAATTAAAGTTTATCTACAAAAAACGGTGATAAATATGGACATATGAAAATCAAAACACTTCAGCTCAAAAAGCACCATTAAGAATGTGAATAGATAAGCCAAGGAATGGGAAGATTGTCAACACAGAACCAAAAGAATGTCAAGATACCAACCAGAGAGAGCTAGGCAACCTAGGAGTAAAATGTGCAAATGACTGTGTATTAGTTACTTTTCAGTTGCTGTGAGAAAAATGCCATGACCAAGGCAAGTTATGGGAGAGGGAGTTCATTTGGGCTTATGATTCCAGAAGGACGAAAGTCCATCGTGAAAGGGAAGCATGTAGCAAGTGGCAGATATGTGGCGTCAGGAGCAGGGAGCTGAGAGCTCACATCTTCAAACACCAGCATGAAGCCGGGAAAGCAATCTGGGAGTAGGTGAGGCTTTACACTCTCAAAGCCAGCCCCAGGGGCATGCCTCCTCCAGCAAGGTTGCAGCTCCTAAACCTCCCTGAACTGAATGAAATCAAACGAAATACACGGTGCACACTCTAAGTACTGATCTTGCCACGCATTAGTAAACTTTATGTTTCTATGTGTGTTACAGTCTCCGATTTGAACAAAGGGTGAGAGGAAGTTCAAAGAGCTTACAGATTCTCGAGGGCTGTCTGTTATCCTGGCTTCTTACCCAATGTACTGTGGGGTCTCTCTGTCAACGCCGTTGCTTTACCTGACAATCTTTTACCTCCTGCCCAATGACCTTCATCTATGTGTCAATCTCTCCCATTACTTCGCCAAAGTTGTTTTTTTTTTTTATTTATTTTTTTATTTTTTAAAAAAGGCCAGACATGGAGGTACATGCCTGTAATGCAGCTCTTAGGAAGTGGAGGCAGGAGGATCAGGAGTTTGAGAGCAACCTGGGCTATATGTGAGATCCTGCCTCAAAATGAAACCGAGAAAGAGGCAGCGTGAGAATGAATCACCTTTGCAAGACTCTGTGTTGGAAGGTAGACTGGGGGGGGGGGCGGGGGATAGTAACTGGAGAGATGGCTCAGTAGGTTAAGAGCATCTACTGCTCTTGCTCTTCCCAGCACCCACACTGGGCAGCTCACAACCACTTGAAACCCAGTTCTAGGGGGATCCAATGCCCTCTTCTATTCAGTGAGTTTGAAACCATCCTGGGTTACACTGAATTCAAAGCCAGTCTTTGAATGAGATCCTGTCTGTCCTATTCCCTACCAAAGACATCAGAGGAATCCTTACAGGGCAAAATATTCCCATTTCACAGCAATCCCGGGGTGCCCATGATGTGGCAAGCTTTGTGCTGAGGACACATAGTCCACCTGGCATCCTGTAAGAGTTCCAGCAAAATCCAACTGGAAAGCATAAAGCACTAATGGGATCAGATTCTACACAGCAAATTCTGAGCTAGAGAACCTGTCTAGCAAAGACAAACAGAGATGAAACTCAAGTTCTTTTGCATGTCTCTCCCAGGGCCTAGGGAAGCCTCGGGTGAAATGGTGCTTTGGTCATATGTCTCTGTAGGTAACGTTTTGTTTTGTTTTGTTTTGAGATAGAGTTTCTCTGTATAGTTTTGGAGCCTGTCCTGGAACTCACTCTGTAGACCAGGCTAGCCTCGAACTCACAGAGATCTGCCTGCCTCTGCCTCTGCCTCTGCCTCCCAAGTGCTGGGACTAAAGCTGTGTGCAACCACCTCCTGGCAGGTAACATTTTCAAAAGAAGGTTGTTTAATCCCAACCACCTTTGTGCTTTAATTTACTCCCCTATCACATTTCCTTGTGTTGAATAGTATTAAATTTAAGGTATAGCTTGGTTTAATAGAACATGTTGTATTTGGGTCATCTGGATATTATTCGAAGATGTCTTAATCTGTCATGTTGCTGTAACAGATTGGCACAAACCGAGCCAATTACAGTGAATTACTGGTTCACTGTTCTTTGATAATTTGTCTGCATGTATAATAGATAAAGCATTAAGTTATCATCCACATAATAAAGTGAACTACATAACTACTTTGGTAAAGGACTGGAAAAGCCGCTTTATCTAACAAGAATCATCTATGTTCACTAAACATATGAAAAGCTGTTCAATTTACTTACTAATTAGGAGGATGCATTTTTAACTCATAACGAATCCACCATTTCACACTAGAGTAGGAAGCAGCTTAAAGTCTGGAAATATTGAGTGGTGGTGAGGTTGGAAGAGCCAGAATATTTATAAACTGGTGGTGGGAGTATGGACTGGTATAACCACTTTGCAAAAACAATTGGCATCCCATAAATGTCTGCATGTGGAGAGAAAGCAAGGTCAACTCTTCAGATGGGATTTCATCCAGGTTGGGTATGGCGATCCAATGACTTCATCGTCTACAAGTACAGAAGCCGCCAGTAGACAGTAGTGAGAAGAAATTTCAGAAACCACCCAAGCAAAATGCCTGTTTTCACACCAGCTGCAAAGTGGAGAAATGATATTAAAGCGTCAACATCTTCCCCTGATCTAAAGAATCTGAAATCCTAGCTGAAGTCTGTCTGTCATCAGGTCTGCTGGGAGGCAGGGGCCAGAACACTCATGCTCCTGGCCTGGAGTAGGCATCATGCTCTCCATCTTCTGTGAGCTGGGTTGTGGGGTGGCCTTCTAGCCCCCATTCTGAATCTTACTTTCCTCCTGTGTAAGGCTGAGGTCTCAGGGCTGGGAGATTTGTGGTGAAGATTTAAATGCTGTGTCAAATGCTGTGTAAGCTGTGAAAGACTCGGCAAATGTTCCCTTGTTAAATGAGATAATAGACGTGAACTATGCACTAGGGGCCTGTTTGGTAGTACAGCAGTCAGCTTGAAAGGACTTCCATATACTTCTTCTGTAATCTCCACTGTGGATTGGGTCCCCTTTGATCCCACATTACAAATACTAATGCTCTACAGACAGATGTATTTTTATAGTGACCATAGAAACGTTTACAGTCTTACAGCATCTCGCCACCTCTGTCCAGAGATGGAATTCACCTCCCTCCCCCGAGACCCTATCCTTGAGGGACACTGTGCCTACTTTGCTGGATAAATGTTAAAAGTGATAAGTGTGAGAGAACTGAGTTTGATCCCCAAAACACACACACAAACACACACACACACACACACACACACACACACACGCACACGCACACGCACACGCACACGCACACACACACACACACACACACACACACACACACACACACAAAAGGATGTCTGGGTTTCAGGCTTATCATTCCAGTACTAGGAAAATGGAGGCAGGTTGCTTCCTGGGGCTCATTGGCCAGACAGCCTATTCTGCTTGGTGGGTTCCAGCCCATCAGAGAAACCCTGTCTCCAAACAAACAAACAAACAAACAAACCCCCACAAGAAGGATGGTGCCTGAGGAATGATACCGAGGTCATCCTTTGGCCTATAGCCGCGGTAGCATATCAGATATCTTGCATATCAGATATTTACATTATGATTCATAACAGTAGCAAAATTACAGTCATGAAGTATCAACAAAAATAATTTTGTGGCGGGGGGGAGGGGTGGGTGGGAAGGGGGGGTCACCATAACATGAGGGACTGTATTAAAGGGTCACAGCATTAGGAAGGTTGAGAACCACTGATCTATACACATGTGTGCATATACACGCACCAGTACTCATACTCACACAGAGAAAAAAAGAATGAACAAATGAACAAGGGGGGAGGGGACAGAGATGGGGGAGGGGAAATAAAAGGGATAGTGATACCCTGTGATTTCTAGGCCAGTTCATAAGTCTCATCTTTAGAATCAGCCACCATGCAGTAAGGAACCCCAAGCCAGCTAGTTACATGGACAATTCCACAGAAAGAGAGCCAGGGCATCGTTTTCCACACATGCAAGGAAGCCAACCGGTGAATGATTCACAGCCTCAGACTTTGAGTCCTCCCAGTTGAGACATCCTGGAAAAGTATACTTCTCCCAGCTTGCTGAGGCCATAGGAGAGAATCCAGTCTTCCCACACTGTTTTATCTGAGTTCCCAACCCCTAAACCAGCATGCAAATACTTGCTTTGTGACTCTAAGGTTGAGATTCCGCTTGTGCAGGCAGAGGAACTGCACCCATCCTTCCAGAGACGGTGGACATCCTAAGGCAGGAGACTGGATCATCTTCCCCCCATCCCGAGCAAGCTGAGCAGAGGAAGGGCTAAGCAAACAGTGGGAGCCATGCCTTTTCAAAGGACATTCAATGTCGCTTTCCATCGTGTTGGAATGTCTCTTGGCTCAGTGAGGCCAGGATTTCCAAGATATGAGTGTGCTACAGTCATTTATCCCATCCATAAATATTTACTGAATGCCTGGTGGTGAGAAGAGATGCTGGATGCTGAGAGTTACATAGGACAGTGGACAAACCGCACTAGCTACTACCCCAAAGAGCTTGCAGGTATCTGGGGGCGGGGGTAGGGAGTAGATTACAAATTTTAAAAGTATATAAAATTATTCAAGATGGTGACAAATTTGTGTTCAGGACAAGAAGTGTTTCAAATGTTGGATTTTTAAAGTACTTTTCTTTGACTGGGACTGGAAAAATGGATCCATGGTTAAGAACATTTATTGAGCTGGGCAGTGGTGGCACACACCTTTAATCCCAGCATTCGTGAGGCAGAGGCAGGTGGATCTCTGTGAGTTCGAGGCCAGCCTGGTCTACAGAGTGAGATCCAGGACAGGCTCCAAAGCTACACAGAGAAATCCTGTCTCGAAAAAAAGAAAAAAAAAAAAGAACATTTATTGATCTAGCAATGGACCTGGGTGCAGTTCCCCACACCTATATGGTGGCTCACAATCATCTGTAACTCCAGTTCCAGAGAATCTGACACCCTTTTCTGGCTTTACCAGGTACCGCATGCATGTGATGCACAGACATACACGCAGGCTGACACCTACATGTGTACAATAAAGAGAAATCAATCTTTTTCTAATTTTAATTTTTTTCTTTGAGAATTTCATACATGTGGACAATGGATTTTGGTCATATACCCCCCCACACACTCTCCCCTGCATGTTTCCCTCCCTACTTCATGCCCCCTTTTTTAAACTAATTTTATTTTAACCCACTGAATCCAGTCAGTACTGTCAGTTTGTACATGGGAATAGGGTCATCTATTGGCACATGAGCAACCTACCACTCCCTTCCTTATGGCTGCACATATATGAAAACCATGTATGCATATGATACCTAAGCTCATCCTTTGGCCTTTACCAGCAATTCTCAAGCTGTGAGTCGAGACCCCTTTGGGGGTCGTGTATCAGATATCCTGAACATCAGATATTTACATGATTCATAACAGTAGCAAAATGATAGTTATGAGGTAGCAACAAAATAATTTTATGGTTGGGGGTCATCATGACATGAGGAACTGTATTAAAGGGTTTCATATATATAATATATATGATATATAATATAATATATACATGAGATAAAGTTAGTTGTTTGGGAGATGAGACCCAAGTCTAACATGAAATTCACTTATGTTACATATAGAGTCATAACTGAATATAATGGTGCTATCTTTGCTTTTTTGATGTTGTTTGCTTGTTTGTTTGTTTTGAGACAGGGTTTCTCTGTGTAGCCCTCGCTGTCCTGGACTCACTCTGTAAAGCAGGATGGCCTCGAATTCAGAGATCCGCCTGCCTCTGCCTCTGCGTGCTGGGATCAAAGGTGTGCCCCACCACCATTCGGCTGCCTGTTGGTTTTTGAGACAGGATTGTTGTTTTTCCTTTTTCTTATTTTTGTGTATATGTGTATATGATGTGCAAGCGTATATGTTTGTGTGTGTGTGTGTGTGTGTGTGTGTGTGTGTGTGTGTGTGTGTGTGCATTTGGGGGCCATGCACACATGTGTGCATATGAATGTAGCAGTCCAAGATGACTGTTGTGAGTTTCCTTCACCACTTTTCCACCATATTCTTTGAGGAAGGATTTCTCAACCCAGCATAAAGTTCACCAGTGTGGTGGTCCACCTAGCCAGCTTGCTAGAATCCCGTCTCTGTGTTCTAAGGCTGGATTGACATGCTACCCCGGCACTGATGTGGATTTGGGGACCCAAACTTCAGTCTACCTGTTTACATGGCCAGGGTTTTATCTGCCCAGTCATCTCCTCAGCCTGAGTCAGGATCTTGCTGTGTAGCCCAGGCTGGCCTTAAACTTGAAATCCGGCTTTGAAACCTCTGGAGTTCTGTGACCCCTGATGTGTGCCCAGGTCGATTGAAGCATTTACACAGTGTCTTTAGGCTATTTGCATTTTGACTGTACTGTACTCTATCTCAAGTGGTCGGGTGTGCAGTTTTTCCTTAGAGTGTCCTTTTATGCTCAAAAGCTCCTGGATAGTGAAGTATTTCCAATTTGGGATTCTAGAATTTTTTCTCTCTCTCACATTTTGCCCCTCCCTGCCTCTTGAAGTAAGGTTTTGCTACTTAGCTTTGACTCCCCTGAAACTCATCGTTTAAGTGTGCCGGACTCATTCTTGGCAATGCTCCTGCCTCAGTCTCACTGCTGGAATTACCACCATGCCCCTCCTATTAAAGGAAACGCATAGAGGAGATGGCTCAGTGAGCAAGATGGTTAGAAAACGCCCCTCAGCAAGAGTAATATTGAACGTTTAGAGATGCCGAAGCCTTGGGGGGGATTGGGGCATAGGGGTAAAGAACATTCTCGGTGGATGGAAAAACAAATGCTAAAGTTTGGGAGCAGAAAAAGCTTGGAATGTTTGGGGGAACAAATGAGAGATGGCAAATGTTGGTGCCATTGCCAAGCCTGGACCCTGGGGAGGGAGAAGGGGCCAGTCTTGGAAGCTGTTCAGCCACGGAACCACGCTGACCACGCACAGCTGTTTGGATTTTCTTCTAAAGGCAATGGGGTGCTGCCGGAAGGTTTTCAGTATGTTAGTGCCGGTACGGTTCTCAAGAGTCTACCTCAAACCTCGGTCTTCCCAGTGGCAGCCGTGGCTGAGAGACAAGGGCGGTGACAGAGGCGTGTGTTAACACACACGTTCCTGGAGGTCCTTGGCAGCAGCTGGAAAACCCTCTAAAAGGGCTTCTGAAGGTCTCCCTGGGCAGGAAGAACTACAAGGAGCCTGAGTGGCAAGAGGATGACATGGAGGGGAGACTTCAGGGAGGCACAGCATATGGGTTACAGATTTTAGCTCATCTCTAGCCATGCTTGGCTTCCTTGGCATGTGCAGTCCCACATTCAATCCCAATACTGTTAAAAATAATAATAATAATAATAAATCAGCTGTTGCTTTTCCAGAGGACATGAGTTCGGTTCCCAACACTCCAGTCAGGCAGCTCTCAGCTGCCTGGAACTCCTGCTCCAAGGGATCTGACGCTCTATTCTGGCAACCTCGGGTACCTGCATACACATGGTATAGACCCACACAGACACACATTAATAAAAACAATAAATAAACAAACCTTAAAAATGCAAAGTCTAGCCAGGTGTGGTGACACAGGCCTGCCGTCCCAGCACTTGAGAGGCTGAGGCAAGAGGATCTTAAGCCAAAGCCAGCCTGGGATACATATGTAGAATTTGTGTAGGGGCAAGAGGGAGAGTGGAGGGGAGGGGAGGGGAGGGGATGGGAGAGGAGGGGAGGGGAGAGGAGGGAAAGGGAGGAGAAAGATCAATCCAAAGCATTCCAAATGTGATGCACGCAGCTTGCACATCCCTTCTCTGAGTTTCTTAGGATCATGAGTGTTTCAGATTTCAGATTTGTAAAGATTTTGGAATATGCACACATACCAAGTACAGTAATTATTAGGGAACTATGAACTGCTGTCTCTATCCTGTTCCTCTTTTTCTCTCTCACAAGAATACACACACACACACACACACACACACACACACACACACACACACACACACACTTCAACCCCAAGGACATAAAGAAAAAAGGCAAATGCTAACCCGTCATGGCCATCAAATCCCAACTCCCTTATTGCTTGGCTGGTTTTTGTTGTTGTTGTTGTTGTTGTTCTGTTTGGTTTTGGTTATTCCAGGGACTGAACCCAGAGCCGTGGACGTGCCTAGCAAAGATCCATAGCCAGTGAGCTTCACTGAATGGTCCCATCGTCGTCTTTGAGTCGTCTTCTGACCGCGTAGTAGCTCTGGCTTAGCACCCAGTTCTGCCCACCCTGCCGCCTGCTCCCTGAAGTAGAAGGGACCCCCAGGAGTCCACAAGTTGCCTTAGCTACCCCTGGAGTGGATGGAACAAGGAAGCCACAGTGACCGACCCACGCCCGAGCTGGTGCCAGAACTAGTTCATGTATTCCTTTAGACCCGGCATCCCTTTCCAGCCACAGTCCATGCTCTTGGCTTACTTGTGCTCTGGGCCACTGGACTAAGAAAGCAGGGTGTTTGTGCATTTCCTAACGATGTCAAGTAGGTAACATTTGCTGGTATAAAGGAGAAGCAACTGCCATCATGATGATAGGCAACATTTGTAGATTTATATCCACTGCTTGCCAGACACCATGCTCACTACAGAATTCTTACCACAGACCCTTGTTGGCCCCGTAGGCAGGTCAGCTCTCTGAGACAACCCTCACCCTTCTGGGAATCCCTTTGCTATGTGTCGACCTGCACAAGCTTCCAAGCAAGCATTTCAAAGGTGTGCCCGTGCTTTCCCTTCTTACCCTAGTGAACCCACAAGTACAACCCACATCGCGCTTGAACAGAAGCAAGGAGGAGCTCCGGGAACCCCAAGACAGAACTGTCTCTGACCAGGCTCTGCAAGGAATGCTGGAAGTGCAGAACTCTTCACCATCCCTTGTTCTGGCTCCTTTCTAAGAGACGGTAGTGGGACCCGGTAGGAACGAGGTCTTGCCCTTTGCGCACGGCCCAGCGGCCCATCAGCTCATCTTCTGAGTGTGGTCCCCTTCCCAGCTGTTGCTGCCTGGATTGTGTTTCCCACACCCAAGCCAGCCTAGCTGTCACCAGCTGTGACCAGCTGTCATCCAGTTGCTAGCACTCGGCTCTTCTCCCTGCCACGTGACAACCCCTGACCTCAGCCAGAGCCCAGAAGAGCTTTCTGACAGGCAGGCCGAAGGGCAGGCGGCATGGGCGGCCTGATCAACCGGAAGGCAGGTGAAGACCCCCTGGAGTGGCGCATGGAGATGAACCCCACAGGCAGACACCCGGAGAAACAGGGTTTGAAGCACGGTAGAAACAGACCCACTGGAGAGGAGCAGGAACAGATAGAGAAACACACACACACACACACACACACACACACACACACACACACACACACGGTTTGTACATGTGCATGCGAAGACACTTGCCAAAAAGACGGGGAGTGGAGGTCATCCTGGCCAAACATGAAGCAAAGACTCCCTTTTTACTGAGTCACAGAAACAAAGCTCCAGGAGGTCCTAGGACATCACCCTCTTTCCTGAGAGAGCAGAACCAGGGGCTCCCCGGGAGCCAGGAGAGCATGAGACTGGCTTAGACAAACAGGACCAGCTAAGCTTGTCGGGAGAGCGCAGGGACTGATGTTCACACTAGCCCCAGAAACACTGTTGGGAGAGCGGACTGCCTCCCAGGCCGGAAGTGGAAGGCTGCCGGGTTAAGTGTCTACAGTCTCTTTGGTGGTGTGAGCTGAGATTCCTGGCCAATAGAAGACAGGGATGGTCCCATTGGGCTCTGAAAGAGGGCCAAGGATGGCAGGTGACAGAACCTCTTTCTAATCTACTTCTGTCCCAAGACTCCCTCCACCTGGAATCCTGTCGCCCCTGCTGACAAGGGTAGTTAGTACACATGGATTCCTTGGTGCCTTATCTTGGCCTCACTGATGCCTTCCTGGTTAAGCTAAAGGTCTCTTTCCTCTCCTCTCCTGTCTCTCTGTCTGTCTCTGTCTCTCTGTCTCTCTCTGTGTGTCTCTGTCTCTGTCTCTGTCTCTCTCTCTCTCTCTCTCTCCCAGCTAAGCCAATAAGCCAACAGGCAAAGCCATGGCTGCACCAGCCTAATGCTTTGTTCCCACTCCCTAGAATGCTGGTTTGTCCTCTCCCTCAGTCCTCAGAGTGCACAGACACAAATGTCATGGTCACCCTGACTCTCAGATGGGAACGACAAGGCCAAGCATGGGTTCATCCCCTGGTTCCACAGATGTTTGGGGAGACTGAGGACGTGCTGGGTTGGGGTTCAGTCAGTCTGCGAGCCCTACCCTTTTTCTCTAGGCTCTGGCGCCTCTCGGATGATGGGCCCCTGAGGGTGGAACTGACCAAGCCAGGGAAGGAGCGGGAGCCCAAGAAATCTCAGCTGCCTCCCCTGAGATAAGAGCGCCTTGTTCTGCAGGCTATTTCCTGCACGGAGGAATTCTGTCTCCAGTTGTTACACAACTAACCCTGAAAATGTAGAGAACGGTGGTTATTATTTATTAATGAGTTCAGCATCTGCGTGGCTACACACACACACACACACACACACACACACACACACACACACACACACACAAGCACATGTGTGCACATGGGTCCCCAGCCATCAGTCTGGGACCTTAGGGGGTCTCTCTGTCCGCGGCATGTTAATGCTTGCTAATGGTTAAAGTGCACGAGGCTCCACCACAGGCGGACCGAGTGGCCTGCTGTGGCCAGAGGAGATACCGCCTCATCTGCCCATCAGCTCGTTTCCTGGGGCAACTGAGTTGACTGATTGGAACTCAGTTCTGCAGGTTCTAAAGGAGGACAATGGTCCCAGGACTGCCTATCTCAAGGGCTGAGGGAATGTGAGGAATGTGCAGTTCCACAATGCACCAGACAGATGACAAGGCTTTGTCCTGACTCCATGGGACAGCAGCAGTCCCCTCTTGAGAAAAACTACTTCCAGTTTTTTTTTTTTTTTTTTTTTTTTTTTTTAAAGATTTATTTATTTATTATGTATACAGCATGTTTGACAGCAGTCCAGAAGAGGGCACCAGATCTCATTACAGATGGTTGTGAGCCACCATGTGGTTGCTGGGAATTGAACTCAGGACCTCTGGAAGAGCAGTCAGTGCTTTTAACCTCTGAGCCATCTCTCCAGCCCTGCTTCCAGTTTTTATCTTATAGATTCTTTTTTTTTTTTTTAATCCATTGCTCGGGGAAAACACAATTTGTGTGACACTGGTCACAGTTTCCATGTTCTTCGGCTCTTGCTTGCTGGTAGAGCTTTGCGCTTTTTTTTTTTTTTTATAAAGGACAAGCGATAAAAGGGACAAGAGCTCACACAGTAAGAACAGTGAAATAAAGGCCTGGCTTGAAAGGCAGGCTAGACAAATCAGCCAGGGTTGTAACACTAGGGAAGCTTGGAGACAGCTATCCATGCATAGTAAAGACCTTTCATCCTGACATCGCGGCTTAAAAAAAAAAAAAAAATACGTTTGCTGGTCTGAAAGCCTCATCAAAACAATTATGAAACAAGAAGTTTCTGAGGTTTCACGTGTATATTACTCACAGGCCTCCTCAAGGCAGCATGCCGGATGCTTCCGTGTCATGAGCTCAGCATCTTACCCAATCCCTCCCTCCCGCACACCATCTGCATTTTCCAGATGAGGAAACTCGGGTCCGGAGAGGATAAGCAACTTGGTCGGTAGTGCTCCGATGACATCAGAGACAGACCGGCCAGGCAGAATCGGAAGCTTTCCAAGGCCCGTGTGCGGCAGCAATACTAACACACTGCTTCTTTTCCATTTTTCACATGGCAGCAGGTGACAGAGACGGGCAGAGGTTAGAGCAGTGTGTCAACTGTGAAGTCCCACGCTAGGTCAAAGCGTGTATACCAAGGCTCAGATTTATGACAAGTCATTCAGAACATGTTATTTCCTCCACCAGCAGAGCCTTGCTTTTCCAGAAGGAACCACCGCAGGGTTCCTTGAATAATGGGCTTTAAAATAGTACTCAACATAACTTTCCAGGAACACAATCTGCTGACGGAAGTGGGGGGCACTGCGGGCTGGAGAACGAAGATCTGCAGCCAGGGTCCCACATAGGCCAGAGGCAATGCTCAGAGACCACCTTAACGGTACAAATGCTTTCAGCCGCTCTAACCTGTGAACGGCTCTGGTGCAGACAATCATTTCTTTTTGACCCACGTCATATCTATATAGCATCCTTGTCCATGTAGTAAATGATGCCCAACAGCCAACAGTTCTTATTTCCAATGACATCCAGAAAGAAGAAGCAGTCACCTACCCAAGGTCACACTATAAACAGTCTTTACATGAGCTTCAATGTTCAAGCATATGGTCCAGAAATTTCACTTCCATACGTGTGTGTGTGTGTGTGTGTGTGTGTGTGTGTGTGTGTGTGTGTGTGTGTGTGTATCAGAGATATGAACAAATCTGTATGCATCTATGTTAACAGGGGCGTTATTCATCACAGTGAGAAGGTGATGGACATAACCCAAATGTCCATTGACAGCTGGACAAACAAAACGGGGCATGCGCACACACAGTGCAATATTAGTGACTCTTAAAAAGGATTACAATTCTGATAGAGGCTATAACGTGAGCTAACCTTGAAGATATTGTGCTAAAGGAGAAAAGACGAAGACAACAAGGCAAAGGCCGTGCAATTTCACTCACATGAGACACCTATAGTAGCTAAATCCTAGGAACAGGAAGGGAAGTTAAAAGGAGTTTCTGTCAGAAGAAATGGAAATGTTCTTAAAATTCACACAGACACACAAAAGACCCCTGAACAGCCAAACCCATCCTCAACAGAAAGAGCGAAGCGGGAGGCACCCCAATACCTGACCTCAAATTACACTATATGGCTATAGTAACAAAAATATCGTGGGGCTGGCACAAAAATAGACACAGAGGCCAGTGCAATAGAATAGAGGACCCAGAAATAAACCTGCACAGCTATGATCACCTCGTTTTTCACAAAGACACCCAAAATACGCACTGACGAAAAGACAGTCTCTTCAACAAATAGCACTGGGTATTCCCATGTAAACGGCTGACATTAGATCTGTATCTCCACCCCGAACAAAGATCTTAATATAAGAACTGAAACTCTGAAACAGCACAGTAAAAACAGGAGAAACAATTCAAGATCTAGGACTAGGCAAGCCGCCTAGAAGATAGGAAATAGTCCCCAGAACTGACGAACGGGAATGCAGGAAATTGAAATCTTCAGCATAGCAAAGGAAACCATCAACAAAGTGAGGAGACAGACAGAAAGGAAGATCTTCCAGCTCTACATCTGACTGATGTTTAATATCTAGATTACATGAGGCTGCAAAACTCAAACGCCTAAATAATCCTGCAATCAGTAAGCGTGAAATGAGCAGATAGCTCTCAAAAGTATAACTACAAACGGCCAACAAGTGTGTCGGGGGAAAAATGGTCCACATTTTTAGCCATCAGGAAAATGCAAATGAAAGGTTCTCTGAAATTCTGTTCATCCCAGTCAGTGTGGCACAGGGGTTCACATCTGTAATGTCAGCATTCAGGAGGCTGGCACAGGAGTACTGATGTGGGTTCAAGGCTAGCCTGAGATATAAATTGAATTCTAGGTCAGCCTGGACTATGGAGTTGGATATTGTCTCCAAAGAAAGATAAAAGAAGCAAAGCAAAGAAAAAGAATTATAACACTGGTGAGAATGTGGGGAAATGGGAAACTCTGTCCCTGATGGTGGGACTGTAAACAGGTACAGTCGCTGTGGAAAAAAATGAAAAGTCACACTATGGGGCTAGAGAGATGGCTCAGAGATTAAGAGCACTGGCTACTCTTCCAGAGGACCCAGGTTCAATTCCCAGCACTCACATGGCAGCCACAATTGTCTGGAACTCCAGTTCCAGGAGATCCAACACCCTCACACAGACATATATACAGGCAAAACACGAATGCATATAAAATTAATTAATTAATTAATTAATTAATTAATTAAACCTGACACTAGAGCAACCATATGATCCAGCTATACTGCTCCTGGGCCTATACTCAAGGAATCTAAGTGGCAGTCCCATAGAGATAATTGGACTTCCATGTTTCTTGACGCACTATTCACAACAGCCAAGATAAAGAACCAGTCTACATGGCCATCAACTGATGAAAAGGCAAAGAAACTATTGTATGTGTATATAGTTTATACAGTATATACTATGTAGAGTTTTATTCAATTGTAACAAAAAATGAAATTATGACCTTTGTGGGACAATGGATGGAGCTGGAGGTCATCATGTTCAGCAAATGCAGTCTCAAAAAGCCAGATTCAGAAAGACAAATAATGCATGCTTTCTTTCATATGCAAATCTATATTGAAATGTGTATGCGTATGCATATATGAGACATAAAAATAGAAGGAGGGATGTCAGGGAAGGGAGAGGTCTAAAGGGAGAGGAGAGGGGGACCAAGTGATAATAAGGAGGGAGAAGAAAGACAAATTTTCACATTTTCTCTCATATGTGGAATATATATATATATATGTATATATATATATATGTATATACTTTAGTGTCACAAAAGCAAAGGGA
The DNA here is from genome assembly GCF_007827085.1 of Peromyscus californicus insignis. Classification (NCBI taxonomy): domain Eukaryota; kingdom Metazoa; phylum Chordata; class Mammalia; order Rodentia; family Cricetidae; genus Peromyscus; species Peromyscus californicus. Next base: position 10,863,405 of record NW_026294492.1, read on the forward strand.
CACTGTGTTTGGGGGAGGATAGAGTAGGAAATGGATGAGAGGTGGATACATGAAAGACAAGAAGTCTAAGCTAGACATAATGGTATAAATGTATGAAAATGTCATAATGCAACCACTCAACCCTAACTGAAAGAACTAATTTAAGAAAAGAAGAGAGTTGTGGAGATGGATGGTGATGATAACTCGAGTCACTTAAGGTCACTGAACTGTTGGTAACATGTCATAGTTGAGACAGGAAAGGGTATGCTGTGTTCATGTGACCACATGAAAATTCAGTCCACTCAACGAACGTTAACAATGGTGGTCACTATGTATTGAACACTCTGTTTGTCATGTGAGGAAGCTGTCACTCTCTGAGCTTTGCAGATGAACAAGCTGAGGTTGACAAAGATTAAGTAAGTGACAGCACCTGACTGATAACAGAAGCGATGCTGGGCAGTAAGGCCAGGTCTTTGTGGCAGGTCGCTTCCTTGGGCTGCTTAACTTCCGTTTTTGTGGCCTCTGGTGAAGGACTTAGTCTCTTTTATAGAAAACAACCATTAAAAGGCCCTTAGCATTGGACCGTTAGTTAGAAGCGCCTCTAGCACACTCACAGTGACTGGAGGTGATTCCCTCCACCCTACCTGCACCCCAGCTTCTCTATCAAGCAATGAGATGGATGACCTTTTGACCAACCTCAAAAGCACATCCAGCCTCATTCCAACACTTGACACCAAATGGCCTCTTAGGCAGGATTCTCTTTCTAAAATAAGGTAAATTCATAGACTGATGGAAGGCCCACTCTGCTGTGGAAAGCCTTGGGTTCTACCAGTTGCCTCATGTAATGATGACGTCTTCTTCATTGGGTACATGCCCTGGTTTGGTTGAAATGCTTACTCTACGTACTTACAATGGGCTCTCTTTGTCTTGGCAACATTTGACTTTGGATCTCACGGTCAGAGTTGCCTCTTACAAATTATTCATCCTCCTCTTCCTCCTTCCCCTCCTCCTCCTCTTCTTTCTCCTTCTCCTCCTCATCCCGTTTCTACTTTATAAAGACGGGGTCTCTCACACTATAGCTCAGGCTGGCAAGGAGCTTAAAGCCATCCTTCTGCCTCAGCCTCCCAAGTGCTGTGATTACAGGTGTGAGCCTCCACATCTGACTTCTTATAAAATTTTGAATTAGTGTTTGGTTTGGAACCTCAAAAGTAAAGCCATCCGAAGATAATCAAGTGTGATTTTGCTAGCTTCGTTGTGGAGTTGCTCGATGTGGACAGTCACACACCTTTGTTTAAAAGTTGTCACTCAAGATCTCTTTGATTATGCTTCAAAGCATACAGAATCTCTTCTATGCATTGTTTAGTAGGGATTGTTCTGTGATCAGAAGAAGAAAACAATACAACATTTCAGTTTTAGTAAATTTTTTTTTAACCTTAATCGAAACATGGAGCCGCATGCACAAAATGGCTGCCCTGGAAGGGTGAGTACAAAGGGGATGTGGTAGAGTCTCTGTGTAGAGCACACAGGGTCCTGGGTTTGATTCCCAGCATCACCCCACCAAACTCTAGGATATACTTCAGTAACTTATTTTCACATTGAAGGTTTTAAATGTTCTTATTTGACCTATAAGTTATAAATTATATTATTTAAATATATATCTATATTCGGAGCTAGAAAATGTAGACTAACACAGAAGACAATAATTTCATTGTCCAAGATAACTGCTATTAACTTTTGATGCACATTTAACATTTTTTTTTTTGCATTCAGGTACATGTTATTCATTCAAAAATAGGATCATGTATTAACATCCCTTTCACAACCCTCTTTTTTTCTTCTTCCTCTTTCATGTATGTTACCCTTTCCCTTATCCCTACCCCATTTCATTAAATATATATCTTGTAAGGGCTAATGAGGTGGCTCAGTGGGTAAAGCCATTTCCCACACAAATCTGACGACCTGAGTTTGATCCCGGGATCCCACATGCTCTCCAAAGTTGTCCTCTGACTCCCACATGTGTGCTATGATACAGTCCTCCCCATCACACACACACACACACACACACACACACACACACACACACACACACACACAAACTATAAAATCATGCGGATAAGATGGCTCAGCTCCCTGACAACTTGAGTTCTATCCCGAACCAACCCTCCCAGGTTGTCCTCTGACCTCTTCAGACCTCCTTAGGAGTGCATGGGTGCTTATACTCACAAACTAAATAAATGCAATTTTTTTTAAAAAAAAATTAAAAACCGTTACAATAAACATAAAAGAAAAGAACTCGAGGTGTGATCTCATTCCTACACACCTTCCCCACGACCCATTTCCTCTGCCTCATGCTCTTTCCCCAGCCAAAGTGAGGCCTCACTAGCCAGCATCTGCCTGTTTTGAGGTAGGTAGGCACTGGAGGGGAACACAGTACCAAGAGATGAGACAAGTGCCTAGCTGCTGATCCTGACGTAGTAGACTTCAGGAACCTGGCCAGTAACGGAACACCTGTCCTTTACCACCTAAGTTCCTCTGTTGTTTGAAACTCTCCGTGTCAGCCAGTGGAATCTGAAAGGCTAGAATTCTACACAGGCAAACCGCGGCTGTGGCTGTGGTACATTGGATTTCGGCGCCCATACTTTCTTTCCTTCTTATTCCAGCCTCCCCACTCTCTTCCCCTGCGCTTGGCTGCTCGTTCCCTTCTCCCGTTTCACTCTGAAACCCGTTCTTGGACCGGCTTCAGATGGGTGGCCAACAGTGACCAGGCCTTTGGAGTCCTTCAGAATTAGAAATAATCTTTCCCCCCGTGTGCTTCTCTGCAGCTGATCCTGAAGCCTTTGAAATGGAAATCGCTCCAACCTGAAGCTCTGGCAACTGGACTCTATCGGGGCCTCCCAACTGGCCTCCAGGGTCTGCTCCAAGCCTAGAGTAGGCAGGATCCTGTGGCCTGCTTCCGAAGATCAAAGGGGCATTGTTCAACTAAAGTTCTCCACTAGAAAACCTAGATTAGTTAGTAATTCTGCCCCCTACCCCAGCCCACCCCACCCCACCCGCCGTCAGTCCTTAATATCAAACTTCTGTTAATATGGCTTTCTCTGGTCACTGGTCTCAGGCAGCTCAAAAAGAGAAGTGATTATGGCTCTCCAGAGAGTCAAGATATCAAGTGAAGTTGCTCTCTGGGCTTCCACGGTGGTTAAAAATGAGGGCTCTGAGGTCAAAGGGCACTGTTCCTGGACCTGGCACAAAGTGGGCAGGATCGCAGGTGTTTGGAATGAAATGGGTTCCCACAGCATCGATAAGTCTGTGGTCTCTGCCTCACTTTTCTTCGAGCTAGCCCCGACGATGGAGCTTGGTAGGTTCTCCCCAGAAAAGAGAATGCTCTCTGCTTTGCCTGGTCAACATTTTCCATGCTTCCCGCTAGACTGCCTGGGTCTCCCTGTCTTGTCTTTTCCAGTAATGCCCCAGGGCCACACACACTATCTCCACAGCCTCCTGGAATCCCGCTCAAATGATAGTGCAGGAATGTAAAAGGCACCACGGGCCCTTGAGGACAAAGAGAACCCTCGAGGAGATGTAACAGGCAAGAGATAGGGAACAAAGTTCTGGAAGCTGGAAAACAGATGGATCCGTGGTGCCTGACTCAACAGACAGGATCACTTTCCTCGGTGGGTTGGACATTGTGGAGAGGAGACAACAGCCCACAGGAGATATCAGCGAAGTTCCAGTGAAATCGGTGGAGTAACTGTGTCTGATGGAGATGAGAAGAGAACAGGGATTCTAATTCTCCTCAGGAGCACTCAGAGAAAGCCCGTGCGAGCCCAAGCAAGATAGACAGGCTCAGAATCAGTGCCCCCTCTTTCTTGAAATTCGGAGAGGAGCTAACTGCCAGGGTGTTGGCATAGACTCTGCGTAAGGAGCAATGAGCCCTCCAGATGCCCACTCATATCCCGTGCATCCATTCTGGCAGAATGATACAGCCTCACCCACTAAGAAAGCTGAGTTGTAGATGGTGTCTCAGAAACTCCAGGCACAGGGGAGGGCAGTAGGTCATTTAATCCTAAAAGCTCGAAAGACAAAGTGCACAGAACCCCACACTGACAGCCCCTCCTACCTCAGCCCCTATCTCCACCCCGACTCCAAATGCTGGCAATCCAGTCTGTACCACACCTCCCCATGCCTCATTGGCAAAGGGTTGGGTTACCTGCAGAAACTGACTGAAACAAGAAGGGGGAAAAGGTTCATGAATAGTAAAGTTCACCCAAAGACCCAGGCAGGCCCCCATGCTGGTCCCACTGTACAGAAGCCAACAGCTGAGCAGACTCTGTGTACGGAAGTGCTGAGGGGCTTCATTCTCAAAAAATAAACCCGGCAAGCACAGGCCATCAAACACAATGAGGAAATACATTTTGAGAGAAAGGAAGGGACCCGAGCCGTTCAGAAGATCTTCATCCAGATTTAAGAATTCCAGAGTCAGTTTTCAAATAAATAACACAACGAAGTTTTCCAAAGCTAAAAGATGCCGGGCGGTGGTGGCGCACGCCTTTAATCCCAGCACTCGGGAGGCAGAGCCAGGCGGATCTCTGTGAGTTCGAGGCCAGCCTGGGCTACCAAGTGAGTCCCAGGAAAGGCGCAAAGCTACACAGAGAAACCCTGTCTCGAAAAACCAAAAAAAAAAAAAAAAAAAAAAAAAAGCTAAAAGATGATTAAAAAAAAAAAAAAAAAGATAAAGCCTGGGGGTGGAAGGCAGAGGCAGGAGGATCTCTGTGAGTTCAAGGCCAGTCTGGTCTACAGAGAGAGTTCTAGGACAGGCTCAAAAGCTACACAGAGAAATCCTGTCTCAAAAACAAACAAACAAAAAAGATAAGTGCCCAGAAAGCAGATTTTCAAAATCCAATGGTACAAAATTTAATAACAATTGATAAAAGGTGTCCTAGCTGAAACCACATGAAAGCATTGTCTTAGCATGACCAACAGAAGCAGTTTCTAAAGCACCGGTAGGTCGACCCAGTCAGTCCAAGTGTTGATCAAGTGGGAATTGAGAAAGAAAGCTGGAGCTGGGCCTTTGATCCCAGCACTCGGGAGACAGAGGCAGGCGGATCTCTGTGAGTTCAAGACCAGCCTGGTCTACAGAGCGAGATCCAGGACGGGCAGGACTATAACACAGAGAAACCCTGTCTCGACAAACAAAAAGAAAAAGAAAAAGGAAGCCAGATTTGAAAGATCTCTGAAAATCATCTACCACAAATATTTCCTCAGGGAAGTAACTAGAGAATACTGTCTCTAAAGAATATTTCTGGGTTTTACATTTTTATTTGTGCCTGTAGGCATGCGCATGCACCACAGTGTGTATGGAGGACAGAGGACAGAGGACAGCCTGTGGTAGTTGGTCCTCTCCTTCCAACATGCGAGCTACAGGGATTGTACTCACATAGTCGAGGTTGACAGCAGGTGTCCTCATAGTACCAGGCCCACTAAATAGTCGAGAAAGTAAAAGAAGCAGCGTGCAGTGAGGCATGCCTGTGACCTCAGTACCTGGGAGGCTGAGGCAGGAAGAATGTGAGTTCAAGGCCAGCCTGGGCTGCAGAAGGAGACCCTATCGCAAAACAACAACAATAATAAAATAATCATTAGAAAAGAGAGGAGGCGGAGCCAGGCAGATCTCTGTGAGTTTGAGGCCAGCCTGGTCTACAGAGCGAGATCCAGAACAGGCTCCAAAACTACTGTCTCGAAAAACCAAAAAAAAAAAAAGAAAGAAAGAAAGAGAGAGAGAGAAAGAAAAGAGAGAAAAGGAGGGGCTGAAGGTATATGTTAGTGACTGAGCACTTAATTCTTTGTATGATGCCCTGGTTTGGGGACTCCGATGCTTGGAAAACAGAACAAAACAGGAGGAGAAGAAAAGAAGGAAGAGAAAGAGAGGAAGGGAGGCAGGGAGGGAGGGATGCAGACAGACAGACAGAGAGACAGACATGGGATGTGGTAAAAATGGAGTAATGAGACTTTAACCATCCACCCACCTGAAACCAACGTAAGACCAGATATAATACACGAAGCAATGGCTCTCGGGACATTAACTGTCAGGTGACAAACACCAGTGAGTGATCCCAGGCTGAAACACAAAGTGTGCTCATGGCGCTGAGAGGGTGGACCCAGGCGGAAGCCAGGGGCTCCCTGAGCTGAGGGGATGAGCTGGAAGCCTTGCAAAAGGATGGAGAAAAAAAAAAAGGCAGTTAGCACCCACAGGATAGTACAACTGAGCTTGTGGAGCACACAGGAAGAGAGATTCGGAGAGCCGGAGGTCCCCTCAAGCCCTCAAGTGAGTGCTTACCTGCTTGTAAATGTGCGAGAAAAACAGCCAAGGTAAGGAGAGAACCCTTGAGAAGAAAGACTAGAAGGCATAGTGCTGGGACCAGTGCCTACTCCTGGAACATTCCATGATTCATGAGGCATCAGCTAGGGTGCTAAGGAGGAGTTTGCTTCAGGCTGTGGAGGAAGTCACCCCAGACTAACCACCGCTCCGTTCCCCTCGAACAAAGATTAAGAGCAAGCGTCCAGAAGATCGCATTTCCTCCATGAGGCTTAACTTCATTTGTTTTCCCAAGAACGCAAGGATATCTAACCAATGAAGAGTAAATATACAATGTCTGGCGTCTAATAAAAAAAAAAATACCACCATGAAAAGAAGTCAGAGGATGGACTTCTGACTTCTGACTTTCTGACTCAGAAATGGCACACGTGACAACATTAAACGAAGACACAAATAGTTGTGATAATTGCATTTTAAATTTCCTAGTAGCAAAAGTTAGAGGAAAGATTGGGCATGAAGACTCAGTGGGTAGAGATAGAAGATGTCGCAGGAGATCCTGTGGAAATGGAGGGGAAACTTTTCGTATCCGATATGAAAACTATGTTGGATGGAGTTAATGGCCTATTGCACACTGTAGACAAAAAGACGCGTGAATGTCTTCGTCTACTCCCCATTCCTACAGCAGAACGCCACAGCCTGTGTGAATTATAAAGAATGGAAGTTAATGAGGCTTGTGGTTTTCCAGGGATGTCCAGAATAGAGAGGCGTATGTAAGAGTCTTCCTTTCGTTGTGTGGTGAAGGCCATCACATCAGAGGAAAAAGGGGGGTGGCAATCCCTCTGCCCTCCTGTAATTAGTTCTCTCCTGTTGTGTTCATGAACTTGGTGCCTCTTCTTGGACGAAGAATGAACCCAACCTCTCAACACTGCTGTAATGGCCATGAAGGGGACACCCAGAATCTAGCAACGGACGTGAGGACACTGCCATAGAAAGAATCCAGCATGAAAAATACAAGACTTTGTCAAAAAGGAAAAGGAACACAAGCTGAATGAGATGCCGAGCTCTGGTTCTAATTCTCTCTCTCTCTCTCTCTCTCTCTCTCTCTCTCTCTCTCTCTCTCTCTCTCTCTTTCTCTCTGACGGAGTCTCACTCACTCTGTAACCCAGGCTCTCATCAAACTCATGGCAATCCTCCTGCCTTAGCTTCCAACTTCCGGAATTACAGGTGTGAGCTGCTACTACCTGAGAAGCCAAGCCCAGGCAAGAGGATTACTTGAGCTCAGGAGTTTGGAGCCAGCTTGGTTCACAACAAAAGGAGGCAAAACAAAAGCAAAAAAGACATCAGTGGCATGTGGGGCAGATTTCGGGGCTGAAACAAAAGTGAGGATCCCTGAGGCGTGGACTCCAAAAAACAAGCGATTCCCTACTGTGTAAGCCATCGGGAGAGTCCTCCGCACTGAATGTGGACTGGGCTTAATGACTCACTTTTAAAGAAAGACAAAAGGCAGGTGTGAAGGTGAGTAGCTCGGATGCTAATGTCCCCCAAAGAAAAGGAAAAACTTGGAGGCAGAAAAACATTCCCTCCCGGATTTGAGGGAATGATGTATAAACTCACAAACTCAAGAAACTGAAATGAACATGAAGAAAATGATATCAAACTTTGGGATCACCAGATTTCTTAAAAACTAATGATAAGAAGAAAAATTGTAAGAGGAGCCGCAGAAACGTATCTCTGTACAAGGAGAAAGAGATAAGGATAAGCAAAGGTTTCTCAACTGAGTAATGCAAGCTCAAAATATGACACGACATTCCTAAGCAAGACGAGAATGAAAAAAATAGCCGGAACAGAATCTTCAGGCAGAGAATAATCTTCCAAAAATCAAGGATGCGGGCCGGTAAGAGGGCTCAATTCTGGGGTGCAGGATGACACAAGCTGGGCAGTTTGCATTCCATCTTCAGAACCCACAGAAAGGTGGAAGGAGAGAACTGACTCCACAGGGCTGCCTGCTGGCTTACACAGACACTGTGGTATGCACATAATACTCACACACAGACATGTAGACAGAAGGTAGACAGGCAGGCAGGCAGACACACGCAATGATCATAATATAATTTTTCAAAAAAAAAAATCAAGGATGCAGTGCTTTTTCACGGAAAGGCTGAAGTAAGTGAGCGGCATGCCTGCCCAGTAAGGGATGCTGAAGGAAATGCTTCAGGAAGAAGAAAAGTGACGGAAATGTGAGTCTAACACAGGAATGGGAAACACTGGACCTGCCAGCCACGGGGATGCATACAAATGCTGTCTGTTGCTCTTGTTCATGAGATACTGTCTCACCACGTGTCCTTGGTGCTGCTGGTATTCTCTATGAAATGAGGCTGGTTCAAGCCGTCAGCAATCCTCCTGCCTCAGCCTCTCGAGTTCTGGGACTTCAGGCCTGCGCTACCATGATTAGCCATAAAAGCTTTTTATCATTGTTAAAAATTTCTTTAAAAGGTAAAATGAAACACAGCAAGAGTATTAATAAAATATCAGCAAATTGGTGAAATATTTAGTGGCAAAATGGTGAGACTAGCACAAAGTTTGATGTAAAATGTGTATGGGAATATGTAATTGTAAGGTTCTGATATACTGATGGAGCAGTATAACATCCCTTTATTTCATTCATTTATTTATTTATTTGTTTATTTAGTTTTGGTTTTTCAAGAGAGGGTTTCTTTGTATAGCCCTGGCTGTCCTGAAACTAGCTCTGTAGACCAGGCTGGCCTCAAACTCACAGATTAAAGGATTAAAGACATGCACCACCACCACGCAGCCGAACATCACTTTAAAGTAGCTGTGTAAACTAAAAATACATACTGTGGCTGGGCAGTGGTGGTGCACGTCTTTAATCCCAGCATTTGGGAGGCAGAGGCAAGCGGATCTCTGAGTTCAAGGCCAGCCTGGTCTACAGAGCGAGTTCCAAGATAGCCAGGGCTACACAGAGAAACCCTGTCTCAAAACACACATACACACACACACACACACACACACACACACACACACACACACACACACTGGTGAGCTGGGCCTGGTTTTGCCTTGTAATCTCAGCAGCAGAGAGGTCAGTGACTCCTCAGCTACAATACAGAGTGAAACTCTATCACAACACAGCAAATAAAAAGTGTGTGCACACACTGTGGAATGTAAAGCAACCTTTAAAGTAACACAACAAAAAGTTTCAGCATTCAAATTGATAGGGAGGTTAGAACAGAGTCACACTAAAAAAAAATCTCAGTGAACTCAAAAGAACACAGGAGAAAAAGGGGAGAATGGAAAACAGAACAGGGAACAGAAACCTTGGCTCTCAAAAGCAAAGTGGACTGTTTCTGAGATACAACGTGCAAGGTTGGCCTCTGGCTTACACACACACACACTTGTACACACATGCACACTTGCACACTCAGAACACGCACATGCGTATATACACACACTATAAAAGAGAAAGGAAGAATATAAAGCCTTGGAAAACAGGACATCCAGGACTCTGGGAATCCAAAACAAGAAGAGATAGACCATTAGAAGAGTCACCACACTAGTGAAGACAGGAGACTCGGGACCCAGCTGAGTGTGATGAGCAGTCAACCCAGACTGCAGTAAGAAGACAGGGTGCTGGGGTGTGGGGGCTCCAAGGACCAAGAGGAAGACTTAGCTGCTTGCATTTGAATGCACTAATAAATCTATGAAGGAAATACCATATAACTCAGGGTTCTCAACCTTCCTAATTCTGTGACCCTTTAATACAGTTCCTCGTGTTGTGGTGACCCCCCACCACCACTATAAAATTATTTTGTTGCTATTTTATAACTATAATTTTGCTACTGTTATGACTCGTAATGTAAATAACTGATATGCAGGATAGCTGATATGGGACGCCTATGAAAGGGTCCTTAAACAATAAGGGGTCGTGACCCACAGTTTGAGAACCAGTGCTCTATCCTGGCATTGTGATGGGGCCACAGAAAATTGAGTAGACAAAATGGAGCTATTTTGAGTCCTAGGAAAGCAAAGAAAATTGCATGAGAGATGTAATCAGAGTAGGAAACATGGCTGTGTTCTAATTATATTCACCTAGGCATGACAATGTAAGTAGAGATCATTGATTTAGCCAACCTTGGGTTCACTGGCAGAGTATGTTAGAGCTAAACTTCTGACTCCCAAGGAGTTGGAAGAAAAACCTCTAAAAATAGCATATGAGGAAATAGTAATGTAAGTATTCTGTGGGGCAGATGGACGTGGACATTGGAGATGTGTCTGCAAGAAGGAACAGCATGGCGGGTGTCTGTAGGAACGGGTGGGGCGTGCTCAACCATTGCTGTGCTGTTTGCATTCAAAAGCCAATATTCTCTGACTTTTTAAATTACACGTAAATATGCCTTGGGCAAGACACGATTCAATTTAGGAAAGCATGGGGAAAAAACAAAACAAAACACGGAATGAGCATTGGTAACAATGAAACGATGCTCTGGACTCCGTATTTCCTCCTATTTTGTCTAGAGTTTCCCCAAAACCACACCTTTCATTTAAAAAAAAAAATCAAATTCATAGATCAGTAAATGCACGGACAAAACCCATCACATTTACTATTCTGAGGACAAGACAAATGAAGGTGGGAAATGCCAGAGCCAAGAGCAGCTGGCAAAGTTCCTGGTCCCCAGAGCCTAGAAGCAGTCTCCCCTGGGACATCATTATGGCATCACTCCAGGACAGAAGCCTGGCTTCCTGAGAATCCAAAGCATGCTAACTACAGTAAGGGACAGCCTCTAACACATATCCCCACACACACACCACTACAATGACAATGCCATCACCCCTCACCCACCCACACATACACACATTCAAACAAACGCACACATGCACACGCCATCCGGATCAGTAGAGATCTCCACCACTGATAAGATCACCTTGATGTTTATTCTCTGTAAAAGTCCCCAAAGTTAGAAATAATGGTCTAATTCCCAGTCCCAGTTACTCAATAGACTGAGAATCACCTGAACCTAACTCAAGACAAGCCCAGGTCAACAGAGTAAAACTCCAATCTCAGAATGAAACACAAGAGAACCCACACATTGCTGTTTGATAACTAGGTCCTTTAGATCCCCGATACCTGTTCTTTAGAATGGAAGGAAGAAGTGGGGGTGGGGAGGTCAGCGTGGAGAAATAGTTTAGCAGTCAATAACCATGGCTGCTCATCCAGAGGACCAGGGTTCGATTCCCAGCAAACTACTTGAACCAAGATCCTCCAGCTTCCTTTCCCCTCTGTTTCTTTCCATCTCCTTTACTACTTTTCTTCCAAAACTATTTATACTGCATCCAGGTAAAATACTTAACCCTGGTCTGGCCTTCAGAGAAGTCTCACGACGGAGAATGCCTGAAAAATAACATATATAAATGAACATAGTATCAAGAATGTTTTAGGGCTGCAAAGCCAGACGATGAAGGCAATATCTGACACCTGGGCACCAATACCTCGTTGAGTTGGAAAGAGGCTAGGGCACGACATTTAGTAAACAGTGAGTCGTGTATGCAGAGTCCAGAAGGTGCAGATGAGAAGACGTTCCCAGGACCCAGGCTGAGCCCTGCTGATGACATACCCAGACACCTTAACCCTGAGCCTTTCACATTGCTTTTTCTGCTTTCAGACCACGAGAGATAGTAGTCTATTTGCAGGCTACCACAGAGATCTCCTGGCTATAACACTTGACTTTCACGACCCATCTCCCTCAGCCTTCCCATTGTCTTCTCCGAGTCAACAGTTCTCATGCTACACATCCCGACCCAATTACCCTCCCCTCGTATCGATACCTGAGTTATTGCACCAAGCTCCTGCTCCTCTCCATATACTCCAGCCACCCACCGTGGAATTGTTAGCGAAGTCTATAGAATCCTGGTACAGCCCGTGGACACTCGTGGTCACTTGGCTGGTGAGATCTAACTCTTGGAATTATGTCTTCCTCAGAGTCTGTGTCTTCAAACCATACCAGATGCCAAAGCTCTCTGCATGCATAGTCAGTTTACTGGGGAATGCACCCCCCATCAGCCTCTGTGGTGAGAGGGTAAAAGATGTGAACTTGACCTCCAGAAGATAAACTCTGTGCTTTTTTCAAAAAAAAATGGGATCTCTTTTTCTCTTCTAATTTATTTATTTTTATTTTATGTGCATTGGTATTTTGCCTGCATAGTTGTCTGATCTTGGAGTTATAGACAGCTGTGAGCTGCCATGTGGGTGCTGGGAATTGAACCCGGCTCCTCTGGAAGAACAGTCAGTGCTCTTAATCGTTGAGCCATCTCTCCAGCCCCCAAACTCTGTGCTTTTTCAACATGTGCTGTGCTAATCTCTCACAGGTTGTATTTGTTACTTTTCTCTTTGCTGTGGCAAAAACATGAGAGAGAGAGAGAGAGACAGACAGAGAGAGAGAGAGAGAGAGAGAGAGAGAGAGAGAGAGAGAGACTCAACTCAAACTCAAGAATGGAAGGGTTTGAAGCCAGAGATTTCACGGTGGCCAGAACACGAGGCAGCGGGTCACATTGAATCCACAGTCAGGAAGCAGGGATGGATAAATGTTGGTGACTGGCTCTCTTTCTCCTTTTCATTCAGTCTCGGACTCTAGCCCATGGAACGGTGCCCATACTCACAGTGAGTCTTCCCACCTTAATTAGCCCAAATCTAGAAACTCCCCCACATTCACAGAGATTCTCAATTTGCTTCCACGGGGATTCAAAATCTTATCAAATCCCCTATCATGATTAGCTGTAACAGAGAGGAACCCAGAGCTGTGGGGGCCCTTCTGAGTTATCTCAAACTGGAGCATGGAGGCGGGACTTTGGTAACCTCACATCTGCCAATCACGGGGGCTGTCTTGGCTGGGGTATAACTTGGAGTGTTGCACCTGCCTCCAGGCAAGAGCAGTATCCAGGGAGGAGTCCAGCTACAGGCATCAATCAGCTTAGTGTTGTCCCGTCAGCTGGCGACAGTGCTGGGGACTGGAGCAACCAGATCTTTCTGGTCCTCTGGGAACCGTAGAGAGGGTATAAGGGACGGCAGTCACAGCCCCCACTTCCACACTTGTAGAAGAGAACAATTAGCTTCTTTTCCCTGGGCATGTGTGGAATCAACATCTGGATGCCTGGAGCCAGAGGCCCATTACAAGTAGCAAAAGAATTTGGACAGGATGCATTTAATCTTGAGTTAATGGTACAATGCTTCGCCAAGAAAAACCTCTCAGCTTCAACATATTTTACTTTGAAAAACTGTTATTGTCAGGGACAGGGGAAATTCCTCCTCCCTTCAGTTTCTCTGCCAGATGACATAGTGACTGGAGGGGACCGGTGACCTGGTGTGTTATCTCTTTCATCTGAGAAAATACCTCCCCCACAGTACCATCTCCCCCAAACCTGGCCGTGGTTTCTGTGTAATTCTAGACTCTGACAGCTGCAGGAGTCAAAAAGAAACGAGGCTTACAAACAGACGTTTTCAGATGCCACGTTGCTAAACACTAGATATGTTGGATTTCCCCGAGCGCCATCCCTGCCCCCGCCCCCCATTACTGGGATAGAATGAAAGTGGGAAATTCAGAGGGACCACTCTGAGCCTAGTGTTCTTTCCCACCCAGCCCCTACCCTACAGCCAGTAAGATGGGTGTCATTATTAACAGCCATTTTCCAGACGTAGAGAGACCATGTGCAGAAAAGGAAGGATGGTAAAATTATCCTAATACTCTAGAACAGGAAAGGGAGGCTCCTTGATTACCTAACTCAATGGAATCAGCAGGAAAATCGAGCTCAACTTTAAAGTTCAAGTTCCATCTCTCATGGGGTCTAACGGAGCGAAGGAGCTTGGTGAGTGCATGTCCAAGCAAAGAGGAAGCCATTTAGGATAAGAAGCAAGAGCATCAGTGAAGGCAGGGTGGCCACAGCCTGAGGGTGGCCTCCTCATACCCGCTCCTCAGAGAGGTCCTTCACGCACGGAGAATTTGGAAGGACTGCTATCGGCAGTCCAGAGCTGGGTGGAGTTTCTCCAGGTGGGACAAGAAAGGGCCACTTTTGGGTCTTGGGCTTTCTGATCTCTGTTCCCATACAGCACTTGGTGTGTTTACCCTCCATACGAACTGAGGAGATCTGCAGGCCCTTCTGCAAGGCTTTCTTGTAGGGCCAGGGTAGGACTAGGGACAGGGTAGGGTAGTGTAGGATGGGATAGAGTAGGGTAGGGTAGGGTATGGCAGGGTAGCCTAGGATAGGATGGGGGGGTGTTTACAGCCCCCCTTCAGCTCACATGATGGGGGCTGGGACTGTAGTTCAGTTGGAAGAGTCCTTGCTCAGAATGCACGAAGTCCTCAGTTCAATCTTAGCACCCTATAAAACCCAGGTATGATGGTGCATGGCTGTAATCCCAGCACTTGGGAGGTAGAGGCAGGAGAATCAGAAGCTCACAGTCATCCTTGGCTATGTGTAGAGCCGAAGGCCAGCCAGGGCTACATGAGACCCTTTCTCAAAACAACACAAGCCATATAGTGAAATGTGGGTGGAGACTGCTGTACTGTTTTCGTCTTGAGTACATTCCATGTCTGGATCAAAGTATGTGTGCCCAGTCAACAAAGCTTTTTCAGAGAGACATTCCAACATTTTCCACTCAGTGATGTTGCTCAGGTTGAGGTCACTCATCCCATTTCTAGCTGGAGAAAGCCAAGATTCAAAAGAGCTACTTGCCTTACTCACAGTTACCCCCAGCACCACACCCCAGGGCTCCTTTCAGATCCACTGTTCTCTGTTTTCTTTGCCCCACACATCCCCAAGGTGTGTGAGCAGGGTGGGGTAGGACAAATTAGGACAGGTACTCTATTGCACCATGGGTTTCTCTGTGTAGCTTTGGAGCCTGTCCTGGAACTCACTCTGTAGACCAGGCTAGCCTCGAACTCACAGAGATCCACCTGCCTCTGCCTCCCGAGTGCTGGGATTAAAGGCGTGCACCACCACCGCCCGGCCAGACACTTATTTTTACCTGTCGCATTTTAAGGCCAACTTGAGTCAACTGGGTGAATGACCAACTCAAGGCGGAGGAAGCTCATCCGTCCCGTTTCACCTTTTCTCTGAATGAATAAATGCAGGCAAGGACCTCATCACTGAGAAGTACAGGGCAGGCTGCAGAGATGGCTCAGGGGCTAAGAGCACTTGTTGCTCTTGCGGAAGACCCAGGTTCAGTTCCCAGCACCCCACATGGTGGCTTACAACCATCTGTAACTCCAGTGCCAGGAGATCGGATGCCTTCTTCTGACCTCTGCAAGAACCAGGCGCATGCATAATTCACAGACATACTTGCAGACAGAATCACTCATGCACACCAAACAAAATAATCTAAACACTAAGAAGAAGAGCAGGGTATCCACTGTGCTGGTACTATGTCAAGCCCAGAGGAAGCAGGATGGACAGTTGCCTACCCTCACCTGGCTTCACTCAAAGATGATGTCCAGCCTGTGGGCTACTCCATGGGAGCTTTCAAGTCTTCTTTCAAGTAAGCTTTTAGGTATGCAGGCTTTCTGTGCTTGGTCTACTTTTCCTTGTCTACTTGGCCCCGTGCCTGTTCCAAGGCCCTGTTTTTACTCAGTTGGTTCTACAGTCATAGCTTCTGAATTGATCACCTGGCATCTTGACTTCCTCTGGTCCTTTTCTTCATCATATGGTCTACAAAGCTCTGAAGAAGAAAGTCTCCGGAGTACACACTCTAACTTAGTTCCCTTCCAGTGTCTTCCCCATCACTGGGACTAAAGCATGGTAGGACTCCATAGAGTCCTTCCTTCCTTTGATTCTGTTGCTTTCTCATTTTCTGCCTTCTTTCTCCCTCACAGAGAGCATCTCTCTTGCTTTCTGCATCTTCTGCCTCAGCTTAATGAGCACATCATTCATCCAGTCTTTCCTTTGTTCTGGATTTACTGAGAGTCTACCACGTTCTGGACAAAACAGATTGATGGGTGATGTCATTCTGTATGATGGGAATATGTGTTGCTCTGATTGGTTGATAAATAAAGCTGTTTGGCCAATGGTGAGGCAGAATAAGGTTAGGCGGGACATTCCAACTAGAGAGAAAGGAAGGGGAAAAACAAACAGGGGAGATGCTGTGAGCCGCTGCCAGGAGAAGCAAGATATAAAGTACCAGTAAGCCACAAGCCACACGGCAAAGTATAGATTTATAGAAATAGGTTAATTTATCATATAAGAGCTAGCTAGAGAGAAGCCTGAGCCATTAGGTCATATAGTTCATAATTAATATAAGTCTCTGCGTGTTCATTTGGGTCTGAGTGGCTGCGGGACCAGAAAAATTACAGTTACAACAGATAGAGAAACACAGGGCATGTGTGATTTCAGTTACAGAGCTAACTCCGAGTCAGAGCCATGCGGGCAAAGACCTGGAGAGGTATGGGACTCTGCTTTGGGTCTGAACACAGAAGCCCACAGGCGAGTGAAGGAGCTGGTCCTGCCAAGGGAGGCGGAAGTGAGGAGTCCAGAACGTCAAGGGTCTAGAGAAACAGGTGCACACACGATGATGAGCATGAAGCTGGAGCATGTTAGGACTGGCTGGAAGTTCAGGATGACCAGGACAGAGAGAGGAGACAGGGATAGGAGATGAAGCCAGGGAAGAGGTCTTACATCGATTTGTCCTGACACCCTCTCAGAAACTCCTCAACCTGTGGCCTCCAAAGGATCAGGATTTCTCTTGATTAGAGTATTCATGTAAGTACCCATGTTCCCCACCACACCTAAAGTGCTCTGTATCTTGGCCTTGCTTTAATTTCTCTAGGTTCTTAGTAAATATTTATAAGTAAGTGGATGAGTCATAGCAGTATCAGTGGAGTGGGGCAATAACATGTCATCAGCATCCATGCAACGTGGATGTGACAGGGTATGTAGCTGACTTTCTCTCACTACAACAAATATCCACAAGAAATCAGCTTACAAAGGGAAGAGTTTGAAAGACAGTCCCTGCTGCTTTGGGACACCTCAAGGCCACCTCATGACTGGGAAGGAGGAGAGAAAGGAGAAAAGACCAGAGTCCCCCTGAGGTTGGACCCCCCAGTAATCCAAAGACCTCACACAAGGACCCACTTCAAAGTTTCTGTAAATTCCAAGTTGCCTTTTTGGGGAGCGACACTTCAGAGATAGGCTTTTGGGGGGGGAGGACAGTTATCTGAATCACATAGTGAGCAGCAAAGGGATGCATGCAGACAGTGTATAGTGGGGGAGAGATCAAGGGAGAGGAGATGATTCTAAATGTGGGGCCTAGGAGTGACGGGGGAGTGAGAACTCCCTCTGGCAGAGAGTAGCTGGAGGATTTGAGATGAAGTTGGGCGCTGGCAGGCCGAGATGGGGAGGTGGGTGAGGAATTCCTGGCACAGGGGATCCTCACGTGTGGGAGGATCATTTGGAGAAAAGAAGAGTAGACCCAGATGTATTCTGAGAAATAACAGGAAGAGCTCGTGAGCAGGGAGAGGCCCCGTATCCTCCACGCTCTCTGGGCCCAGAATCTGAGGTTGTCGTCTCTGGGAGTTTCTACCAACACCGACGTCCAAGCGACTGTGGGCAGCTGAACAGGGAGAACCGTTGAAAGATGCTGGAGCTGGAACAAGCAGAAATGGACGAGGACTCGTGCAATGTCTGCTGCTCTGGTGGTGGTCGCTTGGCAGCAAGCCACCTGTCCAGACGTGGGGACAGACAGTGGACCAGGAGGCTCTACCGTAGGTATCTGTCAGAGTCAACCTGGCTCCAAGATGGAAGTCTAATAGGCCCACTCTGAGAGACATCCCTGGCACCATCCCACTCAGATTCCCACACAAGGCGAGAATCCCTTCTGGGTTAGTTTCTGAGGATTAGCCTAAACACCCACTACAGACTGAGTGTTTGCCGTGGACAGACCTACGGACAGTCAAATGAAGGCACTGGCTCCATTTGAAACCCACGGCAGAATCCATCCTTGCCTCTCTTATGACACTCTGGCAGGTCTCTGGAGTCACGGAGAGATTTTTGACTTGTAGCTGCAAAAATGCCCATCTCTGCCTTGGTCTCTGTCCTCCCATGGTGTTGTCCCCATGTATCTATCCTCTTTTGGCCCTTGTCCCCATGTATCTGTCCTCAGGTGGAGTTGTTTCCGTGTCTCTGTCCTCACATGACATTGTCCCGTGTCTTCCCACGGTGTCTCTGTCCTTACAAGGCATTGTCCCCATGTCCCTGTTTTCGCATGGTGTTGTTCCTGTGTCTTTGTCCCCGCATAGCGTTGTCCCTATGTCTCTACTTAGTTGGTGTCTTCTCATAAGGCTACCAAGTCAACTTGAGTTGGTTTAGGACCCTCCCTGCTCCTGCATGAGCTCATCTTTACTAATGACATTTGCAACAGCTGTTTCCAAGGAAGGTCACACTATATACATAGGACACTGAGGATGTCAACATATCTTTTGTGGGGAAGTCACATACCTTTCAATATTATTCCTAACAAGGGGCTTCACAACTCCAATGGGCCCATGGCCTCCAGCAAAGATGGTGTTTTGTTGGAACATTCCTTCTCTCCAATCTCCCTCCCATCCTCCCTCTCTCCCCCAAATATTTATCAAGGGATTAATGTATTCCAGGAATAGTGCCAAGTCCTGGGTGCCCAACAGTAAACAAAACGGAGGAGGGAACGGCTTTCATTACATTATCTTCTCCCACAAGTCCTCTGAGGTCAGCCGAGCACCCCAGCTGCACCCTGAATATCTGCCCTCTGCTTGTATGAGCCCATGGTAGGTTCCCTAAGGCTCCTGTGGACCCACCACCTTTCATTTCTTTACATGGTCATCCAGTGTAGTCACTGTATATAGAGTTCATGGTCCAAACCCCAATACTTTTGAGAGTGAAAATGGATACTATTAATAACACTGAGACCCAGGTAGACGCCAAGAATCCTTAGGGCCAGGAAAGCATATGGCCCACTCACGTGGCGTAGGTCCAGGTCCTTTCCCACCACTCTCTGCTCTTTCTGTCTCCTTTCAATCAGTGCTTTCGGAGCTCAGGGCCGTCTGCTCTGCTGCAGCGGAGAGCGCAGTAAGGAGACTATGGGAGCACAGTGGGCTGGAGCCACGGCAGAGACAGGAGGCGAGCAAAAGATCAAGGCAGCGCTCCTGAGGAGCTGGGATGTGGTACAGGCCTTTCAACACAAGCAGAAGTTTCTCCCCGCAGGGCAGTTGGAAGGGGAGGTACCTCACAGGGCTTCCTGCAGACTGTTTCTGATTTCCACTCATGACTCCATTTCCCGGGGTCACGTGAGCTCCCACTGGATACCGTGGTAGTTTGGATGAAAAGTATTCCCGATAGGCTCATGTACTTGACCTCCCCCGTGGGTGGTGCTCCTTAGGAAAGGTATGGCTGGGCGGTGGTGGTGTACACCTTTAATCCCAGCACTCGGGAGACAGAGGCAGGTGGATCTCTGTGAGTTCCAGGAAAGGCGCAAAGCTACACAGAGAAACCCTGTCTCAAAAAACCAAAAAAAAAAAAAAAAAAAAAAAAGGGAAGGTATAGCATGGCACCTTCAGGAGATAGAACCTTGCTAGAGGAAGTACGTCACTGGAGGTGAGCTTTGAAGGTTTATGGCTTTACCCTACTTCCTGTTCTCTGTGTCTGCTCCCTAGGTGTGGATGAAATTATGACCGGCCAGCTTCCTGTTTTGGCCATGATGTTTGCCTGGTCTGTTACCACGCCCTCCCCACCAGCATCACTGGTATCTCCCTGGACCAGTAAGCCAAAATAAACTCTTCCTTTCTTAAGATGCTTTTGCCATTTTACAACATTTTGGGCATTTTACTATAACAACAGAAAAGGAACTAATATAGATGACAAGCCTACTTGAAGAAAACTCTAGAATATCAGTGGAAGGATGACTCGTCCTGGAGACTGTCGTACTGTCCTGCTTCTGATCAGGTTTGTTCTGGGCAAAGATGACTAAAAGGTAAGCTGGATTTGGCTAATGAGGCATTAAGCAACATAGTCCAGGACCCCATGACACTATAGACTCCAAAAAGAGTGAGTCACTACGTTTCTTTCAGAATAGTCTTCTGTGGGGGAAGGGAAGGCTGTGCTCTTTGTCCCTATGGAGACAAAGATCATCCTTGAGCCCAGCATGATGGGACATACCTATAATCCTAGCACTCATGTGGCTGAGCCAGGAGGATCCAGAGGTCAAGGCCATCTTGGACTACATTATAAATTTGAGACCAGATTGGCGTACACGAGACTCTGTCTCAAAAACAACAACAACAAACAAGCTGGGCATGGTGGCACACGCCTTTAAATCCCAGCACTGGGGAGGCAGAAGCAGAGAATCTCTGTGACTTTGAGGCCAACCTGGTCTACAGAGAGTTATAGGATAGCCAGGGCTACACAGCGAAACCCTGTTTCAAAACAAGCAAACAAACAACAACAACAACAACAAAAGAAACGAACAAAAAAATACCCCAAGTTCACTTGGTCACAGACCTCGACGAAGCTGAACTACTGAGCAACACACATCACATGTATACAATTAAACTTAAGCCGTGGCAAAATACCTAAGGATTGTCACATATGCTGTGGTTGGAACGAGCCCACAAAAAACGGGCGGTTGAAATTTAATTGCCATTGTGAGGTATTAAGAGGGCAGAAAACTCGCAAGATGTCTCTGTGGGTAAAGGAACTTGCTGCCAAGCCTGACCTCAGTGCAATGACCAGAGTCCATATGATGGCGGAGGGAGAGAACAGAAGCCCGCAAGTTGTCCTCTGACCTCTACACCCACAGGGTAGCACATGTGCACCCAAACAAATCCGAACCCATGTGATAAAGAAATAACAAAGGAATGACTAGAAAGAGTTGGCGGAAAACGTGCTACTCTGGTACTTGAAAGTGAGCTTTGGGGAAGCATTTGGGGTCAGGTGAGGTCATGAGGGTGGGTCCTGAATCGAGTGAGTGGGCTTGTGGCTTTCTCAGATAAGATGACCAAGAGATACCTAAGACAGGATGCTCAGTCCCTCTCACCAGAAGACACCCTGCACAACCTCGGGGCTCAGTGAGTGCTTGCTCTAGCAAAGGGGACCTTACCATATGCTGACCTTGATCTTAAAGTTCCTAGCCTTCAGAACTGCAAACTGAATCAAACTTTCATCTTTTACTTATAGAATATTTTTAATTTCTCCTTTGAGGATTTCATACATTTGAGGATATACAGTACATTTTGATCAGATCCATGCCCACACCCCATCTCCAGATTTTCCATGACCCCGCCCTCAACATCATGGCCCCTTCCTAACTTCATGTTTATTTTCCTCCTCCGTTTCCCCTCCTCCCCTCCCTCCTCCCACCAAGTCCACTTTCATAGTGCTCCACATGTGCATTGGTGTGGGACCATCCACTGGGAACATGGACAACCAACCGGTGACCACAGCCCCAAAGAAAAATGACTTTCCCCTCTCCAGTAGCCATCAGTTCCTCAACTAAGGGTGAGTGAGGTCTTGTGAACCACACCCGGTCCATGCTGGAATTCTGACTAGTTTGATCCTGTTCAGGTTTTGAGCACTTAATTACAGCGGAGGTGAGTTCCTGTGTGCAATGGCACGGCATGTCCAGAAGACAGCATTTCTCCGTACTCTCCCTCATCCTCGGACTCTCACAGTCTTTCCGCCCCTCATCTGATATGTTCGCTGAGCCTTGGTCAGCAGAAGGAGTGGATATAGATGTTCCATTGAGTGCTGAGTACTCACCATCACTTGTCCTCAGTACTTGGCTCAGTCAATGCAGACTCATTACTGCCCTGGAACTCTCTGGTCACCTCTGTTGAGAACCTGCTGCCACGATCGACTTAGACAGACTCATGGTTTAGCCTTCAGGATTACTGTTCAGGACATTTGTACAGTACTGAATGGACCGATTTCTGCATCTTTACCCATTCTGGATTCTGCAGCACTCATGTAGGGAGTGTGGCTTCTCTGCTTACACACCTTTAGAGGTGGCAGAAAGTGCATAGCTTAGAGACAGAAGGGCATACTGTGGCGAGCAAGACCTGGGCCCTCGGTGAGCATGTTTGCCCAGGCCCTGGGCTCTTTCGCCCTTGTGGGATCCCTCATTAAAGGAGATCCTATACTCATTGGACATAGTAGCACTTACCTGTGATCCTAACTAGCATTTGAGAGGCAAAGGCAAGAAGATCAAGAGTTCAAAGACAGCCTGGGGTACATAATGAGTCCAAGACGAGCCTAAGCTACATCATAGCATTCCCTCTCAAAAATCCAGGAACTTGCTAGAAACCTCATCCAACTACTGAGGGATCTGGATGCAGAGATCCATGACTAGTCCCCGGGTGGATCTCTGGGGGTCCAATTAGTGAGAATGAGGAGGGTTTATATGAGCGAGAATTGTTGAGACCAAGGTTGGATAAAGCACAGGGACAAATAGCCAAACAAACGGAAACACATGAACTATGAACCAATGACTGAGGGGTCACCAACTGGATCAGGCCCTCTGAGTGGGTGAGACAGTTGATTGGCCTGATCTGTTTTGGAGGCATCCAGGCAGTGGGACCGGGTCCTGTGCTCATTGCATGAGTTGGCTATTTGAAACCTGGGGCCTATGCAGGATTGCTTGGCTCGGCCTGGGAGGAGGGGACTGGACCTGCCTGGACTGAGTCTACCAGGCTGATCTCAGTCTGTGGGGAAGGCTTTGCCCTGGAGGAGATGGGAATAGGGGGTGGGCTGGAGGGAAGGTGAGGGGGGGGCGGGAGGGGGAAGAACCAGGGAATCCGTGGCTGATATGTAAAATTGAATTGTATTGCAAAATAAAAATAAAAAAAATTATAAAAAAAAAAATCCAGGAACTAAGACTCTAGCTCGTCAGGACAGCACTCAATTGTCTAGCGCTTACAATGCCTTGTCTTCAACCTCAAGCATCAAGAAATTAAAAACTGGCAAAATAAAACAATTCAAGTGTCCGATCCTTATCCTGTTTTTTTTTTTCCCCTCCTAATTTTAAAAGCCATTTACGTTTTAGTTTGTGGGCACCACACTTGCTAGGAGCTTTACTGAAATCTGACTTCACCTTGCATGTGCAGGCCAACTAGAAGAAAGGCTGCTTCCTAGATCCCTCACCAAGTCAGACCTAACCCAAGCGTGTTCCCAGCAAGCTCTGCTATGGTAGACTTTGAGCCTTTGGTGGCTGGATGTTGGGAAAAGCCAAAGGATCGAGGTCAAGCTGGCTGAAGGGAACACAGGACATTTGGGACAAAGGTTCTTTATCGGTTTTTTATGGATGGATTTCAAAGTCAATTGTCCCCGACTTTTGTTTAGACTGGCAACTTTTAAACTCAATTATGGTGTGGCATCCGTAGAACTCCTACTTTGAAGTGTGAATGTGTTTCTCCAGGCTAGGGATGAACCGGATGTGAAATCCCTAACAGACACACATGTCCTCCAATCCCCCCTGCTCCCCTAATCCCTCCCCAGTACCCGCCCCCGGGGCAATGAGCCGGATCATGAGAAGTGCCTGTTGTCCTCCCTGCTCCAGTGTGGCACCAGGCTGAGGAGTTAGGTATCTGAGCTATTTTATGTGCATTTCCCTCATAAGATATTTTCAGTCGACGCCAGGTGTGCTGGAACCCAGCTCCCTGGTTAAGTATAGAGCATCTGTGTTTGGGAAAAAATAGACATGAACATTCTGTCGCCAGGTTTACATGGAAATAAAATATGGACACTGATGACAAAGAGGCACAATAAAGAAGATGGAGGTGGCCAGGTTTCCGGGCTGAGGAATAACGACAGAAAATGCACTGGAAGAGTGAGCTCCATGGTGGGGAGGGTAGATCCGGGAAAGCAGGAGTTGAGTTTGGGAATGTGCCGGTCAGTTTTTGTCAACTTGACACAAAGTAGAATTACCTGGGAAGAGGACCCCTCAGTGGAGGGACCCTCCATCAGACGGGCCTGTGTGTATATGTCTGTGGGGCACTTTCTTGATTAACTTTTGTTGTGGAAGGGCCCAACCCACTGTGGGGTGGTACCCCCTGGGCAGGTGGTCCTGGGTTACATAAGAAGGCTGAGCAAGCCGTGAAAGCAAGCCAGGAACCAGCATTCCTCCACGGTCTCTACTTGAGTTCTTGCCCTGGCTTCCCTGCAGGGTGAAGTGTAACTTGTGAGCCAAATAAACTCTTCCCTCCCCCAAGGGACAACGGGGCCACACATTGTAAAACCATCTCTATGAAGCAGCAGCTGTGAGTGCGGCAGAGATAGTGTCCATGTAGAGAAAGTAAGGTGTGGCTATGAGGAATTGGATGGTCTCCGTGGGCACAAAGCAGGACCTGGGTGAGTCAGTCCTGGTTCAGTGCTACCTAAACCCTGGGCAGAATGAGAGACAGGGGTGCGTGAACGCTTCTGCCTGGAGCCTGGAGGATGACTGGGTAGACCCCACGCAGACTGATTGCAAGGGAAAGCACAGTGCATCTTTTGTCTGATACGATCTATGCAGACTACTGGAGGCATGTTTAAGCTCCAAGGGCCCAAGGTGTGTGGGGCCCGATCGGAAGTCAGCACCAGGCGGCTGGCAACAGCTTGTCTTGTACCTTGAAGATCTGGGAGGTTCAGAAACTGAAGCTGCATTTTCCAACCCCTGAAGCAAGACTTATTTTTTTTTTTTTTTTGCCTCTGCATCTACTTCTCTAAGTGTATTTTTTTTAAAACAAGAATTCTGTTGATAGATACTATGTAATCACATTGTTTAAATATTTGAGACGGTGATTGCACTACCATTCCATGTTAATTGCTACTTCTGTGAACATGTCAGATGCTTTCAGGCAAAATTAATTAGGGCCAAACAATTGATTGATGGCCTTTGAAAAAATCCAAACCTTCAGAAACGAAACAGTTTTATAATCCAACTGCAAAGCGAATTTAAACAAAAGAATGTATCAACTCAAAGATGAACTCCCCAAAGGCCACATGAGAATTTTGCCAGCAATAAAAATAAAAAAATAAAAAATAAATGCAAAACCTACCAGTGGGAATCAATTTAAAATAACTTAGTCCAACCTCCGGAGACAGACGTCTTCCTGTAGAGTCAGAGGCCTCATTCCTTGAATCGTGTGGTTGACGGGATCTCAGTACCTGTCAAGATATCTCCACTTAATGCTGGCTTTATTCTCATTGCTTCCAAATTCTTTCTTTGGTTGTGGTTTCTCATCCTTACCTCTTTTCCATTGTAAATTTCTGGAGCAAAATTCTGTCTCTGACCTGGAGAGTTGAATTTTTGAGAATTGAATCCTTGTGGCTCAGAAAACAAACGCACTCACCAGAAAGCCGAACTATTCCCCCAGTGATAATATTAGCATGAAGCTCTTGGGAGGTGTGGAGTTTGTGATGGTTGGTGTTATCAACTTGATTGGTTCTGGAATAATCTTTGAGACACCTCTCTGGGCCCGTGGATGGAGTTTCCAAGTTGAGTTCAATTGTGGTGGGAGAAATCTACGTTAAATATGAGTGGCACCATTCCATGCCCTGTGATCCAAAGCTGAATAAGGAGGAAAAAGCTCGCTGAGCACCAACATTCATTTCTCTCTGCTTCCTGACTCTGGATACCATGTGACCACCTGTCTCATGCTCTTGAGGCCCTGTCTTTCCCACCATGATGGACCTGAACCCTCAAACTGTGGACCAAAATAAGTTCTTCTTTAATTAATTTATTTATTTTGGTGTTTCAAGACAGGTTTCTCTGTGTAACCCTGGCTGTCCCTGGAACTCACTTTATAGACCAGGCTGGCCTCGAACTCACATGAAGTAAGGCTCAGAACAATGTCTTTGGGAGGCCTTCCTTGGTTGAACAGATGAAGGCCCATTGAACACCACCAATAAACTTCATACACAATATTAAAGGTCTTTAAAAAAAAGTTAGATTGCATGTGGGAAGCTGAGACAGGAAGATCGCTGTGAATTAGAAGCCCGTGGGGGCAAGGTAGTGAGTTCCAGCCCAGCACTGGGTAACAGAGACATTATCTCAAAACAACACAAAATCAGAGGGCAGGCACAAATACACAGTGAGTTGTGTGCATGAGATTTAATATGAGATTGCCTGGACTTGGATTCTAATGGTGCTGTTTGCTAACAATGGGGCCTGGGGCACAGTTTTCTCCGATGAAAATGAGACGATGAGCATGAAAACAATGGACCCTGCACGTTGTTGCAAGAATCAGGTGAGAACGCCCATATTTAGCCCGGGACGCAAACTCAGTTCATTCAAATGAGAGAGGATGCTCAGTTAGCTTCTCCAGAAAGCCAGCACGCAGAACAGGTGTAAACATGGCTGACAAAAAGACTTGGTGCGTAAAAGCACTTGCGGCTCAGCCTATGACCTGAGTTTGATCCCTGGGAACCAAAGCGGAAAAAGAGAACAGACCAAAGACAGTTATTCTCTGATTTCTACATGCCTGTTGTGACATGCCTGAGCCAACACGTATACATACATACACAATACAAAGTAAATAAATGCGATAAGTTTTTTTTTTTAAAGTAGACGTAAACAGATGTAATTAAAGTATAGCTCAAGGCCATATGTTTCAAGTGTCTGTTGATGCTTGCAATTTTGTTAATTTAAAATCCAATACCCAGCTGGGGATATGATGCAGTTGGTAGAGTGTTTGTCTAGCAGGATGAAGCCTTGGGTTCCATTTCCAGCACTGAATAAATTATACCTGGTGCTACGTGCCTGTAATCCTGACACTTGAGAGATAGAGGCAGGAGGACCAGAGACATAAAGCTACACTCTGCAGCTGAGCAATGGTGGCACATGCCCTTAATCCCAGCACTTGGGAGGCAAAGGCAGGTGGACCTCTGTGGGTTCGAGGCCAACCTGGTCTACAAAGAGAGTCCCAGGACAGCCAGGGCTGGTACACAGAAAAACAAACAGAGCTAGGCTGTATACTACACAGCCAGTTCAAAGCTAGCTTTGGTTACATGGGACTGTCTCAGAAAGAACGAAGAGGGAGGGAGGGAGAGAGGGAGGGAGGGAGGGAGGGAGGGAGGGAGGGAGAGAGGGAGGGAAGGAGGGAGGGAAGGAATGAAGGAACGAAGGAAGGAAGGAAAAGAAAACTGATACTCGTGTTGAAAGTACGGATTCTCCATAAGACCGTTGTGAAGCTGAGTCGGGAGGATATGAGTTTGGGTTTAGCATGACACTATTTCTAAAAAGAAAAAGACAAGCAAGCAAACATTTCCCCTTGCACAGCCTGTCTTTTAAAGAGGGTTTTTGAAGAAGCCAAGCTGTGAAGTTTGATTGAAAATTTCAGCCCGACATCTGACTTTCTCACCTCTAAAGTACGGCAGATAGCGGACAGCAGGTGGGAAAATAATCCCAATAAAACAATTAAAGGACTGGAAATGAGCAGGGGTAGTTTCAGTGTGGTCGACCCTCTACAGTTACAAGTGGCTTTGTTATTTATCCAAGAGTGGGCCCTGGATCTCACAGTAGGCACCTATGTATGATATACGGAATGAGAGAGGATGCGTTATTTTCCCAGAATGCCGGCGTCTCCCCCATCTTCGCGTCTCCTTTGCAGTCTAGGCTCCACTTTCCCGTCTTCACACAATGGCCCCTCGGGACCTCCTCGCAGAGGATCCGGCCGTGCCTGTCTTCGGTGGCTTTCTGGAACCTTGACGCGAGTCTCCACGACCCCCTCACTCTCGGATCATCAGTGCCTCAAAAACAACGCCTTGTGGAAGATCTTGCCGAGCTCTGCCGCAAGCTCAAGGTGGGCCCTGATCTACTACTGGACCGCGGTTGTGGAGGTCAATGTGGCTAGCCCTCCTCCGCAACGTTTTTCCTGGGTGGTTGTTTTTGAACAGAGAAGCCCGATGGTAGCATTCCTTCTCAATTTGGGCTCTCTCCTTTCAATCGTATATTTTTCCAAGTTAGAGCATCAGCAGGTAGCGTCTTGGCCCCAGGGCACCTTTCCTGTTGTGCAATAAAGAGCTTAAGATGTCACTTTAATATTATTAATCTTGCTGCTTCTTCAGGAAAACACCAAACGGCGGATGACGCTGCCGTTACAGCGGGAGGGCAGGGAGAACCTGGGGTCCGGGATTAGGAGGCCGTGGCGGCTTCCGAGGAGGATTGAGCAGTGATCTTAGGGGCCACAGTTGTGGAGATCAAGCTGAAGACAAGGAGTGGGTCCCTGTCACCAAGCTGGGCCGCCAGGTTAAGGACATGAAGATCAAGTCCCTGGAGGAGATCTACCTATTCTCCCTGTCCATTAAGGAATCTGAGATTACGGACTTTTTCCTGGATGCATCCCTAAAGGATGAGGTTCTAAAGATCATGCCAGTGCAGAAGTAGACTCGGGCTGGCCAGTGGACCAGGTTCAAGGCTTTTGTCGCCCAGTGGACCAGGTTCAAGGCTTTTGTCGCTATTGGGGACTACAGTGATCATGTTGGTCTTGGCGTTAAGTGCTCCAAAGAGGTAGCCACTGCCATCCGAGGGGCGAAGTTTTCCGTTGTCCCTGTGTGGAGAGGCTACAGGGGGAACAAGATTGGCAAGCCCCACTGTTCCGTTCAAAGTGACAGGCCCCTGAGGCTCTGTGCCGGTGTGTCTCATCCCTTACCCCAGATGCACTGGCGTCATCTCTGCTCCCGTGCCCAAGAAGTTATTGATGACAGCCGGTATTGATGACTGCTACCCATCAGCCAGGGGCTGCACCCGCCACCCCCGGGCAACTTTGTCAAGGCCACCTTTGATGCCATCTCCAAGACCTACAGGTACCTGAGCCCTGAGCTCTGGAGAGAGACTGTGTGCACCACGTCTCCTTATCAGGAATTCACTGACCATCTTGTGAAAACCTACACCAGAGTCTCTGTTCAGAGGACCCATGCTCCATCTGGGGCCACCACATAAGGGTTTTGATACAAGAAAAATACAGTGACTTAAGCCTGGAAAAAAGATGTTATTAACCTCTTCAACAGACAGAGCTGCTTGGTCTGCTCCCTTCTCCCCTGCAATCTCACGCTTGCTCACACTCCTTCCCTCACCAAATCGCACCGTTTTCTTGTCTTCCTGCTCTCTTTTGTTGCAGAACTGAGAAAGACTGGCAAGGAGTAACCACGCCACAGCCAAAATGTTATGCTGTATTAAAACGTCCTACACCAAAAAAAATTGAGTCCACTGTTTTTTTTTTAAACCCTTCTCCTTCAAGTTCTCAGGACACAGACGGAGTGTAGCCGTAGTCTTTGCTAGACTATAACACCAATGACCTATTATAGTCCATCCGTCCACAGTAGGGTTCCGGTTGCCCCCTGAAACCTCATGAGTTGAGCCGCTACTCCCTGTTTCTCTCTTGGCATTTCAATCTTCTGAGCTCTCCCTACGGTGACTCCTTACGCTCTACTTACAGCAAGCGTTCTGTAGCTTCTCTAGTTCACGTCTCTAAACTCCACACTCCTCCTCTAGACCAAAGGCAGCATAGGTTTATCACAGTCCCAGCCTCACTTCTCAGCACCAACTTTCTGTATGACTCACTTTTCTCATTGTTGTGACCAGAAAAGAAGCTACTTGAGGGAATAGGGACAGGCTTTGGCTTACGGTTCTAAAGTACCCAGTCCATCGTGGTAGGGAAGGTATGGCGGTTAGAGTTCCAGAGTTCCAGAGGGTTAGAGTCCTCGACCCATGGCCAGCAGCAGGTAGGCAGGCAAAGCACTGGAGCAGCAGCTGTAGCCCCTCCAGGTCCATGGGCTGGTTGTTCCGAGGCTGGTCATGGTGTCCATCCATCCCAGAGTCAGGACTGCGTGGGCTGCAGGGCTCAGGAGTGAGCCAGGGAGGAGGTCGTGGTTGGAGACCACCAGAGAATGACGAAGCTGCAAGCCAGGAGAGGGGGATAGGGGCCATGCCAAAGGCCAGGGCCAAGGGGGCAGGGGGGTGGGGGGGTGGGTGCAGGGGCAGGTCTGCACCCTGGCCCAGTGGAGGTGGCTGTCGTCGGCCGCCTCCAAACCACATATATATGATTTCTGACGCACTCTCAAGCACTGCTCCTATTAGCCCAGTGCAAAGCACATGGCTTCTTTTCATTAGCGACCGCAACCATAACACACACGACTGCACTGTGTCTGTCTCAAGTCTTTCTGCTTTTGATGCTTTTGGGACCTGACTAAAGGCAGCTAGTAATTACGTCTGTAACATCCACATTTGGTTTTCTTGAAAGGTCCTCTGCCTGAAAACGAATTGACCGGACTTTAAATTTGGCCTCCAGCAAAGTCTTGGGGCATGGATGGTTGGACTTCAAATTCTTTGCCACATTGTAACAAGGATGAGCTTCATTCCAGTCTCTTGTAAAGTCTGTAATTCCCTCTAAAACCTCATCAGCACAGCCTTTACTGTCCACACACCCATGAACTCTTCAGTGGTTTGAATGAGAATGTCCCCCACAGGCTCATAAGTTTAAATGACTTGGTCTCCCATTAGTGACACTATTTGAACAGGTTTAGGAGGCATGGTCTTGACATAGAAAGTGAGAAGCCACCGTAGGCTTCTCTTGGCCCCAGCAAAACTACTAGGCTTAAGTTTCAATTTCTGCTTTAAGTTTCAGTTTCTGGTCCCTTCCCCCCCCCCCCCCCCCCCCCCCCCCCGCCCCCAGACAGGGTTTCTCTGTGTTGTTTTGGTGCCTGTCTTGGAGCTCACTTTATAGACCAGGCTGGCCTTGAACTCACAGAGATCCGCCTGGCTCTGCCTCCCAGGTGCTGGGATTAAAGTCATGCGCCACCACTGCCCAGCTCAGTTTCTGTTTTAAGTTTCAGTTTCTGTTCCCTGATAAAGCTTGCAAGGCTTTCCTGGAAAAAGACAGAGGGCAGTCAATCAACAACACCCCCCCCCCCCCCCCCCCCGGACAGCGGGGGCAAAGGAGATAGCACCAGGCCCAGTCATCCCCTACAGTACAAATCCTGTTAACCACCCCACCCCCCCACCCTCCCTACCCCACCCCCACCCCCCACCCCCTGCCACCCCTTAAGGCCTGTCCGGACTTGCCCAGGCATGCCCCAGTCCAACAGAAACATTAGTGTAATTGCTACTTGCTCGGCCAATCACTTTTGTTGGAGATGACTTAACCGGAATTCCCCAAGCTTCTCTTGGGGGGTGCCGCCGGCAGTTCGATGTGTGTGGCTGACCCCAGCATGCTGGAAATAAATGCTCTTGTTGATTGCATATGTGAGCGGTGGTCTCTTCGTGGGGTGATCTGCAAACCCTAACAGCCTTTGAGAGTTGAAAGCCTCAGGCTGCCTTCCTGCTGGCCTTCTCTACTTCATGCTTGGGTTTGAAGATCAGCTCAACTTCCTGCCCTTGGCACTATGCCTGCTGCTAGCCGTCATGTCTCCTTCCATGATGGATCCCTAACCCTCTGGAACTATAAGCCCCATAAACTCTTCCTTCAATATGTTGTCTTGGTCATGGTGCTTCATCACAGCAATAGAAATGTAACCAAAAAATCCCTAGCTAAAATCAACCATGAGACTCTCTCAGCTAGGCTAGCCTAGACTTCCTCTCCTCAGGTCCTCCAAGCGTCTGCAAACTCTCCTGATAAACCCATTCCTCCACACCACAGGTGACGCTGTCACTATCAGCTCTACTTCTCAACACCAAGGTTGCTGTCAGATTTCTGTCACAAAGGAAAATGCCAGAGACAATCAACTTTATAAAGAGAAAGGTTTATTTTGGCTCATGGACTTAGAGGCGGCAGTGGTGGTCCTGTGAACACCGCTTTTAGGCTGTGGAGATGCCAGAAGATAATGGCTAACATGTATCATGGTCCACCTCATAGATAGGGAGGAAAAAAAAATAGGTCCAGGGGTCCAACTTCTCCTTTGAAGTGACCCAAGGACCTCCTAAGATGCCTTATCCCCTACATTTTTCAGCAGTGCCACCCTATGGATCATATCTTTAACACATTAGCATTTAGGAAACATTCAACCATCATGTTGAAATTTAACCCCAATTATGAGCTATTAAGAAGAAAACCAGGGCTGGAGAGATGGCTCAGCAGTTAAGAGCACTGACTGCACTTCCAGAGGTCCTGAGTTCAATTCCCAGCAACCACATAGTGGCTCACAACCATCTGTAATGAGATCTGGCGCCCTCTTCTGTATACATAATAAATAAATAAATTTAAAAAAAAAAAAAAAAAAGAAGAAGAAAACCATATGGGATTTTTAAGAGGTGATTAGGATTCTGACCTCAAGAATGATTGGTCTATTGATGGGTTAATGGATTAGTGGGTTAATAGATCCTCTCAAGAGTATGTCTGCCATAAAAATTCATTTTACTGGGTTACTTGGCCACTCACTCCTTGTCTCTTAGCTCACGATGTCTTTCACTTCCTCAGGATTTTACCAACAGGAAAGTTATCGACAGATGTGACCCTTCCATCCTGGAAGAAAACGGTGCATGAAACTAAGTTCTTCACTACAGAAGGTATTCAGTTTCAAGTGTTTGGTTATGGAAACCCAAAATGGACAAGTACCTTCAGCTCAGGAATTCCTTCTCCCCTCTATGGTATGAAAACATGCAGGGTTTGGGGGTGGGGGGGGGTCATGTTTCCCACCGATGAACCAAGAAACCAAAGCCAAGATATGTTAAATGACTCATGCATGCGTTTTCAAAAAGAAGACTCCAGTCTAGGCTTGAAGAACTCTAGTCCCGGCCCCTGTGGTCTCCTGCTTGTGTTTCCAGCTTACCTTTTGTGTTCCTTATTCCTGGTCTAAGGTTACCTGGGGCTAAGAAGAAGAAATGCAGCCCAGGAGAGGTCCTGGCAGGAGGAAGGATTCCTAACCAGTACCTTTAAAACAGAACCATTGCAGAAGGATCACTGCAGTCATGGCTGAGTTCTGGGACAGGCTTCTTGGTGACCCTGCCGGAGGACTAGGGTGGAAGGGAGGGGGGCAGTCAACCTTGCTGAGTCCCTAGCCTAAACACATCAGGAGGGTTGATCCATGCTAGTTACTAATTTAAAAATGAAGACAGGAGGGCTCAGCGGTGGAAGTCTTGTCCAGCATCTGACATGTGCAAGGCCCTGGGTTCCAGCCCTAGTATCAATAGCAGATAAATAAGTAACACAAAAGTCAGCTGTGATGATCCAAGATCCCAGGTCTGCGTTCTTCCCACCCACCCTTGGCTTGGGTGGTTGTGGTGGAAGGCACAAAGGCAGGAGGCAGAGCGCTCCTGGGCTCAGAACTGCAAGTCCTGTGAAGGGAGCTACATAGTCATGAACCCAATGACAAAGGCAACAGAAGATTTAGATATGGACCAGGTGGTGGTGGCGGCGGCGCACCCGTTTAATCCCAGCACTAGCAAGGCAGAGCCAGGCAGATCTCTGTGAGTTTGAGGCCAGCCTGGTTTACAGAGTGAGTTCCAGGAAAGGCGCAAAGCTACACAGAGAAACCTTGTCTCGAAAAAAAAAAAAAAAAGATTTAGATATGGGAGAAGAGACAGCAAGTCTGGAGAAGGGGCCCGTATCACTTCTAGAAGAGCCTGAGGCTGAGCTCTGAGGAAAGAATTTGAACAAGCAGAGAAGAAGAAGAGGTTCCTGGGCCAGAAGCAGCAGTGTCTGGAAATGAACTGATGGAGTCCCTGATACTTATCATCCATCACGATCGAGACTCAGAAAACCACTGAAAGGTTCCCGGGCAGGTTCTAACAATTCCACCCAGTGTCCTCTGAGCGCCGGGGTCATCTCTTCCGTGAAGGGGGCTATAGCCAGCCTTGGGGCGGCAGGACGAGGAGTGAAATCAGCAGGAAGTTCTGAAAACAGC
This sequence comes from Peromyscus californicus insignis, assembly GCF_007827085.1. NCBI lineage: Eukaryota > Metazoa > Chordata > Mammalia > Rodentia > Cricetidae > Peromyscus > Peromyscus californicus. The sequence goes on from NW_026294492.1 coordinate 10,897,531, forward strand.
AGCAGGCAAAGCTGGACCAGCCAAGATCCTGCAAAGGCACCAGGAAAAGTATCCCATAAGGAACACCGGCAGAGGAGTGCTGCCCCTCCCAGGAGATTTCCAGAAAGAGATTGGAAGGCCTGATCTGGAATCAGAATTCCTTGTAGCCCTCTTGGGTCTCTAGGTGAGACCAGTAAGTACCCAGAGCATAAACCTTTCTGGCGCTCCACCAAGGGGAAGCCTAAGGCCCTCCACACATACATAGAGCTTGCAGGCCACTCCACAGCCCCATCCCCTCCCCCAAAAGCTGCCTGTCTCCGGGGACATCTTTTAGCTTCGGGAAAATGGGGTTAGAGAAATTCCCGCCCTCCAACAAAATTGCCGTCCATCCGCTTAGCTTTCCACAGTGCATAATAAATAGTTGCTTCCCTGGTCTCTGCCTTCTTCCCAAGTGTCTGGAATGTTCTGAGGTTGAGAGGAGGCTTCACTATGTGTGGGGGTGGGGGCATCTCTTGAAGCTGCCGTTCAGGAAACGGACAGCCCTCGAGTACACAGACTCTCCCACTTTTAAATTAGTTAACTGGTAGCACTGAATGAAGATCATGTTGGTGGTTTTTTTTTATTATTATTATATCATAATTCCTTTTGATATATGTTTTCCTTTATAAATGTTGCCATGGTCATGGTGTCTCTTCTGAAGGCGGGATGACTAGGGTCTAGGAAATAAACTGACTCTAGTTCAATTCAAGGAGGTAACGGGCTTGCAGCTTACTGTGTGCTTGGGAGAATCACAAGATGGAAATATGAACATCCAACAACCCAGAGACATTCTGAAGCTTACAGGCTCTTCTTCCTGGAGAGAGGAAGTCGACAACTTGGTAGAGAATAAACCATGGGTGGGGGAACAGGAGGAGAGAGAGCGTATGACCGTGATGGGGTGGATATGACCTGCACCTTCCCTGTTATGTAACCCAGTCTCCCTCAAGACGACTGTCCAGGAGAGGAGTCCCAGACAACTGGATTCACCCAGAAGGATCTTGCTTAAGGTAGGTAAAGGGGATTCAGAGTAAGTTTGGAGGGCAGGAAAAAAAATCACACAGACCTTGTTTCTTAGTGCAAATTGCTCATCTAGCCCAATGCCACACTTTAGGGTGTCCTGTCCTCAACCCGATGTCTTGTGTCTCTTCCTAAGAACCTGGGCTGGAATTTCCCCAGCAGTGTTACGTTAGGGGAAGGAAAAGCCTCGGGCCCTGGCTCCAGCCAGAGAGGGGGCTTATCTTCAAGGCAATGGTTTCACAGATCCCACATAGGTCTTACACATTGTTAGGCCACCTTGTAAGAGAAACTGGAACTGAGACAGTGATGGATCAATGATGAGTTGAAACACATTGGCTAGGACTCTCAGCCACAAACACCACTTTCCTACCATTAGATCCTAAACCTGTCAGGACCTTAATGATGAACGGGGAGGTTCTGGGGACACTGAACCTCTTCATCTGTTCCTCTTCCCAGTGTGATCACATTGGATACACCTCTGCTCTCCGCTTTTCACTATTCCTAGGCGGTGTCATCGGCCTTTTGAGGACAGGTGGCCAAATCTTGCTGGTTAGGGCTGCCTTAAAACTCCGGTTAGAGGGGCTGGAGAGATGGCTCAGAGGTTAAGAGCACTGACTGCTCTTCCAGAGGTCCTGAGTTCAATTCCCAGCACCCACATGGTGGCTCACAACCATCTGTAATGAGATCTGGTGCCCTCTTCTGTATACATAATAAATAAAAAATCTTTAAAAAAAAAAAAAAAAAAACTCCAGTTAGAACCAGTGTTAAAGATGCTGTTACCAATACAACACCTCACCACCACCCCTGCCACTACCCCCCACCACCACCCCCGAGTAAACTCTTTCAATGATGGCTTTGAAATTTGCCTCCAGCCTCCAATAACAAAGAATACGCACCTAGTTTGGGATACCTCTATGTCTTAGCTAGGGTTCCTATTGCTGTGAAGAGACACCACGACCACGGCAGCACTTATAAAGGAAAACATTGATTGGGGCTGGCTAACAGTGTCAGAGGTTCAGCTCATTATCATCATGGGAAAACATGGAGGCATGCAGGCGGACATGGTGCTGGAGAGGTAGCTAAGGGCCTCCATCTTGATCCACAGGCAGGAGAAAGGAGACTGTGTACCATGCTGGGCATAGCTTGAGCATATGAGACCTCAAAGCCCACTTCCACAGGGACACACTTCTTCCAACAAGGCCATCCCTCCTAATAGTGCCACTCCCTATGGGCCAAGCATTCAAACACGAGTCTACGGGGGCCATTCCTATTCAAACCACCACACTCTAACATTATATACTTTACTCAGCTGTGCTTAGCTTGTTCATGCAAAGTCAACCACCATCAAATTTACCTCGTCTCAGTTTCTCTGAACCCTCAACGTTGAGTTCAGTGGCAGGTGGTCAAAAAGAATAACAAAAAATCTGGGTGAGAAAAATAGATTCAAGGGTGAATTGAAGTTTGCAAAGGGACCCTTTGCTTCCTATAATAATTAACTATGCAAGTAAATTAAAAAAAAATTAAACTTACAGGGCCTGGAAAGAGATGATTCAAGGGTTAAGAGTGCATTCTGGTCTTGAAGAGCATCCAGGCTCAGTTCCCCACATCCCCATCAAGAGGCTGACAACTACCTGTAACTCCAGATCCAAGGGATCCATGCCCTTTCCTGGCCTCCATGGGCCCTTGCACGCAAGTAACATAAACCCACAGACAAAGACATACACATAGCTCAATATTTAAAAAATCTTAAATTTGCTATTAACCCCATCATTGTGAAAAGATTATGTCAAGAGAACCACTCCTACCCCCTCACCACACACACACACACACACACACACACACACACACACACACCCCAGCTTGATTTTTATTCTATTCAAAAAATAAAACATAACAAACAAAAACCCCAAACAGCAACTTAGGGGAGAAAGGATTTATTTTAGCTCACAATCCCGTGTTACAGTCCAATGCAGCAGGGAGGTCAAGGACAGCAAGAAGTTCACATGACTGGTCCTTCCACAGTCAAGGGCAGAGAGAGAATGAATGCATGAGTGCTAACCACTCAGCTCACCCTCTCTATTCTTACGTAGACAAGGAACCCCCAGCTTAGGGGATGGTGCCACCCACAGTGTGCTAGGTCTCCCCACATCAATTAAAGCAATCGCTCACAGACATGCCCACGGGCCAACCCCATCTACACAATCTCTCATGGCCACTCTCTTCCCAGACGAGTCTGGGTGGTGTCAAGTCGATAATTAAACATCACAGGTATTATAGTTAGATATAAATACACGTATATTTCAAGGGCCAGACACATTAAGCCATGCCCTTGCTCCTTGCCTTTTCACTTTTAATTCCATTTATCTATTGTGGGTGTGTGGCAGGGGGGTCTGTGTGTGCCCTGGTATGCTTATGGAGGTCAGAGGACAACTTGTAGGAATTGTTTCTCTCCTTCCACCTTCTGGATCCTGAGACCAAACTCACTTGGTGGCAAGCGCCTTTATCCACTGAGCCATCTTACTGGTCTTGCTTATTTTCTTCTCTATTCATAGACAGCTTCAAAGTCAATGCTGACAGTATGGGTAGAATGCTTTCTTTTTAGTGACTATATTAAATTGGTCAGTATATTATACTTGCTTCTTCTTCAATAACAATAATACTTATTATTGTTTACATAGGATTTCCTGGAGCTGGAATTACAGGCAATTGTAAGCTGCCATATGAGTACTAGAAGTCAAACTCAGCTCCTCTAGAGGAGCCGCTTAGTGGTCTTAACTTGCTGAGCCATCTCTCCAGCCCCTACCCATGCTTTTTGATTTAGGTAGTGCGTATTCCAACAAATCCATTACAAGTTGTTGTTTTTTTTTTTTTTTTTTTTTTTTTTTTTTTTTGGTTTTTCGAGACAGGGTTTCTCTGTGTAGCTTTGCGCCTTTCCTGGAACTCGCTTTGGAGACCAGGCTGGCCTCGAACTCACAGAGATCCGCCTGGCTCTGCCTCCCGAGTGCTGGGATTAAAGGCGTGCGCCACCACCGCCCGGCTTACAAGTTGTTTTTGGTTTTGTTTTTTTTTTTTTTTCAAGTGTATTTAAAGCCTTTAACCTTGGCAGGGAGCAACTCAGTAATGGAACATATATTGACTTAGCATGAAGAAGACCCTTGGGTCCAATTCCCAACATCAAAAAAAAAAAATATAGGCATGATGTATAGATATATACATACTTAAAAACAAATAAATGTAACTCAAAATCTAGCAAACATCATAGCCTGGCAGCACAGTGCGGTGTAGGGTAGCTGCTGTTTATCCCCAAGTCTGTATGGCTTGCGAGGAAGTGTAGCTTGCTAGCTCTGGCCAGCATTGTTAAAAGAATACCGTATCATATATTGCTGGCCCTGAGAAAATATCATTATTAATGGAGGGGAGGGGTGTCATACTCATGCTCCAGCATGCCTGTAGAAGTCAAAGAACAATTGTGGGAGTTGGTTCTCTCCTTCCACCATGTAGGTCCCAAGGAACTGAACCACCCAGGCTAGGCTTCAACTCACTATGTGTAACCTAAGCATCAAATTTGCATTTCTTTGGACCCAGCCTTTCTAGTGCTAGGGTTATAGGTAATATACCCAGCTTGTTGACAGGCACTGAGAAGTCTTACAGTGTTTTTGCTATTGACCACCTCGGGCAGTGCATATTCTTGGTGAGAAGTCTTAATGTCTCTCTCTGGTAGGGTTATGTCCCAGTCTATAGACCAGACGCCTCAAACTTACAGAGATCTACATACCTCTGTCTCCTCAACGCTGAGTGTTGGGATTAAAAGTGTTCGTCACTAAACCCAGTCTCAGTTTTGTTTTGTTTTCTTTTTGTTTGGGGAACAGGATCTAGCTATAGACCCCACATTAAGCCTAAACTTGAGAATCCTCCAGACACTCCCTCTCAAGTGCTGATGTCACAGCTCTATGTTCCACCATCCTCAGTCTCTTTAAAAATTATTTGACATTATGTTTTTTTATTTATTTTGTTAGGGATGGGTCCAAATCATGGGACAACTTTAAGTAGCTAATTTTCTCCTTCCGCAATGTAGGACCCAGGGATCAGACTCAGGTTCCCAAGCTTGGCAGCGGGTGCGTTTACCCACTGAGCCATTTCAACAGCTCTTACTTTATTATCTCTTACTGGGTTCCCACTCTCCAGCCTCACCACCACTTTGAAGCAATATGCTAAGACCCGAAATGTTAATCTCCTTGAGATTTAATTTGCCTTGTCTGGACTCTGGTGAACTTGCGCATCATCTCACGGTTGTGCTCAGTTTTCATTTCCTATTTGGCAAATTACCTTTTCACATCCTGGAACCAGATTTCTCTCTGGCTGTTCCCCACCCCCCATTCACTTTATGGGAGGGAATATAATCTTTGCCTCTGAGGGCACTCAGGAAGTGCCATCCCAAATATGACATTTTTGAGTGCTGATGAATTCATGGGTAATCAAACAGTAAATTGCAAGTGTAGGCGTAGCTTGTTCTATGCACCCCTTATCTACACATAAAGACGTCCTCCAGAGGGAAACTCAGTTGTTCTGAATCTGCTCTTATCTCCCAGTCAAGATTAACTCTATGACACCCAGTCAAGGTAGACTCTCCGTGACCTACTCTGGGGCCACTTCCAGACAGCATTAATAACACCTGAGACTTTATCGGTCTGCGAAGACAGCGAGACAGCTTTACTAGCCCGTGTTCCTTCCCTCAGCTCCCCAGAACCCCAGGTAGATCAGGATGCTACATGAGTTTCTATCATTTGACCTTCCTTCAAGTCTCATATTTTGTGAGAGCCCCACACCTTCATATTTAATTAAGTGTATTTCCTATGAATCTGTCTTCTTTGGTAGTTTTACTTTTTGCAATTAAATCTTAAATCTGGACTATTTTCATATGTTACTTTTTTTGTGCAATACAGAATGTCAGTTTTCTTTTCTCCTCTTCCTCCTCTCTTTTCTCCCCATATAATACTCCCTCATCTTCCACCTCCTCTTTTCTCCAGCTTTTAAAAAATGAGCAGTCAATTAATCTCCAATTTTTTTTTTTAAATTGAGTATATGTGTATGTGTGAACCATGAGCCAATAAATGCATGTGGCAGTCAGGAATCCACAACTTGCAGGAATCCATTCTCTCCTGCCACCGTGTGCATGAGTCTTGGAGATAATCAGACATGGCAACAAGCACCCTTAACAGCTGAGCCATCTTGCCAGCCTGTTCCCAGGGATTTTAAAATTATTTCATAAGCAAAATTCACAGGGCTGCATTTTGTTTTGTTGGGACAGGGTCTTTGGTATAATCCAGGCTGGCTTTGAACTCCCAGATTTCTTACCCCAGTCCCAGGAATGCTGAAGAGTTAAGTATGTACTACCACAAGGAAGTATACCTTTATCTAGGCAGGGGAAGTTAGGACCCAATAAAATGGTCCTATGAGAAACCTGGAGGCTGGGTGAGGTTTTGAGTCTTCTAACCAGTCATGGATTAAGTCCTCCTGGATTTGTGTACCCGTGTGCTATTTTTATTCATTTCATTTAGCAAAGAAAAAAAAAAAGGAACAGATTAAAGCATCCTCCATCCATCTTCTTATTTATAAACCAGATTCTCTCTGTAAGGCTTACACCATCCCTGTTAGGGGTGTGTCTCCTTCCCTCCTGGTGTAGGTGAGATCCAGGAAGCTGTCATCCTGATCCACGTTGGGGTCTCAAGACGGGAACAAAGCCTTGGCTTTGAAGACAGCCAAGGATTCCTTTCATTTGTGTGAGTCCCTTGGAATCTCGGAGTGCTTCAATATTTATTTGTAAGAGGCATGGCTTCTCAGCGAGTCCACCAAGAATGGCTGTTAGGTAATTTTTCTCCACGAACTGTCTTTTATCTCTCTACCTGCCGATGAAGGTACCAATAAATACTTGCTGACTTTTATCATTCTTCTAACCTTCAGATTCAGACTTGCTGGTAATTTCAGTAATTGCTGGTTTGCATTAGGAGCAGGAGATTAGAGATTAAGGTCCAATGAAGATAAACGGTTTGCTCAGAGGCATGTAGAGTAACCAGGTCATCTTCTCCCTGTTCCCTCTTTTCTGAAACATCTTATCCTTTAACAGAGTGAAGAGAGAGGACATTCATCCACACTCACTGGGCCATCTTGACCCATTTTCATAGTCCTTCTGCTGCTTGCCAGAGTCCATGCAGACAGGTCTAAGTGTCCTTTATGTGAGGTTCTGAAGAAGATTCTGGAAGCCAGGTGTGGTGGCAGAGACCTGTACTTCTAGAATTTGGGTGATGGCAAGAGGATCAGGAGTTCAAGGTCATCCTCCGCTAAACGTGCCGTTCAATCTTGGGCTATATGAGACCCCATTTTAAAAACAGAAGCCCCACCCCCACCCCCCGCCCCCACCAAAAACCTCCTCCCCCAAACAGAGGACAACAACAACAACAACAAAAAAGGGAAACAAAAATTTAAAAAAAAGATCGGGTTCTGGAGTCACACCTATCTCTCTCCCGCTGTGTCTCTAATAAACAAAACTAACCTGCCAGATCTGGCTGCCTAAAAGGGTCTCTTTCAATGACACCCACCTCCATCAACATTCAGGAGCACTTACCATATACAGCCCCTGCTGTGTATGTATAATTACAAAGGGAGGCAAAGGTTTCACAGAGCCAGCACCTTGGAGGAGAATGCAGTGGGTGGGCTTGGTTTGGAAGAGGCCAGGGGTGTGGAAATGAGGGTGTTAAAGGCTTTTGCAAGGGTAATGGGTTTTACATTAGTGACCCAAATAATAAAGGCTCTAGGAAGGGAGATTCACCCCCCTCATTCATGGGCTGCTTCCTAGAATCTGCCTTGGTCCCCAGAATTATGTAGGCATTCAGGGGGCAGATGGGGAAACCTTCACACATGCTAATACACAGCATTTTGAACTTGACTCCTTAGGCATTCTCTTCTTCCTCGGAGGAAGTGAATGAGGGGTGTCATTTCCAATTTAGAGGGAAATGGAGACGCTTCCCCCACAAACAAGCTTAAGGAGAGTGTTTTTGAGGGTAAATACCATCTCACTGGGAATGTGGGAGTGAAAGGGGCTCCACAGGAGATCCGGGTCCTTACTGTAAAGTTTTGGGGGACAGGAGCAGTTATTTTTTTTTAACCCCATCATTTCGGAAACAAACAGACCCTTAAGAATGTTTGCCTGAACGGAAGTGAGACGCTGTGGGATGGGAGGGAGGGAAATGTCCCCACAGGGCGAATGAAAAACACATACACCCTGCTCTGGGTCTTGATAAGATGTCACGCTCTTTCTGTTAACGCCACTTCGTAAGTGAGGCAACCGGGACACAAAAGAAGCCAAGTTGATGGTGGCTTTCCTTGATGCCACCGTCAATACGAACTCAAGGTTTCCTGAGCCACACTCTGGGCGACGGGGACTGCAGTTCCTTCTATCGACACCGAGTCCAGCTGTCCGGAATTTCGACTAGCCCCGATTTCGGAAAGGCTGCTTGGGAAAGGTGGGGACGACTTCAGCGGACGCGGCTCCCCGCGTTTCACAAGCCCTCCCGCGGGAGCGAGGATCTGGTAACTGTCTCGCGGGGGTGGCCCCACTCCGAGGCCGGGCCGTGTGGCTCCGCTTTCTGCTCCGTCTCCGCGAGGTGTCGCCTTCGGCCGAAGAAAACGGTGCGGCGCCACCCTCGTAGCCCGCACTTATTTATTTTCAAACAAGGGGGGCGCCCCTTCCTTTCAATTTGAAACTAGAAACCTCCTGCGGTCTCGTTCCTACGTGGGCGCGTCCTCGGCCTCCCATTTTGCACTCCCGTCGCCTTCTTCTTCCGAGATCACACACGAACAGCCCCCCTCTGCCAGGCCTTGTTCCACTTTGGCCTGGAGCTCAGCTTGCACACACACACACACACACACACACACACACACACACGCGCACGGCAGTGCAAGTAGGGACCAGGCTAGAAACCTCTCTTCCCCCTCCCAGTACACACCCAGGGACCCTCTAGGGTTTTGTTGTTGTTGTTGTTGTTGTTTTTTAAAGCCAAGTAATGCCCAGGCCTATGGGGGTGGGTGCTGCGCAACACTACTCGGCACGCAGCTGGTTCGCTGAGTGCGTCGGGTGCAAGCCCGGGGGTCCAAAAGGGCGGGAGGAGCACGCCCCGGGTTTCCCAGCCTTGCAGCCTGCAGTCTGCAAAAAGGAAAAAAAAAAAAAAAAAAAAAAAGCAAATGGCTTTTGGCGCGAAAGGCTTTGGCGCCTCCCCTGATTTTTATGGAAATCAAGAGGGCGGGGTAAAGGCGCTTGCCTCTGCCTCTCTCCCTCCCCCTCGTCTGCGCCACAGCCCCCTTCTCTCCCCGCCCCCCGGGTGTGTCAGATTTTTTTCAGTTAATAATATCCCCCGAGCTTCAAAGCGCAGCCAGTGACAGTCATCTGTCTGGACGCGCTGGGTGGATGCGGGGGGCTCCTGGGAACTGGGTTGGAGCTGAACGAGCGCTAGCCAGGCGTACGCGCGCACACACACTGCAGCCGCCCGAGGACAGCCCCCTCCCGCCGCCGCCCCCTCAGCCCACCCGGAGACCCCAGCGCCGAGTCGCCTCCGGATCCCCGGCAGTCTGCAGGAGGTAAGAAGCGGTACTTGCAAAGCTCCGAGCGCCCGGGGAACGGCGGAGCGCTGCGGCTAAGCAAGCCCCTGAACCGGGCTCTGCACCCGGCACCCAAATATGCCGGGTTTTTTTTTTTTTTTTTTGCTTTTTTTTTTTCTTTCGGGGGGGTTACACCGTGTCTGCTTCCGAAACAAAACCATCTGGGGGTTTTCCCTGAAAAGCCAATTCAGCACCCGAAGGCACCCTGGCTGGAAGAGACCCGCCCTAATCCTTTTTACAGCCCTGGCCCGGGGAAGAGAAATAGCTTTAGCGAAAAGAAATTCGCCAGGCTCTACAAGATTTGTCTAAGTGTGAGCTGACTGGGAGCCGGTGCGTCCCCACCCCAAGCTGGGGTTCTCCAAAAGGTGCCGCGGGAAGGAAGGAAAGGGGGGTTAGGCGAAGCTAGGGTGCCCGAGTGATAATGTAGGTCACGGCTGCTCCAGCTTAGGGGACGCGATTCTCTCCGGCGACCCTCATCGCGCCGGCGCCCCTGCACCATTCCTAGGAATGGGGTTCAGCCTGTTTTCGGTGGAAGAGGTTGGGGGTTCCGAAGGGAAAGCACTGCAAAGCGTCAAAATAAGCTATAGGCAGACGATGACCACCAAGGGTATCAGACAAAAATTGAGGCGCTGGGTGGAAGGGGCTTGGCATATAAGTGCCTGTTGTTAGTCTGTTTGGAGAAAGGCCCTTAATAATTAATAAAGTTTCCCGAACCCCGTTAGCGTTTGCGCTGCCGACGTCTCATTTCTGCAAAATGGAAGGTACTCCAGTCTCGTGCCCCGTAGCTGGACTTCCCTTTGAGCAGTTGGGTCCTACCCTGGTGCAAGAGGGGCTGTCGGGCTAGTGGGAGCTAGGATCTGCAGCCTGAACAGCCCCCTCCCCCAGGCAGTGCCTTGTGTGAATGAAACGGCAGTTTCCAAAGTTGCAGGCAGAGCCACACCACCCACCCCCCTGCATCTGCAAGCCCCCTCCCACCCACAGTCTTAGACAGCTTGTACACAAAAGGAGTGAGTGGAGGAGAGGCTCCACTTCCTCCACCTTCCCGAGCAGTGGGAAAGGCTGGGAAGCTCGTAGGCGAGATTGGGGGCGCCCACTGCCTGTCCCCACCAATCCAACCCCTCTGGCTCATTCTCTCTTGGTTTATCTGTTGGTTGTAGTGTTGGAGGTTGGCGCGACTCTGTGCTCCCCCCCCCCACCTCCCCCACGGGAAGGAAGCACTCCCCCACATTTAAAAAGAGCGGAGAGGAAAGTGGTTAGTCGGGAGGCCGGCCGGGAGGCGAACAGATGCCCAGCTGCACCGCGTCCACCATGCCGGGGATGATCTGCAAGAACCCAGACCTCGAGTTTGACTCGCTGCAGCCCTGCTTCTACCCGGACGAAGATGACTTCTACTTCGGCGGTCCCGACTCGACCCCACCGGGGGAGGACATCTGGAAGAAGTTTGAGCTGCTGCCCACGCCCCCGTTGTCGCCCAGCCGCGCCTTCCCAGAGCACAGCCCGGAGCCCTCGAATTGGGCCACTGAGATGCTGCTGCCGGAGGCCGACCTGTGGGGCAACCCGGCAGAGGAGGATGCGTTCGGTCTGGGGGGCCTGGGTGGCCTCACCCCTAACCCGGTCATCCTTCAGGACTGTATGTGGAGCGGCTTCTCCGCCCGCGAGAAGCTGGAGCGCGCGGTGAACGAGAAGCTGCAGCACGGCCACGGGCCCCCGGGCGCCGGCACAGCCTGCCCGGCTCCGGGAGTGGGTACCAGCAACCCCGGGGGCCGTGCCCTTAGCGGAACGGCGAGTGTTGGCCGCACCGGGGCCACCCTGCCCGCCGACCTCTCCCACCCGGCTGCCGAGTGCGTGGACCCCGCCGTGGTCTTCCCCTTCCCGGTGAACAAGCGTGAGCCGCCGCCGGTGTCCGCCGCCCCCATCAGTGCCCCTGCGACCAGCGCTGTGGTCACTACTGTGTCTGCTCCGGCTGCTGCCCCGGTGGCCGCCCCTGCCCGTGCAGGCGGCCGTCCTGCCAACAGTGGCGAACACAAGGCCCTCAGTACCTCCGGAGAGGACACCTTGAGTGACTCAGGTAACGCTTGGATCGGGGGTCCTTGCCTCCTTGGGATCCTGGAGCGGGGTGGGGGGTGGTGGGGGTGGAGGGGCTGCGGTCCCTTTGTTATCGTAGCTTCGTGCCGGTGGTCCTGTTCTGCTCACCTTTACCCAGGTGGAGGCTGGAAAACACCAGCCACCCCTTCCTTTAAATCGGATCTGTCCTCTTCTTCGGGAATCCTTGCCCCTAGGGTGTGAGGTCGGAAAGCTACCTAGGCTGAAACCTGTTAGTGCGTTGGAAAGGTTCCTCTAGGCCAGGTCTGGGAAATGGGAAAGACTTCCCAAAAGACGAGGGCTGTGCACAATCCCACTCAGGCTTCCAAAAGTTAGGGAGAATGCCTGGCTCCCATTCCAGCGCCGTCCCGTCCCCCCGCATCCCCCCGCTTCCAAGGACTGTGGGCCCTCCGTGGGTGGTGGGCTATTTGCGCTTGGTGCGTGGCCAGCAGGCGGCGTTGTGCCTGACGCAAGTCAGGCAGAGGATCAGAAAGACTTGGGGGTGGTGGGGGCACCCCCTCCCTCCAGTTCAGCAGCTGGCAGCAAGTGCATTCGTGGTTGTGTTGTGTACACTTTCAGGGAACCTCTTTCCAGTGTTGAGTGAGGGACTGGTCCGGTGGTGTGTTGTCGTTGGAATTTCTGACCTAATTGAGTTGGGTTGTGTTCCGTAACCCAGTGCCCTTGAAGGTGAGGGCGGGGTCCTTTCCTCAGCCCCTCCTTAGGAATGCACACAACCTGGAAGCATTCATTGGTTCTTTTGTGTTCATTTATATGGGTCTCATTCGGAAGGGAAGGGACAGGGGTGGAAGGGGGGGGAGAGCTTTTTTTTTTCCCTTGGGGCTGTGGAAGTACCTAAAACATTTTACCTAAATCCTGTGTGCCCTTGTCCTTGGAGCTGTAGCTAACCCTCCTTTTAGACCTTGAAAAGCCAGTGTTTCCACAATTAAAAAAAAAAAAGTCTAAATTTCCTTCTGGGCTGAGGAGGGATCGTTCTGAGGCTCCTGGGAGGAAACTCGGTGATAAGCCTGCACTTTGAAAGGGCTCTGTCCCTTTAATGTCTGTGCCTTGACAGCTTTCGGTGAGGAAGCACTTCCTTCCAACAGCTGTCTTCTTGGCTGAAAACCAAAACATGGCTTAAAGGGACCCACAGACTGGAACAGCCTAACGTTTCAGCTTCAGAAGAAACCTCACAATTGTTCAGCTTTCCGGTCCTCGCTAGATCAAGCAGAAGATGTGTTTTGGTTTTCATGCTTGCGTTTTGTTGCGTTTTGGTTTTTTTTTTTTTAAAAAAAAACATAAATTTTCTCTCTTAGCACGGCAGTCAACAGAGGAAGTCAGAAAACACATAGGATTTTTTGTTGATGTTGTTGCTTGGGCACAGCTCCCGTTGGGATGTGTTGCTACTGTGGATTAGAGCTTTTATAATTGAGATTTGATCTTTGCTGCCGAGATGAAAAACTGCTTACTGTGTAGAACCCGTGTGTTCGCAGAAAGACAAGGTTGTTATTCGTAGTGAATGAAATTGTTCCTCGAGTTTTAAGGATGGAAAAATCAAACCCGGCCATGTGTTTTACCAAATGAGGAGCCTCCAGTCTGAAGGATGGCTGTGGAAGTGTGTATAAATAAATCCATGGGGCAGACTGGCTGGTGATTATGCTAAAAGCTCCTATTACGGAGCATCTGTCGCCAAGTCTACATATTGGCTGCCAAACTCAAACGCTGTGGTATTACCCCCATTGAATGGCTAAGGAAACTGAGGATGAGGGAGGTTGAGTAACCTATTCCAGAATCCTACTGACCCATTGTTCCTTGTGACTCAAGCTAGAGTTTCTGCCACCTGCTCAAAGTTTTTTGGTCTTAGTTTTGAGACCAGGGATCTAACTGGGGGGTGATGAGGGTGCCCCTTCCATGCTAGGCAAGTGCTTTGTTTGGCCCTCCCCACTTGCTAAAGAAAGCCTTCCTTGGACATTGAAAATAGAAGCCTGGGGTAGGAATGTGTGTGTGTGTGTGTACACGTGTGTGCATCTTGTCTGAATTGTGATCAGTCTGTTTCAAATGCAAACCCTATCTGGGCCCTGCCGCTAGACCTTTATAATGTGTGTGTGTGTGTGTACACGTGTGTGCATCTTGTCTGAATTGTGATCAGTCTGTTTCAAATGCAAACCCTATCTGGGCCCTGCCGCTAGACCTTTATAATGTGTGTGTGTGTGTGGGTGGGTGTGTTTATTTCATCATGTTTTACCTGGAAATATCTTTTTCCCCCTCCAAGATGATGACGATGACGAGGAGGAAGATGAAGAGGAGGAAATAGACGTGGTCACCGTGGAGAAGAGACGCTCCTCCTCTAACAACAAGGCGATCACCACCTTCACCATTACCGTGCGTCCCAAGACCTCCTCCGCGCTGGGTGTGGGGCGGGCCCAGCCCGGCGGCGGCGGCGGCGGCGGCGGCGGCGAGCTGATCCTCAAGCGCTGCGTCCCCATCCATCAGCAGCACAACTACGCCGCGCCCTCCCCCTACGTGGAGAGCGAGGATGCGCCACCGCAGAAGAAACTCAAGAGCGAGGCTTCTCCGCGGCCCCTCAAGAGTGTGGTCCCAGCCAAGGCCAAGAGCTTGAGCCCCCGAAACTCAGACTCGGAGGACAGCGAGCGTCGCCGCAACCACAACATCCTCGAGCGCCAGCGCCGCAACGACCTGCGCTCCAGCTTCCTGACGCTCAGGGACCATGTGCCCGAGCTGGTGAAGAACGAGAAGGCGGCCAAGGTGGTCATCTTGAAAAAGGCCACCGAGTACGTCCACGCCCTGCAGGCCAACGAGCACCAGCTCCTGCTGGAAAAGGAGAAACTGCAGGCCCGGCAGCAGCAGTTGCTAAAGAAGATCGAACATGCTCGGACTTGCTAAACGTTTCTCTCACACGGACAGTCACTGCCACTTTGCACATTTTGATTTTTTTTTTTTTTAAACAAACATTGTGTTGACATTAAGAATGTTGGTTTACTTTCAAATCGGTCCCCTGTCAAGTTTGGATCTGGGTAGGGGGCAGGACGCGGGTTCTGCCATGACCTTGGAAAAAAAAAAACGACAAAAAAAAACCCACAAAAAAACTGAGTTATGGGATGCTGGGTGGCTTGTTTTCCTCCTCCATATCACCTGGTGACAGCCGTGGAAGTTCCGGGACAGTTGGGAGCTTCAGGAGGCTGTGAAGTCACCTTGTTCCGGTCCAAGTTTCCAAACAGAGTCATTCCTTCTTTTTACAATGGTGCTTAAGTTCCAGCAGATGCCACAGAAGGGGGTTTGTCATTGGAGGCCCCCCCGGGAACACTTGTGTAAATACCATTGATACACCCGCCTTTTGTATACGTCCTGGGTAATGAGAGGTGGCTCTTGCGGCCAGTATTAGACTGGAAGTTCACACCTAAGTACTGTAAGAATACCTCAATGTTTGAGGAGCATGTTTTGTATACAAATATATTGTTAATCTGTTATGTACTGTACTAATTCCTACACGGCCTGTATACTTTAATATGATGCTGATACATAACTAAATTTGATACTTATATTTTCGTATGAAAATGAGTTGTGAAAGTTTTGAGTAGATATTACTTTATCACTTTTTTGAACTAAGAAACTTTTGTAAAGAAATTTTACTATATATATATTCCTTTTTTCTCCTAGCCTGTTTCTTCCTTGTTACTGTATTTGTTCATGTTTGGTGCATAGAACTGGGTAAAATGGCAAAGTTCTGTGTTTTAATTTCTTCAAAATGTATATATTTAGTGCTGCACCTTATAGCACTTTGAAATACCTCATGTTTATGAAAATAAATAGCAATTAAATGATGCAAGTCCATGTTTTCCTTCCTAGGTCGACCTCAGACTCTCTCCCTTTGAACAGCAACTGCCAATAGTCTGTCCTTACTGGGCCGTTTTTACACTGTGGAATCCTGGTTGGGGGAGGGTACAATTCCCACTCAAGGGAAGGAAATGGGTTTGTGGATTCTACAGATTGGAAACCAGTTGTTAAAATATTTAATACTAAAATCACCGGTTCTAATCTGTGGGATAATAATCAATAGATGTTAAAGCATTTGAAAGTTTTTTGTGTATGAGTGCCCACAGTGTCATCCCCTGGATCTGGAGAGGTAAAGGCTAAGAACCAAACACAGGTCCTCTGTGCCATCTCTGTAGCCCCTCTCTTTTTTGAGGGTTCCCCCGAGTCTTCTGTCCTATGTAGCCGAGGATGAGCTTGAATGGACTGATCCTCTGGCCTTCATCTCCCAAATGCTGGGATTATCGGTGTGTGCCAATCATGTCCAGTTATCAAAGAACTTAAATGTACATTGACTCTCAAGCCATTTTAGGTGAGCTGTAGATACCAACGCAATATAAAAAGTAAAACTGGCAAGTTATTAACTTGCCTGTGCTTTACATAAATACGAAACCCGTTGATAGTCGATTTTACATTTTAAGTAGACACTCGTTTTCTCTGAGAAGAACTTAAAAGTTTCCTCAGGAGGAGCTGGGTGTGGTGGTGTGGCTGGTCCCTGCAGAGGCAAGAGGAGTGGCATCTAATCCTCCGAGCCCAGCCACTTCTACCTTGTGAGCCCCAAGGCTGCAGAATGATACTCTGTCCAAAAGAAATAAATTTAGGACCAGTGCGAGATTCTAGGTAAGGCCCTGGTGAAATAAACAGATGGGAGTTAACCACTCACCTTCAGTCATCTCAGTCAGATTCACCAAACTGCCCGATGGCCCTGGGTCCCAGAGCGCCGAAGGCCAAGGAGAGGGAAGGAAAGGTGTCTAATTGCCCCACTAGACTCACTGGGTGGTATTTGGGGGTGTTTCAAGGAAGACTGAGCTACAGACCCTCGAGACCAGCTGGAACCAAAGGGCTGCAAGAGGCTCCACTCTGCTCCCTGTCACTGAAGTTTCTGAAAGTCTGAAGGGGGTGGTGTGAGGCAGTCCACCTCCCTCAACCGGTCGTCTGTTTCTCTGGGGTGACAGATTACATACGTCACACCCAGGATTTCCCTAAGGTTTCATTCATCACAGGTTTTTAACTTCAAGTTGAAAAAAAAAAAAGAAACTCTTGCTTTACAGAAAAATGGAGCCCCAAAGGTCAGGCAGCTTGGCTTATGTGTTTACTGTGTCAGGGACAAAGATGAGAACTCTCTTAAGTGTGCAAGTGGTTCCCAAGTCCTTGGCCAGACAGGTACGAGGTTGGCCGTGGAGGTCCTTTATTCTAGGTGACAGCTATACATGCTGTTTCAGCAGTTGGCTGTGGGGTTGGTGGTTCTGCCGAGCTTTTCTCTCATGGTCTGACAAGGTTGAAAATTGGGCAAAATGCCCTTTATCATAGTTCCCACTCCCAGACTAGAAAATAGCAACCCTTTTCGACGGTCCTATTCGACAGATCTTTGGTCCATTGCGTCTTACAAGCCCCAAGTCACAACTTCAGGACCTCATCTGGATATCCAGGAGCCAAACGAAAGTTAAACGACCTCCGATTGATTTGACACCTAAGAGCCTTGAAGCACACCTCAGTCATGTGAATTGTCCTGTTTGTGTCCCCCCAAAAGGGGGCCTGAGTGACAGGTGAGCTAGAGCTCTAGTATGTAAAAAGAAATAGGAGAACAGAGGCCACCCTGAGTGCTGCAGAGCTCATCCATAAAGCCCGTGCTCTCTTATGTCTACGTCTCTAG